>NW_026020048.1:671612-2112374 GCF_900185275.1 Solanum verrucosum
AAGTTTTATTTGACGAACCAGCCTCAATATATATAGCGAATGATTAAAAAGGACTATCACGTATTAGTAGGAAGAAAATTATTCAAATTGTAGGAAGTAATGGATTCCCTTTCTATTAACATGTCGTAAGCTTTTTAACAAGTCATATTTCACTTAACCCTAGAGTTTTATTTCTAAAAATCAATTATATTTGTTGGCTATTGCATTATTTCTAAAAAAAAAAAAATTAAAACTAAACAAACAGAGCTGATAATTTATGTTAGCTTATTATGGTAATCATAGGCAGAGTCATGAATAGGAGTTTGGGATTTTTAAATTTTATGACAGAAGAGAAAAATATAGCAAAAGATGTTTCCTTTTAAAAAGGAAATGAAAAACATTTTCACGATCCTTTCTTACATTGAGCTGTCAACCAATTTTATTAGGAGTTCACAAGTTACTATGCATATATATTTATAAAATTTTTTATTACAAATAGAGTCTACGAAAAAGCTTGTGGGTTCGCCCGAACTCACGAATCCCCACATAGCTCCGCCTCTATATGATATAATAATAAGTTCTTGTCGTAATACGCGCATGCATAACTAAAAAGATATGATCTATATATGATCAAAAAACGACAACGTAAACAACATATACACTTTATTAAACTGAAATAACGGTTATATTTATCTTATATATAGTATGTAATTTACGGCGCTAACTTAATTAACGATTATTACTTAATTGGGTAAAAAAAATATAATTTTTTTTGGCTAATAAATATATTGTATTTTTTCTTTTTCACAATACTCTTTATCCTATTGCATTTTGGATTTTTCACAATATTTTTATCAAGAAAAAGGAGATTTTGATCTAATTAAATCATAATAAAAATATATTTGGACTTAAGTATTATGGAAACCATTTTAATTTAATTTCATACTATTTAAGGACATTTTGATGATTTTTCTAAGAACAAAAAGGACAAATAACCAAAGGAAATTTTTTTAGCTATCTTTTTTTGTGGAGGATGGTGTGGCATGTAGTAAAATAGAAGAAGACAGCCGGACATGTAGTTTCAGAAAAGCTGAAAGATACAAATATGTATGTGTCACTCTCCACATAACATCAAAATGACTCTAATTTTAAAATAATTTATATATTTTTCTTTAGAGCCATCTATATAAAGCATTCTCCCTCTTCCAAAGATGAGCAGCCAAAAGGAGACTCTAGATTTCATGGGTGTTGGCCCCGTTCAGCCTCGAACCGCTAGTGCTGAGCCTCCAAATCTTGAGCTCAGCCTTGCACCACCAGGAAACATGTGATCGAAGATCGCATGCCTCCATTATTATAGAAGGTGAAAGTCTGGGTGGATGGTTTCTATAAGGAAAAAATTCTAATAAATATATTGTATTTTTTCTTGTTCACAATACTCTTTATCCTATTGCATTTTGGATTTTTCACAATATTTTTAAAAAAATGTTTTTGTAAATAGGAATGTGGCATGTTGTACCATTTCAGTATTTGTATATGTATCCTCTGTAATATTAATTTAGATAATTTCTATCGTCTTTCATTCTATTTTTCTGCCGCTTCCAAATTTTGTTAGATGAATTTTTGTTTGGTTGTTTGATCGGAAAAGGAAAATACATGAAGGATAAATGTTAAAAAGAGAAAGTTTCAAATAAAAATAACATAAAATCGGAAAAGGAAAATACATGAAGGATGTATCACGAGTACCCTAAAAGCCAAGCTTAATTTCCCGCCGACAAATGAGGATAACTTCGAAAAATGCTAATAATTTAGAAACTTAATTATGTCTTCTTCAATGTATCATTTTTCTGTCTTTTGTTTTTATATTATATAGAATTATATTTCGATGAATTTTTATGGTCCAACCTTTGGAGGTTGTAATTCGTCTTTTAGTTTCATCTTAAGGTAGTAAACTCTTATTTATTTTTATTGAATTTTAGATCATCAAAAAAAATTAATAGTCATATAGTTAACCAGACAAACAACTATTAAAGTCACCACAAGATTAACTATAGTACTCAACTCTTTTAATCCTAAAAGAAAAAAGAAAATCACCTCTTTTAATTATAAAAATCATTTTGCAACTAAAACAAATAAGTAAGAAAGAAGGTAACACCATCAAGTAGAACAAACGCAATGGAAATGTAATCCTCAAAATTGAATTAGGAAATGCATAATAATAGTCTACTTGTACATAGTCAAGATTTTTTATTATTAAAAAATATTACTTGTAATTTTACAAAACTTGTTTTTTTTTTTTTACAAATCTTATTTTGTTTTAACCTATCAAATACAAAATGCAAAATGAAATTCAATATTTGTAAATGAATTAGTGTTTCCCCAAAAAATCTTTCAAACTCTTTTTTCGATCTCCTTATTTTATTAACTTGAGTAAACATTTAAAAAACAAGAAGGAAAAAATTATATATTTTTTCCCTTTATTTGATGAGGGTGGGTGGGGCGTTGTCCGTTGGAAAAATAGAAAAAGATACTCAATAAAACATGCAATTTTATAATGTTAGTCATGTATTAAGAGATAAAATTAAATTAAATGTGAATATATCATTCACACCTATCAAAATAAAACATAAAAATATTGCTTAACTAAGAATGTATTTGGTTCAAGGATGATTTTTTTTTGTTTTGAAAAATATGGCAATTTAGTATTTATTACCTATTTTTTATTTGACAAATAAATTAAAAAATATCACCCCAAAATATTTACTGGTAACCTAACGAGTAATGAGCTTGGAATGAGATTCATTATTCCTACTATTTTATTTAGAAAAGTCACAAATGTTGTTTTCAAGCAACTTAATTATATGTACAATCTATTTTGCTAAAACAACTCAAATGTCTTGTAAATTCATTACTAGAGAAAATGTATCCCCCTGCCAAACGACTATATGAACCAGACTTTTATTTAACTCATTGAGTCTCTCTATATACAAAATATTCCTTTTGTATTTTCAAATAAAATTCATTCAATATTTTCAAATGGCAGAGAGAGAAAACAACGTTACAACTATGAAGACAACGACTATAACAAATTGAGGTTCGATATAGGGGTGTAAGGAAGAAGCCAAAGGGGAAGCACAAAGATGATATTACAAACCCCATCCAGAAGGTACGTGCATGGCTTGGGACCTTTGATACGAAAGAAGAGGAAGCAAGAGCATGTGATAAGACGGCGAGGATGTATCGCGGCCCTAAAGCCCAACTTAATTTTTCAATGTCAAATGAGGATAACCTAGAAAATCCTAATATAAATAACGAGAATTTCCACTATGAGCTCAATCTTGAACCCAGGCTTGCTCCGCTAGGGAGCAAGTTAAACGGTCCACATTTGTTATCAAGTATTGCATGCATCATAGTTATCAAAAGAAATTGTTTAATTTCCCTTTTAGATTTTTGGATGGAAAATCAAGGAGTGATACATAAATCTTTTTGCATTTCTCATACATCTTCCGATGATAGAAGTAATGTATTAATTTAGAAATTTAATTATGTCTTCTTCGTTGTATTTTTTTTTTTTTTGTCTTTTATAAGAATCTTAGTATTGATGATTGTCGTTACTTTATTTCATTGTCGTCCTCTTTAAGATGATTGTCGTTACTTTATTTAACGTTTCTTACTTCCTTATATTTTTCCTCCTTTCCTGTTCTCTCCAGATTTCGCCCCTTATTTCAGCCATGGCAGTGATGTTAGGATTTATTGATGTATGGAAACTATGAAGGTTACATTAGTCTGTTTGCTTTGTTTGAATTTTATAAGTAATACATATAAGTTCCTGTTTAATTCTCTGTAATAGTTCTAGTTTGAAAGTTGGTATTAATTTTAGAAATACTATTATGAATCATGCGTACTTAAACTATTATTGCAGCACAACATTATGTTTAATCATTAAAAAAAAGGAGTTCTAAACTCTTAAATATTTGTCGAAATCTGTTAGCTAAAAGATTGTTCTGTTAATTATTTGCATAAAGTTAAACATTAGGTTGTTGAAGTAGTAATTGATTCTGTGCGTGTTCAAAAACATTGTGTTGTGTTATGAATGGTATGGAGTTGCTTAATTTTTAAATTATTTGTTGTAGCTTTGTCTACTTACTTAAAATACACTTTTGAGAATTAAATCACTCTCTTACTTTTCATGTTCTATTCTTTGTTTGGCATGTAAACCACCGAAGTCGAAGAGTCTCATTTTAAGACTCGATGTCACCACGAGACGTTAAACGTGCATCTGCGTCTTTGTTTGGGGATCTCGCTTCCTAGAAACTCCATCCGAACATAAATGAACTACGGATTAGGAGGAAGTGACTGACAATATTCCTTTCTCTATTCTTTGTTAAATAAGTTTTGCGTATCTGTTATGTGTTTTTATTTACTCTTAACTACCTACGTGTTATTTACATTTGTTATTTATTGTGTATGAAGTTTTATGCTTTGAGAATTCTAGTTACAATTAATTTTCTCGAATAGCTTAGAATTTGTTAAATAACATAATATGAAGAGTTGTAGTATATTAGTTGAAACTCGGTCTGCCTTACTCTTCAAATCAGTTACTTTGCATTTTAGATATAATTTACCAACGCCTTTTCTTTTATGATAAAGAAGTTCTTTGAAATCAGTCAAGTTCACCCTTTTTTATTTATTTTTCTTTTACTACTTCTCATGCTTTAGTTTTGATAAAAGTTTTCAATCTCTTCTTAAGTTCAAATGGGTTTTCTTGTTTCAAACAAATAAAAGTTTTACAAATATAAAATCCTTTTGGCTTCAGTTCACTTTCAACAAAAATAAAAAAAAAAACCTTTATAAAATATTGTTTCAATCATCGACTTCAAAGTTTTCTAATATTTAGCTTTAATACAAAATATATAATTAGTCAAGTCCAGTCGGTTAGCCATTTTTAATGGATCTTAAAGGATACTTAATACCTTTCCTTTAGATTAGTTGAACCTCAGGGGCGGCTCAACAAATCTCGTGGCCTAAGGCAAAATCATATTAAGAGGTCCTTAAATTTATTTTATAAAATTTCTACATTAACAAGAAAATCTATTTTCTACACAATAGATTAATCATTTAAGACAAAAAATATCAATTTTTACACAAAAAAAAAAAAAAAAGAGGCAGAAGAGTACAAAAAATAAAAGTGATGGATTATCGATGTTAAGCTTCAAAACTCAAATTGTAATTTTAATTTGGCTATCATCACAAATAAGAAAAAGAAAAGAACATACATAACTTAATAGTTGAAGTTTTGAGCATGGATACTAACAAAAATATCCAAATTTCAGATCAATTTAAATGATATAATTCATTTCATTAAGTAGCACGTGAATATCTAAAACAAATTATAAAATTTTCATATAATATATTAAATTAAAACGAAAAGGAAATTTGTGCATGAATGTTTTTATGTTCACGTAGTCTAAGAAAAAATTGAAAAAAATTCATTATGTTATCAAGATATATAACTTAGTTCCTATATAAAAAGAATAAAATTTAAAATTGAAAGTTAAAACAAATATATCAACTAATGAGTGAAGAGATTATGAGAATTTATGAACTTATTGGTAAAAAATACTCTCAAATAAATAATAATAAAAAATATACAATAACAATTTTATTTATATAAATTATATTAATATATAATCAAATTAATAATAATAATTTAAACAAATTTGGGGCCTTCAAATTTTTGAGGCCTAAGGCAATGGCCTCACTGGCCAAGCCTTAGAGCCGCCCATGTTGAACCCTTACCTATAATCTTATGTTTAGTAAGACCTTAAAATGGAGTTAACTTTAGACATTATTTAACCATATTAGGTGCCCTAATTAGTTGGCGAATCTTTAAGTTATTTAATTAATTTAGAAATCACCAATATGTTGTATACTATTTGACCCGATTAAAATGGGGTATAACACTTAGTTGGATAAAATTTTATTTTATTGCATTGTTCAATATATCGGGAAGCCAAAAGATGAGGGAGCCGTGTGTAATTAGTTTTCCTTAATTGTGTATTGATCATATTATCAGAGGTAGGATATAATCCCTTGAACACAAGTCTAGTTCGTTCAATGATTTAACATATTCAAAATCTATTTTAATGTTTCAAATTTAACGTGATTCAATCAGATTGACCTGCATCCATATATAAAAGAGAAGCATATTAACTGACATCGACAAATACAAAAGAAAGTACCACACAAAAAAAAGTACAAATTAGAGTAATTAAATATTTTATATCAAATTTAAATAAGTTCAACTCTTTTCTAATTTTGTATCAATATAATTTATTTATTTTTCAAAAGGCCCCCATGTTCCTAGGTATATAAAATTCAACAAATATTAAAGATAGTTTCAAATAAAAATGCGATAAAAAATTAATGTAAAATGAGAATGAAAGATAAATATCTTGCGTGAAAGATAAACAAGAAGGAAGAGAAATTGTTTTTCCTAACATGTAATATATTTATTATATAAATTATGATTAAAGATTTACTTTGATAAATTAAATCTTAGACATTAGATTTAATTTATGTCATATATCAATAATTCAAGCAAGAAATTGAAAAAATGGAGAAAAGAAAACTCGAAGGTACAAGGTAATTACACATTTACACCACATGTCACCTTTACTTATTTTCTTAAATAAATTATTGTTTCCAAACATTATATAAGTTGTAACTAAACTAATAAATTTCCCTTTTTGTGATTCACTTACCTTCAAATATTGTTGACTGATTATAAACTTATGATTAATGAAATATTCTTTTTGATAAGTAAATTACTTAGTGGACCTTAAGAGAATTTTCCTAGTTAAAATTCACGTAATCTTAAGAGTATTGACTATATTTATTAGGAATTTTTTATTAGTCAATAATTCATTCCAAATGTAATTAATAATTAATGGACCAAATTAAATGTATCCCTTTGAAAATCAGCTATATAAATCACACTTCTCTTCTTTTTACACTCACTGAGTCTTCTCTATATACAAAAATTCCTTCAATTAATTTTTTTTAGTAGCAGTCAGGACAAGTCACGATCAATGATCACCATTGGTGCATTCACAGGCATAATGATTGTCCTAACCACACTTGTAGCAGCCTCCACCACCATCTCGGCCACCACCACCACAGCCACCACCGCCTCGTCCATCACCGTCGGAGTATCTACCACCTCCGCTGCCATAGCTTCACTCTGGGTACACTCCCTAGAAAAGTGGCCACTTTTCTAGGGAGTGTACCCAGAGTGTTGGCAATGGCTCTGGAGGTAGTAAATACTCCAGCGGTGATGACCGTCGTGGTCGTGGTCGTGGTGCCGAGGTGGTGGTGGCGGTTGCTACAAATGTGGTGAGGACGATCACTATGCCAGTGAATGCACCAATCGTGTCTGGCTATATTTTTTGGTGAAGAGAATTTCCCAATTCAAAATTCACGTAATCTTTGCTTTTATGTAATTAGTTAGAGTAATGACTATATTAGTCAATCATTCAATAATTATTTTTTCCAATTGAATTTTTGAATGCTATTTAAATTGACTATTTAAAGATTGTCACGCCATGCTTGCATCATTATATTTGATTTCTTTGGGCCAATGTAATTGATATGCAAAAAATGCAGTATAACGATATCAATTTAAAATTATTTATGTTAACTAAATTATGCATTTTAAAGATTTTTTTGGTTGTGGGTATTAGGAATTTTGATTCAACTAACTAATTTTATTTTATCATGTATGTAATTGACAAGTAATGTGATGGATCTCCTTTCGATTAACAATGCCTTATTTTATTTAATCCTAGGATTTTATTTTTAAAAGAACAATTATTTGTTGGTTTTGTTGAATTATTTCCAAATTAATTATGAATGTACCAATCTACACCTATCAATATAAAACATAAAACTATTGCTTAACTAAGAGTATTTTTGGTTCAATGGAAAAATTATTATTTTTTTTTTGAAAAATAACTTAATTTATTATAAATTATTTTTTAAATTACTTTAATCTATATTATGTGAATTGTTGGAGTTTGACATATTTCTTAAAAAAAATATTTAAGGACATAAATTAGTAAATGCTACTTTTACACTATTACCCTTTTAATTATTCCCAAAGTATTATACTAAAAAAATGTTTTAAAACTTTTTTTCAAAAAAAAAAAGAGTTAAAGAACCTCATTAAAACAAAGGGTAAATAGGATTTAAAAAAATCTAAATCATTCTCTTGAACATTAAAAATTCTACTTATTCTAAACTACGAGAAAAATCTCAACAATTCACTTAATCTAGACCAGAAGGAGTATTTGCCAAGTACATTAATAAATAGGGTAAAAAACTTAAATATACAATTTAAGCACCTAAATAACCTCTATATAACAATAGTTTGACTTTACACCAACATAGCAATAGAATCTTTATAAAATAAAATACTTTACTAAGTACTCAAGTGCTTTTTTTGAATTTTCATGAAAATTGACCCTAAACAATAACAGTTAGCTGAACTCACATAAAATTGAATAGAGGAAGTAACTTTTATGATGTGCATAGATGAGATTTATTATTGAATTTTGAAGCAACTATTTATTTGATGAATTAATGTCTTCTGTGATATAGACTTGAGTGAATTGAAAGGGATTGGAAATTTTATTCTTTATTTAATCTCATGACTTATTAGCTTGATTACAAACATTAGTACAATTACACTACGTACCATTGGTATTAATGGTAAGCATTTGTTGATATATAGGTTGATTAGTCAATTACTGATTATTATATTCACAAAAGAAAAAATATTGCTTTATTGCTCAATACATCCACTTTTAATAGACATTTTTTCATCTACTTCCCTTAATCTCGTCTTTGATTCCTAAGCAATGTAAGACACGTTTGTTAATATTTCTGTAATGCCTAATTAAACTCGTCTTCTTGATATGATAATTATAAATAGGGAAAATAATTGTTTTCGTCCATATGATATGGTCTTATTATGATTTTAGTCCTTGTGGTATTTGATTCCCCCATTTAACCTTTAATTAAGCAAAGAGAATAGTTTTGTTCCTTCTATTAACAACAATTAAAAATATAAACAAATCTATCGTTATCGTCGAGGGAAATTACGGTATTACATGGTACGAAGTGCTAAATGACGCTGATTCAATTGGGATAAATGATATAAATGATGAAAAGTTTTATTTGACGAACCAACCTCAATATATATAGCGAATGATTAAAAAGGACTATCACATATTAGTAGGAAGAAAATTATTCAAATTGTAGGATGTGTTTGGTATGAAGGAAAATGTTTTATTGGAAAATAAGTTGGTTTCTAACTTATTTTCTCATATTTGGTTGGTGAGTGGAAAATTTTTTATAGTGTATGATTGATGAATGAAAAACTTTACCACTCACCAACCAAACACCCGACCTGAGACCTGACCTCGATCCCAACACCTGACTCGAGACCCGATGCGACCTCAATCTCGATCCTGGCACCCGACCCGAGACCTGACCACGACCTCGACTTGAGACATGTCCTTGACCCCAACTCGAGACTCGACCTCGACACCTAACCCTAATCCAAGAACCACTCTGACCCCGACAGTCGACGACTCTGATCCTGAAATTCGACCTCGACACCCAAGTCGAGACTCAACCCCGATCCCGATCTTGACCCGAGATCCGTCACTTGATCCGAAATTCGACCTCTAATTTTAACTCGAGATCCAACTCCGATTCAATTCGGAACTCGAGAGTTGGGACTCGAATCGAGGTCAAGATTTGGGTCTCAAATTGAGTAGTAGGAGTAGAATCTAGGACTAGTATTGAGAATCGATACCCGAGACTTAAGTTAGGATGGAAAGTTGAGGTGTGTGGTTTAAAATGATTTTGGAAAATGTTTTCCTAACTTTTTTTTTTAAGGGTAGTCATTTAAGGAAAATAAGTTGATTTGGAAAACAGTTTTCAAAATATTTAAGGCAATCAAGCATGAGAAAATTGAAAAATATTTTTCTTCCCGCCAAACACATTCATAATATTTAACGTTCTCTTTCATCTCTGTATCTAATTTTCTCATCCTCTTATGTACATATAAAGTACTTTGGCTGGGCTACCTGGAGAGAGTAGAAACTTTAGTAGGAGTATATTATTTTGCGATTTGGCTTTTTGACGATTTACTCAAAATATTTAATTATTCTAGTAGTAATAATAACAATATGGACAATAAATAATAGATCTCATAAATAGAGTTCGAAATCGAATTATTCATGTTGTATCGACAAAATTATACTTTTATCAGATTAATATGCAAATAGAATTTATCTTTAAAAGTATATCCTAATGGAAAAACCTTATAAGACATCTGTTTTAATTTAGCCATCCATTTTTTTTATTTGAAATTTATATAAGAAAATGTTGTTTTAATTTGTAAGAATACACGTGTCGTGTGAAAAAAATAGGAAAAAACAAAAAGACATGCAGTCAGTTACAAAAATGGAACCCTGCGGGGTAGCTCAGCTGGTAAAGGCCTGGGACAAAGTCCTTCAGGTCGCCGGTTCGAGCCCCAGCAGGGCCACTGGAGGCATTACAAACCGGCCGCGTCTCCAGGGCCCCGTGGAACTAACCGTGGTGGACCCGCCTTGAAACAGCGGGACCCGGTGGGTACAGCTAGTCGGGTTCGCAAAGCGACGCCCGGAAACCACGGTAAAAAAAAAAAAAAAAAAAAGTTACAAAAATGGATCCTTAATTGTCATTTGATCACACAAGGAACTTTTTTTAAAATAAGTTATTGCCGACTTCAGCTGATGAGTTTTTAGGTGTCACGCCTTTGAAAAATTAGTATGTCATGCTTGCATCATTATATTTTGGTTCTATATTTTATTGTAATTGATATGCCAAAATGTAGGTAAAGATAAACTATAAAAATATCAATACAAAGTTATTTCTGTTTATAAAATGACCATTTGAAAAACTTTTTTGTTATGGGTTTTAGGAATTCAGACTAAATTAAGATTATTTTGTCATGTTTATAATTAGAAAGTAATGAATTTCCTTTTTGCTAATATGTTGTAAACTTTTTAACGAATCTAATTTTATTTAACCCTAGAATTTTTGTTTTGAAAACACGATATTTGTTGGATATATTGCATTATTCCTAAAACTTTTGAAACTCTAACAACGGAAGTTATGATAATTTATGTTAGTTTATTATAATATTTAGTTAATTATTTTCTGAATAGCTATATGCATATAACCTTAAAAGAAATATATTTTTATTGATTAGATAACACCATCGTAAAACAATATATATACATATTTTTTATTAAACTGAAACAACAGTTATATTTATCTTATATATATAATATGTAATTTAATTTACTGCGTCAACTAAATTAACGATTTTATTTATAGTATATATAATAGGCAATCTACTTAATTAACCATAGAAAAAATATTCTATTATTGATAAATATTAGATCGATAAAACCTTATTTAACCTATCAACTACAAAATACAAATACAATTCAATATTTATAAGTTGATTGGTGTTCCCCACAAAAACCCTTAAAAAACATTTTTGGATCTCCTTATTTTCCTAAATGGAGTAAAAAAGAAAAGCAAGTTAAAATAATCTTTTTAAATTATGATAAATTGAACAAAAATGATCTCCGTTAATCGTTTAATTTTAAAATGTTCCTTAATGTTAATAATTTGGTCCAAAAATATATTTATTGGATCAAACACGCCCTTTTGCTAATAAACATATTGTATTTTTAAAAAAAACACATTATTAACTAATTCAAGCAGGTTAAGTATCACTATTCAAGTGGGTTTAAAAAATGATTTCACACTTGCTTATAAGAAAGATTTGACCATTAAAAATACACAGCATAATTTTTTAATTGAAAATATATATAGAACATACAAATATTATGGCCCTCGATTATGTTCTAGTATTTTTATAATAAAATACTTAGTAGATATGAAGTGTAATATCTTTTGCAATAATAATTTACGGACGTTTTGATTAATTTTTCTTTAAATAATAATTGTGATGTCAAATAAAGAGTTTGTCCCACTGTCACGGTTAAAAGGAAAAAGTTTTGAGAAAAGAAAACAAAAATTTGAGTATAGCCATATTTTTTTATTTTTTAATTAAAAAAGAAACAAAATATATTATGTATATAAAGAAATGTTGCTTTAATGTATAAGAACGACGTGTGTCATGTTTAAGAAATAAATAAACAAAAAGACATGCAGTCAGGTACTATACAAAAATAATACAAAAATAAATCTTTATCATTTGACTAGAGTGGAACAACTCTTTCAAACAAATTATTGCCGACTTCAGCTGACGAGCATTGACGTGTCATTTCTCTTATTTTTAAATCAATAATATTTAGTATAATTTTACAAGTGTACAGTGTACTAATAAATCATTGTTACTACACATTATGTCGTAATTAGACTACTAAATTTCCTTTTGAGTGATTTTTCTTTTGATAGACTTTTATTTTAGTGATTCACTTACCTTTAAATATATTTGTTTGGTTATGTTTATAAAAACATTTTTTGGCAAGTAAACTTAGTGGACCTTGACAAAATTCACGTAATTTTGCTTTGACATAACTAGTTTGAATATAACTACCATAAGTTAATCATTAAATAATCATTTTTCCAAAATGAATTTTTGATAACTATTTAAAATGGCTATTTGCATCACCATATTTCTATGTATTATTGTAATTGATATGCAAAAAATGTAGCTAAATGTAATTAAACTATAAACATATCAAAACAAATTTGTGTCTGTTAACTAAATTATGCAGTCTTAAGAACGTTTTCATTTTTTGTGGCTTAGAAATTCCGACTAAATAAAGATTATCTAGTCTTGTTTATAATAGATAATAATAAGTAATGGATTCCCTTTCTATTAACATGTCGTAAACTTTTTAACAAGTCTTATTTTACTTAACCCTAGAGTTTTATTTATAAAAATCAATTATATTTGTTGGCTATTGTATTATTTCTAAAAAAAATAAAATTAAAACTAAACAAACAGAGCTAATAATTTATGTTTGCTTATTATGATATCAGAGGCAGAATCATGAGTAGGAGTTTGGGGTTCTAAATTTTAGGGCAGAAGAGAAAAATATTGCAAAAGATGTTTTCTTTTGAAAAGGAAATGAAAAACATTTTCACCACCCTTTCTTACACTGAGTTGTCAATCAATTTTATTAGGAGTTCACAAGTTAATATACATATATATTTATAATTTTTTTTATTAGAAATAGAGTCTACGAAAAAGTTTATGGGTTCGTTCGAACCCACGAACCTCCACCTAGCTCCGCCTCTATATAATATAATAATAAGTATACACTTTATTTTACTGAAATAACGGTTATATTCATCGTATATATAGTATGTAATTTACGGCGCTAACTTAATTAACGATTAGACTTGTCGTACATATAACACGTTATTATATATGCATAGACAAATATTCTATTATAAAAAAAATATTAAATTGAATCTTACTTTAATTTAACGTATTAAATTGCCTATCACAAAATTTAAGGCTATGCGGAGTGGAGCGGGTTTAAAGTTGTGCAGGGCGGGTTGAAGTGAGTTTTTTTAAAACTAATGTGAGGCGGGGCGGGTTACGGGTATATGATATTTCATGTGGGTTCAAACGTAATTTTAGTTTTTATATGTTATAAGAATGATAGATCATTATTTATTAAGATTATTTCTTTAAAGCAACTAAACTATTCAAGATAGTAAATGAAGATGGTTCAATAAACAATAATACAATTTCTTATATGTTTCCCAATTGACCTCTAAAAAATAAAATTTTAAGTCACTTTCTAATAAATTAATAAAATTTAATGAAAAAATGAATTTATATTTATGAATTTTATTTTTAATATCAAACTTAACTAGAAAAAGAAAATATTAAAAAATTTTGGGGGTGGGGTTTATGCTGAGCGAGTCTATACGGGGCGGGGTGGAGCGGATTGAAAATGAAAAAAAATGTTATGCGGGGCAGGGTGAAGCGGGGTGGATTAAAAATTTAAAAGGTTAAGCTCAACCCGCCTCATCGTTATCCTTACTCATATTCTTAAGTAGAGTAAAAATAGAAAAATAAATAGAAAAGTGTAAAAAAAATATCCTTAAATTATGTTAAATTGAACAAAAATGTCCTTCATGAATTGTTTAGTTTAAAATGTCCTTGCTACAAGTAATTTAATCCAAAAATAGGTCTATTATTACTTAATTGGGTAAAAACTATATTTTTTTTGGCTAATAAATATATTGTATTTTTTCTTTTTCACAATACTCTTTATCCTATTGCATTTTGGATTTTTCACAATATTTTTATCAAGAAAAATTATTTTACTAAGAAAAAGGAGATTTTGATCTAATTAAATCATAATAAAAATATATTTGGACTTAACTATTATGGAAACCATTTTAATTTAATTTCATACTATTTAAGGACATTTTTATGATTTTTCTAAGAACAAAAAGGACAAATAACCAAAGGAAATTTTTTTAGCTATCTTTTTATGTGAAGGAGGGTGTGGCATGTAGTAGAATAGAAGAAGACAACCGGACTTGTAGTTTCACAAGAGCTGAAAGATACAAATATGTATGTGTCACTCTCCACATGACATCAAAATGCCTCTAATTTTATTTTATTTTTATATATTTTCCAAAACAACTCACAAATCACCCTTCAGAGTCATCTATATAAACCACTCTCCCTCTTTCTTCTCTATTCACTTATTCTTCTCTTCGCAAAAAAAAAAATTAAAATAATTCTTAATAGATGTTTATATAAACTAGTTTCCTCATCCTCTTTGTTCACTCATTCTTCTCTTTTACCAAAAAGAAATAAAATCTTACTAGCTAGGCTCTCTCTCTTCCTTTTGCGCTCGCTCATTCTTTTCTTCGTATAAAAAAGTTACTACCATTTTTCAGATGATACCACAGAAAAAATAATAAGGCAATAGTTAACTTAGATGATGATGACGAGGTGCATTTTAAGGGTGTGTGGAAGCTGCCATGCGGCAGCTACACAGCTGAAATTAGGCATCCCGATCAGGGGAGAAATATCTGGCTCGGATCTTTTAATACTGCCGAGGAAGCTGCCAGGGCTTATGATACTGCAGCAAAGAAATTCAAAACTAATTTTCCACCAGTATCTAAGGATTACCTTCAAACCACGGCCACCAGAGATTTTCTTTGCAAAATTAATCATAATAATGTCACGAGTGATCATATCCTTCCAAATCAGAGCAGAAATATCGCATCATCTTCTAGATCAAGCAGCGATGCGGTGAGTTTCTCATTGCTTAATCAAAATCTTAATGAATTTCGTCGTTTTAAGACGGTTACAGGAACTTCTGTTGTCATGTCAACGGCATGTGATAAGGACTTATTGGAGACTTTAATGAAAGCTGGAGTAATACTTCCGGATCCAAGGATGAGCAGCCAAAAGGAGACTCTGGATTTTATGGGCGTCGGCCCCGTTCAGCCTCGAACCGCTAGTGCTGAGCCTCCAAATCTTGAGCTCAGCCTTGCACCACCAGGAAACATGTGATCGAAGATCGCATGCCTCCATTATTATAGAAGGTGAAAGTCTGGGTGGATGGTTTCTATAAGAAAAAATAAATTCTACCTTTTTAAAAAATGTTTTTGTAAATAGGAATGTGGCATGTTGTAACCATTTCAATATTAGTATATGTATCTTCTATAATATTAATTTAGAAAATTTCCGTCGTCTTCATTCTATTTTTCTGCCGCTTCCAAATTTTGTTTGATGAATTTTTGTTTGGTTGTTTGATCGGAAAAGGAAAATACATGAAGGAACCTTGTGGATTGAGAGAAGCTGTTTTGTCTTTCAGTTTTAGCTAAAGTAGCAAATTAACACGTACTATATTACATGGGATTTTGTCATTACTATACCAAGTATTCTATTATCTTTTGACTTCTTGTGAAAAATGTGTTTTTAATATGAATGAATAATGTGATATTCTTTTCTAATTTTATATCAATATAATGTATTTTTTAAAACAAAAAAAAAAGCCATGTTCATGGGTATTTAAAATTCAATAAATGTTAAAAAGAGAAAGTTTCAAATAAAAATGCAATAAAAGATAACATAAAATGAGAATGAAAAAAATATCCTGCGTGAAAGATAAAAAAAAAAAAAGAGATAACTTTTTCCCTAACATATAATGTTTTTATTATATAAATTCATGATTAAGGATTTATTTTAATTAATCAATTAAATCTTAGCCATTAAACTTAACATATGTCATCGATTTTTAATCTAAACAAGAACTTGAAAAAAAAAAAAAAAATAGAACATTGATTTAAACCATAACACGAAGGTACAAGGTTACACCACATGTCACCTTACTTATTTTTAAAAAAATTATTGTTATTACTAAAGATTATGTTGTAACTAAATTAATAAATTTCTCTTTTAGTGGTTCACTTACCTTTGAGTATTGTTGATTGGTTTTAAACTTATGATTATTGAAAATATTCTTTTTGATCAGCAAACTTAGAGGACCTTAAGAGAATTTTTCTAGTAAAAGTTCACGTAATCTTAGTCAACAATTCAATAATTATTTTTCCGAATGTAAATAATTGGACCAAATTAAATGTATCCAATGCGAAATGACTATACAAATAACTCTCCCTCTTCTCTTTTCACTCACTGAGTCTTCTCTATATACAAATTATTTTTTTTGTTTTTTCAAATGGCAAAGAAAATAACAGCGATGTGTCTGAATTGGTACTTTCAAAAATCCGGAAGAAGCTGCAAGGGCCTATGATACATCAGCAAGGATGTATCACGACCCTAAAGTCAGACTTAATTTTCCTCCGACAAATGAGGATAACATCGAAATATACTAATAATTGAGAGAAGCTGTTTTGAGTAGCAAACTAGCACGTACTATATTACATGGGATTTTGTCATACTATACCAAGTACTCTATTATCTTTTGACTTCTCATGGAAAATGTGTTTTTAATATAAATGAATAATGTGATGTTCTTCTCTAATTTTATATCAATATAATGTATTTTTTTTAAAGCCCATGTTCATGGGTATTTAAAATTCAATAAATGTTAAAAAGAGAAAGTTTCACATAAAAAATAACATAAAATGGGAATGAAAAAAATATTCTGCGTGAAAGATAAAAAGAAGGAAGAGATATCTTTTTCCCTAACATATAATGTTTTTATTATACAAATCATGATTAAGGATTTATTTTAATTAATCAATTAAATCTTAGCTATTAAATTTAACACATGTCATCGATTTTTAATCTAAACAAGAACTTAAAAATAATAAAAAGAATATAACATTGATTTAAACCATAACACGAAGGTACAAGGTTACACCACATGTCACCTTACTTATTTTTTTTAAAAATATTGTTATAACTAAAGATTATGTTGTAACTAAATTAATAAATTTCTCTTTTAGTGATTCACTTACCTTTGAGTATTGTTGATTGATTTTAAACTTATGATTAGTGAAAATATTCTTTTTGATCAGCAAACTTAGAGGACCTTAAGAGAATTTTTCTAATAAAAATTCATGTAATCTTAGTCGACAATTCAATAATTATTTTTCCGAATGTAAATAATAATTAGTGGATCAAATTAAATGTATTCCATGAAAAATGACTATATAAAGCACTCTCCCTCTTCTCTTTTCACTCACTGAGTCTTCTCTATATATAAATTTTTCTTCTTTTTTTTCAAATAGCAAAGAAAAATAACAGCGATGTGGCGGCGGTAGCAGTGATTGTACCACCAAACGAGGTGCGGTATAAAGGTGTGAGAAAGAGGTCGTGGGGACGTATGGAACTGAGATTACAAATCTCATCCAGAAGGTACAGTCTAGCTTGGTACTTTCAAAAATCGGAAGAAGTTGCAAGGGCCTATGATACATCAGCAAGGATGTATCACGACCCTAAAGCCAAACATAATTTTCCGCCGACAAATGAGGATAACATTGAAACATGCTAATAATTTAGAAACTTAATTATGTCTTCTTCAATGTATCATTTTTCTGTCTTTTGTATTTCTATTATATAGAATTATGTTTCGATGAATTTTTATGGTCCAATTTTTGGAGGTTGTAATTCGTCTGTTAATTTTATCTTAAGGTAGTAAACTCTTATTTATTTTTATTGAATTTTAGATCATCAAAAAGAATTAGTAGTCATATAGTTAATCAAACAAACAACTATTAAAGTCACCACGAGACTAACTATAGTACTCAGCTCTTTTAATCAAAAAGAAAAAAGAAAATCACCTCTTTTAATTATAAAAATCATTTTGCAACTCAAACAAATAAGTAAGAAAGAAGCTAACACCATCAAGTAGAGCAAACACAATGGAAATGTAATCCTCAAAATTGAATTAGGAAATGCATAATAATAGTCTACTTGCGCATAGTTAAGATATTCAATTATTAAAAAATATTACTTGTAATTATACAAAACTATTTTTTTTTTACAAATCTTTTTTTGTTTTAACATATCAACAAATACAAAATGCAAATGAAATTTAATATTTTTAAATGGACTAGTGTTTCCCCAAAAAATCTTTAAAACTCTTTTTTGGATCTCCTTATTTTTATTAACTTGAGTAAACATTTAAAAAACAAGAAGGAAAAAATTATATATTTTTTCCCTTTATTTGATGAGGATGGGTGGGGCGTTGTCCGTGGGAAAAATAGAAAAAGATACTTAATAAAACATGCAATTTTATAATGTTAGTCATGTATTAAGAGATAAAATTAAATTAAATGTGAATATATCATTCACACCTATCAAAATAAAACATAAAAATATTGCTTAACTAAGAATGTATTTGGTTCAAGGGATGAATATTTTTTGTTTTGAAAAATAAGTCAATTTAGTATTTATTACCTATTTTTTATTTGACAAATGAATTAAAAAATATCACCCCAAAATATTTACAGGTAACCTAACGAGTAATGAGCTTGGAATGAAATTTATTATTCCTACTATTTTATTTAGAAAAGTCACAAATTTCATTTTCAAGCAACTTAATTATATGTACAATGTATTTTACTAAAACAACTCAAATTCCTTGTAAATTCATTACTAGAGAAGAAAATGTATCCCCCTGCAAAACTGCTAAACCAGTCTTTTTTTTAACTCACCGAGTCTCTTTATATACAAAATATTCCTTCTATATTTTCAGATAAAATTCATTCAATATTTTCAGATGGTAGTGAGAGAAAACAGCGTTACAGCTATGACAACAACGATTGTAACCAATTGAGGTTCGATATGGGGGTGTAAGGAAGAAGCCAAAGGGGAAGTACGTAGCTGATATTACAAATCTCATCCAGAAGGTACGTGCATGGCTTGAGACCTTTGATACGAAGGAAGAGGCAGCAAGAGCATGTGATAAAGCGGCGAGGATGTATCGCAGCCCTAAAGCCCAAATTAATTTTTCAATGTCAAATGAGGATAACCTAGAAAATCCTAATATAAATAACAAAAATTTCCACCATGAGCTCAATCTTGAACCCAGGCTTGCTCCGATAGGGACCAAGTAAAACGGTCCACATTTGTTATCAAGTATTGCATGCATCATAGTTATCAAAAGAAATTGTTTAATTTCCGTTTTAGATTTTTGGATGGAAAAACAAGGAGTGATACATAAATCTTTTTGCATTTCTCATACATCTTCTGATGATAGAAGTAATGTATTAATTTTGAAATTTAGTTATGTCTTCTTCGTTGTATTTTTTTTTTTGTCTTTTATAAGAATCTTAGTATTCTCTCCAGATTTCGCTCCCTATCTCAGCCATGGCAGTGATGTTAGGATTTATTGATGTATGGAAACTATGAAGGTTACATTAGTCTGTTTGCTTTGTTTGAATTTTATAAGTAATACATATAAGTTGCTGCTTAATTCTCTGTAATAGTTCTAGTTTGAAAGTTGGTATTAATTTTACAAATACTATTATGAATCATGCGTACTTAAACTATTATTGCAGCACAACATTATGTTTAATCATAAAAAAAAAAAGAGGAGTTCTAAACTCTTGAATATTTGTCGAAATCTGTTAGCTAAAAGATTGTTTTGTACTTCTGTTAATTATTTGCTTAAAATTAAACATTAGGTATGTGATTATTTACCATGTTTAAGCTAGTTAATTAGCTTAATATTTCTATTTTGGCTAAGATTATGGTTTAAATGTGACTCTATTGATTCTTGAAAAGTCGTAGTAGCTTAGTCAAAGTCCCTTCTTCTTTTGATCATGTCATAATATTGCATCTTTAGGATACTATAATGATTTACCTTTGTCAAATTGATCATGGAAACAAAAGGCATGGTTTCCAGATTAATTGTGTTGTGTTAAAAAACATTGTGTTGTGTTATGAATGGTATGGAGTTGCTTAATTTTTAAATTATTTGGTGTAGCTTTGTCTACTTACTTAATATACACTTTTGAGAATTAAATCACTCTCTCTAACTTTTTCATGTTCTTTTCTTTGTTTGGCATGTAAACCACCGAAGTTGAAGAGTCTCATTTTAAGACTTGATGTTACCACGAGACCTTAAACGTGCATCTGCATCTTTGTTTGTGGATCTCGCTTCCTAGAAACTCCATCCAAACATAAATGAACTACGAATTAGGAGAAAGTGACGGACATTCCTTTCTCTATTCTTGTTAAATAAGTTTTGCGTATTTATTATGTGTTTTTATTTACTCTTAACTACCTATGTGTTATTTACATTTGTTACTTGTTGTGTATGACATTTTATGTTTCGAGTATTCTAACGACAATTAATTCTCTCGAATAGCTTCGAATTTGTTAAATAACACAATATGAAAGAGTTGTTGTATATTACTATATTAGTTTGAAATACGGTCTGCCTTACTCTTCAAATCAGTTAATTTGCCGACGCCTTTACTTTTATGATAAAGAAGTTCTTTGAAATCAGTCAAGTTCACCCTTTTTTTTATTTATTTTTCTTTACTACTTCTCATGCTTTAATTTTGATAAATGTTTTCAACCTCTTCTTAAGTTCAAATGGGTCTTCTTTGTTTCGAACAAATAAAAGTTTTACAAATATAAAATCCTTTTGGCTTCAGTTCACTTTCAACAAAAATAAAAAAAACCTTTATAAAATATTGTTTCAATCATCGACTTCAAAGTTTTCTAATACTTAGCTTTAATACATAATTTTTACATCTTCACACTTAGCCTATATAATTAGTCAAGTCCAGTCGGTTAACCATTTTTAATGGATCTTAAAGGATACTTAATACCTTTCCTTTAGATTAATTGAACCCTTACCTAGAATCTTATGTTTAGTAAGACCTTAAAATTGAGATAACTTTAGACATTATTTAATCATATTAGGTGCCCTAATTAGTTGGCGAATCTTTTAGTTATTTAATTTATTTAGGAATCACCAATATGTTGTACACTATTTGACCCAATTAAAATGGGGTATAACACTTAGTTGGATAAAATTTTATTTGATTGCATTGTTCGATCGGGAAGCCAAAAGATGAGGGAGCCGTGTGTAATTAGTTTTCCTTAATTATGTATTGATCATATAATCAGAGGTAGGATATAATCTCTTGAACACAAGACTAGTTCGTTCAATGATTTAACATATTCAAAATCTATTTTAATGTTTCAAATTCAATGTGATTCAGTCACATTGACCTACATCCATATATAAAAGAGAAGCATATTAACTGACATCGACAAATACAAAAGAAAGTACCACACACAAAAAAGTACAAATTAGAGTGATTAAATACTTTATATCAAATTTAAATAAGTCCAACTCTTTTCTAATTTTGTATCAATATAATTTATTTATTTTTCAAAAAGGGCCCATGTTCCTAGGTATATAAAATTCAGCAAATATTAAAGAGAAAGTTTCAAATAAAAATGCGATACAAAATTAATGTAAAATGAGAATGAAAGATAAATATCTTGCGTGAAAGATAAACAAGAGGGAAGAGAAATTGTTTTTCCTAACATGCATGTAATGTATATATTATATAAATTATGATTAAAGATTTACTTTGATAAATTAAATCTTAGCCATTAGATTAATTTATGTCATATATCAATAATTCAAGCAAGAAATTGAAAAAATGGAGAAAAGAAAACTCGAAGGTACAAGGTAATTACACATTTACACCACATGTCACCTTTACTTATTTTTTTAAAAAAATTATTGTTTCCAAAGATTATTTAAGTTGTAACTAAACTAATAAATTTCCCTGATTCACTTACCTTCGAATATTGTTGATTGATCATAAACTTATGATTAATAAAAATATTCTTTTTGATAAGTAAATTACTTAGTGGACCTTAAGAGAATTTTCCTAGTCAAAATTCACGTAATCTTAAGAGTATTGACTATATTTATTAAGGATTTACTATTAGTCAATAATTCATTCCAAATGTAATTAATAATTAATGGACCAAATTAAATGTATCCCTTTGAGAAACAACTATATAAATCACACTTCTCTTCTTTTTTTCACTCACTGAGTCTTCTCTATAAACAAAAATTCCTTCAATTATTTTTTTTTAGTAGCAGCCAGGACTTCAAGTCATGATCAATGACCACCATTGATGCATTCACAGGCATAATGATTGTCCTCACCACACTTGTAGCAGCCACCACCACCATCTCTGCCACCACCACCACGGCCACCACCACCTCGTCCATCACCGTCAGAGTATCTACCACCTCTGCCGTCATAGCCTTCACTCTGGGTACACTCCCTAGCAAAGTGGCCACTTTTCTAGGGAGTGTACCCAGAGTGAAGTCAATGGCGGTGGAGGTGGTAGATACTCCGGCAATGATGCCGTCGTGGTGATGGTCGTGGTCATGGTGGCCGAGGTGGTGGTGGCGGTTGCTACGAATGTGGTGAGGACGATCATTATGCCTTAAGTTTACAACATGTTAATAGAAAGGAAATTCACTACTTATGAATTATAAATATGTATAATTAAAATATTCTTAATTGAGTCAGATGTCTATTAAACATAATCTCTTCATCTCTCCTTTATGTTCCACCGCATGTATAAATGTAATATTTTAAAATTTTGAATTAAACTACTCACATCTTCATATTAATAAAATGAAATTTATACAACATTATCGTTGGCATTAACTATAAGCATGTTTGTAGAGCAAATCGAACTTCATAGTTTTAGGAAATTTACGTGTTGATATGGGTTGATTAGTGGTTATTATATTCGTAAAGGAAAGAGTTGTTTAATTACACTGCGCATACATACACATTTAATATATAGATTGTTTCATCTATTTTTCTTGTTGATTTTTTATGCCTAAACAATTCAGAACTGGTTTGTCAATTAATTATAAAAATAATCATTTTGCAACTCAAGCAAATAAGTAAGAAAGAAGGTATAACCAGATGGAATGGAAATAAATCCCCAAGATGGAATAAGGAAATGCACAATACATAGTCTATTTGTGCATAGTCAAAATATTCTATTATTAAAAAATATTACTAGCATTTGACAAAACCTGTTTTTCTTCTTCTTCTTTTTTTGTTTTACAAAACCTTATTTAGTTTCAACCTATCAAATACAAAATGCAAATGAAATTCAATAATTGTAAATGGATTGGTGTTTCCCCAAAAAACTCTTTAAAACTTTTTTTTTATCTCCTTATTTTATTGGCTTGAGTAAATATTTAAAAAAACAAGAAGGAAAAAATTATATATATTTTTCCTTTATTTGATGAAGGCGGGTGGGGTATGGTCCATTAGGAAAATAGCAAAAGATATGAATAAAAATGCAATTTTATAATGTCAAGTCATATGTTAAGAGAAAAATTAAGTTTGAATATATCATTCACACCTATCAGAATAAAACATTAAAAATTTAATTAACTAAGAGTATATTTTGTTCAAAGGGATGAATTATTTTGTTTGCTTTAGAAAAAAAGTTAATTTAAATATTTACAGGTAGCCTAACGAATAATAAATTTAGAATGCGATTTATTATTTCTACTATTTTGTTTAGATGTAACGACCTGTTTCCGTCTTTATAGAAAAGCCAACGGGAGAAAATTTGGGACCGGAAAACTTTGTTGTAGTATTTAAAATTTTCCCAACCTTGTCCAGATTTGGACGAAATCAGAGTCTTTGAGGTGTAGGGAAATCTGGTAACAATCGGTTAAATCATTTATGATTTTGATTACATGAGTAGTTAGATAACTTGTTAAGAAATTCGTACGACTTTACGGAATTGAATTCGGGCGAGTAGAACTCCCGGAATCGATCTTAGCGTAAAGGATATTTACTGAGCATCGTGGGTTAAAGGTGTGTTGTGAAATGGGAAATTCTTGAAATAGCTCTCTATTTCGTTTTGGCCGCTTTGGCGGGGATTATTGCCGCTGTAGCGGGGTGGTGGCCGTTGTAGCGGGCCCGACGCGAAATAAAATCGTTAATAAACCCCTAAACGACCTTATCTGGCACTTTTCAATTTTTAGAGCTAAGGAACGAACCCCAGGCAACTTCTACTCGTTTTTCACCATTCTTGAGGCTAAAGTAAGCTTTTCACTCACCAAATCCATATTTCTATCTATAGAACGTAATAGAATGGGTGAATATTGATGGGGGAGGATTTTGTTATAGATTCTATGGTGGAAACAACCCTAATTGGATAATTGGGATCATGGGTTTGATTTAGGGTTCATAGAATTGTTATAGTTTCGAGTAATTAGCGATTGTTTGTTGATTCCCGGGTTATTATGATTGTTTGTACACCAAGAACAAGCGGAACGAATCCGAAAAGGGGAAGATCAAGTTTCTTAGGGTTTCAAGCTTGTTTCGAGGTAGGTGATGGTTGTGATTCTATGATTGTGTGATGTATGTTTGTTCTTGCTTCATTATGATACTTGTATATGTATGAATGTTGCAATGTTGATCACACTTGTTGTAAATGAGATAGATAATTGATGAATGCAATGAAATCATGACTTAAATATATGATCTTGATAATATACTTGTGATTGTGATAGTGGTGTGTGAATGGGATCGGTTGCCACGTTCCGACATAACTAACTTGGATCGGTTGCCACGTTCCGGTATAAAAATGGGATCGGTTGCCACATTTCGACATGTTAATTGTTGGGCTTGGGTTCCATGAGTGGACCAGATATAAAAATGTGAAATTGATCGTTGTTCGTAAATGTTGATAATATTGTATATGTTGATATATATGCATGTGATTATATTGTTGTCTTGACTTGTTTATGTTACACTAGTGGGATAACCGTTGATCCTACCAGTACACTGTGGTTGTGTACTAATACTGCACTTGCTCTTATTTTTGCTGAGTACAGGGCATCTTCAAGCGGCTACTGACAGACCTCGCTTAGAAGATTAGTGATCGTCGCTTCGAATTCAAGAGTGAGCCAATTCTTCCGGGCTGCCATGGAATTCTCTTTCGTCTATGTCCACCATTTTCGGACTTAGACATTTGTTTTAGTTAGTTCATTAGTATGGGGTTGCATCCCTTCTTGTTTTAGACTTAGTTCATTGTTAGAATGTTTTGGTACATTGACTTTCAGGTTCTAGGTTATTTCTTCCACATTGTTAGTTGTTAGATCTTTTGTTGAAGTTTATCGGAACTTCAGTTTTTAGCTATTATTTCTATTTTCTTATACTTAAATGCCTTAGTTTTAGATTAGTTGCTTGGTTTTGGGTTGTAGTAGTGGTTCTCCCACTGGAGTGTTAGTGTGTGTACCAATCACGACGGTATGGGTCGTGACATTGAAGAGTCAATTTTTTTCATTTTCAAGCAACTTAGATGTTTAATGTATTTTACTAAAAACAAGTCAAATGCCATGTAAAATTCATTACTAGACCAAATGTATCCCTTGAGAAACAACTATAAATCAGTCTTCATCATCTTTTTCACCCACTCAATCTTTTTTGTATACAAAATATTTCTTCTATGTTTTCAGATTAAATTCCTTCTATATTTTCAGATGGCAAAGAGAGAAAATTCATTGTAGCTATAGTGACGGTGGTTATAACCCCCAACTGAGGTTCGATATAAGGGTGTGAGGAAGAGGCCACAGGGAAAGTATGAAGCTGATATTACAAACTAGAAAGTATGTGTCTAGCTTGGAACCTTTGATACACAAGAAGAAGCCGCAAGGGCTTATGATAAGGCAACTAGAATGTATCACGGCGATAAAGCCAAACTTAATTTCCCGATATCAAATGAGGATAACCTAGAAAATGACTTTGTAGCTACAGTGACAGTGGTTGTAACCCCAACTGGGGTTCGATATAAGGTTGTTAGGGAGAAGCCACGGGGGAAGTACGAAGATGATATTGCAAACCCCATCCAGAAGGTACGTGTCTGGCTTGGGACATATGACATGAAAGAAGAAGCAACAAAGACATTTCAAAAGGCAACGAGGATGTATTACTACTACCCTAAAGATAAACCTAAATTTCCGACATCAAATGAGGATAACCTAGAAAATCCTAATATAAATAACAAGAATCTCCATCATGAGCTCAATCTTGAACTCATACTTGCTCCGCCAGAGAGCGAGTGAAATTATCCGCATTTGTTATCAAGTATCGCATGCATTACATTTATTAAAAGAAATAGTTTAATTTTCCTTTTTGATTTTTTGTAAGGAAAAACAAGGAGTAATACATATATATATGTTCTTATTTCTCATATATCTCCTGATGATAGAAGTAATGTTGTATAAATTTAAAATTTTAATTATGTCTCTTCGTTGTATTATTTTTCTATCTTTTATAAGAATTTCAATTGGATAATTTTTTATCTAGTTCCATTGTTCGATCGGGGAGCCAAAAGATGAGAGTGTCGTGTGTAATTAGTTTTCCTTAATTGTGTATTGATCAGGTAAATTGGAGGTTGGATATAATCCCTTGAACATAAGACTAGTTGGTTCAGTGGTTTAGTATATTCAAAATCTACATTAATATTTCAAATTTAACGTGATTCAGTCACCTTGACCTACATCTATAACTAAAAGAGGAGCATATCAACTGACAAATACAAAAAAAGTACCACACACACAAAAAAGAATAAAATTAGATTAATTAAATACTCTATATCAAATTTAAATAAGTCCAATTTTTTAAAAAATTTATATCAATATCATTTATTTCTTTTTGAAAAAGGACCCACGATCCTAGGTATTTAAAATTCAATAAATATTAAAGAGAATATTTATTGAATTTTAAGCTGTAACTAAACTAATAAATTTTCATTTTTAGTGATTCACTTACCTTTGAGTATTGTTGACTGATTATGAACTTATGATTAATGAAAATATTTCTTTTGATAAGTAAACTTAGTAGACCTTAAGAGAATTTTCCTAGTCAAAATTTATGTAATCTTAGTTTTTAGCAAACTAGTAAAAGTATTGACTATATATATTGTTAGTCAATAATTCAATATTTATTTATTTTCAAATGTATTTAATAATTAGTTGACCAAATTAAATGTATCCCTTTGAGAAACAGCTATATAAATCACTCTTTCTCTTCTTTTTCTCACTCACTGAATCTTCTCTAAATATAAATTAATATAGCATGGCCACCACCACAACGTCCACCACCGCCGCCCTCACCTCCACTTTGGGTACGCTCCCTAGCAAAGTGGCCAAATTCGCTACACTAAAAACACTCACTTCTTCCTCCACCACCTTTTCCGCCATCGTAACCGCCGCCTCCACCGTATCCACCTCCATAGCCACTGTCTATATCATTGTATCCACAGATAACATCTTGGCCACCACCATAGCCACCACCTCCGCCACTGCTGCCACCAGATCCTCAAGAGATTGGTGCTCTATTAGGCCAGGAACATCAACAACCTTGGTACAACCATCATTTCCGGAGTCAATCTCGTACTCAACAGCCTCACCATCAGTCAGGCTATGAAAACATTCAGATCTATACCGGATTGATGAACAAAGAGATCATTAGAGCCATCGTTAACAATTCAGTGATGATGGCTCTAACAATCTCGTTGTTCATTAATCCGAAATCAGATCTGGAAGTTTTCATTGCCTGACTGATGGTAAGGCTGTCAAATACGAGATTGAGTCCAACATTGATAGTCGTATCAAGGTTGTTGATGTCACGGGGCCTGATGGAGCAATTGTATGTTGAGGATCTGGTGACCGCGGTGGTGGAGGTGGCCGAGATGGTGGTTATGGTGGTGGCCAAAGTGATAGCCATGGATACAGTGGTGTAGACAGTGGCTATAGAGGTGGATACATTAGAGGCAGCAGTTACGGCGGTGGAAGAGGTGGTGGAGGAAGCGGTTGTTTTCAGTGTGACGAGTTTGGTCACGTTAATAGGAATTGTACCGAAAGTGAAAGGGACGGCGGCGGAGGTGGTAGATACTCCGATGGTGGTGGTTGTGGTGGTGATGTCAACGCTATGTTAATTAATGATATTAATTAACACGCTATGTTAATTAATGATAATATTCTTGAAATTTTGAAGGTTTATAGGTAAAGACTCTTGAAAGTAAATTTTGTTTTGATTGTATTCAATTTATAACATATTATCTATTACATAATGAATTTTTTCTATATTTCATGATTATTCATATCAGTACCAGATTACTAGCGTTGCACTATTATTTAGAAGTACTACTACAATGGTACATCCCTTTTAGTTATTTTTTTCCAATTCAATTTATTCTAACTATTATTCCATCACTACTCGAACAACGACAAAGTAATTTCCTATCAATTGGTATCGACAAGCTGCAAAGTTTTCATTGCACAACTTATAAAAGTACATATATAGTCTTAATAAGTTGATTGACAAATGTAAAAATATATTAGCCATTGAATATAAATTTTGGAGATATCACATTTTCTAACAAAAGTTTTATCGTGATTTGAAGGTTTCATTATTTAACTCTCTTAAAAAAATTGGTTTACCTATATGTTGGGATAAGATTAATTTGATAGACACTTGAGGGGATATAAGTAATTGCCTTCTATATATGTTATTGCCATAACTAAAAATCTTTGAAACTGTTTTTTGGATCTCCTTATTTTATTGACTTGAGTAAACATTTTTTTATAAAATACGGAGGACAAATAGCAATAAAAATAAGGATATTTACTTCCCTTTACTTGTTGAGGATGGGTGGGGCATGTCTGGTTGGAAAAATAGAAAAAGATAATAAAACATGCAATTCTATAATGTCAATTATGTACTAAAAGATAAAAAAAAGTATACGTGAATATATGATCATTCACACCTATCAGAATAAAATATAAAAATATTGCTTAACTAAGAGTGTTTTTAGTTCAAAGGATGAATTTTATTTTTGTTTATTTTGGAAAATAAGTAAATTTAATACTTACTTACCTATTTTTTAATTGGCAAATAAATTTTAAAATGTCACCTCAAAATATATAAAGGTAGCCTAACGAATAATGAACTTGAAATGAGATTTATTATTTCTACTATTTTGTTTAGAAAAGTCAAATTTTATTCATTTTCAAGCTACTTATATGTATAATGTATTTTACGAAAACATCCTTCTGAGAAACGACTATATAAATCAGTCTCCCTCTTTCATTTTCACTCACTAAGTCTTCTTTATACACAAAATATTCCTTCTATAATTTTAGATTAAATTCCTTTTATATTTTTAGATGGCAGAGAGAGAAAATTGCACTGTAGTTGCAGTAACCCCAACTGAGGATCAATATAAGGGTGTGAGGAAGAGGCCAACTGGGCAGTACGGAGCTATAATTACAAACCAAAAGGTACATATCTGACTTGGGACCTTTGACACAAAAGAAAAAGCTACAAAAACTTATGATAAGGCGGCAAGGATGTATCGCGGCCCTAAACCAAACTCAATTTTCCGAAATCAAATGAGAATAACCTAGAAAATGAGGAGCTCAATCTTGAACTCACCATCGCTCTGTCAAGGAGTGAATGAAACTGTATAGCACATCAAGTATCGATTGCAGTTATTTGAAGAAACAATCTCCTTTCCATTTTTGTTTTTTAGAAGAACAAAGAAATACAGAAAACTTAATTATGTCTTGTTCATTGTATAATGAATTTTTATACGTTCATGAATATTTATATCAGTATTTGAACCACAACAAAGTGGTTTCCTATCAAGGTCTTGACAAACTATTATGTTTTCATTACACAACTCATAAAAATTACATATATAGTCTTAATTAGTTGATTGACTAACTTATTGTAAAACTATTAGCCATTAAATATTTATTTTGGAGCTATCACATTTTCTAACCGAAGTTTTATCGTGATTTTAGATTTCATTGTTTAACTCTCTTAAAAGATTTGGTTTCCATGTATGTCGGGATAGTCAATTTGACGACAGTTGTAACCCTAATTGAGGTCCGATATATGGGTGTGAGAAAGAGGCAAAAGGGGAAGTACGAAGCTGATATTACAAATACTGTCAAAAAGGTACGTATCTTGCTTGGAATCCTTAATACGAAAGAAGAAGCAGGAGCATATGATAATACGACAAGCATGTATCACGGCCCTAATACCAAACTTAAATTTTTGACATCAAATGAGGATAACCTAGAATTTCCTAATAAAATTGATGAGAATCTTCATTATGAGCTCAATCTTGAATTCAGCCTTGCTCCCCATGGAGCATGTGAAACTGTCCACATTTGTTATCAAGTATCCCATGCATCACAGTTAATAAGAGAAATAGTTTAATTTCCCTTTTAGATTTTTGTAAGGGAAAAAAATAATACAAAGATTTTTTCTTATTTCTCAAGATGATAGAAGTTATGTTATATTAATTTAGATTCTAAATTATGTTTATTTCCTTGTATTATTTTTTTCTTTCTTTTATTAGAATCTCACTTGAATGAATTTTTTTTGGTTGCATTGTTCAATTGAGAAGAGAAAAGATGAATGGGCAGTGTGTAGTTTATTTCCTTTATAATTGTACATCGATTAAGTAAAATAGAGGTAGGATATATATAAAATCTCTTGAACACAAAATTAGAGTTGGTTCAATGGTTTAACACATATTCAAATTTCACCTTAATGTTTCAGATTTAACGTGATTCAGTCATATTGACCTACATCCATAACTAAAAGAGGAGCATATTAATTGACACCAACAAATGTAAAATAGAGTACCACACACAAAAAAAGCATAAAATTAGAGTAATTAAATACTCTACATCAAATTAAAATAAGTTCAATTATTTTCTAATTTTATATTAATATAATTTATTTATTTATTTTTAAAAAAATGACCTATGTTCCTGCCTGGATAGTTAAAATTTAATAAATGTTAAAGAGAAAGTTAAAAAATAAAAATACAATTAAAAAAATTAACTTAAAATGAGAAAGAAAGATAAATATCCTGTGTGAGAGATAAACAAGAAGGGAGATAAATTATTTTTCCTAACATATAATGTATTTATCATATAAATTATGATTAAGAAATTACTTTGATAAATTAAATATTAGTCATTAAATTTAATGCATGTCATATGTCAATAATTCAAGCAAGTAATTGAAAAAAACGGAAAAAAAGAGAAATTTGGTTCAAAGAAGAACTCGAAGATACAAGGTAATTACACTACATGTCATAGCTAATAATTTCGTAGTTATATATCATATTTGTTGTAGTGTAGCTAAACTAATAAATTTCCCTTTTAGTGATTCACTTACCTTTGAGTATTATTGATTAACTATGGACTTATGATTAATGAAAATATTATTTTTGATAAGTAAACTTAGTGAACCATAAGAGAATTTTTTCAGTCAAAATTCACATAATCTTAGCTTATAGCTAAATAGTTAATAGTATTGACTATATATATTATTAGTCAATAATTCAATAATTATTTTTTCTAAATTTAATTAATAATTAGTGGACCAAATTTAATGTATCCCTTTGAGAAACGGCTATATAAATCACTCTTCCTCTTCTTTTGCACTCACTGAGTCATCTGTATATACAAAAATTCCTTTAGTTAATTTTGTTTTTAGTAGCAGTTAGCACTTCAAGTCGCGATCAATGACCACCATTGGTGCATTTACAGGCATAGTGATCGTCCTCACCACACTTGAAGCTGCCGCCACCACCACTATGGCCACCACCGTCTCGTCCATCACCGTCGAAGTGTCTACCACCTTCGCCGCCATAGCCTTCACTCTGGGTAAACTCCCTAGTAAAGTGGCCACTTTGGAGTGTACCCAGAGTGAAGGCGATGGCGATGGAGGTGATAGATACTCCGATGATGATGGTCATCGTGGTGGTCGTCGTGATCGTGGTGCTGAGGTGGTGGTGGTGATTGCTACAAATGTGGTGAGGATGGTCATTATGCCAGTGAATGCACCAGTTGTGTCTGGCTATATTTTTTGGCAAGTAAACTAGTGGAAGAGAACTTCCCAATTCTGCTTTTATGTAAATAGTTAGAGTAATGACTATATTAGTAAATCATTCAATAATTATTTTTCCAATTGAATTTTTGGATGCTATTTAAAATGACTATTTAAATATTGTCACGCCATGCTTGCATCATTATATTTGATTTCTTTGGGATATTGTAATTGATATGCAAAAAATGTAGTATAACCATATCAATTCAAAATTATTTCTGTTAACTAAATTATGCATTTTAAAGATTTTATAGAGAGAAATTAATTAAATAGCTATTTTTAAAAAATTAATTAAATTTTTATTTTCATTAAATTAAAATAAACACATTCAGATTTTCATTCAATATTATACATAAATAAAAGAATTAAAAATTAAATATTGATGTTATTTTAACATGATGATTTAAAGATAATTAAAAATATCAAGCAAACATAAATTTAGCAATTATTCCACAAATTAAATCACTATATATGAAAAACTCGGCACAAAGATATATAGTCCTTATTTTTTTTTATTTTTTTTTTTTAATCCTACAAAAGTATTGTTGTTGCATTTTTCTAATCCTACAAAAGTATTGTTTTTAAAGTATTTCTAATCCTACAAAATAATAATATAAAAACATAAATAAAAAACTATTATATACAAATAAAAAAATAAATTTTAAAATGAAAATGAAAATGTACCAAACTTATGCTAATTAATTAATAAGAGATATATTGATAAATATGTATATATGGCAGAGATATGTAGGTCTTGAAAAAAATAATTTTTTGCTTCAATTTTTTTTGTAGAAATAATTGTTAGAAACACACCTAAATCATATTTTTTTTTTGAGTTTCATACTTAAACTATTGAGAGTGTGAGTTTCATACCTAAACTATCACTTATTAGTTTGAGAAACACACCTTAGTGGAAAAAACCTTGACAAATGGCATTCCACATGGATAAAAAATTCCACCTTGCCAAAAATTAAATAATAAACTATTAACATTAATTAAAAATTAAAGATTGAAGTATTATTATCCCCAAAAAAAAAAATTAATAATAAAATTTAAATTATTTTTCTTGTACTCCACAACCTCCTCCCCCCCCCCCCCCCCGATAATCATCCATCCTTTTATTTTTCAAAACTTCTTTTATAAAATATTTTTTTAAAATTCATATTGCACCCCCCCCCCAAAAAAAAAAACCACCCGCACATTTCCCAAAAAATTGATGATATTATTTTATTTTAAAAAATAAAAATTCTACCACACCCTATTTAATCCTCCGCTACTAAAAAGATATGTATATATCTAACACAAAATGAAAAAAAATTGAGAGTGAAGGGTTAGGTGGAGTGGGGTAGAATTATTTTTTTAAAAAAATAAATAATATCTAAATTATTATTTGAGGGGATTGGGGGGGGGGGGGGGGGGTACGATGAGAGGAAGTGATGGAGTGGGATAAGAAAAAATATTTTACATTTTATTTTATAAAAAATATAAAAAATCCTGCGATAATAATTCTTTAATCTTTAATTTTAACTAAGACTAATAATTTAGTTATTTTTTGTCAAGGTGAAATGTTTTATGCATGTGGAATGTGATCTGTTTTAATAAAAGAGAGAATATAGTACATGACGCCATGATGAAAGTGTAATAAAAGAGAGAGGTGTGTTTTTCAAACTAATAAGTGATAGTTTATATATAAAATAGTTTAAGTATGAAACGCAATAAAAAATGACAATTTAGGTGTGTTTTCGACACTTGTATCTTTTTTTTTTTAGGAATCAAACATTTTTAGTTTTGTAGAAAAACTGTTTTTGCTTTCATCTAAGAGTAATTTTACTAATTTTTCAAACACCTTAATTTTTAATTATTATTTTGTCATAATAAGTGTGTTTACTTTAGCCAAACATGCTTTTAACGGTAAATTTGGAAACAAACAACTAATTATACTTTGAGTTTTTAATAATGAGAACTATTTTAAATCATCTATTTCAAGTAAGAAAAACAAGTATAATAGATGTAGTAATTGAAATTTGAGATTATTTGGCCTTTTCTTTTCTTATATGGTATGTTTAGGTACAATCTCATCAATAGACTCAAGTAACTTTTCTTCTAAAAATGTGGTTTCGAAGTTTGAAGAGAGGGAGGACTTGCAAGCCTTACTAAATCTATTTTTTTTTAAAACATTCAACCCAACCCCGCACCTACATAAAACCAAATCCGTCCCACCACACCATGTTGCCATCCCAAATCGTTTTTATTATCATTTTTATTTATTTAAATCGCAAGTAAATTGAAAGGGATCCCAAATTTTCGTTTTCTTTCTTATCACTAAATTAGCTTGTTAAAACATTATTAGAGTTCACTACATTTATATTAACAGTAAGCATGCTACTATGTAAAAAGAACTTCATAGTTTTAGGAAATTTACGTGTGAATATAGGTTGATTAATGGTTATTATATTCATGCAACTTACTTGATACATATACCTTCAATATAAAGTTGTTTTTCTATATATGTCCTTGACAAAATTAATTTAGAACCATTTTTTGAATGTTCCTAATTGTAACAACTCAAAATTCCAAACGGTGATGTAAATTATAACCACCGAGCAAAATTACACTAAATTTTGAAAATACTAATAGACTGAAGATTACCAACAAGGGTTGTGGTAGAGTCCATCCTCCTTCATCTTTAATCAGAAATTGATAAAGCATAGTCTTTGCCTAAGCATAATAATAATAATACGCATAAATTTCCAAAATCATAGTGGACAACCCTTTTATCTCTATTCAATCTGAATCCCAAGTAAATTTATATGATTCATGGGTATCTTTGTGGTTTAGCCCAGGCCCAACGTAGAGGCTTGGATTTGGTTATCTTTTAGGAAAAATGACAGAAATTCCACCTTTAAGTTCTCTTATTACCATTATCCCCTATTAGTTTTACAAATCCCTAAAATCCCTCATTTTCGCGCATCAGATTAATGTATCAGCGCATCAGATTAGTGTATCTCGCGCATCAGATTAGTGTATCTCGCGCATCAGATTAGTGTATCTCGCGCATCAGATTAGTGTATCATGTATAAAAATGTACATCAGATTAGTGTATCATGTATAAAATATAATGTATCTTACTTAACGATAAATGTATCTCGCGCATCAGATTAATGTATCAGCGCTTATATTAGTGTATCCGTTTGAGGATTTCTGTAATTATAAACTTAGGGACAAATGATAAATTTGTCTTAAAAGTATGTGATTTATGTCCTTTGCCCTATCTTTTATACTTGTTTGAGTATCTACCCATCTTTTTCCACTCTTGTACATAAGGAAAAGGAGCCTTTTTCGGCTATTAGCCCCACTTCTCTAACTTGCTCCTGATTGCCAGTGTTTAATTATTTTAAAAAATAATTTGACAATAATTAATAAGGATAAAAATAGAAAGTAATGTTTAATTTAGATTCAGATGAATATTTTGTGTACATTTCCCCAAAATTACACCTTTAATTAAATTTTAAGGACCCATTGACTCATAAGAGTTATTCACTTTTTTCCCGTGAATTATAATTCACTTAATTAAGAAAAATTAATTTAATTTGAAATTGAGTTTAAAAAGAATAACTTATAACTTTAGTTTTTGATTCTGTTGTCATAATTTCGAACAAAATATTTTTTTTCTCTTTTTTACAAAATATAATCAAACACAATTTTGTTTGGAAAATTTACATAAATCTCACTAGTTTATGAGTTAATCTATGTATCTAGTATCCCAGATACATGCGAATAACACCATATACATACAAATACATGTGTCTTGTATGTATCTTGTGTGATTCGAATGTATCTAGGGTACATAGCGAATCTTGCTTCCCTCTCTCCTCCATTTCGTTCGCCTTCATCCCCACCTCACTTGTCTATCTCTCTATTTTAGTGTATCTAGTGTGATTCATATTTATCTTGGATACATAACGAATTTCGCTTGCCTCCATTATCCATTTCGCTCACCAGCTTCCTCCCCGTCTCGCTCATCTTTCTATCTATTTTAGTGAATCTAGTAGTAAAAATACATGTAGTTAAATATATTTTCCTCAATATGTGCTAGAAAACTCTTAATCAGTTGTAAGATACATAATCATTTATATAATAATAATAATAATAATAATAATAATAATAATAATAATAATAATAATAATAATTACTAGGGAAAAGGCATAAATTTCCCCTTGAACTTGTCCCGAAAAGTCAGTTACACACTTAAACTATCATAGTGACCCATATATATATTTTAAACTTTATTTTTAACCATGGCAAGCAGCAGTGATGAAGACTATGTAAAGAACAAAAATTATCATGCAATTGAAGAAGGCAGATCAAGTTTTATCAAGAAAATCCAGCCAAAAGGGGAGATTTGTTAGGGTTTTACCCCGATTTTCTTACCTTATTTGAAGTTTATGTTTTTCTAAAAGAAAAGACAAACATTATCATAAATGTTTTTACTTTTCATGAAAGGAAAATATATTTTTCTTCCATATTTGGTTTATTCTTTCCTTAGAGGAAAAGTTAGGAGATCTATAAATTGAAGACCCCTCTTCTCATATCGAAAACAATAGAATCCACAATGTAGTTGTTTAGAGACTTTTATTTATGAGGAAAATTTTCTCTCTACAGTTTTTATGCTTTTTATTAGTTTTTAATTATGTAGATCAATTGATCCTATCATATAATAATATTATATCGTTTAGTATAGTTTTATTTTTCATCCAATTTATTACCATATGATATGCAATTGTAAGCTTCTGCATGACGCCCTAATCACCTTCATAACCCAACATGTGGTTGTGGTGGTGGTGTCAACGCTATTTTAATTAATGATATTAATTAACACACTATATTAATTAATGATATTATTCTTGAAATTCTTGAACTTTTTAAGGCTTACGGGTAAAGACTCTAGAAAGTAAATTTTGTTTTGATTGAATTCAATTTATAACATATTATCTATTACATGACGAATTTTTTCTATATTTCATGATTATTCATATCAGTATCAGGTTACTAGCGTTGCACTATTATTTAGTAGTACTACTACAATGGTATATCCCTTTTCTTTATTTTTTCCAATTCAATTTATTCTAACTATTATTCCATCACTACTCGAACAACGACAAAGTAATTTCCTATCAATTTGTCTCGACAAGCTGCAAAGTTTTCATTGCACAACTTATAAAAGTACATATATAGTCTTAATGCGTTGATTGACAAATGTAAAAATATATTGCCCTGAATATAAATTTTGGAGATATTACATTTTTTGACAAAAATTTTATCGTGATTTGAAGGTTTCATTATTTAACACTCTTAAAAAAACTGGTTTACCTATATGTTGGGATAAGATTAATTTGATAGACACTTGAAGGGATACAAGTAATTGCCTTCTATATATGTTATTGCCATAACTAAATATCTTTGAAACTGTTTTTTGGATCTCCTTATTTTATTGACTTGAGTAAACATTTTTTTCTAAAATACGGAGGACAAATAGCAATAAAAATAAGGATATTTACTTCCCTTTACTTTGTTGAGGATGGGTGGGGCATGTCTGGTTGGAAAAATAGAAAAAGATAATAAAACATGCAATTCTATAATGTCAACCATGTACTAAAAGATTAAAAAAATTAAATGTGAATATACGCACCTATCAGAATAAAATATAAAAATATTGCTTAACTAAGAGTGTATTTGGTTCAAAGAATGAATTTTATTTTTGTTTATTTCGAAAAATAAGTTAATTTAGTACTTACTTACCTATTTTTTATTTGGAAAAATAAATTAAAAAATGTCACCTCAAAATATATAAAGGTAGCCTAACGAATAATGAACTTGAAATGAGATTTATTATTTCTACTATTTTGTTTAGAAAAGTCAAATTTTTTTCATTTTCAAGCTACTTATATGTATAATGTATTTTACGAAAACATCCTTCTGAGAAACGACTATATAAATCAGTCTCCCTCTTTCATTTTCACTCACTAAGTCTTCTTTATACACAAAATATTCCTTCTATAATTTTAGATTAAATTCCTTTTATATTTTTAGATGGCAAAGAGAGAAAATTGCACTGTAGTTGCAGTAATCCCAACTGAGGATCAATATAAGGGTGTGAGGAAGAGGCCAATTGGGCAGTACGGAGATATAATTACAAACCAAAAGGTACGTATCTGACTTGGGACCTTTGACACAAAAGAAAAAGCTACAAAAACTTATGATAAGGCGGTAAGGATGTATCGCAGCCCTAAACCAAACTCAACTTTCCGAAATCAAATGAGAATAACCTAGAAAATAAGGAGCTCAATCTTGAACTCACCATCGCTCTGCCAGGAGTAAATGAAATTGTATAGCACATCAAGTATCGATTGCAGTTATTAGAAGAAACAATTTCATTTCCATTTTTGTTTTTTAGAGGAACAAAAAAATACAGAAAACTTAATTATTTCTTGTTCATTGTATAATGAATTTTTATACGTTCATGAATATTCATATCAGTATTCGAACCATGACAAAGTGGTTTCCTATCAAGGTCTCGACAAACTGTTCTGTTTTCATTACACAACTCATAAAAATTACATATATAGTCTTAATTAGTTGATTGACTAACTCATTGTAAAAACATTAGCCATTGAATATTTACTTTGGAGATATCACATTTTCTACCCGAAATTTTATCGTGATTTTAGATTTCATTGTTTAACTCTCTTAAAAGATTTGGTTTCCATGTATGTCGGGAAAGTCAATTTGACGACAGTTATAACCTAGAACATCCTAATAAAATTGATGAGAATCTTCATCATGAGCTCAATCTTGAATTCAGCCTTACTCCCCAGGTAGCATGTGAAACTGTCCACATTTGTTATCAAGTATCCCATGCATCACAGTTAATAAGAGAAATAGTTTAATTTCCCTTCTAGATTTTTGTATGGGAAAAAAATAATACAGAGATTCTTTCTTATTTCTCAAGATGATAGAAGTAATGTTATATTAATTTAGATTCTTTATTATGTTTACTTCCTTGTATTATTTTTTTCTTTCTTTTATAAGAATCTCACTTGAATGAATTTTTATTTGGTTGCATTGTTCGATTGACAAGGGAAAAGATGAAGATTGTGCATCGATTAAGTATAACAGAGGTAGGATATATATAAAATCTCTTGAACACAAAATTAGAGTTGGTTCAATGGTTTAACATATTCAAAATTCACCTTAATGTTTCAGATTTAACGTGATTCAGTCATCTTGACCTACATCCATAACTAAAAGAGGAGCATATTAATTGACACCAACAAATGCAAAAAATAAAGTACCACACACAAAAAAAAGTATAAAATGTGAGTAATTAAATACTCTATACCAAATTAAAATAAGTCCAATTATTTTATAATTTTATATTAATATAATTTATTTATTTTTTATAAAAAAAAATGACCTATATTCCTTCCTGGATAGTTAAAATTTAATAAATGTTAAAGAGAAAGTTAAAAAATAAAAATACAATAAAAAAATTAACTTAAAATGAGAAAGAAAGATAAATATCCTGCGTGAGAGATAAACAAGAAGGAAGATAAATTATTTTTCCTAACATATAATGTATTTATCATATAAATTATGATTAAGAAATTACTTTGATAAATTAAATATTAGTCATTAAATTTAATTCATGTCATATGTCAATAATTCAAGCATGGAATTGAAAAAAATGGAAAAAAGAGAAATTTGGTCCAAAAAAGAACTCGAAGATACAAGGTAATTACACTACATGTCGTAGCTAATAATTTCGTAGTTTTATATCATATTTGTTGTAGTGTAGCTAAACTAATAAAATTTCCCTTTTAGTGATTCACTTACCTTTGAGTATTATTGATTAACTATGGACTTATGATTAATGAAAATATTATTTTTGATAAGTAAACTTAGTGAACCATAAGCAAATTTTCCCAGTCAAAATTCACGTAATCTTAGCTTATAGTTAATAGTATTGACTATATATATTATTAGTCAATAATTCAATAATTATTTTTCTAAATTTAATTAATAATTAGTGGACCAAATTTAATGTATTCCTTTGAGAAACGGCTATATAAATCACTCTTCCTCTTCTTTTTCACTCAATGAGTCATTTGTATATACAAAAATTCCTTCAATTAATTTTGTTTTTAGTAGCAGTTAGGACTTCAAGTCGCGATCAATGACCAACATTGGTGCATTCACAGGCATAGTGATCATCCTCACCACACTTGTAGCAGTCGCTGCTACCACCACCATGGCCACCACCGCCTCGTCCATCACCGTCGAAGTATCTACGACCTCCCCCGCTATCGCCTTCACTTTGGGTAAACTCCCTAGCAAAGTGGCCACTTTCCTAGGGAGAGTACCCAGAGTGAAGGCGATGGCGATAGAGGTGATACATACTCCGACGGTGATGGTGTCGTGGTGGTCGTCGTGATCGTGGTGGTTGTTACAAATGTGGTGAGGACGGTCATTATGCCAGTGACGGCACCAATCGTGTCTGGCTATATTTTTTGGCATGTAAACCAGTGGAAGAGAAGTTCCCAATTCAAAATTCACGTAATCTTTGCTTTTATGTAAATAGTTAGAGTAATGACTATATTAGTAAATCATTCAATAATTATTTTTCCAATTGAATTTTTGGATGCTATTTAAATATTGTCGCGCCATGCTTGCATCATTATATTTGGTTTCTTGGGGCTATTGTAATTGATATGCAAAAAATGTAGTATAACCATATCAATTCAAAATTATTTCTATTAACTAAATTATGCATTTTAAAGATTTTATAGAGAAAAATTAATTAAATAGCTATTTTTAAAAAATTAATTAAATTTTTATTTTCATAAATTTAAACATACATATTCAGATTTTCAATCAATCTTATACATAAATAAAAGAATTAAAAATTAAATATTGATGTTATTTTAACGTGATGATTTAAAGATAATTAAAAATATCAAGCAAAAATAAATTTAGAAATTATTCCACAAATTAAATCACTATATACGAAAAACTCGGCACAAAAATATATAGTCCTTATTTATTTTTTTATTTTTTTTAATCCTACAAAAGTATTGTTGTTGCATTTTTTCTAATCCTATAAAAGTATTGTTTTTAAAGTATTTCTAATCCTAAAAAATAATAATACAAAAACATAAAGTAAAAAACTATTATATAGAAATAAAAAAAAAATTAAATGAAAATGTTCCAAACTTATGCTAATTAATTAATAAGAGATATATTGATAAATATGTATATCTGGCAGAGATATGTAGGTCTTGAAAAAATAATTTTTTTGGTTCTATTTTTTTTGTAGATATAATTGTCAGAAACACACCTAAATTATTTCTTTTTTGAATTTCATACCTAAATTATTAAGAGTATGAGTTTCATACCTGAACTATCACTTATTAGTTTGAGAAACACACCTTAGTGGTGTGTATAATACACTCTCTCTTTTTTTGAACAAAACCTTGACAAATGGCATTACACATGGATAAAAAATTCCACCTTGCCAAAAATTAAATAATAAACTATTAACATTAATTAAAAATTAAAGATTAAAGTATTATTATCCCCCAAAAAAAATATTTTTTTTAATACTAAAATTTAAATTATTTTTCTTATACTCCACCACCTACTCCCCCGTACCCCCTACTCCCCCCCCCCCCCCCCACAATCCTCCATCCTTTTATTATTCAAAACTTCTTTTATAAAATATTTTTAAAAAAATCATTTTTCATCCCCCCCCCCCACCCAAAAAAGAAACCACCCGCTCATTTCCCAAAAAATTGATGATATTATTGTATTTAAAAAAATAAAAATTCTATCACACCCTATTTAATCCTCCGCTACTAATTTATTTATTTACGTTTTCTTGTAAACATATTTCATCACTTTTATTTTCCATCAAGTAAACATATGTAAACTTAGAAAAATCATCAATGAAAGTGATAAAATATCTATTACCTCCACGAGTTAAAATTCCACCAAATTCACAAATATCAGTATGAACTAACTCTAACAAATCCGTTTTTCTTTCAACTTTAAAATGAGGCATTTTAGTGATTTTGGCTTTACTACAAGCCTCACACTTTTCAAATTCTTTTTAATCATTGGGATCAATCCTAAACTACTCATGATTCCAACATAACGATCATTAATATGACACAAATGAGCATGCCAAAAATTAGTAGAAGAAAGCATATAAACAGAAGTAGAAGCTTTATTCACTTCTACATTCAATTTGAACATCTCATCACAAGCATACCCTTTTCCCACAAAAATATCCCTCTTCACAATTACATATTGATCAGATTCAATAATTTGTTTAAAGCCTGTTTTATTAAGAAGAATACTAGACATCAAATTATTTCTCATGGAAGGAGTATAAAGTACATCTTTCAAAGTTAACACCCTTCCAGAAGTAAACCACAATTCGACATCTCCCGTTCCAAGCACTTGAGTAGTATGTGAATCACCAAGCATGATGGTTTTGGGCTCCTCAAAATGAGTATATTTTTTAAACCAGTCTTTGTCATAACAGACATGACTGTTTGCACCAAAATCAACTCACCATCCATCAACACTCTCAACCATGTTTATGTCGGTAATCACTGCCACAAAAGGTTCTTCGATCACGTTTGTCTGAGGGTTAGAACTACGTTTCCGGAATCAGCAAAATCGAGCAATATGCCCACTCTTGCCACAAACAAAGCATGGTCCCTTATCTTGAACTTGTTGATTTTGTGCTTGGTTATTTTCACCATTATTTTTCTTGGGAGGTCTACTATTATTTTTCTTAAATTTTTTCTTCTTAGGCTTCAAAGAAGTATTTTTGTGAGTTTCAAGAGTAGCATTATATGAAGTAATTAAATTTACCTTCGTTTTGATGTTGCTCTCTTCTATTTGTAAAAGTGTGTCTTGGCCCTTTGCCGTTTCACCATCGTACTTTTCCACTTTCTCATGATGAAAAATAAGTTCATCATCATCCATGGAGGTGTCATCAACTTTATTAGGATTCTTCTCATTTAACATATAAGAAACATTGAGAAGACTTAAGTAGAAAAGTACTTTACCCTTCCATCTTTTGAAATGGTTGCCTTTGAACCGAAATGGCTTGTTAAGGTCTCCCATCTTGACATCTGCGATTTTTTCAATTGTAGTCATGCTGAATCTCCTTAAAATTGTTGGTGAAAAATTACAAAAATAATAGAATTACAAGATTACAATAGAAAATAAAAATGAAGAAATAAATCTCTTCAGGCTGAGGAGCGGATACCTCGCTCTCTTTAAGGAGATTCAAGCCCACTGCAGCAAATGTTTTTCAGCGGTCCAGCAGTAGTCCTTCTTGACTTGTCCCCTCCAGGATACAACAACCTCAACACAAGGTATAATTCAACAACTCTGGACAAGAGTTGAGTTCAAAGTTCCACAAAAAGAACACCTCCCTTCAACTAATAATAACTCTCTCTTTTTACTAACTTTTTCATCTCTATCTTTTTCTTGTGTATTGTGTGTTACAAACCAAATGAAGACTACCACTATTTGTAGTTGGGATGTCTTCCTAGCAATCAATAGAAAGATAATGGAGTAGTAAAGAGTAAAGATAAATTATCTAGAAGTTACATAGGTTACAAGAAGTAATGGAGAAGTAATGAAAAGAATTAGTGATCATAGTTGACCACCTTCTGCCACTAACAGCAACCTCAAGTTGAACGTTTTGTAACCACCAAATAATGGACAATAAATCACATGCACAGTGAGTAATTAGGCATAAGAAAAGTCCACTAACGGACAACAAAAGATAATACCATAATTTCCAACTTTCTCTGCACATTCACTAAGGCTGAAATGCAATTAAGTCTAAGGACACAATTATGAGACTATTTTAATAATATATAAATATTAAAATGCTCAAAAAGACCAACACTTTGGTCAAAAGAGAACTCGCAAATACAAGGTTACACCACAATGGTTGTATTCCCAAACAAGGTGTGGTATAGAGGTGTGAGAAAGAGGTCATAGGGGACATACAGAGCTAAGATAACAAACCCCGTCCAGAAGGGAAAGTCCTTGTCTGGCTTGGTACTTTCAAAACACTAGAAGAAGCTACAATGGCCTATGATACAGCGGCAAAGATGTATCGCAACCCTAAAGCCAAACTTAATTCCCCCCCCCCCCCCCCCACAAATGAGGAAAACCTCGAAAAAGTTAATAATTTAAAAACTTAATAATGTCTTCTTTGATGTCTCTTTTTTTGTCTTTTGTTTTTCTATATAGAATTATATATGTTTCGGTGAATTTTTATGGTCCAAGGAGGTTGTAATTCCTCTTTTAGTTTCATCTTAAAGTAGAAAGCTCTTATTTATTTTTGTTGAATTTTAGATTTTCTAAAAGAATTAATAGTAGATTGATATGGGAATAGTCATATAATTAACTAGACGATAAAGAACTTGATTATTATAATAGGAATTTCGCATATAGCTACTCAAAAATAACTTAATTTTGCTCCATAACTAATGTTTGCTAATTACGATTCATAGCTACATGTTAGGGGAGAAGAGAGGTGAGCGACAATGGGAGAGGGAGGAGAGAGGTGAGCGAAAAAGGGCAATAATTTGTATAATTCGCACAGAGTTACAACGAACACAAAGGAAAGGTCCGCTTCAGGATCATTTGAATAATGTGAAGATACAGACGAAGCAGCTAAAGCCGAATCAAAATATTCCGGTGAAGCAGAAATGATAGGATCGTAAGAATTAAAAGTCTATACGCCTATCCATATTATGTAGAATATCCCGTCCCTTGAGCGTGGAGCTCTAATACAAATTTTGGAATTATACAAATATGATAAAACTCGAAATAACGAATTTATACAAATACAAACATTTGAACGTTAAACAATTACACAAATTATATTATACATATTACATCTACTAATTATATTATACAAAATCGGAAACTACATGTTTATACAAACTTTAAAAAGTTATACAAAAAGCACTGAATGTATCTGGTAATAAAACTGAAAAACCAAAGGAAATCACTGTCATATACAAATACAAATCATCATATACAAATACAAAATCAAACGAATAATTATTAGTTGTGAATTATGCAAATATGGCGAATTATACTAACACGTTGAATTATACAAACTCTAAGTCCGCCCACGTAATTAACGCTTAGTGTTAGTCGCGAGTGATAATTATAGAAAACTATAGCTATGATTAATAATTAAGTAGTATAAATTTGCTTAACGACGTAATTTTCCCTTATTATAATAAGCTGATATAAATTATTAGTTTTGCCTTGTTAGATAATTTTAATTTTTTTTTACGAATAATGCAATGGCCAACAAATATTGATTTTTCAAAATAAAAATTCTGGGGTTAAATAAAATAAGACGCCTTAAAAAGTTTACAACATGTTAATAGAAAGGAAATTCACTACTTATAAATTATAAATATGTATAATTAAAATATTCTTAGTTGAATCAGATGTCTATTAAACGTACATAATCTCTTCATCTCTCCTTTATGTTCCACCGCATGTATAAATGTAATATTTTAAAATGAGAAAATACATAAAAATCCTTTTGAACTTGGCAACAAAACTTATTTTATTACTTTAATTATACGGGCGTTTAAATACCCCCTTAACAATTCTGAACTGATTAAATACCACCCTAAGAGTTGACATGGCAAAGTGAGTGTATTCACTCTCCTCAAAACACGTGAAATAATAAAAATAAAAAAATGAAAGGTAAAATCATACACATGACATTTTTTTATTGACCAATATATAACTAATAATTTTTAAAAAAAATTTATAAGTTAAAGTTAAAAAAAATGTGAAATTTCTTGTTTAGAAGTAAATGAAATTTGTGGGTTCAATTTTTTTTAACAAAAATATTTAATCTTTTTGTTCTCTCTTTATTTTGTTGTCTTCCCCAAATGTCTTCTTCCCCATTGAAGCACTCCGTATATCTTTCTTCTTCCATACTAAAATTTTTTCTTCATCTTCATCCCTCACCTCACCCGCCATTCACTTATCACAAAACCCAACACCTAATTCATATTATTGAATGTAAACTTTCTTGAATTTTAAGTAACTCATTTTGAATTCTATTAGTTGTGATGCAAAAAATATGGAGTGTTCGAAGAAAAAAAACTAAGTACGCTATTTTTTTTTAAAAAAAAAAGATAAATGTTGAAGAAGAAAACAATTATTGAAGGCTGAAAATTCAGGGAAAAAAAGAAGCTAGTGAAAGTTGAAAATGATGAAAATCAAAAAAGGAGAGGGGAGGGGGGGAAGGGGCATAGAAGAGAAGGGGTGGAAGATGATGGGGCAATTTTGATTTAAAAATGCATTTTTAATTAATTGATTAGTGTAATGAATTTTAAGAAAATGTTTAAGAAAAAAGGTGAATAAGCAAAAAAAAATTGAAAATTAATGACGTGATGCTTATATGGTTGTGACGTGGTGCTTACATGGCTATGATGTGGCAAGTGAGAGTGGTATTCTATTCTCAGGGTTGTATTTAATTCATTTCAAAGATGTTAAGGGGAGAATTTAAACGCTCGTGTAATTTAAGTGCTAAAATAAGTTGTGCTGCCAAGTTTAGGGGTTTTTTATGTATCTTCTCTTTTAAAATTTAGAATTAAACTACTCACATCTTCATATTAGTAAAATGAAATTTATACAACATTATCATTGGTATTAACTATAAGCATGTTTGTAGAGCAAATCGAACTTCATAGTTTTAGGAAATTTACGTGTTGATATGGGTTGATTAGTGGTTATTACATTTGTAAAGGAAAGAGTAGTTTAATAAAACTGTGCATACACATTTAATATAGGAAAAACTACCTAACTAGACATACATCCCTACTATATATACTAAAATTACCTGTACTTTTAAACAATTACATATATTATCACTTTTAATATTTTATACCATATATTTTTAAAAATATAATTAGATACACAAATCCCTTAAAACTAGGATTACTTAATTATCTTTACATTTTAAAAATTAAAATTAATGGTCTAAATATCGTTCTCTCTCATCAACCCCCCCCCCCCCCACCCTCCTCCGTAAATTGTCTATCCCCACCCCTCTCCCCCACCAATATATCATTTTAGTGGCAATATATATGTCATGTATATGGTCATACAATTCATCTTATGTATCTTAGTTTTTATTTCATATATTAATGTTTCATACAATGTATCTATACATATACATGACAGTGATGCGTATCTGATATAATTATTTCGTGTATCTAAGCATGATGTTATATGTATTCTATAGATGTTTAATATACATGTATCTAATATGATAAATAGTGTATCTGACACTATCAAAAATTATTTTTTCTAAGCAAAAAAATAACAAATTACAATGTATCTAACTTAAAATTCATATTAACTAGTTTAGAGAATTAACAGTGTATCTAACATACCACATCAATTATATGAGCTACTACCCTTCTCATGTATATGAACAACAAAAATAGATGTGTATCTGACGTAAAAAAATGTATCTTATTATAAACAAAATTTAGAAACAATAATCAACAACATATCTAACAAGGTAGATAGTGTATCTGAAATATTAAATAGTTATTTATTATCATGTATCTATCGGAATTGTGTGTCTATCTGATGTACTTAAAACAAAACATATCACAAAAAGCATTCATTAAGTTATAATGTATTTGAACAAGATCTCAGATCAATCAATTCAGAGCACTTATATGAATGCTTAACATAGTGTTTATTCATTATATTCAAAAATAGTTTAGATCATGTATCTGAAGAAAAAAAGATAACCAAAGCAACGTAAATAGCTTACATCATGTATTTGAAGAAAAAAAGATATACAAAACAATGTTTCATACATAAATTAGCATTAATTGATGTATCCAACTCAAAAGTCATTACACCATTATGGCTACATCCAATATTTTCTTTGTAATCGTTATGCATAATGGAAAAAATCCAAAATCATATTTACGTCTTTTTAATTTCATAAACTTCATTCTCATCTCAATTGGAGTCGAATTGTCTTCAACGTTGTATCTGATCTCTAGAACATTGCAACTAATTTCATATCACACACTATATCTTGTCAGAAATACATCAATACATAATTATAAGAGGTGAAACTAACAATCCTCTGTATAAAAACCATATCTTGACTAGAGGTTCATTCTCCTCCCATAGAAACATGATTTGCAGGGAAGGTCGGATAATTGGAATAGGTCAAAAACTGAAGTAGATTTTCCAAATTTTAGTCTCAAACATTGCGACTACAATCAATTTGTAGTTGCTTGAAAACACCTTCAATGATATCATGGAAAGTAGCATTATCCTTGAGAAGTATTCCATTGATTTACCATTATGAAAAGGAAAAAAAATCAAACGCAAGAAAAAAAAAAAAGAATTGTTGCCAAGAAGAAGAAGTTTTGAATTAGAGAATTCTTGTGGTTTTAGGATTTCGTTATTTTAGGAAGATTTTTTAGAGTTGATATGTTAATGAATCTGTATTTTCAATTAGAGTTGTTAATTAAGCCTAAATTACTCCTTTATTTAAGGAAATCAGTTACACACATTTAATTCAAAATATTAAAATATGTATCTTTTTAATTCAAACCGTCAGATACATGTATCTGATAAGTAATGATACATGTATCCGACGGACAAAATATGGTATAGGATGTAATTATTGAAACTATCTTGAATCATAATAATTAGGTACTAAACTAGTGGGATTTATGTAGTTTACTCTTTAATATAGAGATTGTTTGATCTATTTTTCTTGTTGATTTTTTATGCCTAAACAATTCAGAACTGGTTTATAAATTAATTATAAAAATAATAATTTTGCAACTCAAGCAAATAAGTAAGAAAGAAGGTGGCACCATCTAGCAAACCAGACAGACGGAATGGAAATAATTCCCCAAGATGGAATTAGGAAATGCATAATACATAGTCTATTTGTGTATAGTCGAAATATTCTATTATTAAAAAAATATTACTAGTATTTGACAAAACTTGTTTTTCTTCTTCTTCTTTTTTTTTACAAAATCTTATTTAGTTTTAATCTATCAAATACAAAATGCAAATGAAATTCAATATTTGTAAATGGATTGGTGTTTCCCCAAAAAACTCTTTAAAACTTTTTTTTGATCTCCTTATTTTATTGGATAGAGTAAACATTTAAAAAACAAGAAGGAAAAGATTATATATATTTTTCCTTTATTTGATGAAGGCGGGTGGGGCATGGTCCATTAGGAAAATAGAAAAAGATACTGAATAAAAAATGCAATTTTATAATAGTCATGTATTAAGAGATAAAAATTAAGTGTGAATATATCATTCACACCTATCAGAATAAAATATATAAAAAAATATTTAACTAAGAGTATATTTTGTTCAAAGGGATGAATTTTTTTGTTTGCTTTAGAAAAAAAGTTAATTTAAATATTTACAGGTAGCCTAACGAATAATAAATTTGGAATGTGAATTTTTATTTCTACTATTTTGTTCAGAAGAGTCTTTTTTTTCATTTTCAAGCAACTTATATGTTTAATGTATTTTACTAAAGCAAGTCAAATGCCATGCAAATTCATCACTAGACCAAATGTATCCCTTGAGAAACAACTATATAAATCAATTCATCATCCTTTTCACTCACTCAATCTTTTCTATATACAAAATATTTCTTCTATGTTTTCAAATTAAATTCTTTCTATATTTTCAGATGGCAAAGAGAGAAAATTGCATTGTAGCTATAGTGACGGTGGTTATAACCCCAACTGAGGTTTGATATAGGGGTGTGAGGAAGAGGCCACGGGGAAAGTACGAAGCTGATATTACAAACTAGAAAGTATGTGTCTAGCTTGGAACCTTTGATACACAAGAAGAAGCCTCAAGGGCTTATGATAAGGCAACTAGAATGTATCATGGCGCTAAAGCCAAACTTAATTTCCCGATGTCAAATGAGGTAACCTAGAAAATGACATTGTAGCTACAGTGACAGTGATTGTAACCCCAACTAAGGTTCGATATAAGGGTGTTAAGGAGAGGCCACGGGGGAAGGACGGAGATGATATTACAAACCCCATTCAAAAGATACATGTCTGGCTTGGGACATATGACATGAAAGAAGAAGCAGCAAAGACATTTGAAAAGGCAACGAGGATGTATTACTACTACCCTAAAGCTAAACTTAATTTTCCGACATCAAATGAGGATAACCTAGAAAATCCTAATATAAATAAGAAGAATCTCTATCATGAGCTCAATCTTGAACTCATACTTGCTCCTTCAGAGAGTAAGTGAAATTATCCGCATTGGTTATCAAGTATCGCATGCATTACATTTATTAAAAGAAATAGTTTAATTTCCCTTTTTGATTTTTTGTAAGGAAAAACAAGGAGTAATACATAAATTTGTTCTTATTTCTCATATATCTCCTGATGATAGAAGTAATGTTGTATTAATTTAGAAATTTATTTATGTCTTCTTAGTTGTATTATTTTTCTATCTTTTATAAGAATCTCAATTGGATAAATTTTTATATAGTTCCATTGTTCGATCGGGGAGCCAAAAGATGAGGGTGTCGTGTGCAATTAGTTTTCCTTAGTTGTGTATTGATCAGGTAAATAGGAGGTACGATATAATCCCTTGAACATAAGATAGTTGGTTCAGTGGTTTAGTATATTCAAAATCTACCTTAATGTTTCAAATTTAACGTGATTCAGTCACCTTGACCTACATCTATAACCAAACGAGGAGCATATCAACTGACACCGACAAATACAAAGAAAATACCACACACAGAAAAAAGTACAAAATTAGATTAATTTAATACTCTATATCAAATTTTAAAAAGTCCAATTTTTTTAAAATTTTATATCAATATCATTTATTTCTTTTTGAAAAAGGACCCACGATCCTAGGTATTTAAAATTCAATAAATATTAAATAGAATATTTATTGAATTTTAAGTTGTAACTAAACTAATAAATTTTCCTTTTTAGTGATTCACTTACCTTTGAGTACTGTTGACTAATTATAAACTTATGATTAATGAAAATATTCTTTTTGATAAGTAAACTTAGTGGACCTTAAGAGAATTTTCCTAGTCAAAATTTATGTAATCTTAATTTTTAGCAAACTAGTAAAAGTATTGACTATATATTGTTAGTCAATAATTCAATAATTATTTTTTTCAAATGTATTTAATAATTAGTTGACCAAATTAAATGTATCCCTTTGAGAAACGGCTATATAAATCACTTTCTCTTCTTTTTCTCACTCACTAAGTCTTCTCTAAATACAAATTAATATAGCATGGCCACCACCACAACATCCACCACCGCCGCCCTCACCTCCACTTTGGGTACGCTCCCTAGCAAGTGGTCAAACTCGCCGCACTAAAAACATTCACTTCTTCCTCCACCACCTCTTTTGCCATCATAACCGCCGCCTCTACCGTATCCACCTCCATAGCCACTGGCTATATCATTGTATCCATGGATAACACCTCGGCCACCACCGTAGCCACCATCTTGGCCACCTCCGCCTCTACAGCCACCAGATCCTTAAGAGACCTATGCTCTATTAGGCCCGGTAACATCAACAACTTTGGTACAACCATCATTTCCGGAGTCAATCTCGTACTCGACAACCTCACCATCAGTCAGGCTATGAAAACATTCAGATCTATTCCGGACTGATGAACAAAGAGATCATTAGATCCATCTTTAACGATTCAGTGATGATGGCTCTAACAATCTCGTTGTTCATCAATCTGAAATCAGATCTGGAAGTTTTCATTGCCTGACTGATGGTGAGGTTGTCAAATACGATATTGAGTCCAACATTGATAGTCGTATCAAGGTTGTTGATGTCACTGGGCCTGATGGAGCATTTGTATGTTGAGAATCTGGTGACCGCGATGGTGGAGATGGCTAAGATGGTGGTTGTTGACACCCAATTTTGACCCTCCACAATATAAATTAATCATTTCGAGCTTCTCCAATTTCAAACGATTTAAAATTATTAGTTTTATAAAAAAATTAAAAATAAAATAATAATGAAAATAAATAAATAAAAATAATAATATAGTTTGCAAGATTTTTAAATAGTTTGTCACTTTTCATAAATCTTAGATGATATATATGTTTTACATAATTATATATAATTAGTATATTTTATGATTATTCGAAAATTGTCTCAAAAAATATTTTGTATTTTAAATATTAGGGATGGTTATAATTTTGAATTAATGAGTTTTTATGAAATTCTAAATACTTCCAAGCTATGTTTAAAGTAATTTTATATATTTTTTTTTTATTATTATTATTTTATTTTTTTAATAAATATGTATATCTTAGCAAATCACGTTATTTTATAAATATTTGAAAAATCATCATAAAAGATTTTACATCGTAGTTAAATACTCTATTAATTTACTTTAAGTTATAGTTATAATTTCTAGCTAATTGGTTTTGTAATTGAATTAGTTAGTTTATAATTAAATTAATTATTTTATTTCATTAAGATTGAGAAGCTCGATAGTCTAATTATATTAATTCGTTTTATTACTAGTTGAAGGCCAATTTTGGGCAGCCCATTTCCAATTCAAAAAATAAATAAATAAAAATAAAAAATAAAAAAACCAACCCAATTCCCTCAGCAAGCAACTACGTACAGCAACAATACAATACCAATATAATTCCAACAAACCCATTCTTGATTCTTCTAACAATAATAATAATAATAATAATAATAACAATTAAAAAAAGGGGGCCAGCCGTAATAACAACAGCAATACATACAATTCAAAATATTCATACATGCAATACAGCAAACAAACCAAACCGACCCCACCTGTGTTCTCCTTCTTCTTCAGCAAAGACCAAAACGTCAAAGCAGCAGTAGCTGTGTATAGCAGCAACGTAGCTCACAGCAGCAGCAACACACGCAACGCCAGACGACCCATACGTTATTTCTTCTCCTTCACGCGTCAAAATAGACGGAAAGCTGTTAATGTCTTCATCAACAGTGCAGCAGAACCTGCAATTACTTCCTGCAGCAGCTGCAAAAAATCACCCTTGACTCGCGTGAATGGGCGCCACGTCGAGCACAAGGGCGGTGGGTTCGATCTAAGCCGTCCACATTGATTTTTTCATCCGGATTTCGTGGAATTTGGTGTGAAATCTCGTTCAAATCCAACTGCCCCCTATTCTGGAATTTTGAATTTCGAAATCGAAAGAGAATTCCATTTTATTTTTTTTTACCTTTGTTCCAATCCGATTTTCATCCTGGGAACTCCCCTATAAATACCCATCCTCTTTACTGTTAAAAGGGTGGGGGGGGAAATTTTAACCAAGGAAAAGAGAATAGCTTAAGTGAAATAGCTAGATTACATACAGAATATACCACAAGGAGTCAGAGTAAGCAATCGGTTTCGGTGTTCAAGTTCGATACTTTGCTCGGATTTCTTGATCGCTGCTCGAATTTGAGTCTTTGTGTGGTGGAGCTCGTCTCCCTTCTTGTTCCCGTTTCCTGTTCGCTGCCCATAACGAGGTAAATCACATGTAACTCCCTTATTCAGTTCGTTCCTTATAAATTTTAGACCATGAGTTGTGCTTTGATCCGTGCCAAAATACTCTCGCGTGATATGTTAAAGATTAAGTTGCCTTATTAAATTATCATTATTATTATTATTATTTAATTTTCTTTTCTGAAATGAGTAGCGCAGGTTCTATTCTTAAGATGATTTAGTACATATTTTGAATTGTTCTACGTTTGTAGTCGTCTGAATTGGTGGTCACGGTGCTTGCCTCGAGCTTTAGCTTGTGTTATTGGTTAATCATGTTGTTGTTCTGTTCTCTTTTGATGAAATAGGATCCATGCTTATTGTTAATGTATTTTGAAGATGCAAATAAAGTTGTACAGTGGTATTTAGCTACCTTCAAATATGAATTAGTAGATTTTCAAGTAATAGTTTTGAATAGGATCAGGTAGTCGAGTTTAGTTCATACTCATTTTACATCTATTTTAGTGTTAATATTCATGTCACATTTGTTGGGTTTGTTTGAAAAGCGTCAAGCAGTCCATTATTGGTGCATTCCCCCATATGTCTCGTGTTGTTAGATGTCATCCAGGTCTAGTTTGAACGTGTTGTTTGTTTCTGTTGTTTGGCTCTAAATGGTATACAATCTTGATCTTGTTTAGCTCGACGTGCCTTAAATAAGTTCGTGTAATTTATTTATTTTTATTTTTTATTTTTTTTTCGGTTACGAGTTGGCATAAAAATGTGTCATGGTCTGCATTTGTTCATTCATTTTATGTGTTTACCTCTTTGGGATAAATAAATCTGTCCTCTTTGCTATTTGAGATCTCCGTAAGCCTCATGTCTATTTTTAACAAATTTCGATAAGTTGGGAGTACATAAAAATTGTGAACGTGCATCCATACTTTTGCTTTTATTCTTCTTCAATTTCAGCATGTCTCAATAATTGCTAAGGATGCTATGTTTTTATTTGCTTCGGTGATCACTGGTCCCTTTCCTTTTTCTACATAGTTTGATCTGGTGTTGTAAAGGTTAAGATCAGTAATAAGAAAGTTGTCCGGATAATGTCGGTATTGGCTAAAGCCCTTGTGCAAAATTTGAGCCATTTCTTATTGTTATATTTGTTAAGAAAGCTCACCTATGTAAATATAATATTCATTTATTTTTTGACCAAGTCCTACCTGCCATACTTGATTATAATAGTGTTTTAAGAGTCCAAACAAATGACTTGAATGTTTCTTTCCTCATACTTAAGCTACCGATTGTAGGCTTAGCTATAACAATTCTTGTGCTTTTTTTTTTGAAATAAATATCCAATAGTCACATTTAGCAGATGGCATATTTGTTCACTATCTCTTTTATATTACATCTAATTAAATTTCTTTCTTCTCTGTTTTAAACCTTCTAGTAGTGATTTTAATAACAAGTCTTCATTAAATTTCCTTTAAGTTATTGTTTGATTGTTGCGTTATTAATGATGAGTGTCTAGAGTTATTTTACTTATTTATTTACTTTATTTTTTATCATTTCATTTCCTTCCCAAAAAATGCTAATCTTGTTACTTGTTTATCGTTTTGCATGAAATCTGCCTCCAAATCCTCGTGTACTCCTTCCTCCTCCTGCATTTTTGGGAGAGCCATAAAGGCTCAAATTCATTTTATTTTGAGTCAACCGGCCATTGAAAATCGACGTGCATGTCCCGGAGTTGAAAAAATGCGAAAGCGGTGGAGAATTGAAAAAATTGGGCCAAAAGGCCCACTCTTTATTCAAATTTGTATTTTGTCATTTTGGGCCTAAGCCTTCGTCATTTTATTTATTAATTATTTTGTTAGAATTTAGGACAGGTACGAAGGTGGCAAGAATTGGGCCTTTGGCCCAAAACGAGATTAGGCCCAAGTACTGGCCCAGGCGGACAGAAAACCAGACTTGGGCCCCAAATTTCTCTCTATACTTTATTACTTCATATGTGGTTATTTGTCAATATGTGTTATTAGTTTTAAGGTCACCACAATTTAATTCCCCGAAAGATAGTCATTCTGAACTAATTTTCTAAAAATTTGACTAAATACGCCCGCTTCCTATAATATTAAAACATAACCTATTAAAATGTTTAACTTAGATAGTATCCCAATATTCCCCCCTTTCCCCTTTTGAAATAAGTTTCAACTGTAAAATAGCCTAATTTTGCAATTCGATCTAAGTTAAGTCATTTTAGCCAAATAAATTAGTTGTCGGATAACCGCATTAGCGGATATTCTAGGTGCCTTAAAAACCTTCCTAGAATATTAATAGGAACCTCGAACCCCCTTTATAGTTTTCAATAGATTTACTGTTTTAATCTTTTGAAAACAATAGTTTTTTCTTGATTTTTCTTAAAAATTAAGTGGCGACTCTTAAACCAGTCCAAATATATCTTTTAAATAAAACAGTGGTTATGGTGGCTACGGTGGTGGCCAAGGTGATAGCCATGGATACAGTGGTGTAGATAGTGGATATAGAGGTGGATACGTTGGAGGCAGCGGTTATGGCAATTGAAGAGGTGGTGGAGGAAGCGGTTGTTTTCAGTGTGACGAGTTTGGTCCCTTTAATAGGAATTGTACCCAAAGTGAAAGGGACGGCGGCAGAGGTTGTAGATACTCTGATGGTGGTGGTGTTAGGGTTTTTTCCCTGATTTTCTTTCCTTATTTGAAGTTTATTTTTTCTAAAAGAAAAGACAAAACATTACCAAAAATATTTTTACTTTTCATGAAAGGAAAATATATTTTTCTTCCATATTGGTTTATTGTTTCCTTAGAGGAAAAGTTAGGAGATCTATAAATTGAAGGCCCCTCTTCTCATGTCGAACACAATAGAATCCACAATGTAGTTATTTAGAAACTTTTGTTTATGGGGAGATTTTCTCTCTACAGTTTTTATGCTTTTTATTAGTTTTTAATTATGTAGATCGGTTGATCCTATCATATAATAATACGATGTCTTTTAGTATAGTTTTATTTTTTATCTAATTTATTACCATATGATATGCAATTGCAAGCTTCCACATGACACGTTAATCACCTTCATAACCCAACTAGTGGTATCAGAACATATGGTTCAAAGATCCGATGGTTCAATGATCTAATGCTTGAATGAGGTTGAAGACAGACTCAAGTGGTTTCAAATCAATTTGTAACTAATTTGATGATAATGAAGATTTTGGTCTAGCTACATGTGGTGAAGAGATTTAAACCATATTTTCAACATTCATGTTGTTGCATCTTTGAAAATAAAAATAAAATATTATAAAACCATTTTAAACCCATATATATTTTTTTAAACTTTATTTTTAACCATGGCAAGCAGCAGTGATGAAGACTATTTGAAGAACAAAGATTATCATGTAATTGAAGAAGGCAGATCAAGTTTTATCAAGAAAATCCAGCCAAAAGGGAGATTTGTTAGTGTTTTACCCCGATTTTCTTACCTTATTTGAAGTTTATGTTTTTCTAAAAGTTACCATAAATGTTTTTACTTTTCATGAAAGGAAAATATATTTTTCTTCCATATTTGGTTTATTCTTTCCTTAGAAGAAAAGTTAGGAGATCTATAAATTGAAGAACCCTCTTCTCATATCGAACACAATTGAATCCACAATGTAGTTGTTTAGAAACTTTTATTTATGGAAAAATTTTCTCTCTACAGTTTTTATGCTTTTTATTAGTTTTTAATTATGTAGATCAATTGATCCTATCATATAATAATATTATATCTTTTAGTATAGTTTTATTTTTCATCCAATTTATTACCATATGATATGCAATTGTAAGCTTCCACATGACGCCGTAATCATCTTCATAACCCAACAGGTTTGTTGTGGTTGTGGTGTCAACGCTATGTTAATTAATGCTATTAATTAACACGTTTTATTAATTAATGATATTATTCTTGAAATTCCTGAACTTTTGAAGGTTTACGGGTAAAGACTCTTGAAAGTAAATTTAGTTTTGATTGAATTCAATTTATAACATATTATCTATTACATGATGAATTTTTTCTATATTTCATGATTATTCATATCAGTACCAGGTTACTAGCGTTGCACTATTATTTAGTAGTGGTACTACAATGGTATATCCCTTTTATTTATTTTTTCCAATTCAATTTATTCTAACTATTATTCCATCACTACTCGAACAACGACAAAGTAATTTCCTATCAATTGGTCTCGACAAGCTGCAAAGTTTTCATTGCACAACTTATAAAAGTACATATATAGTCTTAATAAGTTGATTGACAAATGTAAAAATATATTAGCCATTGAATATAAATTTTGGAGATATCACATTTTTTGACAAAAGTTTTATCGTGATTTGAAGGTTTCATTATTTAACACTCTTAAAAAAATTGGTTTACCTATATGTTGGGATAAGATTAATTTGATAGACACTTGAAGGGATATAAGTAATTGCCTTCTATATATGTTATTGCCATAACTAAAAATCTTTGAAACTGTTTTTTGGATCTCCTTATTTTATTGACTTGAGTAAACATTTATAAAAAAAATATGGAGGACAAATAGCAATAAAAATAAGGATGTTTACTTCCCTTTAGTTGAGGATGGGTGGGGCATGTCTGGTTGGAAAAATAGAAAAAGATAATAAAACATGCAATTCTATAATGTCAATCATGTACTAAAAGATTAAAAAAAAAAAAATTAAATGTGACTATATACACCTATCAGAATAAAATATAAAAATATTACTTAACTAAGAGTGTATTTGGTTCAAAGAATGAATTATATTTTTGTTTATTTTGAAAAATAAATTAATTTAGTACTTACTTACCTATTTTTTATTTGGCAAATAAATTAAAAAATGTCACCTCAAAATAAATAAAGGTAGCCTAACGAATAATGAACTTGAAATGAGATTTATTATTTCTACTATTTTGTTTAGAAAAGTCAAATTTTTTTCATTTTCAAGCTACTTATAATGTATTTTACGAAAACATCCCTGAGAAACGACTATATAAATCAGTCTCCCTCTTTCTTTTTTACTCACTAAGTCTTCTTTATACACAAATATTCCTTTTATAATTTTAGATTAAATTCCTTTTATATTTTCAGATGGCAGAGAGAGAAAAATGTATTGTAGTTACAGTAACCCCAACTGAGGATCAATATAAGGGTGTGAGGAAGAGGCCAACTGGGAAGTACGGAACTGTAATTACAAACCAAAAGGTACGTATCTGACTTGGGACCTTTGACACAAAAGAAGAAGTTGCAAGAGCTTATGATAAGGCCGCAAGGATGTATCGCAGCCCTAAACCAAACTCAATTTTCCGAAATCAAATGAGAATAACCTAGAAAATGAGGAGCTCAATCTTGAACTCACCATCGCATTGCCAGGAGTAAATGAAATTGCATAGCACATCAAGTATCGATTGCAGTTATTAGAAGAAACAGTTTCATTTCCATTTTTGTTTTTTAGAAGAACAAAAAAATATAAAAAACTTAATTATGTCTTGTTCATTGTATAATAATTTTTTATATGTTCATGAATATTCATATCAGTATTCGAACCATGACAAAGTGGTTTCCTATCAAGCTCTAGACAAACTGTTATGTTTTCATTACACAACTCATAAAATTTACATATATAGTCTTAATTAGTTGATTGACTAACTTATTGTAAAAATATTAGCCATTGAATATTTATTTTGGAGATATCACATTTTCTAACGGAAGTTTTATCGTGATTTTAGATTTCATTGTTTAACTCTCTTAAAAGATTTGGTTTCCATGTATGTCGGGATAATCAATTTGACGACAGTTGTAACCTTAATTGAGGTTCGATATATGGGTGTGAGAAAGAGGCCAAAGGGAAAGTACGAAGCTGATATTACAAATCATGTCAAAAAGGTGTGTGTCTTGCTTGGAATCCTTAATACGAGAGAAGAAGCAGGAGCATATGATAATATGACAAACATGTATCACGGCCCTAATACCAAACTTAATTTCGACATCAAATGAGGATAACCTAAAACATCCTAATAAAATTGATGAGAATCTTCATCATGACCTCAATCTTGAATTCAGCCTTACTCCCCCAGGGAGCATGTGAAACTATCCACATTTGTTATCAAGTATCCCATGCATCACAGTTAATAAGAGAAATAGTTTAATTTCCCTTTTAGATTTTTGTAAGGGAAAAAAATAATACAGATATTTTTTCTTATTTCTCAAGATGATAGAAGTAACGTTATATTAATGATTCTTAACTATGTTTACTTCCTTGTATTATTTTTTTCTTTCTTTTATAAGAATCTCACTTGAATGAATTTTTATTTGGTTGCATTGTTCGATTGACAAGGGAAAAGATGAAGGGGCAGTGTGTAGTTTATTTTCTTTATAATTGTGCATCAATTAAGTAAAACAGAGGTACGATATATATAAAATCTCTTGAACACAAAATTAGAGTAGGTTCAATGGTTTAACATATTCAAAATTCACCTTAATGTTTCAGATTTAACGTATTTCAGTCATCTTGACCTACATCCATAACTAAAAGAGGAGCATATTAATTGACACCAACAAATGCAAAATAAAGTACCACACACAAAAAAAAGTATAAAATTAGAGTATTTAAATACTCTATATCTAATTAAAATAAGTCCAATTATTTTCTAATTTTATATTAATATAATTTATTTAATATTTGTAAAAAAAAATGACCTATGTTCCTTCCTGGATAGTTAAAATTTAATAAATGTTAAAGATAAAGTTAAAAAATAAAAATACAATAAAAAAATTAACTTAAAATGAGAAAGAAAGACAAATATCCTGCGTGAGAGATAAACAAGAAGGGAGATAAATTATTTTTCCTAACTGTAATGACCCGGACCCGGAAGGTCATTTTTGATAATTTTGAATAGTCATTTAACAATAGTTAATTAATTTGCGAGTAATTTATTTATTATTAATAATAATGGGCCAAGCCAGAAATATTAAAATAAGTTACTAGGATTTATTACTTTTAATAAATATTATTTTATTTAGTAAAAAGAATAAGAAAGGAGTCTGGCAATAATTAACCTACGGCTTCAACATGGCGGCAGATTGGTGCCGCAAGAAAATTGTTTCGTGCTTGAGGTAAACCTCAAGTTCAACTTTTATTATTTGTAGTAATTCTAGGATAGATAGTATACATTAGTATAACTATGTCTTTGAGAGAAAGTCTAAATTTTAGTTAATGTTGTTGGAAATTTTGGCTAGAAATAATGGTAAGTATATTATATTTAAGAATTATGTAATGGTGATATCATTTAATGAAGCTAATGATCTAATGATGGGTTAATCACTTGAGACTAGATTTTTGATAAACTTTTGAATAATATAGGCAAGTTTGTGCATATTGACTTGTTACTGTTATTATTTTATTATTATTATAATTGAATGTGAAACGAGTTGAAAGTTTGATTGTTGTAAAGTAACTTCTGCTACTTTATGTACGTATGTTTGGAATTGGAAAGGAATACATCAGTGGCCAATCATTACATAATGATGGCCACATGATTTTTATTTAATTATGATAATCAACTGATGGTTTTGGTTTTGAATTTTATGTCATATGTTGTAGTTAAGTTTAGTGGTTATGGCATTAATTTTTGGTTTCACAATTTTCTTATAGTTTTCAAATTATGATTCAAGTTTGATATATTGATATATGTAATTAAATATTTGGTGTATTATATTATATGAAAACTATTAGAGTTGTGTTGTGTTTGGAGAAGTTATGACTTAACCCTAGACTTGTTATAGATTGAGTGAGTTTTTGGGTCAAGGCTAGACACATATGGGTGTTGTTAGTTTTGAAATCTTATTGTGAACATTAGTTTGAATAGATTGCATTCATTTGGAAGCCAAAAGAAAGGGGAAGACTCAACTCCCGGAGTGAATTGTTGATTAATTGAGGCAAGTGGATTTCTAAACCCTTGTTAAGTGTATGGAATTCGTGTATTTCCTTGTAATATGTGTTTGGGGGTAATGAGACTTGGTGATGGGTTGACTTGTCCACATTGATTAATTCTAATACTGAAAAAGGGTAATAAAAGGCAATGTGATTAATTGTTTGTGTGTGATGTATTGAGAATTGTAGGTGATGGGCATTGGTACGAGTACCGATATTATAAAAGGGAAAATTTATTACTATAGAATGCGGATTGTAATTCGAGAATGCCAAAGCATATGGGCATTAGCTGATATATTATTGACTTGATTTATTATGTGTGATTGTTTTCTTTATTGAATCGTATAGTGGTGGTAACTGAGGTGATTACATATCATATTGATATTTGATTGAGATGCATCATCCATTTTATTGAAATCATATTTTGCACATGCATTGACATGAGATTGAATATAAGTTGGGCACGTGGAGATCGTCCGTGCGAAATTTGTTTGATTTATGATAGTGCATTGAGATCGTCCGCACAGACACGTGGAGATCGTCCGTGTCGATATATGGACCTCGCGAGTCCCCCATGGGTCATGAACTCTCGATGTATTTCCGAGGAGTATGATGTATATACGGTTGAGAGAGTACTTGGTGTTCTAAGGCATATCATTTCATGGTGTCATATTGTATTGCATCCCATGGCATCCTTCGTTCTTGATGATTTGTGTTTTATTGGTGGTTGGAAAGTACTTGATATTTGTTTACCTCTATTTGATGAACTTGATCTTGTGTGTTGCTGATATTGTGAGTGCCCCTTTTTTTGTGGAAGTTGTGATTGATGAATATTGAGTTTGTTGTTGAGGATATGTAATTGGTTAAAGTGATTGTTGTTGAGCTTGGTGTTATGTACACTGTGAACTGTTAGGTTGGGTTGGTTTTATGCAGGTTGTAATTGTGGAGGTTTGGTTGGTGTGTAAGGAGTACCCGTATTTCATTCCCTTAGCTTGTGTTTAAAAGTTTACTTACTGAGTACCGTGTGGTTTGGTACTCACCCCTTGCTTCTACAATTTTTTTTGTAGGTTACGAGCCTGGATTTTACTTGTCAGTCTCTTCTTTTCCGAGGTTTCTTGAAGATTTGTGAGGTAGTTGTTTATCATCTCAACGGACCTTCTTACTCCTATTTATGATCTTGTTCTATTCTAGAAACAAGGTCATTTGAGACTAGTGATTTCTTTTGAATCAATTGTAATACTTTAGAGGCTTGTACACGTGACAACCAGATTTTGGGGGTATTTTTGAGCTTATTATAAAAATTTCCGCATTTTATTATAATGGTTGAGTTTTAGGCTAACTTGTCTTGGTAGGATGAGACGAGTGTCATCACGTCCATTTTTGGAGTCGTGACACTAACATATATTTATCATATAAATTATGATTAAGAAATTACTTTGATAAATTAAATATTAGTCATTAAATTTAATTCATGTCATATGTCAATAATTCAAGCAAGAAATTGAAAAAAATGGAAAAAAGAGAAATTTGGTCCAAAAAAGAACTCAGAGATAAAAGGTAATTACACTACATGTCGTAGCTAATAATTTCGTAGTTTTATATCATATTTGTTGTAGTGTAGCTAAACTAATAAATTTCCCTTTTAGTGATTCACTTACCTTTGAGTATCAATGATTAACTATGGACTTATGATTAATGAAAATATTATTTTTGATAAGTAAACTTAGTGAACCATAAGAGAATTTTCCCAGTAAAAATTCACGTAACCTTAGCTTATAGCTAAATAGTTAACTGTATTGACTATATATATATATTATTATTCAATAATTCAATAATTATTTTTCTAAATTTAATTAATAATTAGTGGAACAAATTTAATGTATCCCTTTGAGAAACGGCTATATAAATCACTCTTCCTCTTCTTTTTCACTCAATGAGTCATCTGTATATACAAAAATTCCTTGTTTTTAGTAGCAGTTAGGACTTCAAGTTGCGATCAATGACCACCATTGGTGCATTCACAGGCATAGTAATCGTCCACACCACACTTGAAGCAGCTGCCGCCACCACCATTGCCACCACCGCCTCGTACATCACCGTCGACGTGTCTACCACCTCCGCCGCTATAGCCTTCACTCTAGGTAAACTCCCTAGCAAAGTGGCCACTTTGCTAGGGAGTGTACCCAGAGTGAAGGTGATGGCGATGGAGGTGATAAATACTCCGACGGTGATGGTCGTCGTGATCGTAGTGGCCTAGGTGATGGTGGTGGTTGCTACAAATGTGGTAGGACGGGCATTATGCCAGTGAATGCACCAATTGTGTCTGGCTATATTTTTTGGCAAGTGAACTAGTGGAAGAGAACTTCCCAATTCTGCTTTTATGTAAATAGTTAGAGTAATGACTATATTAGTAAATCACTCAATAGTTATTTTTCCAATTGAATTTTTGGATGCTATTTAAATATTGTCACGCCATGCTTGCATCATTATATTTGGTTTCTTTGGGCTATTGTAATTGATATGCAAAAAATGTAGTATAACCATATCAATTCAAAATTATTTATATTAACTAAATTATGCATTTTAAAGATTTTATAGAGAAAAATTAATTAAATAGCTATTTTTAAAAAATTAATTAAATTTTTATTTTCATTAAATTAAAACATACATATTCAGATTTTCAATCAATATTATACATAAATAAAAGAATTAAAAATTAAATATTGATATTATATTAACATGATGATTTAAAGATAAGTAAAAATATCAAGCAAACATAAATTTAGCAATTATTCCACAAATTAAATCACTATATACGAAAAACTTGGCACAAAAATATATAGTCCTTATTTATTTTTTTATTTTTTTTAAACCTACAAAAGTATTGTTGTTGCATTCTTTCTAATCCTACAAAAGTATTATTTTTAAAGTATTTCTAATCCTACAAAATAATAATATAAAAACATAAATAAAAAACTATTATATAGAAATAAAAAAATAAATTTTTAAATGAAAATGTTCCAAACTTATGCTAATTAATTAATAAGAGATATATTGATAAATATGTATATATGGCAGAGATATGTAGGTCTTGAAAAAATAATTTTTTTGCTTCTATTTTTTTTGTAGATATAATTGTCAGAAACACACCTAAATTATTTCTTTTTTGAGTTTCATACCTAAACTATTGAGAGAGTGAGTTTCATATCTAAACTATCACTTATTAGTTTGAGAAACACACCTTAGTGGTGTGTGTAATACACTCTCTCTTTTTTTGGGAAAAACCTTGACAAATGGCATTCCACATGGATAAAAAATTCAACCTTGCCAAAAATTAAATAATAAACTATTAACATTAATTAAAAATTAAAAATTGAAGTATTATTATCCCCCAAAAAAAATATTTTTTTGAATAATAAAATTTAAATTATTTTTCTTATACTCCACCACCTCCTCCCCCGTACCCCCTACTCCTCCCCCCCCCCCCCCGACAATCCTCCATCCTTTTATTTTTCAAAACTACTTTTATAAAATATTTTTAAAAAAATCATATTTCATCCCCCCCCGCCCCACAAAAAAAAATCCACCCGCTCATTTCCCAAAAATTTGATGAAATTATTGTATTTAAAAATATAAAAATTCTACCACACCCTATTTAATCCTTCGCTACTAATTTATTTATTTATTTACGTTTTCTTATTTTGTGTTGAATATGTACATATATAGTTAGAAACTTTTTTTTCTACTTGTGTACTAAATATAACATAAATAAAAATTTTATTTTAAAAAAAGGTCTTGCGGCGACAAGTAAAAAATATTTTCCTAAAAAGATATGTATATATCTAACACAAAATGAAAAAAAATTGAAAGCGGAGGGTTAGGTGGAGTGGGGTAGAATTATTTTTTTAAAAAAATAAAATAATATCTAAATTATTATTTGAGGGGAGGGGGGGGGGGGGTACGATGAGAGGAATTGATGGAGTGGGATAAGAAAAAATATTTTACATTTTATTTTATAAAATATAAAAAAATTCTTGCGATAATAATTCTTTAATCTTTAATTTTAACTAAGACTAATAATTTAGTTATTTTTTGTCAAGGTGAAATGTTTTATGCATGTGGAGTGTGATTTGTTTTAATAAAAGAGAAAATGTAGTACACACACCATGATGAAAGTGTAATAAAAGAGAGAGGTGTGTTTTTCAAACTAATAAATAATAGTTTATGTATAAAATAGTTTAATTATGAAACTCAATAAAAAATGATAATTTAGGTGTATTTCTGACACTTGTATCTTCTTTTTTTTAAGAATCAAACATTTTTAGTTTTGTAGAAAAACTATTTTTGCTTTCATCTAAAAGTAATTTTACTAATTTTTCAAACACCTTAATTTTTAATTATTTTTTTTTTCATAATAAGTGTGTTTACTTTAGCCAAACATGCTTTTAACGGTAAATTTGGAAACAAACAACTAATTATACTTTGAGTTTTTAATAATGAGAACTATTTTAAATCATCTATTTCAAGTAAGAAAAACAAGTATAATAGATGTAGTAATTGAAATTTGAGATTATTTGGCCTTTTCTTTTCTTATATGGTATGTTTAGCTACAATCTCATCAATAGACTCAAGTAACTTTCTTCTAAAAATGTGGTTTCGAAGTTTGAAGAGAGGGAGGACTTGCAATCCTTACTAAATCTATTTTTAAAAAAACATTCAACCCAACCCCGCACCTACATAAAACCAAATCCGTCCCACCACGCCATGTTGCCATCCCAAATCGTTTTTATTTATTTAAATCGCAAGTAAATTGAAAGGGATCCCAAATTTTCGTTTTCTTTCTTATCACTAAATTAGCTTGTTAAAACATTATTAGCGTTCACTACATTTATATTAACAGTAAGCATGCTACTATGTAAAAAGAACTTCATAGTTTTAGGAAATTTACGTGTGAATATAGGTTGATTAATGGTTATTATATTCATGCAACTTACTTGATACATATACCTTCAATATAATGTTGTTTTTCTATATATGTCCCTGATAAAATTAATTTAGAACCATTTTTTGAATGTTCCTAATTGTAACAACTCAAAATTCCAACATAAACGGTGATGTAAATTATAACCACCGAGCAAAATTACACTAAATTTTGGAAATACTAATAGACTGAAGATTACCAACAAGGGTTGTGGTAGAGTTCATCCTTCTTCATCTTTAATCAGAAATTGATATAAAGCATAGTCTTTACCTAAGCATAATAATAATAATATGCATAAATTTCCAAAATCGTAGTGGACAACCCTTTTATCTCTATTCAATCTGAATCCCAAGTAAATTTATATGATTCCTGGGCATCTTTGTGGTTTAGCCCAAGCCCAACGTAGAGGCTTGGATTTGGTTATCTTTTATACTTGTATGAGTATCTAACAATCTTTTTCCACTCTTGTACATAAGGAAAAGGAGTCTTTTTCGGCTATTAGCCCCACTTCTCTAACTTGCTCCTGATTGCCAGTGTTTAATTATTTTAAAAAATAATTTGACAATAATTAATAAGGATAAAAATAGAAAGTAATGTTTAATTTAGATTCAGATGAATATTTTGTGTACTTTTCCCCTAAATTACACCTTTAATTAAATTTTAAGGACCCATTGACTCTTAAGGGTTATTCACTTTTTTTTCATGAATTATAATTCACTTAATTAAGAAAATTTAATTTAATTTGAAATTGAGTTTTAAGAAAATAACTTAGAACTTTAGTTTTTGATTCTGTTGTCATAATTTCGAACAAAATATTTTCTCTTTTTTACAAAATATAATCAAACACAATTTTATTTGGAAAATTTACATAAATTTCGCTAGTTTATGAGTTAATTACTTAGACACTCTTATTTGTAATATTACGAATCTTACTCGATTTTGGTGCGTTCAAATACGTCCAGATACATGTATTTTGGGATACATGGGTCGACATTAGGCTTAATTTGTTCTAGATATATTGTATACAAGTAGATTCTCATATATCAGGGATACATGCTCACCTCTCTTCCATCACACTCACCACTCTTCTATGTATCTAGTATCCCAAATACATGCGAATAACACCATATACATACAAATACATGTGTCTTGTATGTATCTTGTGTGATTCGAATGTATCTAGGGTACATAGCGAATCTCGCTTGACTCTCTCCTCCATTTCGTTCGCCTTCATCCCCATCTCACTTGTCTTTCTCTCTATTTTAGTGTATCTAGTGTGATTCATATTTATCTTGGATACATAACGAATCTCGCTTGCCTCCATTATCCATTTCGATCACCAGCTTCCTCCCCTTCTCGCTCGTCTTTCTATCTATTTTAGTGTATCTAGTAGTAAAAATACATGTAGTTAAATGTATTTTCCTCAATATGTGGTAGAAAATTCTTAATTAGTTGTAAGATACATAATCATTTATATATAGATAATAATAATAATAATAATTACTAGGGAAAAGGCATAAACCTTGAACTTGTCCCGAAAAGTCAGTTACACACTTAAATTATCATAGTGACCTATACACACATATACTACTCAAAAGTGAATTTTCTTACTCCTTAAAACTGACGTGACAAAAAAATAAAACAAAACTAGAAAATATGCTCGTCAGTTTGAAATTAAAGTTAAAAAGAAGAAGTTAGAATCCTCTTTTCCACCCCCACCCCCCACACCTCTTCTTCTTCAAACCCCACCCATTGTCTTTTTCTTCTTCATTCTTTATTTTCATCACACTTCTTTATTTTTTACACAATCTTAAAGCACAATTTTTTATTGATTCGCAATTAGGTTAATTTCCATAGATTTGTTACTGAATAATTGTATTTTATCTAGAAAAAATTTGATTGATTGTTTCTATTTTTTTTCATATTTTTTTACTTTGTTAAAGATTTTTTGGTTGTTAATCAATTTTTCGTTTTTGTGGTAATAGCAGGTTTATGGGTTCGATGGTGATGGGTGGCGGGTGACAAACATTAAAAGAGGTAATTGAAGGTGGTGAAGAAGAAAAAATCGATATTGACAATGATGGTGGTGATATTTGGTGTTGGGTGACAAAGAAGAAGAAGAATTGAAGGTGATATAGTGGTGGTGAAGAACAAAATCAATAGTAAAGGTAGGGCCGGATATGATTTTTCGATGAAATGAGAATTGAAAATGGGTTGAATTAGTGATGAAGAAGATATAATTATTAGAGAATTAAAACAATTAATTAGAGATTAGTTAGAGTAAAATATAGTTAACAAAAGAAAAGTTAATTAATAAAGAAAAGAAAAGAAAAAATTATAATCTATGACATGACGCTGACGTAGCGCTGATGTGATAGCGAGTGTAATACACCACATAATGTGAGAGTGGTGTTACATGTCTCAGGGTGGCAATAAATTCACTTTTGAGTAGTTAAGGTGTCTAATAGATCACCATGATAATTTAAGCGTGTAGCTAGCTTTTCGAGACAAATTCAGAGACAAATTTATGTATTTTTCCTTAAAAATATAGACATGGATAACACATGACTTTGTGGTCAGTTCATATAGTAAGATATTGAATTAAATTATATGACGACGCAATCTTAAGAAGAGTTGGAGAAGGCCCTATGTCTTAGGATTATAGTAGCTAACGATCATATTGTGTTATTCATGAAAATATACTTATTATAAATCTGATTTTCTAATCAGATATAATCATTAATCAGCCATTAACGTTCAGGGGAAATCTATGCCTCTTCCCTTAATTAAATAAGTTTTTTCTAAATTATGATTTCTAGAGGTGGGCCTCCATATTAAAATGGGTTCATAAATCACACGGGACCTTTTTGAAGTTGGGTGACCACACGACTCAGTCTAAATTTATACTAATTGATTTAGTATTATCAAATAAATAAACCAAAAATCACCCGGACAACGAGAAAAGAAAAAAAGAAAAAAAAAAAGCTAAGGTTGAAAAGAAGGGAGTACAGGTAAACGGCGCCGTGAAGCCGGTAATAATGATTAAAGAGGCGCGTGGCATCTCATTGGTCCCACCAGACGCCTTCACAATAACGTTTTATAACCATTTTGCTCGTGCACCTAATTAACGAGCCGATAATATTAAGCGAGAATTATGATGAAATTATAAGTATTCTTTCGAATTTCATGAGTACAAAATAATCTTTATTATGAAGGCATGAATTCAGATTTAGTCAAATTTTAATAAATCACATACTTAAAATAGTATCATATTTTAAATTTGATTTCAACATAATTTTGTAGAGAGGTAAATTTGAAACATGAAATGACGGTCGAGTGGGTAGTAGGGTTAAAGTAGTAAATAGATTGACAACAAATCTGCCTGCTATACTGCGCCTGACGCTTTATTAGGTACCTATCCATTACACTTTTTTCCTATAATATTTTTAAATTATTAAGAAAAAAAAAAAACTTCCAAATGAAAAAAGTTAAAACTTGCGTGTCGTACTTTTTGTTTTCTGAAATTTTGTTTAATCTGTCTGCAGTACTACTGCTGGAAATTCACTGTTTAATGCGTCATCTGGTTTTGTTTTTTCTCACTTCCCATACGTGTTAATTTCTTAGTTTTTCTTGTGTAACTGCCAAAAAACTACTTCATTTTTTTAATGTATATTCGAATATATAAATTTTAATTTTCTAAAATATAATAATTAATCAGAAGAAGTAAGATTTAAAATTCGTTTGGGTCATAATTTTATTTATTTTTTCATTATATTTTGAAGTTAATATTCTATCAATAAAATTTTAAATATAACTTAGAAGTTGTATTTATACGATCATTTTCAAATTTCAATTGGTTCTCTGCATGAAATATTACGTAATGTTCTTTCTATTCCTGTTTCTTATTTATGTAGAGCCCACCACGTTGGTTGTTTTAAAAAAGTAAGCTTTTGGTGATAACTCGAAAATTATTTCATTTTTGTCAAGTTTCCTAATTTCTATATAATCTATGACTTGGTCCAGTGTTGCTGCGAGCTTTAATTTTACTTGAAACGGAGATTTTTTTATTATTTTTGACCAATTCAACATACAATGATTGTCACAATTCTATAGTATTAATTTAGAAAAGTTGAAATAATTTAAAATCTGGAACAGTAAAATGTTTGACTAACCTATGATGACAAGCCGCCCCATTAATCACTATACAAGATACTTAATTATTTGTAATATTACACCTAAACTGTCGTTGTCATTAACTTTAATATCACACTAAAACAGTTATTGTAATCATTAATTATTACCATTTATCAGCTGCATGCATGCTACCGGCAAATCTTTTCTTGGTATTAAAAGCTTTGTTCTTTGTTTAGATATACTTTATTGACAAACATTACATTTTTTTTATGTTATAATGTTTGTGCTTATTAATTACTCCATTTGGTTAAAGAACTTCTCCATCCTTTTAGGTAAAACGGTATGAATCATTTTTTTACATGGATAATTTGTTGAAGTAAACTTCAAAGACTGGACCGACCAATACCAACAGATACTTAAAAATAATTAAAATATTGTTAAAATAAATCAAGCTTTAATAAGGCATTCACTACACTATTTTTATGTCTCACTTTAAGCTTTTCTTTCTTTTCATATTATATAACCTACATGTAGCCCCACGAATACCCCATTTCATAAAGCCAAAAAAAGAAGACCTTATCCATTAATAACCCCAATTTCTGGGGATTAATTGGTTGGTCCCAAAAAAAAAAAAAAAAAAAAGTTCTTTGCCCCCTGACCCCTTCAATGTGTTACATTCTATCAATCAGATTCCTCTCTACTATAACCTATTTAGCAGTATATTTTATGACTTATTTTATAACGTTACTACTGTTTTTTCTGATACGTACTCTCAATAAAATGGACCCCTTAGCTAGAAATACGAGACAAATATATATTGAATGGTGTACATACTATTTAGTTATAAAGTTACTATTCTTTTTCCACAGTTGCATTCTCGCGTACATTGAAATTTATTATTAATTGAAGTCAATTAGAATAATTGTAAGTTTAAGTTTTTCCATTGCAAAATCAACATGAACGTTGGAAACAAAACAAAGTTTTTGAGTTCCAACTTATTAGTTCTAATATGGTAGAACTAGTGATGCCAAAATTTACATTAAGGAGGTTTAAAACAATAAAAAATAAACACTTAAAAATGCTAAAAAAATTAACAGTTATTATATATATATATATATATATATATATATATACTTAAACATTTAATTTTAAATCTTGATTATATAATATAATTTTTCAAAAAGTTAGGATGAATCCCTTTACTTTCATTTGGCTTTGCGGATAGAAGAAATCATCATCTTCTAAAGACAAACGTTGAAATTCTTCAAAAATGAAAAGTGGTACCGGAAAATTAGTGCCGGTATTCATTGAATTGAACTTATTATCAAATTAATTCATAGCTTTAATATATTTTTTTTAAAATGCAAAAGTGGCACCGAAAGTTTTTTTGTTTTTATTTTTGGCCAAAAATAAAGTTCGAGCTCTAACAGTAGTAGAAGTTACACTGATTTTCACCAAAATATACTTAAAAGTTTGCCTTTTCTTGATTGGATTTCGTACCCCATCCACTTTTTATCCATTAAAACCAATTTTAGTCAATCATCCACCATATTAAAATCTATTTAGCACTTCATGTCTTGGATAATTAATAAACTAATTAAGTTAATCTCTTACCAACACGTACTCATCACAATCAAAATGGACCCCACTAGAAAGTGAATGTAATTAGAAGAATAAAATAGTACAATAACATTATAACTTACACAACAATGGAAAATAGAGAAAAAAACTGAACCTGTATGCATAACAGCTTGCTAGTTCATATTGAAAGTAGATTTAGGTGAAAAATAATTCTTTTTGCCGAGTACATTATTGTCTTAAGGTTACTTTTCATTTTAAATTTGTACTATTTAGAGAATGAACTAGGCAGATCTTTTGATACTATGTAAGATTTTTCACCCTAAGTTGGTTATAATAATAATTATCTAGTATTAGTCACCTTTCTGCGTTTACCCTTTTTCTATACTGACCTAATTAATTGTAATGCTCCTTCATGCGCCACCCGAAAAGGTGAAATTAAACACAAATTTAATTTAATATATCAAACATGTACGTATATTTTCACACGTGGAATGATCTCAGGTGCGGATCTAGAATGGATCGTGGATGCTCAACAACTCTTTGCACAAAATATTACACTATATATACCATAAAGTACACAAACTCTCTTCAGTTTTATGATAAGCAAAAAGATAGAGAATTAGGATCAACATTAAAATAAAAAAGGTATTTACATAATGATGTTTCCTCCTAATAACAATAATATCTCAAGGATTCTTCATAGTCATAGGAATTACCTTTCTCCCAAAAGCTTGAAAATAGAGAGAATGACAAAAAAGAAAAAAACGAAAAAGTAATTTTACCAAGTCATTAATTATCCGCTGCCGCCTCACATCCACAACGGCGGCGGTTCGTTCAAGTCAATAGGCAACCCACGTCTCACGAACCCAAAATACATAGCCGCAGCTCCACCGTCATTTTCCTTCGCCGGCGCGGCGCCGGTGACCGGCAAGTTCACTTCCGGCGGCGGACCTACTTGTAGAAACTCCCCAATCATGAGTCTACGTCCGGAGGGCGAAGTCCACCGGTGATCAGATGGAAGGTTGAGGTCGATTGGAAGAGGAACGGAAGAAGGCGGCGGAGGAGGAGGAGGAGGAGGAGGGAAGTTGGTTTTGGCTTTAGCGCCGCGGAGTGAACGGGCGGCGCCGTCGTAAGCGAGTGCAGCTTCTTCGGGAGTGTCGAAAGTGCCTAACCAAACACGTGTTTTCTTCCATGGGTCGCGAATCTCTGCGGCGTAACGGCCCCAGGGACGCTTTCTCACTCCTCTGTAGTGACCCTCGCGAGTTGAAGCCATGGAAATGGGAGGAATTTAGAGAGAGAAAGTGTATGAGTGTTGTGTTGTTTTGTTTTGTGTTGTGTGTCCCCGAGGGGGTTTTGGGAGCTAAAAAGAGTATATTTGGGCAGCAGTCGTAAAAAAAAAAGGGACCCACGGAGACACCCGTAATCGTCGGTTGGACGGCACGACCTCTCTCCTAAAAAAAAAATAGGCAAATATTTAGGTGAACGTGTGTTTGGTTGGAAGGAAAATGTTTAGAAATTTATAATGACCGGTTAAGGATAAATAAATATTTACTTTTCACTTTATTGTTACTGCATTTAGTACTTACTTATTTTGGGGGGTCATTTAGTAAGCTGCATGAAAACAATGTTAAATAGGGTGTATTAATAATGTTTTTATTAGTTATATTTGTATTAATTATATATAAATTGTTTCTTATGCATTATTTGATTTGATCTACTAAAAATAGCATGCGTTGTATAAAAATATCTTTCAAAATTATGATGGAAAGATATAAAAGGAGTTTTGAAGGGTAGTGGGTCTTTATCAATACTAATACATATATTAAATTCTTTTGCACTACTAATAATAAAAATCCATGTATCAAACAATATACCACTAATGCATGCATTATTTTTAGGGAAAAGGGTCAAAAATATCCCTCAACTTTGATTTATTGTTTGACTTTGCCCTCGCCGTTAAAATGAAGTTAATTTTACCCCTCTCGTTACTAATTTCACCAAAATTACCCCTCATTAGACGGAATTCCCAAAATTGATCCAAATTGACCTAATTACCCGGATGTTTTTTTAAAAAACCTATTCCCTAATTTTAACCCAATGATCCGACCCCCTCTAGGATAACCCGGAACCAATTAACCCAATTACCCATTCCCATTTACTCATGCTCTCTCTTTAGATAATCTCATTATCTCCCAAATTTACCCATTAACTTCTCCTCTAAATTTCTACGGCGATCTTACTCAACAAATCGATTTTTCGCCAACGAAAGGTAAGATTTTTGGATTGTAAGATGTTTTGTCTACGGCAATAATCTTTCGTTCTTCCTGCATCTCTTTCGTTGTTGACTACGAGTTAGGGTTTGTCTCCAAATTTTTGGCTCATTTGTTTGCCTTTTTACTGATATGTATTACAATATGTTAGTTAGGGTTTGTGGGTATCTGTCTTTCTGACTCATTTATTTGCCTTTTTATCGATATATATTACGATCTGTTAGTTAGGGTTTGTAAGTATCTGTCTTTGGGTTATTTGTTTGACTTTTTACATCTAAAAATTAACGATTTGTTACTTTAGTTGTTGATTTACGAGTGCTGATGTTGTGGGTTAAGGTTTTTGAGTTATGGATTTACCTTTTTACATCTAAAATTTCACGATTGTTAGTTATTTGTTTGCTTTTTTACGATTTAGGGTTTGTGGGTAGATTTTAGGGTATTGTATGAATTTGGAGGAGATGGTATAGGTTTTGGAGATGTTATTGAGTATGGGCTGATTTCTGGTCCCAATATTTAATTGGGAAATTCTTGATTGAACATGCTCCCTTTTTTATGTGGGGCCAATATTTTATTCATTCTTATTGAATGTGGTCCCTTTTTTCTCCAAATTTCTTAGTTATTTGTTTGTTTTATTTATAGTTTGTTAATTGTTAATGTTTATTTTTATTGAATGTGGTCCCTTGTTGTCTTTGTGTGCCTTTTAGGAGTTTTGTTAATGTTATTACTGTTTTTGGAAGTTGTTAATGTTGTCTTTGTGTCCCTTGATTGTGTGCATTTTTATGTGTTCTGTTTTTCTTTTCTTAGTTATTTTGTCTCATTCATGCTTTTGGAAGTTGTTAATGTTGTTTCTTGTGTGTCTTAGGTTGCCTAAAAATGATTTTGGTTGATCTAGTATATCACTGTAGTGGGAAATGGATAGAGAGCCTAAATTGCTCTATGAAAGAAAGTTTGTTCACAAATGGGAAGGTTATGATTCTGATCTTTTATCTTACATAAGTATTATTAATGAGTACATTAATATATTAGGTTATGTGGGTGTGCAACAGTTACTATTATCTGTCCCTTCTGAAAAATACTATGAAATAGAAGGTGATGAGGGGATTAGGACATTATTGTCCTTTGTTAATGATAAATTTCATGTAATTAATTTATTTATTGTTGATGATAGTGAGTTAGATGTTGATGTTGAGAATATAATTAAAATGTTAGAGATTGTGGTAGTTATTGATGATGTATCTACTGATTGTGCTTCTGATAGTACTGAAAATGATAGTGATACTTCCAATGATAACTCTAATTATAATTCTGAAGAATTGAATGTTCTTGCACAAGAAAGGAGGAGAATAATTGATGGCAGCTTGTGTGATTACAAGGATTTACACAAGTCAATGATATTTAAGGAAATAGCTTAAGCTAGAAGATACATTAGTTTGCATTCATTGGCAAATGGCTATAATTTAACCATTAAAAAAGTGACAGAAAATGACTTAGGGTTGTTTGCAAAGATAAATGCAACTTTGTATCTCTAATTTCTGGTGAAAAGCATGTTGCCGGTGTTAGAGTGAAAACACTGAAAGGAGAGCATAATAAATGCAAGGATCCATGTGGTAACTATAAGGTCAGTGCAACTACAATGGCCTTTTACTTTAAGGAGAAGTTTAAGGCTAATCCCAAATACAAGATAAAGGAAATGAGAGTTGATATGAATGCTTTCAACATTAATGCTCATTTTGAAAAGTGTAAGAGAACTAAAAGAATGATTTTGGAGGACATGGAAGGCAGTTTGTGTGATGATTATAAGAAAATTGTTGGGTATGCAAATGCTTTAAAAGAGAGTAATCCAGGAACTGATGTTGTCCTTAAGGTTTTAAGAAATGCATAAGAAGATGGAAAACGAAAATTTCCGAGGATGTACAATTGTTTTGATGCATTGAAGAGTGATTTAAGAATAGGTTGAGACCTTTCATTGGCTTGGATGGTACATTTTTTAAGGGTAAAGCTAAAGGTCAACTGTTATCTGCTATTGGTCAAGACTCAATGAACCATTTCTATCTTATTGCTTGGGCTATTATGGACAGAGAGTGCAAGACATCTTGGGTGTGGGTCTTGGAATTACTTCAGAAGTCTCTAAACATCAACAGTGGAGAAGGAATCACATTCATGTCTGATATGCAAAAGGCAAATTTTCATGTATGTCGCTTATTTATTCATTCTTATTGTATCTTATATATCTTTATTTGTTTTCTTATGTATTTTCATTTGTCTTGTACTGATAAACAGGGGTTAATTGAAGTTGTTAAAAATATTTTTACCTAATGTTATGCATAGATTTTGTGTGAGGCACATAGAGGCCAACTGGAGAAAAAAAGGCAAGAGATCTAAAATGATGACTAAGGTATTGTGGTGGTGTGCATGAAACACCTACAAAGAGGAGTTGGATGATTATTTGAAGACATTAGGTCAACTGTCTGAAGAAGCAAAACACCATCTCTTGCATTTTCCAATACAAAGTTGGTGTAAAGTATTTTTTGACATTGTTTGCTAGAACAATAAGGTGGAAAACAATTTGGTTGAGTCATTTAACTCTTAGATATTAAAAGCAAGACACAAGCCAATAATTAGTATGCTTGAGGATATAAGAATCAATGTTATGACCAAGTTTGTCAAAAATGAAAATGAACTGATGACTTGGAACTATGATTGGAGTCCTACAACTATTGAAATGTACAATGAATTCTTGAAGATTGTTAATGTGTATGAATTAAATTTCAATGGAGATGATGGATTTGAGGTAAGTGAAGGAAATGACAGACACATTGTCAATTTGACAGCTAAGAAATGCACTTGTAGGGTATGGGATCTTACTGGAATACCATGACCCCATTCAATCAAGGCTCTTTTTTACAAGAGTCTTGATCCATTGGAAGAGATTCACTGGTGGTACTCTAAGGAGGCATATCTTTTGACTTACCATTGTAAGCTACAACCAATGCCTGGTCAAAAGTTCTGGAAAATTGAAGCTGAACAGGCAATGGAACCACCAGAATTGGTAAACTTAGTTGGCAGACCTAGAATGAATAGGAAAAGAGATAAAGATGAAGCTCTTAAGAGATAAACTGAGTGGCTTGCACCAAGAAAAGGGAGAAAAATGACATGTTCAAACTGTGGAATTCTTGGACACAATGCAAGAGGTTGTCATAAGGTAATCATTTCATTTGCTATGTAATTAGTTATTGTTATTGTAATTCTGATTTTTCTGTAATTGTGACTTTTCTGTTATTTTATCAATTGTGATTTTTCTGTTTTTTTATCAGTTTAATCAAAACAGTGAAGAAGACACTTCTAATACTGGAAAAGTTAAGAGTAAGAAGAAAAAGGTAAAATCCATCTTTTTTAGTTCACTTACTTTACAATGTCATGCTTAAGTTTTGTGTAATTGTCTCACTTATTGCTATGTAATCCATCTTTTCATACTGTAATTGTCTCACTTATTAATAATGTAATTGTCTCACTTCTAAAAGGCAAAATCCATATTTTTTTCTTATATTAGATGGATAAACAATGTGACAAGGGAAAAAAGCAAACAAATGAGAGGCATAAGACACAACCTACTCAAGATTGCGCATCAGATGAAGATGAAGATTTTGGTTTTGCTGTTGAGGATGACATGCCATGGAAGCCAAGAGATTTTTCACCAAAAGGGTCTACATGGAAGGGGAATGCACCTGAAACTGAAAATATGTTGGAGCAATTAAGAAAAGAAAAGGTATGAAAGTTGGACAATTTAGTAACTTATTTTACCAGAGCGATGCTTAGTATATCATTGTGGTCTTTTAATCAGATGGACATGCGATCCAACAAGAAAAAGAAACAAGGAAATGAGAGGCATAGAATACTAATTGATGAAGAAGATGTTGAGAACTTTCCCTTAACAGCTCCACAACCTACTCAAGATGAAGATTTTGGTCTTGATGTTGAGGATGACATGCCATGGAAGCCAAAAGATTTTTCAGAGTTGAATTCTAGAATCCAACAAAGACAGAAACAGGCACGACCTACAAGATCAAGAAGAATCAACTTCCTTGGAGATGGTTCGAGTGCACCAAGTGATTTGTATGCACCAAAGGGACTTACTGGAAGAATGTTGGAGCAATCAAGAGTGGAAAAACTTAAGACAACAAGGGTAATGGCAAGGCACAACAATGACAAGTTCAGTAATGAAGACAATGTTTTGTTATTTTGTTGCATGTTTTTGAGATACTAATGTCATACACAAACATGTTTGTGTTTAAAAGCTTTTTGTATTTGCACTAACTTCTTTTGGAGTATGTATTGAACTAACTTATCTATGTTCAAATCAGTTTTTTGTCAATATAAATATATAAAGTGTTCACCGTGTTCTGTAAATGTGTAAGGGAGAGATCATAAATGGTCAGGTTCTGTAAATGTGCAATTTTGTTCAAGTTCTGTAAATATATGAATGTGGATAATGAAGAATTTGTTTGTCAAAAAGTTTAAGTTGTCCATGCTGGTTTGAAGAAGACAGGAATGATTATCTTGGGTGGAGGGCTGCCTAAGCACTATATTTGCAATGCCAATATGATGTGAGATTTTAATTTTCTTGTACTGTTTTCGATTTATTCAATGCAGTCTCATTGTGATGCAACAATTGTATTTCCCATATTTGCAACTGAGAAATTTGCAACTACATGAACTAAAATGCTTCTTTTGTAGCTACATGGACATTTGCAGACATTTCCAGCTGTATTTCCCATGATTTGGACTCAACTATAGGCACTTACTATTGACTTATGACCATATTTGTTTCGTTATTTGATTAAGGCCATGCTTGAATGCTCTTTTGCTAATCCGATTATTTGTTTCATTAGTAGTAATTGTAGAGTATGTTGCTCAAACTCTCTAAAAATGATGTTATACTCGTATTGGACCCTCAAAAATTATACTCGAGTTCTCATGACAGAATGAGCATTGGTCTAGGAATTCAACTTTGCATTACACTTGTTATGATTATGATGATAATGAAAAATTGGAGCAGTTGTGTTGTTGTATGACAATAATGACGGGACCAGTAGTCTTTGTTGTTATAGATGCATTGCATGTAATTTGGTATGTGTGCAGTCTAAGTAGGAAGCAAAAACATTTGTTACATTAAGCAAATACATTCCCAAAATGGTGCCAAGTTTGAACATTACTTTTTAGTGTGTATTACTTCAACTACTAAACATTACTTCAACTACTAAACATTACTTCATATTATATCAGTGCTTATGTCCTTCCATTACAACACCAAAATGAAGAACAAAAAGGGAACCAAAATCACAAAAGGCACTAACAACTGATGCTGAAAGTAAACACTAACAAAGGAAGTCACTTAGTCGTTAATGCAACTAGAAATCCAACAAAAAGAAAACATGAAATCATAACTTTGTACTTTATCTTGTGATATTTGTCTTGAAATGTCCTAACTTTTTTCACTACCAAATCATTGGATGCCTCCAATGTAGCAATTGTTTCCGACAAATAACCTACTTTTATCTTCAAATTTTCCACAACAATCTTCAAGTTCTCCATTTCAATCTTCAAATTATCCACTTCAATCTTCGAATTATCCAGTTCCATCTTGACATCTTTCAACGACGACTCTAAATTACGTAAGTAAACTACTTCAGGAAAAGCTTGGTCTTCCCATTCCCAATATCCATATGAAGAAAACTGCCATAAGAATACTCGAAATCAGTTCATACGAAGAAATACCAATTCAGATCAATAATAGGAATAAATCAGTTCATATACTTACATCCGGACGAGGACATCGAAAAAATCTTCTTCCTGGATTAGATGTAGTACTCGAAATCAGTGTTTTGACCACCAAACCACAAGAACATTTTCTTTGAGACGAATAACTATTCTGAAAAGAAAAATCAAAGGTGAATGAAAGAGAGATGCTGGAAGAACAATGGGTAGAACGAAAGAGAGACGTCGTAGACAAAATAACTTACAATCCAAAAATCTTACCTTCCGTTGGCGAAAAATCGATTTGTTGAGCAAGATCGCCGTAGAAAATCAGAGGAGAAGTTAATGGGTAAATTTGGGAGAAAATGAGATTATCTAAAGAGAGAGCATGGGTAAATGGGAATGGATAATTGGGTTAATTGGTACCGGGTTATCCTAGAGGGGGTCGGGTCATTGGGTTAAAATTAGGGAATAGGTTTTTTTTAAAAAAATTCAGATAATTGGGTCAATTTGGATCAATTTTGGGAATTCCGTCTAATGAGGGGTAATTTTGGTGAAATTAGTAACGGGAGAGGTAAAATTTATTTCATTTTAACGGCGAGGACAAAGTCAAACAATGGATCAAAGTTGGGGAATATTTTTTACCCTTTTCCCTTATTTTTACCAATACAGTCAACCAAAAGACTAATGCTTTACAATTGTCTATTCTTACTCATTGTCTTAATTGGATTATTCTATTATCAAGTCTTTCACAATAAAGAAAAAACTAATACTTTGTCTTTGTAAATACGTCACTAATTTTTAATTATAAATTTAATTGCTGTCTTAAATTATAAATTTAGGGGAGAACAAAAATTAATTTTATTTATCAAAACTTAAACAAATAAGAAAAATCAAATACAGTAGAGGTAGTATTTCGAAAGGGAGAAAAACTAGGTAGCATGGTAAAATCCAAGTTATACGCTGTTGTTTTGAAATATCAAACTAAGAATAGGTGAAGTAATAGCTAAACAAATGCTATTTGAATAAATTATTTTGCAAATAAACAATTGTACATTTTATATTTTAAAAATTCTAATGTCATGCTATGTATATTTAATGATGAGAAACATAATGGGGTTCAATTAAGAAGGAATAGAATGATAAATATAGACTTTTGGTATGCTAAGTCGGTCCTATAAAAGAGAAATGTTTCTTCCTCTATTGTTTCTAAAATGTTTCCATGAGAAGCTACAAACTTCAATCAAGTAGTAGTATTATTTTGATAAAATAAACACTCCTAATTTTCACAAAGGTGGGTGACAAGTTTTTAGGAAAAATTAGTTACTCGTAGAACGCGAGTATTGAGGCTTTCATCGAAACAAAGAGAGGAGCGGAAAGCCACTTGACTGTACGGAAAAGGACATGTAGCTTCTTTTTTTTAAAAGAAAGAGGGCTACTTCATGAGTTATTACTAATAATCAAAAAGGTTCACAACGAGTTCAGTCTATATTGACAAAGGGAACGTTTCCGCCAGAGCCATGGAAAAAGTATTCGCTACTGCTTACATCGCCTTCATTCACTCGTCTTGCTACTTCGGAATTGTTTCGGCTCCTCGATGTTAGGATCGGTCGGCCCATCCTCGGAATCCGAAAAGAAAAGAGAAACAGAATGGAATCACTTTGTTTCAGTGACATATCTAATCAGATTGAATAGGATTTGAAGAGCTGTCACGATCATTCACATAAATTTCAGTGAACTATTGAATCTATCAGTGTAATTGATCAGACAAGTACCAAGGGCTTTCGGTAGATTTCTTTCATTTTCAAATTAGCTTGCGACAATTTTTAATTTATAATATAAAATATATCCTTTTTTATTAACAAAACTAAATTTTCAATTACAAATATGATAATTTAAATTAATACACGTTTTCTAATATTATTTTTGGGTTTTAAGTCACAAGTGAAGTCATTTGAAGAAAAAAATTATTAAGTTTTGCAACTTTGTTCTAATTATGGTTGGATTCAATTAATCTTTTATTTCCACCCACGTTTCTTAAAAGGCTCTTTCTTAGTATTGATAAGATTAAGAAATAGCCTAAAGTCAAAATACAACATGGGATAATATTTTTTTAAATCCAATTTTTAGCCTATAGTTGAATTCCACTTATAATAAATTGACTGATGTATAAATTACTTGCATCAAAATCACGTGGGTTGATTTGATTCTAGAAAATTCAAGTCTACGATTGACGTTACTTTTTTTTTCCAATTAAAACTAAGATATTTTAAAGACGAAATTATTTTAGCAGAGCAATTGCCATTATTAGAAAAACTAAAACATTTTAATTGCTATTAGTTTGTTTTAGAGTTAATAACGCTTTTCATCTTTCAAGAATTGAATTTTGATTATAGTCTCTATAGTGTTTGACTAAGTATATTAAATATTTTATTAATTAAATTATACATTTTAAATCTCTTTGTCTTTGAATATTTAAAAATAAATCATAATTATTAACAGTTAATCCACTATTTAATAATAATTAAAAAACAATATATTCAATGAATTTCCATAAAATAAAGCTTTTAGAAAATAAAGTACACATAGATCGTATATCTGTACTTAGATATAGAGAGACTTATTTATTCACACTATGTAGTTAGTGGATATATCCAAAGTGTGTGAAGCTGAAAGTGAGAGAATTAAATCTACGAATTTGTCAACTCCATATACATTTTTTTTTTATTTGATATTATGCTGATATCGATATAGCTCATAGTTGAGCTAGTACAATAGTATATATTATTATATTATAATTTTATATAAAAAATAAACCCAGAATACATAAGTTTTATATGATTTGTCGTATAAGTAGGTGGAGTGCATATATAAATTAAGCTTAAAAAAGAGAGAGGAAGAGAGGCGCCGGCTGATAGGACGTGTCACACACATGAGTAGGGCGTGTTATTCTATCTCTCTACTTGTGTGCTTAAAGTGTCGATTTTTTTTTTCACATTCACAATTAAGTGAATAGTAGCTTCATCGATCGTAACATATTTTGTTTGATAGATCAAATAATAAATTAGCCTAACTCATTGATGGCCTCCTAAAGTTGATACTAACTTTCACTTAGACACTCTGACTAGACTTTGTTCATTTTAAACACTTCATATAAGATTCGTGATAACATCAATATGTTTAATTTGATATATTAACTACATTAATATCATTATTTATATTAAAACAATGTGATTATTTTTCCATGATCAGATGGATATTCTTTTCCCATTTAGGGTCCTATTCTCTGTCTCTCTATGGTGGAGTCTTACATCAGCCCTATAATCCTAGAGTCCCTACACCCTATTCCCCTCCCTGTACGGCGCCTGTTCAGCGGCGCCTCCATCCTTTTTTTTTCTCTTTATATTTTCAATTGTTTATTTATTGCATCATTTTCAATAGGCTGACACACACATATATATATTTTTATACACTGGAATATCACTTGTCGTTATGTGTGTAAAACGCGCTATAATAATCAAGGGCCCCTACGCTACCCACCCGTCTAGTAACAATTTAGTACAAATCGAATACGGTGGTGGAGTAGATGCAATTATTATTTTTTTAATTAAAGGTATCGAATTTGATAGGAAATATTTTTCTTCGATAGAGCTCTACACATTACGAATCTAAATCGTCGAACTCTTTCATGTACCAAGCATCTAGTGAAAAATTAAAATAAAATAAAATTTAGCAATATTAATAATGAGCTATATATTTGTAAGAGTGTTTGAGCTGATAATGTTTCCTAAAGTAAGTGAAAAATTGATTACTTGAGATGTTTTATAATGGAGGTAACAAATTTATTAGTCATATTAATATTTTTTTCAAATGAATTTATTGCATCAAATTTATCTAATACAATTCTTTATAATTTGTGAGCGAGCTATCAAATAAATTCATTACATCGAACTTATATAATACGATGCTTATTGATTCGCTAGCTATGGTATAGAAATCAGATTATTTGGTGCACGCCGAAAAGATTGCAATTGCGATTTTTCGAGAGTTCCACAAATTATTATTATTTTTATAATATAAAATATACTGTGGATATAAAGGTACTGATACGTTCTCTTAAAAACTATAAAAACTATACTGCATATTGCATTATTATCTGAAAAGGCTATTAATGGTTCACAGACTCACCATTCCATGACACGGCATTAAAAACACAAATAATCAAATAGACTGCTCTCTTTGTCTCAATTATATGAGTTAATAGAAAAAAAAAATATCTGCATGACTTTAAATTATATTCACTAAAAATTAAATGAGTAGTTTAAAATTAAAGTATTATTAAATACTTTTTATGATCGATCGAGGAAAAAGGAGTACTTAATAAAATTGAATTCATTCTAATATTTGTTAAAAATATTTTCTTTGTTTATTTTTACTTGTTACTTATTCTTAAAATTGATTTTCATTTTTATTTGTCACTTTTGACATATAAAAATAATAATTACATTTTTCCATGTTCTATTCTTAGCATTAAATACTTAGGAGTCGTTTGGTGTGAAGCATAAGGTATAATAGTTTCAGGGATAAAATGCAGGATTACTTTATCCTGCATTTGGCTGGAAGTATTAGACAATCGTGAGATTATTTATCCCATCATTTATACCTTAGTGATGGAATATGTTCTCACATATACATAGTGAAAGAACTTATCACAAAATAATTTATATTAAAATAATTAATTTCAAAATAACTTGTTCTCAACTAAACGATCCCTTATTTTTAAAAATGAACTGAGGGAGTACTAAAAGGTTCATTGATGGCGACATTTCAAAGTGTAGTCTTTTCACCATTTCCTAAAATATGTTTTGTTCCGGTCACAACAACATATTCTTGCCAATTTAATTTGTTTTATTATTAATTTATTTTTTAAAATATCTCTTTCTTATGGTAATTTTTAATTTTTCCTTTTCATATTCCCTATCTAAAATTATAAAATATTTTATAAACTTTATATTAAAATATATTTTCTTAAATTTCATATCAAATTAACATTAACAACCAAATAAAAATTGAGGAAGTTGACTAGTAGTACTATTAGGGGTCGTTTGGTTTGAAAATGAGTTATGATTGGATAAATTATGTTGGGATAAGTTATGTTGGGATTAGTTATGATGGGATAAGTTGTGTTGGGATTATTTTTTATTGAGTGTTTGGTTTGTTGTATTCAAAATAATAAATTTTAAGAACAATTTATTTGTTTACAAAAATGCCCTTCATTAATGTAAAAAGTGATATAGCAAAAGGGTTGAAAGAGACATTTTTGTCATTTACCTATTTTATCCCGGGATAAGTTATCCCGGGATTACTATACCACCCCAAGAGAGGGATAACTTATCCCGGTATTAATTATTAATCCCGGGATAAGTTATCCCGAACTTGCCAACCAAACAACAAAATAAGCGGTACTATAATTTAATTCCGGGACTATTTGATATTATCCCTCACACCAAACGACCCCTAATGGCTGTACTAATTTGTGTAGGAATGGGTGTCAAGAAAGGAGTAGATATATAAAGAGAACAATAAGGGTCCGTTTGAAAAGCTACTAGGTAATTAGAATTAGTATATTTACTAGGGTAATAATTACAAGCCTAGTCATTATACAACATAGTAATTACGCTGACTTGTTTGTTTGCCATAATATAATTACAGTGTAATTACACTTGTTCTGTTTAGATGCACAATTACAATCTTAAGATTATATCAAATTTTAATTTTTTAAAATTTATATTAGACAAATAACAATTTTATAAATGTTATTAAATTAAATATTTAATATATATATTGTTTTTTTAAAATATACTAATTAATAAACATATGTTCTTAAATAATATTATGAAAAAACAATTGATTTATATTTTTCAAATTAGTATATTTCAATTGAATTTATAAAAAAAAACGAAAAACACAAGATTTCTATGAGAACATCATGAAATGCATGTTTGACAAAAAAAAAATCAATATTATAAATAAAATATCATAAATTATTAAATTATTTGGCAAAAAAAATAATATATCAAGTCTAACTTTAAAATAAATGACTTGCAATGTGAAGTCTCAAGTCAGTTTTACTAAAATAAATGAAATTGAAAATATAACATAAGTTCTAAATCCAACACAAATTAGTCTTGTGTCAAATTTCAATATAACATATATGAATATGATTTAAAATAAAAGAAAAACGTATGTCTATAACCTTACTCAACAATGAATTTCACTTTAATTTAAAAATTAGAATTCTAACAAATTATGTCATATAAAAAAAAGCAAAACATAAAAAATAGATAATACAAAAAATTATGTGGACTTAATGGTGTAATTACCAGTAACTCACATCGCCTCCTTGAGAATTGAAGAATCTAATTACCCATTTCAATTACCTGATCAATCAAATAATACAGACAATGTAATTACATCAAATCTAATTAGCAGGATGAGGTCCTAAATAAAGCGTTTGGTTTAAATGAGTGGGAAAAAAAAGGGGGATGGCAGGAGGTGGAGTACGTGGTGTCTGAATTGAGGAGACAGAAGAGTAGATGTTGGGTTTTAGGGGCCAAATGTGGGTTTCTCTTTGTCAATATATTGACTCGATTTTTGGGGCGGTGGGTCAGGACTCAGAACTCAGACAGACATAACAACTCAGAATACACCACACAGAGATTATGATTTTCTGAATGCTGCTGCTCTTCGTGAGGTCACTCACTCTGTACTCTACATCTCTTCCTTTTCTCTGTTTTTGAGTGTTGCTTTGGTTTTCCTGCTTCACTACAACTACCATTTATAACCACAACAACTCACACACACACGGTGCCTCTTTTTGACCTTTAAATACTACAAAGGATTTTTGTATATTATTTTCTCTATTTCATTTTGATTTAATATGATAATATTAATTATTTTTATTTTTTTGAATTTTAGCATCTAACAGGTAAGATGTAACAAAATATCTTTAATTTTATGGCTAGAACACAAGTTAAAAAATTATCAAAAAGGAAAAAGTTGTACTCTCTTTGTTTTAATTTGGTTATCCTATTATGACTTGATGCGAAGTTTAATAAAATAATTGAATCTTATGATCTTAAAATATAAAATAGGTATAAAAATATTTTTAATCTCATGGCTTTAAATTTGTCTCAAAAATTAAAATTATACAATTGACAAAAAATAAAGATTTTAAAAAAAATGAATTAGAAAGAAAAGTAAGAAAAATAAATTAGTACGGATATTTAATTTTAATCAGACTAAAAACAGAAAGTAGGAAAAACAAATTGAAACGGAACAAATAGTAATACTAGTAATTTTTAATAATCTGATTTTCATATTAGTGCAGAATTCTTGACGATCACGATGACAAGAAGCGTGATTTGATATTATGATTTTTTTTTTTAAAAAAAATCACATTAGCTTTGGTCTGTTTGGGGAATTTAGATATATGGAACTTGGTAAATATGCTATGAATAAGCACAGTTCATTTGTAACAGCCCCTTAAAAATGTACGTTACAGCAAAATGTGGGACTAGAAAAACTTGTTCACCTTTCCATTCATCAATTTAACAGTTATATGGTACATGGTGCCGGTTTAATCAAAACTAACAAAAAGAGTGCGAGTAATATACAACATTCTTTCTATTCCCTCCAAGATCTCTGTGTATATAAGATACTACATTTTATGCAAAACACCATTTCAACTAATCTTCTATGCCCACCCAATATACACATTTTTTCAGTCACAAAGCATCTGCCAGTCTTGTTAGTAATCAGTCAGGTAAGCAAGGGAGGTCCATTCTCAGCAGCTGTTCGCGTATGTTCGTGACTATAGCTTCTTGCCATTTGTACATCTCGATTGAATTGAGTTCTCGACTTTGCATATGGAGCATCTCTCGCTGGACAAAAAAATAGATAGTGGTTTAAGAAGAGTAACCATACGCAAGGGTAGCAGTTGAATTAGTCAGAATCTAGCATCAACAAAATGTTTTGAAATGAGAATATTACCAGCAATTCTTTGCACACGGAGGATATTCTGCCGTCTCTTCCACCAGCATGTTATGCAGGTAGCAATAAGCAGGACAAATACACACGCCCCTAATCCGATCCCAATTTTTGCTCCAACTGTGAGATGTGTTCCGCAAGTTGGTAATCCCGGAATACCACAAAGACCTGCATTATCAGTGAAACTGGAACCATCCACTGTAAGCATTTTATCGTCATAAACTACAGAAACAACATGCCAGAAATTTGCAAATTTCTCAGAGTACATACAACTCCAGATTGAGGGCATCATATTTTGGATAAAATTGGTACATGCTAGTGAAAATTAGTCGAGGCCAAGGAATTTGTCAACACAGCATAATCATGATAACGGCAGTCGGAAGATGGTCAGACAATTCCTAAGCACAGCAATGTTCTAAAGGCATATAAAGAATCATCATGCTACGCAGTATAATTATTTGGCACCACAAAATCGAAAAACAAGAGCAACTATAAAAGATAGAATATTAAAAGATGCTTCACCAAGAACAAGCCATAGGCCAAATAATATGATGATTATAGAAAACATACTTGAATTTAGCCCTGTGCAAGAGCCTTCCACCTAATGCAGCAGGAATCCTTCCAGAGAGTGAGTTGCCATTGAGATTCCTGTAACAAAACAGTAATTTAATTCTCTTTATCAAAACAAGGAAAAATGACTAAAATATATTCAAACTTTGACCGAAATTGCTATAACGATACCGAACTTTTGAAAGGACCTTTTACCCCTGCACTATTTAATAGTGTATTTTAAAGGTATATATGTGCCCACGTGGAAATCATAAATATTGCATCATTATAAAAAGTAACGTGTCCACGTGGGCACATATATATCATTAAAATACACTATTAAATAGTGTAGGGGTAAAAGGTCCTCCATAAAGTTTGGTATCGTAACATCAATTTCAGTCAAAGTTGAAGTATTTTCCCGACTCTTTACCCTCAAAACAATAATAAAAATAGTTCTATCATTCTTTTGTCTTCAACTGATCAAAAGTTAAAGTATCTTACAGCGTCCGTAATGAGGTCAATTGCCCGAGGCTTTCAGGAATCGATCCATTGAAGAAATTGTATGAGAGATCCCTGTAATGCAAATCTTTGTTAGACACTCACCAGGTGAGATCCACCTTTTTTATTACTAGTGGAATATCCTTCACTATTTTGCTAAAATAGGGAATGAGATCATCTTGTATCATTTCTAACTAAAAAGAGATGTCCAGAGAAATTGGAGAAGCACTTTAATTGAACTAAGGTAATAATGTTTGTTCTAATACACAATAAATATATAACATTCTTTTCACCCCGCTAAAATAAGAGTTCTACCCATAAGGAATTGTTATGTTTCTCAGTATGAGCATTATCCTCTATCCTTTATAAATTGTCCTACTCTATTTAGGTCTATGAATTTCAACCAAAACATAAAGATGTATCCAAATTTCAAACAACAGTTTATCTGTATATATACTACCATCATATCCATATGGGCAATATGACTTGTATTTCACAATCCATAAAGCTATTATAATCAAGAGTCTTCCATTACTTATTCCTTATTCCTACCTAATTTTTAAGAAGAGTGGGCTATGATATTAATGAAATAGGACAGTTGTATGACTCAACACTCCTCAAAAAAGTATAGTTTAGAAACCGCTTAATTTCAAATTTGATTGTCCGGCAGAAAAAATCTAAATTAATTTTGAAAAGCACATGAAGTTCCTGAAAGCTTTACTCACAATGTCTCCAGACTAGTTACCGTTCCCAATGCCGGGGGAATAGCCCCATGAATGCTGTTCCCACTTAGATTTCTGTAAAAAAAAAAAAAAAACGCACACAAGGAAAGCATGGTCAAAGTATATCATATTTAGAAATGGTTGTTTCCAGTTTCCATTACTACATGCAAGAATGGAGCATTAAGAAAAGAGGGATGCTTAGAAGATTTGAGAAGGTTGCAGTTCTGGGAAGTGTCATGTATTTCTTCATAAGGTGTATTTGCCTTAGGCAACACGTATTCCCCAAAACAAAAAGCATTTGCAAGCTAACTTACATGCTCTGAAGATGACGCAATCGAGAAATTTCATTTGGTAAGAAACCTCTTAAACCTTGGTTGTCCAAGCCACTGACCTTACAGGTAAACCATTTGGAAAAAGAAAAAAGAGTTAAAGATGATTATGTGAACGAAATTCAAAGCATTCCTGCAGACCGCAGTCAAGAAAAGCAATATAGACCTTAGGAAAATGATAAAATTTGGTCAAAAAACCAGCACTGAAGAATGTAAAGATAAAAGGGGACATTAACAGACAGAACCAGTTACTTCACAAGAGGTAACATGTTTATCTAGCAAATAGCAACAACAATAATTCACATTTTCAGAAAAAAATAAATCACTATGAACCAATCAAGCTTATAGAAGTTATGCATTATAGAACAGAAGAAATGGAGACACTAAGTTTTGCTATTCTAATAACAGGATTTACTGCAACAGATATGTAGTTCCTCTAAAGAATTCATTACACAAAGCTTGCAAGTAAAAAACCACACAATATGAAAGTGTAGGCATGCTAACATGCAGATTTTGAAAATTGAGGATTCCAATCAGGAAAGGCATCTTGCTGACAAAATACATAATTATACTGTCCTAGTGGGACAAAGAAATGAGATCAGAAATATATGAATTTGTGAGAATTTTAACATTGAAGGTGTAAATAACAAACAATCTATCTCATTTTTTATGAAATTAAAAAATGTACAGTAAAGAGCTTTCAACTATCATTACATCACAAACTAAAGTTTAATTTTAAGACCCAATACATAAACTATTTGATACTCAAATAACAAATTTTGACCATGACGAGAGATGGGGATGGTTACTTTGGCAATCGATATTATGCAACCAGAAGTTCCTAACTAATTAACTGCCTGTTCCCCAGTTCCACATGGGCTTTCTGGTCTAGTTAGAGAAATGTGTCCTTCATCTCCACAGCGAATCAGCCCAGTCCTCTTCCTCATTCCCTTCTTTCATAAACCCAACCCTTCCCTCATTGCCGCAACTTCCCTTTCTGACCACTGCCACCATTCTTTCTCACTTTCCCCTTTCACAGCCTCCTTCCTGGCCTCCCCCTAGTCCCTGGCCTTTGCTCTTCAAAGTCCCACTATTCCACCTCATTCCGCATTTCACATTCACACTCAACTTGGATTTCCCTACTTATGTGTAATGAACCGTGTTAATTAGTGAAATACACAAAGCAGAGAAAGCCAAGTTGTTGAACAACTTACCACCCGGGCAGGTGTGGAACTTAGGGAAAGAATACAAAGCAAACGGGTGTTTGAGTATGTGTGTGTGAGCATATATATTTACAGGATGAAAAGTTTTACAGCTGCAAGGTTCTCTAATTGAGAAAAGTGATTGCAAAGATGCCCATTTTTTCCGTTTTCCTTTTGAGAGGGGGGAAAGGATATTTTTCTTGGGTTGATTCATGATTGATCAGAAAATTCACACAGTGGAGACCAAGTTATCCAGAAACTTGTCAACCAAAACCTATATTGAGGTGGGGAGCTTGACTGAAGATTACAAGTAAAATACATGGTGTATGTAAGTGATTTTTGAATATGCCCATGGATATACCATATGTCCGACCACACAAACATACATATAGATAGAAACTTGTATATCTAAGAGTAAGCTCATTGACGTACATCCCATCGATGACCCATTTATTGCTAGTTTTGTCAAACTGACAATCTGCTCCACTCCAGGGATGTTGTTGGGGCACACATGGATCACCATTCCATCCAAGCCGAAGGGGAAGTCCAAGTGCATTCTTTAGCGACTGCAAACCCCTGACTGCACAATTTAAGAAGGATAAAATTGTATCAATAATCGTCCAGATAACTTCCAATCTTCCATAATCAGAGCAGTAGAATGATAATGGCACAAGCTGGACTCATTAGTCAAAAAAAGAACACGATACTACTTATGGCCATTTTCTATAGCATAACAAAGCGAGTAAGCTATCGCCTATACCATGCGTAAAACTTGTACAAACTTTTGACTTTTATCTTTCTTTCCCACTTTAAACTCTGAACAAGCATCCAAGAAATGTTAGTGTAAATTTTTAAACTTATGTACCTTCATCAAGTAATGTTTTAGATTCAGTTATTATAACCTCAAAAATTTCAATAGCACTAATTATAGCATGAGTTCCATTTTTTGGCTGCAGTGTGATTGTCAAGGTCCTGCCACTGATTGGAACTGTTGTGTTCAGCACAAGAGCACTGTTAACACCCCCAGCCATCTTCACAATGTCGACATCTGGAAATACAGTGTCACCATTGATTGAAATGTCCATGACCCTCTGTCCCGCAGATGTAACTGAAGGATCAATTTCCGCAAAGTGTAACCAAACAGAGTACTTTTTATTGGGATCGACATCCACTGTGTATGTTAATTCTGGCTCATTGTCAGTGCTAAGAAGAGCAGTTTGATAAATAGATCCTGGATAAAAGTTTGGTGCTTTGGAAGTTGACTTTGTACTGTTTTTGGTAGAAATGCGGCGATCAGAATTCTGGCCAAATGTCTTGATTGAACTCCAAAACCGATCACCACCCCAATGATCACCACTGTAGTCAACATCAAACATTGATTCCTGAGCACCACAGCTGAGTCTTTTGACAGTTCTGATAATTGTCCCTTTACCAAAGTCAGGACCAAAATAGTATGCTCTGTCATCTACTTGGAGAATTTCAATTGCAAGTATAGCTGGATCTCCATGACCTGTGCTGTGGAAGCAAAGAGAGGCAGTACCATCATCAAGAAAAATAAGTGTTTCAACAAATACTTGTTCATCGTCATGATTGCTCCAACCAGATGGCAAAGTATAAACCAAGGTGCCTTCAACAGAAACATCAAATAGTGGTTCATTATCAAAGCTTGGTTCTACAACCATTCCAAAGAATATCCTCACTGAATAGTGGCCATGGGGGACTCTCTTGATATTGTAACAATTCTCAGGTCCCTCCGATAAAGGGAAATACCGCAGCGTAGTGAGTTTAGGCGCAATGAAACTTGGGGATGTTCCATTGAAAGGTATCCCTCCTGTATATGCAAAATCCTTATACCAGAGAGTCTTTGTAGGGGCAGTATGAACATCATGTCGAGCTCCACAGCTTATTCGCATTACATATGGATCTGCAGTGAGTAAACAGTAGAGTGAACACAAAATGCCAACTAGGAGACTAATGAGTAATAGCCAAGAATTAAATTTTCGAATATGATGGAATAAAAGCACTAGATATCCAGAAAAGCAGAACAGGTACACAAAAGAGGAAGCAATTCCACCTCGAATATCAGCAGTAGACTCTACCTTGAATATCAGCAGTAAACTAACTTTAACCTTCACTAGTGTTACACCGCTTGAATGCACTTGAAATCTTTTTTTATTGAAAAAAATGTAGTCCTAGAGGTACTTGACATGTTTATCAAACTCTACACTTGACAGGAAGCAGGAGCAACTTGAATATTTGAGATGGAATAGTGTTTATTTTTCACTAATGTTACATTAATTTGATGCGCTTTAAAACTTATCATTAACGGGCAAAAAGTAGACCTAAAGAGGCTCAGCAGATTTCTGAGTCTACTCGTATTTGTTCCTCCTATGATTCATCAAAGCACAACCAGAAAAAGCATGCTCACTCCCTCTCAAACCCGACTTCCAAGTTCCACCCCTTAACCAAAAAAGAGCTAAAGTAAAACATGACCTAAAACAACTAACTGCAAGTGTGCAACAACAAAACATTACAATTTTTTTTTTACTCGTTTAGAAAACAGTAATGCGCATAGGGATAAGCGCGACATTCAAAGACTCCTTAAGTTGACTTTAAAAGGCATAAGTTCTAGTATTGGATTGAACAGGTCCAAGTAGAGTGGAATGCACATAGAAGATTCAATTCAATATAGCTAATCACACAACTGATCCGAACTGATTTGGGGGATTGAACTGCAATTATAGACTCATTTTCTTGTCTTGCATTCTGCGAGCACTCCACAGACTACCTTAACTTCTTTTAAGGATCACTAGAGCTTCAAAAATAGAAAACAATTAACAAATTTGAGAGTGAAGATAACTATTCAATACGATTATTCCAACTACATTGATTATCATATATGTACGAACTTTAGTAGTACGAATCCTCGCCCCTAAATCCATTACTCAAATAAATAATAAAAAGAACTTCCCAGTATTCAACTCAGGAATAAAACATCAGAACTAGCTAAAATCAGCATAATATCATTCAAAATCAAAGCAAGTCCATTGCAAAATCCCAATTAATGAGAAACATCATTCCATTACTACATCTAAAAACAAATCTACAAAAGCAAAGTATAGCTAATAAAAAAGTTCACTACTAGCAAATAAAACAAGTAGATCCCAAAAAACTAAGTTATCACTACTAAAGAAACCCAGTAAAATTAGTTGAACGATTTCACATTACAACCAAAAGGAAAAAAGGGCTGACCATGGCGAGAGCAGACAAGCTGAAGACCCACGCAGAAGCAAAGAAACAAGAAAAAACAGTGGAATCTCAGCATTTCGGCTCCAAATGCTACTTAGATTTGCTTCAATTTGTTGTTATTTTCTTCTAGAAACTCATTGATTTCATACTCAAATCTTGTACTTCCCTTGTTGTTTTCTGGGCACTAATTATCACACAATAATCAGTGGAGTGATAATGGGAAACGTTCTGTGCAGGTAAAGATAGTAAAGGAAAGTTGAGTATTTAATTCTTTTTATTTAATTTTCTTATTTGACATTGACCCGTGAATGGGCATTGTTACTATGCTTACAAGTCCACTGCTTACAGTGAAGCTTCAATTATTACTCACTATAAAAGGATTGCTTCCATTAATATCCACACAATCAAATTAGATTAAAAATTAATAATAGGTAACTAACTTAATAACATTATGATCGATTGACAGTGATTGATAACTTAGAATAAATGATAAATTATCTATGGTAATATGTTAGAGTTATACAGATAATGTAAAAACAATATTGGACTATCAATATATATAATTTAAATTCTTTATTAGATAAATATTTGAAATATTGTCCATAATGATGAAGCATTTAGAAGTATATAGTAACCACAAGATCATGTAAAAAAAAATTTGAACTTTAACATGAACATTTGTTTCTAAAATGATTTGATAGTTATTACCTAGTAATATATATTACTTACTATGTAATGAATAAGTGTTTGCATGTAAGAAGTAGTAATTATTAGAAGATTGTATAATCAAATATTAATACTCCCTCCGTCCACAATTATTTGTCAGGGTAAGGTCATGCACATCCCTCAAGGAAAATTTAATACAAGGTGTAATTTGACTAATATAACCCTACTATATCAAGAATACCAAAAGTCCACATAACTTTTCAATTGAACTACACAATCATTAAGGGCAGAATTGGAAAAAAATGACTAATTATTTCTTGATTGTTTAAATTGACAATTAATCTTGGACATCTATTTTTAGTATTATTTTTTTATTTCTAAGATCATGTTGTTGGTAGACCTTTGTTTTAATAATAATAATGATAATAATAATAAGCATGTGTGAATCGACTATTGATTTTAATTACTCCTTTCGTCTCTATTTATGTGATATTTTTCGTATTTCGAGATTCAAATAAGTATATCTTTGACCATAAAATTTTCATATATCTTTTAAATATTTTGAATTGTCAATTGTGACTTATAATACTTTTTACGTAATTTACAAATATATAAATTTTATTTCAAGATTTCATGCGCAAATTTCTGGTCAAACTTACAGTACTTGAATCTTGAAAAATGAAAAGTGTCACATAAATTGGAACATAGGAGTATTATTTTTTTGGGTTACTAACAATTTTGTTTATCAAAGGAGAATATATACCATGAGAACAAAAATCTCTAATATTTACCTTTTAGAAAGACATTATGGATTTATGGTAAATTAAGGATAAATTGGACAAAGGCAGGTGATGCGAGTGCATGGGATGACCATGAACCTGCGCCACAACATGGCTAGGCAATGCTAACGATTTATTTTTTCCACTTCAGTTACTGCTTTCATACATATTCTTCTAGTCAATTATTAGATGACAAAAGCTACCAACGTGAAAATAAAATATAAATTTAACAAGTGAGTTTGGCTCCGTTATTTTGAAACAAATACATCATTGACCACAATAAAGAATACAAATTTGACATTTGAGAATTTAAAATATAATGCCTCGACTATTGCAGTTTAGACCCTTTAATTGTAATCAAAAGCGCCAGGTTGCCATGAATAACTCCAATTTGATTATATTAAATTCCTTAATTATAGCTCTAAATCGCATTATGTTCCCATCTTTACCTTTATATATATTTCTAGAGGAAATTAAACAAATCTTTTTTTTATATTTATACTAATAAAAGATAACAAGTATTGTGAAATTAGTCGAGCTATGAGTAAGTTGGCTCAAACACCACTATTATAAAAGCATACTAGCTGGCTCGAACACCACTATTATATAATTTGTTCCAAACAGTGTTGGTTAAATGGATTGTATAAAAACATTTTTGAGTGAAAACACACTGAAATATTTCTAGCTAGCTAGGTATAATATTAATATTGGTAAGTTTGATCTACAGAAAATCAATGTGAAGACTTGCAAGTTACATAATGAAGGCCATGTGACTCTGGAACATCGTTTTCCTTCGCAGCTATCGTAACTTTTAACTTCATATATATTACTAGTACTGATCCAACCATGCACAAGTAGACATTATTATCGACGATATCTTTAATAAGTAGTAAAAGATAATATCAAACCACTATCTGACATTATTATCAATCATAAATAAATTAAGTGCATGTGGACACTATACTGTGGTTGATCATCCTATAAATGCTTGTGGTTTTGTTGATGGAATTGTTGCAGTTGCGTGACAGTCTCTGCAAGGGCTCGCAAGCCGTAAAATTTTCTGACCAAACGATTCCCCTGCAGTTGCCTTCTTGTTGTTGTTTCGGACAGTTGGAAAATCCTTTTCTGAATCGGATTGCTTGAGAGCTTGATTTTGCTGTGGTAATTGAATGGCTTGTGGTAAAAGCTGACCCTTGTAGAACAAAATATCAGCAGTACAATTGTTACTAGTTTGATCAACAGTGGTTATGTTGTGAGTTATATGATGAGCAAATTCAAACTCTGTTTCTTTTTTGGATGAGGGGATATTGCTATGTGCCTGAACCACACAAACGTCCTGCATACACACTAGGCCTGCAAAGGAGAGTGAATCGCCAGATACAGAATCTCTGCGATGAATCGGAGACGTTTTCTTCGTCATGCTTGCTGCTTATTATGGATTTTCAATTAATGAACAACTATGTTACCAAACTCTGGTCTTATATACACATTGCCCTCTGGCTATGGATAGAGTACAATGCTTGTGTTTGTTCATTTTTGGTTCTTTCCTAAATGTTTTTATATATGATCATAGATGTATTAGTATTCATTTTAATAAACTTCTTGACTATAAAAAACTGAAATTAATCTAGCATTGAAACTGACTTCAAAGTTTGGAATTTTTTTAGATGTAAGTTTCTTGGTTGTCATTTTCTCAGTTGAAACATTGTGATATGCCAATGTGGTGTTGGATATTACAAAGTAAAACTAACAAATAGGAATGATTGGACATTCTTGGCGTAGCCTTTGGTTTTGTATTTTGTCATAACTTGAGTCATTTGTTTGGCCGTCCTTGTAGGAACAAAGATACTGATAAAACAGTGAAAATTTAGGATACACTCAAGAAATAAAGGACTTTATGTTTTATTTATATCCAAAAGAAAAACGTATGTTATATACTATTCCCTATGTCCATTTTCAATTGTCATTATTTTCTTTTTTAGAGTCAAACTATATGAAATTTGATTAATATTTTACTATGTATTTTTTCATCATATTGATATGCAAAAAAACTCAATCTATATTACTTTTCGTATAGTTTTTGAATATCTAAATTTTGTTTAAAATATCGAATTAATGTAATCTAATTTAACTTTAAAAATTTGTCAAATTGACTTTCGAAAAGTGCAACATGACAAATAAAAATGGACGAAGGGAGTATTATGGTTAACTTTTAAGTTACTTTAACCCAAAAATAAATAAAATTGAGGTTAGAGGAAATGGAAATGAAGAGGGAATTACAATGTAGGAACCGAACTATTAAAGCTTCCTAACGTAATACTTGCTACGGTTTTTGTGCATGGATTGACCTTATGGACTTGATGCTTTCTTGTTGGGCTTCTGGCCCAACATATATTCGGTGTCCGGCTTTCTTTGTCCAGAGTCTGGACTCCAGACGAACAGAAATGAAAAGAATATGGGCCTAAAGCCCAAGTAGCTCAGATTTAGTCCAGATCGAAGAGTCAGCAGTTGTTGGGCTCAAAGGCCCACTTCTTTATTAATTCCTTTACGTACCTAATATTCATATAGTTTTTTTCATTTTTTATTTCCATTTCTCTACACTTCCCTTTTATTAAACAAAAAATAAATAAAAAATAGGACCAGTAAATATAAAAATTAGACATTGGATAGCAACCCACGACCTACTCATCCTCCTTGGTCCCACATATTTTTGTTTAGTCTTCATCCTTATCCATTTCTTCGATTCCTTTACTACGGTCAAACATTATACTTATAGTTTTTTGCTATAATAAATATTTTATTACAAGACTAATTTTTTTATGAATTAATTTTTTATGTTATATTTTATTTTTTAACGACGGTCGTTATAACACTCTTGGTAAATTTCATATCAATTACTATATTCAAAATTTGTATGGTAAAAATATATTATAATATATAAAATAAAATATTTATGATAATCCTTATTAATCTCATACACATAAGATATTTTAAGTACAAATGTCTAAAAACAGTTTTACTTACTCATCTAATGTATTACGTAATTTTTTTAAATAAATTTAAAGATTAATATAACATTTAAGTAACAAATGATGGTGTTGGTGTGTTATGGCGGGGCCTCAATCCACCGGGGAATTAAAAATGCTCCATTAAAGCTTATAGTAATCCTTGTTTTTCACTCATTCTTTTTTTTAAAGGCATAAATTATCTACGGTTCTTAAAAGTTGTCCGTATATTTCATTTAGATACCTCAATTAAGATTATTATCTATTGAATACTTTTATCTATACAAAACTTGTTCATATTAGACATTTTTCGATAATCAACAAAAAAAGAGTAAAGTGTGTGAGATACATTCTCGATGACATGACAAAATGATTACTGAAAAAATGACATGTGTCAAGTGGGCTCAAAAATTATAAAAGAATAATTTTAAATTAAAAAATAAAATTTATTTCAATAACATTTTCTACCCAGCCATCTGCCCCACGCTACGCTACCCCACCCCCTTTCTTCTTCATCTTTTCCCCCGCACCATTTCTTTTTCCAAACCACAAAAGTGACAAAACTCAACATCATAATAACTTAATTACAGATTTAGTTTTTTTTTAAAAAAATAAAAATAAATTTCATACATAATACGTGAGAGAAAGATATAGAGAGAGATTCATACTAGAGTGATGAAGTAGCGGAGTTTGTTGACGGATAATCATTTCAATATCGATTGTAAAAAAGAAATCAAGAAGACCCAAATTAATTTTATCGAATTTTCGGATATTATTTTTTATACATTAAATGAGTTTATATTTTAATTTGAATGGTGGTGTTTGTTTAAGGAGGCTCGGAAATGGAGTTGACGTCGGTTAAAGTTTTTGGTCGAATGTCCCAAATTCTTCCATCTATCTTTCTTTTCGCAAATCCAATAAGTTGATTTTAAAAAAATGAAAAAATGGCCAAATGACCTTCTAATCTATTACCGGAGTGTATTTCACCACAAGACACATGCTTGTTAAAGACATTTCAGGGAGGAAATAATTCCACTTTAAAATAACTCAGGGGGGTGACAGGACCCCCGTGAAGTATAAGTGTGTAGTTGAAAATTCGGTAATAGATTGGGAAGTCATTGGCCATTTTCTAAAAAAAATAAACACAAGATGCAGGGTGAAGAAGACGACTGAAAGAGGGGTGCGGGGCTTCTTTTTTTTTTTAAATCTTATTTTTATTGAAAATTAAAATTAAATATGATTTCAGATTGCATCACGCGCAAAAGGAAAGTGAATAACATTTTTTATGCCATATCAACATTTTGTGTTTAATAGGTACACATTTTGAACAATTTAGGCATTTAATAGGTACTAACCCTACATAAAATGTCTAAATGGAATATGCAAACAATTTTGAGGGGCGGTAGATGACTTAAGGTTTTTTTTAAAAAGCAAACATGTTTACATTCATGCATTCATTTATTATACATACAAGTGAACAACGTCTAACATATTCTATATTTCTATGAGAGTGAAGTCCTTGTTGAGAATACAATTATATAATAAATGTGTGTTTTAACGTCTAACATATTCTATATTTCTATTGGTAGTGAAGTCTATATTATTGAGAATACAATTATATAATAAATGTGTCCTTTAACAACTTAATTAAGTTTTTAGATAAGATAGTGACACACTTCAACCAAGCACAGGTCTGAGATCAAGATCGTTGGATTGTCTATTTTTATATTAAGTAACAATTTAACTTTAAAATATTCATTTTATCCTTAATAAAATGATTTATGTCACACAAATATCTATTACTGATTTTAAATCACAATTTTTTTTTAAAAAAATCTTAAATTTTATACCAAATTAAAATAACTCACATAAAATGAGACAAATCGAGTATTTTGTTGCCCACAGAAATAGAATGAAAATATGGAACTTCCCAAAAACAAAAAAACTGTGGGCACTTTTTCCTTTAGTAGATTAGCCAGACACAAAAATTTGCTACGGGCAGAAATTGTCAATTAAATTAACAGTTAGATATATACCCCTTTCTTCCAAATGTGGCAATTTTTTTTATTCTCATTTAAAAAGAATAATTCGCCTTTTTATAATTGAAAATAACTAACTTAAAAATTCTTATTTATTTTTAATATGTAAATGATTTATAGTTACACAAATACAGAGGCGTATCTTGGGAATTATCGGGTTCACGTGAACTCATGCTTCCCTCTCGAGATTATATATAGTAGTGTTATATATATATTTTTAAAATAAAGTAAAATATAGATGTGTGAACCCATACTATACTTAGAATATTACATTATGTGATAATGACTGGGTGCACCTCTCTACATGAGGTTAGAAATTTAAATTTTATATTTATCTTGTTTTATTTTTCTTTCTAAAATTGAATAGCACTTCTCTAAATGGTAATTGGTAGCATTTTTGACGTTTTAATTAATTCAATATATATAAGAATTGATTTTGGATCCATAATATTAAAATTTTAACTGTTTTTAGTAATAAAATCTTAAATGTCGAATCGATCAAATTTATATCTTAGATCAATCTTTTTGTAATTGTGCATTCATCATCTCAAAATTTTGAATACGCTTCTGCTAACAAATGATCAATAAGTATTTCAAATCCCAACTTACAAAAATCTTTCTTTTCTTTTTGTACAAAATACATGTCAAGTTAAATTATGTCACATAAATTAGAATGAAGAAAATATATTTATAATAATAAACTTAATAAATATTCAATAAATTATTTATACTATTAAGTAAAAATTTAAATATAAATAAGCTTAATAGAGTATGATATAATGGTTAATATATTAGGTGATTTCTTTTTATCTATTTAACCCGATAAACTATTAAAAAAAGGATATAAAATTAAATAGTACTAATCCATAGAGATATTTTGTAGTGCCAAAAAAAAAACTCTATAAATAGTACCGAGCTGCCACTGAACATTAACACTTCACAGAGTAGTACTATATAGTAAGCTAAAAGAGAGAAGATGGTGTTGATTGATAAACTTTGGGATGATGTTATGGCTGGTCCCAGCCCTGATAAAGGACTAGGCAAACTCAGAAAGAGCCTCACTGTTCAAACTGGTACTCTTAATTTCTCCAAAATTAATATACATGTAAAATCCATTTCTGTTGTATGCATGAAATTTAGGGGAAAATTGATGAAGTAAAATTAAAGTTGTATATATGTATCTAAAGATAATTGATGAAGATCCAGTATTAACTTAAATTTCTGAATTGGAATTGATCTCGTCGTATATAGGTGGTGAATCAGGAGAAGGATCTAGCAAGTACCAGAGGTCTCTGTCGATGCCGGCAGGTCCGCCGACGCCAGGTACGCCGGTGACTCCGACAAACATTTCGCCGACGGTACGGAAAGAGAATGTATGGAGAAGTGTTTTTAACCCAGGGAGCAATTTAGCTACCAGGAGAATTGGTGCTGAAGTCTTTGATAAGCCTTCTCATCCTAACGCTCCTACTGTTTATGACTGGTATGTTACACACATGCATACAGATCATGATTGCATAAATTAACTTTTCCTTTTCATTTGATTTAATTATCGATAGTCAATCAACTGAGTTACGAAGGGATAAAAAATCAATTCTCTTTGGAAATTTATGCAACTTAGTTATGATCGTCAATTTTTAATGGCAGGCTCTACAGTGGGAACACCAGATCTAAGCATCATGAGAAGTGCTGAGAGTTTTTGGATGGCAAAAGCAGTTGAAAACCTTTTATGTAAATAGTGTTTTTTTCTCTGCGAGTTGTGGGCTTGCTATCTATATTTGTGATTATATGTTTTTTTCTGTTGGGTATTAAGTTATAATTAAGTAGTACTATATTGTAAATTACGGTTTTCAAGCTAACTTATTAGCTTTAATGGCCGGCCATCTATGGCTTTCTAGTTCCAAATGAAGTTGCTACTATTACTATACTGATTGGATATTTGTTTGCTTTATTAAATATCTGAAATAAATATTGTAATGTTTTTGTTTGTTAGTAATGGGGATCCAGTGTGATTTATCGTTTTGCAAGTTCATGTTTATCTGGTTTCAAATTTAAAAATAATTAAATGAAACTTGGCAGTGTCTCATATGATCATCTATCATCATCAACTCTAGGTAGGGATAAGATATGGGGGTCCGGCTTGAATGTCACTGAAATGACGTGTTGAGAAATTAGAGATCGGATCAAATAAGTCTCCTACCTTTTTAATAATGGAAAATAATTTAGTTTTAAATATATTTTATTACTGAGTGGTGAAAGAGCAGAGTACTCTCGATCATAAATTTGAAACCGTCTCCGGTTAACAATGTCAATTCTATGCCTTATTAAGTTACCAAATATGATATCTGCTTAAACAATATTTTATACTTGCGTAATTCATTTTCAAGCCGGCTGCGGAACCCTTATTATTTTCGTGTGAGAATCGAATCGATTGGTAAATTGAATTGAAAAAAATGTAAAAAATCGAATCGATCAATAAACTAAATTGAAAAAAGTGTTATTGATTTTGGCTTAACGATTTTTTAATAGTTTTATAAAACAAGATGAGTTATCGTTTGGTTTGATTTTTAATATTTGATTATTCGATAAATGGTAACCCTACAATAATTTATTACTCTATTTATACATAAATATTAATAGCTTACTAGTTAGTGTATTTGTTTTTAGCTTCAATTTATATTTCATAGTGATTATAAGTTTAAAACTTCACATTCAAAACGTCAAAACCAAAAATAAGAACTTTATTTCTCTCTTATATAGTTCTTTTCATGTTAGTTATTATTGTTTCTATTTTATAAACATTTATAAAATTACACTACTATCTTGTGCACAAATTAGTAAAGAAGTTATATATTTATTTTATAAGCATTTTTTTATTAGTTAAATAAAAAATTGAATCGTACCTTCCTCCTAAAACTATCTTGTACTTTCCTCTTAAAACTATTCATGGAGGAAGGAAAAGAAATCTGTAATGGAAAGGAAATCTATTCCCTTCTCAAAGGTTAAAAAAGGAAAAGTCGCTGATCTACAGACATTAATTCGTCATCTCCAACGTACACAAGATGAAATATGGTGTATGCTAATGAGAAGCCAATTTTTCGAGTACACACAATCCATTGGCTAAGGGTAAATATCCAAACAAGAGTTCCAATAAGCATGTGAGTAATTTTGTAGAATTAGATCAGCGGATACTTTTGGATTGAAATTGCCTTTAAGCAAGAAACAGAAGGTTAATTTACATGCTAGCTAGTTGAATAAGTCTATAACCAAGACAATGCGGTGACGGAAGCTCCGCCATTCTTCTCTTAAAAGTGGATGCATCAAGCCAACATCTTGGCTGGTTAACGCTATATCAATCACTTGGATCATACAACATGAAACGACTCCATAAGGACGTAAATAAATCATTACACTGATGTGTTCATAACCACTTCAAGGTGTAAATAAATCCACTACACTTATGTGTTGTTCATAACCACTTCAAGGTTATAAATAAATCCATTACACTAATGTGTTCATAAATCACTTCAAGATGAATAAACGCTGAGTCATTGTAGCTGGGTGGGTTGCCTTTCCTGAATAATGAACTACTTCTGTATGATACAACTTACTGAGCTACTTACTTTCTATATGGATTTACAGAGAACTCCACACCCCAGTTGAAATTACACTTCTTATATTATATTTTGTATAGCCAAAATTACATGGTCACCTTCCCTTCATTATGGTCTGTCCCATTCTTTGCTTTTCGTCGGTATGCCAAGATCTGAAAGACAGCAAGCTAGTTAGATATGCTCAAGATAAATCAAAGGAAAGATGAGAATTAATGGAAGAATGCAGATTCAGGACCACTGTGTTGTTTAAAAGAGAGATCAATATAATGCATCAGTTAGACTATCAAATATAAGATTGTCGACATGTTTCTGGAATAGTGGATGTTGTCTTAGAGGGAGCTTACCAGATTACGCTGGTTCAAACCAAATGTTTCTTGGATTTCCCCCAATGTCTGATGCTCTTCCACAGTCTGGATTTCTGCTTTAGAAGGATCTCCAACAATGGGTTTGGAAATGGCCATGATATCAGAACTTGAAGGGTTGTCAGTGGGGTTCTTCTCTTTTATCAGCACAATGTCAATTTCCCCGACTTCTATGGAAGTCTGCTGAGCTACATACTGCATATAGATATACATTCAAATGAAGCATGCTAACATACATTTTGTCTATTTGCAATTTAGGTTTATAAAAGTGTGAAAAAGGTTAAGGCTGGTAGACTTACCTGTCTTAAATGTTTAACTTCCATAGTTGGCTGGCAGCTAAGGTAAGGTCGTTGCAAACTTGGTATATCCTCCTCGGAAAAGGAAACAAGCATAAGTCTGGCATCCAACTGAAAGGGGAAAAAATCCATTTAGAACATTGCAAACCAAACAAAATCCATCTACTTGATACCTCAATCATAGAAAGCAACAATCAAATAGCAATAGTGAAAATTGGATAATCACAAATGTACAGACAGAGAGTAAAAGGAAAACATCTAATCAGTACTAGTGTTGGTTTGCTGTACCTTCCCTTCATATTCATCCGAACGAGATAGAGAAGCAATTAGCTTCGAGACTCTGCTGTTCCTGGAGACCTTGCCAATGCCTCCACCAAGACCCCCATGCCTGTTGTTACTTCGCATGCCACCTTTTCCCCAGGCAAGAATCTCTGAACAGCGAATAAGTCCACTACATGCACCAAATGATTCTTGGTTTGTTTCTGCATCATTTTCGTCACTGGCTGCTGATGCCTGAGAAGGCCGTCCTGCCCTCTTTTTCTGCCGCTTTGGTTTGACTTCTATCGAGCGCTCATCAGCAGAGGAAGAATCCTTGCCAACATCATGATTACCATCTTCTTCCTCATCAGATATATGGTGTTCAGCACCCTGATAATTTCTTCTTCCCCTTAAATTCCGATAGTTTCCCTGAGATCTCCTCGTAAAAGCTGCTGCTGCTGCTCTTGCAGACCGTTTCCTTCCCAGTGCTTCGGATTGTCGCTGTGACGTCTGTGCGATTGAAGCTTGTATCTGTTCAAAGAGTAAGCAAAATATGAAATGGTGAAAAGGAAAAGGAAACTCGAAGCATTCAGAAGGTTATTGGAGCTCAGATCAATGTGTTCAAAAAGATACAAAATACCTAATGACCCATATCTGCCCTTTGCTATAGATATAACATCACTTGTAAATATTGAGAGAAACGTGTCATATATTTCCACACTTTGCTCAGATCAATGTGTTCAAAAGATACAAAATACCTAATGACCCATATCTGCCCTTTGCTATAGATATAACATCACTTATAAAAACGTGTCATATATTTCCACACTTCTCTTTGACATTGCACATGGAATCAGCTGCACTTACATAACTAGGACGAACTGATAATTTTACAGGAACTAAAAATATCTGCTAGTGGAGTCAATAATGTGTATGGAATACTTTATTGGCACTGAACTTGGATTGGCTTACCTGCTTATTTAAAGCTTTCTCCTCTTCATGAAAAGCAAATTCCTGAGTGATACACAAAAGAGTAAGTCCATTTCCATGAAACAGGTCAATGGTAGACCTTTGCCATGACACATTCAAGAGTGAAGCATAATAGTACCTCCTCTTCAAATTTATCAATATCTGGATATAGAAATGCAATTAGAGCATCATAGTTCGGATCATCTCTCAGAGAACGGCGACTAGCACAGTGGGTACGACAAGCAGGACACTCATTGTTCCTAAAATATAGTTGACATACTTAACTGGATAAGCAAACACTTGTTACTTCTCAAGTCTCAACTAATGAAATATAAGTTTAGTAGGTACCCCATTCGCATAGACTTGTCAATGCATTCTCTGCAAAATCGATGCAAACATTCCATAACTGTTCTGGTCTTTCGTATGATGCCTGCACGTTCCACAGAGGTAAACTGGTAAGCAACAATTGGCATACATTACAAAAACAGAGCTTATCACTATGTTCTAGAGGAGATCCCCCCGTATATAAATCATAGTCAAATACAGCGCTCCTCAAAACAGTTCATCAGAAATTAATGTAGCTCTCCTTAGTGAATAAGTGTCAATACCAATTCTGTTTTCTCGCATAAGTAATATATTTCTCCTGATGGCTCCAAGATTGGAACTATGTATTCCTTAATCAATAGGAAAGAAACATGTAACGAATCCACATAGGAAATCTCAATGTTGGGAAAAAAGAAGAAGAAATATCAATCATAAGTTGAACAATAGAAAATGTAGGCAGCTAGACAATAATTCACCTATATCAGTTAGTGACAAGAAGAGAAGTCCCAATCAGCACAATTTCAAGCAGAGATCACAAGAGGTAGAGAGACTGAAAATTGGGGTTACTAGAAGAAACCCATTTACTAGATAATACAGAGTCTGAATGAGCCATGTTTCTCATTTCACCAACTAACAAATATAGAGAATTAACATGAAAAGAGTAATTATTACAGTTGAACGTGATATTTTCTTAGAATCTCAAACTGGGCTTGGGGGGGATTCATTAGTAATCCTGGTGCATACTGTCATAACAATTGACACATAACTCTAGCTAAGAGAAGGCTTCACCTTCTCTCACTCCCAACCTCTAACATGCGCACAGGAAGATGAAGGCAGCATAATCATGTACAACATGACTAAGGTGGTGTGACACTTAACATATCTTGCTGTGACATATTCTCTTCAGGCTTATCCAATTCTAATAAAATAAAATAATAAAAACAGTGAAGAAAGAGCAGAGACCCATACCTAAACATATAGGACACTGTACTTCTTTGCGAATTTCTGAAAGTCTCACAGTGATAAATCTGCAATCAAGCAAATGTAAGCACAATAACCAAAATCCAGGATACCCCATATTCAAAAAATCTGTCCGTTTGGCACAGAAGTGGAGGTTCAACAGTTCAGAAAAGAAGATGGAGCATGGTCCCAGGAGACCAGCCTCCATATGGGTGGATTATATGGAGGGAGAGAAATTTAAGATGTTTTGAAGACGAGCAAGTGAGCAACTCAATCCAAAAGATAAAACTAAGTTAGTGTCTACTGTTTTATTTTAGGTGTAAACAAGAATGCATAGAAGATACTGAGTCTCTATTAGAAGTTCTAGAATCTTTACAAGACAGTAGATACTTTGGTAGTTTATATCTTTTTGCTTCATACACACTATAAATATGTCCCACACAGTGTTTTGCATTTTCACTATAAAGCTAGTCACCATCTCAAAAAAAAAATATCCGCATTAAAATAGTTCTCAATAAGATAAACTGATAGAATTATTCCTTGGAGAGATGGCATAAAAGGAAGATAGTAGAAAAGAAGGAAAAGTCGGCAGGTGTCAAAGATAATTTAGTGTTAGCATTAATCACTTAGATGTTCGGCAAACTATCATATACTAATAATAACAGATGAGTGCTAAACAATGTACTACCAATAGGAGAAAAGAAAACCAAAATTTATATTGAATTTGAATAATACCATCTTGTTTTTTCAACAATTTGTTGCTCATGTGGACTTCAACTTATACTGATGCACAACCAAACTCAAGTTACATAGTCAAGAAGTCAAAGAACATTAGGTCATACTATATCCTTAAATCTACAATATAAGAGAATCTTCTACCATCAGAATCCTTTGCAAACTCAACAAATCTTGTCGAATCAGCTTGAAAGGAATTAATTCTCAAAAAAAACAGAAGGAATTTTACGTATCAAAGAATCCTCGAGATGAAAGGGAGGGCCTGATTCCGGCTACTATAGATCTTGATATATACCGTTTAAAAGACAATGATGTCATGAAATTAGGAGCAAGTAGCATCATATATATACTAAAAAGTAAATTATAACCAGAAACAAACACTGTTTTGATAGGTAACACAAATTAAACATGATTAGGACTAGGTTTACCCTGGATGTCTGTATGCATATGTAATTATTGTCAATTGAACGAAAACCTAGACGAATGTGTTACCTCTTCCAACTAGTTTAGGCACACAGATAATCGATCTAGCAAAGTGTTTCAACATTCATCACTATATGGATGATGTATATTTTAACCCTATTACCCTTGATACTAAATGCATAACAGTCAACTTATGGTATGGATCTACTGGAGCAATATCTACTATTTTAACATTAACCATACTTAATGTATCAAACAGAAACAATTATCTGGACATATTTAAAGGTTTAACTCCTTTCCTGGCGTAACAAGAAAGCACTTGAATTCGCTTGTAATCAAACCTTTATATCTTTCTCAGAGAATTTAATTTTTTCCACACTATTTTCTGAAAAAGTATTTATATACTTCATTAGAGCTTCTTTACCTAGAATGAAACATCTAATGTCTCCACTAAAAGACTCAAATCTAGCCACGCCTCTCTTTTATTGATTTGAGGGCATGTTGTGGTAATAAACATAGAGCAAGACTATAACAGAATGATATTGACTGTTTCTACTAGAGTGCATTCCCCATACCATTTTGATGTTTCTGTTACCAGCTACTCTAGTATCTGTTGTTATTTACTAGTAAGAGAAACTTAACTACTCGCGCTTATTCAAGTCTAAATGACAGTATGTCATGGAGCATAAAAAATATTATGCACACTTCCCTTTAAAAGAAAAAACTCCAAAAGCATGTACTACACATTAACAAGACACCACTTAGACATTTATGTATAAAAAGAACTCAAAGAAAAAGTAAAAATTTAGATCATCTCTCCAGGATTCCCCTATTTTATATGAAATAATGCACCTTCAACTTTTAGCTGGTGTTAAGGAGAGCTCTTTATTTATTGATGTTTTCCTCTGGGAAAGTTTGTAATGTAATTGTCAGATCTGTTTTTCAAAAAGTATTATAGAAATTAAAAATAACTTGAGGCACTTTTCTGAAGAGCGCTTTGGGACAGAAGAAAACTTCTTAGACAACAATAATCAAAATAGTTTATTTATTTTACTCGGAAATTTTCCAAAAAATGTCTCCAAAAGCTCCCCAAAACGCATACCCAAAAAGCTGTCCAAACAGGGCCTTGATGCTGTCCTAGGTCAATGACAATATTCTTAGAATGGATTGACTACACACAAGTGGTTGAGCAATTTTGTTATGTGTATTTCATACCTATTGGTTTTGTCTTGCCTTTTTCTATCAAAAGTAAGGAACATGAATAGATTTTCTCTAGAAAAGCTAAAAATGTGCACATACATAATAGTTAAGCATGTGGCTTTGAAAGATCAGAGAAAAGAAACTTATCTGGAAAAAAACATGAAAAATTAAAACTACATTTTCAGGGTTCATTATTAAGTAACTATGACGAGCTAGATACTCAATAGTTTATCAAGGTTCTTGAACAAAACAACTTGGTCAAATTGTAGAACAATTCATCGCAGCCATAACCAGGTTTCTATTTTGGAGGAATAATTTTCATCTACACTAATCAGGTATGTGTAGGAGAATGTAATGAACACTATGTCTCTCGCTAAAACTGAGCCCTTGGTTTTGCTCAAACCAATAGAGTTATTTCTAGTTCTATCATGAAATGGCTCCAGATCCAATAGGATGTTTACTATTTGGATGTGCCATTTATCAATTTAACCATGAGGTCCATGACAAAGATATTAATAGATTGGGTCAAAGAAAATATGCCATTTCGGAGTCCAGTCAATTATATGTTCATGTAAGGAGTCTGTATTTCATGTATAAGGAATCACAAAGTAAATTCTTTCAACAAATGTATGAATTAAGAAAGAGAGTGAATTAAAGATTCAAGAGACATGGAAGAGCATTTTGTAAAGGGCAGATTACAGATGGAACTAGGACAAGCTGAAGACAGTTCTAGCTTATGGAAAATCAGATCTAAAAGTTGAGTTCGTGTGTTAGAAGAACTCGATGTGTCAAGAAATACTCTTACCAAGTCAAGTGGGAAATGAACAAGTAACGACAAGAATGAATTTCGCAATCTTGACTAATTCTGAGTTCAATGATTTCGTCGAGGCTCTGACACTCATGATCTTTGTTGGTATGATGCAACAATAAAACTTAGATGTTTCATCGACTCAGCCAAAACATTGTCAAAGTAAATACAAGAAACACAATCTAACTTCATACAAGTTCATAACTGAAACCTAAAGTATCTTCTAATAACTCAAGCAGCATGATTCCTCATAATCATATTCAATCAAAGTTGGCCTGCCCTAGCAAATTATAGATTTGACCTGCTTCTGGACATGCCACATGCAAGCGCAAACCAGATGCATCAAATAGAGCTAATCAGAATTCAAATTTCCTGACTGTTCTTCTGTTATTTCAGACAAATCTTACTAATTACTCCCAAAACTCGAAAAAAGAAGAAGAAATCAAACCACTGAAAGACAAAGCCACAGAGCTCCTACAGCAATGTTCATAAGAAGCGAAATACAAACTCAATTACAAAACAAAGCTAGTGGATCTCAAGCTACACACCGTTTCTAACATTCCACGCAGTCCAAATCACACCATTGACTTCATCACAACAACAAAAATACTCATATGCATATCGTGCAAATGTATATATAATGCATTATTCCATCTGAACATACATAGACCTATACAAATGGAAAAAGATAGAGATAGAGCGCATTACTCGTCTTTCTCCCCGCCGCTCGAACAAGTAGTTCCATCCGAATCTGAAAGTCAAACACAGAGCAGAAAATCACAAACATCATGTTATGTTGAGTGAAACTCGAGTCACCGCTGAAAATTGTGTGTATATACAAATAAAATGTAACATACAAATCTATACACATGTATATACAAGGATTCTCTATGTATACACGCACCTTCGCCGCCGCTGTCATCGGCTTCTTCGTCGTGATTTTGATTACCTTGTAATGAATCATCGTCCTTTTCGTCCGGTGGCGGAGGAGTAGGAGAAGTTTCGTACGGACGCTTCTGTGCAGGCATTGACTATTCAAAGCTGAGAAGTGAGCTCGCCAGCGACGGTGGTGGCGGAGGCGTTGGTGTATGGTGGTGGACTGGGAAGAGAGGTGAATAAGAAAATAGCTTTCTTCACGCTGCTTATGTAGTGTATTATTTATGAAGGAGAAAAGTACAAGTGCTTAGGCACATGGTACAGGATTCCCCTTTCGGCAATTTCACTACAATTACGATTTATGAAAGAGAAAGGTACAAGAGTTGAAGCACAAGTTGCATTATTCTTTATTCAGAAATTTTCTTATTACTCTATTGTTCACACTGTAAAGCGGAGAAGACAAGAAATAAACGTGGAAATTTGGATTTGGGAAATCCGAATGTTTATGATTATTGATTAAAAGCCCCTATTAGTACAATTTTGTTCTTTGGAATTTCGAAATTTTCCTAAAAAGGTCTTATTGAGTCCTCCATAAATAACTTCACACTACCAAGTACTATGTTGGTAAAAACTTCAAGTTCTTTTGATAGCCACCAAAATAAGATAAAAATTGATGCATATACTATTTACATCAAACTAAGTCAACTTAATTACAATTAAGTGATTTAACAAATATATATTAATTGAAAAAATACAATTAATGTAGAATGTCATTTTTAGAAGTTTATTTTTCCCCATTTCAACTAGAGAATTTATATTTTTCATTTTTGAATAATGTTTACCGAACCTAAAAAAATAGTGGGGGGGAATTCCTCTATATCAAACACACCTTATGTACAAACATATCTCACACATTTATTAATTTGATAAAATATTGAATGCTAATAAAAAAATACAAAGAAAACAACCGAGAGGGTCATATTTACTCCATTATTTTTTGAAAAAATAGTTATCCCTGTTATATTTTGTAATTAAATTTACCCTTAATGCTATACTTTTAAATTATATTCTCCCTCATAGTTATATTTTGTTTAAATATATATAACATTTGTCCTAAGAGAGAGATATACGACCTTTGTCCTAAGAGAGTTAAAGGGGCAAACAAAATATAAGCTAAAAGGATAAATTTGACTTTTTCTTAACTAGAGTCTACATAAATAAATTTGCACTCTTACTAGCATATTTGATCATAGATTTTGGATCATATTTTAAAAAATTATTTTAAAATATTTGTTTGGTCATACATATCTTTAAAATTTATCTTAAAATACCAATTTGCCCATAAATATCTTCAAAATTTGCACTCAAGTTCCAAAAACTAATACAAGTAGTTTTTTTGGGAGAATTTGACTTTTTACTCATATTACTTCAAGTTTTTTCCAAATAAATGCAAGTACACACAATTTTAAAAACTCAAATTTTCAAACAACTTCAAAATTTATGCTTAAATCGAAGCTTAAATATAATTTTCTAATTTTTCTTCCATCAGATATTTATTCACGCAAATTATAGAAATTACTTGCCTTGATGGTCTATTAAAGTAATTAAACTTCAATTATATAGAAAAGAAAAACAACATCAATATTTGTATAAGAACACAACTTTTTATTAAAATAAAATACTATTACTAGACGACATAATAAAATAAATAGTATAAATGTTTTTGGCACACGGTTTATTACATGGCTCATCGGTATATTTTTTTATTAATTTAATAAAAGATAGCTCATATAACTTTTTTATTATTTATTTTTCATCTCAATGATTTTATGTGAATAAATATACCATGAAATATAAATAAGAAAAAATTATCCACGACTGCAAATTTGTCCCTGTACTTCAAGAAATTATCAAATCTACCACTATACTTTGTTTGTACCATTGTGTCTATTAGGGAAGGGTATATTTGTGCAAAATATAATTTTGAGAAAAAGTAATATGACCTCCAAAGTATAATAACGAGGGTAGATATAACTCGAAAATAAAATCGAGGGTAAATATGAACAATTTCTCAAAATAGGGGGGTAAATATAATTTCTTTGCATTGTTATCTTTGTTTTTTCTTCTCATTTTGTCTTGTTTATTATCTAATAAATCTAATTATATTTTTTTAATGTTGTATTTATAAAATATAATGCAGCAATATAACATGGTACTTTATATATATAAAAAATTATAGCATGCAAACAAGCCAATGGGGGGGGGGGGGGGGGGGTATTATATTGTGTTGTGTTGTGTTGTATTGTATTGTATTGTATTGTATTGTATTGTCTTGTATTGTCTTGTATTATATTGTTTTAATTAATATAACATTTAAATCGATTGTATTGTTCTCTGTTTTTACATAATATCACGCATAAATAATTTAAAAAATAAACCTATAAAAAAAATAAAGTACAAGATAGAATTATCTTAAAAAAAATATAGGATTAAAAATAAAACAAAATTATTGAATAACAAGTAAAGAGAAAAGAAAAATAAAAAATAAAGGTAATGATACGATCACATCGAATCGATATCTACACAAAATGAGATTTTTCATCATTATCTAATGATGAACTTAATAATACAACACAATATAATAAAATTTTAAAAATAATCAAAATAAATATTATATTTAAACTAATAATATTCATGATACAAGATGATAACCAACATCCAAACAAGATATTCACTCTGTTTTAATTTTTTTTTTCTTTACTATTTTTCAGAATGTCTCGTTCATATTTTAGAAATCTTTTACTATTAAATTTTCAAATATATTTAATTTATAAGCATAAAAAATTCAAAACAATTATTTATTTTCTTAAATTTTATGTTAAATCAAAATAAGATAAACAGATTAAAAGTAAGATAACAACAACAACATACCTAGCCTAATTTCACAAACTAGAATTTAAGGAAGGCAAAATGTACGTAGACATTACATTCTACCTCAGAAACAATGAGATTGTATTCAATAGACCCTCAACCCAAAAGAGGAAAAATGGTCCAAATCCGTCCAAAAAAAAAAGTGGCCAAAAGCTACAAATATAATATTATAACTACTAGTATGGACGGATATCAAGATATCACATTGTTATCTACTAAGTACTAACATTCTACCGTTTGTGTCCTCCACAACTTTCAGACTAAAGTCATGTCCTCAATAAGTTGAAATTGCATTATGTCCTATCTAATCATCTCTTCTAAGATTTCTTTGATCTATCTCTACCTCCTCTGCACTGAGCATCCGAACATCTCCTCTTCATATGTCTAAACCATCTTAGTCTCGTTTTTCATATTTTGTCCTTCATCAAAGCCACTCTCACCTTGTTTTGGGTAATCCCCAGTTCTAATCATACTTCTCATAGTATACTCATACATCCATCACAATATTTCCTTTTCTTCAACTTTTATCGTGATATTCTTGATTGGTCAAACACTCTGCTTCATACAATATAGTTGGTCTAACTATCACTCTGTAGAATTTTTCTTTGAGTTTTAATCATACCTCCTTATCACACAAGACTCCGAATACGATCCACCTTGCATCAATACGGTGAGTGACATCCTCATCAATCTCTCAATTTCCTTGAATTATAGACCTGAGATACTTGAAACTTTCTCTTTTTTAAATAATTTGTGTATTAAGCTTCACTTTCATATCTGTCTCATGTGTTACGTCACTAAATTTATACTCCATGTATTTTGTCTAAGGTCACAACTAAGCCTTTTCGCTTCTAATTTTTTTTCTAAATCTCCAGCTTAGCGTTTTACTTCCTCGTGAATCTCGTCAATCAAACTATGCCATTTGCAAATAATATCATGATGCTTCATTTTGAATTTATCGCCTCAATGCACTTATCACCAAATAAAAATGGGTTAAAGACCGGTCCCTAATGCACCCCTATCAAAACTTGAAAGTGTTTCAAGTTTTCTCATTATTCTCACACAGGTCTTGACATTATCGTACATGTCCTTGATCTTCCTAATATACTCCACACAAACACATTTAGCCTCCAAACATCTTTATAAAATCATAGCAAGTATTTTCTATGATAATAAACACCATGTATAAGTTCCTTTTCATCTCTCTATCCTGCTGAATGACTTCTATAGGAACATCACAACATGTAAACTGGTTCACAAAAACTTCCAAGCCCATGTTCACCATCATCTCCATCACCCTCTACTAAACTTTTATAACGTGATTTAACAATTTGATACCCCTAATAATTGTTATAATTAAAAGTAAGAGAGTAACAAAAAATTAAAAAGAAAAAGAAAATAGAATCGAAAAAAAGGACCGACAGTAGAGTACTCCCTCCATCCTATATTAATCTATCATTATATTAAATATAGTTGTCCCATATTAGTTATCCACCTTATTAAATAAAAAAAATATTAATTAATATTTTTTTTGTATTATTCTTGTATAAATCATTTTGAAAGTGTTCATTTTTATTTGTAAAATAACCAAAAAAAATTTAAAGAGTAAATTAATAAAATTATTTCTTATTTATAATTTCTTAAGCAACATACAAAATAAAAAGGGAAAAAATACTTTTAGCCAGAAAATTTAGCCAGAATGGTAAAATAACATATTTCACCTTATGTTATTTTACTCTTTTGAACATTTTTACTTTTTTAACTTTAATATCTTTTAATTAAAAAATGAAAAAAAATTAATTTATTTTAAAATAAAAAAGATATTATAAATTTTTTAAATTTCTGGCCAAATTTTCTGACAATTTAGCATTACCGTACTAAATGAACCCCGAGTCGATAGTTTCGAATTTCGATGTCCTAAAATTTCGTGAACCGCAATCCAGTTGCCTTGGTCAGCTCATAGCTTCCGGCAACCATGCTTCGATTCTCCAAATTCTTGCCACAATTCTAATTCTTTAAGCTCCCAGTAGGGGTAGACTTAGCAGACCCCCAAAATTCTTCTTCTAATGGGTCTTCCTGAAGTCGTTGATGTTGCCCGCAATTATGCCGTCATGGTCAGAATTCAAGGCCCGGTGCGTCCCTTTTCCTAAGCCAAGATTCATATAACACATGTATATGATTTTATATCACTTTGCTTATCTTACAATTTAGTTTTGATTTTTTAAATTACTGTTCTTGAAGGACCCAAAAGGCCTGAAGATGCGAAAACATGCTTTTCACCTTTACAAGTGAGTAATTTTGCATAGCTGTATGTTGTTTATTTTATGTACTGAAGTGGAAGTTGTTAAATTGAGTGTAATTTTGTGGGTAGTTCTGGGAAGACGACACTATCAGCATCTGGGATGCTTTTGCCCAGTTCCTTTGTTAATGGTTCGGTGTCTGAGCAGATTCAGGGTGAAAGCAAGTTGCAGTCTATTGGAGGTCACGTCTTGGTTTTAACTGTGGCATCTGTTATTGAGCCATTTGTCGTACAACAGGATAGAAGTGACATATCAAAGGTTGGATTCTTAGTCTTCTTTCAGTGATAAATTCTCCCTCCTACTCATTTTATATGATGATCTTTGATTGGAGAAGCAGTTTAATAAAGAGTGAACCACTTTTGAGACACTTATTAAATATATGTATACTATATTAGAAGTTATCTAGTTGTCCTTAACATCACATGTCGATTCCAATAAGATCATGTCATTAAGTGCAAAATGAAAATGTCAAGAATACAGAGATTGTCAATTTAGATATGTACAATTTTTGAATGGTTGAAAATGGAAGATTTTCCTGGTGTTATTTCATGTATTTTTTATTTTTTTTTGGTTTTACCATCTTGCAGTTGCAGGATAAGCCCAAGCTGATTCCTGGTGCTCAAATTGATATACTGCGGGAGGTATTTATTTGAACCTACCAATTTTTTTTCTCTGTAGGATAACTTCTGTTTAGGTTTGTGGATAATAAATTGATATTGGATGTCCTTGCCTATGGTTCACAGGGAGAAATAAAACTGCAGAATGATCTCAAAGAGTCTAGCAAGGAGGGTTTGAACTGGCTACCTGCTGAACTCCTAAGAGTGGTAAGACATTGAGATAAATTTTGTAATCTGAATGATGGTTATCATAAAACCCATTATTTTATCTTATATAGGACTTTTATTTGCATTATTAAACTCTAGTGTGATGTCATTTGTTTTTTTTGTGCCCGTGAACTTGCATTGTCTCGGTAATGATAAATCAATGCTCCCTATATTTCATATTATATGGCATTATTTGACTAGGTATGGAGTAAAAAAACAAGAGAAGATTTTGACACATACCAAAAGGACTTTTAGAACTGGTGGTCTTAAACACATCATGACATTTCTACAGCTATAAGAGCATATGCCGTCAAGGGTAAAATGGTATGTCTAAAGTTAAAGAGTTCTTCAAATGGAAAGGTTCATTCTTTTTGGAATAGACTAAAAAGGAAAAGAGTATTGTATAAAATGGAATTGAGGGAGTACCTAGTTTTGAACCACTCAATCCTAGTTTTTGGCATGAGTTCACTGTTCACTTTTATGGGTGGTCTTCTTCTTTGTCACTATGTTATTACTGATGAAGCGTGAAAAGGTTTTGATACTGGCTGTCTGGTATTCTTGCTGAAGGTTGACATCCCCGTGTCATCTGCTGCTGTCCAGTCCCTAATTGAAGGTTCTTCTAGTTCAATTGAACATGGATGGGAGGTTGGTTGGTCCCTAGCTGCCTATGGAAATGCTCATCAATCATTTACTAACACTAAGCGCAGACAGGTATGCTGTTTCCTTCTTCTGGCACTTGTAACGTGTAACCATAAAAATCTCTGCACCTTTTTGTGTAAATGAGTAAATATGTAACTATAATTTCTATACATCTATAGATGATTGGTACAACCAGATCAATAGATGTGGTCGAGCCACTCATGGGGCCTTGTCAATACTCTAACCATTATCTAGGTGTGTTCTTGATGAATCTGATCTATATTAAAAAGGTTATCTGTATTACTGTATGAACTGTCTGGAATACAGGTAGAGTAAATTAAAATTTGGTTTTGTACAAATTACAATGTAGTTAGTGACGTTCTTTGATATCTAATGACTTGGGGAAATTTTCCCAAACATTAATTTACTTTTTGAACTTCAACTCAGTACGCTATTATGGTTACATATTAATATTTTTATAAGCAAACAGTTTTATTGGAAAGGAGCTCATTTGAGTCTCAGGATGTCAAGTGCAAAATGGCATGAGAAAAGAACTCTGTTCCTTTGACTGTCCATCTTAATCTAGCTCTTTCTTTAGGATGGTCCAAACAATATTTGCATTGAAATTCTAGGCTCCTTTTTTTTTTGTTGAGAAAGATACTTAATTTTCTAGTTTTTATAGGCAAAGGTCTTTTGAGACTGATTTTGTAGATTAATTATCATGTAACTGGAACTCTCATCTGATAATTTCAGGTTGAGCAAATTTCCTTCCCAAGTCAAACTCCAATGGTGGAGGTGCAGTCCAGCCTTCCAAGTGTGATAGGAACATCAACTACAAGAATTGCTCTTCTCAGAGTTCCTTCAAATCCATATGAGGTTTCATGCTTTTACTGCACTAAGTGGCATCAAACTTGTGAATGAAGCATGGCATTGCATTTGGCTGAATGAGCCTTTTTCGCTGGTAATTTTTGAAAGCTCCATTTTGTTGGTTTTTGATGATAATGACTGGCTTAGGTATTTCCTTTCAGGACCTGCCTCCATTAAAAGTCTCTCCCTGGAGTAGGAGAGGTGATCTTCTTCTGGCTATGGGTTCTCCTTTTGGCATCCTGTCTCCCAGCCACTTTTCCAATAGGTAGTTTTTGGTATATTTTCTACTACATATTGGAATTACAATTTTCTGTAATTTTTCCATCCTCGGTTGTCATCATCATAATGTATGATTACTAATTTTTATGCATTAATCGACTTGAATATCAAAGCACTGGTGTGGTCCTTGTTGCTAGTGGTAATGATGTTTTAGCTCATCTTATCTTGAGTAAGCTTAGTCTCGAGGGTCTGGATCTCTCTGGACTTCATAGAGATGTTGTTGGATGATTATTTGTCTCCCAAGTTCTGATCATGCTAAGGATTAGTTTCCTCTTTAATTCTTGTTACATCTCCTTGTGAAAGCTCTAATTTGTTTTTTGTTGTTGTTGTTATACAGCATATCGGTTGGATCCATCGCAAACAGCTACCCGCCTAGTCCTCTGAATAAAGCACTGCTGATTGCTGACATCCGTTGTCTCCCTGGTTTGAGCTTTTACCTTGCTGCTTTAGTTAATTAATTCTTTCATTGTTGGGTACTTTATTAGGTACGATGCTTCATGTTTCAGGAATGGAAGGTAGCCCAGTGTTAGGGGAACATGCAGAGCTGATTGGTGTTCTGTCTCGGCCACTTAGACAAAAGGCTACTGCTGCTGAAATTCAGGTAAACCATTTATTACTGAGCTCTATATTCTTGCTGAGATCTATCTTCACATATACTGCCTCAATTTGATATTGAAGCATTGGGTGGCAGATGGTGATTCCGTGGGAAGCTATTACATCTGCTTGTGGTAGCCTGCTTCAAGAAGAGCAACAAACTGGTAGAAAGATCCATTTTAATAATGGAAACTTAATCAGTGTTGAAAAGAAATCACACTCCAATAATATTCGGGATGGACCCACCAATGATTCTCAAGAGCATCTACTAACAGGTCCTGTTCCCCCATCCTTGATTGAGAAGGCAATGACATCTATCTGTCTTATCACTGTTGATGATGGAGCATGGGCTTCTGGAGTTTTGCTCAACAAGAAGGGTCTGCTTCTTACAAACGCTCATCTTCTAGAGCCGTGGAGATTTGGGAAAACATCTGCAAATGGTTCTGGATATAACACTAAATCTGATGTAGTTTTCACCACGTCTAATCAATCTGAACATCCAGGGGATGAGAAATTTACCGTTCACCGTAGGAATAAATATTTGCTTCAAAAGGAACTAAAAACTCCACAGTTCCTTGTTAACAATGAGCAAGGTAGCTTTAGAGTTAACTTGGCAAACACCAGCAGTAGGACCATTCGTGTTCGCTTGGATTTTATGGATCCTTGGGTATGGACAAATGCAGAGGTAGTTCATGTATCCAGAGGACCTCTGGATGTTGCACTACTACAACTACAGCTAGTTCCAGATGAGCTCTGTCCCATTACTGTGGACTTCATGCGCCCGTTACCTGGATCAAAAGCATACATTCTTGGACATGGGCTATTTGGACCACGATGTGGTAAATATTGCTTACCTAGCTGCGTCTGGATATGTTCTTGTCTAAATAAAATTTTGGGCCTTTACTTTTATTTGGACACACGCATCATGACAATCTGAAATTTCAGAATGCTCTACAAGAACTTTGTTCATCTTGAATTTCTCTCTCCTACCTCTTTTCTAGTGTTCAAAATTTGTTTGGTAGTGTCGTTGTAAATCAATTACAGGATTGGGTCATATATATCAGTTTCACATTCTTGTTACTGCTGGATGCATGATGTTTCTTCTTCTCGAAATGATGATCAAACAATGATTGATTGAGTAGTTATGAGGTGGTCACCATCTAATTTTGTGATGAAGCCTTCATATAGGGAACTTGAGGTATCCCTTTAATGGAGAAATAATAACCAGTTTGGTCAGTAAGAGGGCTCGAAAAACTGGTTAATCTTTTAGGTTAAGACGGGTACTTTGGGATTGTTTATTGATACTGACTTTAATTTGTAGTCCATGTTAGTGGTCAATGAAGGTGAGTTGAAAACCATGAGCTCTCAGGTTCAATTCCCTACTAGGTGATTTCTTTCCATCTGTCCAAGTCTTGGTGGAAAGAGTTACCCGGTACCTCTGCTGGTGGGAGGTAGTAGGTATCCCGTGGAATTAGGCAAGGTGCACACAAGCTTCCTGGACACGCACGGTTATCAAAAAAATAAATTGGACATGCCAAATTAAGAATAGGAAGTCTGTTTTGGGGCTCAAACAGGGCTAGTAGAACAAGGAGAAAGGTAGAAGAAAATAGAAGGCGTTTTTCTTTCTTGGGCTTATAAAAGCCATAGGCACTAACGTAGAACTTCATCCAGAAGAATGGCCATATACACAAACTGGATTTGGGGAGTGGAGTCCCCTGTTAATAGCATTGACAGTTTTTTGGACTTTGTTAGCTCCATGGTACTAGTATTAGTTTTTTTGTAATGGAGGCTGACATGTTTTTTTCTTCAAAAGTGTTCTGGTTTTTGCTTTTATGACTAGACACCTTCCAGTTGCCTTTATTGTAATGACATCTTACTTTATTTTTTCTTATCGGATGTCCTCGCAGGGACATGACATCTTACTTCATAAAGAAAAAAAGAGGCAAAATTCTTCAGTGTCAAGTTATTATTATCTAATGTGGAAGGAAGTAAAATTGATCAGCTTTCAAAAATGGAATTTTGAAGTAGGAAATTTCTGCTAAACTCACTTACTCAAGCTGGGTTCAAGTATATTTTAGTAGCAGCCAGGCTGTTTGTTGCAAATGCTGCTATTGTTTGTTGAAACGTGTGTGTTCCATCTTTTTTCTTTAATAAGGTTAACTTGTTTGCTACATAGACTTTGCTGAACATTATTTTCTGAAATTGATTATCTTTGTGTGTGTGATGGTGACAAGAGTTGAGCTTAAATGGAATAGTGAGGATTCATATAGTTGACTCCAGCTTGTTTAAAACTGAGGTGTAGTTGTTGTTTGTTTGTCTTTCTTTGTGCACCCAACAGTACTAAATCATGTTGCTAGGCCCTTTTAAATAATTTTATTAGGCCTTTTCATTTTGAGCATGATCATATAACGTATATGCCATATGTTCCATACCTACATTATTCTTTCTTTCTTTAGTTATTTTTTTCTTTTGTAATTTATCTTTCTTTTTCCTATAATATAGACTTCCTTCCATCTGCCTGTGTGGGTGCAATAGCTAAAGTAGTTGAAGCGAAGATGCCTCAGCTTGATCAATCATGTTTAGGAGGACATTTTCCGGCAATGCTTGAAACAACAGCAGCTGTACACCCTGGTGGTAGCGGTGGGGCTGTTGTTAATTCAGAAGGACACATGATTGCCCTTGTAACAAGGTAATTGACTTTTGGATGACTACTGAGGATGCTTATAAATTGTGGATATTTTTTTTCCAGCTTATGCATGTTTAAGTTGTAATTGCTCTTGAAGTTCAATAAAATGATAGTATGGTTCATTGCATTCTGGAGCACTTTGAAAAGTCCTTGAAGAAAAATATTCCTGTTTGATTGTATGTTAATTGTACTTACCAAAAAATGTGTGCTAATTGTATGCTTTGCATACAGGAAAAAAAAATATGGCGTCTAATTTAAATGATCTGATTTTGGAAAATTAGATTATTTTGTCCTCTCATTTATGTTGATCTTCACATATCATGGTCTTTCAATAGGTCTCACCATCCATTGAAGTATTGAAATATTTCATGTTGAAACTTTGTCTTCATAGTCTTATTTTTTGATGCAGTAATGCTAGACATGGTGGAGGGACAGTCATTCCACATTTGAACTTCAGCATTCCATGTGCAGCTTTAAAGCCCATCTTCAAGTTTGCTGAAGGTACTTTATTAGACTGTTTCTGATACTTCCATTCTTAGATAATAATGGACTTACCTTCAGTAACCTTTGATCCACAATGCTCTTAATAAGTTTTGCAACTTAATATCGAGATATATTTTTTGTTTCTGATACGCTTGATAAGCACAAACCCAATGCCTGATGGTTTCTGTTTTTTTCTGGCAGACATGCAGGATCTGTCACCCTTAGAATATCTTGACAAACCAGATGAACAGCTTTCTTCTGTGTGGGCATTAACTCCACCTTTATCTTCTAAGCAAAGCCCCTCTCTTCTTCATCTACCAATGCTTCCTCGAGGAGATAGTAACAATGATGCAAAGGGCTCTAAGTTTGCTAAGTTTATAGCTGACCAGGAGGTCATGCTAAAGAGTGCAACTCAACTTGGCAAGGTTGAAGGTCTTTCAAATAAACTTGTGCAAAGTAAGTTATGACAGTGTCCCATTAGTCTCACAAGCAAGTCAGACATAGCAACAAGGTGTGACATTGTTGATGCCTCAACGACCATGACAACAAAGATACACCAAAGACTGGAGCCATATGTATATCAGAGAAGCATCATCCAAAGTTGGTATTGTATACCGTGATTCTTTGTTGTTACAAATGTTTGTCGCCTGAATGTGGAACCAGGGGTGAAGAGGTAAAGACATGAGCTTGTGATGAATAATTGAAATAGATTATAGCCAGACTTGTATAATAAACATCGATTGCGCTATGATGTTTGATGATTTATTCTTTCTTTTTTTGGGTACAAATTTTGGTGGAGAGGTGTTCTTGCGTTTGGTTATGAGATAGTTTATACTACTTTGTTGCTACTTGTCTTTGAGGAATGTCAAAACGTTGTTTACCACAAGGGAGAATTTATGCAACTTGGGATATAACCAGTGAAAACATAATTAATTGAGCTAAAGACACAAATTCTATTAGCTGCAAAAATCATTGAGATTTGAGCATTTCAATTTGTTTTTACTGGAGCATCTCTAATATGGAGGTCCAAATGTTCTCTTACTCCAATTTCATGGCAGGCTAAAACTGTCGAAATACTTCATTTGTGCACTATATTTAAAATAATTTTTTTACTTTTACCTGTCCACACTATAGCATATCAAGAGAATAACAATTTTTCCCCTTGTATTACCCTCGATATTAATAACCCATTTCAAAATTTTCAAGTCCATTAACACTATACATAAATTAAATAAGTATTACAATAAATACTTTATTTATTACTCTCTTTGTTCACTTTTACTTATCACTTTTAACATTTCAAGAAAAAATAATTTTTTTTTTTCTATTTAACCTCAACATTAGTAATTGAATTCTCAAGACTTAAAATTATACAACAATTAATATGAATATTGTGGCTAAATATTCATAATAATTATTATTGTTAAAGGCGTGTTCAAAACAAATAAGTAATGAATGAGATATATCTTAAATGTAGTGCAAAATTCGAGGGAATAATACTTCATTTTAAAATACGCGATGTTTTTATGTTTTCGTTTTGCATCAAAATAAGTAATGCTTCACACAATGAACAAGACATTAGTAATAATTTTCTTCCAATTTTACCCTTATTTAAATAGCCAAGAAATGACATATTTTATTACATAAAAATATACTACTTACATTTTATTTTTAAAGGGGTGCCAGCCTAAAGCACAAGTTATATTCTTATGATTTGGGTGACGCACGCGCCGGCGTTACATCAATGCAACTCTTCGTCCCACAAAATATTGGAGCTTAAACCCCAGCAGAAAGAATTAAACAGTCTCCTGATAAATACCTCCGATGTTAGCTGCTGCCTGCTCGGAGAAAGAATTAACAATTGAGTTGGAGCAAGCAAGAAGAATAGGAGATGGAGGGAAGTTCCGGTTATAAGGACTATGTAGCAGGCCTCATGGCCGGAGTTGCCACTGTTATCACCGGCCACCCTTTTGATACTGTGAAGGTGCATTTCTGTTTTCAATTTGCCATCTTCTTTTTAACATTGCTCGTTCATTGCATTTGGGATAAGGTTTTCCTATATTGAGGAAAATCCTTCAGTAGGCACTTCTCAGTTCTCAATACTACTTCGACGGAATATATAGTTTTTTTTTTTTTTTTAATTTATTGAAATCTGTTTTCGTTATTCCATTTTCCAATTTCTCTGTAAATTTTGGGAAATTGAGAAAAAATATACTCAGCATCTTTGCTAGGCAATATTGGTGGATTACGTTATTCTTATTTCCACTCGTTGTAATCAATTTGTTCATCCTTGATACTGAATATGCTAATAGTGCACATATAAACTTCTAATTTTGTTTTACTCATATAAAAGATATACCTGAGATTGTGTGATATCATATAGGTTATACTTGATCAGTTGTTAGTGGTTGCAGTTCTGTGTGTGCCCCTATTGAGATGAAGTTTAACGAATTTAACAGCTTTGAATAACTATGAGTTTTGAAATATTTTAGCATGTATTTGTCAGGTGAAGCTTCAGAGGTACAACACTGAAGCAGGCGGAGTGAAGTACAAGAATGGTTTGCATTGTGCTACTAGGATATTACAGACGGAAGGAGTATTACTCTTAACTTTTTCCAGATCCCTGTCTACCATTATCTATCCTGTTAGTTCAAATGTTGTTTAGCTAGGAAGTTCGGATCTCTTTACTTGGATGTTTTGCTTGTAGAACATGACACTCAAAATTATATGTTGAATTTTTCAGTTGTTTGCAATCCAGTACTCATTGTTGGATAATCCCTTTTTTCCTCTGAAAAGTAACATGCTGCTTTATATATTTATAATGCCTGGGAGATGCATGTTTGCGCACACATACTTACAGACATACATAGACACGTGTGTACATGTGTCTGCATGCACAACAAAATTCTGGTTAACCAACTTGTATGAAGAAAACTGATATGAGGAAACAGCTTGTTTGTTGGCATCGCCCAGAGTCCTGGTGTGCTGATCTAGGTTTGATCTGACAGGTTAAAGGGCTTTATCGAGGCGCTACATCTTCCTTCATTGGCATGGCCTTTGAAAGCTCACTTTCTTTTGGCATTTATTCTCAAACAAAACGGTTTCTTCAGGTTTGTTATGTTTTTAATACATATTCTGCTTATAAATTCAATTAATTGCACTTTAATATGTTGAAAATATGTTGCTTGTGCAACCAATGAACTAGTATCTGCTGTTTAGATGCTTTTGCAACTACATGATGCAGGTCACTACTAACTACTATTTCATGAACATCTCTTTTTTGCTTTTAAAGGGAGAAATAGATGGTGGTAAGCCCCAGCCTCATGCAATAGTTCCTTCAGCAGCCTTTGGTGGAGCTATTATCAGCTTCATACTATGCCCGTCAGAACTGGTGAAGGTAAGTGATGCTAGAGTTCCTAACTTCCTGCTTTACTTGGAATACCATCTTTGTAATGTTGTTTTCCAGTGTAGGATGCAAGTTCAGGGCACTGATTTTATGGTAGCGAAGTCCACTAGATTTAGCGGGCCCCGTGAGTGTGCCCTTAAAACAGTTCAACAAGAAGGGGTGAGAAATTTCTTGATCTGTGCTTCCATTTAGGCTTAAGCTGTGCCTTCAAAACTGACAAAGAATCTCTCCAGCTTACCGGCATGTTTCGAGGAGGCCTCGCAACCTTACTGAGAGAATCTGTGGGCAATGCTGTCTTCTTTAGTACCTATGAATATGCACGATATTTCATGCATCTACAATTGAAAGGTGCTTCATCTGAGTCGACCCAATTGATTGATGTTGGAGTTGGATTAATGAGTGGTGGTCTTGGTGGTATAGCAGTGAGTATTAGTGGTTGGAGTTAATTTCTTTTGGGTTCTGCTTACTTATTCTTGATTAAGATACTGTTTGTACTTTCAATATGGAAGTAACATGTGTAATTACATTCATTCTTCTGATTTTTCTTCAGTTCTGGTCTGCTGTTCTGCCATTGGATGTAGCAAAGACGATAATTCAAACTACCCCTGAGAAAAACCATTCGAGAAATCCCTTCTCGGTTCTAAATTTGGTATTTATCATAATCTCACTTTGAAATTTGAAATACTAGAAACTAGAAAGTGCATGATTCAATTCATTTCGGTAGATTTACAGGAGATCTGGACTTAGAGGATGCTATACAGGATTAGGTCCTACACTGGTAAGAGCTTTTCCTGCTAATGCAGCGGCTATTGTCGCATGGGAACTGTCTGCCAAGTTGTTGGGGATCAGGCGTGACCAATGATTTTTTTTTGATGCTGCTTATTTCTTCTGCTTGCTGCTGGTTTAAAGCTTTAGTGGCTCTTGACAAGGTTACCACATGATTTTTTTGTCATGACATTGCTGTACTACTACTAGTCTGTCATCTGATTTCTTTTAGTGATATTAATTTATTTTATCAGTCTTTTAGTGACATTCATTTATCATCTGCAGTTCTGAGATTTATGGTTCTGTCTGTGGTGTTCCTCTCTTCAAAGATTAGTTTCTTAGCTAGGATTTGTGTGGTTATCATTGTTCAAACATAAATTGGTGATATATTCAAGATTTCATTGAGATGATTAGCTGCCAGATATTATTGAAGTTTCCTATGGTTAGAGAATTAATATCGAAGGAACTAACTGATAGCCTTTTGCATGAGCGGGACCACTTGATGATAGACACCTGTCTAGAACAGTTATATCTTACTTGTAAAAAAAGAAAGAAAAAAAAAAGAACAGTTATGTCTTGCACATTTTCAGTTATGAAAGATGGCATTACTAAATGAAATTCTCCCTCATTACATTTGCCATTTCTAAAAAAATGTAATTCTCCTTCTCATTGCATGAATTGGTGTATTATGCATATTCTAATCGCTGTCAAATGTAATTCAAACTAGCATTTAGCAACTTTGTTGGTCATCATCAGCCTTCCTTCTGCAAGGAAAGATCTGATATCTGGAGCTTGGTTCATGTTTCCTCTAATAATGATCTTCCGCTGCATAAATATCTTAAGAAATGATTGGGCTGTTAAATCTTCTAGGCTTTTAAATCTAGAAGATTTAACTCCTTTCCTCAAGATTTTGCAGTGTGAATATGAAAATACAGCTAATATGTGCCTAAATTTAAATATTAGACAATCTTGTGCCAGTAAGCAGCAGCAAAGAGAAGTAAATATTTTGTACTTAGATATAAAGTTAACATTTAGGCACTGAGTGGAGACCAACATTACAAGACTCTGCAGTAATTCTTTTATGTAGGGCAACTTGTTTTGCTCTTGAAGAACTTGCGCCATGTGAGCTTTCAGCATATTTTTGACACCTTCAGGTATATCATTCGGTAGATGTTAGTATAGCATGTGATACAAAATCTATGCAGGAGTGATACTCTAACACACTGTCTTTTGGGCCTGACACAAGTCATTTTAGGGGCTAAAAATTAATAAGGGGAAGAACTCCAAAAGATGTCAACGTAGTTTTGAAGATATCTGGTACATGCCTTGTCCTATAAGTTTCTCTGTTTTTCCATTGATGGCCAATTGGAAGTTTGATTGTTACTGTTTTAAAAGAAATCGTGATCATTTGGCGTTTGTTCTTATTGTTTTAGTTCCACTCACCTTGGTTTGGTATGTTAGCAGTCTCATTTATATTTGATGATGTAGTTAAATAAAATTGTAAACCATAATACTTTTAGGGCTTGTTTGGTTGGGAAACAAGTTATCCCAGGATTTATATCCCACCTTTAATGTGGGATAAAAATAACACTACAATCCCGGGATAACTAATCACAATTCATAGGATAAGTTATCCCGCAATTTTATCCCAACCAAACATGGGAATGAGGGATAAACTCATCCTAAAATTAATCCCGAGATTAGTTATCCCTCAACCCTCATACCAAATTAGCCCTTACGCTTTTAGCCTATAACCTCTTGGATCATACATTGATCTCAATCAAACACATTTTTGCCAACTCAAACATACCTGAGATAGGTCAAACTCTGAAAGATGCCTCAATTTAACAGGGCATGTATACTTATTTATCTCATAGAATTTATGTTTACAACACCCATTGAGAGTTGTTCTGTTCCCATAAGGCAAGAAGCATCTCAAAACATAGAACCTAACTTCTGGAAATACAGGGCCCAAAGGCTTTGGTCTTGTGGTCAGAGCACAAGTTGTGATGGGTGTAGGCGCACGTCATGAGTTCAAACCCTGTCGCAGACAAAAGCCTGTAATTAAATGGAGAAAAGTACATGGCGGACCCATTATTCACCAAGTTTTGGATTGTGCGCCACTTTCCCTTGGGGATTTCTTGGTTATCAAAACAAAAAAAGAAGTTACGGAAGTGCAGGAATTATAACAACAAGAGAAAAATTTAAACAAAAACCTCATAAAGTGAGTTGGAATGTCAACATGTAAGACTTTCGAGCACCATGTGATATGTATTCATACTACAAATATTTCAGTTTTCGAATACTAGCAGACAGTGCCATTCTTTTTGTCCTTCCCTTTACATAAGGGAAATGAAAGTACTATTAGCTAGATACTTGAAGTTCACAGATAACAATTTGCTTACAAATCCTGGAATTGACAGAAGATAGAGAACATGCTTAAACCACATCTTGTTTATGTAATTTGCTTCAGAAAGTAGGTTATTTCGCTGCCATTGATGCTGATGCTGCTTCAGCCCAAACTTTCTCCATGAGAGTCATATGTAATTTTACGGCGGCGCTCATTGTGACCTGCCAAACGCCTTCGGCAACTCCTTTTAGCACCATCAAACTCTGCTAACAGGTGAAATCTGCACCTCATCATGCGAACAATTGAAAATTCTCATTAAAAGCTCTGTGTTGCCCCTGCTCATTAGAAAATGATATACTCCTATACTTGGGAATCTGAAAGCAGCTGATTAGAAAATACATGAGATGGCTGTGGATGTGGCAGCAGCTAGAGTTTCTTGGCTGATTAGATACACTACATATTTTCATAGGAAGTAGAATTTTATTTAGAATACCTCGTTGTCAGTTGGATGAATTTTGAATAAAAAATTGTCTGAAGGATAATCTCTGTTTGCATGTGAAAAAGTTAATTGTTTCCCTTACCAGTATTTGTCTCTCCCTTCAAAGGAAACAAAAGAATCTTTTGTATACAATTTCAGTTGGAGTACAGCTTACCTTCTACTACCTAAAGAAGGCACGATCAAGAAGCCCTATCACAGACCATAGGGACTATTCTCCATGTTAGCATTATTTATTTACATTTTATTGTTCAACTTGAAGAAACCCTTGGGACAGTGAGACTAAGAGAGTGTTTGGATTGGCTTAAAAGTTGGTCAAACTTACTTTTTAAAGTTAGTTTTTGACTTCTGGAAGTGTTTGGCAAATATAAAAAATAACTTAAAATAAGTCAAAAATGACTTAAAATAAGTTGAGAAGTGTTTGGCAAGGTCAAGAATGACTTAAAATAAGTCAAAAACCAAAAGTAGGTCTCCCCCTACTTTTTATTTTTTGACTTAAAAGTCATTTTAGTTTGACTTTTTATTTTTGATTTAAAAGTTACTTTTTTTAAGTCAATCCAAACAGGCCCTAATTCTAAGAAGAAGTCATCATCATTGCTTGATTTGGCTTTTGTTCCATAACAAGGAAACCTAGAGGTTATTGACTGTCTCTTAATTGGATGTAGCCATGGTCTTAATAACCACATTTCAAAGTTATAGTCTAGAAATATCAATGGATTAATTTGGAAGATCCAGTAGTGTCCTGGATTCATTGTTATATCACGATTTAAAAGGCTGAGTTTTGCTTTTTCACAAAGTTTATGATTAAATAAATGATATGCATAGGATATTGTATGAAATTGATTGTTGCTGTTGTACTTTCGTGTCTCCATGTGTTAGTTCTTGCGTATGCTATTGGTATTGGTTCTTGATAGTAGGATTTCAATATGTTGCATAAAATGAATCAGCACTCAAGCTTAGATTACCTTCTTCTTTGTTTATTGGCTAATTGATGTTTTGATTAATGTTCCTCGTAACTTTAATCTAAGAAAAACTGGTTGAGTGCACATAATTGGTTTCCAAGATATTGCCACTATACAACTCGGAAGGCACAGATAAAATTAGAGTTGTTCATCAGAAAATAGGGGTTACTTACCTGCTACATTGCTGACAGAATCGCTGCTGGAGTTCACTAATAAGTACTATTGGAGACTTTGAATGGAACTCACACACCTTGTGGCGGCGATGGTATGGCTTGGCATCTGCCATATTTGCAGTGCACTGATCGACTTGGCAAGAAGGATGTGCCGACCCTTCACCAGCTAGCTTCCTACCAGAGAGAGTCAATACCCTTTTCCTTTTGCTGTCCTCTTCAACACTTTCACGTTCATCCTCTTCCTCTTCAGCTTCATTAATGCTTCTCTTCCCTTCCCATTTGTTAGTTTCCATCCCTGTGAGGAGAAACTAGTTGGGCCAAAATAGAGTGAGGAAGCCAGATGAAAGAGTATGAAACTTGAACCAAGGTAAGAAAAGAAAGGTAAGTACGTGTGAGGACCACCAGTTCCATACTTTTCCTCCTATGTGAAGTCTAGTAAGTGACTAAGTGGAGATGCTTTGGTGTTGAGATGAACTAAAGATTCTGATTGGTGTTCCGTACAGAAGTGGGCCAGCAAGGGTGTGGGGGAAGGTGGAATTATATTGAAAGTTGAAACTACTCTTACTGGCCTCAACTTTTTAACATGAACTAGCTTTAATGTAAAGAGAAATGTGACCATTCCATAACATAGTACATGAGACGTGAAGAGCATTTATGATGACTTTGCTAAAGTTTCTTTTAAGGTCTACTATTGAATTTACTCCTAGTTAGTTACCCCACTAACTTTTTGTCAAGGTTTTTTTTTTGGGCAGTCAGCAAGCCTCTCAGCATTCAGTATTCACTGTTTTAGGACGTGGAGAAGCTGATAGAACATCCAATTTGGTGCTTGCTAGTTGGTGGTCACAAGATATTTTGACCAATTAGTCAAGGAGTTGTGTCGACCGTAGACCAAAGCCAGTGGTTTGTGGTGAACTCACTCACTCTTTTCCTCTAGCTTTGGAGGGGATCAAAAGAGTTGGTGTCAAACAGTGGCACGTTTATTCTGTTGCCCTTGCGATAAGGGTATGCATTGCAATTGGTTGTAGTTACTTCTTTGTCTGGAAATTTCGAGTTTAATACCCGTAATAGCCATCTAACATAGTTTACGGTAGTTCTTTATGTAGTAGATTCTGAAGGGAGCCAACTAAGCAATAATTTGCACTATTATGATACTGCAAGTTGGTCTCTCAGCTGTCAATGTCGGCCTAGTAGAGTGCTTGCTGCACTTCTTGAGTGCTCAATTGTTGCACTGGCGCTCCATTATCACTAGATATCTAAATTCATCTACTAAACCCATCATTATCTTAGTTACCAAAAAGGAAAAAAAAAACATCATTATCTTGCACAGTTACATTACTCAAAATGAATTAACAAATGCCTTCAGTAACCCCTATTTGGTAGTCTTTTTCAAGCAAGGAGAGTCTTGTACTCTAAACATAGTGTATTATTTTTTATTTATTGAAAATGAACGGTAAAGAATTGCATGGTCCAGTGAATCAATGAACTAGTCGTGTATGATTTTGCCGTCTAATTTTTGTGATATGGACTTTGTTAAATGGTTTTATATCATATTTCCCTTTTTTTCTTCTTCTTGAGGTGGATATACTTTTGTCTTAATAATTGTGGGCACCTAGCTTTTTGATATCATAGCTATAGGCCCTAGGTATTAAATTGATAGTGCACTAATACAAGGACAACTCTGTAGCTATTAACCATATGAATTATTAAGTTCCAAATTAAATTATTGAAGCTAAAGCCTGAGTGCAATTGATGATTATATGTCGGTAATCATAAGTGTGTAGTATTGTTTTATAGCTTAATGGTTTAGTATTACAAGAATATTAGGCTTGTGTAGAGAGTTTCCCAAAATGACCTTATTTGAATATTCCCTATTACTGCTCCCTCTCTCGCCTCGATCAGTTTTTTCTTTCATATCAAAGATTGTTCCAATTTCCTACTGAAATAGGCAAATAGAGGGAGAACTAGACGTATCTTGCTAGGCAAAAGACAAGTTAAAACGAATAACTTGTGTGTAGGTAGGAACGATGGGATAGATCAGTGTTGCAACTACATATTCCCTTGTTGTCGAAGGAATAACAATGAAGCGCGGCCGAGAACTTTCTAGGCAGGACGGGGTGAGAAAGAATTGGAAAACCCTTTTATTTTTCTTAACACTTAAAATGGGAGTTCGGAGCCAAAAGGGTAAAAAAAAATTGTCAAAAATTTTAAAAGGGCATATCATTTTTTTTTTAACCAAAAGGATAAAATCGCTCCTGAGGGAGCGATATCCTTCGGAGAAAATTAATTCCGTCTACTTCGTTAAAATAAAAAAAAATCGCTGCCCCAGCAGCTATTTTGTTGATCTTTTTTATTGATTTTTTCTTAAAATCACTGCCTTAGCAGCGAAATTGTCAAAAAAAAATTATAAAAAAAAAATCGCTGCACCGGCAGCAATTTTGTCAAATTTTAATTATTATTTTTTAAATGGCTGCTTCAGCATCATTTTTTAAATATCGCTGCAATAGCAGCATTCTCTTTTCTTTTTTTTTTCTTTTTAATTTTTTTCCAAAACTTTTTTTAAAAAAAAAATTAAAGACAAAACGCTTTGGAAAAATAAAAGTTTTGGAATAAAACGCTGCTCAGCAGCTATTTAAAAATAAATAAATAATTTTAAAGAAAATCGCTGCAATTGCATAGACTTTAATTTAATTTTTTTTATGTAAAAAAAAAAGAAAAAACGCTGCTGGAACAGCGATTTACTTTTTTTTAAAATAAAAATCGATAAAATCGCTGCCGGTGCAGTGATTTTTTTTTTTTGAAAAAAAAAATTGGCAAAAATTTGCTGCTGTAGCAGCGATTTTATGAAAAAAGTTTTTTTTTTGTCAAAATCGCTGTTGTGGCAGCGATTTTGTTATATTTTAACGTAATGGAGTAAACAGAGTTAATTTTCTCCAAAGGATATCGCTCCAAAAAAAGAAATAGTTGCCAAACTTTTATTTTTCCAAAGCGTTTTATCTTTAAACTTTTTTTAAAAAAGAAGTTTTGGAAAAAAATTAAAAAGAAAAATAAAAGAGAATCGCTGCTATTGCAGCGATATTAATTTATTTTTAAAAAAAAGGCTGCTGAAGCAGCCATTTAAAAAATAATAATTAAAATTTGACAAAATCACTGCCGGTGCAGCGATTTTTTTTAAAAACAAATAAATTTGACAAATTTGCTGCTAAGGCAGCGATTTTAAGAGAAAAACAATAAAAAAAAATCGACAAAATTGTTGTTGGGGCAGTGATTTTTGTTTATTTTAACGGAGTAGATGGAGCTAATTTTCTCTGAAGGATATCGCTCCCTCAGGAGCGATTTTACCCTTTTAGTTAAAAAAAAATTGATATGCCCTTTTACAATTTTTGACAATTTTTTTTACCCTTGTAACTCCGGTCTCCTTAAAATGGATGTCCTTTCTTCGCGTTAATGGATAATTAATAGTGAAGGGGAGATACCAAAATGATTGACAAGGAGACTCCACGATTGGAAGAAAACAAAACAAGATTAGGACTTGGGCTGAAAAAGAAGTGAGGTTATAACTTATGAGAATGAAAAAATTAAGCGTATAAGTAAACATATACTAGTTAATTATTTAACATAGCTATAGTTTGTCTTAATTACAATTCGCGACCTACTTTTAGCTATAATTACGCGGCTCAACTTTTTAGTTTTGTATAATTCGCATGTTTGTATAATTCAGAATTTGTATAATAAAATTTGTATAACTTTTGTATAATTTGAAATTTGTATAATATAATTTGTATAACTATTTACACTTTGATGTTTTTAATTGTATAAATTTATTATTTCGAGTTTATACAAAAATAATTGAATTATACAAATGTACCCGTGAATTATACAAACCTGCAAATTATACAAATCCACGAATTATACAAACGAGACAGCTTAAACTGTAGCTACAATCCGTAAATATGCAAACTATAGCTATGGAGCATAATTAAGTTTATTATAGTGGTTATTTGTGAAAGTTTCTCATAAAGAATTAATCTTTTTGAAGGCTTAATACATAATAAGTCCCTTCATTTGTCACGATATTCTAGTTAGATATTTGAACTTAATCTTGTTTCAATTGAACACTTAAATTTCTAATAAAGTGTTCCAAGTAGTTACGTTCAATTTCAAATTTACAATAAACTTTTGCACGTGTTTTTATTCTTTTATTTAATAATTAAGTTAGCCACATAAATATGTCATCTCCTAATTATATGTATCAACCTCAACAAGAAAATATCTGGAGTTTATGGCTTATTGAAGCAAATGTGTGTGACTAAAGGAAATGATATATTTTATGTGGTTAACTTAATTATCTAGTAGACGAATAACAACACTCCATTTTTTAAAAAAAATTTAATCGAAAGTAGAGGTGTAGAGGTTTTCAATTGAAACAACATGTAATTCGAGTTTTAAAATTAAATATGCTGACAAATTTAAGGAGTTCGTCTGGTATTTTACCACCTTTTCAATCACTTAATATAAATAAGCTAGGCAGAGACGGAACTTTCTGAAATACCATTGAGAGTAAAGATTAATTTTTTTTATTTTTTAAGAATAAGTAGAAGTTACACCAAAATAGCATTTGCTAGTTTAGTCAGTATAAGAAGAGTGAAATTAGTTGGAGCCCAGTATATCAGCCCAATACCACTCATTAGTCCAGGCACAGAAAGAATAAGGACGGCCCATTTAGATTGTCTTGTTATTATTGCGGGAAATTAGGGGGTATACGGGGAAACTTTAGTAGCTCAATTGTGTGGGCCTTGGTAACATGAATATTCACTTTGTTGGTGTCGATTCGTTTTTCCACCTTATTATATCCTTCCTTGTTTCCCCCCTTAAAATCCTCATTTTTAGCACTTGCTATCAAATATTAAAAGTAATGACAATATATTTAGTGAAATCTCAAAAAATAGAATCTGTGAAGGATAAATTATGCGCAGAGAGACTGTTTCTCTCAACTTAAGTTAAGCAAATCATATCAAATATTAGCCACTATTTTAAAAATTATTATTACTAATACTTGAACCATTCTTTTAGTACAACTTTTTTTTTTTTTTTTGGATAAAAATATTCCCAATAAAAATATGGAATAATTCCAAGAAACGTTGCTGGAATTCAAAGAATTGATAACTGGAACTCAAGGAATCGTTTAGAATATTGTTAAAGTTTCAAATCATGAGTCGTTCCTTTTTTCCAATGTAAGTTCAAAATAAAGGAATAATTCTTGTCCCTATTACTTATAAAACGATGTCTAAAAACTCATAACAAAACCGAAAACGTTTTTTCTTCCTTTCCTTTTTTCATGTTTATGGCTTCATCATCCTATCTAGAAAATATGTTTAAGGACAAGAAAACAATAACATTTCATTTGAAAACACGACACCATTCTATATTTCAAGTTAGATAATAGGATATGTGATTAATAAGGCCTATGAACTATGAAGTATGAACGCCCGCACATAAGGTCAGGTCAAGTAGTCAAGTTTAAATTACAATCGAAAATAGGGTCCATGTTCCAATAATATATAATAATAAAAAGAAAAGGGAATATAGTAATGAGAAAATGGAAAAACAAAAATTTTTAAAAATCGAACTTTGATTTTTCTTCCATAATTTTAACGGTCCAAATTTGGAATAACTCGATTTATAATATGAAACGATCTTTTAGTGGTCACTGAATAGAAAAAAAATGACTTTTTCAACTCTTATGTATAAAAATGAAGATTTCTTAGTTGTAAAAATAAAAAATCTTCGTAAAAAAGATAAAAATAAATTTATAAAGGAATACAAAACCAAATCTCTTCTTTATAATATACTTTGGTATCAATCTTGAATCTTTAATTCAACAAGTTGATTAATTAAGCTCTATTTAACAAACTTGACCTAACTTTTGTTTGGTTTTGCCACCCTTAGTTAATACTTAGTACTAAGGTATTACCTTGTATAGCCGTCTATCAAAATAATTACCGACAAATATATATATTTTTTTATAATATATACTTTTTTTTTGTAAGAAAAACTAAAGTTGATAGAACAGTAAATTGTTCAATCAAACAAGATTTGGAGGACCACAAATCCAAGTTAGGGACTTGATGCCAAGACATGGTCCCATAATGTGTAACATGTGGCAGGATTATTGGATTTAATTAGTACCATCATTAATTCTCTCCTCAAATATAAAAGTATTATGGAGGTTGACTGTCATGACCTGTGATTGTGATCCTTGAGGACTTGTGGTCATGTGGTGTAAGATAATCCTCTCCGTTCATTTTTATTTATTCATAAGATAATTATTACACATGCCTTAAATAATACATAGTTTTGAAAAATAAATACGTAATGTTATTGGTAAAATATAGAAAAATATTATCTTTCTTTTGATATGTTAAAATGGATAATATTTATTTTTAATTAATATAAATAGATAAATAAAAATGAACGGAGGAAGAATATAAACTGTGGTCCAACTTCCACTCTATATATGTTGGGATTATTTAACTAAAACTTATACCTAATACCTAGATTTTCGCGCTAATCTAATTATGGCCCCTCCAATTATTCTTCAGTTACCAATTAAATTGAGTTGCTTGTTCCCTCCTAAATCCCATCAAATTTCCACTCTTTTGTTTCAAGTGAAGAATTTTAACTTATTCTAATTTGTTAATGTCATTTTCTATCGAAGAAATAAAATGGTGACGCTATATACTATTGTTGTTATGGTTTGAAGACATTTTCACAGGGCTACTCTTCGACATCAAGAAAATATTTTTAAATTTTTATCTGTTTTATCAGTCAATTTTTTTTTAAAATACTTTTACAAGGAAAATAAATTCTTTCGAAATCAAGAAAATGACCTAATAAAAAGACAAAACAAATTTCACTCTATATTAAAATGTCCAACTCACCTTACTCTCACCCTCCTAGCCCTCATCCCCACCAAGCCACCACTTGTACCTTCCCGGCCCATTTTTCATTTATTTAAATTAAATATAATAAAAGAATATTTTTGTATACCTATTAACATAAAAAATAAATAAGAAATTCATTTATTTTTTTAAAAAGATATTTCCCATGAAAAATATTTTCCTTCTCACCGAACCCACCCTATGTTATGATCTTTTGATGGTACGTATTACACATAAAGCTAGTATATATAATATACTTAAAACAACCCAATACTTTTTCCTACTTATTGTTTAGTTAATGTTATTTTCTCTAATTTATCAAGTTAAAATAGTATTACTCCACTATATTCTATCCATATTATATTGTATTTTTAGTTTGTGCACGCACGTCCCTTAAAAAATACTTATATTTGAAAAAATTAAAAAGTATTTTTATTAAATTATTCTTAATTAAGAACACCTATTTAATATGATACTTTCTTGGCTATGTAAAAATTTTCTTATTTAAATAAAAATAAATTTAAAAAATATTTATAATTAATATCTTTTTAATTATATAAAAAAGTATTTACTCTCTGCTTTAAAGCCTGAAATGAATAAAAATCAATTAATGCAAATAAATCGTTGTGAAAATGATATGCTTGGCGACAAACAATTGAATGAAAGTCAATAAGAGCGGTTGGCAGCTTATTTGAAAATGACCCAATTCTCCCTCGCACTATCTAATATATCTATAATATTAAGTCTATTATTATTATTATTATTATTATATATTACTATATATATATCATACAGTACTAAAGATTTTTCTTAAGGTATTAATTTGATTTGGAATATTATTAATAGTAGTAAAAAGTGACCATCAAAATTGAGATGGAGTGATCTGTACTTTTTATTATTAATCGCAGATTTCAAATTCGAGTCTTCAATATGAAATCTTTATTAAGATGGAGTGATCAATACTTTTTATTATTAATTGAAAATTTTAAATTCGAGCTCTGAATATAAAATCGTTTTTGATAAAGAATGTTTAGCTGAGTGGGCAAATTAAATCAAGTGAAAAGTGGGAGAATCTATATTTTTGTCCTTGTCAAGCCTTAATGAACTTCCTTTTCATTGTTAGAAATAATTACCGATGTAAATTCAAATATTATTCGCTGATAAAAATAATTGCTCAAGTGGTAAGCACCTTCTGTACGTCCAACCTCCGACTCCAAGAATTTAACTTCGAGTCACCAAGAGAAGGGTAAAAAAAAAAAAAGAGATGCCACCCACACCTTCTAGTTCTCATATTAGTGTTTTCTATGGCGCTTAAAATATACTGTACTAGTTTCAAACAAAAACATTTAAGAGAAACTCATATGAAGTCAATATGGCACCTCAATGGCAAAAAATTATTTGTATAAATATTTTATTCTTTTGGGAAGTAACTTTGTCTTTCTATTATTTCATATCCAACAATATTAGCATAAAATCCACCAAAGGGCATAATTTCAACGACAGTTTCCAGGCGACATTCTTTTCCCTTGGAATCATCTTCATATTAAATTATGTGTACTTTTCAAATTGTTGAACATGCATGCATATATACCTAACACCATTTCACTTGAAGAAACTCAAATGTGAGAAATTAAATTGACCATGTATATAAACGAATACTTTTAGTCATATCTGATACATTAGATAAGATCTACGTATACGCTACCATATTCGCTAACTATATTATTGTTGTTATATTCAATATTTACATCAAGGCAACTGAATGAAAGATACGTGTCTTCTATATATAAAAAAATTTAATCACTTGTTAGTTAAGTGATTGTCTTATCACTTTTAGTTAATTCATGACTCTTATAATTAAATTATTTGATTTGATATAAACATCAAGACATTTAAATATTTTTTCCGTATATAGCGTACTCATCTAGTGAACTAAAACGAAGACAAAGAGAGAAAAATCAAACAAGATCACAAAAGCAAGTTGAACAAGAAAAGTAGTGACTTAGACTAACACCAAACATATGAGTTTTAACTAATTATCTATAACTGGAAAAGAATAAATGACAAATGCTTAGGAATTATTCTTATAAGTTTCCCCAAATTAAGCGTACGTGCACATGTTCACTTCTTTGTTAAGCAATCTAAACTAGGATTACTCTTTTGATTGATAAAAAGTTATATTGACACAGTATTATCGTCCAAGAAATGGAAAAAAAAAAAAGAAGCTTTGTTAGTTAATTATACTTTTTTTGTTATAAAGAACACTAAGTGGTAGGTTAACGTCTCTCACTTTAAACTATTGTCCAATCACATTGATCACAATTATTTGATTAATAGCGCCATTCGGATGCTGCCATGTGTCAAAATTAAATATTGTCATAGGTTAGATAGAATTTAGTATACAATATAAACATGAAATCAATATAAAGCTCGTAAACTTCAATTCTTGGATAATAAAAATAGTCATAGAGAACAAGTTGGTTAGAAATCTTTGTCTGAACATTGTTTGGAATGCAATATGATGGATACATAGAGTTGGGTTGGATTTGATGCTTTTGGTCCCCCAATTTTTCAAATATTGTTTAAGCAGTTTCCTTTTTTTTTTTTTTTGGTTTCCCACCCTGGTGTCCGGTATCCACATTGGAGTTCGACTAAATTTGAATTCGCACTGAGAAGTTCCACATTGGGGTAAAGCACTCCCTAACAAAGGTGACTCCGTACGTTAGGGAGCTCGAACCCGAAACCTCTTGGTTAAGGCCTTAAGGGTGAAGGAGTACTACCACTTCACCACAACTTGTTGGTAATCAATTTCCTTAGTGGCTGAGTCTTGACTCTTGAGTCTTCTTCTTCTTCCTCCATCAGTACATTTTGACCCTACAAAGGCCAGACACCCCTTTAACGTGCACCTTGGGTTTTCACTATTGTGGAATCTCTTGTCCTTTTTTTGCAGCTTAATTGGCTCAGGGTTGGTTGAGTGTGAACCAATGACTTGTGTTTTTCATGATTATTTAACTTACGTTTGTTCGACATTCATTGATCTGATTAATTTAGATATATAAATATTAAAAAGATAGTTATATATTTAAATCAAAAGAAGTAGAAAAATGTGATTCGTTTTGTTTTTGGTCTAAAAATCCTCATGAATTAATAGAAATCAAAATGAAATACCATCGTGATTAGCAGATTGGCGAAATTTTTATTAGTTTAGGACCATTTTTGAACTAAAAATCAAATAGAAAACATACATTTATTTCATTTTTAATAAAAAAATTTACATATTCAGAGCTCAAATACGATACTATGTTCATGAGTACGAGAAGGATCCACCCAGTACCCCACCCTTGTCCTTTGGTGATTAGAGAGTGGTATGTTATGTACCAAAGTGTTGATTTGACCGATGCTATACTCTTTAATTATTTTTTTCCTTTAATGCTTGCTCCTAATATACTCTTATTTTGTCGTTTATTTAGGTCATTTTGATTTGTTATACGACCGAACATTGTTTTGTGATTAATCCTCGGTCATTAACATAATTATCCATTCTCAACTACTCTAATGAAATGATTATATATATATTCCAACTTTTATGTATCCATACATGTTCTATATTGATTTTGATACACATATATTTTTTATATTCATATCTTACAAAGGAAAATTTAGGTGTTAGATCGTATAAATAATATATTCAAAAGTAGGTCCTAATTTTCATTTTAAACATATACCGTAACAACGACAAACCCATTACTTGTTACCAATAAAAAAAGAATATTTAATTAAACAACTTAGATTTATTAAAGATTGCAAATGGTGGTCCATTGTCAAGTGAAGATTAAATATTGAGTAATTTGAATCAGGGTAAAAAATTGGATTTAAAAATAATTTGCTTTTGCTTTTTGATGTGGATGGGTAAAAAGTACTCCGTAAAAACTAAAAAGCCATCTATATTATATTAAAATTAAAATGAGAATAAGATTCAAATGTATAGTGAGTGAATAGAAGAATCGTAATGATGGGATGTTTGGAGAATGAGAAAATCCCTTGGGGGACTACAAAATCTGTTTGTTCCCCTTAACCATTTACTTATTCTTTTTTATTATCCTTATTATAGTAGCTAGCTTAGCTGCCACCACATGGTTTTACGTTAGATTGGAAATTTTAGTGTTTGGTACGGAGGAAAATATTTTTTGTCGAAATGAATTTTGCGTTCGATAGATAAGTTAAAAGTAATTATTTTAAAAATATTTATATATAATTTAAATAAATATTATAAGAGATAAGAGTGTGAAGGTTGGAATGAGGAATAGTGGGGACGAGGGTTATGGGGGTTGGAGGCTGAGTGAAGATGAGGTATGTGCGGGATGATACATCTTGGATGAAGATGATACAATCAATGTTTTCACTAGTATAACTTGTTTTCTCTACTTTCATTAGGTAAATTATTTTTCTTATTTTTAATAAATTTGTTTTTCTAAAAAAAATACTTTTCAAGAGATTTCAACAAATCGAACGTGAAAAAGTACCAAAACACATTACACATCCATATGATGATTCATGAACCATATTAATCAACAGTTTTATACATATGCAAATATGGAGAATGAATTCCAATCTAATTTCTATGTTCTATTCACACTGCTCCTTATAACAAGCAAAATTCCACTTTAGATAAAAACATAGGTCTACTTATACCAAATGATCTTTACCGTTTAGCCAAATTTATTTATTAATATGATTGTAATACACACAATTTATACACTAATTATGAAGATTATATATACAACAAGGCCAAAGTATGAGATGGTCCGTAAAATACTTCACAACAATTTGAGATAATATAATGTATTACTATATATTTTTCGAAATATGGTAGAAGGAATATAGTACTAGTACACAATAAGATGTGTGATGTGATAAGATAGAGAAGCAAAGTGGAAGTGGAGGAGTTTACATCAGAATATGCTTTCCAGTGAAGCATTCCAACTAAGACTTTTGTAATCAATTAATTGAGATCTCTTCCATCTTATTGGACAGACGGCTAACACGTTTCTCATCCATAACTTAATTTGACTGTTAAATTATTTCTTTCTCAATTTATACAGACTTTATCATTACTTCGAAGTCATGAAAAAGAGCGGAAAAAAATATTCTGATTTGGATTCTAATTTGGTCCTCGTAAGATTTAGTTAAGCATATGAAACATATAATTGAATAAATTGTGTGTTTTTTAATTCCTTTTATATCCTAAATATGTGTTATTCAGACTACTTACTTTTACAACAATATTATATATTACTCTCGGATATATGGAGTAATTGTAAAAATTCAACACAAGACATTAAATAATTGATGTAGCATGTCATAAGTTGTTGATTTGTGAATATTCATAGTCTAAAGGAACAAGAAGGTTAAATATGTTTAATCATAAATTACAAACATCAAATTTTAAAATATTTGAAAGACTTAAAGGGGTCGTTTGGTTTGAATATAAGTTATAATTAATGAGATTAGTTATGATGAAATAAGTTATTCTGAAATTAGTTATGATTGAATAAGATATGTTGGGAGTAGTTATAATGGGATAAGTTATGCTGAGTTTATTTCGTATTAGTGTTAGATTTGTTGTAGTCAAAATAATATGCATTGCATAGATTTTAAGAACATGTTATTTGTTTACAAAAATATCCTTGTATAAAAAGGGTTTAAAAGGATATCTTTGTCATTTACCTATTTTATCCCTGGATAAGTTATCCCGCTATTACTATACCACCCAAAGGGAGAGATAACTTATCCCGGTACTAGTTATTAATTTCGGAATAAATTATTCCGGACTTGCCAATCAAACAACAAATTAAGTGGCGCTATAATTTAATCCTAAAACTATTTAGTGTTATCTTTCACACCAAACGACATAAAATTCTAAAAGCCAAGTGCTAATTCTTGGATCACTAAGGATTATGGTGCGACTTAATTCCAGACTTGAGGATGAAAAATCTCAACAAAAAAAGACAACTCCTCAGTGAACCCACTTGGTACGATTTGAATTAGTCGAAATAATAATATTGAACTATTGAAGGCCTACAAATAGAGAAGTAAAACTTAAGAATAAAGGATGGCCTGAAACTCAAAATGAGGTACAAATTGCAAATAGAGACTCAAGAGAATGAGATGTGGACATCCACATGCAGCCTCTTGTCACTTTCTTCTTGGAATTTTTCACTCTCTTAGGATATGTAGTAATTGTTTTAAGGGAAAATGGCCTAATATATCCCTCAATTTTGTCATTTGGAGCTAATATGTCCCTTGTTATGAAAGTGACTCATATATACCCTTAGGGCTCGTTTGGTGTGAGGTATAGTAACAAATAGTCCCGGGATTAAATTATAGTACCGCTTATTTTGTTGTTTGGTTGGCAAGTTCGGGATAACTTATCCCGGGATTAATAATTAGTACCGGGATAAGTTATCCCTCTCCTTGGGTGGTATAGTAATCCCGGGATAACTTATCCCGGGATAAAATAGGTAAATGACAAAAATGTCTCTTTCAACCCTTTTGTTATATCACTTTTTACATTAATGAAGGGCATTTTTGTAAACAAATAAATTGTTCTTAAAATTTATTATTTTGAATACAACAAACCAAACACTCAATAAAAAATAATCCCAACACAACTTATCCCATCATAACTAATCCCAACATAACTTATCCCAACATAACTTATCCCATCATAACTCATTTTCAAACCAAACGACCCCTTACCGTTATACAAACGGCTCACATATACCCCTACCGTTATAAAATGAGCTCACATATACCCTTCATTTAACGGAAGTGAAAAAATTAGTTTTATAACGAGGGGTATATCAGCTCTGAATGACAAAGTTTAGGGGTATATCAGACCCTTTTCCCTTGTTTTAATATAGATCTAGTATAAGTTACTGTAAACACTCCAAAATTTCCTTCTTTTTCTTCATCATATTCATTAAGCACATCATTTATTCCCAATTCCATATTAGTTGTATGACCACGTTACTATAAATAGTTGTCCATTTACAAAATCAAAATCGAATTTTTAAAACAAAAATCATTTTATCCTTACATATTTTTTGAAAGTATAAACAAGTTTGTAAGGTTTCAAAAACGACATTTTAAGGGATGAATTAGTAAAACTGTTATTCTTATGTATGATTTCTTAAAAGGAATATAAGGACGGAGCGAGTAAGATATAAATTAAGGAGAAAAACATGTACACATCGCATTCAAACCCACCAACAAAAATTAGTGCATTTGCGGGGACACTTCAGAAATTGTTTTGTCCATTCTTAGAATCTAGATTGAGTTTGCCAGACGCTACATATTGGCTACGTTAAGTTTGATCATAGTCTCCATTTATAGGAGGACAAGGATTTCAAGGTTGTGAATTCTTACCATGATTTAAAATTAATATTACAAAAATAATTGAGTTTTAAAATTAATTATTTATGGATGTTTTGTAGATTTTTTCGGAATCATATGAGGTTTGAGAAAAGCTATGGACTTACATGAATCTGTAATCAAACTTCTAGATCTACCCTTGATATTAATTACATAAATTTCAATTTTAAAAAAATTATTTTTCCTCATGAGAGAAACATATGTTTAAGACTGTTAAGAATTTCCACATCGAAAAATGGATCGAAATTTGGTCTTCTTATATGAATTTGGACAATTCTCTCCTCATGAAGTAGTTTTGGGGGTTGAGTTAGGCTCAAGATCCATCTTTACATGGTATCAGAGTAGACTTTGTTCACCGATGTTGGGCTCCATATTATAATGTCCATACTTCAGTTAACGAGGTTTGGGCTTGCTAGAAGTGTTATAAATTTTCATATCTGAAAGAGAATGAAAATTTGGTCTCCTTATATGAATTTGGACAATCATCCCTCATGAGCTAATTTTTGGGGTTGAGTTAAGGTTATTAATTATGTGATGAGCAAGGGCTTAGAATATTTTTATTTTTAAGTTTTCACAACTTAAATTATTATTTTTAAATACATTCTTGTCATTTTGAAGATTTTTTCAAAATCCCTCACTCAAAATTGTGATGTCAACAAATTTGCAATAAAACATTTAAAAGGAAAATAAAAGTACATAGTGTACTGTAATTGATGCATTGGACACACAGGCTCAATAATGATATTATGCTGCCACAATATTGGATGACAACCCACCATGTAATATAATATAATAGACTACACTAGCTAGATCATAAGATGAGGTGACATTTTCCATATAGGATTGCACAATATAATTAATTATCTACATACTAATTAAGCGTATATCTTATAGTATAACAATAACATTATCACCCACACATAATTTAATTAATTAAGCTATATTTATACAATATTCCACACTAGTTTAATAGTAATTTAATTAAAGTAGTGGAGTGGGATTTGCTGTATCGTGTTTGTGCCTTGGATATTGAACCCTAGGGATTCCCTCCTATCTAAGTATGACTCTCTCTGTTCAATCAAATTTAAAACAGAGAATTTTTGTTTAGTTATTAAAATTAGTGATGTTGATGTTGGATTATCAACTACTAGCTGTAGTACTAGAGAATATTTTCTTTCTTTCTTGAACCTCGAGAGATTCATCTTACCATATGCTCCTTGCTTTATCTCTCTGTCTTCTTCTTACATTAAGAATGTGGTCTCTCCATATATTTTAATCCTTTTTTTTCTATCTCAATTAACGTGATAGTTAAATCTCTCAATTTATCTGATACTGTTTGATTGTGGATTTAGATACAAAATTTTTAGGTTTAATATTTGAAATACAATTTACGTAATTATAAACTACATAAAATATATTATAAATCATAATAATTGAAAAGACATAATATTGTGATCAAAAGGAAAAATTGTTTGAATTTCAAGTCACAACTAACTAATTTTTTTACTGGTTATTCTCACAAATATTTTGATTGAATCGATGTGAAAAGAAATAAGGGAAAAAGGTTTGATAGACCCCTCAACTTTGTCATTTAGAGTTGATATGCCCCTCGTTATGAAAGTGACTCATATATATCCTTACCGTTATATAAACGGCTCACATATACCCCTACCGTTACAAAATGAGCTCACATATACCCTTAATTTAACTGAAGTAAAAAAAATATTTTTAAATTTATGTTTTTGATTTTTAAATTTAAAACAAATCATGTAGGGGTATAGATGATCCTTCTAGCGAATTTCAAGGTATATTTTAATCTTTTTTATACATAAATTATTTTTTGACGTCTTTGATTATGTTTTTTGAGTTTCTTATTCTTTTTTTCTTTTTCTTTCGTTCCTTAGTGTAAAGAGAAAATTTTAAAACTAAATTTTTTGTGGCTATATTATATATAATTTAAAACTATTTTTTTCGACTATATTGTTATTTAGTTTTTGTATTGAAAAAAATTGGGTCATCTATAATAAAGTTTACAAGAAAATTAGAGAAACATAAATAAATTTGACCATCAAAATAATAACTTTAAATTAGTCGTTGAAACAAAAAAAGTAAAAAAAAATATGTGCAAGGAGGATTAAATATACACATATGGAATTATATATTTTTTTTAAAACAATAATTAAAATATTAAATTAAAATTAATTTTTCCACTTTCGTTGGAGGAAAAGAGTATACCGTATATGTGCGCCATTTGTATAGCAATAGGTGAATATATGAATCACTTTCATAATGAGGGGTATATCAGCTCTAAATGATAAAATTGAGGGGTATATCCGACTCTTTTCCCTCTAAAGAGTAAATGTTTCATATGAAGAAAAAAATAAGAAAACTTTCCACTATTTCATGAATACTTTATTTATTTTCTACCATATATTTTTCCAATGAAGTGATTCGATAAAATAATCATATTCTATAATATAAAATTTTCGCTTATTTACGGTGGCGAAAACCTTTGTCTACTGTATTGGACTTTCAAAGTAAATATTTTTAAAGTAATAGAGGACATAAGTTTATTCTAGACCTTACCCTTCACGTGAAATTAGCACAAAAGAATGATTTAAAAGAAACAAAAAAATGTTTGTTTAATGGGAAAAGGGTCTGGTGTACCCCTTAATTTTGTCATTTGAAACTGATATACCCCTTGTTATTAAAGTAGCTCATATATATCCTTACCGTTATACAAACGACTCACATATACCCTTACTGTTACAAAATAAGCACACATATACCCTTCATTTAACGAAAGTGAAAAAATTAGTTTTAAATTTATATTTTTAACTTTTAATTTTCTTAAAAATTATTGAGGGGTATATATGATTCTTCTAGCAAAGTTCAAGGTATATTTTAATCTTTTTCATACATAAAACTATTTTTTTGTGGCTGTATTATAATTTAAAACTATTTTTTTTTGTCTATATTGTAATTTAATTTTTCTATTTGAAGAAAATTTTTTGGTCATCTATAATAAGTTTTACAAGTGAAACATAAATAAATTTGACTATCAAAATAATAAATCTAAATTAGTCATTGAAACAAAAAAAGTCAAAAGAAGTTATGTTTAAGGAGGATTAAATATACTCATATGGGATTATATTTTTTTTAAAAATAAAAATAAAAAATAAAACTAAAATTAATTTTTTTTCATTTCCGTTAGAGGAAAAGGGTATATGTGATCCATTTATATATAAGTAGGAATATATATTGGCCACTTTCATAACGAAAGATATATCAGCTAGAAATAACAAAGTTGAGGGGTATATCAGACCCTTTGCCCTTTTTTAATTAATGCTTACTTACTACAGTACTTTGTATTTTTTGTTTTCTCTAAGTATTATATTTGTCTCAAACCGTGAAGAAAGAAGACTCACGTCGCCACCTAGCTAACTTTGTCTGCTTATTCTTTGTTTCAAAACGATTCCTTTTTTTTGTGAAAGAAGTAAAATGGTGGGAGAATGTGAGAAGATGGTACTCATCTCTTCTTCCACTACTAATCAAATATGGCCACAGGTTTCTTTCCTTTCTCTTTCTCAATTATTAGTCTAAATATCCCCACGCCACCCCCACCCCCCATGACCCCATCTTTGTCTTGTAGCATTTGGATTTAGAATATCTCTATACATTGGTCTTGTTATTATTTTTACCCTAAACTTATCACACATCCACTCTTTAATTTCTCTTTTTTTTCTTTCGATCATATATTTCAATTGTTAATATGATATTTTCTCTCTTCTTCAGATAGATGAGAAAAAATAACTTGATGATGGATTCAAATGGTACTAGTAATAATATGGAGAAACCAATTCAAGATCCGTCACAACAACAACCACCACCACCACCACATCTTAAATGTCCTCGTTGTGATTCGTCGAATACGAAGTTTTGTTACTACAACAATTATAGTTTGTCTCAGCCAAGACACTTTTGCAAGGCATGTAAAAGGTATTGGACTAGAGGAGGAACATTAAGGAATGTACCTGTTGGAGGTGGATGTAGGAAGAACAAGAGAATCAAGAGACCATCAGTTAATTCTTCTTCTTCTTCTACTACTAGTCATGATATAATTACTACTTCAACTCCAAATATTGTAAACCCTAGCCACCATCATCAACTTCATGGAGTCCATCATAATAATAATAATATTGACCATCTATCTACTACAAATTCACCAAATCATCTTAACCCTTTATTTTATGGGTTGACTAGTGAGAGGTCTGATCTCAACATTCCATTTTCAAGGCTTTTTAATTCTAGGGTTTCGAGTCATGGTGGAGGAGTCGATGAGGGACAAGTGTATTCTATAACAGACAGTATCCCAGGATTAATGGATCGTCGTATGGGGCTAGGGTTTTCAAATTCTTCTGGAGGAGTAGTCAATATGGGTCATGAGAATAATAATAATAATAATTATGGGCATGGTGGGTTCAATCCTATTAAGCAAATCCAAGATGTTCATGTTATGAGTACTAGTAATTGTACAACTTCAACTACTTCACTTCTTTCAAGCTACCCTAATATGTTTGGATCTTCATCATCAACATCAACTATGGCTTCTCTTATAGCTTCAAGCCTTCAACAACAAAAGTTCATGTCCAATATTAATAGTAACAATTTTCACAACTTGTTGACTCCTAATTATGAGGAATTGCAAATGTCAAGGGGGAACAACAACAACAACAATACTATTAATAATGTTCATGAAGGTGGTGGAAATGGGAACACAATGTTGAAAGAAGAGAAAATGGATCTATCAAATCATCAGATTCATGAACAAATTATTAATTCATCTGATCCTTCACTTTCTTGGAATGGTGCTTGGCTTGATCCTTCAAATATGGGGTCTAATTCAGTCCCTTCTCTCATCTAGGACAAGTACATTTAATTTGTCTTTTTTTCCTTCTTGATCTCCCTCTCATTTTTATTAACATGTGTGTCTTTCCTAGCTAGGTAGGTACTTTTTCGTCGTCTATGTTGCTCGGATCCTCCAAGAATGTTGTTGTACTCGTATCATATACACATACCCAACAGTATTTTTGAAAGATCCGAACAACATACCTTCTTTTTTCTCCCTTCTACTAAAATATTGTCAAGACTATATATAGAAGAAGAAGAAACAACATGACTTCATATTTATGGGAGGAGTTGGATCGGAGTGATCATGTCAGCTGCAAGTAAATTTTCAGCCCTACTAAATTTTTACAGTCAAAAGGTTGAAAAAGTCTCTCATTTTGCGCTGAGAGGAACCTCGGATCCTATTCATCCCATCACAATATCAAGTTAGCTTTATCATGAAGAGTACATCATTCAGAGTTGAAGAAGAAGCTGCTTTCTAGTTCCAGTGAGTTAATTAGTTTTAATTTTAATTTTAATCTTATTTTGTATGTATATAGATGCATGACATTGCAATTTTAATTTCTTGATGTATTTTTCAGAATGTGTATTAGGTTTTGGGTGGGGGTTACAATGTTGGAGTCCTCATATAAGAGGAATTACCCAACAATGATAACTTTTTTTCATTTGAGTTTTTTTTTTTTCTGAGAATTTTTTCCTCCTTGTAGCTTAGGGGAAAATGGTTGGGGTATATTTGGGTATAGAAGAGAGGGAGACTTTGTTGTTTTAATATGATTATCATTTTATTAAGTTGGTTATGCCATTTTCTTGTTTATTTCCTTCATCATTTTTACTCTTGTTAATGATTTTCCCATAGCAATATTCTTGTTTTTCTATGTCAATTTGACACCAAATGAACTGAGGTACATATCCATGATAATTGAAGTAGTAGTTCATCATATCATATGATTAAATTTTAAAAAATTATTTGCGGTGTATATTTTTTTATATATATATAAAGACTACGTTAAATACCTATAAATTAAATTCTTTTATAGTTAAAAACAGATTTTGAAATGTTTTTAACTAATTCTTGAATTATAATTTCTATTTAAAAAATGGGAAAAAGAGAATATACTATTTTTTGGATACATCTCAAGGATAAAAATAAAGACAGTTATAGATTCCCGCTAAATAGGTAACATCAATGTGGCATTTTAATAGATGAATAAACCCAAATATGATGGATTAATTTGTTGTAATTGATTGGTATAAAAGGTCTAAATTGATGTTAGAAATTATTATGACATGGTGACCACAAAAAAAAAAAGATAGGGTGAGACAGAGAAAAAAGAAAAGATTCTCTATGTCAGTATATATCCATGAAAAAAAATAATGGAGTAGTAGTACTGATGGTTTACAAAGCTGAAAATTATTGGGAAGCATGCTACTAGACTAAGCTTATGTCGATTCAATATTATTATTATGTTATGGGTGGGGATATCTTCTTTACCCTGACAATTTGCTTTTTCCTCTTCATATAAACACATACACACCACATTCTAAAAAGCTTCATTTCACGTTTTTTTTCGACTTTATCCTATCACATTATGCCCCCCCCCCCACCACACACACTCCACCACCACTTCTCCCATGCCACAATATTTTTTTCGATGCCCGATAATTATATTGAAGTCTGAATAAATTTAGATTCATGCGCTCCTTAGCAAAGATGACTTCGTATTTAAGAGAACACAAATTCGAGATCTTTAGGTTAAGGATGAATGCGTACTTACTACTCCACTACAACTTTCGGCGGTGGCTTAAGCATTTTCATTTTTAGTCTAGAAATTTTGAATCACAGTTATATACTTTTAAATAAAAAATTTAATAAAAAATACAGAGTTTAAACTTAAGTACTAGATTGTGCTGAATTCGTAATCACAATACTGACTTAGGCCTTGTCAATCTATTGTCACAATTCAATTCGTAGATATAAATCTGAATTTGAGCTCTATGAGGTTTTTAATTTCTATTTGAATAATAATATGTTTTTATATATATTAACTACATAAAATACCTATAAATCAAATTCTTTTATAGTGAAAAACAGATTTTGAAATGTTTTTAACTAAATCTAACTAAATCTTATTTAATGTTGATGTTTAATTTGCATTATTATTTCTAAATAGTTTCACCTACTGCTTATAAGTTGTTTCAACATAGTCAGAATGACACTAATTTATTTAATGTGCCTTTGGCACTACAGTATCAGATCACACAACAAAAAAGTTAAAAACGTTTTTGATGGTTTTTTTTCTCAAAAATTCCATATTTTTAATGGTATATGATAGAAATGTCTATTGGAAATTTGCGTTTTTATATATAGTAAGGATGTCCAACATCATTTTTTAATGAAATGGTATGTATAATTTGATTGTACGATTAACATATATAATTAACTTCTTGTCATCGTATTACACTAATGTTACATTGTTGTGTATAAACTAATAAGTATCAAAAATAAATTATTTTGATATTTTGGAAACACATCGATTTTAGCAAGCTTATCATTTTAAATAGTCCACTGAGTTTGTGTCAAAGATAATGTGAAGGAATTAGTTTCATTAGTACATGCATGAGTCAAAGATATACGTTAAAAATTAGGTACTAATTAAGTACATGCCACTTCAAATTGGCATTATTTGATTGTTGACTGAAATTCTACAGTTGATTTTTGCCTCCATTAAGTGATGGACTTTTTGTGTGTCCCTATGTTTTTTTCTACCTCCACTAACACAGAATCTAGTCAAATTGCAAATTTCCATACTAGACTATAGTTTTCATTTTTACATTTATTTTTTTTTAATAAAAGAAGATAATTCCATCAATTATCATCGATTAAATTCGATGCACCTTTCCTTCTGCAACGTGATTGACGGTGTAATTCGACATTAGTTTGAATATTCAATTCACAAGGAAAAAAAAATTTGATTACGTTCTCATACGATCATTCGATCCGTAATAATTATCTCAAAAAGTTATTTTAAGAATTATTTTATAACAAAAAGCCATTCAATTATTTGTCATATCAAAGTCATTTGAGTAACTAATTTATGTGATGTTCTTTTGTACATGTTGATGAAGTGAAATTATTTATTTGAGCCAAACTTTTGGAAAATGAGAAAGGTCCAAATATGCCTTTAAAGTATTCAAAATTATGTCCTTCATTCATAATTGAATTCACATATGCTCTTAGTTGGTCTAAAAATGCTTTTAATTTAACTCAAAACCTCAATTAAGCTAAATATCTATCTATATATAATAAGAGAGGAAAAACAGCATACGTGTAGCGCCACATTAATCTTGAAATTTAAGTATTTAAAAATTAAATGTAAAAAGAAATATGACTTTCAAAAAAACACATGTCAGCAAATTCTATCCACATTTTACGTTGCTAAAGAATAGGATTTGATTAACTGATAAGAAATTTATTTTACATTTTAAATTTTAAGCAACTCAATTATCTATTTTTGAAATACATTTAAAAAAGAAAAACTACCTATTAAACAGAATTGAAACTTCCTTACAATTTGAATTTTAAAAATTTCTTACTTTAAAATACAATTTAAAAATAAAAGGGAAAATTATAATTTGGATAACAATGAATTTGAATTGCATATTTGTTAGTTTCCACGAAAATTATTTTTCAATTTGAATTTTAAAATTTCCTATTTTGAATGTAATTTAAAAATAAAAGTGCAAATTGTTAAATAATAAAAATAATAATTTGGATAACAGTGGATTTGTAACTGATTAAAATATGATAAATTTTTTAATTAAAATTAATTATTTAAAACATCTATAGGTGATAGCGTTTTTAAATTTTAAAATATCAAATAGTTAATTATTAATTATCTTTAATCATATTAAATAATAATATCAAATGTAGCTAATTATAACTATAAACATAATATTAAATTGTGTATTAATAAAAATGATACTGTAATATGCACAAATAAATACGTTAATTGATTTGTATAATTATTTTTTAAAATATAATTGCAAAGTGAATAAATTTTGTTAGTTTTTTTTTAAAAATAAAATCCGTGCAACGCGCGGGCACGTATATTAGTATGATTAATAAGCAAAAAAAAGTTAACTTATGCTCTTAAAATATGCTAAATTAACGTGGTTTTATTTTACGTATATGTATTCATTCCTTAAACATACACTTGTTGAAGAGTAAGTCATTGAAGCAGATAGCTAGAACCTAGAGATGGCCTTAACCTAAGGAGGAAGACGACACAAAAATAGCCCTACGTCGAGAGAGGGGAAAAGGAATCCATAGGTATTATACAACATAGTGAGATAGTAATCGATATACTTAGCGATAGATAAATTATTTAAAAATTATGTTAGCTACGAATAATTTAGTGATAAAGCTTGTAGCTATTTTCAAATATTTTTGTAGAAAATAAAAGAGGCCGATCCCTGCACTCTATATTCCACCCATTTAATTTTACCGGATCGAATCTGAGGAGTGGATCAATTTAATAAAATAATGGATAATTTTTATTTTTTGTAATGTTTCAATTTAAAAGGTAAATAAATTATGCCTGCATTATCTACTGAAGATATAACATGAGTGACTTTATACGTGGAATCACAATAACTAAGTAACTTCTCTATCATTTAAACAAAAAGTTGTCTTTCTCAAATAAATTACCTTTAAATTGAGTAATTGCATCATAAACCTATAATGCTACAGGTTATTTTTGTAATTCTCTTTGAGGTGGAAGAGTCGTGTGGATTATAATGGGCTTTGCGCTCTATCGATACTGATATGGGCCTCAGGCTATGTCTTATGGACAAAAGACCCCTTTTTCAAGTTTTGGTACCGATTATTCCTATTTTGGAGTGATCTTTAAATTTTACCTTTACTTTTCATATATGCCTAAAGTTTAAGTTAAATCTATTGAGTTTTGATTGATGAGCAACTTTCACATATATAGCAAACATAAAAATTATATTTGTATGCTATAGCTATAGTTTGCATAATTGCGCTCCATTGCAAACATAAATATGTATATTTCGCTATACATATACAAAAGAAAGCAATTGTATAATCTGTTTCGGTATACATATATAAAAGATTAATTGTATAATCTGTATTTGTATAAAGCAAGAAAGAGAGAAAGACAAAAGAAAACTGGGCAGGGGAAGATCATATTTGTATAATCACAAGTGTATAGGACAAAAATATATGCATTTGTATTTGTATATACAATTTTCTCTCGCTTTATACAAACACAAACGCAATGTATACATTTGTGTTTGTATAAAGTGAGAGAGGTGAGCGAGATCTGGGATAGGAGAGAGAGAGGAATGAAAATATATGTATATATACAATTTTCTCTCTCTTTATACAAACACAAACGCATTTTATACATTTGTGTTTGTATAAAAACGAGAGAGGCGAGTGGCGAGCGAGATTCACCAGGAGAGAGGCGAAATAACAACAGTTTGATATGAGGTACAATTAAATCAAACTATGGTTATAGCATTTAATTTGAATTAATAATTTGCTATTATATACAATTTTTCCTTGATTGTATCCTTTAACTCACATCATTCATCTACCTCTACTTGTTAGATCTCACCAATACAAGTACTAAGTAATTATATTCACCAAATTAATATTACTCTAGCTCTTCGACCGATAGGTTACTTGGAAAGGCACGTATTATAAATAAATTATGGAGTACTTCTATAACAAGTCAACAACGTTGGTTCGTTTGATATTTGTTTGCATGTCAACCATTCTACCTAATAAATTAAACTAAACATTAGACAACATTCTGAAATTTTAGGCAAATTATAATGAGAAACTTCCAAAAGTTCAAAATACTTCCCGGACCTTACATTACACGGGGACACTATATATATATATATATATATATATATATATATATATCAAGCGTTTGATCATAGATTTCAAATATTATTGACAAATATTATTTGAGTGAAATATCATCATGTGTTTGGCCATAATATTTGGAAAAAATATTTCACTTTTCAAAGAAATATGATTTATATCCATAAGTTTTAAAAACTATCAAAACTAACCATAGATTTGTATTACATAGTAAGATAGAAACGTCGACGTAACAAGATTTATGACTTCCGTAACAAGTCAATTGAATCTGTGTTGCAACAAATAACAAGTAGTATCCATGATATTGGATCAATGTGGTAGTTCGGAGTGAGTGCAACAAGCATCATTCCATACATCGTGAAGTAGAAGAAGCACATGACTTTATTACTCTGATCTGATATTGTTCATCATTTTCATTTTCTATTTATTACCCATCAAACTAGTTCACTAAAAAAATGTATGATCGAAAACTGATTCTGATTGAGTGGGTAACTTCCTAATACTTTTTGTTAAAGAATGACAAAAGTCCTACATTGATGGTTAATGAGATGGGTGGACTCCTTATAAGGCTTGGACAATCCTCCTCCCTTTGAGCTACCTTTTGGGGTGTGAGTTAAGCTTAAGACCTAATTTAACACTTTTGTATGAAATATTTTTATTTTTCTTTTCTTATTGATTCAATCATATATCTACAAAAATATTTTTCAGTGAGAAAATCATAAATTTCTAATATTGGCTTCTTACGGGGTATGACAGTGAATACGTGAAAATGGACCAAGGAAGTATTATATAACAACGGGCCACTGCTAAACATTAATCAATCCTCACTAAACATTTTGTTTTTACGAAAAGGAGAAACAAAGACACCAAAAATTAAAATTAAGTTGATATAGTCATATAGATTATAGAATGTCATCAGCCGACGTTATATTGGACACTAATGACTATCTTCATTTATTAGATTAAAGTTATTTACCAGAGAATCCTAGTCAAGTTGATTACTAGTCTCATTCTGAAGTTGAAACATACGTTATAAAATAAAGTAACTTCAAAAACAATAATTTTAAAAATAAAAGAAAAGGGAATAATGATCCAGCCCCATTTTACCTATGTACTCATTTTTTTATAGTATTAAAAGAAAAAAAAAAAGCTCCCCTTTTTGTTGTTGTGGAGAGAGCGGTCCAATTATATATGTAGTAATCCTTAGAATATTTCTCCAAATTTGGGGATCCAAAAATGTCATTTGGGAGACACCAAAAATGGGGTATGAATTATGATCATCATCTTCAACTTCAAAGACTACTCAATTGTCCATAAGCCACATGTAAACGTGCATATGGATGGGCAACCTAAAAGACTCTTTCCTTCAATTATTATTCAAATAATAATAATATATAGGGCATTTAATTTTTAAATTTTTTGATGATGAAAAATGAAACTTATGGTTGAAGAGAGTAAAAAAACCTATATATAAAAAGAGAAGTAATACACGTGGGCTTCAATGTGCTAGGATTTGTAAAAGAAGCTACTAATTTATTTCGTATCCAATTCAAAATTACCCATCATTAGAACAATTCACAACATTGTAGGAAAAGCAGTAATAAGTATGTTGACAAAATGGTCCTGCTGGAGCTTACACGTACGGGAGTTTTCGTACGAAGAAAGTTATTTTCAAAAAACAAAATTAAAAAATTACTTTTTTGATGTTTAATATTATGAAAGCTATTTTTCATCGAAGGGGAAATATAATGTTGTTATTTGCTCTTATTTACCCCAATTAACACTTCACTTAGAAATTTCATCAAAACATTCTGACCACCCCACCTTAGATAGCCAACCTACTGCTATGACTAAAGGCAAGTCTTAAGATGCATAAATCGTTATATATTAGCTTAGTCTATACGAAGTATGTTCATGTAGTGGATTATGATATAGCTAAAAGAATAGCTTATATTTGTAATAGGAGAGCCTTTTTGGGAATTATAACTGTTGTTGAAGGTTTGTTTAGTTTTTACTTTAGATTGCTATATCGTGTTTAGTTAGCTATCGTTATGTAAAATAACCTTCAGTTACCAAAAAAAAAGAAGATATACATTATTATACAATTATTATATATTTAGTATATCAAGACTTTATAATTATATCGAGTATAAAAGATCAGATACATATAAATAATTTTAATCATCTGGATCAAATTGTAAGCTTCCCATGAGTACGCATGTATACCTAGCCCATTTGCTGAAGTCTAAGCAAATGAGGCAAATTATAATTTTATGAGTTAAACTTAATAATATTATCAATCTTAAATTCCTTATGTGACTATTTTATTATTTATTCGTTTGTTCAATAATATTTTATTTTGTTCACATAAAATTTCATGACATAAAAAAAAAAAAAAAAAAAAGTTAAAAGGTTGGACCAGGTTGTTCAACCACAAGCCTGGCTGACCAAATGATGGTGGAGTCAGGGTCCCACCCCAAGTCCACAGCAATGTGGGACCCATATATATGTTCGAAAGGGTAATTGGAAATGATATAATGGGGAAAAATTGTCGCACACTAGAAAATCATCTACTTATGAATGTGCTTATAAAGCCACACAATGGATTATTATTCTTGCATGCATCTGTCACTTGATCCCTTACACTTTTGGTTTTCTTTTTTTCCTTCATGGATAAAAAAGTAAATTTTGTCTTCGTTTTAATTTATTTATTTAGATTAAAAAAATAATTAGATATTTTCAATTTTATGATCTTAAACGTTTCATATAAATCAATATCAAAAAAATAAATCTATTTAACATAAATTTTTAAAAAATATAATAAACAAATTAAATCGTGCGGTATGATTTTAGTTACCCCACACCCATCTCAAGATTGTAATGGATTATCATATATTTCTTATGGGACCCTCCAAGTCTCACACCATACCCCTTTCACCTCTAAATTAATTTCCACTCAAGATAGATAGATTCTTTAGACCTGATAGACCTTGTCCCTTTCACGTCTCTTCAATTCCCACCTCTTGAAATTTCTGTTTCCAAACTATTCTTTCTTGTTGTGCACCATTAGAGGTCGTTTGGTAGTTGGATAAGAAAAAAATTATTCATATATTAATTTTTATATAATTTGTATGACGTTTGGTAGATAGATAAGAAATAAGTTATTTATGTATAAAATCAATCTCATGTTTGGTTGACAATTTAAGAATCTGCACAACTAATACATGTATAATCTTGCATAACTAAAGTACATTTGTACACGTATAACCCTTGAATAACTATTATCCGCATAAAATAATACATAAAATCCCTCATAAGTAATTCTTATATTACTAATACTCACATAACTCTAACTAGTTATGACTTACTAACAAAATTAATCAACAATTAAGATGTAGGAAATATAATCTTAGGATAAATAATCACTGAAATTATGTTAATGTGTTTATTTTCTTGGGTCGAAATCGAATTTTTGGATGAAAAAAAATAGGATCGATTAAAATATATATCATTACACCCTTTGATCGTCATGTCACCCAAGTTAAGTGTACCAAAGAGTATTCCTTGCCGAGAACCAATCATTTTATTAGTAAAACGATGACGTTTGAAACTTGATTTTTTTAAACAAGCAATTAAAAACACGATTATCCTGCATAAAGAGAAAGATTAGTTAAATTTTGGAGTAGCAAAGTGCATTTGCAGATATTATCTATCGGTGGTTTCAAAAACTTTTTTGGGGCGAGTCCCCAGGCGAGTCTCGAAGTGGGGCGTATCAAAAATGTTCCGGGCCGTAAATTGAAGACGTAGATTCATAAGGCGTAAGTCCTAAAATTTGAGGCGTAAGTTCCGAGCATAAAAACGTAAGTTCTGGGCATAAAAACGTATGTTCGGGCGTTTTTTATTTATTTTTTGAATTTTTTTGCTTTAAATCATTTTTTTTTTTATCATTGGTGTAATAATATTTCTCAAATAATAATTATAATACTTTTTTTCTTCATTATTGATTATTAGTACTTATCTCAAATAAAATCATAATATAAATTCTACATATTATAGGTTATTTATAAAAAATTATTTGTAAAATCACTGAAAAACTTACTTTTGCTTATTTATTAGTAATAAAACTATAAAATTGAATATACATGAGATTACGCCCCGTAGATCTATGGGACTTACGCCCCATGTCTGAGGGCTTACGTCTCGCCCCGTACTGTATAAAACGCCTCGCCTCACGCCCCCGCCTTTTAAAACATTGTTATCTATCATATTCAAATGACAATAATGATCTGAAATATTTCCTCTGTTTTATTTTACTTGGTCCCTGTTGACCTGATATATTTCTTAAGAAAAATTTAACTAGAAGTGTATTTTATTTTATTAATAGTGTTATGAGCCCCCGCCTTTTAAAACATTGTTATCTATCATATTCAAATGACAATAACGATCTGAAATATTTCCTCTGTTTTTTATTTTACTTGGTCCTTGTTGACCTGATATATTTCTTAAGAAAAATTTAACTAGAAGTGTATCTTATTTTATTAATAATGTTATGAAACTCTAAATCTTTTTTTTTTGGTTTTTCATCTGGTGTTCGGTTATCCACATTGGAGCTCGACTAAATTCAGATTCGCGCCGGAAAGTCCCACATTGAGGGATAAAGCGCTTCCTAACAAAGACGATTCCGTATCCAAGGGGGCTCTAACCCGAGACTTCTTGGGGTTAAGGATGAAGGAGTTGGTGAAGCTCTAAATCTAACTACTACTATGTTATATAATTTTAAATACCGAGGGTATAGTATGGAAAAATTTAATGTAATAAAATTCTCTTTTTGCTAAAATGAACTAACAAAATAAAACATCAAATTTTGTATAGGACCAAGTAAAATGAAATGGAGGGAGTACTTAATTTGTTCCAAATTATTTACTTAAAATAAATACCTTTTATTTTGAAAGTTACCGTTGATATAAATCCACTACATATTTTATACATTTTTCTCAAAATTTTAAATTTTACATTTAAATTTAAGACTTGCTGTGATACTTTATATTATTTAACTAACTTTAATACAATCTATTATGTGTATTTCATTCTGTGGCAGTTTGACTTCGACAGAGAAGCAGCATTTATAACCGTTTTACTCTTTTAGACATCTCATTTATAGTTGCATTAGAAGTTTATAACTCGTAGCAATCAGTTTTGTGAATTTTTTAATATTAATAATAACTTATTGAACATTTTTGTTTCCCAGCAAAAAAATTCAGAACTAATTATTCCCTTATAAAACTTAATTAAAATAGCAGATTCAAATTTTAAAATGTATGAATACTAAACTTATTATGGGTACATATTTGTTCAGTGAACTTTTATCCAAATATATAGGATTTGAACCAAATTAAATTAGTGAATTATACCGAACTTGTACCTTATATCTAGATTTTTTTAAATAAAAAAAATAGAGGTAGATGAAGGGAAAATAGGGAAGGGATAAAAAGATAGATAATCGAACTCTTACGAACGTTTAAGTAGTCGACCAATTGAGCTATTAAGTTTTTACAATTGAACTGCAGAGAAATTGTCTTTCAAATTAAGCACGTCCGATCAACTTAATTTTGAGTCATCGTATTCGGCAAGTTTATTTATTTCACGTTGGAGGTAAAAATGGATGGTTTGGGTGAAATTCAGAACAATCAAAATTAGTTAATTTAATGATGAGCGAGTTACTGGCACATTTAAAAATTACATAGGCTGAAATGTAGATCATAACAAGTCATCCAATTTTTATTGTTTTTTTGCTTTGTTTATTCTCTTTTTATTTTTAACATTTTTTTTATTATAACGATTTATAACATATCAAACAAAAGATATCTTATTAAAAAGAATTGACATTTTTTTTATGAGTCAATTTGAACTATATATCAATCTAATTTTTAATTAACTGAAATAAATTAATTTAAATAAATTGAATTAATAAATAAGAGAATCAATAAACCGTCAAAAATGAATGAATTGGACAAGTTATATTTTCTAAGCTAGTTTTGCCGCCTCTAAAACCTACAAATATTTAAAAATATTCCAAACTTTTTGATAAATCAAATTTAACAGCTAGTGGAGTATTTCCTGTAGTCCTATCATGCAATTTAATTATAGGATCCTCAAATAGTGGAGTATCCTACTTGCGAATAAAAACTACCATAATTTTAGTGTTCGAATTAGGTTGCGTATTGTAATTATTTTTATGACATATTTCCTATATTTTATTAGCATAAATATCGAATAATTTTATTTATTATAACTTCGATAGACAAAAAGATTATCTATTTCTTTCATCTTAAATTATATTTTATCCCGATTTCTAAAAATAATTATCTCCCATTATTTGTCATTTCAATAGTTCAAGAAGATATTAATTGTCTTTCTCCATTTTATCCTTAGTATAATAATTGTTTTCTAATACTATAAATAAATCAGTAGAGTAAATATTTAATGAAGAGAAATGATATCTTAAGAAACAATAACTGTAAAATAGTAAAAAATCCTTGTTGATTAAAGTTTCTTAAGAGGTGGGTAAACGAAAAACATAATATCATTAAAAGGAGTAATATGTTTGCATTAGAAAGTATAATGACCATGTTTATATATAATCATCCTCGAATAGGAGGAAACCATAGTGGTTAGTCAGAGAATTTTTTTTTTTTGTTTTAATATAATATAATACTAACGTAAAACTAAAATAATAAATAAATTTGTTAGGGTTATTCTCCCAACAGATTTGATCATCCCATAGGGAAGAAGTCTTAATTAGACCCAAGAGATTTTCATTTCCAACCTGCCAATATTCTCTGATGAAGATCTAAACCCATGGCAGACCAAAGATATGCCTTTGCTCGAAAACCGCAGCCCTAAATTAAATTACTACTTTTATCTTTCTTTATTCATCATGTACTTCTAACTAACTTTATTAATTTAATCTAACGTGCTTTTAAATACTTTTCTCTTGGTTTCATTTTAATTTGTCATATAACATATTTTTAAGATCATAAGATTGAAGAACATGTTGATACACCCTACGTATATTCAGTTTAATAAAATTATTTTATTAAAATTTGTGTCAAGTTAAAATAAAAGGATTGGAGTAACACTTGTTTTTTTTTAAAATAAAAAACTCAAAGGTGCATAGCTGACGTGTCCAACTTTATTTTTTGGTTCAGGTATGCCCACCCTCTTCCCCATCTACCAAATCCATTTGATGATTTCAAAAGGGAATGTGTGCGTGTTGCTTTCAATTCATCATGCCATTATGAATTAAATATTCAAACCAGTACAACTATACTCCTTATTAACTACTGTATATGTAACTAACTAGGCTATGGCATATTCTAATATGTCAAATTAATGCAGAATATATATATATATAGTAGCCCAAGCTAAAGAACTTTAGGAATTGAAACTTGCCAGTTGCCACATTAATACAACTCCTAAATCATTCCATTGAATAAGCCATTAGGTCTTGTAATATATCAACAAATTAAAATGATTATGCATGCAAGTTCATTTATATATATATGTTCTAGATGGAATTAGCGACCAACCCCTCTACAGCTTCTACATAAAAGAGACATTTTATAGTGCTGGTTCGTGTGAGGTGGTGAGAATTAAGCGGCGAATTCAAAATTTAAATTTAAAGTTGTACAGTAAATTCTACCGAACCCGTAAATATGATTAATATGATTGGAAAAATAAAATAAATGAAGGTTTAGGAGGGCACATGCAAAAAAGGTAGAGAGGAGCCAAGTTGTCTATATCACTTTTTTGCCAAAGAGATGAACTCACCACCAATCTATCATCTCCATGCAAATACTAATTAACATTCTCTCTTTACATATGGTTGTTTCCTTTTTATAGACTTTTTCACACTCTATAAACCCTAAAAATATAACAAAGCAAAAAAGCAAGTGTTTTTTTTTCTTGCTTTTTGAACTACGTAACTGATAGAGTAAAACATTAATAAAGCTGAATTAAAGGAACAAAAAAGAGGAGAAAAAGATAAGGCTCTAATAACATACAAACACATTTAACTTTTTAGATCAAAAGTTTGAAAAATACAAACCTAACCCAATCCAGAATTTCTCTATAAGAAGGTAAATACATCATACAATAATTTTAGCTAGCTAAGCTAAGGTTAACCCCTTTTTTCCCCCCTTCATGTCTCTTTGTATTATATTTTCTGCGTTTTACTAAAAAAGCGCAGAGATTAAAGAACCTTAATTACCATTGAATCTCCCATTAATTTCCTCTTGATGAAGATAGATCAAAGTTGAGGAAAATCTTTAAAATAAAGCGAAGAAACCCTATAAAATCTCATGGAGATGGGCCGAACCCTGGAAGATCGGGCCACTGATGATCATTTGGGCCAAGAGATGCACCAGCAGCGGAACTGCTATCAGTAGCAGCTCCGCTGCTACTGGCTGAGCTATTCGGCCAAATATTATTGTTGTTGTTGTTGATGAACCTTTGTGTCCATGAACCCAAAGGCCTTGTAGGTTGAAACTGCAACGTTTGATCAGATGGGTAAAAAGATGATTCCAAATTGGGCTTTTGGTAAAATCCAGTACTTTCCATTTGTTGACTGATTTGAACCTTAGGAGGAGGAGGAGTTGGAATATTGAAATTACCAAATTGATTGTTATTATTATTGCTGCCTGAAATTAGCCCAAGCTGAGATTGATTATTGATACCTTGTGATAATTGACTCATTGATTGCATGGCAGCTAAAGAAGATAAAAATCCTCCACCACCACCACCGGTATACAGAGAACTCATTGACGGAAGTGGCGGCGGTTGAGATCTTGGATTGTTACCTGAGAAAAAAGCAGCTGATAAATTCGGTATCTGCGGCGGATGTAGTATCTGATGATGAGATCTAGATGAACTTTCACCAGCTGATGAAGATGAACCACCGCCCTTCATTGTGCGTTTACCTTTACGGCAACCACCGCCGACGGGGACGTTCCTTAGGGTTCCACCTTGAGTCCAGTACCTCCTACACGTCTTGCAGAAATAGCGAGGTTGAGTCAAACTGTAGTTGTTGTAGTAGCAAAACTTTGTGTTGTTTGAATCACAACGAGGGCATTTCTGCAGTGGTGGCTGCGGTGGTTGTGCCGGAGAAGATGAGTTGTTTTCCGGCATCTTCATTCTTCGATTCCGATCATTTTCTCCCGATGATCTTCCACCTAATTGATCCTCCATCTCACTCTTTTTGCCTTTTTCCTTGATGGAGAAAAGAAACTAATTTCAACAAGTTTTTATAGTGAAACTTCTCTTCTTCTTCTTCTACAGATCACAAATTCAGATTAAGTAAATGCACACGCATGCAAGTCAAACCTCTCAACCCCCTTCCACTCCTAGAGATATGATTGTAATTAAATCTCAAACTTCTCGTCAACGTTTATACAGTCAATGCTTCAGTTGAGATTATCTAATCATATATATAAGGAACTAAAAATTGAAGAGCATGAGAATTTCTATAAAAATCCTACTAGTAGATAATTACACTTTTGTAAATGAGGAAAATAGAGTTAAAAAAAGACATATATAAGGAAATTAATAATAACTACCACCACCTGCCTGCCTTTTTATGGTTAATCTTCATAAAATAATTATAGTGTACGGGAAGACAGAGTTTTACTAGTCTTTTTATCTTTAGCTTAGATAAGTTTAGAAGAAAAAAAAGGGCTGGGGTTGGCGTAGGGGAGGGGGGGGGGTGGTGGTGTAAGAGGCGTGCGTGGCTACATATGAATGTTCAGTTAAAGTGAAGAGAATACTGAGATGGGACCGAACGAAGAGGTATGGTTTATGTTGTATTTCTGTTACGTCTGTGTTCAATCTCGTCTCAACAAATAAAGGAAAGAAGCCATAATTTTCAGTTCAACAAACTTCTGAGCAGACAAGAATTTCCCCAAATAACGACAAAATTAATTTTGCTTCGACTCAATCAAAAAGTAAAGGGGAGAAAATTTAAATATGGACAAGCTAAGTGATCAATGACACATACAAATACAGTAGCAATAGGTGTATGTGGACCACTAGGGGAGGAATTGAGGCCGCGCCGGCGCCGGCAGGAGGTGGAGGATCTGGCGGTTAATTGTTATATCAAATGGGTTGTGTAGCTGTGTCAGCTTATTAGTCATTTTTGATTCTCCACTTTAGTTTTTTAATTTCTTTCTCTCACTTGTAACTCTGACATGTTCATGCTTTACTATATCCGTCACTTTGTCATGTTGTGATTTTTAAAAGTTAATTTGATTAATTTTTAAAATTAAATTAGATTATATTAATTTGATATTTTAAATATAAAATTTAGATATTCAAAAACTCTACTAAAAGTACTATAAATTGCAATTTCTTGCATATCAATATGATAAAAAATATACCGTAAAATGTTAGTCAAAGTTCTTATGATTAATATAAAATTTAGATATTCAAAAACTCTACTAAAAGTATTATAAATTGCAATTTCTTGCATATCAATATGATGAAAAATATACCGTAAAATGTTAGTCAAAGTTCTTATGATTTGCTCTAAAAAAAAAAAATCATGACAATTAAAAGTGGAGTGGACAAAGAGAGTATTAAACAGACTGGTATACCCACGACTATGGTTCATAAGATTATTGACACCGAAATTGGCAACTCGATTGACTTGACATAAATTACCCAAGGCAACTAGATTGATTTCATGCAAATTATTAGTATTAGTATTGTTTTTGAATTATTGATAGTCTTAAAAATATATATTATTTTAACTAACTTAACTTGGATATTTCATCAATTTACTATATAACATAACAAATAATCTCAAGCTCATAAAAAGTTAAGAGAAGTGTTGAAAACACGTTTAAACTTAAGATAATTTAGGGATGTAATTCACTCATATTGCCATATCGAGGGTGTGTCAAAGTAACTAATCAAGTAAATGAATAATTTAAGGTAATCGATAGTTCAAAAATGATTCAATATTTCTCTCTTATTAATAACTTGGGGAAAAGTTCGCTCTTTTCTCATTTGTGGAGAGTTCCTTGTTATGTGTCTTAAGATGTTTTAGTAAAGATTTGATAAATCTATAATATCTTAAGCTTTAGATATTTAAGTTACAAATTGTTCTGATTGGGTATCAGAACAGATAATAAATTATTTTTATTAAGTAATATATTTAATATAATTCTGAAAAAACTTTTTCATGTAATTTCAAGGGTATATTTAGCAGTAAGTTAATCACAAATAACATAACGAAAGACCTTATCATTTTTTTAAAAAAATTATATTATATATACGCATTTTAAACTCAAATTTATAAAGTTATTAAAATTATATTTCTCAATCTTTTGCCCTTGTGTCCATTTAAATTTATACTCATAAAATGAAACAGATCGAACGGGATTCTAACTTACACATAATTATATTAATTAGGGAGGTTAAGTATGCGGGTTGAACTTAATGTGAGTGTATGCTGATTCAAGTTAATACATGTATAATAATGATCCGCTAGCTAAAACAAAGTACTTGGGTTGAATGAACTAACAAATGGATCACAATTTAACTAACTCAATTCACACTAAGTTTTAGTTTTATTATTTGATTGCTTATAATTTGTTATGTACCTAATTCTATTTTATTTTTAATTATTATTATTGTTACTAAATAATACATCACGCATAAAAAATCTTTTGTCCAAATTCTTATGAATTAATTTGAGTTATATAAACTCAACTTTTAGCTAGATTGAATCAGACGAATCAAAATGTATTGAATTTATAATTAGACAAATCAACGATCCATTCGAATTTAAATCGATGTGGCACTTAGGTGAGGCACGTGACATGATGCATAGCTTTATTGTTGTCGGAGCTATGGATGTGGTGCTAGAAGCCAATGGAAATTACAACTGCCCCCAAAACCATACAAATACAGCCCATACTCCTTATTTACATATGTTGTGAGAAAATATTGAGATAAGCACTCTTCTAGTTATAATATATATATTTATATACCTACGCCGTATCTTCAATGAATCATATATATTCATTTATAAGTAACTATACTATTCCTAGACGTGGATAATGACTATTTGTAGAGGTTGCTAATTGACTATAATAGACCCTGCTTGGATGGCACTAGGGGTTAAGATTTGAAGTCATTTTTCGTTATCACATGATTACATTTGAATTAACTAAAAAGAAAGAGAAAATTTAGAGTAACTTTCACATATAGCAAACATAAAAATCATATTTGTGTGCTATAGCTATAGTTTGCATAGTTGCGCTCCATAGCAAAGATAAATATGTATATTTCGCTATACATATACAAAAGAAAGCAGTTGTATAATTTCGCTATACATATACAAAAGAAAGCAGTTGTATAATTTCGCTATACATATACAAAAGAAAGCAGTTGTATAATCTGCTTTGGTTGTGTTTGTATAAAGCGAGAAAGAGAGAGAGACAAAAGAAAACTGGACAAGGGAAGATCGTATTTGTATAAGCATAAGTGTATAGGACGAAAATATATGCATTTGTATTTGTATATACAATTTTCTCTCGCTTTATACAAATACAAACTCATTTTATACATTTGCGTTTTTTGTATAAAGTGAGAGAGGCGAGTGAGCGAGCGAGATCTGGGAGAGGGGAACGAAAATATATGTATATACAATTTTCTCTCGCTTTATACAAATACAAATGCATTTTTGTATAAAGTGAGAGAGGCGAGTGAGATCTGGAGAGTGGTGAGCGAGATTTGGGAGAGGGGAACGAAAAAAAAATATATATATACAATTTTCTCTCGCTTTATACAAACACAAACGCATTTTATACATTTGCGTTTGTATAAAAGCGAGAGAGGTGAGGGAGAGAACGATAGTGGCGAGCGAGATTCACCTGGAGAGAGGCAAAGTAGCAACAGTTTGCTATGGGGTATAATTAAATCAAACTATGGTTATAACATTTAATTTGAATTACTAGTTTGCTATTATATACAATTTTCCCGAAAATTTATCATTTCCAAACACACTTGATGTCACCACAACATTTTGTTAAGGCCCAACACTACTGGGCCTATCTTCATTTTTTTCTTTTGAAAGATAGGAGTTCACAAGTCACAACCAATATATCGAGATCGATGACGTTTATATATAGCCTACAAAGATACAAATTCGTATGAATTTTACTTGGAGATTAGGTGAGTAAACCTATCGAAGTTGTCCCCAAATAACGATTCTTAACACTTCGTTTGAATAGTTATATTGTGTTGTTAGTTTAAATATAATATTTATTTAAATTGTTAATTAAATTCTATTGTATCGTATCATTTAAATCCATTGTTAAGTAACAATGAAAAAACACATTTTATATAACTAATTAAATCACATTGTTATCTTAATATTTTCTTCTCATTTTATTTTTATTTATTATTAAATAATCACATTTCTTCTTTTATTGTATCTAAAAATCATATTTATCTTCTGGCCTACCTTTTATAGTAACTCTACTTGTATCCCACTTTATCATATCACATTTCTTCACATTTCTTCTTTTATGGTACCTAACAATCATATTTATCTTCTAGCCTACCTTTTATAGTAACTCTACTTGTATCCCACTTTATCATTGACATTAAATAACAATGGAGAACGATACAATCTGTCCTTCATTAAAATAAAGTATGATACAATACAATTTAATACGATACATTATAAAACATGACATTATGTAACGACGGAGAACGATACTATCTATTATAGATAATGTAACAACGGAGAATGATACAATCTATCATTCATTAAAACAATACAATACGATACAATACAAATATGGAAAATAATACAATCTATCATTCATTAAAACAATACAATAGGATACAATACAATAAAATATAATACGATACTGAAACAATTAAGTGAAAATAAACCTAATGTCTTCTTTCCTCTTCCAATAATCTTCCCTTTCCTATTTCACCTTTAAGAAAATAATCTTGTAAGAAAATAAACTTAATGCCTTTTTTCCTCTTCCAATAATCTTCCCTTTCCGATTTCACCTTTAAGAAAATAATCTTAATGTCCATTCTCCTCTTCTATAATCTTCCCTTTCCTATACCTTTAAGAAAATTATCTAATTATCTTAATGTCCATTTTCCTCTTCCATAATCTCCCCTTTCCTATTTCACCTTTTAAGAAAATAATGTTAATGTCCACTTGCCTCTTCCATAATCTTCCCTTTCCTATTTCAGCTTTAAGAGGATATCTTAGATGCCGTTTGGAAATTATAAATTTGTGTGTTCATGAAAATATCGCCCGTGGGGTTGGGGGAAGCAAATTCAAACTTAAAAAAAAACTGACATTAGAAGATGTTCATGCTTGTATACAAATAAGCAAAAAGGAAATAAGTTGTGCAACATATTAGCAAAAAAACCTTTTTCACTAAATTATTCAAATTCCTGTTGCTCAAAATTTCTTAGGATCACCAGAACCCCCTGCACGCTTCCTCTGCTCCACCACATCTTCATCCATCGTATCTTCCTTCCGCTTACCCGTACGATCTTCGATATAATCATCAACTGACTTCTGATCATCCTCCGCCGAACCAACAACAGTTTCCTTAATCTTCTGAGTCGTCTCTTTCGCTGCTCCCATGGCATCCTGCATTGCTTGCTTAGCTTTATCAGCTATTGCCTGTGCCGTCTCCGCAACTTTGCTTCCCCCTTCTTTCGTCTTATCAGCCATGGCCTCTGCAGTGTCCTTAGTCTTCTCCTTCATGTCGTGGGCTCGCTCTTTTGCACTCTCTTTAGTGTCATGTGCCATTTCGGCTGCCTTGTCTTTCCCTTCTTTTGCTTTATCGGCTGCCTTTGCAGCCATATCGTTTGTTTTGTCTTTCATGTTCTCCGCGCTTTGCTTTGTTTTATCTTTCATGTCTTTGGCTGTACGCTTAGTTTCGTCCATGGACTCTTTCATATCGTCTTTTGTTTTATCAGCCATCTCCCTCATAGGAGATTTATCATCTTTAACACCTCTATCGAAGTCTTGTCTTCTTTTTAAGTCCTCCGACTCCGATGCATGGAATCCCTTGAAACATAAATGAAAAACATTTTGACATATCCAGTAGAATCCCATACAATATTGAAATCCTTCAAACATAAAATGAAAAGCATTATTGTTCCGCCACCATTTTTAATAAATTTGATTACTAATCTGAAGTTGTTAACCGATTTTTGTAGCAAGTTGGCAAAACACTAAAAAGGAAGATCTCAGTTCCTAACAATATTTTTACATAATTAGACCACTTGAGAGGTGGCTTGAGTAATTTCTTTATCGCTACAAACAAAATAAGTTAAATTTATCAGCGTAAACAATATGTTTGTACGACCAGATTCAAAAGTAATTGCAAGTGACTAGATCTATTTAGAGTTGATTCTTAACAAAGAATAAATGTCAAAAGTAACGTGCTATATAACATGTAAAACACATCGTTGGAGGCTATATAACTTATAAATCCAAAGTTTAAAAATGTAAAAACAATGTCAACCGTCTATTACAATGAACTAGCAATTTGAACAAATATTCTCCCCGCTCAATTTGTTTGTCTAAGACCACAAAATTGAAAAAAATATTTGGTACAATTTAACATATTTTTAATTTAAATTCTTAGCCCGTGTCAAGTAGTTTAAAACAGAACAAACAAATCGAAACCGAGGGGGTATATTTTATGATCCGAAGTGGAACTAATTCATTTTATTTTAACTGATGAATTCGAGGATGTGCATAATATCTTACTTTACGTTACAGTCAGAACATATGTAAATTAATAAATCCAAAATGAAATGAAGGCAACAAAAATATACTAGTACAATATTACCTCAGAATGATTAGGGGAAGAGGAGAAGCATATTTTGTGACGAATAACAAGAGATGTTGTTTGAGGAATAGTCTTCAAAGGGTAGAAGAAGGAGACATTACGGCGGAGGAAAAGAGAAGAGGTTCGAGGAAGTGACTTTGACAAGTTCAAAATGGCGTTTTTTGTGATTGACATCGCTGCCATTCTTTGGTTGCTATCACAAAAACGAGTAATTTTTCTTTTTCTTTTTCGTGAATGTGATTTCTTGCAGTTTCTCTGTTACAGTTTGCACAAGTTGCTTCTTTCATTCGGCAATCTGGCTTTGATGTTATAGTGGCAAACTTGCAAAAGATAAAAGAAATTGGTGTCGTCGTTACAGTATGACACGTTTGATTGTAAACGCCACGTGTAGTGAACATATTCAAAATTGTTACACGACGCACAAGTTGTGATTGGTGTTACACACAGATGCAATTGACATTATCTTTTCCTTTACTTTTTTTTTTACAAGAGATTGCCACAGTTGATGTAAAACACAATTTTTAGCTTTACGTCTCTTTTTTCTGCAAGTGAGTGAAACATAATTATAGAATTAATAAAAATACGGTTTATCTAAATATTTCGTACACGTAATGCTTTTCTTATAAATAAAAAGATAATGCTAAATGGCCAAAAACATATTGTCATCCCGAGTTGAGTTGAGAATTAGTAATTGACTAAAAAGCTAACGAGAACTGTTTCATCGAAAAATAAAATAAAAGAAGAGAAGTTTATAAACTAACTTATTAAAATGAAAGAAAAAGAAACTAAAGACTAAGATTTTATTTTTAAGCTCTTTAACTTCTTAGAATTTAAGAAGAAGCTCATGAGTTTTGTGTTTTGAATTATCAACTCGATTAATATTTTAACTCTAATTAAAAGAGCTGGTATTGAGGACCTACTGTCTCAAAATAAAAAAATTGCCCCTCCCTATGCATAGGCGTATCTATAAATTATAATACGATTTAAAAAATAAGCATCCATCCAGAATAGTGAAATTTATCATATATTTAGAACAACTAAAATTTATCATACAGATGCTTTCAATCGCATTAGAGCAAACTCTACATCCAGAACAACAAAATTTATCATACAGATACACTACCCGTGCAACTCGCCACAATAACGCATTAAATCCCGAAAAATGCATCTTAAAATATTATTAACGATCGAGTAGATTAAAGTTATATACAACTGAGACTAGAAAAATATATGGACATCGATAAACATAATTTATCGTAAATATCAAATCAAATCTTATCTTATTACAATCTTCTATCAAAAAGGTAGACCCCTAGACTTTTTACAATTGTGACACGGAGTCTGATTTGAATATGTTGTATGAAATTTATCCTGGCTAAATTTTATATCATTCATACAAAACACTGAACTCCTCCAGGCTTGCATTAGCTTCTCATTACTCCGATCCCTCATTAATTTTTTATTAATTATGTGAAATCATTTAATTTGACATAAATTTGAAAAAAAAAAAACCTGACTTGAAATTTATGATCTAAAACGACCTTTAAGATCGAAAACATAGTCAGATATCGTTTTGATAAAATAGAGGATTGTGGATAATACTATGAAAAAAAGAAGAAGCTTTGCAAAGTATGATCAGTGCTCTGATTATTCATTCAATCTAGGCTAGTAGAAGTAGATTACAAAGTTCAAGCTAGCTAGTCCATTGTACTTCATTATTCTAAAAAAAAAAACCAAAGAGAAAATGATTTTCAAGAGGGTTGTGGTTTCTTCTCAACAATGGGTCTCCAATTGACATTCAAACCTTTATCTTCATCCACAGGCTTTCCTCCTGCTTCTTTAGCCAACTTCTTCTTAAGCTCTTTCTCATCTTCCTCTTGAACATTCTCTGGATCTATATTTCCCACCACTTTTTCTTTCAACTCTTGAGCAGTATCCTCAATTGCTTTCCATGCATCTTGAGTTGTTTTAGTGGCTTTATCCTTCACTTCTTTCGCCTTATCAGCAGCCGTTTCAGATACTTTACCACCCGTTTCATCACTATCGGTCCCGTACAACTTCCTGCTCTGTTGTTCCCACGCCTCCTCTGTTGCAGCAACATATCCTCCCTTTAATACATGAGTAGTAGTATTTTAACATATATATAATAATTAAGCATGTTTTTGTTTCACGGCTTCAACAATTAGTAAGGTAGGTAATTTCATGCAACAAACTTTAAATTAAAAGATAAATTGAGAACTTCTCTGTTACAAAAAATAATTTTTATATTTTATAAATAAATGTGGATTCAATTATAAATGTATGTAAATTTGATTAATTTCAAATTCTGGATGGATTTATGGCTTGTTCATTATATTTAGTGGTACATCTAGTATATATATATATATGTAGGATGACTAACCTTCCATATTTGACGACCAATGAAGACAGAGGAGGCTCGATGTGGGAAGGCTTTAGAGAGGTTGAAGATAGATTTTTTGCTTAAAAACGCCATTGATGCTTCTGTTTCAGCTTTTGCTTGGACACTTTTTCTTTTTGGTTGATGAAAAAAGGACTGAAGATGATTCTAAGGTTTTAGTAAACTCTTTTTAGTCACAACATTCTTGAGAATTTGGTTCATAAAGGAAGGGGGTTGGGGTCTCTTGAGAGTGACACGTTTAGAGGTTTATGTGCCACTTAATTTCTACGGTTGGACACGTGCCGCACGTTAGTTCTTGGCACAAATACCATTTTGCAAGATCACATCAGTGGAACGGAATGAACCGTCAAAAATCTCTTCAGGTGGGCTCCCTTTTTCAGTAGATGATGAGATTAGGATGAAAGGTATTATCTCAACGTCACTTCATTGATCACTATCCGATAGATATCTACAGTACTACTATCATATTCAGCGTGTTTTTAAAAGATGGAACAGAATGTTAAAATGTGCTAAAAATTGTGTCTTAGGTAGTATGGAGGATGTTTGAAAAACTAGATACCAAATGGATGAATAGTACTAGTATGTTTTAGACCCCCCTACCAATGTGACATTGGTCCAGGTTGAGATGTAGACGACTAGTGTTAAATTTATGAATTTATAGAAGAAAGATTCTGTTTGAGAAGGCTGCATTTTGAAATTTACATAATTAACAAATAATCACTTGCAGAAAAATTAAATGGTACATCTGCAGCTATCCCAGTTGAAACATTTTTTTTTTCTACAAAAATCTTGAAGATACAAATCAAAGCAACGGGAAGAAAGGAAGGTCTTCATTTCCAGAGTTCTTCCATAGGAATGCCACGTTCTTGAGCAACTTCACTGAATTGCCTCATCTGCTGAACAGCAACAACAGTGGCTCTCGCATTGTTGAGGGCATTGTTACTCCCAAGCTGCTTCCCCAAAGCATTCTCAACACCAGCCATTTCAAGAACGATCCGCACAGCACCACCAGCAATCACTCCAGTACCAGGGGCTGCTGGTCTAAGCATCACCCTTGCTGCTCCAAAGTCTCCCTCAGATCTGCAATTTAGTTGTTCAGCAATATTAGATCCCCAACTTATAAACCAAATATCAACATGATTCTTTTTTCTTTCTTTTTGGACAATGGCACTATTCCACCTGCTATCTTCAACTAATACACGTACGAGTAACTCTACCCACTAAGACTTACAAAAATATAAAGAAATCTTCTAAAGCTTGCGTCTCTACTGAAATTTGAACATATTGGTTGCAAATAGCAAGGTACTAATTCTTTCACAATGAGCTGCCTAATTCAATCAATATTTTTGCAACTACAGTCTACATACATGGCAAGCCAAATGCTAAAAGAAGATTTCCTCAAGGCAAGATGTGGTAAAACCTTTAGACGAATCAGTTTTTCTCATCAAACGGCTGCAAATATGTGCATCCCTCTAGGACAACAATAAATTAAAGAGGATCAGAGAATAAAAAAAACTTCTCATATAAACGTATTCCATCCCCTCCAGGCCTCTCATTTCATTCCTCCAGATTTAGCAATAGATGCAAGGATAACCATGACAAGAAACAAACTTCAGCTCTATAGTTAATACACATCCTAATATATATAGCCTGCCTGTCTTCAACATAATTAAACATAGCACACCACTGCTAAGTCATAACTTTCATTACCATGTTTCTCAATTCTTCAAAGAAAAGAATTTTCAAAAACAAACACCACCCAAAGAAAAGGAAAGAGACTTGAAAAGAAAAGAACTCCTGATATCACCCTCCCCTCCCACAAAAGAAACTCAGAAAAAGACATCGACAGCTAATAATGCAATCAGGGAATAAAAGTGAGGATAGATCAAATTGATCTCTTTCAGATGCATAGGCTAGAATCACCAATGACCAACTTATTTATTTATTAGACTGACAATCTAGTTAAAAATCTACAGAATTTCCTTCATGTTACAAAACTTAGTAGTTTTCCCTGCTAACATATCCGTCTAAATGGTGACACACACACACCAAAACAAATCTACAAAAAGTTACTACTTTTTTTACTTTTTCACTGAATATCCTTTCTTAAAGTTGAAGAGGAGAAGCAATCATTTTTATGACTTCCACATATTTCAGACAGATGAAATAGTGGACATGTACATTTTGTCACCTATTAAATCAATGAAAACAAACACAGAGACCAATAACACACACTTGTGCACATCTCATTTTTTGATATACAGTCAACAACATGAGAGGTTCGCCATAATACAATTACAAAAAATTAAATTTCAGATGCTTAAAATATATAGAGCTTATCAAGCATCCCAGTCTGTACCCGTCCCCATGGGTGTTGCCTAGCGGTAGTGAAGTGGGTGAACTTCATGGGACACCAGGGTCAAATCCTACCCGTGGTTGAGGTGTGAAAGAATTGGCTCAATCTGTGAAAGGAGTAGAGACGGCGAGATTCCAAAAGTGTTCACAGGTAGATGGAAATTTTATATTTGGTTGTCTTTGGCTCAGTCCATAAAAGGAAAGGTCGAACCACATAAGAAAGTTTTTGAACAGAGATCAATCAAGTATATCCAAGACAAGAACCATATACAACTGATCTAGAAGATTCTTTGTAATTCCATTTATTGGTTAAGTTTATCGTCAAGAGGCACAACTAAAATTGGTGACTTTTTCTGAACGAAAATCTGTGATCATGCCAACTTTTGGTTACACAAGAATACCATGGCACAATGAAAAACCTATGCAAAAATTATTCAAAAGAAGAAGAAGAATAAAGAACTATCCAGCAGCATCAATATATGGAAATGGAACTACTCTACTTTATTTAACTGAATAATCAGTCTTTTTGCATCTTCGAGTGCATAGATAATGTCATCTCCCCCTACACTTCTATCCTTCTTCACCTTACTAGGATTAGTTCACCACAGGATTCAAACTTGTCCGCACTATACTACCTTGGCAAAGAAGAAGAAGAATAAAGAACTATCCAGCATCATCAATATATGGAAGCAGAACTACTCTACTTTTTTTTTAACAGAATAATTCAGTCGTTTTGCATCTTTGAGCGCATAGATAATGTCCTCTCCCCCCTACACCTCTATCCATCTTCACCTTACAAGAATTGGTTCACTACAGGATTCAAACTTGTCGGCACTATACTACCTTTGCCATATAATGCTATACGAAGTACGACTCTAGCAACAGTTTGATCCTAAGAAACAACTCAAATGGCAAAGGTAACAGATAAGAAACTGATCAGCCATACCCTCAACCTTAGAGGAGTGAACTTCTGTAGCTTTTGCAGCCTTACTGAATTGAACAAATGCATAACATGGACCTCAATTCTCATAATATTTAATGACATTGGAATAGAGGTCTGCAATTCCTGCACCTCAACTAATTCATAGGCACCAGCTACAGTCCACACAAAAAAAAAGTTCCAGTAACTATGCCTAGGTAGGCTAGAGCAGAAGGGCTCGCACTGAGTGATATAATTGGTATTCAAACAGGAGATCTCTAGGTTATTACTCTTAATTCTCAACCATAAAAAGTACCTGAGAGACCCAGAAATATGTAGAGAAAATTCCTGCCTGTACCACTTAGACTAAAAGATTTGGTGGTTAAATGCATTGGCATTTCTGGTTCTACAGTGATGATCAGAGTCTACAAACCAAAATTCCCACCATGTAGCTCAATTTATGGATTTTCAAGCCTCTAAACTAGCTGAAAACTACACAAAAATCGTACAATTATGTCAAAACTTAACTAGTGATAGCACATTGTAGAAAATGAGAACATCACACAGTTTACCATTTACCTGTGGGGGAAAGTCAAGTACTTAGTCATAGGCACAGTAATTATATTCCTCCTAGCATTAACGGCAGACTTTTGCACAGCAGCAATAACCTCTTTAGCTTTACCAACTCCAACACCCACTTGCCCTTTTTTATCACCCACAACCACAACAGCTCTAAAATGCAACTGCTTTCCACCTTTAACAACCTTAGTAACTCTCCTAACTTGCACCACTCTCTCGTCAAACCCATCTTTGGCCTTCTCCTTCTTGGTTTTCCCAAACGAAGTAGTCTTTTTCACCTTAGAATCCATTGCATATATGTCATTCCCAAGAAAAGTCTCTCCGCTATAAGCTGCCCCATAAAGCTCTTCATAAGCTTTTGCAATTTCTTCTTCAGACTCCATTGGACCGTCATCGAAAGATGCTGGTTCTATAAAGTCTTCAGGACGTTCTGGAGGGTCATAAGTGGAAATTTCCTCTGGGTCTGTGTTGTCAAAGAAAGTGGTTTCAGCAGTTGTGGAATTTGGTTTAATGGGGTCGAATTTTGTTGGGTTTAAGAGGAGATAAAATGGTGACAGGATGGGTTTTGGGATGAAGAATGTATGGTGGGTTTGGGATTGAAAAGGAGAAAAGCGAGATGGGGAGCGTAGAGAGAGAGAAGAGAAGGTGGAGAGAGAAGACGCTGCCATTGTTGTTTTTGTATCAATGGCGAAGTAGAGGAAATAGATGTAGAGAGTGTAATCTTATCCTTTGGATAAAGAAGGAACATGGGCCAAGTTCAGATAGAAGTACGCTTTGGGCCTAATTTTGGGCCTCTTATCATGAATGAAAACTTGTAAACCCGCTCATTTATACGAGCTTACAAACTACCTGTGAAATGTAAATCATACCAGACAAGCTTGGTATAACAAGCTCGTACACACATGAAATGTAAGTCACACTAGGAAAGTCTAGTATACTGAGCTCGACTGAAAAGGCCTTGGAGGGGAAATAATTTCTAACCTTTTTCTATAGAATACCACCTGTTACATCAAACCAGTCACTCGTAAGAGTAGACATATTTGAATGAGTTCTTTAGTTAAGGCTAACATTTGAGTCTTTTATTTGAAGGTAGGTGACTCAAGTTCTTTTTGGAGAGGTATTAATTTTACAAGTCTCCAAAGTTTCTTCTGTACCTCCCCTTCCCCTTCTCCTCCACCACCTCTTTGCCTCTGCCTCTGCCTCCGCCTCCTCTTTCAATTCATCTGCCTCCACTTTCTGCATTACATACAATGAGCCGTGGAAACTATACTTCACGATGAGTCGATGATGACACTCATGGAAGAAAAATGCATGACACCAATGAGACATGGAAATTATACTTCACAACTTGAGGAATAGTATTTTCTTCGACAATTTCACGAATAGTTTGCCAACGATCAAATGAACAGAACTGTAAGATCAAGGCATCAGAAGGAAACTGCCAATTCAGGGACTTGATACCAATGTAATCATTCAGGAGGAAAGCAATCATGAATAACAAAAAGTAGCAGAAGCTCTATGAAAGTTTTGTGGCTTAACAAGAACAAGGAGGTTTAGTGACTGATACAGCCTAGCTTTCATACATATAATTAATTATCAACTTCCAAATGATAAAATAGAGCAGAAGAGTTTGAAACAAATGTCGAAAGTTGGTGACTGATACAGCCTTTCGAACAACTCATTCATTCAAATAGTGATGTAATTTGGATAAGAGAATGAAGAAGGTGGCTGTTGTATCTTGATCCACAAAGAAGCGTCAGGTCCATATCTTGATCCACTGGTCATGGCTCACTGAAGCTATGGTTCCATCCAAAGGTGAACCTGCTAGTGAAGTGATTATATCAGTATGTGCACTACATGACTGAGTTATACTGCTCTGGCAGAAAGGATTCCACAGCTCTAGGAACTGCAACAACATTAGACAGGTATAAGACAGAGGGAAAAGGAGAAAGGAAAATCAACAACTATACATGTGAATAAACTTCAAACAAGTACGCTTTCATCTGACACACCAATAACTCAGTTTGGAGATCTTATACTCCTGAATTTCCCTCAACGAAGAAGTTATTAAGCACCGTGGAATGATCAGACACAAGTAGGAAAGCCAAAAATGTTCAGATGAAATCAAAATATGCAATCATCATTTTCTTTCTTGAGACGAAAAAATAGCAAAATAATCGGAAGCAAACCTCATAACAATATGAGCATTTTGAGACATTATTATGGCAACAGAACCCAAAATTGCAGACGTCGCATATTCTTTTTTTTTTTTGATGACAAGGGAAACCCGCAGCCGCTACCCTTTGGGTGCGCACAGGGTAAAACCCCCGCTCCTATGCAATAGCTCGCAAACCACATAGGAGAGGTAACCCGCACTAGGCAAGCCTGGTGCGACGAGCTTGACCCAGAAGGCAAACCCCTTGCTTTCGCTGGCAAGGGGTTTCAAACTTGAGACCTCCAACATAGAAGTCCCAAGCTCAAACCACTGGGCCACCCCGAAGGGTCAGACGTCGCATATTCTTACCCTCCTAATATTCTTTTTCCAGCTCTTAGCTTTGGCTGACCAAGAGAGAAGTTCTTTGTTTTTTTCTTTCTTTTTCAGGATGGTTCAATATCCAAGCATCTTAAGTTAGGTTTGTTGTTTTTAAATTCTATGAGCTCAAAAGCTTCAGCATAAATGTCCACATTGTATTAACCATACCTCAAAGGAACCAATCACCAACACTTGAATGTATTCTGGGTGGAAAGTGCATGACTGGAACTTATTGCCACCAGAGCACAATTCATATAAACACTTCCCATCACTCACAGACCATATCCGTGCACTATCTTCACTCACGGATGCCAGGTATTTCCCACTCATATGCCAGCACATTGAGCGGATGTCTTTGACGTGTCCCTATAAATCAAAGAAAACGAAACCACATTGATACGATATGGTAATGCAACAGATAAGAAATTTTGAAACAAGTTGCATCAATGATCAAGAATAAGCATCTTACTTGTAACTTTTTTTGGATGCTGCTAGTTTCGACATCAAAAATATTTATAACATTTCCACTAGAACTTGCCAAAAAGTCCCCAAGTCGAGGTTGAAATCTAACGTGTCTACTACCTCCCTGCATTTGTACCAAGAACTAATCAAACAATTTTGCAGTGAATGAATAATAGCAAATTCTTTGTAAACCACTTTGTTTAGAACAATGAACAATGCATTGTTGAATGTGATACGGATGTTGGTTCAAATAAGATTATGAAACCCTTTCATTTCCTTAACTATGTATTTGTATGTGTATTCACATGATGACCAACTACTGATCTTGAAAACCTTGAAATTGCTCAGAATGAAGAAAAAATAAAGAGAAACATTTCCCACAATCAAATGCAGGAAGTCATGAAAAAAAAGATTCAAGAATGATTTAGAATCAAGTAATTAAGTAATCTCCAAATTGAAATGGAAGCATCAAAGGAAGTTAAATATCAAATTATGGAGCCTTTTATCAAATAGAGAAACCTCTTTATCAATATCTTAAAAAAAAGGAAGGAACTACAGCTACCAACCTTAAAAATGAGTTTGCATTCACCCCTACTGACATCCCACAGTCTAATGTCGTTGCTGGTATCACAAGAACTGAGGAGGCCCAACTTTGTTGGATGAAAATCTGTAGACATTACGTGCTCAACATGCCCGACAAGGTTTTGGAAAGGGTTGCTTGGCTGGATAATGACAAAATGGTGAGATATGTACAGTATCAAAGTTGTAATAGACACAGGTCAAAAAGTACCAATTCAAGAGATTAGTCAGTTTGTGAGAAATCCTGATAACCAGAAGAAAAGACAAAAGGTTCTGAAGGTCTAAAGACTTCATAAGATGTTTTAGTAACAGGAAGTCCTCAAATATCGACTCAAATGAAATGTATTATAGATAACATAACATGATGATGCTGATATTTGGTATAATTGCGATAAATCTTTTGAGTATCCTTACTACAGAGATAAAGAATGTGGCCATAAATGTCACATTACAATTGTCTGAGCAGCTAAGAAAATATATATGTTCTCGTCTAAGTACAAGCAAAAGAATCAGGATAATATCAGCACAAAAATCAGAAGAAATCATGTGGACCAAGAACAACGAAATCATAGAACTGATAAATATATATCCTGGTGATTTGACTCTGTGCTGACTGCTATTTGTGAGCTGTTACAACTTAAGAGAAAAGTAACTGAAAGAGTCATTCGACCAAAGGATCTGCAATGACAAATAGAGATAGTACCTTGGCTGCATCCCATATCTTCACAGTTCTGTCAAAGGAAGATGTTGCAAACACTGTTGAGTGTGGTCTAAAACGGATATCTGTAACGTGATGAGCATGACCTTCTCCACTATAAACATTGTTAGTTCCCAACTTCCAAATCAGTACCTAAGCATAAATTGCGTACAAGTTTGTGAAATTGAGATAAGGACTCTCCCATTTGACCAACTAGAATCCTGTTGAAGATTAATTAGACAAACCTTCTTGTCGTGTCCAGCAGCAGCCAACAACTCTCCTTCTGAATTGAAGTGGCAACATAGGAGCTTGCTAGTTTTTGTGTGAAGGTTGCTAATCGCTTTCAAAGAGTTGCCTGCAAAGCAATATGAAGTCAATTATCCTTTGTGCCGATATGAGATAACTAGCAATTTATCCATCAGGGTAAGAGCCTGACAAAGTCAGAAGCTACAGTGTTTAATCTTAAAACCTTGGTGTGACATCACATTCTTGTCTTCTTTCGTTTTAAGAAACAGTTATACTGAACAAATGTAAGATCTGGCAAATTTTTACAAGAGAACCTTACAGACGATACCATCTATTTGTCACCGTGAGAAGCTGACACACACTACTTGCTTCAAAGAAAAGAGGTTTATGACAGAGAAAAATATCATATATCAAAGGTCAACCATATACCTTCATATATGTGCAATGAAGCTTCCAATATAGTCCCTAAAACACTACTGGCACCTGGAAGAACGAATCAGGGTATAATGCTAATAAAACCTGCACGATTGGGTTCTCTTGGATAATTTATTTCTTCAACATATTAGGAGTAGATACACAACCTAGCTGGGCGAGTATAGGACCTAACAAAATGTGACACCAGTTATTTAAGGAGGATTAACTATTTCTGTCAACCGTCGATTATATAAATTGCAACCTTTTTAATATTAATCTTCTTAGGAACCATTAAGCTTGTTGTCACCTACCTTTCCATTCAGCTTGAGTGCGTGCAGGCGCAGCAAAACTAGCGACAGTAGTTTTCTCTTTCCCAACCTACAACTCAGGAATATATTAAATGAGCAAGAATAAAGCAGATGAAGACCATATAGACATTTCATACGCATTCGTCCAAGTGAATATAAAGGTGACAAAGACAAGAACAAACTAAGAAAGGGTGGTCCAATCCTCAAAAACGATGATGTCTATCAGCGACAGAGTGAAATAGAATCACCAGCACATGAAGGGCATAAGAAGTAGATGCAGAAGAATGATCTTACAGGTTCCAGAGAACTCAATGGAGTTTTCCTCTTTATGCCACTCTGATACAGAACACATGTAAAGAAATTAGAAGCCAAATAGGGGCGCACATGTTTCCTCAATTCTGGTACAGCTAAAATATTGATGAAATTTGAAGACATTTAAATAAGCCAGTTACTTGTGACAGTCTTTATGATCTAAGACCAACCTTATTTGAAGACTGCAGTCCCAGCTGGTTTCTGTGCTCCTGCACTACAGGTTGCTTTCCAGACCTTCTCATAATTCCTCCTATTTGCTGGTCAGCTGGTAAATTCTCTGGGATTCTTAGATTTGTCTCACCAAGCATCTGTTCACCAGAAGAAGAAGAAGAAAAAGTAAGGCAGGAAAGAAATCTCAATCACATCAGTTTAGTAGGATAACCCTAAGTTTCTCGGGTCGGATCCTTCATGATTTAATTTTTCAGATTCAGGAATATGGATCCATGTAATGGATACGGGATTTTCCTAAAAATAATTAAAATATCTAAAAATAGAAGTATAAAATCTAATTTATGAGATATTGTGTGGAGAACTTGAGGAGAATCCTGGAAGGAAATTAAAGGAAAAGAATTGACATAGAAATTTATATATAAAATGTATTCCATTTTCTTCAATTTCACCTTAGCTTTGTATTTGATTATAGAAATCATTAAAACTGTCTAGACTTTCCCCATTAATTTTGGTCAAAGTACCCAAAATTGGTTGACTAAATCGGACACGGATCCCACACCCATACCCACATCATGTCGACACGGGTGCGGCACCAAAAGTGAAGAGTCCGAGTAACTTAGGGATTGCCTATTTTTGGCCCTCAATATGTTGATTGTTGGACTATGCAAAAACTTTGAATTTTTTTGTCTCAGTTTTCTTTCTGCTACATAGGTTACTCCTTTTAAAGTTGAGTTTTCAAAGTACAGTACTTATTTTGGCTATTAATAACTTAATGTACAAGGTTTTACAAAGTGATTTCAAAGGCCAAAAAAATCTGAAAACCAATGTATGGTCAATTGCACGGCTAAAATAATTGCAGCATGATACAACCCTAGGAGCGAGATGGTTACTTGAGTATTCAACTTACCCCTGCATCTTTAACACTTGAGTCAGCTAGAGTGAGCATACAAAAAAGATCTCCAGAACTTGCAGGGGCAGGAAGTCTGAGCTTATCCCATGTTTGAACTGCCACACTTGGTAAAACATTCTGTTGAGCGAAGGATGTACTTCTCGGGAACTGTTCCTTTCGAGTTGGCACTATCACACTGGGACGCACAGCTTGATGGCTAATGACAGGGGGAACTGAGCCAACGTCCTGGGTTGGATATAAAAGGAATGAATGAACTAAAAGTTGACGGAACCTAAACATCATAATGGACTATACATTTCTATTGATGCAAAAGTTTAGGATACTCACAACAGATGGCCATCCTTGATGAGATGCTTGTTGGAGAGATTTGTTGTTCCCTGCATGTACAATGCAAAAAGAAGATCAAAAGGAAATTTAAAATTTAAAAAGGAAAGATAAGGATATCTACAAGTACAATGCAAAAGGAAGATCAAAAGGAAATTAAAATTTAAAAAAGAAAGATAAGGAGATGTCTTGCATAAAAATGTCAACAGATTTACTAATCTGACGGAACATTGTACAATATATCAACAACAACAACGACTAAGCCTCAATTCCGAGCCACTTGGTCACATTGTACAATTTATCATTAGGAAGAATTTAAAATTTCATCTATATGATCACTGCAAGAACTTCTCATGGTGTTTATTCTGAAGAGAAAATGATGTAATGAAGAGCACTCATCACACTGATTATTTTCCTTTGCTGAATCTAAGTTTTGAAGATTGTTTGTTTATTTCATACATCCTTCCATGTTAGTTTGCCTAGTGTCTTTTGCTGTGACAACTTCCAATTGATAATGAATCGAACTTCAAAATGAAACTAGAACTAACTAGAACTAAGAACCACAATAATTAAATGTTGGTCAGCAAGTGAACGGAAATTAATTGCACATACAGTATCATCGTCAAAAACCAAAAGATAAAAAGATGCAGAGGGGAAGTGCATAGTATCAAAGTTCTATTTTCAGAACTTTACTGAATGCCTCTGCCACATACTTGCTTTGGTGGATTGTATACCTAAGTTGTCATATGTTCATCCTTTTCAAACTTCAATCAGCAGCATGCATCTTTACCAAAATGGGGAAGTGTGTCATATATAATCATAGTTGTAAAGATTTTAATAAAGGTAATCTCCCATTGGCATAATCACAAAGGGAATGGGAATCAACTATAGATATTACAGGTGTAGTTTGATCAAGCCGGGCTCAGTTGTTTATCCTTGAGCTATATTATAAAGTTGAGCCCAAACTCAAGCTCAGATATCAAACTAGCTTCAAATTGGAGCAGAGCTCAATTCGAATATATGTAGACAAGTTCAAGAACGACTCGATATAGTAACAAGTGAATTAACAACCTTGAACTTGAGTTCAAGCCCAAACTAAAACTCACATGCACATATAGATGTAGTATAATAAATTTCTATCAGGAACTATTTTCATCTTTAATAAATATGTAATGGTTTTTGTTTGCTATAAGTGTAATACTAAAGATGACTCTTAAGGTTGAGCGAGTTGAGTTATGTCAAAATAATTATTTTCGATATATGAGTACGCCTTAAGGTTACACATGCCGGAATTGTTAAATAAACAGGCAAAGGTTGAGCGAGTTGAGTTGTATGTTTGAATAAATGTGGCCCGCTTATATACTTAATTAGTTGGACAACTAAGTATTATTTGATAACTAATTAACAAGAGTCACCTTAGACCCATGCAAGTCACATTTATAAATCTATACCACAAGTCATTTCCATCAGAAGTGGTGCTTATGTGGCCTGGCTAGGTTAGGAAGAGAATCACATAGAAACAACTGCCATTCAAGAATCTTTTTTCAATGTTAGCTAGATGGGCAGGGTTTCATATTTAGCAATCTTGAATTGGAGATACTTGTATGTAGCAAGTCATGTTGGCTCTACGTGAGGCCTTTTAAAGGCTATAATGACAGTCATCAATCCACCATCTTCATTCCTTTCCTTTGATCTGAACTCGAACAATGGCAATTTAAGGATGTACCGAGGTCATCTCTTCTTTGAGGAGGTTGAACATCCTTACTTGTCTCGTATTGGGCAAGCAGGTGCCGCACATGTGATATGGAAGCACTAGCTTAAAGAATCATAGTGAAAATCATACTAGTGATCGTCGTATTGGGCTAGTATTTATAATCCCAAGTATGTGACTCAATTTGGAAACTTACGTTAGTAAAAGAATAAATGATTAAGGTCTTACCACAAATAGTCATATCAAGGTAGCATGACTCACCAATGTATCATTCTAAGCTAGCGTTTGTCCATTGACTCCCAAATATTTTTGGCAAATATTATTTGAGTGAAATTTCACCATGTGTTTGGCCATAATATTTTTGATGACATGTTTTTGGCCATAATATTTGGGAAACATATTTCACTTTATCAAGACATGTGATTTATACCCATAAGTTTTAAACACTACCAAAACTAACCATAGGTTTGTATTACATAGCAAGATAGAAACGTTGATGTAACAAGATTCATGACTTCCACAACAAGTCAATTGGATCATCATAGCAGCAAATGGCAAGTAGTGTACATGACACTGGAGCAATGTGGTAGTTCGGACTGAGTGCAACAAGCATCATTCCATACATTGTGAAGTAGACAAAGCGACTTTATTACATTGTGAAGTAGACAAAGCAAACAACTGCTATAGAGGGTGTTGTTGTAAAAAATAAAAGTTTGGTGTAGAATATGAATTTTTAAAAGCTCCCAAATACTATTTTTTCTAGTATTTGGGAATTTTGGGTTATTTGCCAAATAATGGCAAATTATATGAACAAACACTATTTGTTAATTTTTTTTCCAAATTTCACTTGGGAAATCTATGGTCAAACTGGTCCTAAGTGACAACTTACCAAATTATCATTCTGGAGCAACACCATCGATAGCATCCACGTTGGCCTACTTGCATTAAAGTTGACACGGGCTTCAATCAGAGATCAAGAAGATACGTATCATGGAAGAGAAGCCCAAGAATGATGATGAAAAGTGGGTTAAGTGCTACACGATTTCATAATCAAGTCAAAGTCTAAGTCCAAAAGGGGGAAAATATGGGCTACATGGAGCCCAAGAGAAGAGTTCCACATGGACCCCAAGAGAAGAGTCCCACATGGACCCCAAGAGAAGCCCAAAAAGGAGCTTATTTGCATGCCGAAAGTGCAGAATGTTTAAGGCCAAAAGATGCTGAAGTTGCATGCCAAAAAGTGTTGAAGTCGCGTGGGAGTTTTGCTGGAAATTTAGCATTTCTTTCCTTTTTCTCGACAACTAATTTTTTTACATGCTTTCCTAGTTTAAAGTTTCCTAGTTATTATTTCCATAAAAGTAGGATTTAAATCTCATGCTATTTGAGATATGTTTGTCTTATATATAGGGGTGAATTTTGTTATTTTTATTAGACACGATTATTATTATTTGAGAGGTTTTCCTTCTTTACACCTTTGTGTGTGGTAACTAGGATTTATCTTCCAACCATATAAGAACGATTATTTAAGAGGTAAGATTAATTCTTAACTTGATATCTTTGATTTCTATTAAAAGTAAATTAAAGGCAATTAGTCTTATACTAATTATTGTTTCTAATTTCTTCGAATGAGAGCTAACCTAAACCATAGCTCATTTGTCTCACTAAAAATGACTTTGTTCATATACGCTTCAGTTGATTCTCATTATAAACTCTTTTATAAACAAGGACTACTTGTAGGAATATACTTCTTTGTCAGCTCTAACCTCAAAATATTCCAAACACACATAAGTGTGAAGAGGGAAAACCTTCTATTCTATACTTTAAGATCAGTATATGATATAAAAAGCTCCAACCTACAAGCATTCTCTCCTCCAAAAAACCCTATCCCCCCCCCCCCCCCCAAAAAAAAAAAAACCCTATTCCAAGCCATTATCGCTTCCATGAGTTGCATTCCAAGTTAGGATTCCTAGGATAAAGAGAAAAGCTTTTTATGCACATTCAAACTTATTGACGTGTGTATCATCTCATCTACAAACTTAAGCTGTTAGAGAGAGCATACTTTCATTTACTTAATTATTCTCAACACGCCCCCTCACGTGTGGGTCTAATTCTTTTTCATGGGTAAAGCACGTGAAATTCTTTTCGATGATAGGCTGCGGCTAGGACCTCTATAGGCTTCGATGTCATGTTGAAGTGTGTGACTATTTCATCTAAAAGCTTAAGTTTTTAGAGAGAGCATAGTTTTATTTGCTTAATTATATTCTCAACAAAGTTGACGCAGCTACGTAGTTTGGTTCGAAAATGAATAGTGTGGTTAGTAAGACTAAGATACTTGAGTAATTACCATATTAAGACTACTTTAAAAGAAAAAACACTTTGAAATGGTAAGAAGTAGATGGAACGTCACATCACTTTAAAAACAATATGTAGCATTGTTAACTTACTTCAATTTTAAAAGAACAAGAAACTTACTTTACATGTAAGGCAACAAGTTCAAGGTCATTTGGAACAAACTTAAGTAGAAAGTAGGCCCCTTTGATTAGAACTAGTGTTGTAGATTGATGATAAGATAAACAATCTCTTAAGATGAATGAGAAAATCCTATGAAGCTACGCAGTGAATGCCGATGTGCAGGATCCCTTAGTTATGAGCAAGGAGTTGACATGTTGAGGAAGACACCTTGTGCTGCATCTAACCATTCAAATATCCCATAATGTGATTCATGCTAAAGAGCATGATTGGAGATTTGTTAATAAAATTGTTGTGTCACAAGTAACCCAAATGAATATCACAAGGATGCGATATAAAAGTTTGTTTTATGACCATTTTCTTGAAAATATGATCTTGGTCAAGCTAATCACAAATAATGTCACTTTGAATCCATTATCTCTTTATTGATTCAAAATTATGGTTGTTACAAAATTCGTAGCAGAAGACACAATTACCTTTCCGATACAGAATAACATTTAAGCCTTTATTGGCTGAGCATATTTATTTAAGACTTGTGTAAGAGCAAAATATAAAAGGTTTCCGCTTTAGCATGTATTACATTAATTTTTCACTCTTTAAAAAAATTAAAAGGGGAAGACAGAATTCATCATGGGATGTCTAAGAATTTCTCCATACCGACAACTAGTAAAGTCGTAGACATACTTTGAGCTTCTAATTTGACCTTGGTGAAATCAGAAGGACCTTGATTAAATGATAACTGACCACTCACAGACAAGTAAACTTTGAAATAACTTAACTTGACTGGAAAATATTTCAGAAAATGTTGTACTTGATCAAGGTTAAGGACAACAACTATTAGACACTTTATGATGGCTTCAAGCTGAGCTTCATTATCTGAGCTTGTTTGAAAGAGAGATCAGCTACATGACAAGATATGGACGGATATTGTGACAGGAGTTTCCTTTTGGATCCTTTCTAGCTTAACGACATAAACGTCAGGTCCCAAGTTGAGAAATCTTGTGAGGTACCAGGTACACTGTGGAATTAATCGAGGTGCGCACAAGCTGGCCCGGACACCACAATTATAAAAAGAAGAGTTGGGAAGTCTTTGGCAGCTCTTAAACCATTCTTGCTCCTCTATGAGATATCATGAGACAGTGGGAAGGACCTTAAAAAGTCAAGCTTCTCATTTAGGTGGATCCTTCCCCTTTCTCTTTGCTGATAAGGTCTTGCTGGTTCTTTACCACTGACTAACAGGCACTGAAGTGACAGTAGAGCAGGTATCTCTGTAAAAACTTCCGTATGGAGTTTGACCTGTGTTTTCTGAGCTTAAAATAGGGAAGACTGGTAAGTTTTATGGAATCCAAGCAGAACTGAAATGTGATCTATTTCCCTTTTGCCAGCCATTTATAAGTCTCCTTCGTATCCACCTTAAGATATCTAACAGGCCAACAAGGTATTCCCCATCCCTTGAAAAATCATTACTCCTGTTTTCCCTTTCAACTGAATCTTGAATTACAGAAACTTCCTCAATGATATGCATTCTGGTCCAGCACACAGCGAATCCAAAAAGATCTAAGACAAATCACTTACCCAAATAAACCTATCCCGTCTGTTAAAGGTTACTTCAAGCCACAATGGTCAATTATCCATCCTAATACGACCGTGAGGAATCTTAGCCTATAGAAGTTTAACTAAGAGACTGACCATGCACCTCATCAGCTTCATCTTTTGTATCAAGCAATATTAATAACCTTCTAATAGAATATTCATTACCTGATATATATCACAACTTGTGACTCTTCTACGTCCCTATGTGGATTTACCTTCATAATCTATTAAGAATACTTTCAAGAGTTCAATTTAATTTATTGTATGACACAACAAGGATAAATTGTATTGTCAAAATAAAAAAACATCAGCACTATAGCTTCAATCATGCATCATTCATTCATTCTAGATGTAACTCTAACCTCAAACTTAAACTTCATGCTCCTCATGCGAATCCAACAATGTACCATTACTTTATGGGTAAAAGCTAGATAGACAAAACATCTAAATGGTCATGGTACACTTTGACCTGTGCACTGCAATAGTATTGCGTCCTTTTTCCATCAATAGCAAAAGCAATAACAACTTCTTGAAGAGATTCTTCTCCTCCTTATCAAAAGAAGAGCTTTTTCTCCCAACTCTCCAATTTGATTCACAAAATAGCAACAAGCATTTAATAATTTGGGGGAAAACAATCACCATCATTGAATACTCCTTTAATATCTTTTGAAATGTTTGCATCAGAAGTTATTCAACACAATAGACTCAGGGGGTACTCATGGATAAAGCTGGTATTACACGAGCATCAAAGGTTCACTCAGTATTATCAAGAAGTAACAGATTATTCATGTCTCTTCATCCTATTTAAGGATAATAGGTGACTCTCTCTTCGCACGACATTCCCTCCTAATTATAGTAACTAACAAAGTAGCAACTTTCTCAAAATATCAACATCTTTATTTGGATGGAGATGCATTCAGAATCAGTTGGTTGAAGAGCCTGATAGCAAGAGCAGCAGAGTATCTGTTATTAGTTTCCTACTAGAACAGAGGAGTGTTTAATTTGTACAGGAGGGACTGATAGCTAACAAGTAGATTAGCAAAACCTAATTGACATTTTCAATATATCAGAAAAAATTGAAAGATTTTTAATCTGATTACATATGCATCTCTTAATTTGCTACACATTAAAAAGTCAGCCAGTCCTCTTCAATATATGCACATTTATCCTTCTAATGGATTGTTTATGCTAAAAGTTTTTGCATATTATCATAATGTTCAAACATTCAACATTATCAATGCAAAAGACAAAAACTTATACCAACTAAATGCAAAATATTAAAGCTAAACTACAAACAAACCTGCATCAGAAAGTTCTGGTAAATCAGGCAAAGCGTTTGTAGCGGCATGAAGATTTGTTTCCATTCGCATAGGTCCTCCCAAGTTTGCACCAGGTATGTCAACCTGGAAAGAATAAAAACTAGTCAATTATTTTCAACTAATTATTTTTTATAAATCTTGCAAATGTACGGGGAAATGTAAACGTACTCTTGCATTCCACTCTGCAGGAACAGTTGGCATTTGCTGCATTTGATAGCTGAAGGATATGGACATACAACATAGAAAATGTGAAGATTCTGATAAGCAAACTCCATAAACAAAGAAATGGTTTCATAAACAAAAAATGTTTGGACTATCAAGATAATGTGAAAAATCTATCTCATATTACAGGCCAAACAAGTGGTTCTAGTTATTAAACTAGCGAGCATCCCTTAATAGCCAAGTTTTGCAAGAAACTCTTCACATTTCACATTTCACATATCAGAAGGTCATAATTAATAGCATGACACAGACAAAATAAGATCGTGATTTTGGTCAATCTTCTTTTGTTGCCTTAGAAGCTTAAGACAGTGATATCACATCAATTAAGGAGAACAAAATCCACATCGCATTAAAGGCTCAACCTTTATCCTCGTTGAAGTAACTAGGCAGACATTGTATTAAAATGTGGCAAAAATAAACAGTTTAACAATAAACATAACATGGTATTACCCAGCATTGCTTGCCAATGGAAGCATGTCACCCATTTCACTCATCTCGGGTAAGTGTAAGCCTGATGTCATGTCTCTTTGAGGAGATAAATCCAGTGACAGATAACTGGCATCAAAAGATGACAACAAAGCTGAAAGGCCAGGGTCCATAATATCAGGACTGCTGGATTCTGGCATCACAGTAGATACGTTTGCACCTGTAAGATCAGAAGCATATGATTGATTTGCAGGATAGTTATCACCCACAACACTGTTCACACTTTGTGCAACCTGAGAATTTAAAAATTAAACATTTAGTTAGCAATATTTCATACCAGTTAAAGATGAACGAACAGGGCATAGAAAAGGTCCACAGGTAACACCTTATCAAAGGATTCGACATCGAATACAGGAAAGTCAGGAAACCTAGAATTGTATGCTTCATAAAATTTACCCCACCACGCTTGCAGAAATGCTTCATGAGGAGAATTGATGGCTGAAACGAACCACAAAATCAAAAAACATTACACCAAGCTTGATATCAAATCACTCCAACTCCATCAACATATCTCTCTTTAAGCTAGTGAAGGACAATTAATACAATAAAAACATCAAACATTATGTAATTACAACGTATTAACACAATTTTCAAAAACAACAGATCGACAATCCACCATACGGTCATATGTAGTAAGAATTACCAAACTAACTTAGCATAAGAATTTTACGACTCTTTCAGGTAAACAACAACCATTATTAAAACACATATCTTAATTCATTATAGATCCGTTTTGAGCATCTGATTAAAAGAATAAAATTCATTAAAAACAGTTACTTACCGACAAGATTTTGATTAGTATGAATTTCGTTGGAGAATGCCTCACTAGTCCGGTGGAAACCTCTTTTAGACATGTAATCGAGAATGGCAAGTTCAAGCCTAAAAAAACACAAACAAAAAAAGGGAAAACTGTGATTAAGAACAGTCGAACAAAAGGAAAAAATCACATTCAACCAAAATCAAAGAAAAGTAGACAGGCAAAGATTATCAAGAGTATCATTCATTAAAATATAAGTATAAAAAAACTGAGGATGGTACATTATACTATACATTAACTAGTGATCTAACACATAAAACTTACGAGCGTTGAGCCTCTAAACTGGCCATGATGGCCATGATCATCAAAAGCAAAGCCTTAATTAATCACAAAAAAGAAAGGGAAAGAAAACTTGGGCAAGAACAATTGGAAAGATGAAGAAAGAGTCTCAAGAATCAAAATCCACTTAGATTACACAAAGAAGAATGCAGAGAGAGAGAGAGAGAGTTGAATTGAGAGAATGAGATTGTGGAAATAAAAAACAAAAGCTATGTAAGTATAGTAACTTAGTAAGTGACATACCATGCAAAAGTAAGAGAAAATAAGAAAAGAAAATATTTTCTTTTTGATATTTTAATTTTTAATATTTAATAATTAATAATTAATTTTTTGAAAATATATTATATAAATTGGATTCAAAGGGAGAAGAGAAGAGAGAGAAAGCTTGTTCTCCCTTTTCATTTTATTTCTCTCATTTTTATTTTTAAACTTTTTACCCTTTTTTCTTTCTTTTTGTTATTTTTGATGTAAAGACTCTATTTTTTGTAATGTTGTATCCGGGGTGGGGGTGGGAGGTAGAAACTAATTTTGTTGTTAACCAAACCATATAATCACTGAAATTTTATTTCTATTTATCGAAATTATAGTATCTTTTAATAAATGTGTGTCACTATGTATAAAGATAAAAATGTACGATTTACTTCTTATAATTACGCTTTAATGAGTAAATAAGTTCCACATTTTTCTTTGTTAAACATTTTCTTTATCATAGAATTTTTGTTCTTTAAAATTCATATGCATTTCACTAGGTATGTTATTGTTATTGTAATAAGTTCATATGCATTGTTTATTCTATTTTTTCAAAGAAAAGAACAAAATATTCCTGTTGAGTTTTGTTCCTTTTCACTTTGTCATTGAAAGTTGGGAGGAAGTACCTGAGATTTTTTATCCTAGGATATTTTACCTTTTTTATAGTAACAACAAATGAAGAAAGAAAGAAAATTAAAATAAGGTGTGAATGAATACAAGAAGCAAAGTCAAAATACAAGCCAATTCTAAGAAGGAATCAAAAGAGGAAAATGAAATTAATTGTTTGTACAAGTGAGAGTTTTTAAGGTGACAAACAGACAACAGGCTTTACTACAACACTTAACCTCCAAAGCTTCAAACCATAAATGGTGACGGTTAAATTTAGTGAACCTTCTTAAATTTGAGCTAGTTTAATAGACTTTTTCTAAGTGGTGCGGACTCTTCACTTTCGATCCTGCAACCATGTTGGATTCTTCAAAAATACACTATGTTTGGAGAATCCGCCACGCATCCATTGACATCTTTGAAGAGTTTGAGCAACATAGGACTTTTTTCACAATTGGACAAAAACAACAATACAGACCTAGTGTAATCCCATAATTTTTCTCACAGTTGGACAACCATTCATTAATTTCTGCAAATACCATTTCTGTTTCTAAGCAATTTCTACACTGAATTCCATGTAAGATGCTTAAAACTCATAAATTCTCAACAAGAAACAACCCCCATCTTTTAATTTCATTTAGGACAAAAAATTTACAGTATAAAAGATGATTACATTATCAGTGTTTTAATTTTGTATGGAGTATTTACCATCTTATTTAGACTACCGGCCTACTTATTATAAGAAAAGGGAAAAAAGGGGCAAATATACCCCTTAACTTTTCGATTTGGAGCCGTTCATTAAAAAAGTGATCCATATATACCTTTGTCTTTTAACAAATGGAGCATATTTACCTTATCGTTAATAGACCTATATTTATTGAATTAAAAACCAAATCCTAAAATTGGTTTTTAAGTTCCAAAAATGTCACATGACTTAAAAAAGTTATCTCAACCATTTTTAATCCCTCCAAATATGACTCAAATGAAAAAAACTCAATCCCTCTTCTATTCAATCATCACCCCGATGACTTAAGACTTAGGACACTTGTTCGACTAAACTAGATCATCTTCACGACTATGGGGTGATGACTGAATAACAGAGGGATTGAGTTTTTATTAGTTGGGTTGAGTTTGGAGAGGTAAAGAAAATAGGTGAACTAATTTTTTAAAGCCACATGACATTTTTTGGAATTAAACAACTAGCACTACACCAAAAATGATCTTTAGCGGCAATAGCTTAATTGCCGCTAAATATGTTCTCTAAAGGCAATTAACACTCTTTGTAAATGTCCCTAAAGCATATAGGGACATTGTATCAAATGGCATTTAACTAATGCTGATAAAGACATTAGCATTCTCTATTAATGTGCACATTTGTGCGAAAAGCTATTTTTGTTATAGTCCAAGTAAATATAGATCTATTAATAAAAAGGATAAATTTGCACCATTTGTTAAACTACGAGAGTATATATGCATCACCTTTTTAACAAAGGACATATTCGCTCTAAATTGTAAAGTTGAGGAATATATTTACCCTTTCTCCCTTAAACTAATTATTTTAAAAGGAAAGAAAAAGGAATTACCAATCAATAAAAAAACTATAAGGGTATTGAATAAATTTGAAATACTTGAGATTATGTGATCTAATTTAGATTTAGATTTGATTATTGCTAATTACTTACCATATATTGGTTTAATTGTTGCTATAACTATTTTCAAAGGTCAAAAATCTTTTTAGTTTAAATCCTGCTACTTAGAGAGTTTGTTTGGCGCTGCCATTGGGAGGCCAAAAACACTTCTTTTGAGAAGAAAAAAAGTACTTCTAAAAAAAATTAAGGTGTTTAGCAAATTAGCAAAACTGTTTTTAAATGGAAGCAAAACAATTTTCTATTGTTGGGATGAAGCTAAAAAATTTTGCTTCTACGCAGAAAATTGTTTTTTTAAAGACCAAATATCCATGATATATTCACTAATATATCACTTATTAATTAATTAGCATATCTCTATGTTTGGTTAAGTTTCATTTAAAAAACTTTATTTTTATTTTTTATAATAATTTTTTAATTTTATGTTTATATATTATTATTTTATATCTTATATTTTATATTTTATATTTCTATATTATTTTATGTTATTTTGTAGAATTAGAAAAAAGAAAAAAATTAGGACATTATATGTTTTTGTGGTGAATTTTATGTATGTAGTGATTTAATTTGTGGAATAATTTTAAAATTTATTTTACTTGTATTTTTTTATTATATTTAAATGGTCATCTTAATATAACATCAATATTTAATTTTTTTTAATTTATGTATAATATTGATTGAAAATTCGAATATGTATATTTAATTTAATAAAAATAAAAATTTAATTAAAAAATTTATAATAGATATTTAAAACAATTTCTCTCTATAAAATAATCTTCATAATAAAAGTGCATTGATACTTGTAAATAGTTTTTAGCAGCAATGTCAAACAAACGCTTAATCTAAGAAAAAGCATCAACAGTGTGGCCTAATGGTCAATGAAGTGGGTTGAGCACCATGAAGTCTCAAATTCAATTCCCATCAAAATAACACTATGTAATTTCTTCCCATCTATTTTAACCTTGGTTAATAGAACTACCTGGTTCATGTTGATGGGAGGTGACAAGTACCCTTTTACCAGAAAATGAGAAATATTTTAATAAATCTCAAGGCATTGAGATTATGTAACATTGTTACCACAAAAATGCAACAACAAAGACTTGATATGATGATATACCCTAGGTAAGAAATTAAATTGTTGTTAACTAGGTACCTTTTTTAATCAAGTTATTGAATTGCCTACTAAACTTCATGGGATTTATTAATTTCTAATGGTAATCTTAGTAGTTGTCAGAATGGTCTAGTCAAATTACAATAACCCAAGATTTTCATCAGCTCCAGTCATGCATGTATTCACTTAGACATAAGTGGTAAGTAAGTCTATTCTGTCTAAACACTACGCAATTTTTAACAGAATATTTTGGTGGAAGGACCATCAACTATCCAAGACTTCAATAATGGTAAGTAAGCTAGAGTCAAAATATAAATGAACAAAATATTTTTTGAAAAAATAAAGATTAATGAACAATATTCTTTTTTTCAAATTTAAATATTAGTAATTTTAAGTTAGGTGTGTCAAAAGATATATCCAACTAGGGGTGTTTATTTTTAGTAGTAAAGTAAAGGTCAGAAACTTTAGTTTGAATGATTTTAGGTATTTTATTAGTTTATATTCAAATTAATTAATTATTATCAATATAATGATGTAATGTATGGATTTCATATGTAATTAAGTATTTTGGTATCAGTATTTTATATTTCGAAAATTTTCATTTAAATATTGAATATCATTCTGATTATCCTTTTTTATTAAAAACTGATATTTTCTACCTCTAAGATAACTCTTTTTTGGGTAATGGTGGTGCAGGAGTTGTTAAGAATTCATCACCAACTTAATTAATATCTAAGACAAGTCAAAGAAAAATCTAAAATATTCGACAGCTGTAAAGAAATGAAGGAAGATCTCTAGAATGAGTGTTCTACATTGAAAAGTCTAGAGATATTCTAGAAATGTTAGTTCTAGAATTAAGTAGTTGGAGGAACATTCTAGAATGAAATAGCAAATATCCTAAGCTAGATTTTTCTATCACCACATATAAATAAAGGTGGTTCATTTGTGATGTATGTAAAGCTAAAATAAAGTATGTGTGCTCAAATAAAGAGTAAGCGCTCAAGTAAACAGTGTTGCTGAAGCAATCAACAAGAAAACAAGCAAGTAAGAAAACAAGAGTGAGTGCTCAAGTAAAGAGGGTAGGTGCAAGAAATATTGAGGGTAAGAATTGTAAGATCAAAGCGGGTCCTTATTTTATAATAATAAGATTCAAGTTATGAGCAACCGATTATGTCCATCAAAAATATTCAACAGGACTAACTTGCATGTCCCTTGGCTATTCCACCACCTGCATCCTCCCATAAGTAAAAGTGTGTGATAACTCTTGTCCACCAAAACTTTAGACAGATGACCAGAAATTACTTCAATTTTTTACTTCTGTTAAGGATTCCAACTCTAATCTTTATCATCTTCGTACAACAATATTGATTGTAAGACTACGCCGTAAAATAAAATCAAATGAAGTAATTAGATAAGTTATCACCTTAGAAAGACTTTTTAAAGATTAAATAGATAGGTAAATCTGGAAACAACGTTGGTTCTAAAACAGTCTTGTGTCAATGGACTCTCAAGTTATCTGGATAAATAGGTAACTTAGCATACATCAATTCCTTTGCAAACATGAGACATATCTTCACTAGAAACCAAATAAAACTAGTATGTACTTTGTTTGTTCTTACAAAAAGAATTAGGAATTACTCAAAGTGTTTACTTCCTTTCCTTGTCCGTCTCAGTGAAATGGTCAATTTACTAATTGGAAACTAAAAAACATCCATCATGCAGCATGCTTATTTTATTTTATTTATTCTTTCTTTCTATTTTTTCCAACGCATATATGATTTGGAAAGTATATTTTAAATGGCTAATCTGAAAAGTTTATTTTCTAAGACTAACATATTATTTGTCTGAATTTAGATAATAAGTTCATAAGTTTGAGTCAAGACTCATTTTTAATTTATTTTTATTTTTTTTGTAGGACGTTAGTTGAAGGTTACTTGAAAAGAAATCGGAAGGAAAACAAGTTTTTTTTTAAAAAAAAAAATTTCCATAGAGGCCACAATATGCAAAGCATAACACTGATTTCTATAGAAGCACAAGGTTGGATCCATCCACCTTTAATCAGATCCCGGATTTGAGCCCTTAAAATGGGGATACCGGATGGTTGAATTCGGAAGGAAAAAAAAAGAGCTGGGCTAACTTCATTAGTAACCACTTCAGGGCTACTGTTTAAGACTTGCCCAACATTTGCAAAGTACTCAAAAGTCCCAAACATGTTCAGGTCAGTATCATGAAGTTTGAAATGTGAAATTCAACTGTGTTGGACATCTTATTCTAGTAACGGCTTCCCTGGATTGCAATAGAGGCGGCCAGTCTGTTCATATGGGGTGTCTACTTGCGCCCTGTATACTTTGAAAGACAATTTATCCAGTTGATACTTGTTCTCGCCACTTACTACTTTGTAAACATTAGTTTTCAATTAGCTTTTCCACAAACAAACTTGTGTTTATAAGAAAGTTATATTTCTTTCTTTGAGGAACATGATCAAATCAAAATATACAGTCGTTAGAAGAATCATAAGAAGAGATTTCTTTTGAGCTGATTCTCAAACTTCCGAGATAAAGACACCACCAGCAGGCAGCAGTGACTGGTTGATAGTTGCAGTAAGAGAAGTGTGACTAAATTTAAATACATCACAAATAGTGGTTATAGTTAAACAGTAGTCCTAAAAGTGGCTTTCAGAAAAAAGATTTTCTCATATAGCTCATATTGGAGGCCCAACTAATGAGGAAAGTAACCATGTACGTCAATATTGTAGAGGCCAAAAACTTTCTGGCAACATAAAAACCAAAAGATACATTTGCATTCATTAATGTGGCATTCCTTTTCTCTTTTCCTTTTTCGTTAGAGGGAAATGGAGCTTTTTGCATTGTTTAAAAATAAAGATAGGTTAGCATTAAGAAGTCTTACCTTCAAAGAAAGGAAAGCAAAAGGAACCCCTTTCCCTCAGGCATACATCAACTTGGTTAGCTTATGGCTCCCAAGAAAGGCATCTTCATATCTGTAGGGAATAGGGAATAGAATCACAGGACAAATAAAAAATAAAAAAATACAGATCAGGGCATGAAGACCCCCCATATATACATAACGATTTTCAGTAACATTTGTGAATACTAAACAAGAGAAAAATGAAATTCTTGTTGCAGCTTCCCTGCTGTTCGTGTTTCTGCTTCATTAAGAAGAAGAAAGGGAAGTCGAAGGACAAAGAACCGAAGGAGCATTGAAAGAGCTGTTTTACAAGACCTTGAGGATGGCAAAGATTGAGCACAGGATCTACGGCACCCCATCTTTTGCTTTTCCGACAAGATATATAGCTCAAGGTTGAGCTTTCACTCATCATAATTGTAACGTGCAAAATGTAATCTTAATGGAAAAGTCATCATGTAATGATAAATCTGATTTTAAAAGCTTCAACTCGTCTTCTTGCTTGTATCTTCATCTCTGGGTGCTAAGCCTAGTTCCTCCATTTGATGTTCAACAGAAACAAACCCAGTCTCTGCTAGAAACCTAAGGGACAAATAAAAACTATGCATTAAATTCACCTATAGTCATGTAATAGAAGAATATAATAGTTCATAGGATTAAGTGAAACTTGAATTGACTAACAATGAAAACAGCTGGATGTTATGTTGAGTAAGAAGCAGTTTCACAGACTGTATAGTGTAGACAAAAGCAGGTCTGCCACTCAGCACCAGTGGGAAACAAGTGGAAAAGAGAGAGAGAGCGGTTTTTCAAACATCAAACTACCACAAAAAGTTGAAAGCAGATTTATACGCAAAACCATAACATGATGTTAAACAGTTATGACCAAATGAGTTCCATAACTTGTTTCTGATGATTGATAGATTCCTGAGAGCTGGTGGCGCACAGTTCAAAACTCGATAGATGATGCACTGAGGAGCCAGAATTAGTTCCAGAACTGGATGAAGCTAAATACCATTTTATACATGATTTCAGACTGCTCACGCTGGCATGCAGAAAGATTGTAAGGCTAGCACAAGCTTCACAGCTATTTTCTTTGACAAGTTGTGAGAGACTGAGAGCATAAAATAATTTGGACTCAACAAACTACAAGATGGAAGAGTGTAAACATAGCTACTTGATCAGCTACTAACCTACAATTGTAAACTAAAAGCTGAAAGTCGAGCGAGTATTCAATCTGTAACTTAAAGGTTTGTCCTTTACTTTCATTCACAACGATCAAAATGCTTTTCTACGCCATACCCAATCAACATATTAAATTCATGTCCAACATCTCAACAAATTAAAACCCTTCTAACCATTAACCAAAAAATTGTTCAAATTCAAAAGACTCTTAGATTTCAAAATTGATAATTACAATTACAGAATATTAAGTTTCTACAAAAGAATATCAAGTGAGAACTTTTTTCCAATCTAACATTTCTACTACTGTGCCAGGTAACAAGAAGGTCCGACATGCATTAACGAACAATCTAATAAACTGCCAAGTGGCAACAAGACCATGTACGACAATTAATGTTTAGTTCGTCTACAGTACTCTTGAATTTTTCAATTTATCTCTCCAGGAAAATGGATTACTTCTCTCTCTGCATCTAGTAGAAGAAGATGATACACAGGGGATTAAACACCTTAAAGCAGATTATTCATCCACTAGTGCTAATGAGTCTAAAAAAACCCTTCTTTTTCCTAGAGATCAACTTCCCTTTCCAAAGAAATAATTCAACAAATGCATCAACTAGTCATTCATATGGTCCTGGAATTCTACAGTTTATCACTTACTGCGGGAAACTCGCCTGGAAAAGTAAGGATTCTTTACTTATTTATCCAAAATCTAGTAATCGAATTATACAAGCTTAGTTAACAATTTTGAAGTATATTCACATGTAAGCAAAAGAAGTAATACAAGTAAAATCGCCGCAACATACCTACTAAGAAGTACAAAGAGGGTTCCAGTTATTAAAAAGAGGAAGGCAACATGGAGAGTCAAAGAGAAGTCACTTGAAGAAAAAGCCAACCCCAGCATAACAGCAAGACACACAACAAGCATCAAAAATGCCATCTTTAGTGTGTTCCAAGTAGGAGCCTGAATCCGAAAAAAAAGAAGAAAAAAAATTCAACTACTTGAATCAATAAATTTTCAAGTGAAAGCATATTGCAAAGGAGGAAACTATACAGACGTTGACTCCTGGAGCCAAAGCACCAACAAGAACTGCTTTAGCTGATGATAATTCTTCTCTGTTTGATTCTTTCGACTCCATATTTGTGATTTGTGAGGGATGGATCTGATCGAGATTTGAGAGCTCCAAAAACAGGAAGAAATTAATGAGGAAGGTTTGGGAATCGTGAGGGGAATAACCCAGTAAATTGGATCAGTTACACCTCGGCCCAAATTAACTTTGGCCCAACATAAGGGTGTTGAGGTTTCAAAACTCTGACAAGCGAGATTTGAGTTTTTACGTGTTTTAGTTATGATTATTTTTTGGAAATATTAAATAACTAGTGAACTCATCCGCGTTTCACACAATGATAAAAAAAAAAACACGAATAATTTATTAAATACAATATAAATAGAAGAGGTATTTTATATATAGTAATGTTTGTATCTAATATATATATTTAATATATGTGAATGTAAGTCAAAAAATTTAAATATTTTTCAATGGTTTCTCTTTACATAAAAAATGTATAAAATAAAAAAATTTACACCTTTTTGTTTCTCCTTACATAAAAAAGATATTAAATAAAATAACTACACCTTTTTATAAATGTGCAAAGGTACACTTTGAATCCATAACGAAAAGAACATAAGAAAATTACATGTGATTAGAAGCGAAAAAACACAATATTTATTGTTGCAATTTATAATTAAAAATAAATAACATAAATATACTATTTTTAAATTAAAAAATAAATAACTATATAAATTATAGAGTTACAACAATCAGAAATTCATATAAAAATTAAACTTAAGATGTACGTACAATGGAGATACATAAAAAAAATACAATACACAAATCATTACGATTTTATTAATTACAAAAGTAGAAGAAAAAATGACATCAATACATATTGTTTATGTTTATGTCGATATCAACCTCAGAAGCCTGTACTATTTGAGAGTTTTTTTCTTCTTTTTCGAGTCAAACACAAGCATGAGTATGATACTTTAATAAATATGAAGGAAATTTTTGGATAGAAATTCATGAAACAAAAAATATAAATTTATATATATATAAATAGAGGAATGTCATAAAGTATCTTAACTTTTACATTTAATATTTAATTGTTATGAATATGAAAAGGTAAAGAATATGAGAATTATAAATATTATTATGAGTAAAAATTAAATAAATGAGTTATGAAGGTAAAAATATTAAAACAAATGTGGTTGAAAAGGACAAATAAAAAAGACATAAATACAAGACTTCAAATAATATTGATTGTTATACTATGTGGGCTTAAGAAAAGAGAAAGCCGCCGGCAAATCTATAATTAATGGATCAAATAATTTTAATTTTTATTACTATTTAATTGGTATGTCAAGAGTCTTTGTTATAAATATTTTTTTATTAATGAAATATTTATTTGTAACAAATTAAGTATTTTACTTTTATAAGAAAATAATTAATTTAAATTTGGGAAAAAGGCCAGAAAAGGGGAGAAAAAGATAAATACAAATGAAGATCATAGAAATGTGTCACATCATCTTATTTGTGTTTTTTTTATTTATATATATATATATATATATATATATATATATAATAATAATAATAATAATAATAATAATAATAATAATAATGAAAAATGAGACCTAGTTTAAGAAAGAAAAATTAATGAAATTAATTTTAAGAAATGACAAGGTTAAAGTTCTAATTAAGTTTGTAGGATCATATTCTCCTTTTATTTATTTAGTAGGAGAAAATGAAAAGGTAACAAAAGACATTTAAAATATGATAAATAATAAATTACAATAAAATTATTTTGGGTTGATTAAGCCAGAATCGTTACTTGAGTTTTAATTTGTACCAAAAATTTATGAGGAATCAAGATTGATCATCATCATTTATTTCTGCTACATGGTCTAAATTTATAGTATGAAGCATTTTATTGATTTAAAATTAAGTTAATTATGTAGAGAAATATAAAAAAAAAAAATTAAAAAAAATAATTTCACCGTGCTTTCTCTTGTTCTTTTTTTTTAAAGTGAAATAACACCATTTTGTATATTTTTACTTTTTGTGAAAATATTAAATAACAACAACAATAAAAATAATAATAGCAAAGTTAATTTAGTAAAATTGGCTAATTGAGCTTTTTACTATGTTGGTTAATTAGTAGAGTTCCATATTACTCTTTTATGGTGAATAAAAGGAAATCATGCCTTTTAGCAAAAAAAATCTGTTCAAGATGAAAAGAAATAAAAGAGGATAGAATAATATTAATGGAAAAAGGGTCAAAATTACCCCTCAATTTTGTTTTATTAGCTGATTTTACCCCTGCTGTTAAAAACAAGTTATTTTTACCCCTGCCGTCAATAAACTTAACAAATATACCCCTCCTTGGATGGAAAGCCCCAAATCAATTAAAATTATCCAATTTTAATCCGACCCGACCCACTTAATAATATAACCCATTTCTTTTACCCAAATCAACTTTATTTTCCTCACCACCACCACCACCACCACTAAAACCACCACCCTCTTCGAGATCTCCTTCACCACCACCGCTGAAACCACCACCTTTCCATTTGAGCAAAGCACCCTCATCAATACCCAATTCCCCACTAGGAAAATCGATCCTAAGCAACTTAATTTCCTCAAAATTCTTCAAAAGTTGTGTAAGGAAGTGATGTGTAACAAAAACAAAATCAAATAAGTCAAAATATAATAAAAATGGAAAACTAGTAAAAGCACATGGACGCACCTGCTGCTCACCTTGGAAGCTACATCATACATGTTCCTTATTCTTTTGAGCTGCTATAAGTCCAGCATAGCAGAATTTATTCAGACCAAGACCAACAGCAGTCATGTCCCGAACAATTACATACCTGTTGGAAAAGAAGCCAATTAGATGACGGAGGAAAACAAAGATTATGAATCTAGCAGAAAATAAACCACATAACATTATGTTCGGAAAGATTGGATGAAATATGACACTGAAACATCAACAATGAGCGCAGAGAAGTTGACTCTTGATAGGGCTGCTAACTTGAAGGAGGTAGAGTAGTGGGAGAGGTCGTGGTTTCGGCGGTGGTGGTGAGGGAGATCTCGGAGAGGGTGGTGGCTTTGGTGGTGGTGGGGAAAATAAAGTTGATTTGGGTAAAAGAAATGGGTTATATCATTATGTGGGTCAGGTCGGGTTAAAATTGGATAATTTAAGTAAAATTGAATAATTTTAATTGATTTGGGGCTTTCCATCCAAGGAGGGGTATATTTGTTAAGTTTATTGACGGCGGGGGTAAAAATAACTTGTTTTTAACGACAGGGGTAAAGTCAACCAATAAAACAAAGTTGAGGGGTAATTTTGACTCTTTTCACAATATTAATTGAAATCAAAATAATACAACAATGAATCTTCAAAATGTTTGGAAATCATTTAATCTTTTACACTACAACGACAATTTGTCTTCATGAATCTTCCAAGATAATCAAGCCTCCTTCTTTATTTTGTTGAACTTGTACCAAATAATGTGAACATCCCTTTGCCTCTGTGATGAATCTTTGAAGAATATATTTATGATCTTCATCAAAGTAAATGTCATATCATGATATTATCTTTTCTATGTCTTCTTATTTGATTGTTAAATACATGATTGATGAATAAAAAGATGAAGAAAACAAAATTTAAAAGAAGAAAAAAACCTATACTAATAAAAACAAAGAATGAAAAAATCAAAATGAACATTCAACATCTTCATAGATGATTGGTATTTATAGATTGGATAACCCATAAAATAGTTAGAAGGGAGTTGAAAATACATGTTATTTAAGTGAAGAATGTAAAAGGATGGATGTTTTTTGTAACTCATTACATATAATTACAATAGTAAATATGATTGAATTTTTTAATTAATAAACAAATTATTTAATGAAAAGAATGAAGAAAAAAGGCCCAAAAAAGGAGGAAAAAAAAATAGAAATGAAAGTTATAGAGAGGTATAACATCACCTTGTCATGATTCTCCTTTATATATATACTAGTGAAATTGTCCGCGCTTCGCGCAGCTATAAAAAATATTTATAAGATATAGTGTGTAATATTTATCTCAGGTTAGTATCGAATATATAAGATGATATTGATATTTTTATATCTTTTTAAGTGCCAACTATTCATATGTATATAGTTGAGCAAAGCATTATTGTGATGAATTAAATGAAATAAGAGGTCATATTTTAAAATAACAATATACTATATTATGTTGAAAATATTTTATATGTTTAAATCTCTTTCTTTTGTAGGAGTACAAATTCTCTATAACATTAATAAATATAAGAATTTCAGAAGGACTTAAAAAAAAGGATTACTGAAAGGAGATTAATAAAACAAACAAATTAAAAATAATTAAGTCGTAAAGAAATTTTATATTTATTCATTCGAATTGATTATGTAAATTAATTGGTCATATGATATTATCTTATTTTAAATTATGTGAAATTTTTTCATCTACCAAGAATTAATTTGACTCATCTTTGAAATTCAATTGAATTTAAATTAATATAATATTTTAAAATTAGGCAATATATATATATATATATATACGGGTGCAATATTTAGTCCATATTAGTAATTTTTTATGAATTCATTCATATTCTTAATTACACTACACTTAATATATATAATTGGCAAATAATAATGTTTTTAACCCAAATTTCGCTTTAATTAGAAGATCAATTCCTTCCCTTTTCTTCTCCTACCATTCTAAGAATTCTTTAAGTAATATGTTTTTCCATTTGACCAATTTGTCATTTATTCTACATTAATTTCGAGAAATTTGATATGAAATAAATCAAGACTATAAATGGAACAAATTAAATGAATCATTAACTATAAATTAAACTTCAATTTCAATCCTATAATATGAAATTTTCCTTTTATATGGAACAAACTATATGAACTATTAACTAAAAATTAAACTTAAATTTCAATCATACGATATGAAATTTTTTCTTTCCTTTCTTTTTCTTGACAATTTCCTTTTCTTTTCCTTACTCCTCTCTATTTCTTTTCATTTTCATTTCCTCCCATTACTGTCGTCTCTATATATCAGTACTTACTTCTAGTCAATAATTTATTATAATTTTACTTTATCTCCTTCTAATTATATGAAAAAACTTCCATACTCAATTTTCTCTCTAAAATAATTCATCATTTTCTTCTACAATGAAGAAATGATAAAGAAGATGGAAGGAAAAAAAAAAAAAACACTACATTCATACAAGAGTTTATGCTTACAAAATATGTCAAATTATTTGTGACTTCAAGATACGTTAGACACCATTGATCGTCTAGTCATGCTTTCGATCGTCATCACGATAAAAAAAACTCTCCGATCAACCTCTTCACCAATAGTATATGTGTAACATTCAACAAATGATTTGTTTCATGCCTAAATGACTGAGGTTTTGTGTCTTGAATGATAATAAACAAATGGTCTGTTTCTTGCGTTTTGAATAGTAATAAGTGTGTGGATAATCTAAGAGGATTAGAGGAGCATCAAATAGTAGCAATATTGATATTTGAAATTACAAAGTTGTCTTTGACTCATGTTTAGGCATTGATTCTCCAATCTGATAGTTTGTATGTTTGTTTATATAGTATTCAAAAGTTATTGGTAAAAAAACTTTGGTAAAAAAACATTTCAAATTCTATAATTAAGTGATGAATAAATCCTCTTAAATTTTGTAATGAAGTGATTCATATACAAAAATGTAACTAATGCTGAGTTGGTTTTGAAACGTTTTGGATGGGCTGGGTTTTAGAGGTTGTGGGCTGATGTTGAGTAAATAACTCATATTTATTGTGACCTTTTAGACGTTTTGGGGTGTTGCTATATTTATTGTGACCTTTTAAACGTTTTGGGCTGCTGCTGAGTAATGAATTACTCCTATTTAGTGTGATCTTTTAATTCATTGATTATTATTTTTTGTAGGAAAAGACTCAGATTTTATTTTTTTATTAAAAAGATAAAATAGATAATTGCAAATGCTGGCCATTGGAGGCTGCCGCATCAACGATTCTAGATTCAGCTTTATATAGATTTATAGATATAGATTAGATATACTTCACTACTATATATATGTAATGACCCTCCAGGTCATTTCTGTGTCTTGCCTTCTGTGTGTCGTTTAGAGCGTTCCTGTAGCGACCCCAAGTCATTTATGACTTACTGGGACTGACAGTTCGGTCACCTGATCGTTCGTTTGGTCTTGGTGCGAGTTTTTGTGTTTTGGAGCTTATGAACCTTGAACAATCATTTTCGATCAAAAGTTCAAGAAAATGACATCGAAATCCAATTCTGACGATTCCATCAGCTCCAGAAGGGTCATTTTAGGCAGGTAGCATGGTCGACATGACTCCCGAGGTTTTCAATGTGAGTCGGTGCAATTAGGCGTTTTAACTTTAAGTTTAAGCCTAAGTTTGACTTTGGTCAACATTCTGAGTAAACGCGCTCAGATGAGAATTTCGTCAGTGCGGTTAGCTCTGAAATGTCGAGTTTGGTCTAGATTGACCCTTCTTTTGTGTCCCGAGGTTTTCGATATCTTTTCGAGCCCTTTTGTGGGTTTTGACTTAAAATGACTTTTGGAAGTGGGACCCACTTTTTATCGAGATGACCTCTGATGGAAATTTTGACTGCGCCGTTGAGTCCGAAATATCAAATTTGGTATGGTTGCATATCTCGTTTACGTGCACGGGGTTCCGAACTAGATCGGAGATCCCCGTCGGAGTTTTAAGTTTTGGAAATTATTGCAAAAAATCTGCAATAAATGCAGAAAAAAACAGCAACATATTTCCAAACTTCAAACCCTCATAACTCTCTCATCTCTCATCCGATTTAGGCGATTCGAAGTGCGGGAGCTTCGTATTTTCGGTGACTTCACTGTAGGGTGTTCGAAAGTTGTTGGGTGCACATAGTTCGAGGTAATTTCGCGATAAAACCTGACTGCAGTACCTTTTTCGAGCCTTTGTTTTTGGTATTATTGTTTTGGTCATATCTCTCTCATTTTAGCTCGGTTTTGGGTGATTCAAAGTGCCACATGTTGAGAATTGTCATAGCTTCGTCGTAGAGTGTTCAAATAGTGTTGGACACCTTTCGATTTTCATTTATTTCGAGTTTAGACTGCTACTGTAGGGTTTCTTTTAGTTGATTAAAGTGTGGTTTCTTGCTTGCTGGTTTTTGCTATGTTTTTGAGCCTCGAATTATGTTCCATTTCGGAACATAAGTTTGGGGTGCTGTTTAGGGTCTCTTGATGGAGTCAAATTCGGACAGTTCGGTACGGGTCCCACGATTCCCGTTTTGACTCCAAAATTGGCCCGTCTCCGTTTGTTGTGATTTTGGTGTCTAAATGACCGTACTAACGTTGTGACCCTATATTTGATAGAGTGAAAGCATTCAAAGGTCATTCGGGAAGGAAAAGCTCTAGTAAAGTGATTTGGAGAAAGCGCGATCGGCCTTAAGGTAGGCTACGGCTTCCTTTCTTTTAGATTGAGCTTAATTGTGTAAAAAGATGTCGATTGGAGTGAATTGGGGGTGGGTACCAGTTTACTACCTTACTTTGATTAGATACCTCATGTTAGGATCGATTGGTCACATTTCGGGTATAGTATCATGTTAACCGGTTTAGTAGAGTTGCATGCTTATGTGCTAAATGCTATTGTATGCTATGTATTGCATGCCTTGTTCATCCTTAACCGTAAGCATAATGTCCTTAGTCTAGGTTAGGCTAGCATTGCCTTAGACTTATGACCGTGTGGGCTGGATAGCCTTGACTTGTTGCCGACATCGTTCGGATGACTTAGCTCCTTGTAGACTGGAATAGCAGACTTGAGTTTGATAGTTTGAGCTTTAGATTAGGCGTTATCGCTACTGGCTGCACTTCTGTATCTTCTCCCTTTCATTATGCGGTTCCGACGCATTCTCGAAGGTTTGGTGCATCACTCGAGGCATGGAATTGAGATAGTATAGGCTTGGAGCCTTTTCTGTGATGTCTTAGAGTGGACGGCGTTCCACGATGGTTGTTGTTGGATTGAATCCTATTGGAGATACCATCACCCCCGGGGTCGTTCTTTCTAGCTGGGCTGGGAACGTATCGTTGGCTGGGTAGACTCGGTGATATCAGCGATCGCCCCCGGGCCTCTCTTTCTAGCTGGGCTGAGAGTATGCTGCTGGCTGGGTGTCCCCGGGTCGCTCATTCTAGCTGGGCTGGGAGCTGACTGCATGGTAGGACGACTCGCGATATCTACCTCACTCACGGGTCCCTCTTTCTAGCTGGGCTGGGAGTGGACTGTTTGGTTGGGTGCCCCCTAGAGTCACTCTTTCTAGCTGTGCTGGGAGTGCACTGCTGGCTGGGTGGAGTCTGATGGATTATCTTAGTTACTTTGGGCTGGGAGCTCGATTTTCTTCTTTCTCAGTAGACTTAGCTTTTCTGTGTACCTGTCGGGCTTATGGGGGTTCGTTCAGGTTTTATTTGAGCTTGTGCACGAGTGTACCTTCTGGGCATATGGTGGTCCAGTTAGGTTTAGTTTAGTGTACTTAGTTTGTTTCTGGTATGCTCGTGTGCTTTCTTTTCTTATCTGTTTTGACCTCTCTGTGTCTAGATTCTATCATTTCTTATTGTTTTTACCCTTTTTGCTCAGTCAGCCTATGATGCCTACTGAGTACCTGTTGTGTTGGTACTCATGCTACGCTCTGCATCTATTTCGTGATGCATGTCCCAGTACCAATTACCAGCGGTGATTAGTTCCATCCTTCTTTTGCAGCTATGATTAGGAGACGAGGGCGAGCACTTGGCGTTTTAGGGTTTGTTCTGTCTCCTTCTTTTGTTTTAGCTAGTCTTGTTGCCTCTGAGACACACTTTGTTGTGGTCCACTTTTGGGACTTGTACTCTTTATTAGATAGTTTTGTACTAGTGACTTATAGGTTCTGCGAGGGATTTCTGTATATATTTATTTTGGGTTGCTTTCGCCTTGTTATTCTTGTTTAGATTATTGTTTTCGCTAGTTTCTGCCCTTTCGCTCATTGCTTGATGTTCTGGGTTACGGGTTGGCTTACCTACTGGTAGGGTATAGTAGGTGCCATCATGACTCGAGAAATCGGGTCGTGACAATATATTAATATTATTATTACTTATATTTTTAAAATATTATGTATCGTACCATTAGTTAAGAGTTTTCTACGTATCTAACACTTAAATGCATGTATTTTTGTCACCATATACACAAAAATAGGAGAAAGGTGAGCAAGATTGAGGAGGGAGGCAAGCAAGATTCACATGTATCACAGATACATGTGAATCACACTAGATACATATATCTGTGTGTATCTGGGATACTAGATACATGGGAGAGTGGCGAGCAAAATGGGAGAAAAGCGAGCAAGATTTGTTATGTATCCCAGATATATGTGAATGCACTTGGATACAATATATTTAGAACAAACTACACCTAATTTGACCATATGTGTTCGAGATACATGTATTTAGATGTATCTGGAGGCACCAAAATCTAATAAGATACATAATACTGCAAACTAGTGTATATAAGTAACTAAATCCTAAACTAGTAGGATTTGTATATGTTCCTTTTATTGTTTTTCAAAATTTAGTTTGCATTAGAAAGTGGCTAAACGTTTAATATTTTGGCCAAGTGCCTCGTATGTGCAAGTACCAAATGTTTCTGACAATTTAGGTTTAGCAAAAAGTTCAGTATTTTAAAAGGCACAAGCGTGAGACTACGAGGCGTTTTGCTTGATGCAAAGCAAAGTGTAAATGTAAATGTAATTAAAAGGATGAAATCTTTAATGCGATCAATTTAAACTCTATGAATCTTTAATTTTAACATTTTATAAACTAATATAATAAAAAGGATGAAATTATACAAATCAAGTAAATGTAAATGTACATAGAACTACTTCATCTTAAAACATTAATCAAAATCAACAATCAATTAAAAAATATCCAAAACTCTCTCATAAAAATCTCGCCCATGCCTAACCATACGTCCAAACTAGTGGGACTTACACTACTTTCGCCCCCACAGATCTTCCTTGAGCTAATGCCGGAGCCAAGAATTCTAGCAAAGTATGCCATATTTATCTCAAGGGGATTCAATATTACTATATATAATAAGTGGGAATATCTATTACTTAGCACATGACAAGTGTTAGATGATATGTGCTTATTACTATATATATATATATAATAAGTGGGAATATCTAGATAGTTTTGTACATTCTTCTTTTATGGTTGTACCTTTAAATTACTATATATAATAAGTGGGAATATCTACTACTTTATTGGACAATTTAACACCATTAATTACCTACTATTTTATTAGCTGAAAAGTTTGACCTCATTTGGGCCCATTTATTATTTATATGTTTTCAATTTTCAATATATGTTGTCTATCTTATTCTTTTTTTCAACCTTTTATTTTAAACTTCTTGAAATTTAATTACCTATTTATTACTCTCTCTCTATACACTTTTAATTGTTATGATTTCCTTTTTAGAGTCAAACTATAAGAATTTTAACTAATATTTTACAATGTGTTTTTTCATCATATTCATATGCAAAAAATTACAATTTATAGTACTTTTGCATAGATTTTGCATATTTAAATTTTTTGTTTAAAATATCAAATTAATACAATCTAATTTAACTTTGAAAATTATTATATTACTACTATTAATAAGAGTGAATGTGAGGAGCTTCCCGTTTATGGAAATTGACAAAAAAATCCTCAGATGTTACTTTTGTAATTTCACATGAAAAATGTAATTCAATTGGTTAGTTAAAGGAGTAGTGCAACTGCATTTTATTTTTTGTATCTATTGGACTAATTTGTCCCCTTAAAACTACAAATAATTCGCACAACTTTCTGAAAACATGGGCCCCACTTATTACTACTTAGTTGTATTGCTTTGGTGACTGATATCAATTATTCTCTCTCCAATAATATTTCTCCAGTATTGACTTTATACATTTTTTAAGAAATTATAAATAAAAGAGTAATATTACTATATCATTCTTTCAATATAATAAATATAATGTATTAAAAAATATAATTGAAAAATGACTATAATTAATGATAAGGGGTAAACTATCAATTAATTTCATAAAGTGGACAAGTATTGTAGGACATTCCAAAATAGTATAATAGACAATAATTATTGGACGGATGGAGTAGGATTAAGTCTTTCTTTCAGTGTTTTTCTCACATTAATTAATTTCTCTCAGCATTCAATTAGTGAATCTTTAGTAGAATTAATTAGAATACTTTTTACTTAATAATACGCACAATAAGCAATAAGAGGAAGCTTTCGTTGGTCTGTTCTTTTAAGGGTATGTTGCTAAATCATCAACACTGAAAGGTAATTCTACTGATAATTGTGAAAAAAGCATATTAATGGATTAAAAATCAAAAAGAGGTAATTAAACCCTAAAATATTATAAAGACATCTATAAAATTTGGTTGAAGCTCAAAATCTATTAGTGTCATATAAATTAGGATAGAAGAAATGACATATATTATTTGAAATAACATGAAACGTACTACAAATCACACAATAATTAGCAACTTCAAAATTTAAAGGACATACAAAAAATTTGATTAACTCTCAAAATTCTACTAATGTCACATAATTTGGAATAGAAAAAGTAACATATACGTGAAATGTACTATAACTCATAATAATTAAATAACTTCAAAATCTAAAAGACATATACAAAATTTTCTTGACTTTCGAAATTATATCAATGACATATAAATTGGGACAAAGAGAATCTAAAAAATTACATATATAGTATTATTAACCACAATAATCAACAACTTAAAATTTAAAGAACATACAAAAAAATTGTTTGACCGTTAAAATTTTATTAATGTCACATAAATTAAAATAAAAAATAAAAATATATGTTGGGACCATGCTAGCACGGGCTACTGTAACTAGTATATATATATATATATATATATAAAAGATACGTAGCTCCGATTCTACCTTGAACCAATACGACAACTTAACAGAAATGAGTTAAATTTTCTATTTACAAAGTCAGTATGCTCAACAATCAACAACATACCCATTATAATCCAACAACAACCGTCTGTATGCTCATGTTCTACAATTCTTTGCTATAAACATTCACTGCAGATGACTTTTAAAAAACAAAACAACTTTACAAAATGAGAAAAGTGCATTCATCTTCAACAATTCTACAAGTTAAAAGATTCTAGATAACACTTTCTCAGTTCACAACCAATTAAATGCATACATTTCTATATTTCAAATCATCCATCTAAATTGGTACACATTTCACACTTACAAAGTTTGTGATGCCGCAATTCATGTATTTATAAGTTGAGAATTAAGGCAATGCAGGTGGAAAAATGCCTGATAGATAATGAGTATTCATAGAGCTTAGTTTCCCATAAAATTAGGACCTTTATATTGAGACTCTGGTGGTATTTGCCGTTCTCTCTCTTTGAGATAGTTAAGAAGTGTTGGCTGCTCCTGTCTAAAGTCCATTCCAGTGCCACATACATACGGGGATGCTCTTTGGTAACCAAGAAAATGTTTATCGATTATTTGTTCTTCTGCACCATAGGCAAGAGGAGGACTTGGATGCAACTGCGGGCTCTCCAAGTACACCATGGGACTAGAAGCCAAGTGATTTCCCCACTGATCTAAGACATCAAACCTGGTAAGATTGGTCGCGTTCAGATTTCCATAGGTTGCTGGTGCGTTTGAGTGAACAGGCCATACCAGATTGCTGACTCGCTCGAAGTTTTGACTGTTTCTGTAGTGATACAGCCATTCAGATGAACTCATTCCAAGTAATGGTGGGTACCCCTCAACAAAGCGTGGAGCACCTGCAACAAAATCAAGTGGTCCACGAACTGTAGATGGACTTGAGTATCCCCCCACTGGTGATGCACCAAGAATACCATCCCCTTCCTTGGTCCCAAATGCACTCTTGTTAGGGAAAACTGATGAGTTTCCCTTAAACCAAGATGCATCTTCCGGTAACAGTGGAGCTGAGGGGACTGGAGTGACATACGGAGGAGTATCATGAATAGCTGCAGAAACTGGCATGGAACGAACGTTGTGATCTCTAGTTTCATTCAAGGAGAGACCAGATAAAGATTCAGAAGCTAGTTCATCAATTGGGCTTAACTGCTGCCTATTTAATTCCCTTGGTCCCCTCTCATTTCTTGGACTTTCCTTCTCAAGGACCCAAGCATTCAGAGATGGAGGTCCAGCAGGGAAAGCTGCAGATTGCTTGAGTGGCTTGTTGTACCTCAAGTTTGTACTTTCTGGACGGAAACTGAAAATATCATTCTGTGGATTGCTTTGCTCAGAAATCAACGATGTGGCACGGCGCAAGGATTCATCAGAAGCCGCAGTTCCATTGATAACATTGATGGAGAATTGATCACATGAAGTGCCTGATGTATATATTGGTTCTGAGTTATGTCTAGTGATGGGCTTGAAAAGAATGACTTCTTCCTCATCTGTGGTAATGGATTGGCCGCTGAGACAAGGATGATCTTGACTCTCTCCGTTTTCCATTGCCATTCCACAATTATTTTGATAGGTCTCTTTTAGCGGAAGAGTCGAAACAGATTCAGCTACGCCTGGCTTTCCCCTATCTGCTAATTCTGAGTCCATGATGTGGAATCTTTTGTCTGTTTTATCATAAGAGATCCATTTTCTTGAGTGACTGGATCTGTTAGCCAGTTTAGATGCTGCACGAAAGATACGCTGTGAACGACACACACTCTTACTACTGAAATTATCAATGCATTCCAAATGGCTCGTGAAGTCCAAAGACTTGTGAGCATGGGCCATGGGATGAAACCCCTTCAGTTCATGGTCTTCCCAAAGAGCAGTACTTTCTAGAGCAAGTTCATTCTCACAAGGATCAAGCCGGTTCAGAAGATCAGCTAAAGCACCAAAAAAGTAAGATATAGCACTCTGGACCTTTTCATCTCTTGCGTCTACTTCTGCTCTATCAAGTATGTTAACTAACCACTCTACAAACACACAGACGGTGGGTAAAAGGGGGCAAGTTTGTGTGCTATTTCTTGTTGCAGCTTTCTCAACAAGGCGACCAGCACAAATAAAAGTAGCAGCTACTGCCAGCTCTGTCAATGCAGATTGCTGCTTGTTCTTTGGATCCAAGCCATCCTCACTCTCAGTCAGGCTATGGAAGATAAAGATGAAAACAGAGACAAGTTGAAGAGCACGATAAGGGCCTCTTCTCGATAGATCCATTAACTGGTAAGACTCTAGAGAAGCCTTTAATTCATCATCATCCATTACCACCAGGCCTTCCAATTGTCGCACAGTAGATGCAAGAGTAGATTGAAAGTCTTCCAAGCTGCATTACAGAAACAGCTGAAGTCTTAAGAGTTTCTAACATAAATGATTGACATCATTTAAAACTATGTGAAGGAAGCCACTAGCTTATCAAGATCTAGAAGCACTAACTTATATCCAGAACAAAGTTAAAGTTAGTAGTAAAGGAAGAAAAAAAATATTCAAAGGCAAATTTTGGGTGAAGAAGGGTTTAATGTGAGAAATCAAAAGGACAAGCCTAGATGAGAGAATTAATTCAAAAGGCATGCATTTAACCAGCCTAGAGTCAATCAATCAAACAAATTAGTTTCAACTGCAGTGTTTCACTAGAAACAAGGGAGTTGAGATGCTGCATTACTTTTCCTGATATCATTGATTCAGATATAAAGAAAGCAGTTACTTAACGAGGGGAGCAGCTTCATCAGCTTGTGTTACATAAAGCATGATATCCATAGAGGTAAATACAAAACCAATATTTTCACCTTTTGTTTGGTATGGAAGTGTTTCAGAATACCACTCAAAATAGCAAAAAGAAACTAAAAAAAAGATTTTTAAAAGGAGAGAAAAATAAAAAGTTCACAAATTGCACATGAAGCTACAAAGGACAAGAGAATTGATCCCAGCTACTCGAAAGGAGTACCAGGGGTCAGGGGAGACCTATTTAATCTGCACCTGGTATCAGCAAACCACAAATAGCTGAGGTTACCAGTGAAAATAATCTTCCATCACACAAATTCAACTAGAAAACAGCACATCAGTGTAATCCTTATATATGCTTTCAATTTAACAAAAGCAAGCAAATTTGTCGATGCACTAATGCTAACCTTGGTTTCCAGTTTTTAATGCCTACAGTGCAATGTTTATACTTGGAAATTACTGTTGAAAACATACACATTTTTAAGTTGGTTAAATCAAGCAGAGCTAGTTAACTTCCCCCATAAAGAACTAAAGCAACTACAGGGCGAAAAGGGATTAAGTGAAAAACAATAGATGATACATGAGAACTATCTCAAATGACTATTTGAATAACTCGAACGTGTAAATGATGTGTACCTGGAGTACACGAGAAAGAAACTCATCAATCTGACAAACAGAAGCCATATATCAGCTTTTCCAGAGGTAACAGTTTCAGCGGCTTCTGGCATATTCTTGTTTAAGGAACCACTGGTTGCGCGATTTATAGCATCCATGGAACACCACACTGAAGGTTTTAGCAAATCAAGGCAAGCTCCACTAGAATATGAATGCAAAATAGATGACCTGTTCTGCAGATTCGCAAGAAATAATGAAAACTTGTTTTAGTCCCGTAGACTCAGAAGGGATCACAGCAGATGGGGAAAAAATTCATAAGGGAAATAATACACTTCAAGTTTCTTTTGCTCAAGAAAAGAAGAATGAAGACTAAGAGAAAATCTTTTGACATCACCTCTTCAAAGAGTAGCATAAGGTTGTTCCAGGCATCAGGGAATGGTTCCTTAACAGCTAAACTTCTGACGCAATGGTATAAGGCAAGGAAAGGGTCACCAGTGTATGTTGCCAATAGTGCTAGCTGCAGATGAAATAACTTAATAAGAGCCTCAAAGCGGATTTTGTCTCAACTTTGATGCAGGAAACAAGAACCGACAATCTTTGTATCTTTAAAGGTTGTAAAAGATGAAAGAGAAAACATATAGAAATACACAATGTGTCCACAATCCAACAAATTTAACCATAGAATCAACCTGATTATGAGGATTTCCACTGTCTGGCCATATCCTAGATGCCTCAAAGTAGTATGTGGCTGCTAAAGACCACTTAAATGCATCCGGTTTCTTGCAAAGTTCACCATATCTGGCCAGGTCTCCCAGACAAATTAGAAAACGGTGGCATGCATATTGGCATTGAGGCAGCTTCATGGGTACAAGAGGAAGTGACATGCTACCATTCTTACAGAGTAACAGTTCCCTGGGGAGCCCACAACTTTGTCTGAGTTTTTTAGTTAACTCCTGATAGAACTCAGTAGCTTCAGACAGAAATGACTTGAGCCCTTCCATATGATTGTCAATCTCTCGGGTAGCACTTGAATCACCTTCGTGTGTTTCAATTTTCTTTTTCTCAGCATTAGCCTGCCGAATCCTTTTACGGAACTCATCAATGTGTTTATAGTGAAGTTTCCACAGAGAGAATTCAACTTCCTGAAGCCCCACTACTTCATAATTATTTACAATAATATTCTCATAGCTGGCACGGGCTTTGTGGTACAATTCTTGGACATCTTTGTGCAACAGGCCTTTAGAGTAGATTGATGTTAACAGTTGCTTTTCTGTATTGGCAATCTGCCATATGGATGAGAAAAGTAAGCAAATTTTCCATCACAAGAAGCACAAAAGGAAAGTAAAATATTCTAAACAGATTCAATAAGTCACCTCAAGAAAAGTATTCAATTTTTCCTTCTGATCATTAAATGCTGCAGCTGAATCAGCATCCATGACTGCTAAATATAAACCTCAGTACCAATCAATATCTCATTGATGACACCAACAAAAGTGTACCTACATAAGCGATCAAGTACCTCTTTAGCAAATGCACCAGCAACTGAAAGAAAGTAAAGGGAATTTTGTACGAACTATGACAAGAAAATCTATTAACTTCCAATGTTCTAGCTTTGATCTTAGGATGCTAACCTCTCCTTTAGGCTTTAACTAGTTCCACAGCAACATCACATCCATTTTTTAACTTGTGGAATTTTGAAAAGTTTATTCATAGGTCAGTCAACTCAACTATTATTCAACACCCATAAATATCAAGGACATTTAAAAGAAAGCAAAAATGGGTCAATATCCAACTTGATAGCCTTGAATTAATGAATACTAGATTATCACAAAGGGAATTTCTTGCACAACCTCAGTTCATCAAACCAAAAACATATCTTTTCTAATGACTTTTTTACGACAAAAAATACATCTTACATATCCATTTAACTTAGCAATAAAAATGATCCCCAAAAGCCAGTAGCCATAACTCCACAAATTCAATACAAAAAAAAAAAAAAAAAAAAACTATTCAAGATGTTTTCCCTTGTGCCCTATAAAATTCCAAAAAGGACCAGTTTGAAGCACAAAGTCAACGAAAACCTAAAACTGATAAAGACTTCCAGATGACTTTCTGACTCCATATACCTTAAGCAACACAAAGGAATAGAAAACTGATAATCAACTTCCCACAAAGAAATTAACAGTGATCATTTGATCACCACCATAAATGAATACAACTAAGCTAGAAAATGATCCATTCAATTAACAGTTACATCCATACCAGTTCTCTACAGAATTATCTTCTTAAAGCATAAATACAATCTCTAGACACACAAAAAAAAAACAACTTGATTTTAAAATCTTGAAAGAAGAAAAAAGGAAATTGGGAATAGAGTGATGAACAGAAAGTACCTTTAGTAACTTGAAATTAAACCTAAAAAAGAAAAATCTAGACAAATAGTCAAGCAAACAAGAATCAAACAAAGGCATAAATAAAGCTACTACTTTTGATACAAAAAGTCAAAAACATGAAAGAAAAAACTACAATACCTCAAGAATTCAAGAAACTTGGAATTCGGAGCAGAAGATAGAAGATGCAGCAAATCGATTAAGTGGGTAAGAACAAAGAAGTACTTTTGATGAGCAGAGAGAGAGAGAGAGAGAGAGGGAGATGGGAGAAAGGGAGGGAACAGTAGGACAAGGGGAAGAAAGAAGTGAAACAACAGAATTTTTGGCCAACTGTTGTTGTATTAGTTGTGTGAAATAGACAAAACAAAAAGGTGGCTGTGTATTAATGAGTAGAGTGAAATGAATAAAATGCCCTTTGTTCTCTCATACTATATGTTTCTGTTTTTCCTTTTTCATGACGATCTAATTTGGATAATCTTTTACCAAGATTGTAACTTAAAGATTACGACTAGTTCAGTTGATTGATTACTTAATATTTTACATTATTAGTGAGGATTCGTATTCATATCTTGTAATTCACCAACTCTCAATTGAAAATAAAAATAAAGAAAATTTTATAATTTTCAATAAACTTTATTAATTATCATATTACACTCTTAAATACTATATATTTGAACCAATTTATATACACCTCAATATATTACCTCCCATCAGCTTCATTTACCATACATATATTTCTCTATTCAAATGGAGTTATTATAAATCAGAGTCATCATATATCATAAGGATGAATAGAAACTCTTTTTTCCTAATCACATATTTTATGTTCGAGATTTGGGCATAAATAAAATCAATATTGATTCTAACATTGAAGTAAATTTAAATTAATCAGAGTTTGAATAGGAATATCAAATAGCAAATGAGAAGAAAAAGGTGGAGTCATCTTCATTATTCATTTTCTATTTGTTTTTAGTTTTCTGACCAAGTAACTCCATAATATACCTTATAATCCAAGCTAAAATCCATTAAACTAAGCTAGATTCAGTACTTTTATTATATAACATCCCAGTTTATGAATTATTCAATTGGTTCCCTCAATATATTAATATTAGTTAAGTTGCATAGACAAGTCATGAAGCTACTTGTCCTTTTTCTAATCATTAATTACTAGAATAAGTTTTCTAAAATATAAACTGTATGTTTAAGCTGGTGGGTTGGTAGGATGTTGTCTTAACTTTTTTATAGAGCTAAAATAATCTTAATTATTTATCATGGATAAAGAAGCTTGCTTGCTTTATAGCCATTTTACTTATCAATATGACATCTTTGGTTAACTAGAAAACCTTCATGGCTCTAGATATTTACATTAAAATTACTAACATAGATTTCTTGGCAAAAAGCCAATGTAATTTTGACAGCAGAAGCAACCAACTCATGAGAATATATAATTTGAAGAAATACATATAGTCAAAGATAAAATGGCCTACTAATGGTCTAGATAGTTGGTGTTAGGTTCATGTCTTGGTCCACATTTGGATATATTATATAAATATATACAACATTAATTTTTGTACAGGATAAAGTGTGGGCTTGCCAGGTGGAGTCATCATATTAGACCCCTCTACCCCACTTAGACAATTTGATTCAATCATGCTCCTATAAATATATTTGGCCTAAAAGAGAAAAACAGTTAACTAATTACCTTTACCATGTGCATTGTTCTATTAATAGTCTTAAGGATAATACTTTGTATGTGAGTAGTTATGATATTCTATCAACACGAGTATTGAGTTTGTGGTGTAGTAATGAGAATAATTCACTTTTAATTAGAGATTTTGGATTCGATTTTTGAGTATGGATAAATCCCTATCGAAAGCATCAACCCTAAAATAAATCTAATTATGTATAGTTTGGATTTAATTGAATTTTAATGCAAACATTGAATATATCAACCCTAATTTTTTTTTATGATATTGTAATATATTATTATGGTGGGTTGAGATGTGACAACTTGATGAGGAGTTGAGGACCTTTATGTTCAAGAACATTAAAGAAAGAATAGAAAAAGGACAAAGTTTTGAGCATGCCACATGTCAAAGATACTTGACACATCTTTCATTTGATAAACATGATTTCCCAAAGTCCCCTTGTCTAACCAAAAGGTTAGAACTCTAGAAGTTGGTGCATTATCAAACAACATAATTTTGGTTCTTTTTTGTCACCATTATAAATATCTATTATTTTAATTTATACCTGAATTCTTTCTAATCTAATTACCAATTATCCTTAGAAAATCTCAAGAAAGACTAAAGGAATTGCATGTCAACTCTTTTTTACTACTCAAGATCGATATAATATCAAAACGGCTGCATGCACTCCGTTTTTTTTAAAAATGATTTAATTTTACATGTAGTTCATAATTAAAATCGTTGATGTCTATCCTTTAGGATGGTCCAATGATTGAGGCTTTAGACTTTTATGTTGGAAGTCTCAAGTTTCAAAACCTCTTACCAACAAAAGAAAGAATTTGCCTTCTGGATTGAACTACCAGTGCGGGTTACCTCTCCTGAGAAGTAGTAGTAGTATTGCTATTTACTAGAAGCTAATTAGAACTTAGAACTATTGAATTCTTATGCATGGGTTTCCAGATCATGGGCCTGTTGACAAGTCCAAATTCATTCCAGGGCTTGAGTTTACATCTCATATTTTTTCCAAGCCCAATTTGACAAAAAAAAAAAAAGAAATTATGATACTTGATCAAATTGTGCATCTCAAATATTGTTTTAGTCGCTGGACTGCCACTAGAGCAGTCAAAATGGATTTGGCCCGTTAGGCCGGCCCAACCCAACCCTTGAATTAAATGAGGTTGGGCTCAATTTTTTCAGCCCATTTAGGAATGAGGTTTTTTAGCCCAGCCTTATTTGGCCCGCTGGCCTCGTAGGGCCAACCCGCAAGCTTCAGAGGCCTACCCGCGGGCTGTGAATTTTTAAAATATTTATTATATATATTTTAAGTAGTGTTTTACTTGTTAAGATTTTGTCAATAAATATTTTTAAAGTATCAATATAAAATCAAGACTACATTTTTTACATATCATTTACACTTTAGGGTCATTAGCCCATTGAATTTTCTTATTAGCCCAAGTCCATTACTCCATTATAACTATGAATCTTTGACCTCTTTCACTTTTGTTTTTATGCCTAATTTTCCACTTCTCCTTTATTGTCTTGTTTATGAAAATAGTGATCATGTAATATTTTTTTGCTCGGATGAATCTTATGAATGTTGTATCTTGGCTATTATGTATTTGTTTTGTAAATATTCACTGAAGTATGTGTAATTTATGAATGAATTTATGTATGTACTGATGTCGTGTTCAACAGACATCAATGTTCGTATCCTTTCTAAGAGGAAAATGCTGTCCGTTTTTTGGTTGAAGGGTCAACCTGTCCCAATCCGTGGCCCGCTTAGGGCTGAGTTGGGCTGCTATTTTATAGGCCATTTAATTAAAAGGGTCAGCTTGTCCCAACCCATTTAACTCTCTAGCCCATTAGGGTTTGGTTGGGCCAGCCCATTTTGACAGCTCTAACTGCCACCTAGGAAAATTCGTTGGAGTGACCGATGAAAATTCGTAGCCATAGACAAACTTGTTTTTAGTTTTATGCCTATTTTAGAAAAAATGTTCATCTTTACTCGTAAAAAAAATTATAGATCAATTTCTTCTATTCATTTTGTAAGTGGCGATAAAAGATCATTTCCTCAAATTTGATTACCTTATTAACATGAAGAGGCAAAGCCTTAGAGGACCACATAGAATAGAAATATTAAACTCACTCCTCTTTATTTTTCAGGAAGATAAATGAAATGAAAAGGTGAGTGAGTTTGACTTGATAAATTGATGGATTTCCATATACATTTTTTGGGTCTAAACTCTAATATGCCAAATAAAGGCCCAAAGTGAAGTACGTACAGCATGGACCGTGATATTATCTCCAGGTTTGGATTGAACTTATCTGCTGTCCATACATATATATGAATAATTTTAGATAATTCCTTCATACCTAGCACATCCTATCAAAAATTTTGATTCCCCATATGAAACAACAACAATAACATACATAGTGAAATCCCACTCAATAGGATCTGGGGATGATAGCTTATATACACAGACCTTACCACTACCTCGTGGAGGTAAAGATATTGTTTCCAATAGAACATCGGCTTTCAATTTGTATTTTTGATCTGAATTCCACAATAATGCACTGCACACCCATATACTACACTTCTTTCTTCTTCTTTTTTTCAAGAGCTATTCTTTTTATAGTATATTTTTTTTCAACAACTATTCTCATCTGTCTGTTTCTACTTTTTTGTTTTTGTTTTCTGACAACTATTTACATCTAGTGCAATCTAAGTTGACTCTCCAGAAGTGTGATTGTCACTTGTTAATGTCCACTAGATTCATGTGATTCACGGTACAGGTTACATAAATTGACTTATTTACAAACGTAAATTTGGTAACAAATAATTTTATTTTAATATCGATTCTATATTGTCTACAACCTTCTCAGTTCTCACTATGAGTTTCATTCTTTGTCTAAATTTATGTACATTAAAATATTTAGTTAAAAGCTCGATTTAGTACTACCTCCGGTCCATATTATATGATGTTTTTAACTTTTATATTTAACCCAAAATAAGTATATTTTACATAATTAAAGAAGGTAGGAATTTATTTATTTTTCAAATTTAATCTTAGCTTGACAAGTGAGTTTCTACCTAACAAAAAAAAATCATATTAAATAAGTTCTAAGGTAATTTAGTGTGAGAAAATCATTGATGCATTAAATCATGGACGAACGCTGCTACTAGAAACAGAACTTGTTTTCATAGATAATTTTTTATCTAGTTTTCATCGAATTAGCTCACTTTAAAAAGTATACGGTGAGAAACAGATTCTTCCTATTTTCTATGTTAAAACACTACTATTTTTTTCCCATTAATTCAATAAAAATATTTATCGAATTTAAAATCAATCAAAAAATCTGTTGAATTAGTCACTGATCATTATTTTTGAGTGGAAACTTTCAATAGGGAAATAATGTTCTTTCTAATAGTAGAGAAGTACGTGCACAACAGCTTTGAATATTTGTGTTATAAAATTTTGGTTTTGTCGACTTTTTAGTTCTTAATAAAAAATCACTTCAAATGCTGCACGGCTTTGAATTCAGAATTCAGACTGAAGTTGTCAAATTTTGGATAATTTTTAAACGAAAAAATATCTCTACCACTTTCTAAAAGGGAAAAATAATATCCTGTAGGGGGTGGGGGTCCACAAGCTGCCTTATGACTCATCATACAGGCAAATTGAATTAATTAATTAGCTTATTATCTTTGAATTAACTTAGAGCTAATAATAATTAATTATTGCAACTTGCAAGCAAACAATTCCCACATTTTTCTCCAAACGTTGAAAATAACAGAACTAACTAATCTGTTTGATGTATCAATCAGATGAAGAAAAAAGGGAAACAAAAAGGTTGCAACTATATACTGATACGTATATGAATAACCAAAAGCGGGTTCAGGATATACGTGCACCCATTAACTTTGGAAAAAAATCATATATATATAACTAATAAAGCCCCATGAAAAGCATTTACGGAGATTTGGTACTGCTCAAAGCAACCTTCCACGCGAAGTTCAAACTTTCGTGACCATATATATATGTTACTATTACTAATTAAAAGGTAATAAGAGAAAAGGATAACAAGTAATCGTATCTATAATGGAAGTAAGGGGTATGAACAATATATATATGGGGTAAGAATATACTTTGAAAAATAATAATATATAACCTTCTTATTATCTTGAAGAAAGTAGAAAAAAGTATTTGATTTTTTAATTTCTTCATTTGACAATATCAACAAACAAATAATTAGCTAACTTTGAATAAGTTTCTCATTTGGTGTATTTCTTTTCTGAAGTATCACATAACAAACAAATAATTAAAGGATAAAAGAGTGACATCTTTCTTTTTGCACTTTTTGAAAGTATTTGCCCCTACGAAAATTGTAAAATTTGGAGTAGATAATTATTGGACCAACGACAATATGTATGGCTGGAATAATGTCCCTTTTGTTCGAAAGCAAATATTAATGAAAATATCTTTCGATTTTAAAACTACGTTTTTTGTTATATGATTTGAGAAATTTTATAACAATCATATTTTACCCATATATACATTAAATATAAAAGTTGGGGAAAACTTTTTCATATTTGAGATTTTGTAAATTAACTTATACATGAGCATATTGACACTTGGATATTATTATCAGCACCATAAGTTGTTTAACTTTGCGCTGCTAATCTCTACCGTCACTTTCATACCACACTTTATAAAAAAAAAAAAAGATTTTCTATCATACCGAATGATAAGACAACACACTAGTGAAATCCCACAACAACATACTGGAAGATAAAAGGAAAATATAAATTGAACAGACTTATTTTATGAAAAGAAAAATAATTATACTAATATCACTCGACGATAAGTTTAAGTGTTCATAAAGGACATTTACTTATTTTCTTTGATTTCGTAAAGGCTAGGTGGAAAGCAATTATCCTAGATAGTATGTCCGAATGTGGATTTAAAATCATGACTTCATTTCACGTGTTCAAACGCAAGCTTTAGTGACTAAAAAATATTTTTTAATAAGAGAGAGTTGCTCAAGTGGTACTATTGTATGCAACATATTTCTACATTTCTACAACGACTTCACTTGTTATGTCAAAGCTTCCCGAAAATATTAAAGCTCGGCAACAAATAACAAGGTATGCAAAATAATCCAACACTTACATTAGGTCACTATCTAACCAAGCTTACAAATACCTCGACTAATTCATCGAGTACTTGTTACTTCAACTACTAGGAATCAAGTAATTTTGTCAGAGACAAATAAAAAGAATCACCGCGTTATCTTTTCTTCCTTGCACAATTCGAAGTGTACATCTAAACCTAAGGTAAAAAGTCATCACATTGAGCACACAATTTCAAAGTTGATCAAACACAAGAAAGTAGAAATAGTAAAATTTCAACGCCGTACTAAAGATTGAGCCGAACTTAATGTAAGGTTCAAAAACGTGAAGATGAATTGCGTCAACACAACTGAATATAGCGACAATTGACATGGACTCTACCATCACCATGTCTTACTAAGTCAAAAATGTCATGCTACAATATGCATTTTTTTTTTCTATTTTCCAAAACAAGCCATCATTTTTATAAAAACTTAAGACTAAAGAATTAAACTAATATAAGATGAAAAATAGTCAACAATGACGGATTAAAATGTAATCAATCATTTAGCAACAAAACAAACTAATGAGAAATGATTGGCAAAACCAAAGGGTGACAAAAACAGTGCACATGTAGTTCTCTCAAATTTTGTATTCAATGACTCACCAACTTAGGATACTTAATCATAATACCCACATAGACCAAGAAACAAGCAAACAAAAGAAAAAACAACCCCTTCCCCACCTCAAAGAAAAAAAAACACCATGGTTTCTAGATTTGCTTTCTCCCTAACTTTCAGCTCACTTTCCCCCTCTTTCCTCTCATAATGACAAGTCCCACTCCCACTTTCTCATGTCTCTATTCATTGAGTAACCTACCCTTTTTTTACCACCAAAAAAGGAGACTCAAGGATAAACAAGAGAGCAATTCAAAGTAAGCATTAAAAGTGGTTCTTGACTTAGGATACTTAGCTGAATAATTATACACTTTCTTTATGGTTTTAGACTTCATTTTGGTGGACCCTATTTCCTTTTTTTTCCTTGGAACACTACTTTTGTTGAAAAAATCATGTGGTTGATACTGTTTGCCCTTTATCAATACCTGTAATCTATAACTACATCTTTGACTATATTTATTGCAATTCATTCTCAGAATTCAATATCTAACTTCTTCATACCAGCAAATTGTAATTATTGTCCAAGACTTGTCTTCACTAAAAACAATTTAGAAATTAATACTAACAGCTTTCTCAATCAAATTAGTGGTTACTGGTTGACCTTCAAGAAATATACAGGGGAACAATGGAGAAACAAGCACTAATCTTCAATCACTCCGTATCAAATTATCTGTCATGATTCTCTTTTAATTAGGAGGGACTTGTAATTATTTTACCCTCATTGGTATTTGAACAATTCTAAGTTTGTAGTCTTCAAAAACAATAAACTACCAAGTGTAAAATGAGAAAATAATATTTTTGTGTTGAACTTCTAAAACGACAAATAATTTGGCACAATTATGGATCACGACAACTAATTTGTGATAGCAGGAGTACTATTTAGCAAATATGGATCATGTAGGAAACAGTACTAAAATGACAGACAACCACTTCTGAATCAAGCAGTTGGAGAGTGAAGATTTTTTAAGTTATTGGTGAGCTGCAAATAGTTCACAGTACTATTGCCTTTAGCATTACTTTACCCTTAAAATACATCAGTGAAATCTTTTTAGGTAAAACAGTACAATCAAGACTTTCTACAAATTTTCTACTCCAATTATTTACTTGTTTAAGCTTTTTTTTGGTTCTTTTTTACCACTAGAAACAGCTCCAAAGGCTGGAAAGGCTTTATGGATAATTTTTACTCTTGAACATCTCAAAGTAAATAACTTGATCCAAAGAGACTAAAGTTTGATTTTTTTTACACCCTACTTTAGTTAAGAGCAAAAGTTCATACCTTTTAAATTTTCTTTTTTTTTTTTCAACATAAAAGATGTCAATGCACTACCTTGTTTTGAAAGAAAAGCTCTTTTCTTTTCACTTTAGATATCCAATCTCTGAAATATTATGGTCCGACTAATTTAAGTTCGTGCTAGATAAATTCATCTTTTTTATGACAAGGGAAATCCGCAGTCGCTACTTTTTGGGTGCGCATAGGGTAGAACCCCGCTCCTATACAATAGCTTGCAAACCACATAAGAGAGGTAACCCGCACTAGACAAGCCTGATGTGACGAGCTCGACGCAAACCACAATGGAGGTAAAAAGGTGATCAAATAACCAAATGCTTACAAAAGAAGCATGTACACTAACATATGCCCTTTTATTTGTCATTTTAAGACTATTGTTATCATGGAGAACGAAAGAGTGAAGATTCCTTGCCCATTCCTCTACTCTTCCCCTCGACAGCTAGGCCCCTTTGCTAATCCTCAGTATCCCCATTGATAGCACCTTCTCTCCTTACTGTTCACTCATGTGAACTCCCAAAGAAGAAAATTTTAGTAATTAATGGCTAAAAGTTGCACTTAAAGTATACTAATTTAATAGGTCTTCCACCAAAAGAATTATGATGGCCTCCTGATTATACAGAATACAGAACAGAGATACCTTGAATACAGAGGATTATACTATAGTATTACAAAAAAAGAAGGGAAGATAAAAAAATTTACAGTGTAAGAAGCAAATCTTGCTGCCATTTCATGTTTTTTTTGGCTCATTTTCGTCAATTGTCCAATACAAATATCAAATATGTAGTAGTAATATAACAACATCTGGCTTCCACCTTGATTCCAGATCATATTCTATGTGGGTTATATATGAAAATCATACATGAGATGAAGCTCAAAAAGGGAAAAAAAGGACCAAAAATGAAAAAAGAAAAGCACATTTAAGAATCAGAAGAACCTGAAACTCTAGGGGAAGTCACCGGAAACAAGGGTAAAAGGCGGGGCTCCGATTCCCTCGGAGTACTCGCCGGCGATGGATGCAAAAAGAATCCTTTTGTGGCGATTGCTTTCTCTTCTGCCTCCAAATCCAAATTCTCGGTACTTGCAGCACTGTGAGGCGACCGGTTAAACGGGTCGGGTATCAGAGGGGTTACCGGGCTAAGCGCCAGCGCCGGAAAATCGAGAATGCTCGGGGACAAAATCTCTGGCGTCGCAGTTCTCGGAGAACCCAAAAACCCAGCAGAGAAAAGGGATTTATTCACAACCCCAGGACCCAATGGGCTAATTTTGAAATTTTTCATGCTGTTCCTTCTCTCATACAGCTTTGAACTTGATTTCTCCTTCTTAGTTCCAGTTTTAATTGGAGGGATCGGATTCCTAACGGGCTCAGTACGGCCCGAATTAGCACCAACCTTGGCGGTTTCAGAGGACCCAGTAAGCATTTGAACTACCTGTTTGAAAGAGGAAGCGTCAGCTTGAACGAAGGTAGTCGGGTACGGGTTGTTCGGTTCGGATCTGGTGATGGGTAGTTGTGGAGGTAGTGGTGGTGGTGTAGTAGGTGTTGGGGTAGTGGGTGGTGTTGGGTGGCGGCGGTGGTGGTGATGAAGACCATTGTTGTGGTGGTGGTGGTTAGAATTGCTGCTATTGCTACAGCTTGAACTGTTGGAGCTATGGCTATCTGGTGATGAAATAAGACATGGGCTGTGAAATTCTTGAGGTTTTGGTAAGGTTTCCATTGATGGGTCTGTTTCTAGAGAGAGAATATATCTAGCTGAAATAAGGTGAACTTAATAAGAGAAGCTTGACAACAGGGGCATTAGGAGTAGGGGGTATGAGGGGGGTGGGGTAGGAAAGAGTTGAAAAAATGAGAGAGATCAGAGCAGATGTAAGTTTGGCATTTTTGCATCACTTTGTTACTTTCTTTAGTTTGGTAAGAAATGTTTTTTATAGCGAAAAAGGAGACTCTTTAAAATACGGAGGAGTAAATTAATTGATGATTCAATATTTAATATATATACATAAAATAATTTTTAAATTATATACATGCGAATAATAAACCGACGTGGATGCCGGCGACTTCTTTAGTGGGGTGGCACCGGCCGTTTTGAGTAGTGGTACACGGCGGTGGTGGTGAAAGTCCAACTATTGGTGATTATTGGAAGCTAGAACAAAGGAGAGAAATAAAAAATTGTAAGTATGAATTAAAGTTTCAATGTTTACCATTGACTTAAAAGGGACCTACTTGAAATTGAAAGCTGACTATAGTCATAAAAAATTGTGAGGTGGGTCCCTATTGTTTGTTTTATTAATAATTTTTTTGTTTTTATATGGTCTTTGGCATTGGGGGAAGTGGTGCACTAATCAAGGTTAGAATCAATGCTTGATAATAATTTTAATATTAACTGTTGATTCTTTCTTTGATTGATCCAAGTTATATGTAAACTAATCCAAATTAGCCTTGTGTTTGGAGTTCTTAATACCAAATCCCAACTCACAAGCATGAGCTAGGCTTATTGAGTTTTCTAATGGCATTTCCACAAAATTTGACAAATAATATCTTGAAACAATTGCTCTCTTGTCTATCCTAGAATCTACTTTTAAATATAAATATATATTTATTTTTTTTGAAAAAGCAGTTGCCCTGTCCACTTTTGCTTATTTAAGTTAAAATAAACATTTATCATTTAATTTTTAGTTTAGTCATATTATTAATTATAACTATTTCTCAAAATAAACACTTATTACACCCAAATGATGTTATAATAAAGTATTATTTTATTTATTGCTCCTTAAAATATGTGTTAAATTAATCGTGAACAATAAAAATGCATAAAGGGAGTATTGCATAATATCAATTTTTGTTTAATTTATTTATTGCTGCTCTGATCTTTTTTTTTAAAGTGACTTTCTAGTTTTTTAAATAAATCTAAAATAAAAGGTTTTTTCTTTAAAATCAAGAAGGTGCTTGTGGAATCTTTTTCTAAAATTATCTACTCTGATAAATGATTTAACAAATTTCTAAAAAAAGGTCTTTGAGGAGAGATACATGGTCTTTATGTAAAATATTTTTTATAATTATATCATCAATTAACTTTCTTAATAAGCATGTTAAACCTTTGAAAATCATTTTTAATAGGACCGGAGGAAGTAACGTTCTATTAATTGAAAAAAATGGTATATTTAGAAAATGAACAATTAATCTTTTTTGTTATTCTAAAAGATCAAATATTTTGAAATAATTCACTCTAGTAAACTTATAATATTTAAAAAGGAGGTGGTATTTTTCAATTTCAACTAAATGTTATCCAAATGTCTATATTTCCTTCTCATTAATGACTAGGGATTGAAGACGACGATGGGGTAACTTGCTTTTTGTTTTCATTGATAATTCTTCATTTGAGTAAAAACTAAAAATACCAATTGTTTTGTGGAATAAGTCTTAATAATAGTAAACATAAATGTCTTGTCATCACTTGTAGAAGGTATTTGGATTGATTTAAAAGTTAGTCAAACATATTTTTAATTTAGTTTTTTTATTTTTAAAAGTATTGGCAAAAATAAAAATAACTTAAAATAAGTTAGAAAGTGTTTGGAAAATTAAAAGTAAGTCTCCCCTCCTTTTTATTTTTTGACTTAAAAGTTATTTCAGTTTGACTTTTAATTATTGACATAAAAACTATTTTTTTAAGTCAATTCAAACGGTTCTCACTTTTCAAATGATATAAAAAAAAATAGAATGTTATGTAACTTCCCTTTTTTCGTCCTTTCACAAGGCTTTAATTAAAAAGAAAGAAACAAACAATATTTAACTAGTATTGTTTCGATTATATATCATGAGGTTCATATGAACAAGGGAACAAGATAATCGTTTTAGGCATAAACAACCTGAGCTTGATCAAATTTGATAGTAGTTCGTTTTTCAAGTATTATTTATACTCTCAAATGAGTGAAGAATATTCATTTATTGTTAATGAGAGGACTCAAATCATTCAAGTATGTTGTTTATAGAATACCCTTATTAGGAACTATTTTACTTTCAATTTGATTTTTTTTTATGCAAATCCAAAATTTTATCGAACTCAAACAACAATTAATAAACAACAGTGGAAACAAAAAATAACTTAGTCTATGTTCAAATTTATTAAAATGATCATAGTCATGTAGGGACAGATTTTTAATTTTTTTTTAGTAAATAAATGTGGCAAGACTTCTTAGGATTAATAAATTGTAGTTAGAAAATTGTAATGCATAAAACATATTTAAGGAAATCCAAATTCACCGTTAGAGATGCTACCACTATTTACTATAATCTCTTAATGGACATTTGATGTATTACCAGTCAACTTGATAATTTATTTACTTTTAGTGTGAGCTCAAATAATTGGCATGTACACATTTAATTATTAACCAGTAGCTTTCTAGACTAACTTTCTAAAACACGTTTTAGCAAGTTGGCCATATTTTTGTTGACTCATTTGCATCTTGTTATAAGGTTTTGTCATATGTAACAAATTGCCTAATTTCCCATATGAAAATAACGGCTCATACATTCATACGTACTATACATTATAATTATAGGATTAATTATCTTACCTCATCAGCTAATACTTTAGTATATATATTTCTATAAAAGAGACATTTTTTTTCTATTGTAATACGTGAAAAATAAAAGTCTTCATTTTGCTACCGGCTCATTAAAAAAAGAAAAAATTCACCTACTTTAATTTACGCAAATTAAAATGTGCTTTAACTTATTTCACACCTAACTAAAAGGTCAATATATAAATCCATATTTTCATCCTCTAGTTACCGTTGCTGCATTAAATTACAATAATGTATACTAACTATATAGTACACAATAATGCTGCATTCATCCTCAAGGTTTTCACAAAAGTCACTCGATATTTTTGTACATCCAGTGTGAACAAGTCCTTTTTTTTTCCAATCTTTTTACTATGGTCATTTATTACAATGGTCATCCAGTGTGAACAAGTCCTTTTTATTATTAGTAGGTAACATTCATCATCTCTATAACATTGGGAATTATTGTCGTTGCAATGACTCCATCTACCACAATCCACATAATATTCATTCTCTCTCGGGAATCGTCTATTATTTGATAGATATGAAATTATAATTTCAAAGTTATGAATTTATTCCATGTTTGATAGGAATTTTGATTATGAGATTAGCAATCCTTCAATTGTTCTCACTATAATTGTGGTTTTTTTTTTTCTCACACTTCATGTGGATAACATTTCCGGATTTTCGTCCCCATAATAAACATCAAAAATGACATTTGTCTTCTCCAAAACTCTTCGTTCAAAGCCCTTAAGAGAGTCAAGGTCAAGGTTAAAATTGGGAATAAAAGTTTGTTCTGATTTACCTAATTTATGACACATACATATTTTATAGGGAAAAAGGATAAACACTACAAAAGGAATCTCAATTACCAACAAAAAAATTCGTTGGTAAATTGATCAACTTGGTTGGCAAATTGAGTTACCAACCAAATCCCAACTTATATTAATCCGTTGCTAAAAGGCTCGTCGGTAAATATTACCAACCGATTTTAATTTGTTGGTAAACTTACCAACCAAAAATCAGTTGGTAAACACCCAAAGATGTTGTTACAAAATTTTGAAACATGGCCCTGAAATTTCCGTTGGTAAATTCACCAACTAATTTTTGGTTAGTATATTGTTAGTACCTTTACTAATGAATTGAAAAGGAGTTGGTAAATTTTTTTCTTTATTATTTGATTCCGTTTTATAGTAACAAATGTTAATAGTAAAGTTTTCAAGATACATTGGTAATTGGTTTTCAATTTTAGTAACAGAAAATTTATGTTGGTAATTTACCAATAAATTTTAAATACTTTTTTTCTTTTTTTTTGGTTTCCCATCTGGTGTCCGATACCCACATTGGAGCCCGACTAAATCCGAATTCACGCCAGGAAAGTCCCCTGGTTTACCATCCGGTGTCCGGTACCCACATTGGAGCCCGACTAAATCCGGATTCACGCCGGAAAGTCCCACATTGGGGGATAAAGCGTTCCCTAACAAAGGCGACTCTGTACCCAAGAGGAATCGAACTCGAGACCTCTTGGTTAAGGATGAATGAGTACTTACCACTCCACCACAACCCTTGTTGGTAATAAATTTTAAATACGTTAGTATGATTATTTGTTTTTCTAATAAATTTACTAATTGATCATTAGTTTGTTGGTAATATATCATTCAAGTTCAATGTTACGTTACTAATTGATTGACAATATGTTCAAAATATTATTAACTGAATGATTATTCAATAGTAAAATATTTATTGATTTATTGCATTTAAAAATATAAGAGCACGAATATAAATCCAAAAATATTAATATCAATTTTATAAATCATATTTGAATGAAACAATCCAAAATCTATGATAACAAGTTAAATTAATTTCAATATGACACATATCATTATATCATGATGTGTTTCTAAATGTATGTAGTGTACAAGTTGACAGTGTTAAGGAAAGTCAAATTTTGGCCAAAAGTTAAAAGTTAAAACGCCTAACGGTACAAACTGAATATGAAAACCTCAAAATCCAAACCAACCATCCTATTAGACGAAAAATGACTTTCCAGAGCTAACCGCGCTGACGAAATTCAAATTTGAGCATGTTTCCCAAAAAAATTGACATAATTCAAATTTTAGCCAAAAGTTAAAACGCTTAACGACACAAACTGAAAATAAAAGTCTCAAAACCCGAACCAACCATCCTATGAGACCACAACTGAACTTATATGGCTAATCGCGGTGACAAAATTTCAATTTGAGCACGATTATAAAAAATATTGACTAAAGTGAAATTTTGGCCAAAACTTAAAAGTTAAAATGCCTAACGGCACAAACTAAAAACGGAAGCCTCAAAACCCGAACTCTCTATCTTATTACATAAAAAATGACCTTCTGCATCTAACTGCACTGACGAAATTCTTATTTGAGCATGTTTATCAAATATATTGACCGAAGTTAAATTTTGGCCAAAATTTGTAAGTTAAAACACCTAACGGCACACACTAAAAGTGAATGCCTCAAAACCCGAACCAACCATCCTAATAGATAAAAAATGACCTTTGGAGTTAATTACGCTGATGAAATTCTCATTTGAGCATGTTCACAAAAATATTGACCAAAGTCAAATTTTGGCCAAAACATAAGATTTAAAACACCTAACAGCACAAACAAAAAATGGAAGCCTCAAAACTTGAACCAACCTTCCTGTTAGATAAAAAATGACCTATCGAAGCTAATGACACTGACAGAGTTCTAATCTGAGCACGTTTACATAAAATATTGACCAAAGTCAAGTTTTGGCTAAAATTTAAAAGTTAAAACGCCTAACGACATAAACTGGATATGAAAGCCTCAACACTAGACGTTGATTTACCAAAAAAATTAACTTCAATTGGTAAATTTACCAACTATTCAAATATAAGTTATTAATTAATAATTTACCAATAAATTTTATCACAATTGATAATAGTTACTATTCAACTAAACATTCATATGTAATATTACCAACTAATAATTAATATGTTGGTAAATTTTACCAATGGATTAATGATTGGTTGGTATATTACCAACTATTATAATGATGTTAGTAATTTACTAACTACAATCTTTATTCGTCGGCAAAATTTCCAACTAATTGGATATTGGTTGGCAAGTTTACCAACAAATTACATTTCGTTACTAATTTACCAATACATTTATATTTGGTTGGTAAATTTAGCAACACAATCTTGCCGTTGGTAAATATTTGGTTAGTAATTCACTGGTAATATGTTAATAAATTATATAAACAATTTTTTGTCATATTTACCAACCAATATATACTTCGTTGGTAATATTACCAACAAAAGGTGTGCGTTAGTAATATTTCAATTGGTAATCCATTGATAGAATGTTGCTAAATTTGGCGCCATTTTTTCCCGCCGTATTTACTAACTAAAATACTTAGTTAGTAAGATTTTGATTGGTAATCTGTTAGAATTTCGTTGTTAAGTTTTAAAATATAATTCGGTTAGAAATATGTTGGTAATTTGTTAGTAGAATACTAACCAACTTAAGTTGTTAGTAAAATTTGTTGGCAATTTGGGGTTTTTTTGTAGTAAAATATGCCCCAAACTATCGTAAATCGTATGCAAATATCTTCCGTCATACTTTTGGTGCCCCTGCCGTCCAAAAATTTGAGCATATATACCCTTTATACTAACGGACATACACGTATCATAATCTTATCCATCAACCCGACATTTATTAAATATCGGATCGACGGATAAGATTGTGCCATGTGTCCCTATTTAGTCTTCCATTAGAATGAAGAGGAGATGTGCAAATGGCCCAGTAAGGAGGCTAAGAGATTGGCAGTGGCGAGGTTAAGGAGAGGTAGATGTTGTTCGAAGAAGTATTGGTGGGAGGTTGTCACACCCCTTTTTCGCGCAAGGCGGTGGAAGTGTTTTTTTCCAATTTAAGTGACGGTATTGATTTAGGGATTTATTTTATATTTTCAGAGTCGCCACTTGGAATTGAGTTGTGGTGTTCCAAGTCACCTTTTCGAATCCCTAATCAATAGGAAATGACTCTTTTAGTTTTGGTCTACGAACTAGAAATTCGGGTAAGGAATTCTGTTGAACGAGGGGAAGGTATTAGGCATCCCTCGAATCCCGTGGTTCTAGCACGGTCGCTTTTATTGACTTATACTTATCTTGATATATTTTTGGATAATTTGTATAGGCTATGATTTGCTCGTATTTTTATTGTTGAATTTTTATTTGGTCTCAAATCGGATGCATAACTGCATTCTCGACTTTTGACATATAAATAGCTTATGAACATAATTGTTTTCTTCTCTCGAGTGCATCACCTAATTTTATCTATAAGTGATCTTATTTTAAATTAATGAAAGTTATTATATTTTTGGACAAGTTGCGTCACCGCATCCTTGAGTTTTTTTTTTTCAATGTCTCAAAAAAGATGCGCAACCGCATTCTTAATTTTTTACAGATATTTTTTAACGTGCATAAAACTCATCTAGTATTAAAAGTACTTACTCTTACTTTTCTGAATTCTAGACAACTAATCTTCTCATTTCATTATTATATTTATTGATGATACTTTTAATTAAATTAACCCACATGTTAAAATATATATTAGAATAATTTTATCAAGGTATGTCACCACATCCTTGAATTTCTTTCAAGTGTTTCAAAAAAGATGTGTAACCACATTCTTAATTGAAACAAATATTATTTTTTGTTTACATGCCTAAAACCCATCTAATGTTATAAGAAAATATTAAATAAAATCAAATAAAAATAAAACAAATCTAACTTCTAGGATGCAATATAAATTTTGGATTACCTTATATTCTTTTATTTTTATTCACCCTTAGAGTTAATGTTAAAATTAGGCCTACACATATTATTTTTTTATTTTTATTTTATCTTGAAGTTAATGGCGAAATTAGACATACTCATATTGTACTTTTTTATTAATCCAACAAAACAATGACGAATTGCTAAAATAAATCTCATTCTTTATTTAATAAATAAAACAACAATAATTTTGTGAACCCAATAATTCCTACTTTATCATTATTAGCATCAAAATCAAGAAATGAACAACATCATGACCCATTCATTTTAAGACATCACAACTAATGAACGAAAATAGATAAATAAAAATAACCACCAATAAAGTTACTTTCATTCATTAAAGAGATATAACACTTAACACATTCTTCATTTTAATCAAATTATGAATAAAATAAAAGTGTAAGAAAACTTATCATAATAATTACATCAAATTCCATGAATAAATTAAATAATAAGATAAAGTAAAGTTGAATACCGCAAAATCTTAACCGAAGCTCGATTAGAACACCCACAATTTTTGTAGGTTGTTTGTGATGGTATATGTGTTTGTGTTGATATGAAAAAAAATGGGTAAGGAAGAAAAGATGTGAATGTATGATTATTGTTTGAAAGAAGAATAAATAAAATGGAAGTGTTTTCTTTTTTTTTCTTCTTGCTCGTGTAGTATAGTGTTCTTTTTTTCTCTTTTTCTTTTCTTCTGTCCGTTTTTTTTTTTCCTTTTGTTGTGTATGTTGGTCAGTATATAGGTTGAAGGGGTGTGTTGTTGATGTTTAGTAGTGTGTGGTACGTGTGTGTGGTTGAGGGGAGTGATGGATTAATGTGGGATTGTGGGGTGAGTGTGAGTGAAATGGGTAGAGGTTTAGGGGGTAATGGGTAGTTTAGGCTATTTTTTATTTTATAAATTAAATATATATAAAAATTTAAATTAGTTAGTTTGAACTAAAAAGTTAAATAGTCAATCTAAAAATATAATTAAAAAACATTGGCTTATTTAGTAAAATTTAAATTAAAAGAATACATATTTTTTGTAAGTTTTCATTTCTTTTTTAAACAAGTGAAAAATAAAACTTACCTTAAAAAGTAATTCTTTTTTTGTTGTTTTCAAATCTTTAAAATAAACTTAATAAAATAAGATGAAAAAATAAAATATTTAATGGAGACCTAGAAGAAATATTTAAGGAATAAAAATGGTGTAAAACCTTATGTTCGGTCAAAAATTACGTGTCTACAGAGGTAACTAGACAAGATATGATGCACCTTCAGTTTATCAAGGACACAAGCCTAGATAATTAAGAGTTGTGAAGGTTGAAGATTATGATAAAAAGTTAGTATACAGTCGAGTGTTATATATATTGGTGCATTCCAATAGCATTATATACTAATCTCATTGTTTCTTGCTTTTTGGTTTCTGTTTAATATCCATTGTTATTTTTTCACTTATCACAATGTATTTTGTTTCAGTTATCACATTATTTTGATGTTATGTTGTTACTGATTCATTTTCTATATGTTTTGTAATAATTTCGTTATTATTTGTTATGTCTGCTTTGCGTTTCTATATTCTTTTTAATATTATTTTGTTATGAGTTAGTTGAGTTTAGGGTCTTTCGAAAACAACATTATTTCTACCTCCATAAGATAGGAGTAAAGTTATATGTACATCATATCCTCTGCAGACACCACCTAGTAAGACTACATGCACTAGCATGTTGTTGTTATTGTTGTATTTGAAATAATTTTATTACTCATAGATAAATTACAATTTAAGTTTAATATAAGACATGAAATGAAAAATTAAATAATAAAATAAGTAATAATTTAAAAAATTTGTTAATCTTCATAAGGAACTAGGAAGAGATCAAAAGTGCACACTATAAGATAAATCATTTATCATAAATGCACTTGCTCATCAGATATTTATCAAAAATGAAATTCATAACCATTGAGGGGACAAAATTATTATTTTAACCCAAAAAATTGTGGAAAACTCATCTTGTTTGGTCAGAGCAAGAAATTTAGATTAGTTATCTTTAATAATTTTCTTGTTTTACACCAAATTAAACAAAAGGATTTGTCTATCCTTGTTTCTTTCCTTTTATTTTCCTTTCCTTTCTCTTCATATTCGTAGTTTCCAAACGTAAGAGTCAAGAAGCTACCTCGTGAGTCGCAAGTCACAATAAATTATGGCTTCTATTAATAAATAATGTAATAGAGTTGGTAGCATATTTTAAGAAATATAAAATGAATATAATAAATTAATTTCATAATACTTATGTGGATTGAGAAAGTCATACCATATGAATTAAATAAAATATATAGATGGTTTTATCAATGGAAGTACAAGTCGCATATTGAATTAGCAATATAAGAAAAACTAATTCAAAATAGAAGCATCTTAGTAGGAATATGTAATTAAATAAGGCATATTCGACTTTTTAATAACAACTATGTAAAACATTGGAACTATTCCAATATTAAAATATCAAGAGAAAACAATTCAAGCTTCAAACAACAACCTATATATATTCTAGATATATAATTGATTTGAAAAAATATAATTTTTCAACCTAGATTTAGACAATTTTTAACAATCCTATAAAACATTAGCCCTCATACTATTCAAGATAAGATTAAGACAGAATAAAAAAAATTATATACTTTCACTAACAAAAAGTTAAGGTCCTAGATCTCTACCTTGTCAAGTCAAATTATTTATATATAATCTTGAATGAAATAAGTTAATTATTCCAAAAGAGGAACATTTGCGAATGGCAAAATTAATAAATGCAAAGGATCGGATTTTTATTTTATATGTAGAAAAAGGAATCGTTCTCTAAGTGGAATAGAAAGTCGGTTGTCTTTTTTTTCTTTAAAAAGATTAACAGTTACCTCAATAGCCATTGAAATTCGGTGCCCAAAATTAAGAATAAGATAAAAAGCTCATGTCTTTTCTTTACGTGTTAAAAGAAAAGCAAGATTCGGACTTTCAGTGAAAAAAATAACCATATATCAAGCTATATAAATTTATTATCATTAAATAATTTAACAAAATAGGAAAATAAAATAATACTAAAGTCATTATACGCCCATCATAACTTGTGAACAACTAAACACAAATAAACTTTGTTAATCCGACAAGATTTATATACAATTTAATATGAACTTATGAAAATTAACCACGTGCAAATACTATCAATCTGATAAGACTTGTGAACAATATAACAAAATAGATGATTGAAACGTGATTTTTCAATCTTGCATCGGACAAATGTTAGACACTGAACCGTTTAATGATCTTATTTTATTAAATCACCCACTTTTAATACTTACCTGTAAGATTGTATATTAGTGATTTATGGGCAGGAAAAGTTGTGCAACTATGCAACCACACATATCCATTACGTGTTCTTAACCAGAGGTCTCATGTTTGAATTCAGGGTATGAAAAAAACCATGTTGAAAGCCAGGGGCGGAGCTACAGCCACCCAAGGGTGGTCAACTGAACACCCTTCGCCGGAAAATTGCATCATATACAAAGGCTAGATTCTGAGCTTAAGGATAAATAATTGATGTTGAACATCCTTGATGTAAAATCTCCCTTTGGTGCATTGGTTGAGCTTGCTCATTTCTGCCCGAACTTCGCGGGTTCGAACCCACATAATTGCACAACTTTTTTTGGTTTTATTTGGAGAGCAGAACACAACCTTAAAACACCATTATTCTTGCATCATACATTTATTAATTTTAATTTACCTGAAATTCTTAAATGTTCCTCAATTTTCTTAATTATTAATATTACAATTTTAAAAATATAGAGTAACATATATGAATAAATTATTTTAATTTTGAAATTTAGATATCATGTATTTCTAATTTTATCTAGGATATAATGCACTTTCAAAGGGTGAAACAAAAAAAATTTACATTAAAAATTGTGTTTATATATGTTAACAACTATAAACCCAAAGCTAAAATCGATACATGCATTTTATCTTCTTCTTTTTTTAAGAAAAACAAAACATCTGCTAGAGTATGATTTATGTTTCGTAAAGCTAACGCATTTGTTTAATCAATAATTCACTTTATATACAATAATCATATATTTTTATCATATAAAATCAATGCATCAAAAAGAAATAAACACGATTGTTTGTTTTTGATATCGATAAATGTTGGGATCATTCATTGTAGAATTTCTAGGTTAAACAAATAATATTCAATTCACTTATTAGAAAGAAAAAAAAAATCTTGAACACCCTTGATAAAATTTCTTACTCCGCCACTGCTGGAAGCGCCACCCCCGAATTTAGTTGGGACTCCAATATGGACTCCGAACATCTGTGGGAAACCGAAAGGAACATGTCCATCACTTGTACAATTTCATCAATTCAAGAAGGATAATTGGGCCAAGACAAAATGATAAGAGAGGTACAAGATGCCTAAGAATATGTAGTACTTTTTTTGTGAGACAACTAAAAGGAAAAGATAATAAAAATGTATTTCAAGAACATGTACACAAAAATGTTAAGCACTGTACTTATTAGAAAAAGAAATTCACACAGTATGTAGAAACAAAAGAAGAAATAAATCAAGTACTAAATAAAGAAGAAATGAATCAAATTCTTCACTAACCTGAATGCCAAAAAATAATTTCCACAAAGAAAATATATAAAGTGACCACAAATTTCGTAGCGCTGCTATCTTTTCATAGAAAAAAGGTGAACTTTTTTGTTTCTTTCGTGCTGATATCACTATAATATCACGTCTTATTTTCATGTTTTTTTTAAAAATAATAATAATATAGTTATCTGATTAAAAATGATTTATGAGCAAAAGAGATGAAGAAAAAAAAAGTTAATTTATATTCATTTGGTTTGGTTAGAATTTAGTGATCTAGTCTATCAATTTTTTTGAAAAATAAAGTAATTAATTCATGCCAAGAATATTTCTTTCTGAGTCTTCTATTAAAATAAAAAATTGAAATATGACATTTGGAGGATTTCATATGATCGTTATTAAATCAACTCGATCCTTAATTTCTTTTAAACTGAAGAAAGTAAAATTAATGTCGGACGTGGGGGAAAAACCTAATCTAGTCATTGTTCCTTGTTTTCTATCGGTGGTTGAGAAATTTCTAAAAACCTTCACATGTGATTTGTAATATACTGCGACTCATTTTTGTAATTTTAATCGACGAAAATAATCCAATAAATTGACTTCAATTACAGTGAAATTTTTTTATGGTTAAATATGTAAAAGATGTTTAATGCGTTTTATTTGGGAACTCGAGAAATGAAGATGAAATACAAAAACGATTTAAATTTTCTTTTCTCTTGTTTGGACTTTGGAATGATGAGAAAATGATGTTGAATATTCGCATATATCGTGATTTAAGTGGATACAAACTTTAATAACGGAAAGATTTATTGTGTTATTATGGTTCAAGATAAACGTTAAATATTTGTGCGATTGTAAAATCATTTTAGTAATAACTTTCCTTTTCTATTGCACTGCCAACCTGATTTAAGTTGTTGGTTTGTACAAGTTGACTGGTGGGCTGGATAGGCCGATATCCATCACGGTCCAAGATTTGAAATGGCTTAATGGGCCGAGCGTTAATATTTGGGCTTGCATCTTAATATAAGCCCAAGCTTCAATCACATCTCTCTAGCTTCTTTGGGTTTTAGTGTGGGAGGAAAATGACAGCCCAATGTCCTCTTGGCTAAGTTTTGAAGGAGAGTTCTATAGTTTATTGAAATTATATTGTTGGTTGTTTTCATCCTTGGTAAGTATTTATTTCTCGAATGAATGCAGTTATCTATTTTGTTTCATTAAGCATGAGTAGCTAACCTGAAATCCATGGCGACTTGACCTAAAACAAGTTTTATAGAATGATCTTTGCATTGTTAACGTATATCTTGTTAGCTCTTTCATTTAAATTACTTTTAATGGTTGCAAATGTTAGGATCTGCCTTAGATTTGACTTGTTTGAGTAAAAAGGTGTAAAACCTGGAAAAAGAGTTAATGACAAAATTCGAGGTTTAGAACCTGTCTAACTACTTGAGTTAAACACTTTTAGTTCGGAAGAATGAAAGTGACATACAATTGATGTGGTTGAGAAACTAATTAATCGTAGTTGTAGTTGATAAACTGGTATACCAAATGATGCGGAGCCTAGTTCTATAATTTACCCGACAAATGGTTAAGAAGTCTTGGTGAACACAATTCTGATTAATTTTCTATAATCATCTTAAATCAAGTGCTATTATTGAATGTTTCTTGTTACGGATTGACTTTCAAACATTTCTCGAAGACTCCCCATTTCCTATTTTGTTTCGGAAATAAGTACATAATAGTTAAATATAACCGCATACGACTTAGTTCTCGCCTTATTCCCTATGAGATTCGACCCAAACCTAGTTGGGTTCTATATTTGACAACGACCGCTTTATGCTCCTTAATTGAAGTGTAAATTTAAGCATATTAGTAATTTAGTTTGCAAAATAATTACACAGTATATATAGGAAATGAATACTTAATAGTAATAAATACACATATACTTATACATATAAAATCTACCTATATACAACATATACACTCAAATTGTATAGGCAATTTATACTTTAGTCATATAGATAAACTAACAAAGTTGTTTTTAAATCCATTCATATTCGCCTATTTGTTTGAGCTTCGGAGTAAGAAAATTATTCTTAAAATTACCGAACATCAGTAAAAGAAGGTAAAATTTTCACTCACAAATAGTAACTTTCAACTTATAATAGTAATTATCATAGAGTTTTAAATGTTACATGTAAAACTCAAAGATGTTGAAATTTCAAGACAATGTTCTGGTGTTACATTTTTAAAATTTAAAACTCATTAGAATGATTATTTTTCAAAAACAAGATAGAAAAGCAACTAGTAAACACTATTTTATTATGAAAAGAAAATGTCATTTCTCTTTGGATGTTTATTGATTACTAGAGGATTTAATCATTTTCTGTATTGAATTCTTATGAAAATAATTAATTTAGGGACAGTAATAATTCTTCCCATTAATAAATGGTCATTGGTACTCATGACATGAAATCTTCATTCAAATTAAGAATAATTTCACCTCTTTAGTATCCAAGGTATGATTGTCCCAAAAATGAATAGAGAAAGAAAAAAAAGAAGGGGGAACTCCTTTAAAATAGTGTTCATTAATCTGTGAAGCTGACAAATTATCACTTAGATTTTATTATAATGAGATTTGACCAGAGGTGATAATTGTGTTTTGTAGATGTGGAAAAATGACCAAGGTGAACGTTGTAGAAAAAGACCCCACATCTCAATTATTTCTCCCCATCAATTTACCGACAATAATTGCACGGCCTAATCATTTTATTTTCGTCCGTTCTTCTTTTTGCTAATTAAATTTGTGGATTTGCGCGGGTGGGTCGTGGTTGTAACGACCTGATTATGTTGTTATGGAAAAACCAATAGAAAAAAAAATTTAGGTCGATTTTTTTTTTGGTAGTAACTATTGAGAATTTCTATTCTAGTCCAGATTTGGATGAAATCGAAGTCAGTGAGATCTAGGGAGATCTAGTAATGAATGAGAGATATAATTATATTTTTTATCCCATGAGTGGATAGCTAAGACATTAAGAAAATCGTACGACTTTACAGAATTGAATTCGGGCGAGTAGAACTCTCGAAACTGATCTTAGCGTGAACGGGTAGTTTTTGAATGTCATGGGTTGAAGGTGTGTTGTGAAATGGGGATTTGAAACTCTAATTTCGACGTTCTGTCTCCGCGCAAGCCGCCAAAGAGGGATTAGTATCGCCAGAGTGGGGCCGCTGTAGTGGGATGAATGTCGATGTAGCGGGATAGTCGGGACTTAAGTCGGAAATAAACCCCAAAAAGGTTATTTTTCTGCAACCTTCGATCTTGAGAGCTAAGGAACGACCCAGAGATATTTCTTAACAATTATCCACAACTTTTGGTGCTAAAGGTAAGGTTTTTACTCCCCTAATCTGTATTTCGATCTGTAGAACGTAGTTTCTTGGGTAATTATTGTTGGGAAAATGTTTTGATCGAAGAATTATGGTGGGAAAAGCCCTAATTGGGATATTGGGATCATGGGTTTGGTCTTGGGTTATTAGGTTTGTTATAATCCGGATAATTAGACCTTTGATTATTGATCCTTGCATGAGTATATTAATTGTTTGTAGACCTGGAATAAGCGGAAAAAATCCGGAAAGGGAAGATTCAAGTGTCTTAGGGGATTTAAGCTTGGATTCAAGGTAGGTGATGATTGTGATTTCATATTTGCGTGATGTATGTTGGTAATTGCTTCATTGTAATGCATGTATGTGAATGAAGTCTTGTTGATCACACCTAATGAAATTGAATATGAACAAACGATTATATGCTATTAATCAACACTTGATTCAAGTGTCTTAGGGGATTCAACCTTCTTATTGTTTAGTCCATTCTGTTCGGACTTAGACATTGTTTAGATATTTCTTATATTAGTTGGGGTTGTATCCCTTTTTCTTAGACTTGTTGCATTTTAGATGTTTTGGTATAATGACTTTCAGGTTCTATGGGTTGTTCTTCCGTATTAGTATGTTCGTTGTCGTAGTTGAACCTTTGGAGTTTATGGAAACTCCATAGTCCTTTAGACATCTAAACATGTTTCTGTATCTTTAAATGCCTTAGTTATTTTGGTTAAGTTGTTTAGTCGGGTTGTAGTAATGGTTCTCCCACTAGAGAGTTAGTGTGAGTGTCAATCACAACGGTCTGAGTCGTGACATTGTAGGCAATGAAGAATGCCTTTGATGTTTATTATATTGAATATGTTAATTTATTATTTAACAATGTAAATACTTTTTGAAAGTGATTAGCTCCCCTAAACAAAATTAATGATAATTCACTCATAAAAAAGATGGGCTAATAATAGGCTTCTACATTCGATTCAAGAAAGACAAAAATATTTTTGAAATTTATAATATTAAACATGTACTAACATTTACTTAATATTCCCATGTACCTTTCGTAAATAGAATTGGATAATTGTATCAAAATGAAACGTTTCGTTAATTATTTATGAATTTAGAAAATTGTTGAATTGGATCCCATGCAGCTTTTATTAAACTTTACATGTGACAATTTATGAAAAATCCGTACAAGGTTCACAATATATAATTATTGAACTGGGAACTCATGCATTTAGGCAGAGCTTGATGTTGATAGGACTTCAATTTCTTCCCATACTTCGATAAGAAACTTATTTTCTACCCCACGGGTGTGTTTGGTAGGAATGACAATATTTTTTGAATTTATTTCAAAATATTTACATAAAATCTAGGAGACCAACACACAATTAAAAATAAAGGTTATTCCATTCAAATTAAATAGGAATTTGTGTTATAAAATAGGGAAAATACATAAAACCCTCTCTGAACTTGGCACGAAAATTTACTTTAGTACTTAAACTTTACGGGTAATTATTTACAACCCCTTATCTCATTTCGCGTGAATTTAATACCATCTTAACGGATGACGTGGCAAAAAAAGAAAAGAAATTTTTTTGAAGGCGCGTTAAGTTATTTTTTTTAAAAAGTAATGGTCCCATTTTATATATATAATGAAAAAAAAGAACCACCCACCCCATTCTTCTTCTTCTTCAAACCCCCCACCCCGCTTTCTCAAAACTCCACCTACCCCATCTACCTGCTTGTCTTTTCTTCTTCAAACTCCCCACCACCCTATCCCCACCTCACCCCATCCTCTTTCTCCTTCTTCAAACTCTACATTCAAAGTACATTTTCTCGTTAAACACATAAACAAAAAGAATCACATTCAAGATCCACATAATTTTTTTTACTCTTTACTTTGGAGATTTGATTTTTCTTAAAAAGTTATGATTTTTTTTGAAAAATAAAGACTTGGGCATAAAAGAAGATGAGGTTTTGTCAACCAGTTTATAATGTCAATGGTTGGCAATGGCGATTGAAGCAATGGGTAGAGAAAGTTTTTTTTTTTTTAAAAAAATAATAGTACAAATAAATATGTTTTTTCTTGAATTAGTTAAGAATTAGACCTTTATTAGTATATAAAAATTAAAAAAAATGAAGAACACCGACAATCGACATGGCAGTAAATGACGTTGAGTATTGAAAAAAAGTCACTGCTAATGATTTCAATATTTCTTAAACTAATTAAGAACTAAAGATTAACTAGTATTTAAATATTTTGAAAAGGAAAGAAAGAAATGAATTTAAAAAATCAAAAATCAAATTTTTAGAGAATTTCCCATGTGTCTATGACGTGGCGCGTGTGTAATACACTTGTTTACTTGAGATTGGTATTATATTTTTAGGGTGGTATTAATTCACTTCAAATATGTTAAGGGGGGTAAATAATTACCCGTAAAGTTTAAGTACTAAAGTAAGTTTTCGTGTCAAGTTCAGGGTTTTTTTAATGTATTTTTCCTATAAAATATGACGATATTCTCTCTTATTTTTTACTGAACCAATTAATTGAAAAAGTTTATGATAAAAAAATATATTCTCAATAAAATAATGGAGTCAATTCCCTAAATGGTCATCCAAGTTTAGGAAATTGCCTTAAAATATTATTTATGTTTCATTTAAGACCAAAATATAACTCAACTATCACTATTTTCATTCAAATATATTTGACACTTCAAAAACCTCACTCACTCCTAGTTGGCATGACATGTCATTAAAGTCTTTTTTTTTAATAATAGACTAATTTGATTCATTAAATTCATTTAACTAAAATAATGATCATATTATTTTAATATATATATATATATATATATATATATATTAGTTTATCAAGAATAAATCTTCATACTTAAGAATCTTTTATTATAATTAAACTTTTTATTTATTTATGTTATAAAGAATAGATTTTTAAAACGTAATATAATATCATCAATTTTGAATACTTATAAACATATACATTCAAAAAAAACATCGATATACAAATCGAATGCTAACTTACATCAATTAATCATAAATTTTATAATGAATCAATAATATTAAATGTCAATTAGCTATTACAATAAAATTAATTATGTATTTTGAAATTCATGCTTACAATATTTTTTTCTTGGAAAAAATAGAAAGTGAATAATATTATTACTATTTTTATCCAAAAAAAAATAAAATACTAAATATCTCAAAAGTCTCCTTCTATTCTAGTTGCTATGTCATGTTATTAAATCATCATTTTAAAAAAACAATAGACCTATTTAATTCATCAATGATGTCTCTACAAAACAAACATATAAATTACATGAGAATTTATGAAGATTATATAAAAAAAAAACTATTTCCTTTATATTTTTTTACCAAAAAAATTCAATGAATTTTTTTTGTGTGCAATTATTACTTGGTAATTTTCAAAATCCCTAAGTAAATTATTTGAAAATTTGAAGCATTTTTTTCTTAAAAGTATTCAAATAAATTTGTAAGGTTGACAAAAAAGTTGGTAAGAAAGAGAAAATTATTATTTAACTTTATTTTTTATTTTTTATTTTTTATTTCTATATTATATTATATTTTATCTTATCATACAATTAAACACCAATATATATTCTTATCTCATCCCAAATTCATGAAATACAAGTAATAATTAATTGAATTGCCTATTTTAATTCAATAATTTACATATTATATGAGATTAATATACTGATAAATAAAGATCAAAATTTTATTTTCTAATATAAATATTATTAACTTTCTATTTTCTTTTAAAAAAAAAGTTATTGTAAATATGGACTTCAAAGGACCCAATTGATTATTTTTTAACAGGTAATTGACCTTTAATATTATTGATCTCATATATAATGTATGATTAATTGATGTAAGTTGACATTCATGAGTGATTTATATATCAATATTTTTGAATATACGTGTTTATAAGTATTCAAAATTGATGACATTATAGTAAGTTTAAAAAAACTATTCTTCATAGCATAAAAAAATAAAAAAATAATTATGATAAAAGATTCTTAAGCATGAAAATCTCTTCTTAATAAACTAATATATACTTTTTAGAAAATAATAAGATCATTATTTTAGTAAAATGAGTTTGATGAATTAATTAAGTCTATTCTTAAAAAAAAAAACTTCTATGACATGACGTGCCAATCAGGAGAGAGTGAACTTTTGAAGTGTTAAATATATTTGGAGGGAAATCATAATAGTTGAGTGATATTTTGGTCCTAAATGAAACATAAATGATATTTCAAAGCAATTTTCTAAACTTGGGTGACAATTTAAGGAATTGACTCTAAAATAATGTAAAGCTTCCTATTTTTTACATATGTAAACCCTACTAATTTTTTCTTCACTAATTTAATCGAAATATCAGTAGATATAGAAGCCAAATGAAAATAGAGGTAGGAGTATGGGGTTTGGTGGATAGGGGGTTGGGGCAGGTGTGTTTTTTGGAGAATAAGGAAGAACGAAATATTATTTATGAAACTTATATATATATATAATTCAATTTCACCATAATTAAAAAAATTGTTCTGGCAGAGAAAACGTTTTCTTCCATCCTAAACATATTACTAAGTATTATTTTTAATATTTTCCATTTGCTCAAACGTTTCAAACTAGCCAAATATTTTCCATTTGCTCACACTACTAATTTGTATTTTATCAAAGACAAATTTGACCGGTGTTTTTGGTCATTAATCGTTGATCGAACCCCATTTTGGTTGGATGATATGAAGTTATTTCGGTTTTGATTATTTTAAAATTATTTCATAAAGAAATTATAAAGAATTTTCAACGAACGTTTTATTATTTAGAGCAAAACCGATGAAACTTTCGAAGCTCCCAGTTGCAATTAATTCAATTAGAAATTAGCTTATCATTAAAAATAGTCATTCTATAATAAAACTATTGCATCACTTTATCGACTATGGTAAGGGATGCATCATGGAACTTTGTCCAAGAATTTAAAAAAAGTATATGTTCAATCTGAGATGTTGGTCATCTAAAAGGCTACAGCCAAGATTACTTTTCACTTCATTTTTTCTTTCGTTTTCTTTTTGATTATTTTGTATCAACATTTTGCGACATGTTTCTGGGAATGCTAATGTATGTCAGTTTCTTTTTTGACCAATTACAGAGGAAAACTTAATTTTAACAAAATGGGCCTTAAATACTTACTCCTAAACCAACCAAGCCATAATCAAAGGAAGCACCCTAGTACAAACAACTAAATCATCATTAAAATTCACAAAAACAAGAATTAAAAGTCTCAAACACACTTCTCAGTTCCCAATAATCTAGTACTACTAGCTAGCTAGCTTCTTACTTTTCTCACTTCCCAACCATGTAGTACAATAGTCTCACAATGACCACTCAGTATCTCACAATAGTTTTGCAGGGCAAATTTTTTGAAGGTTCAAAAGCAAAAGGTCCCACATTAAAGAGCTTTACGTCAGGCTCTGCTGGCTTTGATAATGTCATAGGAGATGGGGGTGCAGGGATCAACATGGCTCCACTTTGCCCATTGTGGAAATTTGTTGGAACACTGCATTCTGCTTTTGGTGATTTTGCTAAGAACACCTTGCACTTGTGGTAGCCTGCTGTTGTCAACCATTTTGGTTGAATAAAGAAGAACCCATTCTTGTCTGTTGTGCCTAGACTTGTTAAATGGTACTTTGTGTTGTTACATGCTAGCTTCACTACCGCTCCTGTAACACAAATTAACATAGTCAAAAAACAAAAAAAAAGTTACACCATAATACATTATGGTATGTTTTGAAATATTTCAAGTAATTAAAATGTTTAAGATCACAATATCAAACTAAGACAAGTATTTTTGGAGTAATAAACATTTGTAAAAAGATGTGACCTTGGATAGGAGAAGCTCCCAAGAGGGTGTCAACCCCTCTATACTTGCAAGCTTTGCAGTAAACAACTCCTCTCACACCTACAAACTTTCTGGCCGGAAGAGGAGACGGCGGTTTAACCGGTGGATGAGCTGGTGGTTTACTAGGAGAATGTGCAGGTGGTGTTGGTGGTTTGACTGGCGGAGAAGGTGATTTGCTAGGTGAATGTGCTGGTGGTTTGACTGGTGGAGATGATGGTTTACTTGGAGAATGTGGTGGTGGAGTTGGTGGTTTGACTGGTGGTGGAGATGAGTGGGAGGGAGGAGAAGCAGGGGGTTGGGAGTGGTGTTTATGGTGGTGGTGGTGGCCACCTTTATGAGGCTTAGGGGCTTCAACAGGTGGGGAGCTAACAGAAGAATGAGGAGCTAATTCTGAAGCCACAATGCCAGCATCATTTTGGCCAAGAACAGTGAAGGAAGTAATAAGTAAAAAAGCAAGAATAAACCCAACGGACTTTGTTGGAACAAAATCCATTTTTTTTGACAAATGGTGTCCGTGAATTGAACTCTGAGTAGGTGTGTGTAAGGGGAAAATGGATGAATTTATAAGGGGTTGAAACAATACTCTAGGTTTCAATTAATTTGAATTTTTTATTATCTTTATAATTCTTTAATTTTAATTATTCACGTGACATTTAAAATTTACAAAATTTAAAAATAGAGTAAAGGAAACATTATTATGAACAATGAAAAGATTAATAAAAAGGATCAGGAATCATGAATTAAGGGGTCCATCTGATCCTGTTTAATGGGCCAGTAGGACAAATAAAAGGGGTAAAATTCATAATGAAGATATTGTACAGGTGGCTAAATGCTTCACATGCAGAGGACAGGATGGGGCATGCTAATTTTGCACATCTAACCATGCCTTTAGTACAATTTTCCATATGTAATGTAACATCTTAGTCCTGTAAATGGTTATAAAAGGAGACATATTCAGATCACTACATTCAAATTGGCTTTTCCCATTCCAGCTAATTATGTTTAAATTCTTTTAATTAAAACATAACATAATCTGAAAATAATTGATAATTTTTTAATGAAGTTAAAATATAATTAATTTTGAATTGGAGTAATAATATACCTTTTTGTCTTGATATAGAAAACTGGGGATGGAGTTGGTATACAGGACAGAATTCCAGGAGTAACGGCTAAATTGGAGCAGCAGCTTGCCGAATAAGGCTGGCTGCCTCTTCAATTTCTGGTTTACTTCTCGAGGAAACTCTCTTTTACATTTTAAATGTTCATAAGTTGGGTAAGGTTTAATTAAGTATAGGATTAGTAATCCTAATTCCTGTTTAATTATATGTGCGATTCGAGTTTTAAATATGAATTTGTTAAATAAGAAAATATTTTAACTAACATAAAGTTGCATCCTAATTAATTGAATCCTCAAATGATCAACATCGGACACTTAGCTCTTATGTTAAACATTTTAAAGTTAAAATTTGAAATTTGAAAAATTGGGTCTTTGAAATTATATTTTTTGGAATTTAAGTTGTATTTGGACATAATTTTATTTTGAATCTTTTTAATAAATCCACCTTTCAGGTGAAATAAATTTGTCCAGAAATTATTATCCCAAATTATAATCTGAAGATTATCAAACGAGTCCAACGAATATATTACTTTGACCCTCCAATTATTGAAAGATACATTGATTGGAAATCAAAACCAAATTACCCATTGGTACTAAACATTGGACAAGGGATCATTATTTTCCCTTTTCCATCTTTGGTACATCACGTGACGACATTTCATCTTTTGATCAAGAAGGAAAAAACAGCAAACACGATAACACTAAAACATATTTTTAACTTCAAAATTGAAAACACTCTAGTTCTAATAATATTACTACCACATACAACTAATGATGTGTATCAACAAAATATGAGAGTAGGTATACATGTATCACTTTGATTAATTGAAAGCAATAGATAAATGTAGATTTCACAAATTTTCTCGTGCTTTCAGCAAAAAGGAAATAAAAATAAAAAGAAGAGACATTTTTTCTCAGTTTATTGTGCTTGAGGCCTCATCTAAATATTATTGTAAAAATTAGGCAAATGACATAGTATAAGAAAGAAATTACTTCCTTTCCCTACTCTTTCATTAATTACCAAAAATCCCTTTTTTTAGTGTTTTTCGGATACATAATATAGCAGTGTGGATACTTAATATAGCAGCGCGGATACTTTAATTAATAACGGGCGGATACTTAAATTATTAAGTTGTTAGCAGCACGGATACTTAATTAACGGGCGGATGCATAATATAGCAGCGCAGATACTTTAATTAATAACGGGCGGATACTTAAATTATTAAGTTGTTAGCAGCACAAATACTTAATTAACGGGCGGATGCATAATATAGCAGCGCAAATACTTTAATTAATAACAGATGGATACTTAAACTAATAAAGTATCCAGTTAAGTTGAATTGGGGGAAAATAAGAGATTTTTGTATTTTAATAAAAGAGTAGGGAAATATTGAGAATAGGTAAAGAAGTGTTGTGTATTTAAGTAATTTTTCCAATATTATTAGAGTTTAGATTTTCACCTCATTATTATAGTATTATGTTACACTTGGGTCACATAACAAATCCAAGTAGTAAGTAGTATATGGGCTTTGTTTAACAGGCTTATATGGGCCTGCTGATCCATTTTCTGGGTCAGCACAGGCCTTGATATCCAGTTAACAGAAGTAGCAGTACTGACCCCGGCCCATGAGCTCCCTCATTGTCACTCAGTAATATCTTTTTTTTCAATAGTATATGGTAGTACACACTACACTACACTTACATGCAAATTTTTCCTTCACTTATTATTTATATCAAATCAAATAATTTAACATTAGTTGTTAAATATTAGAAAGAAATTAATAATTATTTAATTATAAATAAGTGATAAATATGTGTATATAAGACGTATATGATCCCGCATTCATTAGTTTGATATAAATATCGAGTTCGATTAAATTTTAATCCTAAACTTTAGTACCCTCATTAGTACATTTTTACTTTAAAAAATAAATAAAAAAATTATATGATACTTTTTTCCTATTCATTTAAGAAAGGATTGAGACATTTTTATATTTAGCAACTCATTTATTATAGTATTCTCATTTTAGTCGTAACAATTTTCATATAGCTAGGAATGATAAGTCATATTTAGGAATTAGAACTACAAGATTCTAAAGACAATATGATATATTCTACATATTTAATATAACATGGTCATTAATTTACTTCGTTTTATCAAGTTAAATCAGAAAAAATAGTACAATTTTTTCGATCAAAGCACAATATGATTTTTTTTTCAGGTTTCCAGTGTAAAGTCGCAAGACAGAGGGAAACAAAATTCGTAGTATGAAAGTCAACAGAAGGCAATATCAAAAACTTTTAATTTTCATAACTTCGTTATCATTCATCCATTAGAAGTCAATATCAAATTGTTACAATTTTTGTCAGAAACTCAAATCCTTTCATACTTTTATTTTCCTAGCTAAGTACTCCATTAATATTGAAGAGCTCCATTTTTACTTTCTGCATGGGAATTTGTTTGGCGCTTCGAATATAAAAGGCCCAACACCAAAGAAATCAAACATTGGGGCATGATTGCCAGGTGGCAGGATAGGTTTCAATACAGCACCAGATTTTCCATTATTGTAATCTGTTGCCACATTGCAAATTGGTTTGGGTGATTTCAGTAAGTATACTCTGCATTTGTGTACATCTGCTTTGGCTAAAGATATGGGTGTGATAGAGAAATCACCATTCTTGTCTGTCAATGCTGTTTGAACATTTGCCTTCCTTCCATTATTGTGACACACTAGCTTCACTGAAGCTCCTGTAGTGTATATAAACCACACAACCATTGTTAATTTTAAATGTAATAAGCTCATGAATCATAATAATTGCAAAAGACAATGAAGATACTAAGATATTTTTAAGTCAGTTTTTGATTTGTGAATCGTTCGACAAATAGGTAATGAAGTATTTGACAAGGTTAAAAATAACTTAAAATAAATTTTTTTTTGCTTTTTATTTTTTGACTTAAAAACTATTTTTTTTAAGCCAATTCAAACTGGTCTTTCTCGGTACATATACATACAATTTTCGGAGCAGTCCAACCAGGGGAGGAGCTAATCAGTTTAAAAATGATTGTAATTCGAATCACATAAATTAAGAATCCTGGTCCAATTCTCAATCCAAAATTATTTAAGTTTGACAAGCTTAGGTAGGGGGCAATTGGGCAGATTGAGTCAAATTTGGATGGGTTAGGTTAAGACAATAATCGGGTCAAGATCCAATCTAACCTAAATTTGTTTGGATCAAAACGGATTAGATAATGGATTATATAATATGTCAATTCAATTTTTACCAAGCTTAATTATTTTATTGTTCTTTTAAACTATTTTAGTATCTAAGAAAATTATTTTTTTTCTTTATGATGACTATATATAACATATCAAATTGAAAAAAAGTCTTTTAAAAATATTCTGATAAGATTTCTCATTAGCCAAATTAAATTACATATCAATACAATTTTAAACGAATTGAAATGGGTTATGTTAAATTGAATTGAGGTAATGAATTGGTGGATCAACAACCCGTTCTATTGTATGTGGCACTGTTTTAGTACCTTTTTACACGTCGCATTTGTGTTTGTGTTTGAGAAAATGCAAATAGAATGAGAATATAGTAATGAAGAGAAAAAAGGGTAGTGAAATAACCGTGGAGTGGGGAGACTTTAAAGAGAGAAGGAAGCCCTCTGCTACTGCAAGATTTGCAATTAACACGGCCGACGACGATTAGAGGCTTTCCGGCGGGATGAATTGTCGGCGGTGGAAGCTTAACCGGTGGTGTGATTCGTGGAATAAATGGGGGACTTAGAGTTGGTGGAAATGGTTTAATAGGTGGTTGATTAGTTGGTGGTGGCTCAACAAATGGAGGCTCATGAGAAACGGGTGGTGGCTCCTGATCAACGGGTGGCTCGATGTTTGGCGGCTCATCATAATCAGTTGGTGGTGGTGGTGATGACCTGTTAGGTGGTTTATTAGTTGGTGGTGATGGCGGTGGTGTTCTCCTTATTGGTAGCTGAGTAACTGGTGGTGGTCTCCTTATTGGAAGTTGAGTAGGTGGTGATGGCTGCGGCGGTCTGTTTATTGGTGGCTGAGTAGGTGGTGATGGCTTCGGCGGTCTGCTTATTGGTGGCTGAGTAGCTGGTGGTGATTGTGGTGGTGGGAGTTTTGGTGGCTGAGAAGGTGGTGGTGCACGTTGGATTGCTGGTGGCGGAGCAATTGGTGACGGTGGAGGTGTTTGTTTTTGTGATTGAGCTGGTGTTGGAGATGCTGGTGGTGGTATTGTTGGTGGCGGTGGAGGTGTTTGTTTTTGTGATTGAGCTGGTGGTGGAGGTGCTGATGGTGGTATTGTTGGTGGCGGTGGAGGTGATTGAGCTAGTGGTGGTGATGGCGGTGGAGGTGATTGAACTGGTGGTGGTGGTGATGGTGAGGGTGGTGGCGGTGAGGGTGTTGGTGGCGGTGGTGATTGAGTTGGTGGTGGTGGTGAAGGTGAAGGTGGTGGTGGTGACTTAGCTGGTGGTGATGGTGAAGGTGATGGCCGTTTAACAGGTGTAGGGGTAGAGGGACTTCTCTTAGGAAGGCGTCCAAACCCAAACCCGAACCCTTTGGTTGAGATGATTTCATTTTCCTCATGATTGTCTAATGACGAATTTTCAGTGACTTCACCAAAGCTGAGCTCTGAGAAAGAGGCAACTACTAATGCTAATACTTGTATGAGCACTATGGCCTTTACTGACGTAAAAGCCATACTTAATTTGTTACCTCAAATCAACTCATGTAAAATGAAGTAAGGTGAGAATGAATTTATAGGAGCTTCATAAGCCATATATGTACGAATTTTGTCACAATAATAAAGAAAATAAATGAAAAGGTGATACACATATTCATATACGTGTGTTAAGCTCCTTAACAAAGGCGACTTCGTATCAAAATGACTCAAACTTGAGACCTCTTGGTTAAGCTTTATTGGTAATAATGTATCTTACATCATCAATGTCCACATGCTACAAGGTTAAATTATACATATATGGTGATATTGCTTTCTTAAAATTAGTAGTGTAAACCTAATGTTATAATTAGTCTCCTCTAAAGTTTGTTTTAATGGGGAAGGAGTGAGAAGGACAAATATTTCTTAGCAGGAGATTTATACGTTGTTAACACTTCTCATGCAATATATTTCAGATTATAAAAAGTTAACGTTTTATTCAACCGGATTCAGTTTGATGACAACACAAGATTCAACAAGTAAATAATTAATTATCGAGTTACTTGCATTTTGCACTTACCTTAACATGTGCATAATTGTTTTCTTTAGCTTTACATTTGCATCTATTAATTATTTGAATTCTGGTAATTAATTAATTTTGTTATATCCTTTAATTTATACTCTCTAACATTCTAGGACCTGCACTTTTACAGAAAGAACTCAATCACCATAGCAAAAAATTGATCAAACATGGGGGCATGGACGTTATCTTTCACTGGCGGAATAAGCCATGTGATGAGAGTATTTTAGTTGGCTTACAAATGACCAAACATTTGACATGACATTGTTTTTCTTTTCTCATTTTGCTGGTTCTTTAAATTACACAGTAATTAATGTTCAATAGGTCATTAATACGAGAGAATAATCTTTTCGTTTTGGTTTTGGTTTTGATTTTGATTTTCTCTGATACAATGTGTAATTTGTATGACTCTGGATGCTTGAAATCAAATTTAAAAGAACAATGTGAGTAGAAGGACTAAGAATATTGTGAGGGACATATTAATATTCTTCTCTTCTTATAAAACATGAATTACAATTAATTTTTGTAGGCATACGTCAATGAATACAAAAGAATCTCATGAGTATATACACATTTAGAAATATATGGTAAGTTATTTAAATTTTATATATGTGATAAAAATATTATTGACTACCTATAAATATAAAATTTCAAATTCAATTAGATTAATGATATCCCTAAATCATAAATTTCAAATTTTGAATCTGATAAATTCCTTTAGTTTTTTTTTTCTTTTCTCGTAGCAAATAATGTTGTAATACAAAGTTATCTAGTATGAAAATAGATGCTCACATGCAATTCGTTGCGGATCAATTATGTCATTAGAAATTTTACTCCATTGTATACATTCATTCTTGCAGAAATGCAAATGCAGGGTAAAACTGTCAATAAATCTTTGTATGTAATCTGACTCTATTTTTGAATCTCGCACATAGTAAAAGCTTAGTGCATCTGTCTTTTTTTTCCAGCTCTCCTTATAATGCAAGGTAAGAAATTTTTTGTATTTTAGTTTATATGTTTCAAAATTTAAAATCTACTATAAAGTTTTGAATTAATCCCATGTCAAGAATTTTTGGTATTGATTGTCGACTGAGAACAAAGGTGGCAAATGGACGGATTTAAATTTGAAGGATTCAAAATGTGTTGCAAGTTAATAAATAAGCGAGTTATTGATCCTTCGTAAAGTTACTATGCTAACTCGCCCAATTTTTATTGAATTTTGATTGTTTTATTTGTTCTATCACGAGTATAAATAATTGATAGAATTATGTTTTTATGAGTTAATTTTACCACCTCTAATTGAGATTATCAATTGTCCAAATTGACTTAATAATACTTTATCATCTCCCCAAATATGGACTATATCGTAAATGTGTCGGAGATATTTGAACATATAGATTTCATGTTAAAACAATTTCTCCTCTGACAACATCAAACACTTCAACTTTTCATATATAATTTTGACTTGTATATATGACTCATTTTTTATTTATTTTTTTTACCGTGGTTTCCGGGCGTCGCTTTGCGAACCCGACTAGCTATACCCACCGGGTCCCGCTGTTTCAAGGCGGGTCCACCACGGTTAGTTCCACGGGGCCCTGGAGACACGGCCGGTTTGTAATGCCTCCAGTGGCCCTGCTGGGGCTCGAACCGGCGACCTGAAGGACTTTGTCCCAGGCCTTTACCAGCTGAGCTACCCCTCAGGGTTTATATGACTCATTTGATTATTTTATATCTGTATGACTGTATATAAAGTTTTTTTTTCTTAACTGTGTATAGAAAACAAAAGAAAAAAAAATATTTTTCATAGCTCAATGCCCTTAAACATTTTTTTTTATATCTCTCTGAATAGTAACCGCATCGCATAAAATGGGACTGATAGAGGAATTAGTGTATTTTTACTTGTTCAATAATGCTACCTGCCTTTGTTTTCCATGACTGAACAATGCTCTTATAATTTTCTATGCATAGCGCATGGTACTTTGCTTGATGCTTCAAAAATAAAAGGTCCAACTCCATATAAATCAGACATGGGTGGTTGTACGGGGACAATCACTGCAGGGGTAACAATCGGTGGCTTAGGGGGTACGACATGTTGCAATAGAGCACCTGTTTTTCCGCCATTGAAGTTTGTTGGGACATTACAGGTGGGATTTGGTGATTTCACTAAATATACCTTGCACTTGCCGATATCTGCTCCGATTAATGATTTGGGCGTGAGCCGAAACTCACCATTCTTGTCTGTTATGGCTGATTGGACAATTGCATTCTTCCCGTTGTAGCAAACTAGTCTCGCAGAAGCTCCTGCAGTATTAATTAGCGTAAGGATGAAAATTTAGTAAATTTCAAAAGATATTAAACGATGAATACAAGTTTTCAAATATTAAGGTATATATGTGGCAATTATGGAGAAAGAAGTGTGTTAATTAAGTAATTACCTTGGAGTGGGGTAGCGTTGAGGAGATTGGGAGCTCCATAGCTGTTGCAGGGTTTACAGTAAACAACCCCATTCACCGTTAGAGTTTTGACGGCGGGAAGAGATGGAGGTAGAATCGGCTTAACTGGTCGACGTGGAATAACGGGTGGTTTCGCATCTGGTGACGATGGAAATGGGGCTATTATTACAGGTGGATGAGGAGCTGGTGATGGAGATGGTGCCATAACCGGTGGATTAGCTATTGATGGAGGAGGAGCCGGTGGAGGCGATTTCTTAGAAGGTGGTGGCGGTGGTGGAGTTGGCTGTCTTGCTGGTGATGGAGATGGTGCCTTAACTGGTGGTGGAGTTGGTTGTCTTGCTGGTGATGGAGATGGTGCCTGAGTAGGTGGTGGTGGTGGTTGTTTTGCTGGTGGTGGTGCCTTAACTGGTGGTTGCTTTGCTGGTGGAGGTGGTGTTAGCTTTAGAATTTTATCAGGTGGTGATGGCTTACATTGGGAAGGTGAAGGGGGTGACTTAAGAAGTGGTGGTGATAATTGTGACGATGGCGTTGGGTTAATAATAGATGGGATGACGGGTAATAGAGGAGGAATTAGAGGAGGAATATCAATAGGGGGGATGACAAAAGGAGGAATAAAAAATGAGTCTGTTGACGGCGGTGGTGGTGACTGTTTAGGTGGAGGTGGTGACTGTCGAGGTGGTGGTGGTGATGATGGCGGAGGTGGTGATGGTGGAGGTGGTGGCAGTGACGGTGGTGGTGGTGGTGGTGACGGACTTGCGCTGATGAAAGGCATATTAAGAAAAAACTCATTAGGAATACCAGGTACTAATTCAGGGATTTCTATGTCAAAAAATGGACGACCACTGGTTGAGAGGACTGGATCACTGCCTTTTCCATGGCTGAGCTTTGACAATGAGGCAAATAGTACAACTAAAAGTAGTTGTATTAGTAGGGACTTCCCTGATACAACAACCATAATTGTTAATCAGATCACTTCTATTGAAGCAAGTCAAATTGTGAGTGAATTTATACAAAGCTAGGAGAGAGAAGATTCTCAACTTTATTTTACTGATGATAAAGCATTAAGAAGATAAAAGAAATTTTTGAAACCATATGGAGTACAAAATTAAACTAGGGCGTTCGGCAATAATTTTCTTTTCACTTTTTTCGGGAGTTTGGTCATAAAATTTTAGTAGTAGAATTCAAATTGGACGAAAAAGTGTATCGATTTGACAAAAAGTTTTGCCGGCTTTCATCATGTTTCATTATAACATTTGAAAATAATTTGTTTTAAAAGTGAAAAATGATAGGTGAAACTTGGAGTTATGATTAATCATAAATACATATTAAAGTTGTTTTAAATTTTTTGTGAGTAATTTAGAGTGAAAAGGTCAAAAGATTCTTTTGATTATTTTTTGAATTCTTGAAAATTTTGGAGTTCAACTTAAAGTTAATTCCAATATTTTGTGGCCAACATGTTTTTTTGGAGTCCAACTCTGATTCAAAATTTAAAAAAAATCATGGTCAAACGCTTTTAAGAAAGAAAGAACTTTGAAAGATATAATCTAAAATAAGTTATAAATATTTGTACGATATAAATTATTCATTAAAGATAAACGAAATATTTTAAAATTAAATTGTTATTAAATATAGAAATAAAAATAAATTCTTATTTAGAGCTAATAAAAAAAAAGAGTAATATGATTGAGACCGATAGAATACTATGAAACACATAGATTTGTGATATGAAATATTATCTATAACTAATTTGTGATGGTTTTCTAATTAAATTTGTCAAATTATGATGAATTTTGGCAATCTTATGATTTTGGTACAAATCCATTTTTTATGACGTTTGATTTTTCATCACAAATATATAAAAAAAAGAAGTCACAGTTTCACTCTCTCGCAAGTAAACAGAGTGACAATACTAGTATTTATTTATTCTACCAAATTAAATTGAATATTCACCAACTTAATTTACTTTCTTAATCGCATTATTGACTTGTCAATAATACTATTTTTAATGAACACCATATCTTCTTACTTTGTACTATTTGGTTCTTCTAACTCACGCATTTCCTTACAAAATCTTCAAGAGAGTTTATTTTTTGAAAAAAAAAAACAAATTTAAACACTAGACATAGCATCTAGTGGGCTTTTATTAATAATAAAATAAGATTTTCAACATGGATAAGTCTAAGCAAGAAAGGTTACACTTTACCTTATCAATCCTAATGAAATAACAAATCTCTATTAATTAACAAGCATGAAAAAAAAACAAAAAACTAAATATTGTATAATCATCACAAAATTTATTATGCACTTATGTTTATTACTTTAGTATTACACTTTGATATTTACTTTTAACAGTATATATATCCCCGTAATAGAAATATGACCATTGGACATGGCCATGAGTATGCATAAGCAATGTCGAGTTTATCAGTTGGCAGAAAATTAAAATGATGGAACATTAGACATGGGATTGTTTTTCGTTTCTCCTTTTGCTTTTTCTTTAAACAGACATACTAAATTACTTATTAATTTCTCAGTAATTTTAATTAACGCCACCTGTAAGTGCTCTAGCTCGTTACTATTTCTTTCACATTTCACAAGAATTTAAAATTGATGTGTTTTTCCCCGTATAACCAAGAGAAAATTATATCATTCTACACAACAAAATACAAAGAGAACAAAAATTCTATAATTAAATGTTGTTGAAATTAACGAAAGACACCCTACTTTTAATACTGTTATGCAGGGCGGATTCAGGGGGACAATGATGTTCATCTCTACACTCTCCACAAAAAATTACAATGTAATATATTTATTTTCATTTTATTGTTCGTAGAGATTTGAATTTCTTGAATATAAGATTATTAGGGATTGACTTAATGATTTAGGTTATTCATAATTCACCTTAAACTTCTAAGTTCAAATCCTAACAATTGATGAATTTTATGCCATCCGTTGGTTTAATGTATTATAAATATACTCTATAAAATTACAGTTGAGAATAAAATAACAAAAATGAATAAACAAATCTTTAGACTGAGGCGCGTATATCTCGCTCTTTTTAAGGAGATTCAAGCCTACTGCGACATAATATGCACCGATCAACAGTATATCTCCTGACCAGTGGCGTAGCTAGAAATTTCACGAAGGGTGTTCAAGAATTATATAAGAATTTTTTTTTTGATAAATGGACGCACTAAAAAATTCAAAATCGAACTATGTACTATTAATATTTTTTTATGAATAAATGTTCTAAAATTTTAAAAATCAAATCGCATGATATGTAGCTTAATCATTTTTAAGTTTTAAACTTACACTAATCTCTAGTGACGACAAAAATATCGAGACACGAAAAATTGAAATAGAAACAAATGAGGTCTTCTTTTGTTTGCTTTTAATAGCGTTGTACAAATATTAGAATTTTATTTCAAACTTTAATGAAAAGAAATAAAAAATCAACTTCATTGAAAATTCAATAAGCTTTATTAGATTTTAAAATTATAGATTTATAAGAAATTTACTAACTATTATATTAAATAATTAAAGGAATAAGGAAATATGAGCTCTTTAAAAAATTACTATAAAAGATAAGTTGTTGTAGGGATTCGAACATGCGCGTCAAGGCTCAACAAGGGAGCCTCCAACCGCTGAGCCACAATAGCTTATTATGACAAGGGTGTCCAAAGTATTAAATTTAACCATTTTGAACAGGATTTTACTTAGGTGTACGATATAATTTTCCGACGAAGGGTGTCCAATTGGACACCCTCAAGACACTGTAGCTCCGTCCCTGCTCCTGACTTGTCCTCTTCAGAATACAACATCCAACAACGTCGTACAACTCAAGCATCTCCGAATTAGTTGAAGAGTCCAATGCTCCACATAAAGAGGAATAAATTAGACCAAGCTTAGAACCCTCGAATAATCAAGAATAACCATGAAAAGTTTTTTTTTTTTTTAGTTTCCCATTCGTGTCAAGTACAATTGGTATTGAAGTTCCGATTAAATTAGAATGACGCAGTGATGCAAGGTCCATTTAAGATCACCATATTATAATTTATTTTTGATCTTAGAAGATTTATGTGCACGATTTACAATAAGCAGCAGAAAAAAAAATGTATGGCCTACTATGCAATTTGCTTATTAAAGAGAAAATGGTCTAAAATCCTTAAATTTATATCCGAAATTTCAACTACACACTTCAATTTCACGGATGTCCTATTATCCCCCAAACTTCATATTTCTCTATTTTCTAAACACTTAAACGCTGACCACAACACATAAACCAAACAAATATTCCAACGTGATTGCATGCGCCAAGTCTCCCACTTCTTCAACTACAAATTCCTATTTTTCCCCATTTCCCTCCTAAAACGTAAAAGACCCCAAAAAAATATCCTTTCTCTTTTTCAACTCCTTCTCCATTTGCATATGCATTTCTGTTGATTTGTGAAATTAAGAGCAACATTGGATCTGATTCATCCATACAAAGCTTATTCAAGTTTTCATTTGTCATTTTTGATGAATTTTGAGAAAATTAAAAATTCAAATTAGAGACCTAAATAAGAAATTAGAGCAGATTACAAACCCTAAATTCAAGATTTGAAGTAGAAATGAACATAAACAACTAAACCCTACTTATTTTTGAGAGAAAATCATGAATTTTTTTATAAAAGGAACAAGGGTTAATGGTGGGGAAGAAGAAACAATGGTTTATTTAATAGTGGGGAAGATGATCGTTGGAGAAAGAGAAAATTTTCGTCAAAATTTAAGGTGTTCTCACCTTCTAACGCGTCTGGAGGAGGTGTTCTCACCTCCTATGACAAGTCAACATTTAAGTGTGTAGAAAATAGAGAAATATGAAGTTCAGGGGGGTAATAGGACACTCGTGAAGTTGGAGTGTGTAGTTAGAATTTCGGATATAGATTGGGGGATTTTAAAACCATTTTCTCCTTATTAAAATAAAAATAAAACACACTATCTTACTTCAGTATTAGCTCAAACCATGATATTTGGTGATTTAATAAAAATAAAATTGAACACATAATTAACAGAGGGAGTATTTAATTACACATGTGAAATCTTAACTCAAAGCGACATTTAGAGATTCAAATTTTAGTACAACCATTCACTCTCTCGAAAGACTTAATTTACAACATACAATTCATATCCACACACGATTATTTTTCTGAATGGTGAACATTTTTTTCCTTGCCACACCAAACTAGAGAAAGTAAAAGGAAAATGATCATTTTCATATCAATAATTTCATATTATTGTTTACTTTCTCCCTTTCTCACAACATATCTGGCGGTGTCTGTCCCACGAGTGGTGTATGAGGAGCTGGTAACGTTGGTGGAGGAGATAGCGGTGAAGGGATACTGGGAAAGAAAGGAAACTCCCATTTATAAAAATCACTTGCATCAGGCAAACTTCTCATACCTTCTACAAGACTCAGCTCTGAGAATGAGCTAATAACGACCAACATTGAAAGTTGTAAAAGCACAAGGGCCTTCACTAGTGGAATTACAGCCATACTTGTTAACTCAACTAAAATATTGTGCCTAAAAGAAGGTAAAAGGGAATGTATTTATAGGAGCATCAAAAAACAAAAAAAGCAACTATTCCAGAGGTGTCAATTTAAGTGTCTTAGTAGGCGTTTGGCCATGCGATATCATATCACGATATGGTATCGTGAGATGGAATCAGCGTTTGGACATGCGATTTTATGCTGATTTCATCTCATGATTCCATATCATGAGAGGTGATACCATATTCTCCAAAAACCATGATACGGAATTACATGATGATATATTCCATATCATGATTTGAGATATTTTAATACAATAATTGATCCATTAGTTTATATTTTGTTAAAACAACCCCACATTTATATCTACTTATAACCTTTTGTTTCATATGTAAATAAAATTTATAATCACATCATTACTTTTTAAAATTTATTATTCTCACCGACATAAAATTTATTATTCTCACCAACATATAGTCACTTTAACTCACACCTCACGATTGTGAAACTTTTCAACATTCACTTGAAACAATTAACCGGCATGTTAAAATAGTTGCCGAGGCAATTAGTAAGATAGCACCAACATTTATACAACCAAAAAATATGACTAGTGTACATTCCAAAATTCGACATAATACTCGATTTTGGCCTTGGTTTAAGGTAAAATTTCAATCACATTAATAAATTTATTTTATGGCCTTAATAAGTGCACATTTATATTTTATGTGTAAGTTATTAGTATTTAGTTACATATTTCCGCCACATGGTAACTTTAAATTACATTCTTAGAATAAATATTATTTATTTACACAAAACTGTCTCATTTACGTCACATATGCTTTTAGTAATTCTTTATAAAATGTTTTTTGGTAGATAAATATTATGTTGTTGATGCTGGTTTCCGAAACACAAAAGGATTTTTAGTTCCATACAAATGACTACGCTATCATTTGCAAGATTATCGAGAAAGTGAAAGAGAGCCTCAAAATGCCAAAGAACTATTTAATTATAGGCATTCATCTCTGCGCAATGTTATTGAACGGACTTTTGGAGCTTGGAAAAATAGATTTAGAATACTGAAACAAGGCATGAACTATTATGATATTGATACACAAGTGAAAATTGTCATAGTTTGTGCAGTGTTACATAATTATTTGCGAAAATACTAAAGTAGTGATGAAATATTTATGGTCTATGAACATGAATATATAGTTGCGGAGGATATTGACCAACAATTTTCCCAAAGTAACAATGTTGGTTCGTCTTCTCGGTCACATGATCGAGAAATGCAAGTTCAACGTGAGGAAATTGTTTGTACTATGTGGGAGGATTATATTAAAGACTAGTACACTACAATTTATGTTCAATTTTTTTTTATTAAATTAAAGTTAGATAAAACGATTACTTACGTGGAGAACAAATAACTTTGTAATAATTTATTATGCGATTTTATAATTTTTTATTTATTTGATAAGATTGAATAAAAAATTGGGCTATTTTAATAGTTTTACAACTTATGAGATTTTTTTGTTTATAAGAAAATATACAACACAAAAATTCCATATCGCGTGTCCAAACAAACCTTCAATTTCATCTCATGATTCCATATCATAATACCATATCATGATACCATATCGCATAGCCAAACGGGCCCTTAATTTAAATGGACATGAAATTTATGAAATAAATAGAATTTCTAAATCTCGTAATTTTAAAGAACTTAGAAAAAAAAGAGTAACATACTTAAATTGGGAATGAAGAAATATTATATGGAGTACCAATCAAGAATTCCGGTGGCCGTTAATTCCGATTAGGAATGGCAAACGAGCGAGTCGAGTCGAATATGAGTCGATCAAAAAACGAGTTAAATAAAAATGGATAAGTTACTTGACTCGACTCACAGTTTAAATGGATAAAAACGAGTTGCCCAATGAATAATATGGGTACCCATATTTAAATAGAAATCTTGTTAAAAGCTTTAAAATAAAAAAAATTTAAAGTTTTTTTATCACTTCACTCCACCCTCTACCACCCCCCTACCCCCCTATCCCAAAAAAATGTAAAAAGAAAAACCCCACCCTCTACCAGCCCCCTACCCCCTACCACCCCCCCCTCCACACCCCATCCAAAAAAAATTTAACAAAATTTAAAAAAATTTCATTAAATTTTTTCTAATTTTTTTTAAAAAAAAATTACCACCCCTACTAGCCCCCCCCCCCCCCTCCACACCCCATCCCAAAAAAATTAACAAAATTTAAAAATTTTTCATTAAATTTTTAAAATTTTTTTTTTTTTAAAATTACCACCCCACTCCCCTACCAGCCCCTCCCCCCTTCCACACCCATCCAAAAAAATTAACAAAATTTTAATTTTTTTAAAAAAAAATTTACCAACCCACCCCTACCCCCTACCACCACCCCTATCCCAAAAAAAAATGTAAAAAAAGGTTTCATTTTTTTTATAGATTTTTTTTTTAAAAAAAAAAAAAAATTTCTTACCTCCCCATCCTTTATTACTTTTTTTGTTTGTGTGAATGTACATCTTTTACCCATTTTATCCATTTAACTATCCGTTTTTAAATGGGTAATATGAGTATTATTCGTTTTTACCCATTTTTAAATGAGTTGGATACCCAACCCATTTGAAATGGATAAATATGAGCGGATACCCATATTAATTACCAACGGTTTCTTTCATCGGAAAATTAAATCCGAGAATTCTAGTTGTGATCGTCTTATTAGGTCTATTATGAATTATGTTGCTATTTCTAAAATTTTCTCTATATCATACGCTTTGATTCAAAACTTTGATCTGTCATTATTGCCGGATCATGCAACCTTTTAGATCTCTATTCTGCCCAGTTGAGATCTTCTGAATCAAATATTCGAAAGTTGTTAGGTGTTAGATTCATAATGCAAGAGCCAAAACGATGAAAAACTAAAAAAAAAAAAACGAAAGCAAAATGAAGAAGATGAGATTACCTATTTTGAACTTTCAAGACAGTTGAATAGAGATAGAAATCGTTTGAAATTCAAATTGATTTGAATTTGATAACTAATTTGATAATGGGGAGAGATTGAGGGCGAGATTTTAGGAATGAGAAAACGTGGATTTTGGTTCTTGATGTGAATATGTAAACTAATGTTATGTACCTTAGTAATTTATCGCATATAGTATATGTTGGATTCATACAATTATGCAAATGGCCCAATAGAAGAGAAGGGCCCAATTTAAAGCTGCACAATTTGTAAACAATACATATTAATCCGGTCGTCCAAATATAATTGCATTAGCTACCTATGTAAAAAAAAAAAAAAAGGTATATATTATTCTGTATATTATATAATTAGGAGTATGATGTATGCATGCATCTGTCTCTATGAGTCCATACGAATCTAGTATATATACTCAAGATCGATCCGTGTATTACATTGGAATGGTGTAACGATGTTATAAATACATATAGCGAGTGAATGAATTCACATATTGCATTTTCACGTTCGTTTTTGTGCATTTTGACAAACACTAAGCTAGAATAGTACTAATATATATTAATCATTATAAAAGGAAGAAATAGTTAGGGTACTTAATAATAAACATAAATCTTGACTCAGGATTGGCGTCGACAATCAATAGTTAATACTCCTCTATATATGGCAAGTTTAGTTTCAAATTTAAGATTGAAAATAATCGACATCCAATTTATTTTCCCAATATTTAAATTCGTTGGTCAGCATATCTGGTGATGGAGTTGCTGTCGTATGAAATGGATCTGGTGGTAGTGCCGGTGCCTCAGCATCTTGTGGAGGAGGAGTTGGTTCCTCAACATCCGGCGGAAGAGCTGGTTGCTCAGCATGCGGCGGAGGTGGCTCCCCATAATACGGCGGAGGAGATGGTTGTTGAGCATCTGGTGGTGGTGATGGAGACATAACTGGAGGTGGTGGAGACTTAACAGGCGATGGTGGTGGAGGAGAGTTAATTGGCGGTGGTGGCGACTTAACCGGTTGTGGAGACTTAACGGGAGATGGTGGTGGTGGATACTTAGCGGGAGGTGGTGGTGGAGACTCAGTGGGAGGTGGTGACTTAATTAGTGGTGGTGGAGATTTAGCGGGAGGTGGTGGCGACTTAAGGGGCGATGGCGGTGGTGGAGCCTTAATTGGAGGTGGCGGTGACTTAACTAGCGGTGGTGGAGACTTGACAGATGATGGTGGTGGAGGAGACTTAGCAAGAGGTGGTGGTAACTTAACAGGCGATGGTGATGGTGGAGCCTTAACTGGAGGTGGTGGTGACTTAACTGTTGGTGGTTGAGACTTAACTGGAGGTGGTGGTGACTTAACTATTGGTGGTTGAGACTTAACTGGAGGTGGTGGTGACTTAATAGGCGATGATGGTGGTGGAGCCTTAACTAAAGGTGGTGGTGACTTAACTATTGGTGGTGGAGACTTAACTGGAGGTGGTGGCGACTTAATAGGCGATAGTGGTGGTGGTGACTTAATTGGAGGTGGTGGTTGCCTCTTGGGAGGCAGACTAGGAGAACGAGGTGGCGGCTTAGGTTTAGATTCAGGTTTCGGAAAGCGAAACTTGAAACTTTGATGAAAAGTTGGATCAGATGAATATTGAGTGAGTTGATCTCCATGAGTTACCTCTAATAATGAGCTAACTTTTAAAACTGAAAGTAAAGCTACGACCTTCATTGACATAACACCCATAATACTACTTGTTATAATTCATTCAAATGTGTATGTTGAGTACGTAAAATAACGTTAAACCGGGCCAAATTTATAGGAGCATGCCAAAAAGGATATTTATGTAATTTTAGATGGATTCCATCAATACGGGTCCAACTATTAAATGAGTTTACCCTAATTAAATAGAATTTCATTTGCAAGGATTATCCAACATTTTTAGCCTTCGTTTAGTAAATAGTCTACAAAAAAGATATTTACTAGTATCCATTGCTAATAATAAATACACTATTTCTTTGTAATTATGTGTTCACATGTTCTGTTGCAACTTATTGTTTACTTTCTATCAAAACTAATTACATTCTATTAGATTCCGTTCAGATTAATTAATTTCATGCATATCGACCTATCACTCACGTGAATCTTTGTCAATAAAAAAATGGAAATTAAAGTTCTACAAGCTTCCCTTCTTTTTAGCATAATTTTGAGTAAATTTGTTAAAATGTATGTGAAATTATTTGGTAAATCGTCTCTTAACATAATTTTGTATTGAACTATTAAAAAAATCGTGACTCAATTTCTGATTTTTTTTCTTCTTATAATGTCAAGTTAGGTTAATTTATCCAAAAAATCATTATAATCCAAAAGAATAAAAGGATAATGGGATAAAGCACAAGTACCCCTAAACAATGACCGAAATTTTAGAGACACACGGTAACTAAGCTAAGGTGCTATTACCCTCCTAAGCTCATTTTTTTTGTAATTTTATACACCTTTTGGCTTACGTGGCACACTCAGTGACTGTTATCTCCTGTATTCAAATTAGCAAATTAGAAATAATAAAAGATGAAAAGAAAAACACAAAGAACTATCCGAGTCCACAGAATCCACTGTGTGTCCTTAAGAAATTCAATCCCCTCAAGTATCCGAGGTTGCAAATTAATTCCTCCCAAGATAAAACGGATTAACCATTAAAGAAGTAGCGGTACCTCAAACTTCGATAATTTCAACGAACTCAAAATGACAGCAACGAATGACACACAAAGACACGATCGATCGATTTTATTTTGTTAGAAATGTATGCAAAAGAAGGGAAGAATTCGATACAGAAAAATGAGAGAAAACCTCTCTATTTATAGCCAACAAAGGGTAAAGGTCACAACCCTTGGGAAAGAAGACAACATTTCAGAAAGGTCACAACACTTTGGAAAAGGCATAACCTTTCAAACGGTCACAATCCTTTAGAAAGGACACAACCTTTCATAAAGTTCACAACCCTTCGGCATAGTCACAACTCTTCAGAAGAGTCATAACCCTTCATTTCCTGTTCACACCTTTAAAATCTAACAATCCCCCACATGAATAGGGAATGACTATTGTTAAAACATATGCATGAAAAATTGTGTGATTCGTAACTAAGGATTGATTGCCTCTGGATAAGTGGGTTTCCCTTTGAACTTTCCATAGTGAACATATATCGGATATACTCGGTCAATCGGTAGATTTGATATCTTTGAACCGTCGAGCTTTGGTGTATACCTAGACAACATAAGTCACACAACCAACCCTTGAACTGTTTTTGGTTCTCATTGTTTTGTTCGTTTCAGCCATGAACATGTCTTGGTTTATAAGTGCGTAAAGAACTGGCCTTACCGAATTCTCCTTGAAGCGACTTACACTTCACACTTACATAGGTGATTTCTAAATGTGTTATCCCGTAGATACACCATTTGACATACCCTGTATCAAACTTAGAAATCATTAAAAAGTCCTAATGCCTTTATCCTTGTTACTGAACATTGTCTTATCATGAGAATGGACTATAAAAAATATTTTGACAATGTTGAACCGTCATCAATGACTTTGTTTGATCTCCTTGAACCTAGATCTTAGGATCTCCAGTCTTCTAGGTAGAGTTACCGCCACAATGACTTGTTCTCAGCCATAGTTCCATTCCTTTTGATAATCTATCAACTCCCTCTCTAGTTAGGCTTTCTATAAGTGGATTCGACACATTATCCTTTGACTTTACATAGTCAATTAAGATAACTCCACTAGAGAGTAGTTCTCTAACAATATTATGTCTACGTCATATATGACGAGACTTTCCGTTATACATCATGCTCTATGCCCCACCTATTGCAAATTAACTCTCACTGTGTATGCATACTGGAGCTAAAAGGTTTGGGCCAAAAATCTTTCAAGAAATTTTGGAGTCATTCAACTTCTTTACCGGCCTTATCTAGAGTGATAAACTCAGATTTCATAGTAGAGCGAGTGATACATCTCTGTTTGGAAGATTTCCAAGAGACTGCTCCTCCACCAAGAGTAAATACATATCCACTCGTGGATTTTACTTCATTTGACCTGGTGATTCAATTTGCATCACTATATTCTTCCAATACTGTTGAATATTAGTTATAATGCAAAGCAATAATTTTTTTTAAGTATGTTTTAAATACTCCAAAACTCTTTTATTGTCATCCAATGAGTTTGATTGAGATTACTCGTGAACCGACTTAGTTTATTAATAGCATATGTTATATCTGATCGCGTACACTTCATGATATATATCATACTTCTCAATACTCTAGCACAATCCAATTGTGAGTCACTTTTGCCTTCTTTCTTTTGAAGTACAAATCTCACATTTATTGGAATCTTGACAATATTGAAATCTAAATGCTTGAACTTGTCAAGTACATTTTCAATCATATCAGTAATTTCAATGTCTTTCATATCGAAGTTACTTTCTAGCATATGCTTAGTAGCATTTATGTTAGAAATGTCTCTTTTGACGATCACAACGTCATTAACATAAAAAAAAATTAATGACCTTGTGATTTGGAGTGTCTTTAATGTAAAAACATTTATCACATTCATTAATCTTGAATTCATTTCCCAACATAGTTTGGTCAAACTTCGCATGTCATTTTTGGGCGCTTGTTTTTAGTCCACAGAGTGACTTAACAAGTTTACAGACTTTCTTTTCTTTACCAGAACCACAAAGCCCCTTGGTTGTTCTATGTAAATTTCTTCCTCCAATTTTTCATTTAAAATAAAAATGTTTTCACATCCATTTTGACATATTTGAAGGCCATATTTCGCAACTAGCGCAATTAACATTTGAATTGATGTAATCCTAGTTAGTGCTATTATCTATCAAACAAGGCTTTCTTATTGTCTAAAGCCTATGACAACAAGTCTGTCTTTATATTTGTCAATAGTTTCATCAACTGTCTTTTCCTTTTGTAGATCCACTTTGAATCCAAAAGTTATTTCCTCGAGGAAGATCAACCAACTCTCAAGTATGGTTGCTCAAGATTAAATCTATCTTACTATTGACAAACTTTTCTCAAAGAGAATGAGTCCACAAAGGACATAACTTTTAGAATATATGAGACTCATTTTCAAGAAGAAATGTTACAAAATCAAACTCGTAGGAAGTAATTTGTCCATTGACATTTACTACGCCTCCGAATCTCTTTATTAAGTACATTCTCCTTTGGTTCTTTCCAAGGTCGTTTAGACCCTTCACTTGACTATTCGACAGTTCGGAGTTATGAACCATAAATCGACATGCTTTACTATTTGTAGCATATCCAATGAACATACAATCCAAAGTCTTAGGTCCTATTTTGACCCGTTTGGGAATAGTTCCCTCATTTCCATTTCTCATATGAAATAGACTATATTGGAAATTGTTTGATCACTATCTTTCAAGAGTTATTGCTTGTATAAACTTTAAGGGACGACAAACAATTCTTTATTAGGATACAACAAAGACTGAAAAAACACAAGTTTCTATTGCTCCCTTTCTTAACAAATAAACATTTTTTCATTAATATTTTTTTACTCCCTTTACTAACAAACAAAACTTTTTGTTTCTCTCTTTCTGAACAGACAAATTTTTTGTTGTTCTCTTTTGCTATAATGATAGCATCCCCCACAAATTTTGTGGTAAACCTGAACTTATAAATAAGACATTCAACATTTTCTTCAAAGTTCGGTTTTTTCCTGTCAACAATTTCATTAGATTGAGGTGAGAATGTGCAGTAATTTGATGGATGATTCCATTTTCCAAATATATTTCTGCAAAAGAAGATTCATATTCTCCACATCTATCACTTCTAATCACGAAAATCTTTTTATCCAACTAATTTTCAACTTCAGTTTTATATTGTCAATATGTTTCTATTGCTTCATCCTTACCATTCAGCAAATAAACATAACAATATCTAGTGCAATTGTCAATAAAATTTATGAAACACTTTTTCCCACCACGAGATGGTGTTGACTTCATATCACAAATGTCAGTGTAAATCAATTCTAAGGTATTAAATTCCTTTCAACAACACATACTTGACATTTTGATTTATTGCACTAGAAGTTAGGCAAAACTTCTAAGTTGATCAGTTTTTGCAAGGTTTTGTAATTGTAATGTCCTAAGCATTTATGTCACAAACAATTTGATTCAAGCAAGTAAGAACAAACAAAAATGCTAAGTTTGAAAAGACTTTCTGTGAGGTAACCTTTTTCCCACAAATATTTTGTTCTTTACTTTTTTTATAACTTTCTCAATATTGTTTTAGAGTCAACACCTTGCCATATGTCCTTTTCAGAAGGACCTTTCCATAACATTCAATTTGTTATAGAATTACCCATGACCATAGTCCCTTCGGTCCAATAAGGGCAATATGACCCAAATATTTGTTTTACAACACAAACATAACATATCACTTTTCACCAGTGTTCATGTCTATACAAATAGACATATCTTTTTATGAAAAATCACAATATTTTAAATGACACTTTTTCATCAAAGAATACAACTCTTTTGAACGAGTAACATAATGTTGTGGTTTTATACTAGTCATATCATATACTAGTAAAGAAAGACTAAACGACCACAATATCAAATATACTCTAAGAATTTTGTGGGTCTAACATAATACAAGAATGTCATTAAATTTCATATCTTGTACTTTTAAATTTAAATTAGATAGTAAGTCTAATTTTGTCTTTATCATAAGTAAAGAACCCCCACATTTTAAATATGTTCTCAAAAATATTTTTCAAATATTTGAAATTATTTTCCACATATTTTTTCCCATATTTTCATATTGTATACCATCAAAATACATATTGGCAAACACGAAGCCTTCTTTTGGAGATTTAATCAATATTAACACCCATTGCAGGCACAAAAATCACTAATTTTATGTCACTAGTGTTTTTTTCCCTTTCTATCACAACTAGACAAACCACTTAGTATTTAGAATACTAACAATAAAGATTCAATCTTTATACAACTTGTTTCTAGTTTAACGATGAAGTTTTATATTCTTCTAATCGTTAACCGAATGAAACTTAAATTCTGATGAAGTTTTTATATTCTTCGCATCAGTTTCACATTCAGACAGAGTAGTAAACCAAAAAGGTTTTAATCTCCAGAAACCTCAAATACAACAATGTTTCTAGCTAACGATGAAGATTTTATCTTTTTCAAATCATTTAGCCTTAATATTCCTGACGAAGATTTTGTACTCTTCAAGTCAGAATATTCATTCAAACAGAGTACTTAACAAATTGGTGAAGTTTCTATATTCTTCAAACCAATTTACAATCTGATTTGTTAGTGAAGTTCTTATATTCTTCAAACCAAAGGACTAAAAAAAATCCAGAAGATTTTAGTCTCCAAAAGTCAAACACAATCAAATTTCACATGGAGTAGAAAACTACAAAAGTTTTTCTTTTTTTTTCTCCTCTAAACAGAATACATACTAATATTAATAAAGATATATTCTAAGATCATCACATAATGATTATCTATCCTAACATTTATGAAATAAATCTCATAACTTATAAAGGATAGATAAAAATAATAATCAAGAGAAATAAAGATAAAACCTGATTATTACCCCCATTGAATCACATTCTATTTGTCAGCAATGATTCCATGCAAGTCACTTTTCTTGCTAATTTTTTCCTTCTTTTCCAGTTTCTGTCATATTCCAGTTTTTCTCAGAAGACATTGAATTTCAACGAGAAACTAAACTCATGTTCAAATATTGTTAGAAGACAACATATGTTCATTTACTTCTTCTTATAGTTATATAAAACCAAGAATATAGGAAAAACAATTAAAGTGCACATCTTAGCCTTTATGCACAAAATAACTTTTCTCATTGAAAAGAAAACTGAAGGGGGCAATGCTTGAATGCACTTGGGAAGAAAATAATAATAATCTTACCCATCCAAGGAAAACTTACTACAAAAAATATACTCGAACATACTAAAGTAGTACTAATTCATCCCAAATCTCTTTTATCATATGATAAAATAATTCTTTTTTTCATCTTGTTCTTTCCCCAATAAAAAGAACACAGAAAATAGAAGTAATTTCCTTACCACAAAAAATACCATCTATAATTTTCTTAAGCTTGTTATCTCCTGTATTCAGATTAGCAAACCAGAAATAATAAAAGATGAAAAGAAAAAAACAAAGAACTATCCGAGTCCACAGAACCCACTGTATGTCCTTAAGAAATTCAATCCCCTCAAGTACCCGAGGTTGCAAATTAATTCCTCCCAAGATAAAACGGATTAACCATTAAAGAAGTAGCGGTACCTCAAACTTCGATAATTTCAACGAACTCAAAATGACAGCAACGAATCACACACAGAGACACGATCGATCGATTTGCTTTTGTAAGAAATGTATGCAAAAGAAGGGAAGAATTCGATACAGAAAAATGAGAGGAAACCTCTCTATTTATAGCCAACAAAGGGTAAAGGTCACAACCCTTGGGAAAGAAGACAACCTTTCAGAAAGGTCACAACACTTTGGAAAAGGCATAACCTTTCAAACGGTCACAATCCTTTAGAAAGGACACAACCTTTCATAAAGTTCACAACCCTTCGGCATAGTCACAACTCTTCAGGAGAGTCACAACCCTTCATTTCCTGTTCACACCTTTAAAATCCAACAGTGACTCCACTTAGGTGAGGCGCGTGGGAGATGTTTGAAAGCCACATAGGTCAAAAAGGTGTACAAAATTACCAAAAAAATTAGTTGGGGGGGAGGGCCGGGGTAATATGACCTTAGTTTAGTTAAGGTGTGTCTCTGAGATTTTGGTCATAGTCTAGGGGATACTTGTGTTTTATCCCAAGGATAATTATATAAAGTTGCCCTTAAATTTTTATTTCATTTGTGGTCTATATTATAATTACTTCTCTTACTTTAATTTTCATGTAATAATTTTCTTAACCTAATTATTATTAATATAAAAGATTGTGATTTAACTATTAACCTTCGTCACATATATGAAACTTGTAAACGCCCTAAATGAGATCGATCGAAGAAGCCCCATTAGTTTGGCAAATCAAAGGTGCGATGCTTTGATAAGCAGAAGCATGAAATCAGTATTTAAAAGGTATCTGATATATGCATTTGGATATTTTTGATATGTTATTCACTAGGAAGTGTATATAGTGCTTTGACATATTACTCTTGATCATCGTACCTCGTATTTTCATTAAATGTAGTTGTAATACAATGTACACATCTCCGGCATGATAAATGTCTATTCTTTGACTCTATGATGTAAAATTCTCTTGTGTAATGATCCTCTCCAGAGTCCAGTTTGTCGTTTAGTGACTTTGCGTGTATTATCATATACTCATTCCGTCCACTTTTATTTGTTATGTTACTCCATTAAGTAAGTGTTCTCAGGTAAATGAGAAGATTTTCAACCGGTGATAAAACACACAAATGTTATTAGTGAAGTCAATATTTGTTGAGATATTTTTATGAATTTATGGAATTTATATTTAAGAAAATACAAGAAGAATTTGTAAAAGTTTAATTGATTAAAACCAGCTGAAAATTTTGAAAGTTTAAGGGGTAAAATGCCAAGGCGCAAATCATCTTTTGCACCAAAAAGTTATTTTTTAGTTTGTACGAGACTTAACTTGTCATACATTTTATTAATATTATGTAATCTATGAGATACTATTATATGAAAATAGAAATTTATGTATATATTTTCAACCAATTATTTATTATTTAAAGTGTTGAAGGAAAATTCAAAACTTAAGAGTCAAAAATTAAATGTCGTCGTCCAAAAATAGGGGCATTTGGGCGATTAGTGTTAGTTTTTAGTTTCATTGAATTCAGTAAGAAGATGAATTAATTGTTTGACTTGGACATTGAGATTATGAGGCTCTTATTACCTAATTAATCTGAGTTAAAAGAGACGATTGATAGGATGATCTATTAGCTTAGGTAAGAATTGAATTGAATTGAATTATTACTATATAAATACCATTTTTCATGAAGCCATTTGATTGCCTTAATTTGCGAAAGATCGTAGTACTATCATTTTAACAACAGTATTTACAACGAAAAAACTCTGATTTGGTTTACTTCAAACGAAATGTGTTTCATTTTAGACAATTGGACTCATCCGAATTTCAAACGCTCCGCCCCACATTAAATTTTTAAAAAATTGTGTCAACCCAAAACAACCCCCATTGTCATGACTCAGTCCATATATCTTTTTTCAAATTTTTAACTCATACATTTTTTTTATTTTTGGGAGGCAAATGAAGTCGCAAAGACTGGCTCCATGATGAACAGAACCAAATGGTATCACAACCTATCAACCTCCCTGAGCAAGCTAGAGGACATAAATCAGGTTGCTAGTTTTAGGATACGACAAAAAAATTCTATTACTCTGTCCCTAGCTATAATTAAATCTACTGTTCTTTTATCCTAATTGTTAAGAAAAGGATAATCTTTGCTCAACTTGCAGATCAGACACATACTGCTTTAACAATAGAGTCTCCAATTGTGAAGATTAGAACCATTATATTTATTGTATTAGTACGCGATACTTAACTTTATATTCATTTCTCAACATATTAGTACTAAATTTCTGGTATCAGCATATCTCATGGCTGATCATCACACACCTGGTGATGGTGATGGTGATGGAGACGGCGCGTAGTCGTCACTGTATTCGCAGCGACATGGTGGAGGAAGTACTGGTTGCTCCTCACCTGGTGGTGCAAGCACTGGTTGCTCCTCACCTGGTGGCGGAATCAGTGGTGGCTCCTCACCTAGTGGCGGAAGCACTGGTGGCTCCTCTCCTAGTGGCGGAAGCACTGGTGGCGGAAGTACTGGTGGCTCCTCACCTAGTGGCGGAAGCGCTGGTGGCTCCTCAACTGGTGACGGAATAACTGGTGGATCCTCACCTAACGGCGGAAGTACTGGTGGCTCCTCAACTGGTGGCGGAAGCACTGGTGGCTCCTCAGCTGGCGAAGAAGGTGGTTGCCTCTTAATCCGAGGACTAGGGGGACGATATCGAGGCTGAACTGGTGGCTCCTGAGCTGGCGAAGAAAGTGGTGGCCTCTTAGTCCGAGGACTAGGGGGACGATGTCGAGGCTGAACTGGTGGCTCCTCAGCTGGCGGAGAAGGTGGTGGCCTCTTAGGCAGAGGACTAGGGGGATGACGAGGTCGATGTCGGTGTGGACTATGTGGCTTAGATCTAGATCTAGTTCTAGATTTAATTCTTGGAATCCCAAATCTTAAAGATTCATGAAGAGTTGGATCATGAGATGAATATTCATCAGTGAGTTGATCTCCATTAGTGAGCTCTAAGAATGAGCTAACTACTAAAACTGAAACTACAAATAGACACTTCCCTGATATGATAGCCATAATACTTCTTGTTATAATTCTTTCAAATCTCTATGTTGAGTACGTAAAATAACGTTAAAAGAGACCAAATTTATAGGACCATGCATGCAAAAAGAACATTTATGAAATTTTAGTTGGGACAATGGGCTAAGCTATTAAATGAGTTTGCCCTAATTATATAAAATTTCATTTGCAGGATTATCAAATATTTTTTGCCTTCATCAGTAAATATTCCATAAAAATATCTATTACACAACTAACACACTCTCTTTAAACCTATGTATTCTCACGTTCTATAATTTTGTTGATCCACAGTGATAGATTGTTTTATCAAGATTTAGGGGAAATAAAAATTATTTTTAAGTAGTAGCCTTAGTTGAAGAAAAATTCACGAGTTCACTTCCTTTTACTTTTCTTATTTTTTTTTAGGGAGGGGTGAATGGGATTTAATCCTTCACCAGTGAAGGACGGAACTCTCACATCCCTGTTCACTTTCTGTTCAAACTAATTGCATATCTATTATTGAGATGAGAAATTTTATCAATAATTAGAAAAACTAATATAGTTTATACTTAATTAAACTGATCAAGAAAATGTTTAAGTTCCACAAGCTACCCTTTAGCATAATTTCCAAATTATGTGCGTAAAATTTAATAAACCCTCTGCCACGTCACCAAAAGTTATAAGTGGAGTTGAAATTTCTTTTTATTGAAGCTAGTCATAGTAAATATAAGTTGGTATGACTTGTTGGTAAGACTGCAAATAGTTTTAGTAAGGAGATGTGATCTCTGCCATCACCAATTAAAAAAATTGAACCCATATATATATTTTATTCGTCTCAATTTATGTTACATCATTTAATTTAATATAAAATTTAAGAAATGAAGAGTTTGAAAATTTATAGTTTATTACTCCTCGATCATTTGTGTAGGCATAAATCACATCATTAAGGATAAAAAGGAAATTTTAAGTTAAATTTTTATTTATAAAAATGGGACATTCTTTTTTAAATGGAATATAGAAATAATAGTGTGTCATGTGCCGGATAAATTGAAATAGAGGGAATACCATAAATAAGGCACTCCTGATTAATCACTATAAACTGTGCCCGAATAAAAAAGAAACCCAACTAAAACCAGAAAGGAAAAATTCCAACAAAGAAAAAAAAGGAATTACATACCATGAACTAAAGTTAAGCTAATATCAGAGGCGAACTCAGGATTTGAAGAGTATGAGTGCACCAATAATATTTAAGCATAAGCGAAGCAAAATTTTCAATGCTTAATGGACGCTTGACTTTGTAATAAAAAGAGTTTAAAAAAAGAGTTGTTGACCAGGATCGAACCTGGGTCTGCAAAGACATATTTCCTCACTTCTACCAGCAGATTAAGGGAAGTTCAATGTTCATTAAGGGTGCTCTTTTCTAATATTCCTTTTTATATCAGTTTCTTAAGATATATATATATATATATATATATATATATATACATGATTTTTTCGAAGTTAAAGTGTGCACGTGCATCCCTACCTTTACATGTAGGTCCGCCCCTGGCCATTATGAATTAAACCCAAACAATATCCCTTGTTCATGCAATATTAATTGTGAAACTTACATAGATATACTATATTAAAAATAAATTTACCATCTATAGCAATAATATGGAGTACTTTGTGTTTCGAATCCAACACTGATTTTGGGCTGGTAAAGCCCAAAGTGTTCAATGGATTTGGGCATATCTGTAGGCCCAACCCATTAATTCAAGCCCAAACAAGGCTTTGTTGAATAACAAGGCACAACACACAAAAAGAAAAATTATCGCATAATATCCAACCCGTTATTGTTCAAATCATATTCCCGTAAATAAATTCAGAACGAACCCAGGATTTGAAGAGTCTGGGTGCACCAATAATATTTAAGCATAAGCGAAGTAAATTTTTCAAGGATAAACTACCTTATTAGACATACATCACTACTATATATACTAATATTATCTTTACTTTTAAACAATTACATATATTACCACTTTTAGTATTTTATACCATATATTAATATATTATTTGAAAATACTATTAGATACCCACATCCCTTAAAACTGTTATTGATTAATTATCTGCTTAAATAACTCTTTCACTCCAAATCAACCACTATCTCTTAATTCTCCCCTCCCATGTTTATCACTCAGTTATGTCTCCTCCTTTCTGATTCAAGAATTTCACCTTACAATTTCATTTCAACAATAGTTAATCTACTCTCTTCTTCTCAAGATATCATCACCACAAATTCTCCTGAACCAAAATATCATTTTGTATTGTTCATTTATCACGAGTTTCAATCACAGTAACTGCTACAGAGAAAACTTTCAATTCATAGTAGGTCTTGATTGTTTGTCTCCGAAAGAAATGGATCTTAGTTTTGATTATGTTATGCCACAGTGCAAAAGGATCAAAGGGAATATTGTTGAGAGTTTTTGTTTGCTGGTGTTCTTCTAAGACTTTCTTTGGTTACTGTGATATGGATGTGGTAGTACCAATATTACTTTGATATAGCCCTTGAAACATGTGTATCCAATAAGTAATAATCTTAATTAAGATTCGAGTTGTATTTTTAGTAATGGGGTATCTGAACATGTATATGTATCCACTATATATTAAATTTCGGATACATGATTTTTAACAACACAATGATATTAATGATACGACAAATACTCTACAGTTGTGATTTGTTGATAGATTCATGTGTTTCAACTACATTTCATATTTAGATACACATAATTAAATGTATATGCTTATTATGTATTCGAGATACATGTTTTTGGATATAACGTATGAAATTTAGATACACATAATTAGATGTATATGCTTCTTCTTTTTGTATATTCCATATTTAGATACACATAATTAGATGTATATGTTTATTGTGTATTCGAGATACATGTTTTTGGATATAACATATGCAATTGATACTTGATACATCAAATTCATACTAGATACATATAAAAGATACATGAAACTAATATATATACATAAAATTAATACTAGATACGTATAACAAATACATGAAATTAATGCTAGATACTTCTATGATACATATGAATGTACTTGTATGACACTCATGTATCTAAATGTTTAGTTTGTTGGATTCATCATATATTGATAATAGATACATCAAATTAATGAATTTATTATTTTAAGAGTAATAATTTGAAAATAATCAAATTACATTACCAAGATATACATGTTTTTATCTTATATTAATAATATTAATGAATTTACTATTTCAAAGTATAATAAAATGAAATTAATTATCTATGTATTTTGAAATTCCTCAATTACTCCTCTAATTAAGGAAATAAGTTACAACCAATTAATTTAAATAAATAAATTTTGTATCTCAATTTTAAAATTCGACAGATACATGTATATCATGGATTCAGACTCATGTATCCTAATCATAAAATATGGTAGAGGAAGTAATATTTGAAACTATTGGGAATCTTAATAATTAAGACCTAAACTAGTGGGATTTATGTGATTTGCCCAATTTTCAATGCTTAATGGACGCTTGACTTTGTAATAAAAAGAATTGTTGACCAGGATCGAACCTGGGTCTGCAAGGACGTAATTCCTCACTTCTACCAGCAGACTAAGGACAGTTCAATGTTCATTAACGGGTGCACGTGCACCCCCACCTGTACATGTGGGTCTGCCCCTGCCCATAATAGGGTTTCAATGTCATCAATTGATTTAGAAAACCGTGTTTAAAATTAAAGTCTAGTTCAAATACAATGATAAAGTTCATCGTTAAAACGCGTTATGAAATTACAAAGGCTTAATGTGAGATTGTCCCATACACGTATAAAATCCTAGTTCAAATCTTCTTTAAAGTTAAAAATAGTTAAAAAAGACATACCTCAATTTCTACTAATTAATGATGATAAAGATATGGATTTTAATCAAATCTCATGAATTTCCACTCTTTAAAAAAAAAAAAAAAACTAGGATTCTAGAGTATATTTAGCCATCCGTATTTGCAAGTGTTAGATTTAATTTTTGAGGTACTTAGAAACATTGTGATACTAATTTCATTAAGAGTATATATATTCGCTCATAGACGATTTCAAACTTTCATATATACTACTTTATATTTTCGATCAGTGAAGTACCTATATCCAAATTTAAAAAAATGTAAATACTTCTTTTCAATTTCAACTTAAAAATACAACTACTGTAACAAATGGTACTATAGTTTATACATAATTAAACTGATCAAAAAAATGTTTAAGTTATACAAGCTTCCCTTATTTTAGAATAATTTCCAATTAATGTGGGTAAAAGTTAATAAATCCACTAACCATACAAAAAGTTAGTGGAGTTGAAATTTTCCTTTTAATTGAAACTAGTCAAGCAAAATACCAGTTGGTATGACTTGTTTATAAGACTGCGACAAACAGTTTTAGTATGGAGATGTATTAATCAATGAAGAGGTTGATCAACTAATAAAGTTAAATACAATTAATATCCGTTCCTCAGAATTTTTGACCAAACTAATCCATTATTTAAAGCAATTTACCAAAATAATACGTTTTTTAAATTTTTTACAAAAATAGTATAAACGTATTTCTCAATAACGTTTTAGGACCAACTATGTGGAATACTATAGTTGACGGCGTTAAGTATAGAAACGTTACTCATAATCACGTTTTTAGCCTAATAGGTTACTCTGAGTAACGTTTTATGCTTTAAAAGTACTCTAGGCCCACATCTCAAATACACTGTGTCGTTTTTATCCCTCCTTTTTTTTTTTTTTTTTTTTTTAAGAATATTTTAGTGGTCTGTTGGGCCTTTTATTGAATTTTCTGTAACCAAAGTCTACACAAGGCCCTTGGCCCAAAATAAAAACACCAAAACAAACAATATGTGCACATATTCTAATATACCCGACCCGACTAATATCTGATTTATTTGGATTAGAGTAATTTCCTTTTTTGGAAGGTGAATCGATCTTCCTTCTCCGTCGTTGCCTTGTCGGAAACTTGGTTCCTCGTGCTTCCTCTTGCTGCGTGTGTACCGATCGATGATACCAGTGATAGTAATCTTTCCTCTAGCTTGATTTCTTGATTTCTTCATTCCCTCCTTCTGACATTCTTCTTCTTCCAGCTGTTCTAAGCGTACCTCTCCAACGCCATAGCAACGAAGCTGATTACCGGTGAATCTTAGCAGCTGGAATTCGCACCTAAGTTGAGTGATGAAACCCCCCCCCCCCCCCCCCCCCTTATCGCTATTTAATCTCGTTTTTGGGGTATCCTTGTTGTCATGTTGTACGCTTTTGTGACCCTTGCTCTCCTCAACATTTCTGTAATCTCCCATGTTTATTATTTCTTGTGTATCTTGATTGTTGTGATAGCCCCACTACAAGAGATCAGCTCATTAGCGAGAGACTAAATCCCTAGATAACTTACAAAAATTCTAGCTAACATCATTTTTGCTAGGAAAATGACCGTAGCAACCTTTTGTAGCTAATACGCTCTTAGCTAAAATTTTGCTAGGAAAACGTTGTTAGCCTAGCTAATTTAGCTAGAATATTTTGCTAGGCAACATATCCAAGCAAATAATAGCTAGGATTATTCCTAGGTAACTTCATAGCAAACAACTCTCTTTTTCTTGGACATTTTCCAAGCTAATATGTAAACATCCTAGCTTTTTCTTGGCTTGATTTCTTATGTTTTCATGACCCCTAGCTTACTTTTAGAAGCAACAAAATTACTTAAATTTCACATATCATGAAATAAATAATTGAATCCATTCAAATTACACTAATTCATTAACTATACTTATGCATTTATTTGCACAACCATTTCAAAATGGTATGTCCTTCAGAAATGAATAACATGTATACAAATAAAATCGAACATATTTGAAGTTTAAAAACATAAAAATTAGCTCCATGTCAACTTAAGCTAATAAAACATCAACATAAGCTCCTTGTTGGCATTGTCCTCCAACTTAACGTCTCCAACTCCATTTGTTGACATGTTTCTTTCAATTTAAGTTCTCCAACTTCACTTGTTGGCATGTTTCTTTAAATTTAATGTCTCCTTATATTACTTCAATACCATATTCATCCCTTGGTGTAAAAATCCAATCAACCTTCTCCTTAATAAGTTTTTTATAAATGTGTTCTGATAAAAAAAGATAATTAGTCACTTTGAATAATAAAACAAATCAAATAACAAGTAAAGAGACATAAATAATTTGAACTAAGCAAATTGGTCTAATGAAGTATACACTAGATTATTTTACAGGTTTTAACAGAAGAAGAATGACACATTATTAGTAAAAGGAATCAAACACCAAAAGATTAAAGGCACCAACAAGTATACTACTAATTTTTTTTTTGATTTAGTGGATGTTATATGATTTTGTCTATTTAATAATTTTAATTTCATATGTGTTTCTTTTATTTTATAGGTAGTTTTATGGCTGGTACTATTGCATACCAACTAGACCCCGGTCCACTTGAATCATCTGTATTAACGGAACAAATTACCCATAGATCACGGGATATATGGGAAGGAAGTGTTAATATGATTCTAAATACGAGGACGTGTGATGGTAAATTTTGGGTCCTCGTAAAGAAATATCCCATCCCTCCTCGAGTCTTAGAAGTGATTCAATTATCTGGATTGTACGGTGTTTATAGGTCTCATCGGCCTATGATTGATCGTAGTTTGATCACTTCCCTAGTCGAGAGATGGCGTCTTGAGACGCATACAATTCACTTTAGGACGGGTGAGACAACTATCACCTTGCAAGATGTAGAGATGTTGTATGGTTTACCTGTGAATGGTCATCCTGTACTTGGTAATGAGTTGATTACGACTATAGGAGATTGGCAAAATATTTGCCAAAGATTATTAGGTTTTACTTCATGTCCTCAAGACTTCAACCATAATAGCCTTAAGGTCTCTGCACTTAATGCACACATGCTAAGGCAACTACAGTTGACAGACATGGCAACACAAGATATGGTTAATCAAAAGGCTAGGTGTTACATGTTTTGGATGATTGCTCGTATGATGGCAGATACATTTGGTAGTTTTTTAAAGCTTATGTATCTTCCCATGCTCGAGGACGTCAATGCAATTGGGTCTTATAGTTGGGGTAGTGCGACCTTAGCGTGCTTGTATCATTTTCTCTGTAAGTCCTCACAAAGTAACCAAAACGAGATAGCTGGATTTCTACCACTACTTCAGGTATACTCAATAACTAAATAAATTATTTATTAATATTTCTTGTACTTTAATTACCTAAATTATATATTATGTTTAGATTTGGGCATGAGAGAGAGTTACTGTCCTTAGACCACAGGTAATAGCACAAAGAGACATCAGAAATATTTTTCCAACTGGTTTACCTAAGGGTCTACATGCTACTAGATGGTTTGCACGTTTTAGTTCCCGACACTACTAAGCATGTGTTGAAAGCGTTTAGGGATGCACTTGATTCCATGATGGAGGATCATGTACATTATAATATCAATTTTGTTTTAATTTTCATGTATATTGTAGTTTAAACTCATTTATATTTTTTCTTTTCATGTAGTTTATTTGGGAACCATATTCTAATGAGTTAATCGAGAGTCTTCCTGACTATTGTCGCATTGGACGAGATATATGACGTGTTAGAGCTCCAATTTTTTGTTGGGATGTCATCGAGGTTTGTTAACATCCAATTTTGGACCTCCACAATATAAATTAATCATCGAGCTTCCTAAATTCCAAATGATTTGAAATAATTGGCTTTATAAAATTCAAAATAATTTTCAAGTCATTTTAAGTAGTTTTGTCATATTTATAAATTTTAAAATAATAAATGTGATATTTTATAAAATTATGTGTCTAATTAGTATATTTTATGAATGTTAGAAAATTGTCTCAAAAGGATTTTAGTCTCATTTAAATATTTGGTTATTTAGTTTAAGTTAATTAATAGCTTATATTTTGAGTTAATTAGTTTATAATTAAGTTAATTAATATATAATTGTGTGTCTAATTAGTATATTTTATGAATGTTCGAAAATTGTCTCAAAAGGATTTTTGCTTTATTTTATTTGGTTATTTAGTCGTTTATAATTAAGTTAATTATTTTATTTTATTAAGATTAAGAAGCTCGTTAATTAATTAATATCAATTTGTCTTATTTAATTACTAGCCAAACCTATTTTAACTAAATCAAATTGTCTAAGTTTTTCCTAATCCCCTTTCAATAACCCCTGGCCCACCTATTTCCTAATTCAAGAAGCACCCAACATTAACAATACAATACATGTACCAACCGACCCCTTCCAATAAAATAATAACAACAACAACATACACCCAACTGACCCCACCCCTTTTTCCCTTTAACTTCTAACATACAATGCATACAATACATACAATTCCAAACAACACTACATACAATACAACATACACCAAACCGGCCTCATCCCCTCTTTCCCTTTTAATTTCAACAATAGCAGCAGCAGTCCAAAATGTCAACAGCAGCTGTACGCAGCAGCCCTGCTGCCTCGGATTTTCTGGGATTTTGGAGAAAATTTCATACCAAACCTAGTTGCTCCCTGTTGGCCTTGAAAATGAGCAAGAATTTTGAATTTGAAATGGAAAATTTCACCCAATTTCCCCCTAATTTCCATCTATATATTCAGCTCTTATTATCCACCGTAAAGAGAGAAAAAATTTTGATTCGAAAAAAAATAATGTTAAGAGTTAGTTAAGTGTAGAGAGGACGAAACATATCTAAACCAAAAATCTTTGAAGTTGTTCGGATCAATCTTGGCTCTCGCTCGTTTTTGTTTTGCCCATTCGAGTTTTCTCTTAGTCGTGTTTCGATGTGAAGGTTGTTCTCCTGCTCGTTCCCGTTTTCAGTCGCTGCTCCAAAAAAGGTAAATGTCCTTTTAATTTTAATTTCTTGTTAGTTAATGTTGTGTCTGAGCTTGTTAGTTAATGTTATTAGTTACTGTTGTGATTATACTTGTTTGTTAATGTTGTTAATTATTGTTGTGTTTGTGCTTGTTAGTTAATGTTATTAGTTACTGTTGTGATTATACTTGTTAGTTAATGTTGTTAATTATTGTTGTGTTTATACTTGTTAGTTAATATTGTTAGTTATTGTTGTGTCTATGAATAGAATGGAATTTCCGACCTCCTCTTATGAGTATTCTATCGATTTTATCCCTTTCCAAATGCCCTTTGTTTGTCTCACCTGTTGTTCTTCTTGTTGATGTGGGATAATAGTAGTTCTCGGTCCTAGTTTGTTCCTGTTCAATATGAATCTGTGTTATTGCTTAATATTTGACGTCTTATCCTTTATTCTTTCACCTTGAGTTGAATGAATGAATTAACATATAAACATTTCGAGTTCATGTGACGCATCTATTACTATTTTTTTTGGGTTCTTGTATTGTGTTTGTCACTACTCATTTTGATTCCTTTTATTTGGTTACTTTGTAGAGTCTAATTCTGGGTGTAGGCTTTGTTTCCTTTTTCTCAGATGGCATTTGCTCCGTTTTTGTTTTCCTTTTCTCCATTCAAGTTCGCCGCCTCTGTTTGTGTTCACTATTTTCCAATATTCAATTTAGTCACTAGTGCCTTAAGCCTTTAGATCTGTTTTTATCTCAATTAGTGCTAGTAAATATTTTGTTTTGAATATTAAGTCCTTCAAACATTTGTTCATACTTGTGCTTCTCATGAGTTTTTTTTTTTTTTAAATCAGGAAATATAGTATTTATCATGTTATTTAAAAGATGTCTTATTTAAGTGCGTGAATAATTCCCTTCCGTTTCAATTCTCTATTTGATTAAGTATGAGATGTGCATTAATTTGTCAAGACAGAATTATTGGAAGGAGTATATGTATCACCTGGTGAGCATTAATGATGTTTCTGGTGCCTATATATTCTCTGTCTACACTTGTAGTAATTTTTAAATGTCTTGGATGAGTTATATCACAGTTATCTCTAGTTGAATGCATAATTATATATATATGAATTGTTCAAAATCCCTTACTAATTCCTTTTCCCTTTACTTTTAATACATGTGACACCAACTCGAGTCCCTCCTGGGCTTCATCTTTCTTCCCTTCGCATTTCAAGTGGGCCATAAAGGCCCAAGATTCGTTTGTTGAGTCGGCCTCATTTTGTTCGAGCTGCTGGAAAATCAAATTACAGGTCCTGAAAAGTCGAAAATGGGTTGTATACATGTTGTATACCACGGTATACGCTTATATGCAGGCCCAAAACACAAAAATACAGAGATGAGGCGAAATACATGTGTTCGGAAGCAAGGGATACATGAAAAGAGCTAATATATATGCTCATATACACTTATATACATCCAATGTATACGCAAAAGAGGAATTGAATTAAGGCTTGAAAATACAGCAAAATTGGCCCAAGAAGGGGCCCAATTTCATTATCTCTTGTATAAATTATAGGAACCACATATTATAAGTACTAAATAACATCATATTCCTTCTAGTTTTCTATTTACCAAAAATCCCTTAAAAATGATGTTTGCGGGATACATAGCGTTGTGCACGGAATACATTAGGTTTGATACATTCCACATAGCGGGATACATAGTGTTGTGCACGAAATACATTAGGTTTGATACATTCCGCATAGCGGGATACATAACGTTGTGCACGGGATACATGCGGGATACATAGCGTTGTGCACGGGATACATAGCGGGATACATAGCGTTGTGCACGGGATACATGCGAGCTACATAGGTAAATAAGGGATTTTTGAAATTTTTGAAATAAGTAGGGATAAATGAATATTAAGGTAAGTAAAATAGTGTAGTTAAGTAATTTATCCTTATCTCTTTTACTCTTCTAATGATTTGATTATGTATTGACTAATCTTATTTAACTTTAACTTTAAATAACTTAATTAGATCCCCCAAAAGACGAGTCATTTTCTTTGTGATTGGTTTATTTTCATACATTTCACTTGTTGTGCTCACTTATTTTATTAATCAAATATTGGTCGAATTTTATATTTTAATTAAGTTAAATTTTTGTTCTTAAAAAGATGTGTTTTAAGGCCGCTTCACTTGATCACATCTTATTTCTTTTAAATTGTTTGAAGTTAAAGTATTTTTCTCAAATAAACTTTTTAAAAAATTTAGTCAAAACCTTTTTCAATTAATTAAAAAATAAATAAATAAAATAAATACTTGCTTAGTCATCTGCTCAAAAGGTTAGTCAAAACTTTTATTCTTCAATTAATTTAAAATGATTTTCATGCTTTAATGTATTAAATTGGTTTAAATTATTTTAAAACGAATTAAATAAATTCTAATTAGTCTAGTTTTATTAATAATCTAATCACTTACAATTTAATTCTAATGTTTCATTTTTGGGTCCCTTTTTCTAAAGAATAATAATAATAAATGCGTCACTTATTAGGTATATTCTCAAAGTCAATCAAATATATTGTAAGTTATTATATTTTCATGCTAAATCATTTTTTTTTCTAGAAATAGTCAAATACATTTTATTCAAGTCGCAGGTCAACCGCAAGTTAGCGGACACTTCGACTGTTTAAACCCTTCTCAAAGTGTAAATTGAACCCCGAACCCTCCTTGGTATTTTCAAATGATTTTTTCTGTTTAAATCCTTGAAAATTATAAGTTTTCTTAATTTCTTTAAAAAAATTAAGTGGCGACTCTTTTCTAAGTATTTTTCTTAAAAAGTTTTATACTTAGAACATTTCAAAAAGTGATTTTTCTGAATACAGTAAAATTATGACACAACAAGGTTCACTTGCCTGACCGAGTTATGAGGCAATTTGGGTTGAAACAGATGATACCAACTCTATTTTTATTTGATTCGACATATTTTCACCATGATCGCCGGGGAAGACCAAATACAAATTGGGAGTTGGAGCATGCACAATGGTTGTCTTTTTGGAAGCAACGACTTCAATATATTTGTGAAGCACCAATCAATCGTGAACCACTTCGATATGACGATCACTACCTTATTTGGTTTAGACGCATTACTCGTCTGTTACTGGTAATCCTACTCTGCGTCCTCAACAACAACAAGGTTATGTGCCAAATTCAACAGCATACGAAACAATGGCAAGTATTAGTTTATGTTCTTTTGCTTGTTTGAACTGATTACAAGTTGTTTATTTGTGTACTAAGAGACTTATTATGATCCAACGATAGCCTATTAAGCTTTATATGTCATTAGCATTTGTCTGCCATCTCCTAGAATAAGCATTTCGTGCAACAGAAAGACTTAGAATATAAATATGTGTGAGTAGTTTGGCAATTAATATTTTAAGTCTTTGTCCAGAATTTAATGTAATGCAACAACCCATTGTAATGTTACTGATATGCTGAAAATAATTATCATATATATCCTGCTACTTCGGCTAGATATACATTATAGTAGCTACATTATAGTGCACTAGACAATAGCTAATTAAAAGGAAACAATTCTTAACAGAGAGACTAGTTGTGTGCAGTAGTTTAGCTACATTATATTTAATGAATTATGTATAATATGCAGGTGCGTTATATTCATTCGATGGTTGATAAAGCAAAATCACTTGGTGATCAACCATCAATGAAGGATTTTTACATGTTTCATGCAATGGTGCGGAATGAAGGAGAAAGATGTTTGACATATATGCACGAGGCTGATAGGATTAATGTACAAGCCGATTATAGAAGAGATGACGTACAAGCTGACCATTTACCTCACCCTATTCGTAGGCGAGAAAAAGGTGGTGTTGCTGGTAGGAGGGCACGTGCTGCTGAGAGAGGACGAGTTCCTGTTGAAATGGACGAAGCAACCTTAGAAGATTATCAAGCAACTGGTAATATTGGTTCCACTTCAAGGAGTCACACTCAGGAATTCACTCTTGTGGCATCAGTTATGACATATCAACTAACAAATTCTGAGATTGTCCCATACACGACGCCACAAATTTCAAGGGATTCAAGTCTTTCGTCACTTGATAATGTCTTTGGTAATTATCGGCCTCAATATTTTGAGAATATCCCAAATTTTACCTCATCGCATGTGCCAATGTCCATGGAGATCCCTGATGCCATGACTAATTTAGAGAACTCCAACATCGAGATAGAAGGTAATGAGTTGGATGATTCCAACAATGAAGTGGATGGTAATGATCCCGAGAATGCAAGTAGAGGTGGTGAACCATCAGCGAAGAAGAAACGTACAATTTTTCCTAAGTTTTGTGGCATTGGTACAAATTTTTTTAGCTTTGGTGAACCATTATTTCTTAACATTACTGCTTCTTTTTTCGTTAAATAATTAAAAATTATTTTTCCTTGCCAGGGAGTCATCAACTTAACCAACACGGCATAAAGAAAACAACAAAAGGTAACAAAGACATTGTAGCAACAAAAAGAAGAAGCAAATAACAAATCACAAGGCGAAGACTTCCAAGTAAGCTTACTATTTTGTGAGACTGCAAAAACAACCATATTTTTAGTTGATTTTTCTCTTAAAGCTTGGTTTTCCAGGAGTCTTTTAGTTTTTAACTATTATCTTTTATTTTTTATTTACTTTATATGGTGGCATGAGATAAATTTAAATGGAGAAATATGGTCAGTGATGATTCATATATCCACACGTAATTGGTATTGTTGATTGGAGCTGTTGTCTGCATTTGGTATGACTTATTATTTGGTTGCTAGTCCTTTTCTAAATCTCTGTTTTTATTTGATTTTAGAGTCTCATGCAAGCGGTTGGTAGAACCGGTGGATGTTGAAAGGGGTTTTTTTTTAGTCATCTGGTGATTTTCTTTTTGTTGGTCAGATCCACTGTTTCTCATTGATTTTTGATATTGGGAAACAAAATAAAATTGTGTATGAAATGAGTTTTATGTTGGTTCTTCTTCATGTGACATAGTAAGCAATTAAAGATTGTTGCTTTCTTTTGTTTTCACTACAAGAAAATGGAGATACAACGACATTTATTTAGTGACTTTTGAAGCAAATGTCAAAAAATTATAATTTTTCGACATTTATGAAAAAAATGTCATACAAATAACGACATTTAATACAAATGTCTTAAAAACATCATCATTTGGTGACAAATGCCATAGAGCAACGACATTTGGTGTCAAATGTCGTAAAAATAACGACATTTGGAAAAAAATATCATTAAAACAGTGACATTTGATACAAATGTTGAAAATATTATGACATTTATTTCAAATATTACATTGTTAGTCTCTAATTACTGACACTTACACAAAATCGTAAAAAATTAAATCTTATTAAGTAATTTCATCACTCTTTATTTATATTTAAATCAAGAAAAAATATAGAATGATAAGTATAGTAATTACATAATGTATAACAATTAATGAGTTTGGAATCAATTAAAATTACTAGACTAAAAAAACGTAACGGTTTATTTATAAAATTAACTTCAACACTTAAAAATACTTCTCAACATTTAAATCTTATCGACAATGGGTTCTATATATAATACTTTTGACATTTCTATTTTAATATTTCATTTTTTCATGAAAATAGTTATTTTATTTTATTCTATTTAATGTAAAGATCATATATATTATAATTATTTTTGTTTTCTTATATCCAATTATTTGTTTAGTCATAGACCATAGTTGCTAAGTACTACATTTATTTACAATTATTTAGTAATTGTACATAAAAATGAAAAAATGTGAAAAAGAGGAGATAAAATAAAAATTATGTTAATTAATGGGCCAAGAGGCCAAATAAATATCACAAAACCTAGCACTCACTTCTTATACTTCTCCAGCCGCTACACCCCTCACCGACTTCTTGTTTTGTTAATTCATTCATCCATTACTAATGGCAGTGACGTTGATGAAGATGAAATTAAAGTCAAGGAGAAATTGATTATGATGTGGACGGTTTGGAATCTTTAAATCATATGAATCTGTATTTACAATTGTTCAAGTTCTTCTCAATATTTTTTCTCTGTGTGTGTTATTTTTTGTTTAATATGAAATAATAGATTTTTCTTCTACATGAACTTCGTGTGCAGTCTCTCCAAAGTGAGATCAATTGCTGACTATGAAATACTTGGCTCGTAAAGAGGTCAATTTGTCAAACTTCGCTGACAGAACTTGTTCCAAAAATTAAGAAAATTAATTGGAATTAGAATTGATCTTGACCTAGTTAGAGTTGAAAATATTGTTTTTACTTAAATTTGAATTACACTTGCGAGAGCAACTCATTTAATTTATTACTAAAATAATTGTTCAAAATACCTAAAAAGGCATTTATTTTTGCATATATCTCATGTTCATAGAAATTGATCACAAAGTTTTAAATAAATGTCATTAAAAAATTTCCACATTTACTAGATGTGGATAGGAAATTTAAATGTCATCATTATATTTTAGTGATGACCAAAATATCAAATTTTAAACGACATTATATAAAGGCCACATTTAATGTAAATTCCATAAAAAAAAATTACCAACACTTGCCTAAATGTCAAAAAGATTAAGTGACATTTTATATATGTCATAAATAAATGTCATTTGTTTATTAATGATATTTTTCTAAATGTCAAAAATTTAAAGTGACATTTTTATATATGTCGTAAATAAATGTCGTTTATTTATTAATGACATTTGCCTAAATGTCAAAAAATTAACGACACTCAAATTTGCGACATTTGATTCAAATGTAAATAAAATATCGGTAAATAAATTTACGACATTTAAACGATCTAATACGACATTTAAATTCTAGCAAAATTATAAATATAGAAGCTTGTTTTAAAAGCGATAATTTATACTCTAAAAGGTTATTTCTTCTATCAGTAAGAGATAATTTATGTATACTGACAATAAAATTATCTTATTAAATTGTTACACTTTAAAAATATGACTTTAACAGAATATTGTAACTAACAGTCACGTTTTTAAGGTAAAACGTTACTATGAGTAACGTTTTATAGCTAAATTTGCAGGATTCGATTCTAAATTTGCAGGAGTCAAAGGCCCGTGATTGGATTCTTTAGAAACGTTACTCATAGTAACGTTTTAAATTTGCAGGATTTGATTCTGAATTTACAGGATTGGATGTGATTGGATTCTCAATAAACGTTATTATGAGTAACGTTTATTCATTTAACGTTGTCAGATCCGTCAGCTTTTTGTCCTTTGAATTTTTAAAATAAAAATAACCTAAAACGTTACTATGAAGTACGTTTATACTACTTTTGTAAAAAACTTAAGAAACGTATTAGTTAGGTGAATTGGTTTTAAAAATAGCTTACTTTGGTCAAAAATTCTGTTCCTCGTGTATATTTATAGTATATCCCTCAAGCAAGTATGATATACAATTTAATTAATTATACCTGCTTAATGATAAACCATTAAGGATTGGATCCAAAAATCCGAATCCATAAGTGTTTAATGAGTTTGTGCCTATTTGTAGCTCCAAATGAAAATCCGAAACTCGGTAAGTACCGTTGGAGCCTGACCTGCCTCATTTCATAGAAAACTACAATTGGGAAATGCACAGAAATCTTATATATTTAGAGGCTAATTATATTTTATTCCAAAAGTTTTCTCAATATCTCGATACCTTTCTTAATTATGTGATACATTACAAATGATATATTACTTAATGAGAGAGATGTATTCAAGGGGGATAGGTATGGAGATGATTCCGAGAGGGATTTTTGTAATTTTTATAAGAGATGAAAAATTTTAAAAATTATGATATCTTAAGTTGTGTATTTATGTATTTTTTTTCATTATTTTATTTCAATAATTTTGAATATATATTTAGCCATCTGTATTTGCAAGTATTAGATTTAAATATACTTTGAATTTTGAAACATTGTGATATTGATTTCAGGAAGAGTATTTCTAAGAGATAATTTATTTGTCCGATTATTCTTATATTTGTTTATATGTTTTCATATAGTATAATGTTATTTCGTCATAAATCCAAGACAGGAAAGAGACTAGAAGATTTAAAATCTAGAACCATTATATTTATTGTATTAATACTCGATACTTAACTTTATATTAATTTTTCAAACATATTAATTAGTACTAAATTTCCAGTATATATAAGCATATCTCAAGGCTGATCATCAACTAGTGATGGTGATGGAGACGGCGCGTCACAGCGACATGGTGGAAGCGCTGGTGGCTCATCACCTGGTGGCGGAGGCATTGGTTGGTCCTCACCTGACGGTGAAAGCACTGGTGGCTCCTCAACTGGTGGAGGAAGGGTTGGTGGCTCCTCCACTGGTGGCTCCTCAGTTGGCGGAGTAGGTGGTGGCCTCTTAGGCCGAGGACTAGGGGGATGACTATGTCTATGTCGATGTGGAATCCTAAATCTTAAAGATTCATGAAGAGTTGGATCATGAGATGAATATTCATCAGTGAGTTGATCTCCATTAGTGAGCTCTAAGAATGAGCTAACTACTAAAACTGAAACTACAAATAGCCACTTCCCTGATATGATAGCCATAATACTTGTTTTTATAATTCTTTCAAATCTCTATGTTGAGTATGTAAAATAACATTAAAAGGGACCAAATTTATAGGACCATGCATGCAAAAAGAGCATTTATGAAATTTTAGTTGGGACAATGGGGCTGATCAACTATCAAATGAGTTTGCCCTAACTAAATAGAATTTCATTTGCAAGATTATCAAATTAATATTTTGAGCCTTCATCAGTAAATATTCCATTAAGATATTTATTAGTACTATAACAACTAAAACACTATCTTTAAACCTATGTGTTCACACGTTCTAAATATTTGCTAATCCACGGTGAGGATTGTTTTATCAAGATTTAGGGGTAAAAAATAATACTCCCTCTTCCTCTGTTTGAAAAAGAATAATCTCATTTCCTTTTTAGTTTGTTTCAAAAAGAATGACACTTTCCTTTTTTGACATAATTTTAATTTAGAACCACAAGATTAAAAAGTCTTCTTTTCTTAAACTCCGTTTCAAGTCAAACTAGGACATTCTTTTTGAAACGGAGGGAGTATATTTTTTTAAGTAGTAGCATTAGTTGAAGAAAAATTCATTAGTTCACTTTCTTTTACTTTTCTTTTTCTTTTTTAGGGGGAAATGAATGGGATTAAGTCTTTCATCGGTGAAGGACGAAGGGCCTCAACCAATCAAAAAATGCTCACATCCCTATTCACTTTCTGTTCAATCTAATTGCATATCTATTACTGAGATGTGAAATTTTATCAATAATTAGAAAAACTAATATAGTTTATACTTAATTAAACTGATCAAGAAAATATTTAAGTTCTACAAGCTTCCCTTAATTTAGCATAATTTCCAAATTATGTGGGTAAAAGTTAATAAACTCTCTGACCACGTCACCAAAAGTTAGTGGATTTGAAATTTCCTTTTATTGAAACTAGTCATAGTACAAAATATAAGTTGGTATGACTTGTTGGTAAGACTGCAAATTGTTTTAGTAAGGAGATGTGATCTCTGCCATCACCAATGAAAAAAGTTGAACCCATATATATACTCTATTCGTCTCAATTTATGTTACATCATTTAATTTAATATAAAATTTAAAAAATAAAGACTTTGAAAATTTATGATCTAAAATACTCTTAGACCATTTGTGTAAGTTGTAACTATAAATCACTTCATTAAGGATAAAGTGAAATTTTGAAGTAAAATTTTTTAGTTTATAGAAAGGTGACAACGGACTAAAAATAAATGTGTCACGTGTCACGGTGCCACGTATAAATTGAAACAGAAGGAATACCGTATATAAGGCACTCGTGATTACTCACTATAAATTGTGTCAGAATTAAAAAGAAACCCAACCAACACTAGAATGGAAAAATTCCAACAAGATTTGATGAAAAAATGGAATTACGTGCCATGAACTAAAGTTGAGGTTTATGAAATTAAACCCATAAAATTTCCCTTGTTTGTGCAATATTAATTGGGAAACTTACATTAGATATACTATATTAAAATATATTTATCAACTAGAGCAATAATATTAATTTGCGTTTCGAATCAAATACTGATTTTGGGCCTGCTAAAGCCGAAAGAGTTCAATGGATTTGGGGATATATGTAGGCCCAACCCATTAATTCAAGCCCAAACAAGGCTTTGTTGAATAACAAGGCACAACACAAAACAAGAAAAATTATCGCATAATATCCAACCCTTTATTGTTCAAAACTTCAAATCATATTCACTTAATAGGGTTTCAATGTCATCAATTGATTTAGAAGTCCAGTTCATCGTTAAAACACGTTCATTTTATCATGTGAAATGAAATTACGCAGGCTTGATGCGAGATTGTCCCATACGCGCGCGTATAAAATCCTAGTTCAAATTGTCTTTAAAATAAAAAATAGTTAAAAAAACAAAACAAGAGACATACCTCAATTTCTACTAATTAATGATGATAAAGATATGAATTTTAATCAAATCTCATGAATTTCCACTTTTTTGAAGAAAAAAAAACTAGGATTCTAGAGTATATTTAGCCATCCGTATTTGCAAGTATTATATTTTGACTTTGAGGTACTTAGAAACATTGTGATACTAATTTCATTAAGTATATATATCCGCTCATAGACGATTTCAAACTTTCATGTATAATACTGTATATTTTCGATCAGTGAAGTAATTATATCCAAATACAAAAAATTAAATACTTCTTTTCAATTTCAACTTAAAAATACTCTAACAAATAGTACTATAGTTTATACCTAATTAAATTGATCAAGAAAATGTTTAAGTTGTACAAGCTTCCCTTATTTTAGAATAATTTCCAAATAATATGGGTAAAAGTTAGTGGAGTTGAAATTTTCCTTTTATCGAAAATAGTCATGCAAAATACAAGTTGGTATGACTTGTTGGTAAGACTGCAACAAACAGTTTTAGTATGGGTATGTGATCATCAATGAAGAAGTTGGTCAACTAATAAAGTTAAAGGCTAAAGTCATTGACAGTCCCTTAAAATTGTCCGCATATTTCACTTAGACACATCAACACATCCATTTTCCTATTAGACACTTCAATCTTAAAAAATAAATACCTATCAAACATTTTTCTGACACCTAGTTAAAAAATGAATTGCGTGTAATGCACATGTGGCTGATATGACAAAATAACAAATTAAACGAAGACATGTGGCATTTTAATTTAATTATTTTAAATAAATGAAATTTAAATATAAAAAAATCTAAATCTAAAAATAAAAAAAGTTTCAACTAAAAAAAAAGAAGAAAAATCTACTTAAACCACCCCCACCCACCCCAAACCTCCCCCTTCTTTTCTTTCCCTAAAAGATATCCCTTGTCCACCATTGTTATTATTCATCTTGGGGAAAAAAATCGGAGATTTTAACAAGTACTAAGTATGAATTCACCATTTTTGTTTCTCTTTATGCCGTATTTTTTATTCCTATTTTAAATTGATGCTGTTTTTTCTTTAAAAAATTTGTTCTTCCTTTTTTAATTTTGATTTCGAATTTTGATTCTGCTTTGTTGTGGAGGAAGAAAGGGTGTGGATCAGGGGTGGTGTATATGGTCTCCATTATTTCTGGTAAAGGAGATGTGGATGGTAGTCTTCGTGTTTTCTAGCAAAAAAATGTGGATGGTAGTTTTCATTTCTTCCGACGAAAATGACAGCAGAATATAATTCTAAATCTGAAAAATTAATACAGTGACAATTGACAAGAGGGTTAAAAAAAATGAAGAGGTGTCCTTGTGTACAACAAAGCTAGGGTTTATCTGCTCCAATAAAATTACTATTAAAGAGATAAAAATATGATAAACAACAGATTAGGGCTTGAAATGTAAGAAATAAAGTGAAGTATGAATTTCTTGTTGCCTTCATTGTTGGAATTTTTATCAAATTTAAGTATAAACTTAGAAGAAGTAAATTTGTAAAAAAATATTGATGGTGGATTGTTATGAAGAAATAGGAGCAGCAGGGGTCGTGCAATTTTGAAGGAGAGGAAATTGGAAAAGATTTTTAAGAAAAAAAAGGTTGAAAATGTGTTTGATTAAATGATTCACGCGCCCAATATGGCGTGAATCCCACTTTTCGTGCCACATATGCAGAAAGTGTCTAATTGGTTCAAATTCAGATAGTCAAGGTGTTCGATAGGTACAAGTCCTAGTTAAAGTGTTTAAGTGAATTATGTGGACAACTTTAGAGGGTGGTGTATGATTTAAGCCAAAGTTAAATCCAATTAATATCCGTTCCTCATGTATATTTTTATTAGGCGGAATGACCTTGGAGACCTTTATACTTGGCTCAGATTGTCAACTAGACCCTTCTACTCATGACTTTGCCAATTGAACACTTAAACTCAATGAAAAACTGTCACGACCCAAGCCTAGGGCCTAGACGTGACCGGCGAATGGGGAACCCGAAGGAACCCCAAACAAGCATCATAGCATATCATTACACATCCTTGGTCGCGGAAGCAATTAAAATGACCATAAGCGATAAGCATAATCAAAGGGGGAAATCGGGACTAAGGGAGCAAGAAAAAAAAGAAGAAGAAATGATACATAAATACCATAGATGAGTCAAGCTCAAGCATAATACACAACTTGTCCAACACCACCTCTAAACATGAGTACTTAGCGGGGGCCAAGACAAACCACTGGGCTCACCCTCATAGTCAAAACATAACTAAAAAGAAAAAAAGTCTTATACATAGCAAAAGATCATGAGCAACGTCCCCGGAATGGAGGACTCACCAATAACCTTGATAGGAAATCGTATTAGCCACGCGGAGGAGGATGGTTAAGCGGTGCTCCGGTCCCTACATGGTGACATCATGTAGGCATAGAGTATGCATTAGTACGTTTGAATGTACTAAGTATATGGGATGCAATGCAATGCCACAATAGCTGGACATCATAGGAAAAATGCATAATCATACCCGATAGATAGCACATAAATGAAATGATATATATAATGACGCTTACATAAAAATCATATTTAGTGGGACGTAGTACATGTGTGGTGAGTGACCATCAATATAGTATTTCCAAGGCCTACCACCCCCTTGGAGAGGCGAAAGAGGTACAAACCCCTCAATGTGGTTACCCGGGCCTACCACCCCCCGAGCTAGGGACCAAGGTACAAACCCCTCGATATGGTTATACGGGCCTACTACCCCCCCGTACTAGGCAACCAAGGTACCAACCCCTCGATACAGTTATACGGGCCTACTACCCCCCGTACTAGGCTTGGTCGACTCACAACACTATATTGAGAAAATCATATACATGTATCCCTTTCATCATCATTTCAATAATTATATAATCATCCGACTCATAGGATGTACATTGGACCTTCCATTTCCTATGAATTCTATAAATGGCATTTTATCAAACACATGGTGGGCTATTGTTCATGTAGATAAAAATCATGTCTTTCAAGAGTACTAAGTCCAACCAATTCCGAAATACATATAAATCAGCCCACCAACAACATACATATATATATCAACCTTCATAATTTGATCATGGAAGCATGAAAACCATAACATCACATAATAATTTCATTTCATGATAATATGCAAAAATAGACCATAATAGAATGTGTAGTAGTAATTCCATAATTCAAGAGTTCATAAATGATCATAAGGACCCATAAACTTGAAGTAAAATAGAGGATAAATGGTTGGACTTGTGGAAAGGAAGGTTTCCACAATCAACCCACATACCTCAACTTTGGAGAATCCTTGATGAAGATTGGAATGGAGAATTGAAGCTTGAGATTGAGTCTTGAATCCGGAATTAGAACTTGAGATGTTTGAATTTGGTTGAGGATCTTGGTGGAATTTTGGAGAGGGTTTAGTGAGTGTTTTTGAGTGTTTTGAAGTTAGAAAGAAATATAACTAAGTATGGGACAATTCTCTTTTTTTATAAAAGAAAAACGTCCAGCCGCTACAGTAACTTTAGCTACTGGAAATTGAAATTCTGCTCCGACAGGTTTTACGAAAATGATCATAACTCCTTCATCCTAACTCGGAATGAGGTGAAACCAGTTGCATTGGAAAGATAACTCGAAGGGCTTTAATTTAATAGGTAATGGCCCTTCTAGTTCCTTGTGTGCTAAGAGATATGCCTCTTTAAAGTTGACCCTGAAAATCGCATTTTTTGCGATTTTCGAAATTTGATACGGTTGTTCTAAAATTCGGGTTAGACCCATTTCCCACTCAAATTTGACCCCCTGAATAAGAATATGAAGTTGAATTTCCGAAATCATGCACGGATTTTGAGATATATGGAAATTACAATTATAGGTGTTTCCGAAGCACATTTTCGGGCATTTTTGGGGTCGTTTCAAAAACAATATTTTAAACCCCTTTGACCATTGACCAATTCTATGTGGCAACTTAATAGTTGAGGTGGAACAAACGTGTGATCTCACGCGTTAAAGGAGTGTAAACAAAAAAAAATTGAGACTAAATCCAATTAAAAGAAAAGAAAAAATAAATAAAAAGACAAATTTTCTTTTCCCCATTACCCAACACCACTATCGTTCTTCCCTCCACCTAGTCCCCATTTTTCTTTAGTGCTCCGTTTCCCCAATTTTACAATCTTTAATATGTTTGCAAAAAGTATTTCAGAAATCCTTTTCTAGAAGTAGTTGCTTCAGTTTTTGTGGTAAAAATATATAAAGAGAAGCTATTGGGGGATTGGGGAGGGGTAATTTACAGGCGGCTAGGTGATAGAGATCTGCTTATTTGGAGAGTGAAGAATGATTATTGTATGTCTTTGTAAAATTAAGTGGAACATATATATATATTAGAACATATTAAGATATTTTAGTGTGGTTCATTGGCATTAATGGAGGAAACAAATTCACAATGGTTCAAGTGGTGGATGAAGACCTTGGTAAAAAAAATGGAGAAAAATTATGAACGATGAAAAATTGGAGAACAATAAAATTTTTTAGTTATTTAAGGTAGTGATAACCAGTAAGGAATAAGGATGTAAGATGGCAATGGTGTCTTTGGTGAAAAAATGGAGGGAGATGGTCAAGGAAAAAGTTAGTGTGAGGAAGAAACGGAGTGAAAAAGAAAAAATGAAAATTGTAAACAAAGTAAAAAAATAAGTGAAAAGAAAAAAAATTAAATTTCTTAAAATAAAGTAAAAATAAGTGACGTGTCACTAAAAGTCTAATGTGGATCATGGCATGTCATTTTCATTGTGTGTTTGAAGTGCACGTGAAGTCAAAAGGGTTTAAAAGATCGTGTTTCATTGAATTTAAGTGTTCAGTTGGCAATATCGTGAGTAAAAGAGTCCAGTTGACAATTCGAGCCAAGTATAAGGGTCTCCCAAGTCATTCTGTTTTTTTATTATATCCCTCAAGCAAGTATGATATACAATTTAATTAATTATATCAACTTAATGATAACCCATTAGAGTCGTCAATATGGGCTAGGCGCGTTGGGCCGGCCTGACCTAACCCGGGATTTGATAGGGCTGGGCTACAATTTTTGGAGTCCATTTAAGAAAATGGCTTTTTAGCACAGCCTGAATAAGTCTGCCGATTTGTGGGGCTTGAGAAATATGGATAGGGCCTGCCTGTGGGCCAAATAAAATTAATTAAAAAATAAAAAATAAAATAGAGTATTAAAAATAACAAGAGTCTAAACTCAAAATCAGTTTAAAGTTTGAAATATTACAATTTAAATACAAATTATGTTTATAAAATACATATTACGTAAAATAAAAATTCCCTAAAATTTCTAGGAATCACTACATAGGCCATAGCCTATGGAATATTGTCATAATTTTTTATGTTTTATTATGATCATTGAAAAATAATTTGGTTTATATTTTTATTTAGCTATTTATGCTTTTACTTGAAATCAAACTTAATAAATATTATAATGATAATTTTATTTGTGGATTTGATTAACAAGTAGTAACACTAACATCATGTAATATTATCTTGTCGATATTTATGATAATATTTTTAAATTATAATTTAATTAAAAAAATTATAAAAAATATATTTTTACGTAAAGAGGGCTGGCCCGACAAGCCCGTTGCCCACGTACTTGTGGCTTGGTCGACCATTTTCTGGCCCACACCAAAAATGGGCTAGCATGGCCTGACCCGTCAAATTTCAAAGCCTGTATGGGCTAGCCCAGATGGGGTGGGTCAGCCTATATTGACAACTCTATAACCCATTAAGGACTGGATCCAAAAACCGAATCCAAAAGTGTTTAATGAGTTTGGGCCTATTTGTAGCTCCAAATGAAAATTCGTAGCTCGGAAAGTGTCGAAGCCTATCATTTCATTGAAAATTACTATTGGAAAAAGTACAGAAATCTCATATATTTGGGGGTTAATTTCATTTTATTTCGAAAGTTTTTTCAAATACAAAAATTTTAAATTTTTCATTGCTCTCTGATATATTCTTTGATTGTCTGATACATTGCAAATAATACATTATTTTACTTAATGGGAGAGATATATCCAAGAAGGGATAGAAATATATCAAAGAGGGGATTTTTGTAAAAAAAAAAATAGTAGAAAATTTTAGAAATTATGATATTTTCAGTTGTTTGTTTATGATTTTTTAAAATTATTTTATTTCAATAATTTTGAATATATATTTAGTAATCCGCAAGTATTAGATTTAAATCTTTGAGATAAGTTTTCATATATACTATAATACTATATTCATATACAAAATATTCTTTTTCAATTACAACGTAAATACCTCCTCTCTCTTTTTTTAACTTTAACAAAATACTGTCCAAGCTGCCTTATAACATATTCTTCTTCTGTTCTGATTTACTTGACACCTTTTTCTTTAGTCAATGTAAAAAATTGTTTATATTTTTAAATTTAGGAATAACTTTTAACTTTAAATTTTCTCTTTTATTCTAAATGAAATTATTTATAATCACACATTAAAAATAACTGTTTTAAATCACAAAATTACAAAGTTTTTAAAAAGAAGAATAAAATAGTTTCAAGTTAAGCGATAATCGCAAAAATTAAAGGGAAAATTATGTGGTTAAACAAACATATACTAGTTAATTAACTATCATAGCTACAGTTTGCACTAATTACAATTCGGAACTTACTTCTAGTTATAATTACACTCCTCTCTCTCACCTTTCGCCCTTCTTCCTCTCTCTCGCCTCTCTCTGGAATCTCACTCGCCTCCTTCCTCTTTTTCAATCATCTCTCCCTCGCTTCTCTCCTCTCCCTGCCCAGTCTCTCTCTTGATTCTCTTATGTCAATCTCTCTCTCACTTTATACAAACACAAATTATACAAGCATAACGTATAATTTGTTATTGTGTTCGTATAAAGCGAGAGAGACGAGATACACAAATATAAATACAAATTTATCCCTGCCCATTTCTCTTTTGTCTTCCCCTCTCTCTCTCTCTATACAAACACAAATTTTACAAATACAAATGTATATATAATTTGTGTTTGTATAAAGTGAGAGAGACTTGATATACAAATACAAATGTTTGAACTCGATTCAATTATATATGGATGCAAATTGTATGCAGATATACAAATACAATCATTGATACATATACATACTAGTTATATATATACAATTATCTAACCGATGTACATATATAACTCGCATCTCTCCACTCTCTGCCCTCTCTCCTTCCTCTCCCAATCTCGTTCGCTTTTTTCTCCCTCTAACATGTAGCTACGAATCGTAATTAGTAAACTATACCTATGGAACATAATTAAAACTATTTTAGTGGCTATTTGTGAAAGTTACTCCAAAATTAAAACGGGAGTATATGACAATCCATGAAGGTGTTAGGTGTGCGGTGGGTGAAACCAGTCACACAAAACCATAAGCCCATACTACTATGTTAGAAAAAGGCACAAACATAGAAGACAAACACTTTATAAATCCCTTTCACTTGTTTGGGCTTTAAACATTACATAAACGAAATTGAAAAAACAAGAAAATTAAACTACATTCTTCTTTCCTCATACATGATCATTTATTAATGGAAATAACAAGGACACAATCTTTAATTTTTTCTTTCTCGAACACTTAGATTAACTCCTTAAACATTCATCATCCCTTCCTATCTTAATTTCTAATTTTCCAAGTTAATCAGTACTTCTTGCAAGGCACTTTCTTTGAGGGTTCAAATCCAAAAGGTCCAACAGTAAAGAAATCATATTTAGGGGTGGGTGGTTTAATAGGGAGATGAGTAGCTGGAGCTGGTGGGGTGTACTTCAATAGTGCACCAGATTTGCCGTCATTGTAATTTGTTGGGACATTACAGTAAGAATTGTTTGATGATACTAAAAACACTTTGCATTTGTGGTAGGCTCCTGAGCTTAAGAGTTTAGGAAGGATCCAGAAGAATCCATTCTCGTCTGTTTCAGCCTGTTCTACTAATGTCTTTTTGGTGTTGTAGCACACTAGCTTCACCTTGGCTCCTGCAACATCATAATGTACAATCGATAAGCATCGAGTTCATTTAAAAGATAACTATATTTAATTTAGCCAATTATATAAGCGTAAGTTAGTTCATAAGGTGAGGATTGCTAATTAAAATCACATAAGGAGGTAAATAATGTACATCTTTACCAATGTGGAAACTCAACGGCTACTCAAGTCTCAAGATCGATTGGACATCTGAATCATGGATAATATAAGATGGCATCCAAAATTCAGTAAATCGTGAATTTGGATGTATAGATTCTAATTCCATGATTAAAAAAAAAAAAGTTTTACGTCTAATTCAACCACAAAAGTTCAAGAGTAAGACCATAAATATAAGGTGAAAAATTATGTACATCACTACTACCAATGTGAAAATTGGGGCATGTGAATACATGGTCGCTTTGTAAAATTAGATATTTTATGTATAAATATATTTTCTAAAATTTGTATTATATGTTGATGCTCATGTTATCAGAAGACTAAATGGTGCATTTGATTGAAAGTTGAGTTATTTATGAGATGAGTTTTAATGTAGTAAAAAAAAAGGAAAAACGATATTGAAGAAATTACCCTGAAGTGGTTTAGCTTGGTAAAGAGTATTAATCCCTCTAAACTTGCAAGGTTTGCAGTAAACAAGTCCTCTTACAGCTACAGGTTTCCTAGAAGGATAATAAGGTGATGGTGTTGGTGGCTTACATGGAGCTTTAGTTGGTGGCTTAGTTGGAGCTTTAGTTGGTGGCTTTGTTGGATAGTAAATTGGTGAAGGGGATGGGGAAATTATGGGGAGGGGGTGGGGGTGGGGGTGGGGGTGGTGGTGGTGGTGGTGGTGTGGCTTAGGGGCTTGAGCTGGTGCAAGGTGGTCAACATTTTTGTCTAATGAGTACCACTCATCTTGAGCATGGCTAACAATTGTGAATGAGCTAAGTAAGAAAACTGAAACTTGAAAAAGAACAAGGGCCTTTGCCATTGTTGCTAAATTTTCCTCAACTGAGTTTAGCTAGTTGTGTGTGTAAAGGGAAGTAAGAGGCATGAATTTATAGCGGGACAATTATAAGATTCTAAATTCGATTATTTATTTATTATTTTTTTTGTATAATTTTTATAGTATGAAGTGAGTTTTAAGAATAGTTTATTTTTTAAAATATTATAGCATCAATTTGTGCTTGATTAAGATTCCAAATGTATTTCTAAAAAAAATACGCTCTGAAAAAACAATTTTTGAAACTATTCAAAAACACTTATTTCTTCCTAAAATCTTGATCAAACTGAAAAAAATAAGCATTTTAAACTTCCAAAACAGACAAAAAAAGATATACAATATCTAGATATAGCTGGTTGGAGATAACAAATATTTAATATAATTGTCGAGGTGTGTTCAAACTGATCTAATAGATAATGGGGTCAAAGAGTCATAGTCTTTATAATTTGTTTTGTTTATATACATAGGATTATAGTATATTACTCCACCAATTCTGACCTAATGTGTGTCCTTAAAATTAGGGTTTGAATTAATCTTCATTAAAACAAGAATCTAGCTATAGAAGTCTTAACTAGGGAAGACAAGTTCTTAAATGCTGCACATGCAAAGATTGGAAGGGCATGTGGAAGTTTCCTATGAATGATATTGTTCATGTACACTGTAAAAGAATTAAACAAAAAGGATGGTAAAAGAAGACCTTGGTCATGCAATGTTTTCATCTTTATCTCCCTCTTAATATTGCAATGAGATATATAGTATATTGTTTGTTAATTCCACATCATGCTTGGTTTGGTTGAAAATTGATTTTTTCATAAAATTATGGTACATAATGAGATTAATTAATTTGTAATGTCTATGAGCTAGATTGATATTTCAATTTTTTTTTTAAGAATATTTTGATTATGACATTGATATTTCAATCACTTTGTGAAATAGCTTGTAAACTATACAAGAGATGTAAATCATATTAGGCACATTCCATATGACGAGTTCATAGCTGAATAACAGATGGAGGCTAAATTCGAACCTAGTCTCCCAAATAAGAGACCCACCTCCCAACCACTCAACCACGCCATTTGTGGTTAAACAAATTCACTTTAGGTAGTGATCCAAAATACTTTCATAAAGATTAATTGAGAGACCCAATGTAAAACGAAGATTACTTATTTAAATTGGTCTAGTGATTTAAAAAAAGTTAGTAGTATATGGCAACACAGGCTTGGCCGCATAGCTTTTAAATCTTGTGAAGATGAGTCTTATCCAAGCAACCAATGGAAATTTTCTATAAAGAATCTTTATATTATTCTCACATAAGTGTTCAATTATGAGAAGGAACTCGTTGTATATTTTTTTTTATTCGATGTTTGATATTTATTTGGATTGTGATTAATTCAAATTCATACAAATGCATTGAAAGTATTTCTTAACCTAAAGATTTCCATTCTTAAAATTTAAATCCAGTTTTTTATTTATTATGGGCATAAAGCATCTTGGTTAATAAATTGGAAGAAAGTGGGTCTTAATACTGATCCAAAAATATATTACAGTGAATTCCAATTGTCTTAGAAATAATCACCTATGCATGTGTTCACATTAAAATTTTGAACAGAAATAATATGTACAGGTGCATATGGCATTTTCTAAAGTCAAGTACTATAAAAAAAAATTTGACACCAGAGTTAAATTTTTTTTTTTTTTTAACTATAGAAGACATATCTAATCTAGTTTTTTCTGCTATACCAATTAAATGCGTCGTATCATATTCGAAACTTGGTTAAACAATCATAACAAAAGGCACAATTCACGTGTTTGTACACGCAAATTCATGTTGCAATTGGTCAAGAAAGAATAGGTACCCAGGAAAAGAAAATTGTACTCACTCCGTCTAACAATAATTATTCACTATATTATTTTAGAATGTCCAGCAATATTTGTCCACTTTATGAAATTAATTGATTATTTTATACTTAGGTCCTAATTTACACTTATCATTAATGATAGTCGTTTCCAAGATATTGCATTTATTATAGTCAAAGGGTAATATAATAAAATTACTTTATTATTTATTTTTTCTTAAAAGGTGTGTCAAGTTAATAGTGTGCAATTATTATTGAACGGAGGGAGTATTTGTTATTGGAAAAAAAAAAGGAAAACCTTGGTAGAGAGCATAGATTAGTTAACAATCAATGTAGATTCCAAAATGGGTTTCGTTGTTTGACCTTCGCTTATTAAACAAGCATAACTGCATAATCCATGTTCCTCGCACACCTCTCTATGTATAAATAAATGTTGATGAATTCATTAAGTAGGCGTTTGGTCATGCGATATCATATCACGATATGATGTTGTGAGATGAAATCAGCGTTTGGACATGCGATTTTACGCTGATTTCATCTCACGATTTCATATCATGAGAGGTGATATCATATTCTCCAAAAACCATGATATGGAATCACCATGTGATTTCATATCATGATTTGAGATATTTTAATACAATAATTGATCCATGAGTTTATATTTTGTTAAAACAACCCCACATTTATATCTACTAACCATTTGTTTCATATGTAAATAAAATTTATAATGACATCATTACTTTTTAAAATTTATTATTCTCACCAATATAAAATTTATTATCACTTTAAATTTGGTGAATATAAATGATAAAGTAGAAATTCATTTGGTGAATACAAATGAGAACAAAGGGAGTAATACTTTTTTTATTTTTCATAATAAAAAAAAACGTCTTAATCTTATGACTAAGCATAATATTGATAAAAGACAATTTTCATTGGCGGTGCCGCACTTTCTTAATCTTAGTATTTGCAAAATGTTCGTTCACATGATTGAAGGATATCAAGTCCAATTGATTGAGGACTTAGGAAAATTTGATCAATTAGTTATTAATATTTAGTCAAGTGGACTAGTTATAATTTTTTTGATTAAATTTTATTAGAAGTGTTTTTGAATCAAACTTGTGGTAACTTTTTAAAATTTCGTTATTCAATAATATTTAACTATTGATTTTTCTTGTAAATAGTTAGAAGTTAGTGATGTTTGTTAATTTTTATCTTAGTGCATTTAACTTCTAAGTTAATATTTACTCACTAATGTATGTTTTTTTTCTACTTTATAGGTTATTTGTAAGAGTAGTTGAGAGATATGAACATATCAAGTACAATTTATGTTCAATTTTTTTTAATTAAATTAAAGTTAGATGAAACAATTATTTAACTGAAGAACAAATAACTTTGTAATCATTTATTATGCGATTTCATAATTTTTGTTTATTTGATAAGATTGAATAAACAATTGGAGTTATTTTAATAGTTTTACAACTTATGAGATTTTTATGTTTATGAGAAAATATACAACACAAAAATTCCATATCGCATGTCCAAACAAACCTTCAATTTCATCTCATGATTCCATATCATGATACCATATCATGATTCCATATCATGATACCATATCATGATTTCATATCATGATATCATATCGCATGGCCAAACGGGCCCTAAGTTAAAATAATGTACCTGTTTTTTACAATTATATATTGAAAATGTGAATTTATCTGTAATAGTTAGAGAAACATATCTTCATGACTATTTTTTGATGATGTGTGTACATTTTCTCGTTTGTTTAAAAATTATGTAACGTAACACTCTGCGTGGAAAAATAATTTTACTGCGATAAATTTAAATAAATTAATATTAAATTAAAAAGTTAAGGTTAAAGGTTAAAATTATCACCGTAAAATTAGTTTATTCCAATTGCTACATTCATCATCTTCTTCTCCACTTTCTTTACCGTAACATTGATATCTCCAACTTGAAAAGAGAGTTTAGTGTTTTTAGGACGTCAATCAAAAATATATTTTTTTTAAAATAATGTGTCAGCAAATAAAGTCGTTATATATATCAAGTAGACGAAGATTGTGTGGATAAACGCTCCTAGAAGCATTCCTTGATAAACATTTGTCTAATCAACATGTAGGTGTGTTTCACTAACCATGGTGATAGTTTAGGTAGGAAACTCACTCAATAGTTCACGTAGGAACCTCAAAAAGTGAGATAGTTTAAATGTGTTTTTAATCCTTAACTTTAATGTACTTGAAATCTCAGAGGACAAAGAAAACTTAATTATTATGATGAAATATTACTCTATTATAGAAAACGGTTATTCTAGAAAAAATGAAATTTTTTCTCAATTCAAGAAAATATAAAAGTTTGTAAAGATTAGTATGATTGCAAATAAACTACAACTTTGCTAATAAAATATCTGAAGTTTAAATTGAATAACAACCAGAGAGAAAGTTGAGATGAAGCAATTCCTCTCGTGTATCTTACGTAAGTTTCAAGTGGCTGTGGACTTCCCCATTGACCTAGTGAGTATTTTCACCAGATAGACAATTTTGTGTCCTCACAAATTAAACCAACCATATGAAGGGACCAAACTTGGCCGGGCCTAACAATCCTAACCACTATTTTAAGGTTAGATATATCTCTCGTTATGAAAGTGACTCATATATATCCATAATGTTATACAAATGGCTCATATACACCCTTTTCTTTTTACGGAAGTGAAAAAAATAATGTTAATTTAATTATTTAATTTATTTTTTTGAAAAGAAATACAATTCATATGGGGTATATTTGATCCTTCTCATGCTATTTTTTTTTATTTTTTTGTTTCAATGACTAATTTAAATTTATTATTTTGATGGTCAAATTTGTATGTTTCACTAATTTTCTTCTAAAATTTATCACAGATGCTCCATTTTTTTTAGGGAAAATTGTATAAAATAACAAACTATTAATTCACATTAAAAGTTATAACCACAGTCCACAGTTTCATTTAATTCGAATTCGTAGCAAACACTTTGTCATTCGCCTCTCTCCCCAGAAATCTCGCTCACCACTCTCCCTGATCTCGCTCGCCTCTCTCACTTTATACAAACACAAATGTATAAATTGTGTTTGAATAAAGCGAGAGAAAACTGTATATACAAATACAAATACAAATACATTTATTTTTGTCGTATACACTTATAATTATACAATACAAATCTTCCATACCCAGTTTTCTTTTGACTTTCTCTCTTTCTCGTTTTATACAAACAAAAATTATACAAAATACAATGTATAATTTGTGTTTGTATAAAGCGAGAGAGCAACCCGATTCAATTGTATACGAATTCAAATTTTATGCAAATATACAAACACAAAGAAGATATACATATACAAACACAATTTTCATAGACACAGAAGCCCGATTTATTCAAATTTCTACGATTTATACAAATCAGATGCCTGCGATTAAAGTTGCCTGCGATTTTTATATAGATCTGATGCTCTTTAGCAAACATAGTTTGCTATGGAGCACAAATAACAAAATTGTAGCTATAGAGCGCTAATATGATTTTTATGTTTGCTAAACCTAAAATTTACTTTTTTATTTTATTTTTACAAATACAAAAAAGAAATTACAATATAGCCACAAAAAAAATTAATTTTAATTTTTTTCTTTACACTAAAGAATGAAAGAAACTCAAATAATGATAACTAAAGAAGTCAATAAATAATTTTTGTATGAAAATGATTAAAATATACCTTGAACTTTGCTAGAGGATCATATATATACCCCTATATGAATTTTTCTAAAATCAAAGTCAAAAAAATAAATTTAAAACTAATTTTTTCACTTCCGTTAGATGAAGGGTATATGTGAAGTCCTATTGTAACGGCAAGAGTATATGTGAGTCATTTGTATAACGATAAGGGTATATATATATGAATCACTTTCATAATGATCACTACAACAAATATGATATATAGCTACAAAATTATTAGCTACGACATCAAATTCGTCACTAATTGTTCGCTTTTAGTGACAAAATTAACTTTTCGTGCTTAAATATATGAGACACATACTTTTAGTGACGAAACAAAAAAATCCGTAGCAAAGTTTCGTCTACTAAAGTTTCCCACCAAAAAATCAATTGGCGTCATTTGTTAAGTAGTGTTAGTCACGAATTTAAAGTTATCGGTGACACATTATTTCATCACTAATAATATATCTAATTCATGACAAATTATTTTTTGTCTTGAAATTTATTGATTTTTTTACCCAAAAAAAATTTCATCTAAAAAAATATGTTGTTACAATATTGACAAATTACAATTCGTAGTTAAATATTATAAGTTTTAGCTATAAGAATTTAGCTTTAATTATGTTATTTATTTTCGTCACTAATAGTATAAATAATTGGTGACAAAGATTTTATTGTCTCTAATCAATCTGTGATTTAGTGACAACAAAAAAATTGTCACATAATATGTAAGGTGTTAAATAGCGACGACTTAAAGTTTGTAGTGAATAATCAACTATTTGCTACGAAAAAATTCATAGCTAAATACAAAAAAAATTTCCTACAATTGTTCATAATTACAAATGACAACTTACAAAAAGAATAATATAAGTGCTTCCTAAGAAATAGACAGAGTCCTTTCGTTAATTGGCGAGGAAAAATATTAAAACCAACTAATTCGATCCATTTTGTAAAAATGAAAAAGTTCAATTCATGAATTTTCTTAAATTACACAATCATAAAATGCATCATTTAAAAAATACAATCCAGGTTATAAGTATCGTGAATGGGGTACGATTCTACCACTAGATCACTAATATTTGTTGGTTTAACACTTTTGTTTTTTATTTGATACAGTTTCATCGATAAAGACGATAGAAAAAATAATTTCTCAAGTCTTGGTGCTAATTTTTGTGCGTGTCTATTGATTTGTGATTGGTAAACTGCATAGACTAAGTCGATCTATTTGCTTCTGTCTAAAAATATATAGATATTTAATAGTAATTCCACAAATTCACGTAGATCAACTATACATAGATAACATCGACTCACAAACTTAGACTTTGCAAAGGTGCGAAATATTTCATGAATTTCTATTAACTTTTCTTTCAGTGTGAGAATCGAAATAAACTAAAAAATGAAAGCAAAAATGAAAGAAATGAACAACCTAGGATTTCAAATATATTATGATGAAGTATTATAGTTATGGGTATCGATGTTTTTTTTACAAAACAATTGATTTACTGACCGAATTGAACCGATTATTCAATTTTTTAAATAAAATCGAAAGTTTAATTTTATATAAATTTATAATTGTACTAAATAATTTTTAAAATTTATAAAAATAACTGAATAAAATAACAAAATCGTACTGAATATATTTAAAGATATGTTAAAAAATATACAGTTTAATTAAAATATAATCTACATTTGAATGAATTGTGGGTGCTAAATTTCATGCACTTGTGTATGTGTATAAATAATCATATAATATATTATATCTACAAAAAATAATTTTGAAAGAAGTGAATGAAGTAGAAAATAAATTAAAAAGAGAGACAAGAGAGAGTTGATCAGATGGTAAACACTCCAAACTTCCAACCTTAAGGTTGTGAGTTTGAATCCCCAAGAAAGCATGATGTGGGAGCTCCTAGGTAGGAGTTTAAAATAAATTTGAGATGGGGGGGGGGGGGGGGGAGGGGGAGGATAATAGGAAAATTAACCTTTTTTATAATAATAAAATTGTCCCTAATTAATACATTTAATAACAAAATAATTTTTGGTATATAAAATATAGTCATTAGTGACGAAATTAGATTTTTTTCAACTACGAAATGCATATAACTTTAGAGACAACTGATATCGTCACTGATTGAAGTAAAATAATTAGCAACGATATAATTTTGTCGGTAGTAATAACCTTTTTAGTGACAAAACATACTATTATCTACAAAAAATATATTTTTTACGACAAATGAATTTGTCACAAATGTTTAAGGATTTGGGGACGATTTTTCTTTTTTTGTAGTTAATATAATACTTTTACTGACGAAGCACTAAATCGTCTTTGTATACTTTTAGAGACACACATTTAGTGACGAATTATTTTTCGTCCCACAAGATTTAGTGACGAAATATGATTTATAAATGACAAAATTATTTGTCCCTGATAATCGAATTATATCAAATCTAAATGAGAAAATTAAGAAGTATATCAGACCATTTTCCCTATTTTATTTACTACATTATGAGAGGGAGTTTCAATGTGCTCATCAGCAGGCCAACATGCCATGTCTACTTGAGCACTTTGAGGGTATTCCTATAATTTTCTGGTAATTCATTCGTTTTATATAGTTTGTTTTATTTTTTAGATTATATATATTTAAAAATTGTGTAAAACATAATACTTATAAATCATAATAATTGACAATTTATTTTTTTTTAATTTTTTTTAAAAAAAATCGACTGATTTTTGAAATTAATATATTGTTGAATTGTGTAAAGCAATATTATAAATCATGGTAATTTACAACTTAAAATATTTTTTTAAAAATATGTAAAAAATTCAACCGATTCTTCAATTAATCTATCGGTGATACATAAAATAGGACAAATAGAAGTAACATGTACAGTATTATTTAATTTGAAAACTATGTAAAAAGTATTATAAATCTCAATAATTAACAACAATTGATTGGGTCTTTAAATTCTATCTATGCTACACACATTGGGACAAAGGCAATAACATATACTCCTTTCATCCCATTTTATGTGAGGTAGTTTGACTCACCACGGAGTTTAAAAAAGAAAGAAAGACTTTTAAAACTTGTGGTCCAAAATGAATGATAGAATTTTGTGTAGCTGTAAATCATTTCATTAAGTGTAAATAGACATTTTATAGTTAAATTGTTACTTAATATATAAATGTGTTATTCTTTTTGGGACTGATAAAAATCTAAAAATGAAAGTAAGTCACATAAATTGGAATAGAGGGAGTATTATTTAACAATTACGTAAAATGTACTATAACTCACAATAATTAATAACTTAAAATATTTAAAAATTATACTAAAATTTAATTGACTCTCTAAATTGAGATAAAAAGTAATAGCTATTAAGCATGTATCTGGTATATTATTGAAGATTTAGTCTTGGCAAGATTTGATTTTAGACGTGTGTAGCAGAAATTTGATTTGAAAAAGTAAAATTTCTAACGCATAATTTGATGAATGGCTGAACTTACAAAAATTTATAAAAAATAATCCGTGGATTAAATAAGGCCCCAAAATCGGTGATCTATGACCATGCACCCCTTTCGATCTTCTTCTTCATTCTTTAGTTATATACTTAGGAGAAAATAGTTAAATGATCCCTCAACGTATATTTGAATTTTCAACTACATACTTAAACTTCACGGAAGTCCTATCACCCTTTTGTACTGTTTAAAACTAAAATTATTACTCCCTCCGTCCCTATTTACTTGTCCATATTTCCTTTTTTGGTTGTCCCTATTTAGTTGTCCATTTTGACAAATCAAGAAAGGACAACAAATTTTTTCCTATTATACCCTTGTTTACACTTCTTGAAAATTGTAAAAGTGTATGTTGTTTCCCTCCAATTTATTTCACTTTAATTCAAATAAGTGGTTGTAATTTTGAAGTGAAAAGTTGTCATAAGGGTAAAATTGTAACTTCACTGTGCTAATCATTGTTGCCTTAATCTGTGTGTCATTTCTAAAGTGGACAACTAAAAAGGGACGGAGGGAGTACCTCCCTTTAGCTGGCATAGTAAGTGTAGTTCACTCTCTTTGGGAGAGTGAGTATCAAATCTATTATTAAAACTTTCATTTTAATATCTCTTTTCAATAAATATATATGCATTTTTAATTATTTATTTTTCTTATTTGTTTTCTTTCTTCTCCAACAATATAAACAAATCTCTCAATCTTTCACCAACTCTAAGTCGTGCTGCCCATCTTCACCAGATTCACTATTATTGATTCCAAACAAATTTTCAAACTCTTGCAAAATCAATCAACCTAAATCAATTCTAGAGAAGTTTACATATATTTATATCACCCCAAGATACTTTGGATTCGATTTGAGAAAAATCAATATGGGTTTACTTCAAACCCAATTGAACCCGCCGAATTTTATTTTATTTTTATTAATAGATCCTTTAATTATCAATCTCAAATCTCAATCAATCAACTATATCTCAAAAATTATCGCTATTAATCTCGTAAATTCATCAACCGTCGTAGAATCAATCTCTTCCTCTTCGAAATTGTCGTCGCAATCGATGATGACGTGGAAGACATCATAGGCTCCTCCTCCTCATCTTCCTTGAGAGTATTACTTATCTTTGGTGACCACCATTAATGGCAATATTTTGCCATGTTCGTCTTCTCTCCTGCCTTCCCTTTTTTTTAAATTTGATTTTTAGGTTTCAAATGAGCAAAATCGGAATATCTCTGGATAAGCTCTGGAATCTCATTATTCACCTTTCTTCCTTAAAGACCCAATTTCATGGACTTATGGTGTTCTAGTAATGATGAAAATGGTGAAAGTACTTTGGGTGTTTGAAGGGATGGGTCAGAATATAGAAGAAAAGGGTAAATAAATATAAAAAAAATAAAATTGATGAGGTGTCAAACGCGTGAAACTCACATGCCACCATAGATCTGGTTATGTCCTTTTAAGGGTATAATTAATTCATCTTTAAACAGTTCAGGGGGTGATAGAACTCCCGTGAAATTTAAGTGTGTAGATGAAAATTCGAATATACGTTGAGGGGGCATTTGGCCATTTTCTCAAGAAAAAAACTGAAACTTGTGATTCTAAATACTCAATAAGATTCCGATGACTAGAAAATTATCTCATTTAATTTGATGTACAATTAAAAAATCAAAATTAAATTATTTTTGAACATAATTTTTTTTTCATGTTTTACGAAAAAAAAGCAACATTATATCATAGAAAATGAAACATATGGAATAGTGCTTAATGAAAACAAATGGAATGAGAAAAACAGCAAAGAAATAAGATGTATTTCGAGGAGAAAGATAAGATGGTGACATATATAATAAATTAGTGAATAATTACAATACAATACTCTTAAGGCCAAACAAAATCAACACAAATTTTGGGAAGTTCTTCAAAATCCTCAGCTAAATTGAAGTCAGTGTTGAAATTAGTTGAGGAATTGTTGAATACCCTTTGGTTGGAAACTCCTTTGGCAGCCACAACAGCACAAGAATCAGCAACTGAAGAAGAAGAAGAAGAAGGTGAAGTTAAATAATCGGTATTTTCATGTCTAAGAAGCTCAGCTAACAAAAGAACGAGAGAAGCCATTTGATAAAAAAAATTCTAATGAAAGAGGTTTTCAAGATTTTTCCTTTGTTTGATACAATGAATTCAAGGCACACAAATTTTTCCTAATTTATAAGCAATCAAAAGTAGGTGAATAGTAGTAGTATTAAAAGCCGGTGTGACTTAAATACTATACTCTGTGATATTTATTTAATATAAGAAAACAAGGGGCAAACAAAAGCAGTTGGTTCAGGAAATATGTGGTGAATCCAGGAGCTTTCGATTTAGTTCATGTTTATACTTCTTTTTTCTAATTTACATGTCATCATTGTTAAAAATAGGCATTTTTAAATACTTATCGTTTCACAAAATTAATGTATAAATAATAGAATTTTTTAATGTATATATTTGTTCAATATAGAAAAACTAAGTAAATAGTTCATGTGTATTGATCAATTAATTAATCAAAATAAACTAAATCATATTCATTGATTGAAAACTTTCTTTTACGAGAACATTAAATAAAAATACAATGATAAAGTTATATAATTTCTTAAGAAACATGAAATCTAAAATTGTGACAACTAAAAAGAAATAGAAGGAGTATTAATTTAATTTGTGAAGAGTGCAGACATGATACGTTCATTTGAATATCTTAATTAATAAATTTGAGAAAATCTTAATTATTTAATTGATTAACTACTTAAACTCTCACTCACCTTATCGATGAGGGTATGATTCTAATATTGTAAATCCCCTCCTCTATTTTCTCTTTCCCTCTCCAATTTAAATAATAATAATAATAATAATAATAATAATAAATTTATTTTAACTTTATAATTTTTTTATATATATAATAATTTATTTAACATAAATATATTGGGTTAGACAGCACAAGTTACCAACGCCGCCCCTAGCTATTTGTTCCTGTTGTTTTGTAGTTTTTTCTTGTTTTTGTCAACAGTTTCGTCTTTTTGTGACTCTGCCTTTCATTTATGGACCGCTACCTATTTCTCAAAAGTACCAAGACAAAAACCACGGCTTGTTCACTCTTTTTGTTGCGGTGCGATTCTTTGTTATTTTTATTAAAATATTTCAGTATAATACATAAACAGACACCTAAGTTCAATCTTAGAGGTAAAGTGTCTAGATATATACTGCTACAATTAACATGTTTAATTATTACGTAGTTGAGATCAAGTTTAAGGGTGTGCTATATCTTTCTTTTTTTCCAATTCCATTTTCTTCGGTCAATTCGGCGGGTTAGACATCGTTTTTGACTCGATTAAAAGTTTAATTGGGGTTCAAAAAAAGTAAGCTTCACTTTGGGTTTATTTGTGAAAATATATTTTAGTAAATTTTACCCGTTTACGACGTATATATAAAAGTCATAATATATCTTATTAAATAGTACCGTTTGCAGATTTAATAACAAGTATATAGCCGTTAGGTTCAAGCTCTGAATATGAAAAAATTATTGACAAAAAATACTACTCCCAAATGGAGTTCTATAGGGCATGATTCATGAATATCGAACCTGAATGAAAAATAAAACAAATATATAGCATGTTGAATAACAAAATAAATAAATAATCCTAGTTGCCAACTCTTTTCTCTTGATTCTCTGTTGAATTTTCTAGTTTTAATGGTTAACTTTACAATTTTCTTGCGGTTAACACGATTTCTCCCAAATATTTTTCATTACGTGATCCGACTCTCTTTCTTCTTTCTTCGATCATTGAAGTACAGATTGTGATGGTAAAAACACCTATACTAGCAACTACACCTACAGGATTCCATCAGTATATTTCAATATTATTATAAACTACTTATAAAATTCATAATCCAAAAGCTGCATAATTAAGTTTTTGTCAATTTATTATATCTTCATGTAATTCTTCTCTATATAACCGAAAAATCCTCAAATTAGGGACGCAAAGTGTTGAAATAGATGGATAATACACATCGCCCGCTTATACTTCACACAAGGTGGATTTGAACACATGATGCATCTTACGCGCATTATGTTCTGGCCATTAGACCAGTCTCCCAGGGCTAAAAGGTCAATAATCCATTAACTAAAATGTATAATTAAAAGGTGTTTTCTTTAAAACATTCAAGTCAAAGAGAATCCTATCACAAAATTAGCCTTGACAAAAGGTCCAAAATTATCTAAACCACAACAGGTGGGAAAGAAATGAAGCCGAACAAGTTTGCTAAGATGGTAAAAAAAACACTCTCCAACAAGATGATGCCTTCCTGTTTCTAATCTGATTAGACAGACACCAGAGCAGAGTCACCTCACAAAGCTGTTGATAAGAGAAAGCTCAAGATCTACAAGAGGTTCAAGCAATACCACTTTATTCCACGACAACCTGGATCACAATTAAACAATCAGATAGTATTCAAACAGGAAGAAGGAAGAGGGTTATCAAGGGGAAAATTTGGCATTCTTTATAAAATCTCTCTGTAATAATCTCAAATAAAATTATAGAAACAAGAGTTCACCATTGAGTGCAACTACTCGTTATTCAAATAAATAAGGCACAGAAACGAGAAACCTGGCATGCAGTTTGATACAACCACCACAGATTTTCCACATGGCCACAGGTAACAGAACAGACTTACAAATGAGCGTTGTAGCTATTCAGTTCAAGCAGTAACCACTTAAAAAATCAAGTTCCATGAGAATCTGAGGGAAGGAAGAGGGAACAAGTAAAATGGATACAGATATGCCGTGAACCCCAAGACTCCTACTCGAAGGGGCTACCAACAGCAGATCAAGGAACTGCCATAACTAGCTTCAAGAAGGGAAACTAATTCTGCTTTGCATTAAGCTTCTCTTTAACATCTGTTATGGTACAATCTTCTGTCAACACTCTTAATTCTTCTAGTTGGCATGCATATACTTCATGCCCATGAGGTTTCACAAAGAGCTAAGTACAGTTTCTATATGTAATGCAACGGTCCATACATAACAGAGAGTAACAGTACTCATGGGGCGCCATTTTCTTAATCAGTAACTCATGGGATGCATTTAAGTTATTACCATTATCCCATGAATCATGGGTCGCAGCCAGTTACACATGCGACTACGTGAAGCCTCTAATGCCCCCTGTGTCATGGATAACCTTCCAACCTAATCATGCTTGAACATGCGGATTTACAACTATTTCCATACCTACTACAGCTCCGGCCCACAATGCCCAGGGTCCACTGCATCAGCCAACAGGCAGTGCCCATGCACACATTCAACAGGCCGCCCCAGCAACACACAACCCATAACAAAGCTCTTGTCCCTACAAGGCTGCTCCAACAAACTTACTAGAAACTTCATTAGAGCCACAATGCTCTAAAAAAGCTGAAGTCCCTCAATTTAAGTATCAACTATCAAGTCCATCTTCTAAGGAAAAAGATATCAAGACCATTTTATTGCATACAAGTGTCATGTATACTCTATTTGAAGCAATTTCTTGTCACAATGTCTAAAGCCGAAAATCCACAAGATTAATGTTTCAGAGGCGAACTATAAGATGAACGTGTGGTCATACAAGATTAGCTATGATAAGAAATGTCCACAACTGTCAGAAGGTGCAGTAGCGCATATGGAGGACAAAATGAGAGAATGTTGCTTGAGATGGATAGGACACGTAATAGGTAGTCTTCCAGATGAACTGTTTCTTAGAAGAGAAAATAAGATGATTAAAGGTGTAATAAGAGGAAGAGTTCGACTTGAAATCACATGGAAAGGAGTTGTCTTAAAAAATTAAAATTATCTAAGAGTCTATGTAGATCTAGCAAAAAATATAAAATAATGACAAATGAAAATCCATACAAGTGATACAATCTAGAAGACTAGTGCTTACTAGATGACTCAGTATGTCAGAGAATAGAGATAAAACCACTAGTGTATTAGAGAACACTTGTACTATATAGTCTTAAGTACCACCACACATTGAAATATATGGACCCATACAGAGAGAGTGCTTATGAAATTAAGGTTCCATAAAGCCAACTCCAACCAACATACTGATGCATACTTGTTGTAATTTCTTGTCAAATCTAGTAACTAAGGACTTCTTTTTGTTCATAAATAGGGGGAGAAGTAGTTGGAAGCAAGCAAGAGACTTGTATTAGCTTTTCTCAAAGAGAGTCGTGTGTAGTCTCTCTCAAAGAATAATCTTGTATAGTCATCACCCCCTATGCAACATCCACTTATATCACAAAATGTCCTTTTCTACCAAATAATGACACCCCCTGCAGTGACATTGACACAGTTTTTTCAACTTTCACATTTTTCATGGCTCTCCACAGTTTTTTATAGTCTCATTTACAAATCCAATGATTCAGTTTCCTCCTTTTAAGGGACTTCACACACTTGGAGGAAAAAGAGTAGGAAAATATCCTCAGATACTACACAAATAAATAGGCAATTACATGGCCTAGAAGTCATAAGTGAAAAGCTATCAAGAAAATATTGAAGCTATCAAGCAGGTTACCTATTTAGCTCATCAAATGATTCTTAGGAGACATAATAAAGGGAAGATGAAATCTACTTCAAGCTATATGTATGGATGATCAACTTTTCACCTTCTTCAAAAGAAACAACATTATCGACGAGAAATCTTTGAACTAGAAATTGCAAATGTTAAAATCATTAAGAAACTGAAGTGTCATACAGGCATAGAATAAAAAAAAACAACTACAAATGGCAGAAAACTAATATAGCAATTGTTCTTAAAACTACAAGAACAGGAGATTAATATTGAGAGTAAGGACTATCATGCAAGTGCAGTATCAGATTACCCTTATGCAGCCTCAGTGCTAGTCTCCTTTTCCTCTACTTCACTTGCAGCCGCGTTTGCCTCTGCACCTTGTGCATCTTCTGTAGGAGGCTGAACCTGTTCATCTTCTGGCAATGGCTCCTCAACATAGTCATTCTCGAACGCATCTGGAGGCACCTCGTAAATTCTAACTTGTGGCTTGGTTGGGTCCTTAACAAGCACATATTTCCCTTCATTCAACTTCATACACAAGTCCACAATACTTTTCACAATACCCCACATGTTTGATGTGTTCAAATTAATTTGTGTAGCAAAGTCCTTAGGCTTATATCCTACAACAGCTAATATCACATGGTTAAAATGATCCCTAGGATGAACTCTTGATACATAACCCAACTTCATCATATCAGCATTAGCTAACAGTGCTTGTGCAGTCCATTTAGCAAGTTTATTAGCATTGTTCTTCAACTCAGTAGCTAACACAGCACCCCTTTGTGTCTCCAGCTTCTGCCTCCAGTCAACACCAGAGTACTTAGGATCAAACTCATTCAAGGCATTCAGAGTCAGGAATGATCTCTGGTTGTTCACTTCAGCAACACTCTGCACTTCACATCGTGCCACCAAATATGTATCATCATCCAACTTCCACCTCCTATATCTGTAACCCACCGATGCCACCTCTTCCCCTTCAGTTGCAAACGGATTTGGCTCATCATAACTCAACTTCTTCCCATCTCTAATCAGCACCTGTTGCGAGAAATTCTGATTGATGTAAGCAGCCTCGACACTCAAAGAATAAGCTGAATTGATATCATCCTTCACATCAGGTAATGGTTCTTGCGAAGTTTCATGCACAGAAAGCAAATCCAGCTGTGACCCATCACGCTTGTCGAAAAACAACTTATTCCCAACACGCTGAACAACAATATCCCATGAGTAAACAGACCTGGGAGCACACATTAAAGTAGACAAGATTGTATCTGTGGCGAAAACAGTAGCTTTATCCTCATTAGCCAAACGGCGGATAACAGGATCATCAGTAGTAGTAATTTTGAAGAAATTCCTGTTCTTGAACCTCTCCAGACGACGTTCGTTCTTTGGAGTAATACGGTCGTAGGACCGGTCGTAAAACTCAAGGCCACCGCAGATTAGCAGGTCTTCAGGCTCTGGAACGGAGAACGAAAGCTTTGAGAAGGTAGAAAACGGGATCTGATCAAGCATGTTCCATTCAGGCTGAATATCAACTGATGACTTGAACACCGCAGATTCTCTTCTCTGGCCAGCATTGGTGCCTGAACGATTGAGATTATACAATCTGTCCCGACGGGCTCTTTCTTTCTCTTGCTCACGTTTTTTGGCTTCGACTTCCTCGTCGCGCCGCTGTGGAAGCTGAGAACGGTTATTATGAGGATTGAACCGCCACCTAGGGTTGAACTTCGGACGATGTTGTCCATGGTGATGGGATTTAGCGGCAGTATCAACGAGACGGAAAGATGAATCTTCGTCGGCGGTGAGTGTAGCGAAGGAGTCGTCACCGGAGAAGTCGAAAGCGGAATCAGTAGGGTTTTGCTTCGAGTTGGATCCAGGTCGGTTTGAGAGAGAGCGAGTCCAATCAGCGATCCGGCCGAGCTTGTCGGAGCGGGAGAAAGGGGCAAAAGGGGCGTTAGAGATTTGGTTTGCAACGGAGACGGAAGAATCCGGTGGACCCCATCCGTCAGAATTGAACGGTACGGAGCCAAGATCAAATCCTACCATTGTTGATAGGATGAGAACTTATCAACTTTCCGGCGGGTTTCTGGAATATGAAGAAACGAAGCAGAGAGTAGAACTATGAAGAAAGTTGAGCAAACCCTAGCTCTAAAAGAGGATTATATAACTTTGAAAGACAGATCCCTTATGAATATTTAAAGTTCGATATAGCCCATATATTTATATGATTTGCAACTTGCTTTCAGTTGGATGTTTTATTTATGGAAAAGGATTTGGTTTCACTAACAAAATTATGGGGAACTTATAATGTATGAATTAAGAATGGGATAATTGGCAAACTAATAATGTTAATTAAATACACTAACTATCGTTTCAGTTATTTCTTTTAATAAGCAAAATTTCGGTCACTTTGCTATTATAGGGCCCCATCGATTTGTATTAATTTATTAAAAAAATAAAACATACGTTTTTTCCTTTTTCCTTTCTTTTATACAATGTTTTCTCCTATTTTCTTCAAATTCTCCCAAATCTTCCCTCCAAATACAATTTCAAATTACAAATTTCTCCAGCACGTCCTCGTCTCGTTTTCAAAAGAGAAATATTACTTTAAAATTTTCAGATACTGTCAAAACTTATCTCATTCTATTAATTTTTTTCAATTCTTTCAATTTAAATGTATATGTATATATAACTTATTTTTTTCAGTCATTTACTGTATAATCATTATTTTTACATTTTTTGTGTTGATTCATGTCTTATACTATTTGCTTATACAATTGTGGTTGTATAAATGTATAATATTAGTAGCTATTGTATAATGTTCCTTTAAACATACACATTTGCTCACACTTATACACTTATTTTTGGGTCAAGTAAAAAAAAGGGAAGATAAAACTGATGTTTATACTGTTCACAATGATAAAACTGAAGTTGTTGTTTGTAGGTCATTGGACTGTATAATTATGTGGGTCATTGGACTGTATAATCATGTGGGTCATTGGACTGTATAATCATTATTTTTATATTTTTTGTGTTAATTCATGTCTTTTACTGTTTGCTTATACAATTGTAGTTGTATAAATGTATAATATTAGTAGTTATTGTATAATGTTCCTTTAAACATACATGTTTGCTCACACTTATACACTTGTGTCTATTTTAATATACTAGTATACGTGCCCACGCGTTGCGCGAATGATTTAAAATGTAATAATTTTATAATTAAAAATAACTAATAAAATATATAATGCACTTAATAATATATTTAATTTATTATAATAACAATATAATAATACAAATCATTAACTTGTGTATTTGAGCAATATTAAATTTACATTGTTAGTACACAATTTAATTTATTGTAATATAATATATATATATATATATATATATATATATATATATATATATATATGGATAGTTATCTTTGAATTCAAATTTAAAAAGTTAAAAATTGAAAATTAAAAACTTATAGTGTATTTTAAAATTGCAATTTTCAACTTAATTTAATTTTGTTATATATATTGTGAATAGTCTTAAATTTGCTAAATGACTTATAATAGTGATATTGTTCAAGATAGAATTCAACACTAGCTAGATATAGATAAATATTATTTATCTTAATTCAAGTTTAAATTTTATTTCTCATAATATTGTTTTGAAATTTTGAAATTTGATTGTCCTTTAAAAGTAATATTATGAAAACATAACTTAATGCCTTCTATGTTATGATAGTGATAGAGACAATTCCTCATTTATCTTGTGCTAGGGTTGAAAATCTGTAAAAATAAATAAATAAATACATAATAATAATAATAATAATAATAATAATAAACACAGAAGACATTAAATATTGTTTATACTAACATTATACTTGGATTATTATTATTATTATTATCATCGTTATCATTATATTATTATTATTATTATTAGTTCTATTTTTTTTAGATAAAAGGTTATATCTTATTAAAAAATATTTATTTTAAAATAAAAAAATCTGAAATAAAACTTAAAATATTAAATGATATTTAAATGATAAATTTTAAAAGAAACTTCCATACTCAGGGTTTGTAAAAGAAATAATTTTAATATTAAAGTTCTTCAATTTGTTTATAGTTGGGTATTTTTTTTATTCAAAATAAAGATTAAAACACCATATTTTTTTCCATATGTGTTTTTTTTTTATAAAAATAATTCATTTTAATTTAGAAGTTCTTTAGTTTGTTTAGAAGTGGGAGTGTAATGGGAAGTTTTAAAACTTCCTATTTAGTTGGATAATTATTACTATTTTTTTCAAAAAGATTAAAGGACATATTTAATTGGATGGTTTTTTTTTTTTTAAAAAAAATACATTATTATTATTATTATTATTATTATTAGTTTAAGTTAAACATAAATTTATTATTATTAGTTTGGCTTTTTTTATATACAAGTAAAGATAGAACTTATAGATTATAGGTTATATTAAGATAATTACTGATAAAATAAAAGATTATTAACACAGTTTTTCATTGATTATAGGACTCCGTAGTAAAGGATGGAGAGTTATGAAATTGTTTTATCTAAAACTATTTTTTCCATTCATGTGTGTAGGAAATTTTAAAGTAATAATAATTAAGATTAGATTAAAATATATAATTATGCATAAGAGTATAATCCGAAATTTATTTTGTTTTCAGGCATATTTTTTTTAATTCGATTTTTAATAGTTAATAAATTAATTTTATATAACACATAAGTAATAACAATAGGTTTTATGTTTAAAGCATGCATTTATAATATAATTTTTTTATGCAATTAAAAATAAACTTCAATGAATTAAAGTATAAAATATTGAGAACTTCTTAAATTATATATCAATTAAAATGAAAATAAATTGTTAAATTATGTTTATAATAACATTATACTTGGATTATTATTATTATTATTACTATTATTATTATTATTATTATTATTATTATTATTACTATTATTATTATTATTATTATCATTATCATTATCATTATCATCAGTTATATTTTTTAGATAAAAGGTTATATGTTATTAAGAAAATATTTATTTTAAAATGCAAAAAAAAAAATCTGAAATAAAACTTAAAATATTAAATGATATTTAAATGTAAATTTTAAAAGAAACTTCCGTACTTGGGGTTTTTAAAATAAATAATTTTAATTTAAAAGTTCTTCAATTTGTTTAGAAGTAGGAGTGTCATGGGAAGTATTAAAACTCCCTATTTAGTTGGGTATTTTTTTTAATTCAAAATAAAGATTAAAAACCCGTAATTTTTCCATACGTGATTTATTTTAAAATAAATAATTATAATTTAAAAGTTCTTCAATTTGTTTAGAAGTGACAGTGTAATGGGAAGTTTTAAAACTTCCTATTTAGTTGGATAATTATTACTATTTTTTTTCAAAATAAAGATTAAAAGGACAGGACATATTTAGTTGGCAGTTTTTAAAAAATAATAATAATGCATTATTATTAGTATTATTACATTATATTATTATTATTAGTTTAATTTAAACAGAAGTCTATTATTATTATTATTATTATTATTATTAGTTTGATTATTTTATATATAGGTAAAGATAGAACTTACAGATAATAGGTTCTATTAAGATAACTACTGATAAAATAAAAGATTATCAATAGTTAATGGGAAGTTTTAAAACTTCCTATTTAGTTGGATAATTATTACTATTTTTTTTTCAAAATAAAGATTAAAAGGACATATTTAGTTGGCTGTTTTTTTTAAAATAAAATAATACATTATTATTAGTATTATTATATTATATTATTACTATTATTAGTTTAATTTAAACAGAAATCTATTATTATTATTATTATTATTATTATTATTATTATTAGTTTGATTATTTTATATATAGGTAAAGATAGAACTTATAGATTATAGGTTATATTAAGATAACTACTGATAAAATAAAAGATTATCAACACAGTTATTCATTGATTATAGGACTCCGTTGTAAAGGATGGAGAGTTATAAAATTGTTTTATCTAAAACTATTTTTTCCATTAATGTGTGTGTAGGGACTTTTAAACTAATAATAATTAAGATTAGACTAAAATATATAATTATGCATAAGAAAATAATCAGAATTGATTTTGTTTTCACGCATATTTGTTTTTTAATTAGCTTTTTAATAGTTAATAAATTAAGTTTATATAACACATAAGTAATAACAATAGGTTTTATGTTTCAATCATGCATTTATAATATAAATTTTTTATGCAATTAAAATTAAACTTCAATGAAATAAAGTATAAAATATTGAGAACTTCTTAAATTATATATCAATTAAAATGAAAATAAATTGTTAATTGGTATGTTTTTTTTTGTTTTTTTTATTTTTTATATTAAACTTGTGTGTTTTATGTCAATTCACAGTTTCTATTGCATTACTTTTTTTTTTCGTTAAATTTCAAATGTCAGTTTTTATGTTTTTTTTTTACGAAATACAATTTTATAATATTTATTTTTTTAAAATACTGCAAGTATAGGTACTTTCATTACAAAATACAATTTTATAATATTATTATTTTTAAATACTGCAAGTATAGGTACTTTCATCCCAAACTCATCCTATTTTAGGATATAGTCTTCTAGCATTGATAAGAAAAGCCTAAACTAAAAACAAATACATCACTTTCAAGTAATTAAAAATAAAATAATCTAACACAGTCAAATTTTAATAAATTTAATGAAAAGAGACAAAGAAAGTACATCTCCTTTTAAATGGAGTAATAAATTATATACAATTGCAAATCAATAATTAGATGAGCATCAAATTGAATTAAATTAACTTCAACTGATTATTTACAATAACTTCGAAGTAGATAATCAAAGATAACAAACAAAGACCTTCGCATAATACTCTATGATTTGCACATAAGAATTTGATAAATAAATTTTAAGAATAAACAAAACAGAGGGTATATGTATTAATTCTAATTTTTACCTTTTGAATGTTTGACAAATACTGTTTAGGTATAATTAGAGTTACTTCAATAAGTCAATATTTGCATATAACCTTGTGTTCTTCTCGCAATCAAAATCCTCACTCGACCTTTTCGTCTTGTAAAATCATCTCCAAAGAGTAAGGTATTTCAGCTTTGAATTTATCAGGAACTATCCACAATCGAATAACACGAACTTTCAAGTTCCAATGCGTTGATTTGGATGTAATTTTTGAGATTGTGTTAAATTGAAAAGCCACTTATTGTTGAATGTAGGAGAATAATGTAAAGTTATTACTGAAAATATCTATATATAGTACGTGACTTTCAAGATGCAGTGAAAAATGTAGTTAAAAATTCCTTGTTTAGTGGATGGTTATTGAGAAGTTATCTTAAGGAGTTATAAAACTATCTTATTTGTATTTATCTGTAAAAATATATTTATTTTTTGATATAAATTTTAAATACAAAATACTGATCTATTTAGACTCCTTACGTAAAATATATACTCATTCATAATAAATGAGTATATTAAAAATGATAAAATTGTGAATCCAATATCTATAAAAATATATTTTTTTTTTATATAAATTTGAAATACAAAATACTGATATATTTAGATTCCTTACGTAAAATATATACTCATTTATAATAAATGGGTATATTATAAATGATAAAATTGTGAATCCAATTTTCCTTGATTAAATGATTTGTAAAAAATGATTATTTAAAATTATATACAGTTACGTATAAGTAAATGGGTCTAAATCTAAAATATCTAAAAGCTAAAATATACTAAAAAATTGTGGTATTGTAACTACCGTACAATTACATAGGATCTAATTGTAATTATTGATATGTTTCAATATTTATTTAAATAATTATTTATTATTGATTATTTAAAATTCAAAAAATTGTGGTAATGACATGTGTCATTTTTCTTCTCCTTTTATATGTAGATAGATTTTAATATATGAATCAACATTGGCGTTTTGCTTTCTTTAACCTTATACTCAATTTTCAACTTAATCACATTTGAATCAACACCGAGTTGCATTGCAATAACATTATACAATTCCTTATACGATGAACTTTCTTTAAAAATCACCCCCTCAATTGTATAATCAACGTAACAATTGTCATTGTCCCATCTACCGGAATGCATAACCAAAATAGCCTAATGAAGCCATTTTCAAAATTTCTGTATAAAAAAATAAGTTATATGTACAAATACCTTTATACGATTAAGAATTTCAACAACAAACAAAACATATATTTATACAAATTCTAGCAACTTCAGTTATTCACATATATACATATTCCCATTATATACTCATATAAACATTTATGTACACATTCTGCATATACATTTATATATAAACAATTACATACAGAAATTAAATTAACGCGCCTTTTTATTTATTTTTTAAAACAATCAAAATGTATATAAAAAAAAGACTGACTAGCGAATATACAGAAAGACATATCCGTAGCAAACTAAAATTTTGCTACGGACTGCAATTTTATAAAATTTGCTATAACACACGATTAGCAATTTTTAATTTGTTATATGTAAAATTTTCTCATTAAGAATCACTAAAATAGTTTATATGTCAGTTAAGAAAATGTTACAAAAGTATAGTGTTCCTTGGAGTCCGGAGCCAAAAGGGCAAAAAAAACTGCCAAAAATATCAAAAGGACACATCATATTTTTTTAAAACCAAAAGGGAAAAATCGCTCCTACCGAAGCGATTTTCCTCTGACACATATTAACACCGTTTACTCCGTTAAAAATAAAATCGTTGTCAGGATAACGATTTTTGTCCAATTTTTTTCCACTAAAATCGCTGGCATAGCAGCGATTTTTTAACCCTAATTTTTTTTTCCTCCAACTAATACCGCTTCTATGGCAGCGTTTTCATAGAAAAAAAAATTTGCTGTTTTTTTTTTAAAATTTTTTTTGGAAAATTGCTGCCTTAGCAGCGTTTTCCTTAAAAAAAATTTTAAAAAAATCTTTTCTTAATTATTTTTTTTTAGTTATATGAAAGAACAATTATTTTTTTAAAAAAAATTGCTGACAGGGAACCTGATTGCACCCAAAAATTTGGACTCGACGTAAAAATCATCAAAATGAGGCACAAACTTTAATCGGTGTCGAATTAGGCTGCCTTTTCAGCGATTTTTCTTAAAAAAATTATTTTTTAATAAAAACGCTACCTTCTTTTCAAAACGAATTTTTTTTTTAAGAAAAACGATTTTACAAAAAAAATAAAAATTGAAAAGAAACAAATTTAAAAAAAAGAAAAAATTTTAACTAAAAGGCTGCCAAGGCAGCAATTTTCAATCATTTGGCAGCTTTTTTATAAAAAATATACATATATCTTAAAATCAAGGCAGCGATTTCGGTGGAACGAATTTTTTTTAAAGAAAAAATCGCTGCCTTAGTAGAAATATTCTTTTATTTAATTTTTTTTTGAAATTTCTGTCAACTAATTAATGTCTGTTTGTAAAATAATTTTTTTTAAATCGCTGCCCGTGCAACATTTTTGCGATTTTTTTTAAAAAAAATAAAATCGCTGCCCGTGCAACATTTTGCGATTTTTAAAAAAAAAATTAAAATCGCTGCCCGTGCAGCGTTTTTGCGATTTCTTTAAAAAAAATTTATATAAAAATAAACTTATTTTATTTTTTTGAAAATCGCTGCCCTGGCAACAATTTTCGGTAATGTTTTATTTTTTCAAACGTTATTATAAATTTCGGGGAATTTTATTATTTTATTTTAGAAATCGTTTTCTTGGCAGCGATTTTGGTGGAAACTTTTTTTTTAAAAAAAAAAATCGCTGCCTTGGCAGTGATTTTAGTGGAATTTTTTTTTTATAAATATCGCTGCCAATTATATTTTTTTTAATTCGTATTAAATTTATTTTTTTTCACTAACAAGCAGTGAAATTTCCTTCCAAATTTCTTTTTTTTTTTAATTGTTCAAACATTCACATGTCATATTTTTTTAAAAAAAATCCAACTCAGATACATGCCTAAAAAATATAAAAAGTTCACGTGTTTCATTTAAATTTTTCTTATAAATTGGTTGAAGTTTCCCTTCAAACTTCCAGTATAATTTTCCAACTCTCCTTTCAAACTTTTTCAAAAGTCTTTCCTCTATAAGGTACGTTTGGATTTATTTTATTTTTAATTAATTAATTTTTAACTTTTATATCGTATTGTGAATATATTCATCTTTAAATAATTATATTAACACTAACACTTATTTTTATATTTTATATATAGATATGCATCCGTCAAATATGTACGTACATCCTGGTCCAATAGAGTATGATGTATTAAAAATTCAAGTTCATCATCGTTCCGAAGGAATTTGGAACGGTAGCTTAAGGGAAGAGAATTCTTGCTTATATACGTGTCGCGGTGATGTTGAATTTTGGCAACATATAAAATATCATCCTTTACATCCTCGCATTCGTCAGTATTTTAAAAATTGTAGATTTAAAGGAATTCTTGATGTAGGATGTGTGTCGTATGACTCCGGATTAATTTCTGCTTTAATTGAAAGGTGGCGTCCAGAAATGCATACCTTTCGCATGCGAACTGGTGAGGCTACCATAACTTGACAAGATGTAGAAATTTTGTTCGGAATGGTAATAGATGATAGTCCTGTAATTTTAAATGGCGCTGATGCTTTAGGAGTTTTGGGTAGACAAGAAATGATGTTTGAATTAACGGGATGGTCACCCGATAATGATTATTTTTCTGGTGTTAGTAGATTGTTAACATATAAATTAATTGAGCATATTGAATGTTTAGATGATATTACTGATCATTCAACTGATCATGAGGTGCAACAAATGTTTAGATTATATTTATTATGGTTATGTGGTGGATCAATATTTTCAGATAAATCTAATAATAAGCTTAATTTAGACCTTTTGATTGACATGAAAAATTTAAATGTAATGTCAACACAAACATGGGAAGCAGCCGCATTATCATATTTGTATAATTGTTTATGTCGTGCATCAATGAAACAATCAAATGAAGTTTGTGGATTTCTCTCTTTAGTGCAGGTATACATTTTTTTAAATTATTTTTTATATACTAGTAATATGCACTTTTAAATTTAATTGTATTATAAGAAATGTTGAATTTTATTTATTGTAGATTTGGGCATGAGAACGTATTATTCCCCTGCAACCATTACCGAAATTTCTAACGACCAATCAACTTGAAGTTTTAATTGCGCTTGCACGTAAATGGACGCGACATAGAAATCATCAAAATGAGGCACGAATTGTAATCGATGTGATTAGAGATGTACTAAATAATCTAACTGATGATCTGGTATTTAAATATTATTAGTATTTTTAACTATTCATATTTGTATCTCATTTTATTTAAATTTTTAACTATTCACACTTATATCTCACTATCCAAGAAAATCATGTGAATATAATGACATATACATAGATTTTTGGTAGGTCCTCAAAATAAGATATTATATGACATAATAGTACAAAAAAGAGATTTCATAAGATTGTTTTAGTTAGTGTACATATTTGTTTTTATTTTTTTGTCAAAAAAATTTAATAATTATCTTACTTACATATTTTTTTATAGTTTATTTGGCAACCTTATTCAGAAGATGTTATTAATGGATTGCTTGAGTGCTGTCGGTCAGGACAATCTGTCTGGATGACACATGTGCCCACTTATTTATGGAATTTATCGTGAGTGACACATGATTGATCGTGTTGTGAGACAGTTTGGTTATTTACAACATATTCCTGGACCGTGTACCCAGTTTTTCGAACATCATTTTAAGCGTGATAAACGATCCAAAATAAAATAAGAGGATATAGATGCGTTTAACTATACACAATATTTATGGGAACAACGTCAAAATCGTATATTTTGACCTCCATTTGTAAGTGATCAAGCAGATTACTTTCGTTGGTATATGAGGCATTCCCGCATGTTTATTGGAAATTCACATGTTGTACAGAAAGGGTATCAACACATGGCAGGAACACATGAGGCATTAGTATGTATATTATGTAAATTTTAAATTATTATATCGATCTTTAACATTTTTTTTGTTATTAATACTTTTTTATTCATTATAGGCTAGGGGTCATGAAATGCAGTATCATCGAGCTCGGATGATTGAAAATGATGAAAATCAATCTAATGAAATGAGACAATATACGGAGAAAGTCGCTCGTATTTCAATAGAGTCAATGAATGCGGCCTTCTAGGGAACGCGATTGAGCTTTGCTCCTGATTACAATCCTCACACTCAATACGATGAACCACCACCAGTACAAATATCTCGCAGATCGCGACAAACAACACCTAGAGATAGTGCACGTCGAGGTAGAAGGAGCGCTGGTGAAGGTCATGGTCGAAATTGTGCGGAGGATCATTTGATTGATGAAGATAATTTGGTTGATAATAACACACATTTGGTGGTTACTCCCGAGCCTTATTATCCCACACTTGATTTTTCTGCAGGCCCCTCTAACACTAATACTAATTTTTCAAGTCAAGAAACAATTGGTTTTGTAACTCCACATGTTTCAATATCTAGTTTTGCGCAATTCAGCTGATCTCATATGGTATTCAGCATGGTATGCGTGATTTCCTATACATAATTCTCCATTTGGTGGGATGTTGAATTTTTCAAATGTAAGTATGATAATTTCCATAGAAATTTTATAATTTTTTCTTAATTTTATGTGCATATTTATTTTATTATATTATATAATATTGTATTGTATTGTATTATAGGTAACCGTGTCCCATGATCCAAGGTTTAATGTTGAAGCTTCACAACATTCAATTTTTGATATAGAAAATCCACTTCGAAGAACATCTAGGCTACACAATCAACTAGATGTGGAGCAGGTAGTCACTATCAAAATGAGAGAGATTCTGAAAATGAAGACGTAGAAGATTCGAAAAACTCAGAAGAATAATTTTTATGTATCTTTACTTGAAAGACTAAAGATTTTTATGCAGCAAATCAGATTTTTATGTGTGTTGAAATTTGTTGTTTCGTGTAAATTTAAACAAAGAGTTTGAAATTTATTGTCATCGCAGTGAGATTCTCCTCTTTATTTTCAACATTTGCAGGATGTTTCTTTTCCTTTAAGTTATGTCAAATCAATACTTTTTATGTTAGGTCAAATCAATACTGTTTAAATTAGGTCAAATCGATTATATAATTATAATATAAATGTAGTGTACTTACAAAATATTAAATTATCTTTTTACTTTTTAACTCACTTGAAAGATTAATTTAATCAATATATTTAAAATGCAACAAGACAGATTAAATTCATGTCAACAAGTATTTAAAAACGATATATTATAATATTAATAACAAGGCAGAAAAATTACATTCATCTTAAAAATATAGACAATATATTTAAAATCGAGTAGGACATCGTGCCTTTGTGTGACCTGTTTCCTTACAAACACTGCATTTTCTGGCCATGCGAGCCGGAACTATATCCATATCATTCTTAAGTCGGCTTCTTACTTGCATACCACATGTTCGCAAATATTCAGTATTTGCAATTAAATTAAAATGAGTTGGCGGCCAATACATTTCATCACCCACTAGGATAAATGTCTCAGCGTATGTTTGTTTGTAATATTTTGTATTGTAGAATTTACTTACATATGACTTTGGCTCGATTCCGCGAAGTCTACAAAATTTAATGGCATGCGAGCAAGGCATATGATAATTTCTCCATTTTCCACAAGAACATTTCTTACATTTTGCAGTAACTTTGTGGACATTTCCACCTTTACCATCATGAGCAAAAGCAAGAATTTCAAATACTCCATCACCAGTGTTGTAAGTCATCATATCTGTGTGCCCTTGAGCTTTTTGATAATAATCATTAATTTTTTTATCTATTGCAAGAGGCCACAACATATTTCTTTGAAGAATTGTGATTGCAAGGCTGTTTCTTTCGACAAAACGATCAACAAGAGTTTTGAACGTCATTTGAACCATGGCAGTCACAGGAAGCCCCCGAGCTTTTTTCAATAAATCATTATATGACTCAGACACATTTGTCGTCATGGCACCCGATCTACGACCACCATCCTTATACATTGTCCATTTTTCCAAAGGAAATTTATTTAACCATTCATATGTTGCAGGAGACAATATTTTAATTTGTTGCATCCGTTGTACAAACTTTTTCTTCTGGTGCTCTGTAGCAGCCAACCACATTAATTTCTCGAGTTCACTGTTTACAAATTTTTTATTAAAATTTGTTTTTTAGTGTCGAACACAAAATCTATGGTATGTGTTGGGTGGACTCAACTAATCATAAAATTGAATACATTGCAAGATTTCTTGATGACGGTCAGAAATGAAGCCAATTCCTTGTCGTTCACAAACAAGATGTGTCCATAATAACTTGAGAAATCACGACCAAGATTCAAAACTCTCACGTGCAACTAACGCGTATGCAAGTGGGAAAATATTTCCATTAGCATCAATCCCAACCGCAATTAACAGTTTCATATCATACAATCCATAAAGATGTGTGCCGTCGATGCAAATGACCGGCCTACAACTTTTGAAACCATTAATGCTCTGTTTAAAAGCCCAAAAAAGAAATTTAAAGATTTGTTCACCTTGCATTGTTGTAGAATGATGCTCTCACTCAATAATAGTGCCTGGATTAAATAATTGTAGTGCAACCATGAATCGAGGTAATGCCTTAAATGAACTTTCAAAATTATCATGAACCATTTGAAATTTTTTTCTCCGACTTTTTTGTGTTTTTCTATAACTAGGAGTATAGTGATGCTTTCCTTTGATAATTTCACGGATCATCTTAATATTTATATCTGAATTTTGCATAACAAATGGTATCAATGAAGTGGCAATCATGTTACTATTCAAATTGAAATAATCCTCCTTATAATTATCTGTAAGACAAGTATGCGGTTCAATCATTTTTCCTGCCTTCCATATATCACTTGAAATCTCTCTAAAGCGAATCATCCAATTACACCCCAACTCATGACGCTTGCAAATTACTTTCCAACTTTTACTTTTGGATTGATCACAAGGAAATTCTTTTTTTAGTGCAAGATTATATGCTCTTGCGACATATTTCATTTGCTTCTTATTCATAAATAGCATACCTAGTTGCATATACAAATTAGATTAATCAACAACAGATAAATAAATAACTATAAAATATTTAGTTTGCAACAATCGAACCTGACTGGATATATTTAGGATTGCTTGGATTCCAAAGTGCCGTTCGGACAGAACCATCATCTTTTGTATAGATAAAATCTTTTGCACTTTCTTTAGTGTGAACTAAGTATGGAATCACTGTAGAATGATGATTAACACTTTGATCTTCAATGGATGCATTAGGTGTATCATTCACATCATCATCATCATCCTCATACATTTCATCATTATCGATTAGTTCATGCTCCAAAGATTCATCACTATGCAACTCACCAACTCGTACATCACCCATAATATTATTATTCACAATTTGTGTACAATAATTCACTGTATCTTGAAGTTAGTCACACCTAGAAAATATAATAATATAAATATATTGCATATTAAAAAAATTTAATTCTAATAAATAAGAAAACATTACAATTTTTACCTATCAGTTGGTTCCGGTTAAAAAGAATTCAAATGCATGAAAGCATGGCTAGGCTCTCCCATATTGTAATCTGACACACTCCAATTCAAATAATGATCATGAATATATAAGACAATTTTTATTTATGATATCGCTTTGTCTTAAGTGATATTTTTTTAAAAAAAATAGTTAAAGGGGAATTTCGCTGCCCTGGCAGCGATTTCCTTTCTTTAAAAATCGCAAAGACGTTGCACGAGCAGCGATATTTTAAATTCCACGAAATTTATAATAACGTTTAAGAAAAAACATTAACGAAAATCGCTAGTGATTTAAAAAAATATAAAACAAGTTTATTTTTATAAAATAAAATAAAAGAATACTACTACCAAAATCGCTGCCAAAGGCAGCGATTTTTTCTTTAAAAAAAAATTAGTTCCACCAAAATCGCTGCCTTATTTCAAGATATATATATATTTTTTTTTATAAAAAAGCTGTCAAATGGCTGAAAATTGCTACCTTGGCAGCTTTTTAGTTAAAAATTTTTCTTTTTTTAAAAATTCGTTTCTCTTCAATTTTTTTTTAAAATTATTTTTCTTACTTTTTTTTTTCGTTTTGAATAGAATGCAGGGTTTTTATTAAAAAATAATTTTTAACAAAAATCACTGAAAAGGCAGCCTAATTCGACACCGATTAAAGTTCGTGTCTTATTTTGATGATTTCTATGTAGAGTCCAAAATTTTGGGTGGAATCAGGCTCCCTGTCATCAATTTCTTTTAAAAATAATTGTTCTTTCATAAAATTTTTAAAAATAATTAAAAAAAGAATTTTTTTTTTAAGGAAAACGCTTGGCAGCAATTTTCCAAAAATCTGCCAATTTTTTTCCTATGAAAACGCTACCATAACAGCGATATTAGTTGGAGGAAAAAAAATTAGAGTTAAAAAATCGCTGTTGTTGAAACGACCCCAAAAATGCCCGAAAATGTGCTTCGGAAACACCTATAATTGTAATTTCCATATATCTCAAAATCCGTGTATGATTTCGGAAATTCGACTTCATATTCTTATTCAGGGGGTCAAATTGAGTGGGAAATGGGTCTAACCCGAATTTTAGAGCAACCGTATGAAAATTCGAAAATCACAAAAAATGCGATTTGGAGGGTCAACTTTAAAGGGGAATATCTCTTAGCACACAAGGAACTGGAAGGGCCACCACCTATTAAATTAAAGCCCTTTGAGTTAGCTTTCCAATGCAATTGGTTTCACCTCATTCCGAGTTAGGATGAAGGAGTTATGATCATTTTCGTAAAACCTGTTCGGGCAGAATTGCAATTTCCAGAGAGCTAAGTTACTGTAGCGGGCTGGGGACGTTTTTCTTTTATAAAAAAAGGATATGTCCCATACTTAGTTATATTTCTTTCTAGCTTCAAAACACTCAAAAACACTCTCTAAGCCCTCTTCAAAATTTCACCAAGATCTTCAGCCAAATTCAAAGATCTCAAGCTCTAATTCCGGATTCAAGACTCAATCTCAAGCTTCAATTCTCCATTCCAATCTTCATCAAGGATTCTCCAAAGTTGAGGTATGTGGGTTGATTGTGGAAACCTTCCTTTCCACAAGTCCAACCATTTATCCTCTATTTTACTTCAAGTTTATGGGTCCTTATGATCATTTACGAACTCTTGAATTATGGAATTACTACTACACATTCTATTATGGTCTATTTTTGCATATTATCATGAAATGGAATTATTATGTGATGTTTATGGTTTTCATGCTTTCATGATAAAATTATGAAGGTTGATATATATATTTATGTTGTTGGTAGGCTGATTTATATGTATTTCGGAATTGGTTGGACTTAGTACTCTTGAAAGACATAATTTTATCTACATGAACAATAGCCCACCATGTGTTTGATAAAATGCCATTGATAGAATTCTTAGGAAATGGAATGTCCAATGTACGTCCTATGAGTCGGATGGTCATATAATCATTGAAATGATGATGAAATGGATACATGTATATGATTTTCTCTATATAAGTGTTGTGAATCGACCAAGCCTAGCTCAGGGGGTTGTAGGCCCGGGTAACCGTATCAAGGGGTTGGTACCTTGGTTACCTAGTACGGGGGGGGTAGTAGGCCCGTATAACCACATCGAGGGGTTTGTACCTTGGTCCCTAGCTCGAGGGGTGGTAGGCCCGGGTAACCACATTGAGGGGTTTGTACCTCTTTCGCCTCTCCAAGGGGGTGGTAGGCCTTGGAAAATACTATATTGATGGTCACTCACTACACATGTACTACGTCCCACTAAATATGATTTTTATGTAAGCATCATTATACATATCATTTCTTTAATATGCTATCTATCGGGTATGATTATGCATTTTTCCTATAATGTCCATCTATTGAAGCATTGCATTTCATCCCATATACTTAGTACATTCAAACGTACTAACGCATACTCTATGCCTACATGATGTCACCATGTAGGGACCGGAGCACCGCTTGACCATCCTCCTCCGCGTGGCTAATACGATTTCCTATTAAGGTTATTGGTGAGTCCTCCATTCCGGGGACGTTGCTCATGATCTTTTGCTATGTATAAGACTTTTCTTTTTAGTTATGTTTTGACTATGAGGGTGAGCCCGGTAGTTTGTCTTGGCCCCCGCTAAGTACTCATGTTTAGAGGTGGTGTTGGACAAGTTGTGTATTATGCTTGAGCTTGACTCATCTATGGTATTTATGTATCATTTCTTCTTTTTTTCTCTTGCTCCCTTAGTCCCGATTTCCCCCTTTGATTATGCTTATTGCTTATGGTCATTTTAATTGCTTCCGCGATCAAGGATGTGTAATGATACGCTATGAGGCGTGTTTGGGGTTCCTTCGGGTTCCCCATTCGCCGGTCACGTCTAGGCCCTAGGCTTGGGTCGTGACGGTCGTGACAGTTGTGCCAGCGATTTTAGTGGAAAAATAGAAAAAGAAAATTGGACAAAAATCGTTGCCCTGGCAACGATTTTATTTTTAACGGAGTAAACGGCGTTAATATGTGTCAGAGGAAAATCGCTCCAGCAGGAGTGATTTTGCCCTTTTGGTTTTAAAAAAATATGATATGCCCTTTTGGAATTTTTGGCAATTTATTTTGCCCTTTTGGCTTCGGACTCGTGTTCCTTGTTATCAACCTAAATAAAAATATGAAATTAAAGTTATTTTGATATTTTCTTTTAGTAAAATTTATTCACAATGTTACTGTTCACATGTTTTGAACGCTATAAAGATATGGCCAAATTGCAACATAAAATTATAGGCTTATATCAGAAACAAAATGCCAATTAAATGTTGTAGAATTAAATAATATGTTGTCTTGTATCAGAGTTTTTCTAATTTCAATAAACAAATGACCTTATTATGTATTTGCCTCTCCACTATATATATATACTAGATTGGCCATGCCCGTGCTGAGCACGGGCCCAACATGCTTGATTTTGATGTCATAGCACAATGCCTTTGTACTAATATGGATATGAAAGTAACATTCTCATGTACATGTGACAAAAAGATAACCTCATAATGTATGCCTTCGAACAATATTAATCATGTTTCAATCTTGCATCAAGATAGTGATTCATACTGAAGTAATAATAACCGATAGTTCTGTACAATATGTGCCTGATTCGGGACTTTTATATATTATAACAAAGTACATAAAGACCATCCATAAATCAAACGTATATACTACATATCATCAAATGTGCTATTACATTTTCTCTCTACTCTGACATAGGTCATTAGTAGTCAACACTATTCTTCAACCAAAATATCTTAATGAATGTACAAGTACTTTGCTTATATGATGAAACATAAACTATCGAGCAAAAATTTGCGACAATTAGGATCCATCACCTTCCATAGACATCGTTATCATTAATCCCTATAAGTTGCATGAACAATTGGTTTAAAAAACAATCACAGAAGCGTTCCAAAAGAAATCGTGATCAATTTTTCTTCAATCACTTTTTGAAATTGATTCCCCCCCCCCCCCATATTTCTAGGAACTGAATAGTAGGGAAAACATTATAATGCTAAATCATCTTAAAAGAAAATAGGAAAGGTTATTCCATATACATTGCTCTACTTGCTTGCCTGCAGTAAAACTGTTATTGAAACAGATATGGAAAAAAAGTTGGCATTCAATGTGCAAAGAATTTGAACTTTTGTTTGACTCAATTACTGAGAACTTCAGTTTATATAGTATATTATTATCAAATAAAAGAGATAAACATGAGTAGATACAATCAATGAGCATTAACATAAATCAAGAAGAACGCATCAATTTACCCAAATTAGTAATCACATGCTAATCATTGCCTTCGGAAAACATTTGTTTTCTTCTTCCTTTCAACTTGTCCAAATGTTGCATTCATTATCATGTATATATTTTATTTGTCTAAAGAAAAAGAGAGAAGATTTTTCTTTTTAATTACTCTAATGTTATCTATTTTACCTGTACTTATAAGTCCTCCATCATGTAATAGTATCTCAAGGAATGGTGTGTATATATGGAATATAAGGAACACAAGCAAGTCGCAAGCAAGTAATTAAATACCTGAGAAATTGTAGATAAAGTATATGTGCTATTTAAGTACACACAGATAGTTGTGTGAAACAACTAACACATTTAAGTTGAAGTATGTGTCACTTTTAAACAATTGAACAAATGCTATCATGTACCAGAACCTTTGGGCATTTAAAATGAATTGGGAACAACATATTGTTGTCTTACACAAAAACTAATCAGTCCAATCTTATGCCTCTAACTTAATCTTCTTCTTTTTTATTATCTTCCATCCAATTCAACACATCTTTTAGCTAAGGAAAAAGAGAGATACTTGTTACTGTAGACCACCATTTGATTAACAACTTAAACAGAATAACAAAAATAAAGTCAATCACGAGTGGAATGTCACATAGACAACATTTAAATTTATCATTGTTATAAGTATTACATAGACAATATTCATAACAATCTTTTTTACTATAAAGTAACAAATTTGTATGGCTAATTGAGTAGAAAACAACCATATAGACATGTTAATGACACAAACAAACCGAATTCACCTAAATATAACATCCTTATAGAGTAATAGAACACATTTTACTCCCTCCATTTCAATTTATTTGTACTACTTTCCTTTTAGTTCGTTTTAAAAAAAATGCCACTTCACTTTTTTAGCGACTCTTTAATTTTAACTTTTCATATGACATGTGTAAGATCAAAATGTCATTTTGGTACATTCTATATATTTTTAGTCTAAAATCACAAAATTCAAAAGTCTATATTACTTTCTTAAAATTCGTGCCAAAATAATTCATAGTCATTGGCACATCATTTGCCTAACTCATCAGACAGAGATTTCACCTAACAACACACGCAGTACCAAAAAAATAAATTGCCAACCTAGTTGACTCATAAATAGAGTCTTGCTTCAAGTCATTGCAAATTCAGCATAGCAGAATCTAGGATACTTGTTTCATGCCTATCCTTTAATCCAAGTGTTATTGTCTTCATACTGGCAGACGTTATAACGTAAGACAACATCCTAAGAACCTCTGATCTTCTAAACAATTATTTGATTTAGAGAATGTAATACCAGAAGAACTAAAACATGTAGGTTGTAAACAATATATTCACAAGGTTTGACATTCTTGAGAGTATTCTTATTTTGGGATAAGGCTTTCTTTTTTATCAGCTAAGTATATTATGGGACATATATTTATAATCTAAGTTGCAATAAATGTCAATTCAATGAGAGAAAATCGAAGAGGTGATGCAGCAGACAGAACTCCAAATCTAATTCAAACAGAGTACTCATCAGAAAAGAAATCCAAAATACATTAAATTACTACCATCATTTGTTACTTTGCCGTTTTTGTCCTCCAATGATACCCATAGATTTAACCCACATATCCCATTAAATTGTGAAACTAAGAAATGTGGGAAGAATTGAGAAGACGTCCAAAAAGGGGGAAAACGATGAGGAAAAAAGAAAACAAAATTAATCCAAAAAATATATACCTATTGCTTGAAAACATCGGCAGCAAGAATACAAACAGTCAAACACCCTTGAAACTTGAGAGCAAGAACAGAAGCTTGTTAATAGTACTCGAAAGCATCTTTAGCGTGTGAAAGACATAACTTTCAACCAGATGAACCAAATAACGAAGAGTTTTGCCTGCTACAAGTAAAAAAATAATAATCAGATACTCCATATAAAATGACTCAGACATAACATCCAACACCCTTGATGCACAATCCATTTTAAATTTCAATGCATGTGTAGATCAAGTAAAATTACTTAATGTACTGAATTCTAGCAAGTAATTATATTCAAAACCTTAGAAAGTAACAAATATAAAATCTATCAAATTAGTACAAATTATAATAAAGCAAGATCAGAAAAATCCAATCGATTCTTACCAAAGAATTGCCTGAATCTCAAAATTTCTGTAGTTTGTAATTTGCAGAGAGGATTAATAAACAAAGAACAGAGAAGATGTAAGTGAGAGCAGAAAAGAGACTGAAGAAAGAGACTTGGAAACAAAAATTGAAAAGGTAGGCAAAATGTCCAAAAAGAAACAAAACATTGTAATTTAAGTGCAATACACGTGTCTGTGTGAGAAGGCAAAAACTTAAAAAAGTTATATTAGATAGTACATCTCATGTAACATTTGGTACTACTATCTGCTGCCGTGTTCGTCCAACCCAAGTCCCATTTCTAAATAAGAGTAATATATAGTTGAAATTAAAAAATAGTAGTATCAAAAAAACTATCTAAAATGAAAAAAAAAAAAAAAGAAGGAAAAATTACTGAAATACACGTCTTATGTTTCCCTTATTTCTAATATTTCCTTCTATTTCTAAAAACCTCTAAAATCCCTTATTTCTCTCCTAATTCTAAATTATTTTATAATGTATCCGAGCTAGTTTTTTAATGTATCAAAGCTACATATTATGTATCCGGTTTATTTTATAATGTATCCGAACTAGTTTTTAATGTATCCGAGCTACATATTATGTATCCGAATTGTTTTATTTTTTCAGGGATTAATGTAATTACAAACTAAATAGGGATATATTGTAATTTCATATTAAAACTATGTGATTCCTAAAATTTATACAATAAAAAAATAAGTAAGAGAAATAAATCAAAATGAAAAATGAAAAATGAAAAAAATAAATATATATCTATTGCTCCCATCATCCCCTTTTCCGGATACATTAATTTGAAATTTCATACCCATGATTTTCTTTCCTTTTTTCAAGCCACTAATCTTTCTACAATTACCTACATTAATCCATTTTTGAATTTCAAATATTTTCTCTTTCCAATTAATGATTTCAAGATTTTTAAGAGGTGATTTCTTTCCATCACTTCAATTTTCAATTTCTTTTTTTTAAAAAAAAAAAATCATCTTAAAAAATCATTGAATTTGTTACTCCCAATCTCTTTACTGGAAGAGGGGTGGAAAACATTGTTAATGCAGAGAGTTTCATCTTAAAGTGCATTTGAAATTGTTCCAGAAATTTCTAATGGCGGTCTTGATACACTTCTTTTCATTGGTTCGATATTTCAGTATTGGGCTTACCCAATTAGTCCGAGAAGGATACATCTTCGTTACTTTCCATTGATTAGATTGTAGATTTTTTTTCGATCTTTTGGTTGTTCATCTTTTCTGATACATATAGGTTCAGATTATTAATGTATCTAGTTGATTTTGTTTCTTAAACTAATGTATATTGCCTTCGTTTCAAGATTATGATACATTACAATTCTATCATGCACAATGTATCGTGTTAAAATATTAGTTTTGATACATAACTTTAATTAGTATTGATACTTGATACAAAAATTCTACCAAATGCATCATTTATCATGTATCAGCCTTTTCATCTACAAATTTTTTATACATATGGATTCTGCTCTCAAACAAAATAAGTTACATAAATAATAATGTATCATCATTTTTTAGGCATGATACGTAAATTTGAATTGATACTAAATGTATCTGATACATAACAATTACCAAACAGTAATGTATCGATCTCAAACCTAACATCTTATGAGCAACAATTTCTTATTTAATGTATCTACTAAAAATACAACACTTATCAATTTAAATAAGATACGTAAATAGTAATATATTGATAAATCTATCCATCTCGAAAACGAAATTCAAAAAACGATTACACAATATTATAAAAGGCATGAATGATCCATCAAAGTTATGCATCTCTTCAGCCTTCTTGTTTGTTGTATCAATGCATAATAGATTCATTGAAAATTGAAACTCGTGTTTCTTCACCTTAACGATGTATCAGATCTTCAATTTTTTTCTCAATTCATCGATCTCTAATTCAGTTGCAATGACTGATTTGAGATTCACAAACCAATATTTTGACCAATAACAATTCCATCACTTTTGTATCGTTTATAACTCACCTCACTTTCTCAGATTCTGGAATGTCTCAACAAAATCGACATGTTCATGTTGTATCAGTACAATTTGTTGACAAGTTTGATTCAAAAATTGAGATGTTTTTTGGAAGAATAGAAAGAAGAATTTTGGGATGTAAAAACACATTACATATACATCAAACTAGTAATGTATCACGACTTACATATCAATATACAAATTAAAAAATTAAAAAAACAGAGGGTATACATAGCAAATCCAAACAACTTGAATCAAAATTGAAAGTATCTTCGATGAACTTGAAGATTCAAAAGGAAATCATTTGTCCAACAATAATTCCATCACTTTTGTATTCTTCATAACTCACATCTCAAATTCAAAATTTTGATAAAAGTTTTTGAATTAAATCTGAAAGGTTTCTTCCCTGAACAAGGGGGAAGAAATTTGAAAATTTGAATTTCTTCGTTCTGGATTTGCCTCTGTATGATTGAGAGTAAGAAGAAACATAAGCTAATTTACGAGATTTAATTAGATTTTCAGATTTAATTTCTCTTTTAGCGCAACAAAATGATTCTTCTTGTATTAGAATTAATGTATGCGAATGGTGAATTAATGTATCCGGATGGTGACTTATGTATCGAAAAGGTACAAATTTTAAGGAACTATTATAATTAGAAAAAGAGTAGGATATGATGTAATTTACTCTTTACACTATGAGATTTAGGTAAATTTAACTTTTATCAATTCATTGGGTTTCCCACAAGAACCAGACACAATGTCCAATTATAAAGCCCAACTACGCTACACATGTGTTGAATCCATATTGAATTGTTGGGCCATGTTCCATTTTGAGTCCAACAAAATAAAAAATGAAACTATCATTAGCTCATTGGAAAAAGAGCAACTTTCACATATAGCAAATAGAAAAATCATATTTGTATGTTATAACTATAGTTTGCATAATTGCGCTCCATAACAAATTTTATGTTTGCTATGGAGCTTTTGATTTGTATAATTCGCTAGATATATCCAATTTTATACAAATTGTTCAGTTTTGTATAAATTCATTTATACATTGTAATTTGTATTTGTATAATTATAAGTGTATAGGACGAAAATATATGTATTTGTATTTGTATATATACTTATCTCTCGCTTTATACAAACACAATGTATACATTTTATACCGAAATGTATAAAACGGCTAATTGTATACCGAATCATATGGCAAAAAAATGGGATGTTTGCTGCGAATTACAAATAAAATAAACTATGACTATATCATTTAATTTGAATTAATAATTTGCTATTTCATATAATTTTCCCTTGGAAAAACTACAGAATATGACAAACATCAATATATATTTAAAACAAATAGCTATAGTTTATTTTTTTTTATGTTACTAGTATATGTTTCAGCGCGTTGCGCGGATAATTAATTTCATAAAATATAAAATAGTTCAACTATTTATATGTGTTTGTCCTTTTTAATATTTTTATGTTGTATTAATAAATTAAAATATTTTATAGAAAATACTATTAATTACTTATTTAGGCTAAGAGCAAATGGAGATAGTATAAACTACTTATTGGTATAAACTAACGAACTATAATTACATATTTTATTTATTTATAACTTTCTTTTCAAAATATATGCATTTATTTGTTATTATATCCTTGTTTTGATAAAAAAAAAATTAAAAATATTATGAATTGATGAACGATTCTTTAACATGTATATATGTTATTATCTTTTCAAATCAATATTAAAAAAAAATCAATACTATCAATTTACATTTGGACCCAAAAAATGTTAGTTAAAAATATTATTACTATAACAAATTTAGTATAATTTCACAAAATAGAGTTCGGAGACGATAGAATATACATAAATCTTACTACTATCTTAGTTAAAAATGTCATTAAAAAATGAGAGTATCAGATTATAAAATATAAAATGATGAAGATTAAACCACATAATTAAAAATAACTATAAAGTATCTCATCATTGTCCATATTCTTACTCACAATTCAAAAATTAATAATTTACAACTATACTGAAACAACCCAGTACAATACTAACTAAAAAATTGTACATGCACGCATCTGGAAATTTAACGACAATTTGATGTGAATGTAATAGAATTGACATTTTAACAACTATATTTAACGTTATCCATCTGCATATACATTTAAAATCAATCTCAAACTCTCTTTCGATCATAATCTTATTTGTGGGAGCCTTAAATAGGATTTAAATAATTGGAGAATCAATCATAAACAAACTTGCAAAGAAAAATAATAATAAAAGAAGACAATAATGAGATAAATTGGAAATTGCTTCTTTTCATGATCAAATTTCAATGTTTATTATCCTTGTAACTGAGTTATTATTATTAATTATAGGGATAAGAGTCTGAAAAATACCCCAACTTTGGTCGGATTTGCTGTTGCGATACTAAACTTTCATAAGGACCTATTACCTACCTAGATTATTTAATACCATATTTTTTACCCCCTGAACTATTTAATATTGTATTTTAAATGTATATATGTGCCCACGTGGACACATTACTATTTATAATAATTTTGCATTATTTTTTATGTCCATATGGGCAAATAGATATATTTAAAATACGGTATTAAATAGTCTAAGGAGGTAATTGGTCCTCATGAAAGTTTAATATCACAACAGCAAATCCGACCAAAGTTAGGATATTTTTCAGACCCTTATCCCTTAATTATAAGAGAAGTGAATTTTGAAAGTAATACTGTCCTGATAATGATAAACTTTAAAACTTTCAAATTTCGTAACCTAATTTAGTGAGGTTACCGATTTGGATAGATATAAATTTTAAAATACAATAACAAATATTTATGTTTTAGTTGATACAAAGAAGGAACATAAAAAACGTAAATTTTGTTGTAATACAAAAAAAGCCAAAATGTGCTTAACTTAAATGACCGTTGTTATTAATTTCTAATTTCTGAAAACAAAATTTGCTATAAGATAAGAGACAAAATGTGCTTAATTGTAACAGGCAAATTGTAATTCATTTTAAAAATCAAACACCTAAATTGGTTTCGATTAATACAAATTTTGAAATTTTAAAAATTAGGATAATTACACAAAAATAAAATAATGCAAAAAATTTCGGAGCATTCAACAACAAACAATTTCATTGTTATCCATTTATTATTATTATTATTAAAATGAATTTTTCATAAATAATGAAGGTCTGATTATTATTATTAAATCACACGTCAGGACTCCTATTAACTATTAAGCATCATAAATATTGATACTCCATAAAATACGCATTCCAATTAAATTTAACCCTTGCAAAATATTTTTAAAATAATTAAAACGTAATTATAGAAGATTAAAAAAATAAAATTTATGCATATCAGAAGGACATATCATATGGCTTAAACATCACTAATGACCACACTTTTATTTTTGCATCAACTATAAAATCTAAATTAATAGATGATGACTTAAAATAATGTTATACATAAGCGAAATAAATACAAAAATCATCCAAAAAACTGGACAAAATTTGAATAAAATTTGAAGGAAAAAATCTGAAAATAAGACTGACAGAGGAATGAATGTTTGTACATCATTGTATAGTAATTTCGGTAGGCTTTTGTAGAGGAAGTGGGTGGGGTTGGTTTAGAAGAAGTGGGTAGTTTATTTATAGGATAATTGTAATGCATAAGAAGTCATTCTATGAGAAGTTAATAAACCGTTGATAAGAAGTTGTCATCAATTTGAAATTCAAAAATCATCAATCAGATAAGGATTAGGACCAATTCAAATTAAAAATAAAAAAATCTAGTTTTTGTATATTTTTAATATTTTCGAATTTTTTTTGGGGAATTTTATATTGAAAATTGCTACAGGAAAAAGAAGGAAAAAGAATTTTATGTGTGACTGTCATTTGGAACATTTCTGAAAAGAATATTATTATTATTATTATTATTATTAGTTTAGTTTGTATTTATTTTTATTTTTAGATTTTATAATAATTTTATATTTGAAATTATTCCTTAAAATTATCCACTGACTAACGTGGAGCAGTTCTTTTTTTTAAAAAAAATAAAATAAAATTAATAATCACATTCATGTTTTGCAATGTTTATTTTTTGTTTTTCAGATTTAGATAATTAGTTTTTTTAGTTATTATCTTATATAAATTTTGAAAATTATAAAATGATTATAGCACGTTAATTTTAAGTAATTCTTTAGTAAATAAATTTAATATTTTAATTTTAAATTTAAGATAATTACAAATAGTTGATTTTATTATTTAATCCTATTACATGTAATTAATATTTTTTAATTATTTAAAAATCCTGTTTTTTGTGGTGCTGATATGTGTCGTTCTAATTCTAATTATTGACATGTGTCTATATTTATTTATTTAATTATTGATTATTAATTATTTAAAATACTAAAAATTTGTGGTGTTGACACGTGTCATTTTTTTCTTCTCCTTTTATATATAGATAGATATGGACATAACTATACAATAAATAACAAAGTTAATTATATACAAATAATCAGGAAAGTTATTAAATATTAAATAGGAAAATTATTATCACAAGGATAATTAATTATGTCTAGTCACATTTTATGTGATCAGTTTTTCAATTTTATCCTCATTAATACTCTCTTTCATCAATATTCCTATATCACATATTCTCAATATTTTCCTCCCATATTCCTTCCATTTTAAGATCTTTTTGATGATTCTAGGAGCAATTTTTGTGATTTGAATTCACCGAGTATCTTTTAATTGATTTTTCCCCTTTTTTATGAAGATTATATTGGCATCCATCTATATTTTCATCTATTTTTATAGGAGTTCAATTGAAGAATTATTTTATTTTCTCCATTGCAATGGTTATAGTTGTAAAAAAAAAAGTAGTAAAGGAAGAACATGAGCAAAAAGAGATTGAGGTTTGTGTGATTGTGATTTGAATTTATCAAGTATCTTTTAATTGATTTAATTTTTTCTCTCTTTTTTTTAATAAAGATTATATTTGTATCCATCTATATTTTCATCTATTTTTATATATAGGGGTTCGATTGAAGAATTGTTTTGCTTTCTCCATTACAATGGTCATAGTTATACAAAAAAAAAATAGTAAAGGAAGAACACGAGCAAAAAGAGATTGGGGTTTGTGTGATTGTCAAATTTGTATATAGTAGAATACTTATATACATAGATACTTGTATTGTAATATTAACACAAGTTGAAATGGTGATTTGTGCATACAAGTATATCTGGATACATAAGTAATCTATCAAATTTAAAAGATTGATTAGGCAATACAAGTATAATTGAATACATTAATCCTATATTTTTTATAAACAAATACATGAGTTAACACCAAACCTCATGTATAACAGAAAAAACTTGACCAAAAAGAGATTGATGTTTGTTGGATTTATCAATTTTTTTTATACAAGTGAATACTTACACACTTTGATACCTACACATTTTATTATTTTCCATTTTTCTTGTTTCTATGTTGTCCAATGTATCCATCTTTTGTTTAACAACAATGTGTGTGTATATATATATACTATATTGTATTCATTTTTTTAATAACAACAATGTATTCATTTTTCAAATTGTCATGTTCATATGTTAATTGTCATACTTGTACCTTGTTTGATATATTAATACATTAAGTTTTTATAAATACTTGTATCCTTGATATATTATTACTTTAAGTCTTATAAATAGAGATACCAATTTGAATTCAAAGTATTCATATGCTACACAATTAATACACGTTCCTTATTTAGTTCATTGCAATTAAAACTGTATTAGTGTATAAATAGAAAAATAAAAATATATAAAGAAATACAGCTAGAAAAAGATATAAATTATAGTCATTTTTTATAAATAACATACTTATAGCTATTGAACTTCAATAACCCTATAAATATAGTCATTTTTGTAAGTTGCTCCTTATTTATCATCTATCTTGGGAGAATATGTAGATAGGGCTTATTTACAAGTGCATACATAACTATTCAAATTTCATATGAATTGAGAACTATAGTCTATAAACTCAATTATATTCTCATGTCCAAAACTTAGTTTTGTCTTTAACAATCATAAGTGACTTTTGACTCCACATTTATTTAATATAAATATAAATATAATCACCCTTTACCGATTTCTTTTTTCTTTTTTCCTTTTTAGGTACATAAATAAATCCTCTTAATTACTATATCTCCTAATACATTTAGAGCCTCTTTTGACATAGAGCATAAAGATGTTACCATTTATTTATAAAGAAATTACAGTAATATATAGTTGGTTAAAAACATTTATCATTGATTAACAAAAAATACTGTAGTTAATTTTCAGTATATATGACAACTTCTTTTTATATACAAACTAAACATTGATTTTAGTTATGATATTGGTGTTTATAAAGTCTTTTTTTTTTCCCTTTATACATCATTTAATAAGCTGGCTTGCAGCAGACAGCAAGAATTTTGTGTATCTAAAGTCACTAAAAATTAAAGGTGTTTTAAGTACCATTCTGCAAAAAAGAAGAAGAAGATTGGATTACACAACATTTATAAAAAGCCAAAATGCTCATTTTAGAACCACAAATATGTTATCTCTTGTATTCAGGTTAGTCCAAAAATACAGAAACAAAAAGTAGATGAAATAGACAGAATGATTTTAATCCGAGTCCACAAAAATCACTGTGTTTCCTTAAGAAATTTAATCCCCTCACTGTACCCGAGGTTGCAGATTAATTCCTCCCAAGATAAAACGGATTAACCTGTTAAAGAAGTAGGGCCTCAAACTTCAATAACTTCAGCGAATGCAAGAACAGCAACAAGAGCACACACAGACTCAGTCGATCGACAATTTTGTTTATGTAAGAAAATGTATGCAGAGAGGAAAGATTTTCAGTCTTGAAAACCGGAAAAAACATCTCTATTTATAGCAAGGAATGCGTCTGTTCAAACAATTCTGTTCAGACCCGTTTTTTCCATAACGTTGTGTCTTTTGGGAAAAACAACGACTTTTCGGAAGGAATAGGTCCCTTCAGAAAGTTATTATCATTGCATATGAATTTCAAATAAATTCCGTTGCGCCAAATTAATTATCTTATTTAACTAACATTCTGAATTAATTTATAAGAGAAAAGAAATGAATTAACAAGATTGATTAAATTTTTTTTGGCCAAATCCAATTATCAATCAATCAATCAATCAAAGCCGAAGCCGAGCGAGCGACGACGGCGCGAGGGACACCTTCTTCTTAACCCTTTAAGAACTAAATGAAGTGTGTTTCCTAATATAAGGACAACAATTTCCTTTCTTCTACCAATATGGTAAACATGACTTTTCATTTTCCCTCCAAAATTGATTCCCCACTTTCATTGGTTCTTCCTCTTTCCATTCTCTTTTTTATTTCCCATTCACACGTTGCTAAACCCAACAAAATACTAATTGTACATGTAATTTAACCACCAAAACACGAGAAAAAGGAACTAAGATAAGAGTACAATATTAACTTATCAAGTGAACTATAGAGTGAAAATTGGAAAAGATCACGAGCAAAGATGAAGTCAGAATTTTAATTTAATGAGTTTTGAATTTTATAATGACGATTTTAAGTATTAACAACTAAGTAATAAACTTAATATTCGTAAATATTTAAGTACTAATAACTAAGTAATAAACTTAATATTTGTATTTTTTTAAGTGAGTTCAGAATTCGAATCCAAAATTTGAAAATTCTGAATGCACCAATATTAAGCAAAAAAAAAGGGATTTTAGCTAGGACAAAACCAGGTCGCGTGGGTGAATATAACTTCTTAATATAATTACATTATTTAAGGAAAAGTTAGTGAGTTCGATGGATCTCGTATCCTAATTCCTAAATTCGTCTTTGACCATGAGTGCAATATTAGCTAGCAGCTGCAGCCACAAACTGCTTTAATTTCTGAGAGATAATCCTTGCAGCAGCTCCGTATCTGACGACGACGTATCGTTTTCTCCCACCTAATAATACCAAAACAAACTCATCATGTATCAATACACAAACTAATAAATATTTTTCTTTTCTCTGTTCCAAAATAAGTGTATGAGGTCTAAATTACTCGTTCCACAAAAATAAGGATTTGTTTTTTACTTACTCCTAATCAAATGTCCTGAAAAAATTAGAAGTGATTCTTTAATGGTGTAAAACTACATGTATTACAACAAGAGTATACAATTTTGAAAGAATGAGATCAATTCCTTCTTGAAACCCTAAAATGCCACTTATTTAAAAACAAAATGAAAATACTAAACACCACTTATTTTGGAACAGATAGAGCATGCTAATTTAGAATTTAATTAGATCTTATGAAATTTGAGTTAGTAAGAGCGGTCAATTAAGTTTTGAATAGTGTATCTAATTAATTTTTAGGGTAAAATTCATAGGTGATCATTCAAATTTCAATTTATTATATCAAAGCTATAATAACTATTTCGTTTGTCATTTTTAGGTAAAGTATAATGATTTTCTTGTCATCAAAAATAGTTTAGTGACTTCGTTAGCCTAATTGTTCGATCAAAGAAGAAAAAATGGTGAAAAGAAGATATGGAAATAGGTATTATAAGTAGATATATATACCTTAGAATATATGGAATGGAAAATGGTGTCACCATTGACACTATAACATGCATTAATAACTTGTATGCCTTCTTCGTGAAGCATACGTATGATATGGTTGAACATTAAAATAGTTTATAATCTATAGATATACTAGCTAGTGAAAGTAGATAGTAAATTCAGCCGGCTAATTGCGCAAAAAACACGATCTTTCATTTGATTTCTTTGTGTTTTGATCAATTGTCATTGTATACTATAGGAAGACCATTAATTATTTTTTGGAGCTATGAAACAGTAATCATGAGAAGGCTCAATTAAAGTTGTGAAATAAATTAAAGGAAAGCAAAAGGCAATATCTGCAGCAGAAAACGACATGACTATAGTCGCATGTTTGGACAATTTATTTTAAGCATTTGTAAATTAAAAATGACTTTTAAGCATTTTTATAGTGTTCCTGATGGAATAATATTTTCTGCTGATTTATATAAAATTGATTTTTGAACATATATAAAAATATTTTTAAGATAACATTTCCTATTAAATTATCATTTTTATAAAAAGAAATAAATAAGAGAATATATATGTATATTACACTAGTAACTAGAGACTTGTAAGTCAAGTAGTGATAAATAAATAATGACCGGCATTTTCTCATGAATCACGTTCATTCAATATGAAACTTAGGACTAAACTTTTTCCATTTAATAATATTGAATATTGAACGATCTTTCTTTTTCACCTTTACTTTAATGGTTCATATTTAATAATTGTCCCACAATGATTTTGTAAAAATCTCAAATATTGGGTTCGTTTCGCATTCTTGCGCCTCGCAATCTTCTTAATTTGTTGAGACTATCCCTTGCGTAATTTATTGGTGAAACGAGCCACTAATATGCAGAGGCGGAGCTAGGTGGGGATTCGGACGAACCCAATAGTTTTTTCTAGAAAATTAGTTAAATATATATGTATATTAATCTGTGAACTCCTAACAAAATTGATTGACAGTTATAAAGGAAATTTAGAACCCCCAAAATCTTAATCCTGTCTTCGCCTTTGCTTGATAAGTCATACACTTGGAATTTTGGACGTGACGCCACATTGGAAAACAACTTGCTAAATATTCACCATTCCTTAATTCTTACGATGTGGGGTGACTTAACACCCCATCATATATATTTGGGACTGAAAGCTTAGTGCATGGATCGAATATGACATTATAAACTTGATTCTAATATTATTATATAGAAATATGTAATTTGAGTCTAACTCAATTTCTAAAACTAATTTGTAAGAGAAGATCAATTGCATAAGTGAGACCAAAGTACCTATCGGCCATGCACCAGTGTGGGAGACAACAACTTTTACTTTTTGGAGTTTATAAGGACAAGTTGTATATTATGTATATATGCACATTATATAGCAATTTCACTATATATATCCATTAAGAAAAGTAAAAGGAGAACCCATTTAATGTAGAATAAGACATCCGCTTAAGTCTCTTAACAGCTTGCTTGTATGGTTGTTGTTGTTGTCTATTGCGTTATATATTAAAATATAATATTTATTTTGATAATTGTTATATAAATTTTATTGTATAGTATTGTTAAATCTATCGTTAGGTAATTATACATAAGGTTTTCAGTAACAATTGATTTGGTGTGATCGTGTTGTTACCTTATTACTTTTATTAATTTAATTCTTAATTAATAATCTTATTTTATTTTTTACCTTGCCTTTTTATACTCCCTCTGTCCCAATTTATGTGACACTTTTCGTTTTTAGAGAGTCAAACAGTTTAAGTTTGACCGGGAATTTGCGCATGAAATCTTCAATTTTTTTGAAATGAAATTTATATATTTGTAAACTACGTAAAAAGTACTATAAGTCACAATATTTGATAATTCAAAATGTTTAAAAGATCTATGAAAAAATTACGATCAAAATTAAACTTATTTGAATCTCGAAATCCGAAAAGTGCCATCAAATGGGACGGAGGGAGTAATAGCTTTAAACCTTGCACATACCATACTTTTTCTTGTAGTTTATCCTTAATATTGTTGATGTGTGAAATTATACTCTGTAATGACGGAGACAGATACAATCTATCTAAACATTATATTCATTATAACAATATGATTTGATACAATACAACGCAATATTTTATACACAATAGTAATACATTATGAAACAATACATAACAATCATCGATATCTCAACAATAGTTGATGTCCATATATTTTAAACATTATGTAAACATAAATATTTCTTCTACTCACATGTTTGGTCTTTTATATTTTAATCTTTCTCGAAACTTATATACAACTACTGGAAAAAATAAAATAAACATACGACATGCTTATTCATTAAACGAACAAATTAAGAAAGGACAAAACAAGTACCAAAAATATCACAAGAGGGTTTCACTTTCACAGAGTTGGAAAACAAATTTCAATTATGTACATGTGTATATTTTTCACGTGATGTACACTAAAACATCACTAAGTTAATATTCGATTAATTAATAACATCTTTAAGATAATATTTTCCTCCGGTCCCGACTTGGGTCAATGAAAAAAATCACACATTTCAATATAATAATAAGATAATATATTTTTAGAAAACCCCTGTATAAATATATGGTCCCATTAATATTATAAAATTAATAATTCTTTAAAGTACAAATACATGTAAGACAATTAGTGAAATATGATTTAATTGGATTTTGTTTTTTGTTAAAATTGAAATCTTGTTGAAGCTCATCTCTAACTTTTCTTATTGCATCCAAAAGTTTCGGTAATATGTTTTTGAATTGCACCATAAAACTGTGATGAGCTCTAAATGTGTCCTTACGCGTAACTGATTCAAAAGGTATTGTATAATCTTCAACTTTATCATCAACTTTATTTTTTTCAATGGTATCCACAATTTCTTCTAAGCTCTGGACATCTTAACATGTACCATTTTCATCCATTCAATAGGTTATTAACGTCCATTTTATTGCGATAACCGAGATTATTAATCATGACCTCAAGTGCATGAATGACGTTTTCATCAAGTGGATTCATTTAAATTCTCTGAGATTTAATCACCGAACAAATTTTGCGTTGTCAAAACACTCTTTAAATTAATAATATTAATTTATCAATTAAATAATATCTCTACGAAATACTAATATTTTATAGTCCTATCTATATTGATTCAATGAGGTTTTAGTGTATATTGCTATAAACATATATTGTAGTCATGAGTACTTGTTTGTTTTCACCAACCCTTAAAAGTAACATTATAAAGCTATATTTTAACAGGTCCAGCATCCAAGTTAGCCTGGAATTAATTATTCTAGAATAAGTTATCATGATGTAAGATATCTCACCATATATATGGAATAACATATCATATCACAGTAATATAAATGATTGAATGAATAATTTAAAAATTATCTAATATCTCCAACTAAATATAAAATAAAATAATTCTATATTTTATCCTTGAAATTATTATATCTTATATCTTATATTACACCAAACAACTCTTAGGATTGGCCTTCCCTATTGAGGTGGTGGTGGTGGTGAGGTTAAAAGAGCAAGACTTAAATTTGGAAAACTTTGTGGTTACCATATCTATCTATTGTGGAATCTAGCTTTTATTTATGCGCCTGAGACCTTCATTGTCATTGATGTCTAAACTTTGTGTAGCATCTTGTTGAAAGAAATTAAAAGTAATAAACTTTGTACGGCACCCTTGAGTGAGAGAAATGAAAAGAAATAATATTTCGGCTATTTACACGTAAATGAGATATTTGTAATTTTTGTACGTATTAGAAGGATGTGGGATAATTTTGTCCACTAACTTGGACATATATGTTCTACTAATATTTAACTTAAAGACCTCATAATTGTCATCAACTTTATTAAGTATCATTACTAGATCGTACACTTGATGCCTGATGTCAATGTATAATAAATGTATATACAATATATATTCACTAATAAAGTCGAAAATCTTAGAACAAAGGGTGGATGAAGGATTTCTCTCTACTTTTTTGCTACCCACTAACGTGTTCATATCTTATATTATCCTTTTCCCACACACACTCCAAAAAAATCACAATCATCCAAACTTGAAAGTTATATTATTTCCTCCCTTTTCCCTCCATGGAAAAAGTTTCGTCAAGGATTAATTTAATTTAGTCTGTTAAGTTGATTAATTTCGAATCCAAATAAACTAGTAATATTAGATCTTGTTCACATTAATATAATGTTGGTGCACTTTAATTTTCTTCGCAAGTCGTGTCTTAAGCTAGCACACTTTCCAAGATCCTTTGTGTAATGGTTGATGATATAATCAGTTGACACGCCATTCCATTACGTAATCCGAGTGAGATCACCAATCATGCTCGCTTCGTTCCAATTTATATAATTAATTAATTTAACTTGATCGTGTTTATTTGTGTAGTTATAAATTATTTTAAAATTAAATTATTACTAAATATAAAAATATGTTATTTTTTTCAGAACTCACTAAAAAAAAAGTAAGTCATATAAATTAAAACAAAAGAATTATATAGTTCTAGTAACCAATAGTCTGTATAGGATTCTTTTTTAGGGGAGGAGGGCAAAAGGGGGTCGGCCCATGGATTAGAAGAAAAAACAAGAACCGATACGTGATATTTATATTATATTATGATAAAATATAAAGTTGTGTGATATAATTGAAGTGAAAATATATTTCAATTAGCTATAGCTAGAACATTTTTAATTAATTACTGGCATTGTTTTACCAAATAAAAAAAATAAAAAAAGAAGAGAACTTGCTTCAAAGATTGTAATAATGCAAGAAACGAAGTATTCAATAAACACTTATGAAATAGTAAGTGTACGTTGCAAATTAGAGAAACCTAAAAAAAATAAAAGTATGTGAATTAATATTAATTTTCGACATGAGTGATGACGCCACCTAATATCATGTTCCCTCATTTTTGTAGAGACAGCTACATAAGGTGTACATTTTTTTGTTTGGTTTTATACCATGCTTAAGAAATTATAAATAAGATGTTTACTTTTACTATGTTACTCTGTTACTCTTTATTCATATTGGCATACACGAGAACATCCATTGATGGATTTAGGAAGAGTTAAAAAGACCCTTGGGGTGGCCCAGTGGTTTGAGCTTGGACTTCCATGTTGGAGGTCTCAAGTTTGAAATTCCTTGCCAGCGAAAGCAAGGGTTTTGCCTTCTGGGTCGAGCTCATTGCACCAGGCTTGCCTAGTGCGGGTTACCTCTCCTATGTGGTCTGCGAGCTATTGCATAGGAGCGGGAGTTTTACCCTGTGCGCACCCAAAGGGTAGCGGCTGCGAATTTCCCTTGTCATCAAAAAAAAAAGGGAAGAGTTAAGAGGTGTCACATAACACTATTTCGTCAAAAATATGATGCTATATTATTTATTTATTGTTTCTCATTTTAAAAGGTGACATGTATTTGGTGTCGCCCCTTATGCCTTCCTAAATTCGGATTTGGAACATGTATATGTTGATCAAGTAATTTGTGACATGTATTTTTAATAAGATGATAATGTAATATAGGACGGAGAAAATATATTTAATTTATTTTGTTCACACCGCAGGTTATAAAAACATATGGTTGATAAATGTATTCCATTATCTTATATTAGATGGACATTTTCTATTTTACATGGTAATTAAAAATCATTGGTAAATCGATCAACTGTACTATATATTTTGCATGTTCATATTAATTAGGAGCTTGAAAAAAATATTGGATGTTCAAAATTTGTTTAACTTCCAAAAGTCATATTAATTGTAGGACAAGTTGAAGAAAAATAATTAACTCTATGCTGATTTAGACAATAATCAAGCAATATGAAACAAATATTTTTAATAAAATGTGTATCTAATATCTGACGAATAAAATACTTATTAGTTGCATGCTTTCACCTAAGCTAGGCGACACAAGTAAGTTTTCTGCATTTACTATTTTTTGATGACCTTCCTAACACAATGGATCTGAAATCTTGAAATAATACATTTATTTTCATTGACCTATGTAAATACTTTTACAATATTAATACATAAAACTTAAATATTGTAAATTTAAAGAATGTCCACGAAAAATGAAAATATCGGACTATACTGAAAATCAAATCAATTATATTCCAAGATAATCAAACCACGACTTGTGTTACTTTTTTTTATTTTTCCGTACAATATATACAAGGAAGTCTGATATATTCTGAACCAAAATGACTCATTCCTTTTAAGTTGACTTAGAAGTCTTTATTTAATTACTCGTTAAACATAAAATATTGTTAAAAATGTAGAAAAAAATAATACAATATAAACCAATTTTATATCCAGGCAGATATTGGCACAGTACTGTGTTGGATGCTTTCCCATTATTGCAAATATGGTCAACAAAATAGCCCCATGTGGGACCAAAAATGATAAATACTGACAACCCTACCATACAATTCTATCATCTTTTATTTTTATCTTAACACAATCATATCTTGGTGTATTCTCCTGCACTTATTGCCTTTCACTTTCAACTTATTACTCAACTTTAGATTCCTCTTTTCTCTGTTTCAGATCTCCAACAAATTATTATATATAGTATAGTATAGCGCTATTGAATTAATTTCGTTATCGATTTAATAGAGGGACGATCGATCTTGTTATTTTCCAAGTTTGTTGGAGAGATGGAGCAGCAGTACTGTTGTAACAAACCTAGTTCATCATCATCATGTAAAGCAGCTGATAGAAAGACAATTGAGAAAAACAGAAGAAATCAAATGAAGGATCTATATATGAAGCTCAATTCACTTGTGCATCATGATCAACATTCTAAGGTTCTTCTTTTTTCATCTTTCTACTAATTTAATAGTACTATTCGATCTCCTATATATGTTATTTATCGTCGTTTTATCTAACTCACGAGGCAGAGCCAGAAATTTGGTGAAGGGTGTACAAATTTTCTTATCGGTCATGTTAGGGTGTGCAAATTAATAACACATTCATAATAGTCAACATTTAATCACTGTACACCACATAATTTTCCAGAGAAGGGTATGTTGACCACCCTTCGCCAAATTTCTGACTCCACCACTATCCAATTCGATATCCTCTTCCCGAAAGATCAATTTGACAGGACGGTTACCTTCAAAAAAAGGAAGAGAGGGAAAGGCCCCACACGATTAAGAAGCTGAAAGAGAAGCTACTGGGCATCCACACTAACGATTTGGTGATTGTTCAAGTTCATATATTGAGATCTACTAGCTAGACATCCAAATCATATTACTTATCGAATAAACAAGACTAATTGTTAGAATGATAAATCTTTATAAGTCATGTTTCCTTTTTTGATACAAATCAAATATATGAAACTGCAGTACTAACATGCTTCTTTAACAAAACTAATATGCATTATTTTCAAACTTTATATATATATTTGGTATTGAATTTGTCCATTTGTTTGCTTGTTATAAAGATTATTTCTCTGTTTATCTATATAATAAACTGAAAAAACAAAAACAAATTTGAATCCCAAAGTTGATCATACCAATCAAATGTCATATAAAATAGTACTAACACGTCAACTTTCAAATTAGTGTGGCACTCGTAATCTTCAAATTAAATCCTGGATCCGCCTCTGAATCCTTAACAAAATGTTAAGGTAGTTAGTTATCTGTGGTTTAATTTGCAGGAATTTTTGTCACTGCCGGATCAACTGGAAGAAGCCGCGAATTACATAAAGAAACTGCAGATAGATTTGGAGAAAATGAGACTCAAAAAAGAAAGCTTAACAGCAGCTGTTGGTACTTTAAATTCAAATTTAAGCAGTAATACTAATGGGAGAATATTGGAAAATACATTGCCATTGCCACATATTGAAATTCACAGTGTGAATGCAGCTCTAGAAGTTCTTCTAATTACTGGTTTAGATTATCACTTCATGTTCAACCATATCATACGTATGCTTCATGAAGACGGCGTACAAGTTATTAATGCAAATTATACTCTTGTGGGTGACACCATCTTCCATTCCATACATTCTAAGGTAATTAAGAGCATACGTTTAAATTCTGAATCTGTCTCAGCGTATTAAGTTTGTGGATTGATGTGTTTGTTTGGTAATGTATGGTTAGGTGGGAGAAAGTGCAACGTCGTCGTCAGGATACGGAGCTGCAGCAAAGATTATCTCAGAGAAATTGAAGCAGTTTGTGGGTGCAGCTGCTACCTAGCAACCAACCAAGTTATAATGTTTTCTATATTTTGGGCACGTGCTAAATTATCTAGCTAGCTGTTTTAGTACTTGTTCAAGGACAAGGTTTATAATTTCCTGCATGATGATTGAAGTTCGACTCTTGGGTTTTCCAGTTAATTATAGTAACTATTTATTAATCGATTGATCACTTGATAAGTTTATATTATAATAACTGGTATAAATTAATATATACATTATCGAGCTTGTAGGAGTATTAGATGACAAGGGTTTAGGAGTTTAGAATGATTTTGTGTTGTTCCACCCATCACTTTAATTTTGGAAGTTTCTCGTCAAAGAAAAACAGACTCGATAAAAATGAGGAAAATAACTTCTCTAATGAAAAGATGGAACGGTAAAAGCTCAATTGCTGTAAATATATATTTTTAAAGGTAATTATTACTAGTGACGATTGCATTTTAGCACTCTTTGGAAATGTTGTTAAAGCTTATAGCTAGTTATATTGTATCTAATGATAATTAACTACTGACGATAAAGACTTTAGCACTCTTTATTAATATACATATTTATTATCGTTAAAAGTTGTTTTTTGTTATAGTGAAGTTCTCCAAGTTCATTGTCTTTGAACCTCACCCGCCCAACATCCTCAATCCCCACCCCTTGACCATCCCGACCCACGCTCCCTATCCCATCTCATCCACATAGTGTTTTGTTAGATTATAAATAATTTTTTTTACTTACTTATCCGTATGCTTTAGATAAAGATCGTTCTTATAACACGACTACGAAGGCCAGAATGATCAATTTATGTACTATCTCTTTAGTTAAATAGCCAGCCAATACCCAAAATGTATGTATGTACATTCTAGTGAACAATCTCTATATAAACTTTAATTAGGACAAGCAAACCTCATTTATTTAATTAGGTATAAGTAAAAAAGGTAAATGATAACAATGCTCTATTTATGTTTCACTTCAGCTAAAAGTTTATGTCATTATGTCTTTCTTTTTACTTATATAAAATAAAGGATCATATTTCGATATATGCCTTTCAAATCTTATTGATCCAATATAATAGTACTGTAACTTAAGCATTTGGAAAGGTAATGTTAGTGACACGTTACGTCATCTGAAAATATACATTATTTATATTTTATAGTATGGTTTCATTGATCCATGAGTTTAAATTTTAAAAATGAAAAAGGTATAAGGTACTTGTGGTCGTAATATAGGTAACGTGGCTTAGTACAAATCTTCCTTTAGAGTCTCATCCCTTCCACACATTCCTCTTTTGTACTCCATAATAAAGTGTACATTGTTTTAATCACTTCTTCTTTCCAAAGGCATCTTTAGCATCTTCATTTACTTTAGATAGACACAATGCTCTGGCGGTTTCCGATACCGTTTGAATAGACTTATTTTTGGGGATGGCAATGGGCGGTGTAGGGCGGGGAAGGGGAGTGCGGATTGAGCTTAATCCGTAAATTTTTAATCCATTCTGCTTCGCCCCGCATAGCAACTCTTTTCACTTTCAACCTGCTCCGCATAAATTCGCCCTGCATGAATCCGCTCCGCATAATTTTTTTAATATTTTTTTTTCTAGTTATGTTTGATACTAAAAAAAAAATTCATAATTTTTTTTCTCATTTTTTCATTAAGTTGTATTAATTTAATAGGATAGTGACTTAAAATTTTATTTTTTCGAGGTCAATTAGGAAACATGTAAGAAATTGTATTATTTTATATTGAACCATTTTCATTTATTATCTTGAATATTTTAGTAGCTTTAATGAAATTATCTTAATAAATAATGCTCTATCACTCTTATAACATGCAAAAAGTTAAAATTAAATTTGAACCCATATAAATTACATACAACCGCAATCCGCCCCGCCCCGCATCCGCCTCGCCCCATTGCTATCCCTACTTATTTTAGGTATTTTTAAGTTTAAATAACTTTCAAAATGTTTAGATAGGATTGAAAAGTGTGTTTACACATTTGTTTTTAAGTTGAAAAATATAAGTTGGAAAACCTAACTTTAATTCTTTAGCTCATAAGTTATAAGTCATACTCAATAAGTTCATCCATCGTGGTGTTTCAAATATCTTGAATTTAAAATATAGTTAATTATTTTAGTACCAACTTAAATTCAATAAAATTCAAATGTATACAATTAAAACATATTCCATGACTGAAGAGGCTCCGAATGAAACTGAATATATAAATGTAAAAATTATATAAATCTCATAGTGTTATGAGCTAATTACATTTTATCTATATTATTTCCTAAATTACAAAAAATCCATAAATTTCTAGAATCTTGAATACATTAAGAAATATGTGGATACATAGCTCACGGATTACAAATGATATATCACTTAATGGAGGATGTATCAGAGACAAGATTTTATCACTATTTTAAATAGTAGAAATTTTTAGAGATTATGGTAAAATAAGAAGCTTCATCGTAGTGACAAAGCATGCATACTCCGACGGCAGGCCAACAAGAAGGAATGTCAATATATCAGATTGGGACATCGGTGAATTTTGAAGAAAGTTAAGTGCACCAAGTGCGTGTGATAATTAGAAATTCACAAATTTAAAGAATCTCGAGCTTTCCATAGAAAAAGCACGCAGCCCTCAATAGTTTCAAGATTTAGACAAAGTTTTGGTTATAGAGATCAAAGAGTTGCAAAAATTGTAATTGCAAATGATCAAAGCATTATTTGAACAAAATGATACAAGTTTTGTTGGGCTCAATTGAAGTATGACCTAAAATTCAAACTTGAATGAGCCCATAAGTCGCCCGGGTTTTTATCGTTGTGACATTGTATAGTTAGGCCCAATCTCAGGTATATCATTTTGCAAATACAGACACAGTTAGTAAATGATCTTACGTTTGAAGTAGGGGTGTGCACTACTTGGATTAAACTGAAAAACCAACAAACTGAATTCTAATTTGGATTAATAATTTACTTTGTTTAATTTTTTGGTTTGATTTCGGATTTAGAAAAATGAAAATAAAAAAAAATAAAAATAATAATATATATATATATATATATATATATATATATTTATAGAGAGAGAGAATTAAATTGGAGTTAACCATTTTGTCCCTTTTTAGTTATTGTCCTTCATTATGATTTAGTTTATTTTTTATGTTTGGACATCTATAATTGATATACCTTTAAGTATTGTGTTTTATATTTTACTTGTGATATACATATATAAATATAATATATTATTATTTTCAAATTGCAAATATAGGGTGTGTTTGGTATGAAGGAAAATGTTTTCCTGGAAAACAAGTTGATTTTTGACTTATTTTCTCATGTTTGGTTGGTGAGTAGAAAATATTTTCCGCAAAAGATTTTTAGTATTTGATTTAGGAATGAAAAATATTTTTGAGAAATATCTTTTATTTTTACTAGAGTAGAAAATAATTTTTTGAAATTGAAAATAGTTTTTAAAAACAAACTTAATTTTTTTTTTGGGTGAAGGAGGGCGGGGGGGGGGGGGGGGGGGGGAGGGGGTTGAGGGTAGGGGTGAAAAATTGAAATTTTGAAGTTGAAAATATTTTTTTAAAAACAAACTTGATTTTTTTTGGGGGGAGTGGGTGGGGTGGGGGGATGGTAGGGGGGTGAGTAGGGGGGGGGGGGTCGAGGTGAAAAAATAAAATTTTGAAGTTGAAAATATTTTTTAAAAATAAACTTAAATTTTTTTTGGGGGAGTGGAGGGGAGAGGTGAAAAATGAAATTTGAAATTGAAAATATTTTTGAAAAACGAACATAAAATTATTTTTTGGGGGTGGGGAGTGGGGGTGGTAGGTAGGTGGGGGATCGAGGGTAGGGGTGAAAAAATGAAATTTTGAAATTGAAAGTATTTTTTAAAAACAAACTTAAATATGTTTTTTTTGGGGGGGGGGTGGTAGGGGGTGGGTGGGTGGGGGTCGAGGGTAGGGGTGAAAAAATGAAATTTTGGAATTGAAAATATTTTTTAAAAACAAATTTAAATTAATTTTTTTGAGGGTGGGGAGGTGGTAGGGCGTGGGTGGGTTGAGGATAGGGGTGAAAAAATGAAATTTTGAAATTGAAAGTATTTTTTAAAAACAAACTTAAATTTTTTTTTGTGGGAGAGGGGGGTGGAGGGATGGTAGGGGGTGGGTGGGTGGGGGGCGAGGGTAGGGGTGAAAAAGTGAAATTTTGAAATTGAAAATATTTTTTAAAAACAAATTTAATTTTTTTTTTTGGGGTGGGGGGGCTGGGTAGGAGGTGGGTAGGGGGGTCAAGGATAGGGTGAAAAAAATGAAATTTTGAAGTTAAAAATATTTTTTAAAAACAAACTTTAAATTTTTTTTTGGGGTGGGGTGGGGTGGGTGGGGGGGGGGGGGGGGTCGAGGGCAGAGTGAAAAAAAATGAAATTTTGAAGTTGAAAATATTTTTTAAGAACAAACTTAATTTTTTTTTTGGGGTAGGGGTGGCGAGTAGGGGGTGGGTGGGTTTGGGGGGGGGGGTCGAGTGAGGTGTGAAAAAATAAAATATTGAAAATATTTTTTAAAAACAAACTCAATTTTTTTGGGGGGTGGAGGTGGGGGGTGGGGGATAGGTGGATGGGTGTGGGTGATCGAGGATCGGGATGAAAAAATTAAAATTTACAGTTGAAAATATTTTTAAAAAACAAACTTAAATTTTTTTTCTTTTTAAAGGGGGTTGGGGCGCTAATAGGGGGGAGGGTAGTGGGTGGGGGGTAAAAATAAAAAATTGAAATTAGAAAATATCTTTTAAAAACATTTTTTAATATTTTTTTGGAAGGGGTGGGGGTAGGGGTGAGGGTGGGGTAAAAAAATTGAATTTAAAAACAAGCTTTAAATTTTTATTTTTATTTTGGAGGTGGTTTGAGTGTAGGGACAAAATAAATTGATTTTTTCAACAAAAAAAAATTGTAATTTGAAGTTGGAAGAGAGTTTTGGAAAATGTTTTCCTTAAGTTTTGAAGGAAAGTCATTTTCCTTAAATTTGAGGAAAATGAGTTGATTTGGAAAACATTTAACCCAACCAAACATGAGAAAATTGGAAAACATTTTCCTTCATACCAAACACACCCATAATTTTGATTATGTTTTTAATTATTGAAATAACCGAATAACCAAGAATAAAACCAAAGCGAAAGAGAAAAGCCAAACCAAATTTATTTTGGTTCGGATTGGGTTACACTTCTTCAAAACCAAAAAAAAAAAAAAAGCCAAACCGAAAAATCAAATGCACACCCCTTTGAAACTTTGATAGTAACAGCTGTAAAATTGCATATTCGATATGCTTTATGGCTTGTACGCTTTTGCTCTAATTTTTTGTTTGTTATTATCTAATAACACATATATCTATTTATGGGAATGTAATATAACATGTGATTTCCATTGAACATAGAGAAAAAAACGCTTATACCCCCAAAAACATGATATATGAATGAATATATCAACTCCAACAATTTTCAAATAGATTAGGCTCTTTGAATGGCTGAAATGTAATTTCTCTATGTATAAATTGATCGTATTAAATAAAGAATATGTTATTATTTCAGATTTAACCAATTTGATGAATTATTCTTAAAAGCTAACATCAAACTAGTGCTAGTTGATGATAATTACTTTGAAAACAAAAAAGGTAAAGTTAAATTTGTCTGAGATAGTATCTCAATTCTAATAAAATGTAATTAAGTAAAGTATGACTCAAAATATGACCTGGTCGTAACATTGTTATATCTTTTAAATGGAAAGTACGTGACTCATTTATTAGCCACTTTAATAGATCAAAGAAATTTCAACAAATAATGTTTATGTAGGATATCGATTGCAGATAATTTGAAGTTTTATAGAATTATGAATCAACAAAATTAGCCCATAAAATTATGATTCGCATATTCAACTGAATTTATAATTTTTTCCAACAAACAAGACAATGTTGACTCTACAAAACAACAGGTGCACTGCTTGGTTTCAAAACTGAATCCAACATCAGTGGGAGTGTGTTTATGCAAACCAATACATTGTTTGGTTTCAAAATGAGACATGTTTTGTCGATGTTTCTCGTGATTTTTCGACGATACGAAAGCTTCTAGAATACTCTGTAGCTCTAGAGATTTTTTTTTTAATTAGTGAGTTAGAAGGATGGACCACATCTCCAAAAATCCTCCAGGATCTTTTCAAAGCTTCAATTCACATGAACCATGATATCAAAAATATCCAGCCTAGGTAACATGTGAGCATCAATAGTAACACACAAAACATATATGTATATATTTCACTACTTTTTCCACTTCAAATTGTCAAAAAGGAATCACGTTGCATCTTTACATATTCTAATAACATTATCAATATCACGGAGACCATGCAAATGATGGTTCATTGAACGTTAAAAAAGCAGTCTCATGCACAAACAATAATCTAGTTGAACGACGATTCATCATCAATTCACATGAACCATGATATCAAAAAATATCCAGCCACTGGTTTTTGATATATTCTCCAATACAAGATTCATGCACACATACAATTATATTTCCTTTCGTTGATTAATTAGAAAAGAACTGGATTACGATGCTTTCCATGAACAGGTTCAATACATGTATAACATGCAAGTGCAACATTAGTAAAGTTCAGTACCAACTTTGTGGTCCTTATATACTTTCTGGAGACACAATAATAGGGGTAATAAATGCGCGATATTTAATTTTCATTCAAGATGTAGAGGAGTAGATGGGCTTACATACCTATAGGAAAGGAAAACCAAGTCTCTGCAAGTTGATGAAACAAGTAGCTAGTAATTTAATGTGCAGTATGGCAATCACATTATCTTCTTTCCTTTAAAAATGTACGGAACTATTGGCCCGGGCTATCTTCTCTGACCTGCAACCTGCAAAGCAAAAAGTCTAGCAACACATGAAGGATGCAAGAGGGTGTTGGCATAGTCGGAAACAAATGTTAAATGCAAAGAAACAAGACGAGTGATGCACCTCAGCAGCACCAATTCATCTTCACATATCTACTATTTAATGGTGTAACAAGTGTGTCCTGTGTCAATTGCAACAATCTCAAATATGCAAAATATGTAATAAAGTCCCTAAAAGTTTATTCATACAAGCCTTTGGCAGACAGATATAATGAGTCGCTAAAATAATCCAATGTTAACAAATCAGCTCCTCTAAATCAACATTGTTAACTCTAAAATGATACCAGTTTACCGTGTGGCAGTGTTTCAGTTTAATATTACCAATAACAACATGCAGAAGAAGAGTAGAAAAACACATGTCAACAATTAACAAGCAGCATTAGTTATGTCACTAACAATCAGTTGCAGTGGCTTGTAGGTATCAAGCTTCAACAAAGTATAAATCCGAAAATCACCAACCATCATTGACTCGAAAATCACTTGAAGCAGAAAGCAGACAATGCATTTCAAGGATCTTAAGCAAGCAATACGCTTGCAATATTGAAGGTAGCAGAAAACTTCAAGAGTAATGTGTAATGCAAGTACAAGCACTATTTTTGTTAATCAGCAATGGTTGTCTTGGCTTAAGAATAATAGAGAACCACTCAAAAAGTGTAGAATTTATTCTATTCAGCTTAACCTAGCCTTACCGATGGTGTATTTTGTCTGATGATCATATTTTATTTCACTTAAAAGTACTATAAGTTTATTAGCAGTGGTTTTCTGATAATCTTACTTTGTGTACCTATCATGCAAAATTACAAAGGCCTTACCAAGCCTTACAAATGGCACTTGCATTCAAGAACTGATGATCATACTTTGTGTACCAAAATAGGTAAAATTACAGAGACCTCCTCAATGCACACCTACAGCCTAATAATTCACATTCACTTACTGATGGAACAGAGATATACAACAGTATTTAACCAAAAGAAGTTTAATTACACAGAGACCTGGTAAAACTACAAAAGTCGGATCATCCAGAAAACTCAAGCGAACTTAGGTTTTGGCATGGGCATTGATAAAACATTTTGATGTAATGAAGCATTTTGATGTACATGACCAAGTTTTTGGATCCAATGATGAAGCCCTTTCTTGTGATCTAGACACATCGTCTTCTGAAGAAGATTCAGAGTTCCGTCATGAGCGACTGATGATTCAAACTGCTCCAGTACCTTCACAATCTGCCAAAACTCAGGTCTCTTATCTGGTTGCAAAGCCCAACACAGTTCAATTAAAGCTCTCATGGCTGGCGGGCAGTCCCCATGAATAGGTGGTCTCATATTCTGAAAGGTCCCAAAAACAAGTTCTTTTAGGATTAAATATATTCCTAATTCACAGTTTACGAAGAAGAGCATCAAAGAGAGAGGAGTTCTGTTGGGAGGGACGGTGGAGGTCTGGGGGGACATGGGTTGCTATCACACTAGAGTGTTCAGCCATGCAGAAATAGAAGTTATTCATTCCACTATCCAAATGTACGAGTCAATATAACTGATTATAAAGTTCAAAATGATAACACAATATCACAATAGTTCCAGAAATATAAGAATAAGAAAGTACCAAATATTGGATCATACCTTGTTTACAACAGCAAAAGCAGCCTGTACTGGTGTCATATCTTCATAAGGAATGGTACCAGACACCATTTCCCATAGAATAAGTCCAAAGCCATATACATCAACCTTTCTTCCGTATGATTTTCTCTTAATCATCTCTGGTGCCATCCAACGGTAAGTGCCTGGATCATCCACCAGGAGATCACAGTATGCCTCCTCACAAGCAATTCCAAAGTCAGCAATTTTCAGGTGAAAATCCTCATCGATAAGTATATTCTCTGGTTTGAGGTCCCGATGAATAATGCCTTGCGAGTGGATATATTCCATTCCAAGAGCAATGTCCATGGCAAGTGCAATCAATTTGTTCAGGGATAGGAACTTATGCTCAAGCTTATGCAGGTGCGCTCTCAAAGAACCCTCCGATATATACTCAGTAACAACACAAAAAACTGGAGGTTGTTTGCATGCACCTACGAACTGCATTAAAGGGGTCATGTGAACCAAATCACAAAGAAATTTTATAAGGACAAGAAGTTAATACAATTTCTCTATTGTCAAAAAAATGGAAACTCTAGTTATAGAGATTAGAGGCATGGAACTTTTATAGGTAGGATAACCAGATACAGTTAAAAAAATAACCTATCAAAACAAATCAGATACAGTTAAATATATGAAACAGCAGAGTTCCATGTACTTAAAATAAAATGAACCAAACAAGAAAATGATTTCTATTTACTACCTTTATAATATTTGGATGGTGGAGACGAGACAAGAGAGTAACTTCTCTGATAAACTGATTCTCCAATCTAATTCCTAGAGCTCCAATTTCGTCATCATCTGGAACTCTTATAATTTTCACCGCAACAGCTTCATCCTTGTATTTCCCATGGTAAAGCTGACTGTGTGCACCGTGTGCAAATCTTAGCCCAAGAAACAGCTTAGAAAGATCAATTGTATATTCATCTGCCGTTTCCACAGAACTAACCCTCCCAACACCATGATCAAAGTACCTACTCCATGCTGAATCCTTTCGGCTCTTTGATTTGTCATGGAATTTGAATGATGTGAAATGCCGAAGGGGACTTGTATTTGATGGAGATCTTGAACCAGGAGATCTCAACATAGGTGATTTCGATTCCCGGGGATCTTTATAAAATGACTTACTCACAATCTTCTTCTCATGTTCCTTCCTTTGTGGACGCGGAGTTGAAAATCTCTTCTGACTAGATCGAGCTTCCTTAAAGGTATCTGGAACTGATGTTTCTGGATGAGGTGATACAGTCCTATGTTTGTTTGTAGTTGGATTGCGCTGAAGTGGCGCAACAGTTGGCTCAGGTCTTGAATTAAAAGAACCTGTTCCAGGTCTAGTTTTTGCACCAGCAATTCTTCCTGACTGAATAGTACTAATAGGAATAGAAGTCAATCTAGCAGAATCCAACCTATGACAAACTGTATGAGAAAACTTTGTTCTCCTAATCCAAGAATTAACTTCATCATCCATTTCTTCAATCAGCTTACAACACCTGATAACCAATAAAAAATCTGTTCTTTTCCTCCTCCTCCACCTCAGAAAAAGATTCAAATTCAAGAATTCTCTTTGCCAAGTTTTCTATTGACAATTTCTTCAAGTCCATCAAAGGATGGTAGTAAATCAAGAAATCAAACTCCAACCTCCATACCCATATGCAGATAAACCATTAATGATCAATCAACTTTATAAACACCAAAACTAAGGCAGGTAAAATCCCAATATCTCTGTAAACTAAACCAAAGATCAAAAAATTTTAACCTCTAACAAACAACAGTTCATCAGCAAAACTATTCAAACCTACCAAATGCCACTTTCATACCAACCATCAGACATAAAACCAAACTGTTACCTCAAAAAGCAAAACAAACCCTCTTCAGCTCCAAAGTCAAACACCCCACCATCTTCTCTCAAAACCTGTAAGATCCCATACACAGATTAAAAAAATCTGAATACAAGTTTTTATTAAAAAAGAAAAAAACACCCAAATAAAATAACACTAAAACGCATACTTAATTGGCTTAAAGATAAAGAAATACCCATCATGATAAACCCCATTAACCCACCAACTCAGTTAATCATTCCCCCAAATACAAATCACAAATCGATAAAGTTAATCAAAAAAAAAAAAAAAACACCCATTTTCCTTTAAAAAAAAGAAGAAAGAAAACCTTCCCATAAAAACAAGATCCGTGTACCGAACACACTTACCCAAAGGATAATTTCTTAAAGAACCAATCTTTGATACAAACTCTTGTATTCTTGCTTTATCTTATTTATTTCCACTTTTCTCTCTTCTCTGCCTTAAGTCATCATTAATAATAAATGCAAGAGGGGGAAGAGAGAAGAAAAATCGAACACCCCATTTAACACTAATATTTTTTTTTCATATAAAACTACTAGTAGGGGGCTGGGTGGAACTAGAAGTATGGTGTAGATTTGGTCAAAGTATTAATTTTTGCTCTATATTAAGAAATTTATTAAATATATATAAATATTAAATTTAGAACTAAGTTATTAATAATTTAAGTTGCCACTTAAAACTTTAGAACTCTTAAAAGTAAATCTTAATTGTATCTAAATATATGTTTTTTTTAAATAACTACCTAGTTACTCCAATCTTCATATTATGTTTACTATTTTTTTCTATAATTTAAAAATAATTGCATATTATTTCACTAATTAATAATTTAATATTATATTTCAAGTCAGATACATGCCAAGAAAAATAGGTTAGCTAGATGAAAGAGAAGGTTAGATACATGCAAAACTATTTTGATACAATATATCTATATAAATAACACATAATTTTGCTATCATGCAACCAAAGTTCAAATTCTAATAAGATTAATAGATTAATTCACTCATAAACTAGTGAAAATTGTGTCGTTTAAAAAAAAGTTGCAAAATTATACGTAGGTGTGACCAATTGTTTTACGTAGATGATTCATGTGGACCCGTTTTTATTGCTGACTACAAAAAATTGGGCCTGAGGTAGAGTGGGCCCAGGAGTTCGGGTGGAGAGTGGGGCCCATTAGAAAATAGTCAATAAAAGACAGAGAAATAAGAAAATGGGAATAAAGCAATTTAATTGGGAAGAATACAATTGTCACTATCAGAGAATTGAGGTACGGAATGAAGGAAAAATCTCAGATTTTTTTAATCTTTTTAAAATCTTTTTCTTTTTGTCTTTCTACTGTTTTTTTTTAAATATTTATATACGGTTAAATGGTACGGTGTCACGGATATGGAGATTGTGTTTGGATGAGTTGGCAGTAAAATTTTCATATAATATATAATTTTCTTTTTCATTTTGTTTTTGGAAAAAATAATTAATTTTGTTCACAATTAATTTTTTAAAAATATTTTAATTTATGAGAGATTTTTATTTTTACCTATAAGAAATTTTCAAAAGTTATTTTCTTCTATTTACTTTGTAAGTAGTTTAGAGATTTGAATTCGTCAAATATGTGCGGTTGTGATTCTTGATCACTTATTAAAGAAAACATGAAAATAGTTTTTTTAGATCTCGTATGTGTTTGAATTTTTTTCATGAAACTTAATTATTTTTTTTCTATAAATAACTTTAAAAATCAATTCTCCTTGAATTTAATAGAAGGTGATTGTGCTGATGAGTATTATTGAAGAAATAAGAAAAAGGAAAAAAAATCTAAGTCCTTGTTCTTCTTTTTTAAAAAAGAAATTCCAGGGATTGATTGGAATAATAGAAAATTATTAGGGTTTGGAAATTAGGTGAAAAAGTCTTTTCGTTCTTGGTTGGTATCCACTTGGAGACATATTCATCGTATATTCTATGATTCTCTGCTTTTTTAAGTTTTTTATTTTTAGGTACAAACTTACTGAGTCAATTTAATAGTAGGTCCACTCACGAATGTTTTTTTTTTCTTAAAAAAAAAACTTATTAACAAGAGAATTTTATCAAAACACATATCAACGAGATATCTTTTTCATATTATTAAAGTTTGAATTCAATATTTTGTATTAAGATAAAAGAAATTTCCCCATAATTATCTCACTGTATTTCACTTGTGGCACGTTTAGGGGTTGAAGTATTACACAAGATTCACGAAGAAAATTTAACATATAAAAATATAATTTGTTCAACTTATTTTAATTTACTAAAAATTGGACTCATTTTAATTTTTATATAAAAAAATTAGTTAGTCCGTAGGTCAAACTTACCCATGAGAAATATTATCAAAATAAACTTTAACTTTTTTATTTTATTTAAAATAAAATACAATCGTAATGAAGAAAATATATAATTTTACGAGGTACTAAAAATTACAAAAGGACAATTAAAACTTATTTAATTTAAAATTGAATGAGTTGGACTATGACCCGTATTTTAACCTTTTAATCCAACTTATTTGAGTCCAAGTAATTTTTTGAGCTAATAAATAAATGCTTAATTGTTAACTCAACATACAGTATTTTAACTTATCTAAATCCAATTCAACTCGCTTATTTAACACGTCCATTAACTCACTAACTTGAAGGAAACTGTAGAAATATAAATTTAGGAAGAAAAAAAAAACACAACCATAAAAAAGGAGAAGAAGACAATTAGAATATGTTAGGAGGCATTAATCATAAATATCCGTTGTTGTCTTAATAATAAATCAAATTATTTGTCTTCTTCTCTTTTAGATGGAACATGTATGTCTCTTAAATTGTTCGATGAGACATTTTGTAATCAAAACCATACAACGAGACAACACACACATATATATAATTTTTTAACCCGAAGGGGATTACCATCCATTCATAATGTCCATTGTGTGTACTGAATGTTGTTAATGGATGAAATCTCCTGTTAATTTTATTTCTTCTTTATGTCTTTTTCTTCATGACGTAAGTGCTTACGTTTTATTTTTGTCGATTCTGACTATCTACATCTCTATTGTCTTATATATATATATATATTTCCTCATATTATCTTTCTATATTTGGTGTATTCTCAAAATAATTACATTTATTATTACTACACATTGATCTATGCATTAAGTTTAGTTAGTTTTAAAAGTAAAAATCAGTTTACCTTCTTAATTAAACTATTCAGTTCAAAATAATTCGATGTGTAGAAGCATCAAAAACTTGTTTTTCTAGATTATTATTTATCATATATCATATACAAGATATACTTGTATTTTAAATTTTTAACTACTAATAAGTCACTATACAAAAAATGATCGTTAGTAACAATTACTCTCTTTGTCCAACAATTATTGTCCACTATCGACCTAGCACGCTCTTTAAGAAACAATAAATAATATGGGTAATATTATTATTTTATCCTTTGATTTTATTAAATTTAATGTTTTGAGAAATGTGTTAGATGATAAATAGTAATTTAATAGCAAAGGTAAAATAGATACAAAGGTAAATTATCTTTTGATTTTATTAACTGATCAAGTATTGTTGGACAACTATTTTTAGGATAGTGGACAACTATTGTTGGACGAAGGGAGTAACTAACGACAATACCTTAATTATATTCTTCTAGAGGCAATAAACACTCTTTGTAAATATCCTTAAAGTCTATAACGACATAGGATCTAATAACAATTAACTAATGTCGATAAGAGTTTAACATTTTTTGTTAATGTGCATATTTATTACCTCTAAAAACTGTTTTTTGGGTAATGAGTATATACTCCCTTGCCCCTAACTACTTGTCCATATTTCTTTTTTTAATTATCCCTAATTATTTGTCTATCTTGACAAATCAAGAAAGGACAAATTTTTTTACCTATTATACCCTCAATTAATTATTTTGAAAAAGATAGAACTTATTGAAAATCTTAAGTTTTTAATTCGTTCACTTCATAATTAATATGGGTAAAATGGTAAACTCACTATGTCAATTATTATTTTCTTAATAAGTGTGTCAATTCAAAAGTGGACAAGTAATTAGGTACAAAAGAAATAATATATAGTATGGTATAGTATATTTATTGATTTATTATATAGCATACACTAGCTAGGTATGTATAATAAGTGATTTTGAAACCCACAAGGGTCGTTTGGTAGAGTGTATAAGAACAATGCAAAATAGGATGCATTAGTAATGCTTGCATTAGTAGTGCTTGCATTAGTAATGCTTGCATTAGTAGTGCTTGCATTAGTAATGTCTGCATTAGTTATACAAGCATTATTTCTTGTACATTGTTTAGTTTGATGTATTAGAAATAACAAATCTTGCATAATTTCTATTAAAAAATATATGTTTACAAAAATACCCTTCACACTTTATTTATTTGTACACTTCCTTTGCAACAAAGTTCTTTGCTAAAATATCAAAAAAAAAAAAATCTTTCCTAAAACGTCATTAGCTCTTCTTCTTTTTTTCAAAAATAATATTAAATAGTTGTACTATTGCGTCAAAATATATTTGTGAAATTTGGCTATTTTTTTTATATTAAACTTATTGTCACAATAGTATAAATTTTGATTAAATTATATTGAAATTAGATTATTTTTTTTTTAAAAGATACTTAAAAGGCAATAAAGCCTATTAAGACACGAGCAAATTAAAAGACACTGAAAAGCAAATCAAAATAAAAACAAAAACTTATGACAACAAAGAAAATGAAAAGACTTCAAGGGTAGTTTTGTAATTATTTAATCTAATGCAAGTGTTAATATGCTATGTATTACTAACACCTAAAATTCCTTGGTATTAGTAATACACAACTTAATATACAATAGAGTGTATAACTAATGTTTAGTTATACATGGCATGAAAAAGTGTACCAAACAATATACTATTAATACACATACCTAATGTATGCATTATATTTTCTAATACACTCTACCAAATGACCCACAATGTTTCCTTTTTCGTACATTTTAAACCCCACCATGTGGTTAGGGTCTTAGGGAGGTACAAAACCAAACATTTGAGCAGGACAATTCAAAATTGTTATTTGTGAAAAAATATAATTCAAAATTTATACCCCTCAAATACATTTTATCGATTGAATTGTGATGTGATGATTGAGTTTCCTTCGTTTTTACGAGTCTATGTGAATGCAAAAAGAATTGTTGAAAATGTCGTCTACTCGTCCTCATAAATGGGTCCTGCAATAAACAAATTTAAATTAATAGAACCTCAATGAAAATGTCAAACAGTGAGAAACGAATAAAAGAGAAAATTCAAAATTGATAAGTAGTTAGTATGGAATTTATTTATATTCTCTACATATCAAGCTGCTATTTTTTTTTAAATGTAATGTCCTAGTTCCATATTTGGAACGTTAGTTAGGTGAATTAATTATTGACATGTCATGGACGGTCATTATTGATCATTGAGATGGTGATTACTCCTTATATTTTCATTGAATTAACTATAGATATAAATTTGTTTGTTTATGTTAGTCAACAACTCCCTAATACATTAGTAATATCTCAACATTATCGCGTTGAAAAAATTATCCATAACGTAACCCCATCCATTATTTTCGTTTAGTCAACTAAATCGTAAATAATAAAAAATATAATCACCAACAAAGCATTATTGTACTTGATTTTGTCCAATATGTGACCGTTTAAATATATGAAAAAGACTAGCTCATGCATGAAAATGGTCCAAAATCATGTAAAAATTAATTTTTTCCTATCCACTATAACTAATGTGGTTCTCAAATACTCTCTTGCACGGACTAGCTAAAAATCCGAGTTTGAAGCTTAGATGATTACATAATTTTAATTAATTGGTCTTTATAGTCATTCGATTTTGTTTTATCTTTCAAAAGTAACTTAACTTTGTACTTGACCTCCACAATCACTCAACTTTGACAACTGACAACTAAATAGTTGAAATTAATATTCAATTATTGAGTTCTCGTCATTTTAACCAGACTTATGCCTCAAAAGCTAGTTTGGTGAAAGGAGAATTGCCCGAACATTATAAGAAGCTTAAGAATTTTTTCCCCATCTGATGTGGGATACTTTTCATCAACAACTGCTGCAATATTCAATGAACTACTAATCCAAATACGTGGGCAACTATTGTAAAATTTAATTTTTAAAAACCCTTTTTTATAAAATAAAAATAAAAAGGGGCTATCTATTGCCAATTAGTAATAGGGCAAATTACATAAATCACATACTTTTAAGGCAAAATTACAATTTATCCCTTAAAAGTTTATAATTACAGAAATTCCTCAAACGGATACAATAATATAAGCGTTGATACATGATGCGCGAGATACAATAATATAAGCGCTGATACATTAATCTGATGTGCGAGATACAATAATATAAGCGTTGATACATTAATCTGTTGCGCGAGATACAATAATATAAGCGATAATACACTAATCTGATGCGCGAAAATGATGGATTTTGGAGATTTGTAAAACTTATAGGGAATAATGATAATAAGTAAACTAAAATGTGGGATTTCTGTAATTTTTCCTTAGTAAAATGGGATGTTTGCCATTTTTTCCAATGTATTTGAACTCAAGAATTTAGGCCCAGTTTTGTTTAGTTGATCCAAATATCAAGTTTGATTTGTGGGCTTTGGAGATACACTGTATCAACGTTTTTAGATTAGAATAATAAAGCCCAAAACATACTAGAAACAATTCTGCCATACTCCACGGGCTCACTATAATTTATGGAAAAATTACCTAAGAGCTTCCATTACAGAAATACACAACTTATCTTAAATTTTCTATCATTTGAAAAAATTACAAAATACCTTCTCTCTCCGATTCTTGGATACATCACTTTATGCGATGTATCGATCGGATACATCACTTTACGCGATATATCGGGACGTTGAGGATGTATATATTGGGATATTGAGTGATGTATTTGAAACCGAGAGTGACCGAGACGCAATGTATCGGAATGCTGGGGATGTATTCGGATTCCACCAAATTTAAGAAAATTTTGTAATATGAAAAAGATTAGGGATAGAACATAATTAGCTCTTAGCACTATGCGATTTGTGTAAAGTTCCCATAATTTATTTGTGTAAAGTTCCCATAATTTATTTGAGAAAACCCCTATCTTCTTTTCTCCACTACGATCTTAACATCGTTAGCTCCACTAAGAAAGATGAAAAAATAAGTGAATTTCTTACTTATTTAAATGATTGAAAAAAAATATTTTCTCAAGACAAAACACTATGACGGTGGGATGTAGTGGGGAGTGGGGTACGGGGATGGCGGGGGTTAACATGGTTGAGGGAAAGGAGTGGGGAGAAATACTGAACTCGTAATGTCACTTATGTAACTATTGTCTTCCCTACTTTGATTAAGAAAAGAAGAAGATATTTTTATCATTCTTAAGAAACTTGTTTTCCTAGAGAAAATATTTTATCAACCAACATGAAAAAATAAGAATTTTTTTTTCTCCTTACCAAACACATCCCACCAACTATATACTAATAAGTTTGTAATAAATACTCACATAATTAGTTTACATATATTGATTATACAATAATTAGGCGACTTCGGATTTAATCTATTTAGTATTTTCTAAACTAGTAAAAATTCTTGAGAAATAATTAAGAGAGAGAGTACATATTATTTTTTTGTTTAATCATATTTTAGGAGGCTAGGAGCTTTGAGTATAGTTAAGATTTACGCATTATTAAAACGAGAATAGTGTATATGTGTTTTTTAAGTTGCGTTTAATCAACTTAAGCTCGCAGTTTTATCTAAAGCATAATTAATAAATATCTACCAAATCCCTTAATTTTTCTAGGTTACACAACTTAGTGATCGTTTGGATTAACTTATTTTTAGGTTCTTTTGACTTTTAAGTATTAGTTTTTAGTTTTGGAGGTGTTTGAAAAGGTTATAAGTGTTTTACAATCATAAATAAGTTGTAAATTAAAAAAATTAGAGTTTTTGAGTTTATTAATTAGTTGTTAAAATTGGATGTTGTTAGAAATATTAGGAGGAGTTTAAAATTAAAATTTGAAGTAATATGGACGAAATTTGAGTTGAATAACTTGAGGTGCGAGAAAGAAGATAAATTTAAGTATTAACAAAGTATGAGCGCACAAACTCATGAGTCATGACTATCGATGAATTCAAGCTAAGAGAAAAAAGAGAAAGAGAACTTTATTGATCATAATGGTTTATACACTCAATTGTAAAGGAGAACATTAAGCTGAGTCTTATAGCATAAATCTACGAAATATATTCTAATTGACTTCTAACTAGGGGTGGCAATTTGAGCCCATAGAAATGAGTCTATTTTGTCCATATTTAATGACTTGGATCACTCATATTTTAATTTGTTAAATATGGGATTCAAGCTATTTTAAGAGTCTCTATAAATATGGTCAAAATGGGTTAAATATGGGCATCCCTATTTACCCTTAATAGATCACTTAGTATTCACTTCCACTCAAAATTCTTAATTGTGCTAAAAAATAAAAAAAATTAATATTAATTTTCAAAATTCAATAAATTTTCAAACTTAATTGAAAAAGCAGTTTTTTTTTTTTTTTTTTGTGAAAAACAAAAAAAATTAAGGGTAGGTTGATGGAGGGGGGACGCCCTGGGGTGGGGGGTGCCAGGGGGAGGAGTAATTTTTTTTTCTGTTTTTGGAAAACAAAAATAATTTAGGGGTCGGTTGGTGGAAGGGGAGGGGGTGTAAAACCCCAAAAAAAATTTGAGCTAAGACTCGAACCGTTCTTCGTAATGAGTGAGATTTTTGCAAGGAATTTAAAATTTCTTGAGTATTAAGGTCTATAGATGTAGCACCTTGAGTTCCAAGAAGAAAAGAGAAAAGCATTCAAGTCATTCTTAAGTTTTGGGTAAACTTCAAACGACCATAACTCCTAGTACAGGATGAGTTAGGTGAGCTATAAGATAGAAAAGTAAAGCCCTCGAGTCCTCTTTCCAACGCCACCGAGTTTTCTCAATTCCGAGCTCTGAGCAAATAGTTATAACGGATTTACTAACGTCGCCCAAACCTAGCAGCAGCTTTGCGATGGCTCCGTATTACGGAGCCAATACGGACCTCACTGCCTGGTGCAATATTATTCTGACTCCCAGCTTGTTTTAATTATTTCTTTAAGGGTATTTTAGTCCTAAAAACCCTTAGGAGGTCATCTAAATTTCCCTAAGCGAGTAGAAAATTAGTTTTCTTAAATAAAAAACCCTCGCATTCACTCCAAAGATCCTACGGTAAAAAATTCAAGAAACGCTAAGGCTAGGGTCCATCTCTTAAGTTTTTCCTTCAAGTGCTACAACAAGATGGTTCTTTCAGGTATGTAAGCTTCCATAGTGTTGTGTTTGTTCACCCACACGCCAATCATGTTAATTTCAACTTTAAACTCGTTCTAAAAGTTGAAGCTTTGATGTTCTTGTTATGTATTCATGAATTTGCTTTCGTTCTTAAATTGGGCTGAGATTGAAGAGTTCTTGAGGTTAATGTGTCGATTTATAGAGGGGTTAGACTTAGATTCTAGTGTACATGTGTAGGTTATCTAAATCTAAAGAAAAGTTGAGTAAAAGAATTGAATTTAGGCGATTTGGGGTTAGAAAATGAAAAAGAGAAAAGTCGGGCAAATCTAGCACATGGCTCCGCGTCGCGTACCTGTCTCCCTATTTCATAAAGTTGTCTTCGCGTCGCAGAGAGGTCTCTGTTACCTCTCTGCCTCAAATGTTATTTCGCGATCAATTATTTTAATGCGTCTCTGCCTCACAGACTAACTTACAAGCAGTGAATTTTTGATCTTTTCTCATGTTTAGATATCTAAAATCAATCCTAAACATCATGAGATATTTCCTATCACAAATCACAACCTTGAATCCATAATTCAAGTTCAAGGTAGAGTTAAGAGTTAAGTTTTTGAGAATTCTCTCGAACATTCTAAGAAAGTCCGTTTAGTCCTTTTGATGAGTCTTCTACAAATTCTAATAACTTGTTTCAAGACTTGAGCAAGTGAGTATGAGAGTGAGAATAATGTATTCATGAGTCTACCTTGTCATCATGAGATCTTTCTTATCATGAACCATAACTCTTGAATTAATAATTCACATTCAAGAGAGAGTTAATAGTAGAGGTCAAGAAGGCCTTTGAGTTCAGTTGTGAATCCTTTGAGATTAACTATCAATTTGAACTAAGTTTTAAGGAAGTAAGTCAGAGAATAAGAAGAGTCGTATACATGAGTTCTATATAGTTATGTAGACCATCGAGTCGAGTTGTTTTATGCCATAATTTCGAATGAACTTCGTGAGTTGAGCATCTTTCAGAAAAATGGTATCTTCAAGTTCTAAGTCTTTAAGTGTTGAGTTCCTAATCCCTTTTAAGAAGTATCTTTGAGTCCTTGAGTTGAGTATTTCATGCTCATTATTCCGCATGAATATTATAAGTTGAACAGTCTTGAGATGAGAAGTATCTTTGAGTCATTGAGTTGAGTAGTTCATGCTCACAATTCCGCATGAACTCTGAGTTGAGCATTCTTGAAATGAGTAGTATCATTGAAGTTCTTGAGTTCCAAGTACTTGAGTTCTATCTATGGTTATTGAAAGCCTTGCATTGAGTCGTTCATGTCCATAATTCGGCATGAACCATATTTTAAGAAGTCTTTTACAAACATTTTAACTGTTTTAAGACTTAAGTTTTGAGTTCAGTAAAGAGTAAAGTTGAAGTTATTTTCTTAAGTATATGGGGACTAAGTATTCTCAAAGAGATTTAAAATGTTTTCACATTTAAATAAGAACGGAAATTGAGATTTCCAAAGAGCCTTCGGGCTAGTTTTCAGAAAAGAGTAATCGCTTTCTAAATAAAGTAAGAGGGGCAACTATGATTTTCAAGATAGCCTTTGAGCAAAGTTTTTGAGCACTAATCTCAAATCACAGAAGAAATATGTTTTTAAACATAAAGAGTGTTTTATTAAAAATATATTTTGGATTGGTTTAAGAGTCGCCACTTAATTTTTAAAGAAAAATCAAGAAAACTATTGTTTTCAAAAGACTAAAACAGTAAATCTATTGAAAACTATTAAGGGGGTTCAAGGTTCCTATTAATATTCTAGGAAGGTTTTTAAAAGACCTAGAATATCCACTAATGCGGTTATCCGACAACTAATTTGTTTGGCTAAAATAATTTTAACTTAGCTTGACTTGCAAAATTGAACTATTTTGTTAGTTAGGACCATTTTAAGGGAGAAAAATAGAAGTATGAAATATTATCTAAGCGAAATATTTAGTAAACTTATTCTTTAAGTTTTGTAAGAGGTGATCAGTTTAGTTAAATTGTTAAATCAAAATGAACGTCTTTTGGGGATTTGAATTTTTCGACCTTAAGGTTAGTGACAAATATTAACAAGCATACAAATACAATAAAATAAAGAGGGAAAGAGAGTTGGACCCAAATCTGGTTTTTGTCCGCCTGGACCAGTATTTGAGTCCATTTTCGTTTTGGGTCTTCGGCCCATTTGAGTTGCACTTGTCCTAGACTAACACATAATAATCATTCTTTCTTTGGGACCTTAGGCCCAATTTCCCACCTGCCCTAAAAACTAACAAAGTAATGGGAAAATTTAATGACAAGGACTTAGTTCCAAAATAACAAAATACACAAAAATGAAAGGTGGGCTTTTGACCCAATCTTTCCAAATTTTGATCCGTTGCATATTCTTTCAAGCTCCGAGACCTGCTTGTCGATTTTAGTGGCGGGCGGACTCGAATGAAGGAATTTGAGCCTTTGTGGCTCTCTCGAAAATGCAAGGGAGAAGGAATGAGTTCATGGTGAACTCGGAAAAATTTCACATGCAACGAAGGAAGAAAGAAAATTAGACTGACTGTAACTAATAATTAAATTAAGTGCTAATGAACTGTGTATGGTAATTAACATCCGATAATACGAGAAAAAATAATATCACTGGGCAGAAAAGACAACTTAATCAATATCAAAACATTATATATTGGAAAATGAAAACTACAACTCCAAAGCATATATCTCAAAGATAGAAGAGTACATTAATTCTAAGCAAACTGAAATTTAAGACAAACCAAACAAAGACAGTAAAAAATTACTCCTGTATATTTTTAATAGACCATACAGATAATCAATGAGAATACGACGCATATCACGCAGTACAACGAAAATAATGATATTCGAAGCTAAGGGAAAGCTAATGAAATTGCGGGTTTAAAAATGACATGCCCATTTACTGTTCAAATACAGTCGCACTAAGCCGAACACAAATTCTAAACTGAAAAATTCTTATTATTGCCATTTGCAGCGAACCAAATACTTTGGGTTTTAAAGCAAATGTAAACAGCCCACACTCAATAATAACGGTCAGACGTAATATCAATCAATAATGCAAAAACTCTTAATGTTAGCGAAGTGATGACACTAGCATCATAGATAATACTAGAGACCTCATTAGGACGAAATAAACCCTTGACATGATAGCTAACTCGAAAGAGAAGTTCTAAGACTCACACGAGCAACAACAAAAGTTGAGAAAGGAAGAAGAAAGACAAATCAACAAACAGCCACCACTGTCATCGCAACAGTGCATCGACTAAAGAGTTGGAAATAAAAATAAAATGGAGTTTACCTTCTTGTGTGCAGCGAGCTGAAACAAATGGGCAGGGGCAACGACCTTCACCGCAATAACTCGGACACGAACGGCCAAATGGAAATTCGAGCAGAAACTTAAACACAGAACCAAAGACTATTATCTTTTTTGCTTATGAAATGTTTTTAGAGTGTATTAAAGTGTTTTGCTCAAATCTCTCCTCTGTGTTTTGCTCTGAAATTTTTTCCAACTCTCCCCTTTTTTATTATATCCCCAAAAAAGAAAAATCCACGTGCAACCGAGGAAGAGATCGGTTTAAATAGGAAGAATCTAGGGTTGATTTTTGGGGGGGAAAAGATGAGGGTGAAATCGGAATAGAACAAGGAATTTTTGAACTTCAAAATCAAATTCCCTCCCAAAACTGAGCTGGGATTTTCACAAAGAAACAAAAATTCTTAACAAATCGTAACGGACAAGCGACGAGAGCTGTCCGATTTTGAGACAAGGACGAACACGACCTTGAGATTACTCCACCTGGCTGCGAAGGACGAATAAGAGTTGCTGGCTATACGAGCTTCGTACAGGTTGAGGAAGATGACGCGCGAGTGAGCTGGTCTGGATTTGGGCTCGTTCTCACTGGACTGCTGGACGCAATTTCTCTGGGTTACGCTGATGTTGCTGGGTTTCTGCTCAAGTTTGGTCTTTGCTGAAGGAAGAAGAAGAACGCAGAACATAGTGGTGGGGTCAATTTGGTGTTGGATACGCTGTACGTATTTGGTGGGCTGTTGAGATTTGAAAACAACATAGAACAAAATGGGTCTATAATTGTGGGCTGGGAATAAGAAAAAGGCTGCTGAAAAATGAAGAAATGGCCCAAAACTTAGATGGGTCAAGGATAAAATTTAATTGATTAGGATTTGAATTTAAGCTTTAGCCATCTAAATTTAAATTATAACCGATTAGAGATTTAAAAGGTAGTCAAACTTAGTTAATTAGAATAAGTTCGGCTAAAAATCAAGTAAGATGAATATAATTAATTTACGAGCTTCTTAATCTTAACGAAATAAAAATAATTAACTTACTTATGAAATAATTAATTCGAATATACAAACTAATATCAAATGAGCTAATTAACAAAGCACTTAAAAAGTAAACTCTTTTTGAAATGATTTTCTTTTTAGTAAGATGTAATGATTATATACAAAATTATATAGTATAAACATATATATATATATATATATATATATATATATTGTTTTTAAAATTATAAAAATGACTAAGATTGCTTCAAAACTAAAGAAAAACTATTATGTTTATTATTTTTATATTATTTTTTTTTGTAAAACTAATCATTTCAAGTCATTGAAAATTAAGAAGCTTGAAAGTTAATTCTTATCAGGGAGGGTTAAAATTGGGTGTCAACAAAGAGCTAATATAGTGTAATATTTTTGGGAGTAGTATTGAGCACCGATGGGGAAGAGTTCATACAGCTATCAGCCCCCTTAAACCATGTAGTCATCATGGGTAGAAAATGGTCATACTTTTTAGATGAATCATTTTTGCATAGACTAGTGGATCCACTTAGTAATTCAGGTCCTATACCTTTGGCCGGGTATAAGATGCGTTGGCAGCGTGCAGAAGATCGATGTATCATCACAATAGCTCTTATACGATAGTTGTCGGTTAGAGAAACTCCCACAATAGTATTTGCATGGTTCCTCAAAGGATTCTGCTTAGTATGAATGGGGGTATGTGACTTCATTCATGCATTGCACAAGTAGACTTTGAGAGGGAACATAATATGTCTTTTATGATATTATGATTTTGAGTTAAGATCATGTTTTAAACAAATTTCCTTTTCTTTATATTGCACTTGTTTTATAAATAAACTGTTTTATATTGTAATGAGTTCAGTTATGTTGAGTTGAGTTGAGCCAGGTAAGTTCTTTAGTTTCTTTCAGATTCTTTCAAGGTTATGTTATGCTTTAGAAAATCCCCTTACATGCTCGTACATTCCACGTACTGAGTCATTTGGCGCATTTTTACATGATGCAGACACAGGTATTCGAGATCATCAACAGGAGATTCGTTGATACATCCGGGAGTTCGAGTTAGCTATGGTGAGCCTCCTTATTTCCAGAGGATTTTATTTATTTTTCAGGTTAGTCAGGATGTCACGGGTCTTGTCCCGACTTCCATCTTTATCAGTTAGAGGCTTCATAGATAGTCAGTATAGTTGAGAAGTATGTATTATTCATTTATTTTATTAAATATTTTAAAGACTTAAGCTGCCTATTTTATGGCAAGTTGAATATATTATTTTATTCTAAGTTGTTCATTTGAGTTGAAGTTTTGAAAAGTTGAGTTTATTGAATTTTATTTAGTTTTAAGTTTTTGCATGCTTAAGTTAGTCTTTCGCTTGTAGTCAGTCAGGATGAGGGTTCGCTTGGGGACCAACAATGGTCTTCGAGTGTCGGCCACGTCCAGGGTGTAGACTCGAATCGTGACGGGGGGTTCCCGGGGGGAGGGGTATATTTTTTTTGTTTGAACAACCAGAATTTTTTTTGTTTTTGGAAACAAAAAAAAAATTAGGGGTAGGTTGGTGGAAGGTGTGGGGTTGGGGGGTAAATTTTTTTTTTTCGAAAAAATAGTTTTTTTTTTTTGGAAAACAAAAAAATTTAGGGGTCGGTTGGTGGAAGGTGGTGGCGTGGGCGGTGCCCGGGGGAGGGGGTAATTTTTTATTTTTTTTGAAAAAACAGATTAATTTTTTTTTGGCAAACAAAAAAAAATTAGGGGTAGATTGGTGGAAGGTGGGGGAGTGGGGCTCCCCGAGGGGTGGGGGTGCCCGGCGGATGGGGTAATTTTTTGAAAAACAGATTTTCTTAAATGGGTTAGAACCATTTTATCCAAACCATATTTGATCAAATCCATATTTATCCATATTCTATTTGGGTGCATTGTAACCCAAACCTTTTTTACTCAATCCAAATTCAATCCATCCGAATCCGATCCAATCCAACCATTTGCCACCCCTACTTCTAACAAACTATGCCAGCTCATCATCAAGTAACTAACTAATGGAATGAATCGTTACTAACTAATGGACCAAATTCATTACGTAGCGTGAGCGTGACTAATTAATGGATCAGATTCATCATGTGATGCATCTGGACACCTATCATATATTTTCAAAACAAAAATATTCTATTTATCTCAAGATAGTCCCAACAAAACACAATTTCAGTTTTTTCTATGGGATCAAAAATTCAAATCAATTACTGGAATTTGAACTTCTTAGGCTTAATTTCTAAATTCCTTAAGACAGAGATTACTTTATCAAAATTGGAAGCTAGAAGGATTTATTATTTTACATTCAGTGTCTCTACATAAAACTTCGGAGTTTTAATTCAGGACTAAAATTCTTTTTGAGAATTGATTAATCTTGCGATTAATTAATTATGGAGTGGCACAAGAAACAATTCGATGTTATTTTCATCAGAGAAATCAAATTTATATTGACTAATTAATTGTGCACATAAAAACAAAAACTAAAGATTGATATGAAAGAGTAGCACGTCTTGTTCGATAAAACCCAAAATAACACTGGTAGGAAATAGGAATTAAATATAATTGAAGAAAACCTTAGAAGATATCAGATATTTGCTACGTGGAGCTTTAGAAGTAACATTAGTGTAAAGTATAAAAATAGTGTATATCCTATCAATACTTCTAATTTGAATGGGACATAGTACGTAGCTGTGGTCAGTACTCGTCTAATAAATGTAAAACACTCAATACCACCACAATCTCGTATTGAAGATAAAATGCTCCCTAACAAAGATAATTCTTTATTCATGATAACTCGATTCGATAATTCTTTGCCCAGGACAACTCAATCCTGAGACATATGATTAAGAATAAAGAAATATTTATCACTCCACCACAATTCTTATTTGGTTGTATTATGAAGCTACCTTTACTTGTTATAGCCTGTATCTAATTTTGTTTTAAAGTTTACAATCTCATATTTAAAAATGATAATTTTAATAATATAAAAATTAATTACACAATGTCTATACGTTACATTCCGATCCATGTGCGGTAGAAAACTACCAATACCACTCACCAATTTTCTTGTCGCACGTTGATTAATGTCCGGTAGAAGATAAGGATGGTGTATAGTCAATTTCACTTTCTATCATACAATTCTGACATGTATGTATATCGGGGCGGAGTTAAAAGTCTGGATTCAGATTTTATCGAACTGAATAATTTTTGTTTAAATATTTGTATTAAGAAATTTAGTAAATATATAACATATTAAGTTTTGAAACCTCATATTAACACTTTAAATTATCTTATAAAATTTAAAATCCATAAAATTAAAATGATAATTTTGCCTCTTTAGGTATATTTCAGGACAAGAAGGTTAAAAGTTTTAGAGTAAATGAAGAAAACCATTAAAATTGTGATACATAAGAGTCGTAAATAAACGATACTTATTTATTTTCGTGTAACATCCCTGATCCCAGACCAGCTATATTTTCTTATCTCATGAATTGTGTGACACGTATATATTATATTATATTATAAGAAAGAAAAGATGATTATGTTTCTGTCGTAATAAAGAATTATAAAAGATTTAGATGGTATAGATAGATATGCTAAGCTGTAAGGCGCGGCGAACAGCAAGTGCATATGGGCTTCAACATCTGCCAGCTATCAACATATATAGCGTGACATTGAAATACATGTTTTAGAACGTAACTGAACACATGTTTCAGTTAATGCATCAATTTTTTCCAAACTATTCATATAGAAAATGCGGGGATGGGATAAGCTCTTCATAATGAGGTTCAAAGCTAAGAATGGAAACCATAGTGATCCACAACCAAAAGAATATCCGAATTTTTCCACACCAACGGACCCATAGATTTTGGTTTCAGACTCTGAATATGAAACCTTCTGTAGCGTGAATCAAAATATTTGAGCTCCAATACAGATATTGGATAACGAGTAGGAAGTTAAAAAAAATAACCTAGCCATCACCTAAAGATTTATGTTTCGCCATAAATTTTGATATTAAAAAGATTGAGCTTTTAAAATTGTATGTTTTTAAATTTTGAAGTTGTTTACACCAAAAATGATCTGTGATATTTGAAGAAAGTTTTTAAAATCTAATCTAAAATTTAAGGCTAAGCATACGGAAGTTTTCAATATTTGAAATTTCACGTTTTGCCAGCATTATTCCACGTAGATGAAATGTAGGGTGAAAGTGATTGGCTAGTACCTTCTCGGTTATTACCTTCCCTTTGGGATTGTTTGCTCTTTTTTTGAGTTAATATTTCAGGTCACTCAACTTTCAATAGTTCACTTAAAAAGTTTCTCAACATTGAATTGTTTACTTCGAAAGTCACTCAACTTTGTTTTATATTTCAAAAGTCAATCAGTTATTAATAATTCACTTAAAAAGTCACGTAACTATTGATATTTTACTTAAAAAGTTACTCAACTAATTTAAATTAATTTTTTCATTAAATTTTGTAAAATACAAAAAAAATTAACTATTTTTAAAAAAAAATAATAAGATGCTTATTTTAATTATTTTATTGAATTTCTTTGAAGTATAATTTTTCTTTTTTAAAAAAATGGTACTGTGTTGCGTCTTTTTTTTTTATTACTGCTTATCAATTCCAACTTCTTCTTTTTTGGATCATTTTTTAACATATTTAATTTCAGTTATATAATTGATAAAACGGAAAAAGTTCTTTTTGGGTCAATTGCTACGGTACGTTTTCCAAAAAAAATAATTAAATAATTTGGATTAACAAAATAATTAAAATAAATATCTTATTATTTCTTTAAAAGAGTAGTTTAACATAAAGATTAAATTTCAATAAAATTTTATGAAAAAAAATATTTAAATTGATTGAGTGACTTTCTAAATGAAATATCAATAGTTGAGTGATTTTCTAAGTGAAACATCAATAGTTGCGTGACTTTTGAGTTATAAAACAAAGTTGAGTGACTTTCTAAGTGAAACATCAATAGTTGCGTGACTTTTGAGTTATAAAACAAAGTTGAGTGACTTTCTAAGAGAACAATTCAAAGTTGAGTGACTTTTTAAGTGAACAATTTAAAGTTGAGTGACTATTTGAGATATTAACTCCTCTGCCCAACTCCACCTGCAAGTTACTTCAAATCAATTTTTATTTCGTGGGAACTCATAAAAATAATGAGCCTAATTTTACTTAAAAAAATTAATTCAAAAGATTAAAATTATATAAGAAGATAAATTATCATTCCAACAGAAACGGAGTTATGATATTGAATTTACAATTTAAATTAAAATTACTAAATTTCATCGAATCAGTACTTACGTTTGCGTCCCAACCATGTTGGACTACTAAACAATTTGTGTTATTTTTGGTCCTCAAAGTTGACTGGAGTAAAACAAACGAAATGGCACTTGATGTTGTTTGTTATTTTATATTATATTTTTATAGATTAGAATAATGTAAAATGACTCGAGGGTGAGTCAGTACAAATAATTGAAGATGCAAATAGCCAAAAATTTCATAATTATTGTGTATCCAGTACATTCGGCGATGACAAAAAAACCTTTGGCGCAACGCCGCGTATATGCGGCGATCAAATCAATTACTATTTGGTTTGTTAGATGGACCTACCTACATCATCCGATAAACATTATTTTCATATCAGCACCACAATTAGTATTCATGTTTTTCTCGTGTCCACTCGAAAAATAGTAATTGTATATTCTCTGCTAATTCTCCAAAAATATATAATTATCTTTTATGCATTAGTAAATATGAATGAGTTTTAAAAGTGTATCAAATAGAGTATTGAGTTAATATGTAATTTTTGTTAGGAGTGTAAAATAACCCGCAATCGCTATAATTTCACCCTGTTTTATTATTGACCAACATCTCGATATATCAAAATAACATGGGTCCACATGTTTGCAACCTTTCTGTTCAGTCTCTTTGGTGGGCCACCAACCTACGAGATTAGGATAGGATATCCGAATATAAAGGAATTAAAATATTTAGGTAAATAATTTTACCAGAATATTCGAGTATATCCATAACAAATATAGGCAATGAAAATTATAGAAAAAAACAAAAATAGGAAATGAAAAATAGAAAAAGATGAAAATTTGAGAAATAATTGACCTTAGACTGACGTGTATCCATGCTGTCTTGGTGTACCCTTTTAGACTTGGGATTTACTTTAACGAATCATCATATGCCACGCTGGACGTATGGGCTCCACGCGTCATGTGCATGTACATACCACGTCAACAAGCGGGCCCTACGTTTTTGGGCATGGTAAGTGGTATATAATGCTGGTTCTTAAGATTGGTCAAAAACACACAAATATTTTACAAGTTTTTATTTTTCTAAGTTCTATATATCTACCTCTCATTACAATATTTTATATTGCAATAATGGTCGGAGTTATGGCTCGGAAACCACTAAATCACCGGATTTTGACGTGGGACCACCGGGATATTGAGATTTCCGGCGAGCCTGCGATTAATAATTCCGATACGGTTTTCAGCTTTTTGGATGAAGAGGTTCAAAGTTCGTCACCGGAAAGTATTAGCGATGATGTTTATGTTAATAACCGAGACGATGAGGACGATGACAACGAAAACAAAGAAAATGTTGAAGATAATCAATTTTGGGAAAATCAACATCAACTTTTACAAGTAAGTTTCAACTCCGGTTTTTTAGCGCTTTGACAAATTTTTCATAGGGCAACGTATATTTATTTTTATTTTTCTGAATTTCGTTCTTTAATTAACTTAAATTCTTTTTTTTTGTTTGTTTTCAGTCTGTATTATGCCGAACAACGTCGTTGGAATCACAAATCCGAAGCATTACTAAAGAAACAAAGCAATCGGAATATGGTTGCTCTTGCCGGAAAATGGTCGGAGACGGCTGCCGGAACTGTCTGATGAAAGAGGTGTCCAGTCGTTTACAAAATGCTGGATTTAACTCAGCAATTTGTAAGTCTAAGTGGAAGAGCTCACCAGATATTCCCTCAGGTAATTATATACATTTAATAAATTTGTGTCACATAAATTAAGACGACAGAGAAGTACCATTTATTAGAAAATCCTGAATTAACATTAGTTCTTTACAATGTAACAGGTGAACATACATTCATAGACGTGGTGGACAATTCGAGCCTTAAAAAAGGAGAAGTGAGAATAATTATCGAACTAAATTTTCGATGTGAATTTGAATTAGCGAAAGCAAGCGAAGGATACAATCGACTGGTGAAATGCCTGCCAGAAGTGTTTGTAGGAAAAATAGAGAGATTATTGTCAGTAATAAAGATTTTGTGCAATGGTGCAAAGAAATGCATGAAGGTGAAGAAAATACATGTTGCACCATGGCGGAAACAAAAGTACATGCAAGCTAAGTGGCTTAAAACAGTTGAACGGACAGCAGCAAATGTTAAATTGCTGGTATCAAACGCTGAATATACAAGTGATCCACTGCCACGGCGGCCAAGAGCGTCGATGCTTACAATGGATTTGTTGGAATTTGTACCAAATTTGCATTGCACTGCAGTTAAAGTTGCCTGAAGGGATATGATATGTATGTAGTTTATTTTCTTTTGGTTTGTGGGGGTGGGGGTGGGGGGAGGGGTTTGGTTCTTTTTTTCTTAGGATTTAATTAGAGATAATTGTAATATTCTTATTAGTAAAAAGTGAGCAAGTTCATCATAGTGTCCAATTTCAATTGAGTTGTTACGTAAATTAACGGATTGACACAAAAATATGTTACATTCTGGTAACTCAATTTTCTTCTTGATTGACATATTTTTACATTTTTTAAGCATTCTCATTTTTAATATCATCATAAAGTGTTACAAACTCTGTGGTGATAAGGAAATACGTAGTTCTCTCTAGCCCTTATTTTTTTCATGCTTTGATAGATAGCAAAAATTAGGTACTTCATTAGGATCAGTAAGGTAAGCTCTAGCCCTCTTGCTTGTTGTCCCTATTGATATTTTTTAAAAAGAGGAATTGCTTGCATGGTCGCCATCAATATATTTAGTGTACTAAAATTTTTATTCAGATAAAAAAAAAGGATATTTTCTACATATTATTGGCTCAAGGAAAACTATATAAAAAATAAATCAAAAAAAAGTATTTCATAAACATGAATATACTTCTGCACAATATGTTTTCCAATTTTTTTCAGGTTGATAAAAAAATTGAAAAATACATTTTTAGAAAAATAACTTCCTTAAAATGAGGAAAATATTATTTTTTTTTCAAGAGAATAGTAGTACTGCTGTTAGCTTACAAAAAAATCGAATATCTAATCTAATGAAGACTGATTAGTAACTCATTTTTTAAATTTCATCTTTCCACTTATTTCATGAATAATTGAATTAATTAATCATAGGTTATTTTAGTACTTTACTAATAACTAACAACGCATCAGCACAATTAAATAACTTGACCTTATATGTCATATTGTTTGAACTGGTTGTGATCTTCTTTCACTAAAGAAGTTTTTGGAAGGGGATAGGAAGATTCCCTTTGCTTAGCTGACTAATTAAGAAAAGCGACTAATTAACCAAAAAAGATTTGATTAATTGAATAAGTCGGCTGTGTTTTGATATAATCAATAGGTAATAGAGTTAGTTTAACTAGAACACTCCATTAGGAACAAAGACCTGATTTGCTAGTCTACACTTCAGTCTCAAAATGTTTTTTTTTTTTGTTAAAAAAAAGTATTACAAAAATTAAAATTATATTATCTCTAATAACTTAAATTTTCAGATTAAATAATCATAAATTTTAATGTGATATTAATGTTTGGAATCAAATCTCACGATCACCTATATTACAAATAATTTCAATATATTTAAGCCCAGTAAATTATCACAAGTTGGTATCCCATCTAAATCTTCCACCTGCCAATTTTTGTCGTCTCATTTTACGATCCAATCTCTAGTCAATGGGTTATTTGCCATCCTAAGATTTGTTTAGGATACCAACTTGAAAAATTGTTTAATCATGTATTAAAGGGGAGTAATATGTTGATTATTAATTAATAAAAAAATAATTGGGCCAGCTAAAACAAGCTGGAAATGGTGGCGACCCGTAACCTACAATTAGGGTGATTACTGGTTTTTCATTTTATTTTTTTGGCCAGAATATTGCAAATTATTCTGGAGTTTACTATCCTTGACTTTTCAATTTTGCCCGAATTTATGCAAATTAGAATGAACGAGATGCTACAATAATAAGTTTAGAAAGTTAAGAAAATTAGCTAAAGTTAGAATAATTACAAAGTTAAAAATTCATGAAACATCTATCTACTTTGTGGAGTTAATAATATAATTAAAGGTAGCTGAACTACAAAAAAAAATAAAATTAGATTTTATAATTTTATTTATTTGTGGATTCATAATTAGATGGCATAATATATAATTTAATTTATCATGTCAAATTTATTTTAATGATAAATGTAGTTAAATGATTTTTGAAAATAAAAGTACATCTTATAATGAATGAATTTATTGATATAAAATAAAGTTTAATGACTTTGCCAGAGAATTTTTCCACCCATTTTATGGCACAAAAAAGATGTACTAATCCTTATGAAAAAAAGTAACAAATCGTCGTGAATTACAAGATAATTTTTTATCTACTTTAAAATTACAGATAATTAAGTTAGAGCTTAGAATAAACTTACAATTAGAATTTGTACTCAAACAAGCAAATTAAAATAATCATCATTACAAATAAGTCAAACATACTTAATAACAAAACCAGACATGCTCTATTCTAGAACTAATAGCACAATTTCAAGTTAAAATAAAATAAATTAATGAAAAAACATAAGATAGGTAAAATATTCATAAAAATATATTATATATACTTTATCGTTCAATTTGATTTGATCTTTTCTTTGGTATTTTTTATAATTAAAAATCAAAACTAAATTAAATATCATCAACTATTCAAAATTTATAACCAAATCAAACAAAATAAAAAAAAGAAACTAATTTATTTAATTTGATTTTGATCGATTACTTAATAGCAGATAAAAATATATAGAGAGTGATCATATATAGTCAACTTATTTGTCTGTATCAATTATTTAGAGTAAAACAGGTCCAATTAGTGTGCAGATTAAAAAATCCCACAATAATCTTCTGGATTTCTCTAATATCCATCCTCCACATTCTAGATAATAATAATTAACAAAAACATAGGCAGGACGCTGCGTATTTCCTACATCAATCATCAAATAACATCCTAATAATTATCATCAACAATCTTAATGAAATAATACTATGCTTTAACAGGCTAAAAGGTTCAATTAATTACTATTAGTATGTTAGTGGTGGTACCCTCCATGTCCTAAAACATTATCTGTATTTAGTTGAAGAGGCAAGATGGACCCATCCACAACATCGGATAAACATCCACTTAATTCCCAACTGTTCATCACATCGGAAAAATTAGAGGCAACAAAATGAACGGATTGAGTTGAATTTAGACGGTTTAAATTGATCCATGGAATATATTGTTAAAGAATGACAAAAGTTCCATATCGGTGGTTAATGAGATGGGTGGACTCCTTATAAGGCTTGGACAATCCTCCTCCCTTTAAGCTAACTTTTGGGGTGTGAGTTAGGCCTAAGACCTAATTTAACATGGTATCAGAGCAGGGCTTGTCTCACCCAATGTTGGGGCCCCAAAATCAAAATTGCCCACGCACCAGATGCTAAGCACTGGGCGTGAGATAGGGTGTTAAAGAATGACAAAAGTCCCACATCGGTGGTTAATGAGATGAGTGGACTCCTTATAAGGCTTGGGCAATCCTCCTCCTTTTGAGCTAGCTTTTGGGGTGTGAGTTAGGTCTAAGAACTAATTTAACATATATATGGGCTCCACTACTCACGTTCATGAACCTTCCTCTGGCCACGTCAGACTTGTGGGTCCTACTCTAGTGGCATGATCGCGATATACTAATACTAATTACGCTATAAATCCAGAAACACAAATATTATAAGAGAGCTTTTTTTTTTATTCCATTTTAAGAATTTAGAGGGAATAATGGTCGGAGTAACAGCTAAGAGACCTCTAAGTCACCGGATTTTGACGTGTCATAACCGGGAAAGTGAATTTTCCGGTGACCATGCTATTAATATTTCTGACACTATTTTTAGTTTTCTTGACGAGGAGGGTTCGTCAGTAGAAAGTGTTATTGATGATGTTTATGTTGAAGATGAAGAGAAAGAAAATTTTGAAGATAATAAATTCTGGGAAACTCAACATCAGCTTTTACAAGTAAGTACTCTTTTAAGGTCAAAATTATAATTTTCAACTTCCGTTATATAATCTTGACAATATTCACTTCATAAACTAAATTTTAAGATTCGTATTAGAGCGCTAATCTTATCACATCTCAATTCTTATTAATTAACTTGATATTACACTCATCATATTATATTGTCCACGCTTCACATGGTCTTGACCATAATTTATTTCTTATATGTTTTTAAGGAAAGATTTTCCAAATATCGATATGGTGAGAATTCTAGAAAAGTTAATTAAAAAGATTTCTAATTTCATAATTTTTTTAAAAAAATAATCAAGAATAAGGAACTTGTTAGAAATTTAAAAACCTATATTTTCTTAATTAGGATAGTTGAATTTTATAGACTTCAATAAATCGAAAAGGGATAAATGTGTATATAATTAAGCTATAGTCTTAATTAAAAGGGTCTAATTTTTTATTTCCCAATTTAGCTCTCATAGCCTTAATTTTCTTCTTTATTCATTACTAATTACTCATATTTTAATTAATTACAGTCAGTATTATGCCGGACGACAACATTAGAATCACAGATCCGAAGTATTACTAAACAAACCTTAAAAGAAGCATCAAAAAATTGCAGCTGTGAAATGGTCAACAATATTATTACTACTAGTTGTCCAAATTGTCTCATGAAGGAGGTGTGCACTAGCCTACAAAATGCTGGTTTCAACTCAGCAATTTGCAAGTCAAAGTGGAGGAGCTCACCAGATATTCCCTCAGGTAATTACTTTACAATATTATAATTAGTCACATACAAGTTTTGTAAAGAAAAAGTAAGTAATTAAAAGGACATGAATATCTCTATTTATTTTTAAAAAAAATATACATCATGACAACTTTAGTTTAGGCCTAACTTAATATAATTATATATGACAAGTGAAGACCTTTTTTTAAAATATATATAGATATAATAAAATATACATCTACCACGTTATCCTTATCAAACCAAATTAAACAATTTTTACCTACCATTAGTGACTAATTTTCATTTGAATTTTGTATTTTTATACTGAAGTATATATATCTTTTTTTTTTTAAAAAAAATGTAACATTAATGTTGTTATACCAATGTAACAGGTGAACATTCATTTATAGACGTGGTAGACAATTCGAGCCCTAAAAAAGGAGAAGTGAGGATAATTATCGAATTAAATTTTCGAGGGGAGTTTGAATTAGTGAAAGCAAGCGAAGAATACAATCGACTGGTGAAATGCCTGCCAGAAGTGTTTGTTGGGAAAATAGAGAGATTATTATCAGTAATAAAGATTTTATGCAATGCTGCTAAAAAGTGTATGAAGGAGAAGAAAATGCATATTGCGCCATGGAGGAAACAAAAATACATGGAAGCTAAGTGGCTTAAAATATCTGAACGTATGAGTAGTACTTCTAAATCTCCATTGTCAGCTGAAGAATATTGTTATTCGAATCGATTGTCGCGGCCCAAGGCATCGATGCTTACTGTTGATTTACTGGAAAATTTTCCCAGTTTATGTCGTACTGCAGTTGAAGTGGTGTAAACTATGAACGAAGAACCACAAGGGTTTGTGGTGGAGTGGTAAGTACTCCTTCATCCTTAATCAAGAGGTCTCGGGTTCGAGCCCCCTTGGTACGGAGTCACCTTTGTTAGGGAGCGCTTTATCACAATGTGGGACTTTCCGGCGCGAATTTGAATTTAATCGGGCTTCAATGTGAGTATCGAACACCGGGTGAAGAATAAAAAAAACTATGAACAAAGAGATCACAGGCTCGACTGATGAGTGTTCCATTTTTGTAGTTTAATTTTCTTATTTAGGCTTCTCAAGTAGTGTGAGCTTCCCGAATTCACAGGCTCGACTGATGTAAACTGTTGGAGTGTTCCATTTTTGTAGTTTAATTTTCTTATTTAGGCTTCTCAAGTAGTGTGAGCTTTGCGAATTTGAATTTAATCGGGTTTCAATGTGAGTATCGAACATCGGGTGGAAAATCAAAAAAACTATGAACGAAGAGATCACAGGCTCGACTGATGTAAACTGTTGGAGTGTTCCATTTTTGTAGTTTGATTTTCTTATTTAGGCTTCTCAAGTAGTGTGAGCTTCCCGAATTCACAGGCTCGACTGATGTAAACTGTTGGAGTGTTCCATTTTTGTAGTTTAATTTTCTTATTTAGGCTTCTCAAGTAGTGTAAGCTTCGCAAATTCATAGGCTCGACTGATGTAAACTGTTGGAGTGTTCCATTTTTGTAGTTTAATTTTCTTATTTAGGCTTCTCAAGTAGTGTGAGCTTAGAGTAAGATTTATGTAATTTGTAATAACTTGTGAAAGTGGTTGAGTTGACTACAGTTAAAATGTACAAAAAAATGAGAAATGCGGTGAACGTGGATCGAACACGTGACCTTCAGATCTTCAGTCTGACGATCTCCCAACTGAGCTATCCCCGCTATATGTTTAAAACTTGTACAGTAAAGTATATATATATATATATATAATATAAGTGAAAAAAATTGGTGTTACACCTAGTCTGTTTCACGATACCATTGAACATTTCAAAAACAGGTTTCTAAGAGATATAGGGTGTGTTTGGTATGAAGGAAAACATTTTCCGGAAAATGTTTTTTAATTTTCTCATGTTTGGTTGGGTTAAATGTTTTGGAAAATGTTTTCCAAATCAACTTATTTTTCTCAAATTTAAGGAAAATGACTTTCCTTGAAAACTTAAGGAAAACATTTTCCTAAACTTTCTTCCAACTTCAAATTACAATTACTTTTTTGTTGAAAAAATCAATTTATTTTGTCCCTATCCTCAAATCAGCCCCCCAACCAACCCCTCCCCCCCCCCCCCCAAAAAAAAAAAAAAATTTAAATTTATTTTAAAAAAATATTTTCAATTTCAAAATTTCATTTTTTCACCCTACCTTGACCCCCCTCACGCACCTCCTACCCAACCCCCACCCACCCCACCCCTACCCCCCAAAAAAAAAAATTTAAATTTATTTTTAAAAAATATTTTCAACTTCAAAATTTCATTTTTTCACCCTACCCTTGATCCCCCCCCCCCGCCACCCCTTCCTACCCAGCCCCCCACCCTCCACCCCCAAAAAAAAAATTAAGTTTTTTTTTAAAAGTATTTTCAATTTCAAAATTTTATACCCTCGACCCCCCACCCCCTACCAGCCCCCCCCCCCCAAAAAAAATAATTTAAGTTTGTTTTTAAAAAATATTTTCAATTCCAAAACTCTCTTCCAGCTTCAAATTACAATTATATTTTTGTTGAAAAAATCAATTTATTTTGTCCCTACTCTAAAACCCCCCAACCCCCCCCCCCCCCCCCCAAAACAATAAATTTTAAAGCTTCATTTTAAATTCAATTTTTTTACCCCACCCTCACCCCTACCCCACCCCCTCCCAAAAAAATATTATAAATTATTTTTAAAAGATATTTCTAATTTCAATTTTTTATTTTTTTACCCCCACCCACTACCCTCGCCCCCCCCCCCCATCAACCCCCTATCAGCCCCCAACCCCCTTCAAAAAGAAAAAAATTTAAGTTTGTTTTTAAAAAATATTTTCAACTTCAAATTTTTATTTTTTCATCCCGATCCTCGATCACCCACCCCTCTCTCCGGTCACCCCCCCCCCCCCCCCCAAAACAAAAATTGAGTTTGTTTTTAAAAAATATTTACAAATTCAAAATTTCATTTTTTCACCCTACCCTTGACCCCCCCTACCCACCTACCCCCACCATCCCCCCCCCCCCCCCAAAAAAAAAATTTAAGTTTGTTTTTAAAAAATATTTTCAATTTCAAAATTTCATTTTTTCACCCCTAGATCCCCCACCCACCCACCCCCTACCAGCCCCCCACTCCCCTCCCCAAAAAGAAAAAAAAAATTTCAAGTTTGGTTTTAAAAAATATTTTCAATTTCAAAATTTCATTTTTTCACCCCCACCCACCCACCCACCCCCACCCCCACCCCCAAAAAATAATTTTAAGTTTGTTTTTCAAAAATATTTTCAATTTCAAAATTTCATTTTTTTCACCCCTACTCAGTCCCCCCCCCCCCCCCCCCCCCCCGCCCAAAAAAAAATTTAATTTTGTTTTTAAACTGTATTTTCAACTTCAAAATTTTATTTTTTCACTCCAACCCTCGACCCCCCACCCCACCCCCTACCAGCCCCCACCCACCCCCCTACCAGCCCCCTCCCCCCAAAAAAATTTAAGTTTGTTTTTTAAAAATATTTTCAACTTCAAAATTTCAATTTTTCACCCCTATCCTCGACCCCCCTCCCTTCACCCACCCCCTACGACCCCCCCAGCCCCCAAAAAAAATATTTTCATTCATAAATCAAACACTAAAACTCTTTTCCAGAAAATATTTTCTACTTACCAACCAAACATGAGAAAATAAGTCAAAAATCAACTTGTTTTTCAGGAAAACATTTTCCTTCATACCAAACACACCCATAAAGTTGAAAAAGAGTTTCAAGAGAAGAAAACTTCAACGCACCCCAAGGGATAAATTCGTGAGCTTTGTTGGATGATGTATAAGCCGACAATATTTGTTACACCCGATCATCCAGCTGCGCAGGTACACTCTTTCCTTTTATTTCACCTGATGATTCAACTGATTTTTTTTCAAGCAAGAGTATTTAATATGGTGCAAAAAGTATATTAAAGTCAAATTCTCTTATCAATACAATTATATGACAATCTAAACGAGAACATTAAGTTCATCGTTAGGAGGTAGGTATAGATTTATGCTTTTTTAATTAAATATTTGACATCCTAGCTAAAACTAGCATTATTACAACATATATTATTTATGCATTAGGTAGCTCCATCACATTTTGTTTTTCCATTTTGATTTTATAACATTGCATCGAGTTCAATTTAATATCAAATCTCTTGCAAGTCCAACAAAGAGATGAGCACCATCTTGTATAATCCAATTGTAAATGTAGATGAGAAATCATATGATATGAGCACAGAACTTTCTCCTTAACTCAAGATCATATTGTCTAAGCAGATTACTTAATTATAAATAAACATACTCATATAACATGAGCATGTTTTCTTCTTAGAATCATTGAAATTTAAAGTCTTTATTGTGTTGCTGTTACCAAATACCAAGTTATAATTAAGTTGGAAATTGATTTATGCGCACTCTTAACTTTTATGAACACTCAATTTGACTTGAAAGTTTCAATATTAGAATAAAACTAGGGAACGATGGAGCAAAATAGTAGTTTTGCACTCTATAATCTGCCTATTCTCATAGTCAAGAATGTGAAAGACACCAAAAATGAACAAATTTTCAAACCAACAAATAATATCGGTCAATATTTCCTTCGTGATTAAATATCTCATTTATTAATCAATCTTAGATACACCATGTCCACATGCAAGACCAAAATTCTAATTTTATAACATTTTTGTTATTATCACGCACCATACCAAAATACAATTACTTATCACATTAACACAAAGATTGTTTTTTAATATCATTTTTTCCCCTTTTGAACGGATCAACCTTATTCCATCTATACAAATTACGAGCCCATTTCTTGTCCAAATTTATTTTAAAAACAAATTGGCTTTGCCAAAAATAAAATAAAATAAAAAATTGCACCAGCCGGGAATCGAACCCGGGTCTGTACCGTGGCAGGGTACTATTCTACCACTAGACCACTGGTGCTTCATGTATACCTCCTCCATCATATTCCTTAATATCAACAATAACATTGTAATGAATATTATTTATTTTAAAAGTAAAAACAATAATACTATGAGTTTCATATATATGCATTATCAACTTATCTTGTGTAAAATGAAAAAGATAAAGAACAAATTCTATAGTAAAAACAAAACAAAAAAAGAGAACAAACTCTTCTACTACAACTAGTATCAAGGTACAAATAAAGAAATGAATACATGTATATCTCATAACCAAATCCTTTTTCCTACTCCATCATATAAATTTGTACATGAAGCAGCATTGCCAAATGCAAATTCAATCAAAGCTAGGCCCTGGAAGGTAACATAAGTTAAATCAGAGTGATGGACATAAACCAACCAAATGTTAAACTCATCTACCATCCACCAGAGAATTTGTCCAAGAAATTGACATGGAAGAAGACAAACCTTCTCTAATTTCTTCAAATGTTGGATGTGAACCATGGCTTAAACTCAAGGAAAAATTGGACAACATGGTATTAGATCTCAAACTCTCTAGAAGGTAAGCATCCATATCCTCAGTTTCATATTCATCAATATCACTATTCCTGTCAAAGAATTTCACCACTTGTCTCATGCTTGGCCTAGCTTTGGCGTCTAGGCTCGCGCATATCATGCCTAATTGCAACACCCTTAAAGCTTCCTCTTCATTGAAATCTTGATTAGTCCTTAATCGACTATCAAAGGCGTTAATCAATTCGCCTCGTCTCATTAATTCCCACAGCCAATCCACTAAAGGTGGCTTGCCTTCCTCCTCTATAGGCCTCCTTCCACACATCACCTCCATAATTAGCACTCCATATCCAAATACATCGGTTTGTGTGGAGGCACGGCCAGTCTTGGCAAACTCTGGCGCCAAGTATCCCACCGTGCCAACAACTCGAGTCGTGCTAGCCACTTGACTATGATCATGCATTCTAGCTAGACCAAAATCACCTAGCCTTGCATTCATGTCCCTGTCAAGTAAAACATTGCTAGCCTTAATGTCCCTATGCAACACTTTTGATTCCCATCCCTCATGCAAGTATAGAACCCCTGATGCCACGTCTTTCAAAATCCTAATTCTGTCTTCAAAACTCAGCATGTTTCTCTCATTAGATTCAAACAGCCTTTTATCCAAGCTCCCATTTTCCATATAATCATAAACCACAATCATGCTGCCTCTATCTTTCTTGCACCACCCTCTTAATGACACCAAATTTCTTTGCTTTAGCCTACCAAGACTCGAAATCTCAGCCAAGAATTGCCTTGCCCCTTCACTGTTTTGGTGAGAAATTCGCTTTACTGCAACCTCTGAACCCCCAGCCAAAACCCCTTTATAAACCTTCCCATTACCTCCAATTCCAATCACATTTTCATCAGCAAAACCCTTTGTTGCAGCATCAATTTCTTGATAAGTAATCCTATGTGGCCAATATTCCAATTCCCAATCTTCCATATCCTCTCTTTCCTTTTTCATTCTCCTATTTCTCTTAATCAAAAACCATGAAGCTACAGCAATGACCACAACAAGAAACAAGACTAACACTGTCATACCTGCAATGAATCCCTTCGATCGATAAACTGGATCTTCAGGAAGCTCAAATGAAGGCAGCCCTTGTGTGATCAAACCATCACCTATCGAAAAATTCGAGTTACTAAAACTCCAAGATAAAATCTTGTGACTTTGAGCAAGTTCTCCAGTGGCTGCTGTAAACCCCACATACATCTCTTCCTCAAAAACCTGGGAAAGATTTAGGTGAAAATCCAACAAAGGCTGCTTAGGCCTTTTCATACCAACTGGTGCCATAGTTACACTAATGTTGAAATCAGCATAATCAATCCAAACTTGATAATTTCTTCCATTATTCAACTTTAAAGTCTCTAAAGACTCCTCATTTAGGCTACCATCACTATTATACTTATTTTTCTCATCAGGCCAATATCCTGCTTCATGAGCAAACTCTGATGCAAGAGAATTAACATCAATTCCAACATGGTTTTCATTTATATCATTGAATTCTTGATTCTTGAAAACATCAAACTCAACCCCAAAAACATGATTATCAGGATTCCCATTATTTGTAAAATTCAAGAAACCTAAATTCTGTGCAGAAGTAGTACCATCAATACCTGTGTGTGGCACAAACAAGAAAACTATACCATGTCCTGGTAGCCTGTCTCTGTAAGGAGCCATTGCAAAAATGAAAGATGTTGAAAAGGGAAGAACTTTAGATGAATTGGCTTCTTTTGTGACAATCTTTGAAGGGTACAGAGCTCTGCCAATTGAAAAAGTTGAGTCATTTGAAAGAGTAAGAATTCTAGATTCAATTGTAACATTCCCAAAAGTTAACACATCTGATTGTTTAAAGCCATTGAAGACAAAATCAGTTTCTGCAACTGATTGATTACAAGAAAATAGGGTTAATAACAGGTAAGAAAGAAGAAATTTTGGATAATATTGGTTCATTCTAAGAAAGAAGCAGAGCTAATTCACATGGATAAAGAATTATGGGAAGCAGAGAAAATGGGGAAATATCATTCTATTTCAGTAGTCACCAAGTATATTTGACAAAACATACTTGGTCAAAAAAAGAAATTCCCAATTTGGAAAATACTAGCAGAAGGGTAATTAAGTTATTAATGACTCGAAATCGCAATCTTGAAAACAAAGAATACTTAGCAATCTCCTTAATCTGACCAAACAAAAAAAACTTAGGCTGCAAATGTGAAGATGAAGAGAAACCTGGCGGCCGCTGCCAGCTTGAAGAAAAGTCCTGAGGCATAAAGTTTGACTCTTTATGTTTTTTTGGGGGAAGGTAAATAAAGGTATAATAAATCAAAGATATTATGTCTTTTTTCATATTAATTTGATTTTTAAAAGTATTAGTCAAAAGTTATAATAATTTTGATTTTAAAAAAAAGGAAATTGAATCAAACGTGTATATATTATTTCTGAAATTGGAATTGGAGAAATAAAGGTGCAGATGATATATTTTAGGAAAAAACTATAGAATTACGTATATTTCATTACCATATTTATTATTATCTATATTTTTCAAATATTACGTATCTTACAATTAATTAAGAGTTTCATACCATATATATGAAAAATATACATTTAGATACATGTATTTTTGCTACCAGATACACTAAAAAAAAGGGAGAGAGGCGGACGAGGTTGAAGAGGGAGGCGAGTGAGATTTGTATGTATTCCAGATATATACGAATACATAAATCTGCATATGATGTGATTAGTGGCCAGCCAGATGAGAGCGAGATTTGTTATGTATCTCAGTTACATGAGAATTCACTTAGATACAATATATCTATACCAAATTTGACCCATTGTATCCTCAGATACATGAATCTGAACGCATCTGAACGTATTTAAACGCATAAAAATATAGTAAAATATGTAATTTACAAACTAGAATATATCTAAATAATTACTCAATTTCTAAATTAGTGGAATCTACGTAAGTTCCTCATTTTATCCTATAAATTTGTGACATTTAAAATTCAACGCTTAGACTTATTTAATTATCTTTGTCGGCATCATAATTGTAAATTTAGGATTATAAAATCTAATGGAAAAATTGCTAACAATTGTTGTTGAGGCTAAATAATTTTAGGGCTAAACATTAAAGTCAACTGTCTATGAATTATTCCAACTGTCGTACACATCTTTAGAATTTATCAATTCCAATATTTCACAATTCTCAGGTACGTAGATTGTTTTTTTTTTTATTCGATATTATTATTCGTATTAAAATTTGATTAATTTGTGTTTACATCACGCAAGGCTTATTTGAGACAGATCTTCTAATTAAAATATTTTTCATATTCAAGACTTAAAATCGAATTCTTTGATTAAAAGAAAAACAACGTCATCGTTACACCACCTCGATTGATGACAATTTGGGTATGTAGATAGTTAATGACATGTTGAATTTCGTTTAGCCAAAGACATTGTCAAACAAGAAATGAATGAAGAAGAAGAAAAAATGCATGGGACAGTGATTAATGTAATATATTTAGGGCAAATATTTGGCATTTTGCTTATCCGTACGTAATAGTACATCCAAATGTTGTATACTACTCGATATAATAAATGTAAATGGCTAATAGGATAAGCTTTGGGAAATAATCGATATTTTACAATATTATAAGCTTTTCAGTCAAACTAATATTAAGAAAATGAAACAGGAAAAAGGAAGTGATGCTTTTGAAATGTCACCCTGATGAATGCCATTGAAATTTATAGCCTTTGGCATTTGATAGTCAAAGGTCGAGGTAGTAGTACGCATGCGAGTTTGATTAAATTTGTGAGTAAATTTGTTCAAATAAAATATTTATATTAATAAATTATTTATATATAAAAAAAATAAGAAATTTAGACTCAATTATTATAATTTAAAGTTATTATTGTAGTCATTAAATTAAAATTTTAACAAATTTCAGATCATTGAAGAGGAATCAAAAATTTCTATCAAGTATGTTCCTCGAGAGAAGAAAGAGAGAACCTTCCTCTACTGGAGAAAATGGAAGCGGCTTTTTTCCAAAATTTCAGAAAAAATCAAATGAAATTTTTTTCGTAAGACAAAAAAGTGATTCTTTTTTTTGCTAAAAAGAGAAGGTACGTATCCGAGTGAATTTCTGCCTGCCTTTGAAGGCTAGCTCCGAAGATAACATACCTATGCAAGTATGAAAAGTAAATGGAACATACATCTATCCTTTATCTTTTAGATGCTCATAATTTGACTTTTGTTGCTCTTTCAACGTCCATTAAATGTGGTATTTTTATACTATAATTTTCCAATAGTTGACATTTGAAATCTTTCATTTAAAGACCCCCTCTAAATTGGCAAATAAAGATATTTTTGCGACTTGCGTAGAAAGAAATTTGCAAAATTAAATTATTAAGTTGGATTTTATGTACCATAAGAAATTTGTTTTTTCTATTAATTTGCGGAGAATATAAAAATATTTAAAAATAAGTTATTGATATATAATTTTACTTTTAATTACAGCATAAGTTATTCATGTTTGTAATTTTATATAACTATCAAATTATCTTTTATTAGTTCAAACAATTAGGGAAAGAGAATTTCGCGTTGGCTGATGTGTGTACATATAACATCATGGAACAAAGAAACACTTATAGAATTGAATTGACTCAAAATCTATTTCTTTTATCATATTATCAAAGATATCCTCATTTCAATTGAATAATTTCAATATTAGTTTTTTCATTTTATATTATCCACACTTCAAACAGTCAATTCTATATATATATATATATATATACAAAGGTGTTGAAGAATCACATTATAGACTTATAAAAAAAATTTATTTATCAAATTTACAAACAAGATACACAAATTATCATGTAATGGGTTAGTGGCTAATATAGTGCTGATAGAGGTGACAATGACAACAACGACAATGGTGATGATCGTAGCCACGGATATAATTTAATACAATAACGAAGATAGTTTATCGACTGACAATAGTGGTTGACAATAGTGATGGTTATGATGACAACTGTGATTGATAGTAATGATCTACGGGGGATTGACAACAATAATGATAATGCTGATAAAAGAAGTGGTTAGTGATTGTAGTTGACAATTGTAGATAAATTATTGATGAAAGTTATCTATATAAAATACGGGCTTTTACTAATTTCATTCAAAATCTTGATAATTAAAATCTACTTAGATCAAATTAAGTGCTCAAACCTATGAGGTTATGAACAAATAATTTAAGAATTTAAAATCTAACCCATTCAGATATAGACTTTTGTTTAGTAAGTAGAAACAAATAAGACCTAAGTGATAATTATCATAAGTTCTCTAGGTAAGATGCTACCATATTGTAGGAAATATTAGGCTACCACCATTTATAAGGCCAAGGAATAATGGTGTGTTAACATTAATACAACTATTTAGTACGCCTAGTAGAACTTACCAATATATAAATCTTTGTCATTTGATACGGGACTGACTTTTTTTTTTTTTTTTGGCTCATAATTTCTAGAATATTTTTTTTTACTGGGAAAATGAGATAAAATAAGGTGAAATAGTCCATAGTTAAATGTGATTGTATTTAATTAACCATATAAATAAATATAAAATAAGGTAAATTGCAAAAAAATAAAAATAATTTTAAAGACAAATTTAATTGTTTATTTATGATATACTATTTATTTGATAACATAAATCACCACATTCACAAAACATCGTGGAATCGAAAAATGCTTTCGAAGTTGAGTCACACTTAAAATTCATTTCTTTATCATGTTATCAAAGACATGCTCACATGCATATGCTCATTGTTTGTAACAAATTTAAAATATATGAAAAATAAATCACCATAAATATAATTTTGTTTCTAGGCTATAGTGGCATATTTCTATATTGATCTCTTTGAGATTTATTTGATCTCCATTGATCTTTATGAACATTTAATGAATCTCAAATATTCGAGAGGTTTCTTTAAATGAATATAATATTCTTTATACATGCATAAGCTAGAGTAATCTCCAGAAATTCTAACTGAAGTTGAAGTAAACCACAGTGGGATGAAAATAGATAAGTATAATTTTAGAGTGTGTTAATTCTTATTAACAAACTAAAATGTCCCCTAATTAAGTTGGTGTAGCCCACATAGACCACGATACCTTCAATAATCTTTTTTGATTGTAAGAAACATATTATTTTTTTTGGTAATAACGGTAAAAGATTATCATTACCATCAAACCCAGTAAAAATAAAGAGCACATATACCTGGTAACAGGGATTAGGTCTCCTACAAAGCAAAAAACTTAATTACAAAGTAAAAGTTAAACAAAATTCCTACAATTTTGTGTTTTCTTTGAATTACTAAGTAATATGTAAGAAACATATTATTATTTTGTTTTATTCCTTAAAATAAATTAATTCCTCATTGCATCGTTGCTAATTTTCGTTTAATTCATTTCTTGAATATAGGAAATTTCGCAGGTATATCCTACATTAAATTGGAAAAATAATCTCCTAAATTGTTGATTAGACTCCTGATCCTGAACTGTGTGATCTCAGATTTGATTGTCCCACAAAACCCTAGAAGTTAGTGCTAGTTTTTTTTCCCACCCCCCACAAATCTCAAATTTAGCGACATTTATTTCTCCATCTTTTGTTATATTTTTCAATTTTTGTGCCAGTTTTGATTGGTTATGTTAATACTGTGTTCTCTTGGAAGTATTGCTGGGTTTCTGTGCTTGTTGTTTAGCTTCGAGATAAGTATTATGTGTGAGAAAAGAAGAAGCTAACTAGTTGCTGTGAAAAAAAAACTCAAAAACTCTCTTGTTGCATTCTCACATTGTAGGACACTGCTGCAGTGATTTTGGCGAAGTGGGGTGTCATTATTCGATCGAAATATAGTAAATTGAGGATTGGTTTTGATTATTGAGATCATTTGGTGAATTGGGTCTCGTTTTTCTTGGTGATTTTAGTGTATTTTTTCCATTATTTTGTGCCAAAAAAAGATAAATTTAGTCTAAAGATCCAGACTTTATAAGAAGATTTAACAGTTGGATGTGGATCAGAGATGAGAGGTGAAGTTAAAGGGTTGAGAGGACAACAATGACTATAGCGTCATTGGGTCTTCGTTTTTCATATCTGGGGGAGAGAGAAAAAGAACTAGCATAGGGTATGAAATCCTTGTTGATCCTTCTCTCCTCTTGCTCGACGAACCAACTTCAGGCCTTGATTCGTCCTCCGCAAGGAAGGGTTCTTCAGGGAGTTATGGATCATTGCAACAACAGCAATTCCAGAACGGTGGCTCTCCTTTCCAGACGTCACCCCCTGTTCCACCACGAAAGCCCCCAAAAATGTTCAAGGAGAAAGAAGGATTGTTTCTTTGGATCTGCAAATTTGCACCTAGAAAGAAGATTGGGATGATGTTATTATGTGTTGTGTCGGCCGCAGTGTTTTTGTGGGTCTTGTATGTTGGCAAAGGTTTGATCTCTAATCTTGGCCCATTGCCTAGCATATATCTGAATTAGTCCTATTGTTGGATGTTGTCTCTCCAATCAGCATATTGGAGCACTATCACTTTACATAGCTGGTACAGAATTCTGTCTTGATTTTAATGCTGACTGGAATCTGAGCTTCAGGTGTTCATGCACACTTGGAGATATTAATGTGGCACATTTTGGTTATAAGTAATAATATGGCATTGCCAATCCCATTTACTGTCTATTTTACTCGTAATGCCATAATTTCTGTGGGATTTTTAAAAAATGATTACTGTCTCTATACAGTTGATGTTATAGTGTTTATTATATCAACAACCGGAAAGCTTTGCATGTGATGACATTTTGATTGTATGCTTTTTCTTAGGTCTTTACTTGATTAGGAGATTTCCTGATTATGTTTAGTTTACACTGGATTCTCTTCCATTGTCCAATCTTGTTCTTCTGCCTCATGGCTAAGGAAATGGTCTTTGATCTGGCAGTTCCATATCCATATCTAGGAACTAGCACATAGAGATGCCCTCCATTAGTCTTTACTTTTGCCTCTCATGAGCTGAGCAATTTCAACTTGGTATCAGGTGAAGATACACAGGAACTTATCATGTCCATGAATAGTGGGGTGTTTCCTCCAGATACTGGACAGATTAGGCATATCGATTCGATAGAGAAAAATGATGTTGGAAAAATTGCATCAATTGAATCTCCTCCACCTCCACCTCCACCTCTTGCATATTTTAAAGGATATACTCTTCCTCCTGGGAATTCATGTGAAGGCTTCACATTGCCACCGCCCCCAGCAGATAAGAAGAGAACTGGACCAAGACGTAAGTTTGTTCATGACATGGTACTCTTAAATGTGTTTTCGTTTGATGTATTGTTTGGGGTGGAGAAATAAAAGATTTTTAAAAGTTCATAAGCCAATTATTTTCATGCTTTCGGTACTTTCAGCATGTCCAGTATGCTATCTTCCTGTCGAACAAGCTATTGCATTAATGCCAGATGCACCTTCCTTTTCTCCCGGAGTTAGCAGTTTAACTTACATCCATGAGGAAAATTTGAGTAAATCTGAGTTTGGAGGTTCAGAATTTGGTGGATATCCTTCACTGATGCAGAGGAATGATTCATATGATGTAAGAGAGTCCATGAGTGTGCACTGCGGGTATGCCTTTTTCTTTTTCCACGTTGGCAATTTATTTAGAAAATAGAGTCCAGGAGTGTGCACTGGATCATCTCTAAATATTTTTCCTTTTGTTTGTACTTTGGCAATTCTAATAACACAAGAAGCAGCTATGATCTTTTATCTGTTCGAAAATATTATAAATCTTTCAGTCACAGGTTTTTTATTTTTTTAATAATGGTTGCAATTTGTAACTTCGCATTTTAGATATTAATGATGATCGTTTACATTGTGGCATAGTTTGCCACATTCCTGAGTTTGTTTTGCTCTATTCTTCTGCACATCCTTGTGACAGATTTTTCAGGGGAGCCAGGCCAGGGCATCAGACAGGTTTTGACATTGATGATTCTAACCTTCTTGTGATGGAATCTTGTCGAGGTGTTGTTGTGGCATCATCAATATTTGGTATTGATCTTTCTATTCTTGTAAAGTCACATTGAGTCGCTGAGCCTGCTGACTGTTGTTGTAACAATAACAATTCCATTTGTGACCAGGTGCTTTTGATTTGATTCGGCAACCACAAAATATAAGTGAATATGCTAAAGGGAATGTCTGCTTCTACATGTTTGTGGATGAAGAAACAGAAAACTTCCTGAGAAATTCAAGTGAACTGGATAGTAGCATGAGAATTGGTTTATGGAGAATCGCTGTTGTTCATAATCTGCCTTATGATGATCCACGACGAAATGGAAAGGTAACCACCGCCCAGTTGTACATTGCCAATATTGAATAATATTGAATTTTGCAGACATAATCAGTAGAAACAATGGCTATTTATGAGGGTTCTTACTACTTTTCATGCTTATGTATATGAGAGAGCATTGATGCTTTCGAAAGGATTTTTGTGAAGTTGATGCAAGAGTAAAACATGAATAACTTAAAGGGATATTTGGTGGTTTCTGCATTTTTTTTTCTCACTAATTCTACTTTTTAAATATAATAATTCCCAGATCTATGTAGTTGTTTATGAATCCTTATTCCCCAGAAGTTGCTTTTCAAGCAATATAAGGTAGCCGTTATGTTTCATTTCCATTAAATGTTTTGAAGAAAATGAATGCAACGAGAGAGAGATTTTATGGGAATGTGTTTAAATTGATCAAAATCTCAATGAATGGCAGGCTCTGGATAACTGCAGCTAAGGTTTAGCAACCAGAACTGCATATTCATAATTGACAAGAAGCCTATTGATTTTTTCACGAATTATGAAAAAATTTACATGGCAAGTGAACTTGTTTTCTATTTATAGTTTGGATCCTTGCTCAAACTTGAATCTGATTGGGACTTGAATATTTTACTTGTACAGTCAAACCCAACTAGCTTGGAATTGAGGTGTAGTAGTAGTTGTTGTTGTGTAACTTGAAGTCTACAAATGAAACATACTATTATCTCTATTCTAAGAGCGAATTCTTGAAAGGAGCTGCTGGATTTTTTTAAAATTACGATAGTGTCAGGGCCAACTTGCACGCACCTCGAATATTCCACCGGGTATTGCTACCTCCCACCAGTACAGTGAATTCTCTCTCTCTTTTAAAAAATCAGAAGGCTGAGAGCTACCATAAGTGCATTACTTTTGGTTGTTTTCTTAATAAGCTAGTTTGAAAAATGCTCCAAGATTTGGTGGAAATTTTCTTGTTTGATGCACAACCATCTTACATTCTCTTCCTTTGGAGTTAGTTACATCTTTGAGACGCGAGTAGTCTTTTGGCTTTAGCTGTCACTTTACATGAATAGTTTTTATCCACACAAAGAGACTAGACAATAATTTCTGGATGGTTTCCTTTAGCAATTTGACTTCATGGAATGGTCTCCTATCATTATTTGAACTAGCAGCAAGTTTTGCCCCGTATACAGCCAGATTTGTGGCCATGTTAATGAATGAAATACAATTGCCTGATTTAAAAAAATAGCAAGTTTTGCCCAGTCTTTGTATTTTCTATTATTTGCTTCCTGGAATTTTCGAACTCAAAGAATAGGGAAAGAGACGCCTTTCAGTTAATTAATCAACTATGCCCTAATTCCAAAATTAGCTGAATTGGCTATATAAATTCCTTATATCCACTCCCCCCCTAAAGAGAAGTCTGTATTATTAGCTTTTTTACCTCTGGTGGTGCCATTAGAAACATTAATACTTCTTATGGAAGTCTAGCAGGAACCGGATATTTTCCCAAAAAACAGAGTTGCTGTTGAGATTTACTTACGTTTCATGATTCCCATAAGTTCGTTATAATAAATCTTTTTTTGATGGGAAACTTCTCTTCCCTATTGCATATGTTTAGTGACTTCATGTAGGAAGGTTTGTGCTTTTCTAATTGGATTAGGATTTAGGGTGACACACATATGCTTTTTTCTTTTATATTTTGCTTTCCTTCTTGTTATATTTCTATTTCTGTTAGCCTTCTGATCCACTTGGTATTTGTGTGTATGCTTCTGACACTATTAAGTATCAACTGAGTGGTTTGAGAAAGCTGCTTACCAGTTGATAGCCGAATTGTTGCATGGTTAGGCGAGTGCTTCTCCTTTATTAAGGAGTATTGTAGATAGATTTTGTGTAAGTGACAATTTGTTACCGTTGCAGGTCCCAAAGCTTTTGCTGCACAGGCTTTTCCCGAATGCCCGTTATTCTCTATGGGTTGATGCAAAACTTGAGCTTGTTGTGGATCCATATCAAATACTTGAAAGGTATATCTAAAGCTCAACCCACATTTTCATATGTACATAAGAAATTCTCAAGCTTAGCTACCATATGGTCTCCTATGGGTTTAATTTCATGTCCTGACGAAAGACACCAGGTTTGCCCTTGAGAACTATAGAATTAGGGGCTGGGTGGCTCTCATACATAGTATCTTGCACATCTTTAATCAACCCGGAAATATAGGAGACAATAGTTGTTTGCTAAGTGTACATCATGGGAGATTGCCCTAAATTCAATCACCTCTTCGAATTGACTTACTGTGGCATGCCACTTATGCTTAGTATAAGATATGCTCATGATTTTGGCGTGATAGTCCAAAATATTTTGCAACTTTTCAACAAGGCTTTTTATATGTTTGACACCTTACAGAGATAGAGAAGTCATACTGCTCAATGCTACCTGACTTAAGTGTAAAAATAAACATGTGAGAGCCCCGATTAGGCTTTGTTATCAGAAAAAAGTATCTTGCTTTGAAGGTCAATGTACTTCTGATAAATGGTTATTGAACTCTGCAATTATCGAATCCTAGCTTTCTGATTCAGATCTCCCTCTGTGTTCAACACAACTTGCTTAGTTGAATTATCTCATTTCTATGTCAGATTCTTATGGAGAAAAAATGCAAGCTTTGCAATATCAAGACACTACAGGCGCTTTGATGTGTTTGTAGAAGCAGAGGCAAATAAGGCTGCTTCTAAGTTTGACAATGCTTCCATCGATTTCCAGGTTGACTTCTATAGAAAGGAAGGTCTAACTCCATATACCAGAGCTAAACTTCCTATCTCAAGTGGTTAGTGTGTGATACTTGTGTATATTGTCTTTCTTTACTTCTTATGAATAATTCCTCTCCCGCTGATCCCTTCTTAAAATTAGCCATTTTTTGTTTGATAGGCCACTTGAGCATACTTATTATGTTTGCAGATGTTCCTGAGGGGTGTGTAATTATAAAAGAGCATATTCCGATCTCCAATCTCTTTACTTGTCTTTGGTTTAATGAAGTGGACCGCTTTACTCCAAGAGATCAAATTAGCTTTGCCATTGTGAGAGACAAGATCAGGGAAAAGACAAATTGGACTTTGAATATGTTCTTAGACTGTGAACGGCGAAACTTTGTGATTCAGGTGAGCTTTATGTATTTACCTTTTGGATTGAGTTGATTTGTAGTCTCGTTAATAGAATCTGAAAACAAAAGACCAGAATTCATCAAAACAGTTGTAATAGGTTAACGTGGGTGCCTGGTTAGTATTACTGCTAAATATCTATGGATTGTGCAGTTGCTATTGCTTGTCCACATATCTGTTAAAGTTTTTCTGTTGTAAAGCTGGCCTTTAGTTCTTCAAATGCCCTGCTTCGCTCTTTCTTTCTGGAATGATGACTTACTTCATGTGTGCTTTATTAGGAAACCCTGGCAATGCTTATTTCAGAAATTCCGTTATATGATAGATTGACTAACTGATCAAAATATGATAGTAGATTAAATTCCTGCCATATTTTCTACTATCTGTAGGGTTATCATAGAGACGTTCTTGAGCGCTGGCCTCCCCCACCTCCACCTGGTGCTATTGCGGTTGTTCATCCTCCACCACCTGTAATTGATGAAACTATGCCCAATGTTTCAGCATCAAGTTTTGTTACTAGTCCAGTCAAAAAGATACCCACGAAGCGTGGGAGAGAAAGGAAATCCAGACGTCATAGAAAAGTTATTCCGGGTTAGTTAACTTGTTATAATATTTATTTAGGCAAATTCTTATTCTTTCCTTCCCTGAAGTCAAGGATATTGATTATGGGGGGGGGGGGGGGGGGGGGGGGTTAGGGAAGGAACTGTGCAAGATGAGTTTTGTAGCTTTTGTTTACAAGAAAAGACGGTATTAAAATTTTCCGTCGATTCTTTTAGGAGGTGACCAATTTATTATTTTTTGTTGTATATAGTTGAGAGTCTAAAAATGTTATCAAATTACAGCCCATCATATATACTGAACATAAATTGCAAGCTTCCATCCTTAGAACTGAGAAAAAAGAAATTCACTTTTATGGTGACTTGAGTCTTAATTTTGTTACTGATAAGTAGTGCATTGCAAGTAATACATTTGTTGTGCCTAAAAGCTAGTGATTTATGTTCTCATGGGACTTTCATGGTTAAATCATTTGATTTGGCGAAAATATCAAGTGTTTTCAATATCATATAAAAGGTGATGACGGTAAGGAGCACAACAGGGGATATTTTTGCAATATCTTTTTATTTAGGCTTAAGTCATCGACAACCATTCAAAATTGTCCGCATAATTCATTTAAACACCTTATCTATAAGTTATACCTATTGAACACGTAACTTATTTAAAATAAGTATCTATTGAACACTTTTTACGAACATGGCATGGAAAGTGTATTACACTCCTATTCAGGCGTGCGAACTTACATTATTAGCTATATATATATATATATATATATTATTTATTTTTTAATCTCTTTCTTCTTTGACCATGGCTTCTTCCAACACCATCACCATTTCCACCGCACCCGCCACTGTCATTACCACCGCACCCGCCATTGTCATTACCACCATTCATCCATCTCTTTCTCTCTTATCTTCAGCCACTTCACCTTCTTCCTCACCATTGTCTTTTTCAAAAATCAATTTTTCTTCTTGAATTGAATTTCCTTCGGCATCCAAAACAAAAACAAGACAAAAAGGAAGAAAATGGAGATACGTTCAGCTGCAAATCAAACAATTTTATATCTCTTTTTAAAAATGAATAATTTCTTCTAAAAAATCTTAATTCCACCATTAATTATGAAAGAGAAAAGGAATAGAAATGAAGAAATTGAAGAATGGTTTGATTTCAAACAAACAGTTTCAGAATCCCTTATTTAAAACTAAAAAATCTCTTCACAAACAGTTCAATTCCATCATTAATGGTTGAATTTTCTTCAACTTTCTTTCGAATCTGAGACGAAAAAATGATAAAAAATGAAGAAATTAAATAAGAACATGTAATTTCCTATTTCATTTTTTTCTTTAAAAACGTAACTGCATTTATTTTTAGTTGAATTAAGAAAAACGATGAATTAAGCAATCGATAATGGCAACAATGGGTGGATGATAGCAGTTTGAATAGAGGAGGTTGCAGCTTGCAGGGTGGGCAGACATGCCCTTTGTTTTCTTTCTTTTCTTTATAAATTTTTAATTATTATTTTAAATAAAAAATGCCATATGTACATCATTAATTCATCAATTTGTCACGTTATCGTGAGTGTGTTACACATATTTTTTACTTTTAGCTGATTGTTAATAAAGTGTTCAAATGGTTCAGATTTAGGTTGATAGAGGTTTTTAATAGATATAAGGTTAAGTTGAGGTGTTCAAGTGAATTATGCGGAAAACTTTAAGTAGCTGTGGATGACTTAAAATTTGTTCTATATTAAAAGTAAATTATATATATGTAACATAAATGTATTATAAGGTATAAAATATGTTTGATACTTTATAAGTGTATTAAAGTGTGTGATAAATGTATTATTCATGAATAAAATTTGTATCATATATATTGTTATTTGTAACATGTATTAAACTGTATTATAAGTGTCCAGTGAAAAAAAGTTGTTATTGCGATCAATGATAAATATTAAGGGCCTGTTTGGCCATGCGATATGGTATTATGATACAGAATCATAATATAGTATCATGGTATGGAATAATGAGATGAATTAATTGAAGTTTTGTTTGGACATGCGATATGTAATTTTTGTGTTGTATATTTTCTCATAAACATAAAAATCTCATAAGTTGTAAAACTATTAAAATTGCCCCAATTGTTTATTCAATCTTATCAAATAAACAAAAAATTATAAAATCGCATAATAAATTATTACAAAGCTATTTGTTCTCCACTTAAGTAATTGTTTCATCTAACTTTAATTTAATGAAAAAACAAATGAACATAAATTATAGTGTACTAGTCTTTAATATAATCCTTCCACATAATACGGACAATTTTCTCATGTTGAACTTGCATTTCTCGATCATGTGACCAAAAAAATGAACCAACATTGTTACTTTGAGCCATTTGTTGGTCAATATCATCCGCAACTATATTTTCATGCTCATAGACCATAAATATTTCATCACTTTAACAATCGGTTGGTGTGAGTTAAAGTGACTATATGTTGGTGAGAATAATAAATTTTAAAAAGTAATGATGTGATTATAAATTTTATTTACATATGAAATAAATGGTTAGTAGATATAAATGTGGGGTTGTTTTAATAAATATAAACTTGTGGATCAATTTTTGTATTAAAAATATCTCAAATCATGATATGGCATTACCATATAATTTCATATCATGGTTTTTGGAGAATATGGAATCACATCTCATGATATGAAATCATGAGATGGAATCAGAGTAAAATCGCATGTCCAAACGCTGATTCCATCTCACGATAACATATCGTGATATGGTATCGCATGGCCAAACGCCTACTTAGGGCCCGTTTGGCCATGCGATATGGTATCATGATATGAAATTATGATATGGTATCATGATATGGAATAATGAGATGAAATTGAAGGTTTGTTTGGATATGCGATATGAAATTTTTGTGTTGTATATTTTCTCATAAACATAAAAATCTCATAGGTTGTAAAACTATTAAAATAGCCCCAATTGTTTATTCAATTTTATCAAATAAACAAAAAATTATACAATCGCATAATAAATTATTACAAAGTTATTTGTTCTCCACTTAAGTAATTGTTTTATCTAACTTTAATTTAATAATAAAAAATAAACATAAATTGTACTTTATATGCTCATATCTCTCAACTACTCTTACAAATAACCTATAAAGTAGAAAAAAAACATACATTAGTGAGTAAATATTAACTTAGAAGTTAAATACACTAAGATAAAAATTAACAAACATCACTAACTTCTAACTATTTACAAGAAAAATCAATAGTTAAATATTATAGAATAACGAAATTTTAAAAAGTTACCACAAGTTTGAGTCAAAAACACTTCTAAAAAAAATTAATCAAAAAAATTATAACTAGTCCGCTTGACTAAATATTAATAACTAATTGATCAAATTTTTCCCAAGTCCTCAATCCATTGGACTTGGTATTCTTCAGTCATGTGAACGAACATTTTGCGAATACTAAGATTAAGAAAGTGCGGCACCGCCAATGAAAATTGTCTTTTATCAATATTATGCTTAGTCATAAGATTAAGACTTTTTTTTTATTATGAAAAATCAAAAAAGTATTACTCCCTTCGTTCTTATTTATATTCACCAAATGAATTTCTACTTTATCATTTATATTCACCAAATTTAAAGTAATAATAAAATTTTATATTGGTGAGAATAATAAATTTTAAAAAGTACATGATGTGATTATAAATTTTGTTTACATATGAAACAAATGGTTAGTAGATATAAATGTGGGGTTGTTTTAACAAAATATAAACTCATGGATCAATTATTATATTAAAATATCTCAAATCATGATATGGAATCACCATATAATTCCATATCATGGTTTTTGGAGAATATGGTATCACCTCTTATGATATGGAATCATGAGATGGAATCAGCGTAAAATCGCATGTCCAAACGTTGATTCCATCTCACAACACCATATCGTGATATGGTATCGCATAGCCAAACACCTACTTAGTATTTAGTATTTGAATACACTATTATTTAAAAGTGAGCTAGAAAACAAACTATAAATTATTTTTTAAATTTGAAACATAACGTGAAATTGATTTTAAATTCTCATCGGACAAAAATAAATTTTCAAATAAAATCAATTATTTCCTCAGTCTCAATTTATGTGGCACTTTACATTTTTCGAGAGTCAAACAATTTAAGTTTGATCGAAAATTTGCACTTGAAATCTTCAATTGTTTTGAATTTTTTATATATATTTATAAACTATGTAAAAAATATTATAAGACAACAATTATTAACCCAAAAGATATAAAAAGATCTATGAGAAATTTTCAATCAAAAGAACTCCATAATAGAACTGTTTTGTTGAAGCTTAAAGTGAAGGTTGGATGGGAGGGATCCACAGTAAGTATTATTTAATCTCAAATAAGCACATAGACAGATAAAGCAAGCAAAGGATAAATTTATCTCAGAATTCCAGAAAAATCAAAAGAGCTACAGCAAGTTGAAAATCAAAAGTTGTAAAATAAAGTTAAATAACAAACGAACCCTCAAGGTTACATAGTTAATTCAGGAAAGCACACACATCGATCGAGACGTGCGTGCTTATTCTCTCTTATATATTAGTTGTATATATAATTGTTGAATATATTTAGTTACTTTCTTATAGCAGATTACAAATATAAATACAATTCTTCGCTCACAATATTGTTGAAAAGTTTAAGTTTTGAATTTGTATTTCAAGTTTCAACGTCTAATATGATAACAATGAAATGATGAAAGTGAAAATTTTGACATATAATATAATAACAATGAAAAGATTAGAGGTTTAGGTTTTGGATTTATTTTTTGAGTCTCGACGTCTAATATGATAACAATGAAATGATGAAAGGTTTAAGTTTTGGATTTACATTTCAAGTTTCAACGTCTAAACAATGTTTTTTTTATGAGATAAACGATATTACTTTTTGAATTAAGACATCTCAATATTAGGTCTAACCAATGTTTTAAAAACGGGGGTGTGAGGCGACTCGTTTTATACAGTACGGAACGAGGCGTAAGTCCCGAGACACGGGGCGTAAGTCCCATGATCTACGGTGCGTAGTATCATGTATATTCAATTTTATAGCTTTATTACTAATAAAATAAGCAAAAGTAAACCTTTCAATGATTTTACAAATAAATTTTTATAAATAACCTATATTATAATATGATTTTTATTTGAGACAAGTATTAATAATCAATAATGAATAAAAAAAGTATTATAATTATTATTTGAGAAATATCATTACACCAATAATAAAAAATATGATTTAAAGCAACAAAGGTTCAAAAAAAAAAAAACATCCGGCCCTACGTTTTTACGCCTAGGACTTACATTTTATGTCAACTACTCACGTTTTTATGCTCAAAGTTTACGCCTCAAATTTTAAAACTTATGCCTTATAAATCTACATCTTTAATTTACACCCCGCTCCGAGACTCACTCGAAAAACGGTTTTCAAAACACTGGTCCTAACTGAATTTTTAAATATAATTTATAAAATATGTTGAGAACATTATCATTAATCTTTATTTCTAAATGTGAGTCGTATTACCGAATCCATCCAAACCTTCCGCCTCACTCTTAAAACCTAGACTAGATTTTCATCAACTCCTAGTATTCATCACTTCCTTAATATCCTTTTGCAATGACAAATGTTTAATCTTTAACTAGACATAATAATTAAGCACAGAGATAATGAATTATCCAATTCGTTACTTTCTTGTTACTAATCATATATAAAAAAAATATTCTATATATAATAAGCCACAATGCAAAGATTTTTATGGTATTTAGTTACATTGTAACTATCTTGTTAGTTTTCAACCAAAAGGAGTACTTCTTTTAAATAATAAATATGTCATTGTATGAGCTATTTATTACTCATTCCTTTTGAATTTGTTAATCTGATTTTGATCTGACACATAGTTTACGAAAGTAAATTAGATTTTGAGAAAAAACATTAAGTGATACTTGAAGTTGTCCCAAATTTTCAAAAAGACACCTTAACTTTGTGTGCGTCCTATTACCTCACAAAACATTCAAAATCACAATAAATACACATTTTTTACACATATTTCCACTTTGGGCAAAAAATCCTTCGAATGTGCAATTTCTTAAAAACAAAAAGTCGCACCCATTATTGATGTATTGAAGGATGCTTTGGTAATTTCCTATGATGAATTCGTTTTGTTTGTTTCTTTTAAATTTATTTTACTATACTAAATAATTGTATAAAATATTATGAATCACGATAATTAATTACTTAAATATTTAAAAGATATAAAAATATATAAAAGATCTGATTGACTCTTCAAATTTTACCGGTGACACATAAATTGGGACAAATGAAATAATATATATTATTTGAAAATTTCTTAGAAAGTACTATAAATTACAGTAATTAACAGCTATAAATATTTCAAAGACAAAAAAAAAAAAGATTGAATCTCAATTTTTTTTAAGTACTACATAAATTGAGAAAGAAGAAATGACCTCTATTATTTGAAAATGACGTAAAAATATTACAAATCATACAATAAGAATTAACAATTTTAAATTTTAAAAGACTTTAATGCTTTATACTTATTCTATTTCCACTTTGGACAAAAATATCCTCCCAATATGCATATTTTTTTAAACAAAAAGTGGGACCCATTATTGATGTATTCAAGGATGCTTTGGTAATTTTCCTATGATGAATTCGTTTTGTTTGTTGTTTAATTTTTTTAAAATAATTATATAAAATATTATAAATCACAATAATTATTTACTTAAATATTCAAAAGATATAAAAATATGTAAAAGATCTGATTAACTCTTCAAATTTTATCGGTGACACATAAATTGGACAAATGAAATAATATATATTATTTGAAAATTACTTAGAAAGTACAATAATTTACAGCAATTAACAATAGAATATTTTAAAGACAAAAAAATTGATTGAATCTCAAAATTTTATTAGTACCACATAAATTGAGAAAGAAGAAATAACCTTTATTATTTCAAAATTGCGTAAAAGATATTACAAATCATATAACAATAATTAGCAATTTAGAATGTTAAAAGACATAAAAAATTTTTTACCATAGTTAATAATAATTACAAATTTCAACTATTTTAAATTAATATTAAAGTTTGATTAACTCTTTAATTTTGTCTTTGTCACATAAATTGAAACAAAAAATGATACATATTGGGCCCGTGCTAGCACGGGCTCCGATGTCTAGTATATATATAAAAGAGAATCCTAGGTCCGCCTACGTGGCGCCACCACAATCAAGATTCCCTTTTAATTTTTTTATTTTTCAAAATTAGCATTCCCTTTCATGAAAAGTTGTAACTTTTACGAAGAGTTGCGACTTTTATGAAGAGTTGCAACTTTTATGAAGAGTTGCGACTTTTATAAAAAGTTGTGATTTTTATGAAAGACTATGACTTTTCCAAAGAGTTGCGACCTTTCCGATAAGACACAATAAACATTCATTCACACTCCCTTTGTTGTCTATAAATAGAAGGATTTCTTCTAATTTTAAAACAACGAAAATTCTAAACTTTTTCTTCTTCTTCTGTACAATTAAATATTTGTGTACTTTGCTCCTGTTAAGTGGCTCACTGACACCATTATTTTTGTAGCAATACATTGGTGAATAAAATCGTTCTATCATGAGACGATCTATTCATTTAAACCTCGGGTACTAGAGGGGAATAATTTTCTTAAGAGGACAATGTGCATTCAGTGGGCTCGACTTTTTCTTTTATGTTTTATTTTATTATTACAGATCCTGATATGTTTTTTACAGTCATTAATTTATACTTATGTTATTAATTGTTGTTTTTGAGTAAATGTTTTAAACTTTGTTGTTTATGTTTATGCTTTTGATCATTATGTTGAAGTAAAGATATGTTAATCAAGAGTTTGATGTAATCAATACACTATTGGTGTCATGTAGATTAGAATTCTTAAACTTGTAAAATAAATGACTTCGATCTTTATAGAGTTTTCAGTAGCTAAAAGATCCATGGGATGTCCAAGAAGGGACTTTTAATTGTTTAGAAGTTATGGCGGTTCCACACTACCTTGGAGGTTTTGTTATTCAACTTTCTATCTTATCGATGCATACAATCGATTAGTGCCATCCAAAAAATAAAGGAATGTAGTGGGATGGTAAGTATTGTACTCAACCTTAATAAAAAATTTGGGTTCAAATGTTGGATTGGAATCAATAAATTATCCCTCAAAGTAGGATGAATCCATATTAATTAAATATTAAAGAAATAATTATCTCCTTAAAAACATTAGATTAAAAGTCGCAAAAAAAATAATAAAGTTTTAACCATATTGATCGAAACATAAACTACAAAATATGTTTTTTTGGCTATCAAAGTAGTGTCATCGACTGCGAAAGATTTTGAATAAGGGACTGCAAGACATCATTTATCCAAATATTTGAGCGACATACGTTATTTCATTGAACTCCAAGAAATGTGTTTTTAAATTTTAATTAACTTATCAAGTACACAACTAATTATATAAGATGTATAATATTTAGATTTTGTATGTAGAGGCCTTGAATAGGAGAAAAACTCTCGCAATTGATGAATAAAATGTTTGTACCACTTTTGAAAATACAAATATAGAGAATGAAACAATTACATATCTTTTCTAAAAACTTTGATGATGAATAAACTACAGTAAAATGAAGAATTGATAACAAAATGCATAAACACTTAGAATCAAATCTTCTTGGTTTTAAGATTAACAAAATATTCCATTTCATCTTTGGGTAAAATATTCTTGACAATTTATCGTAGGGCTGTACTCACTCGAAAACACTTACATCAAATGTTCAGAAGTAGATTATTGACGTAGTTCAACACCGCGCGAAGCACAACCAATTTACCTAGTACTCATATAATTTGTTCTATCTTCTATCCCGCATAAATTATACATAGATTCTCTTATAAATTAGGTAAGTAATAATTATGTAGGATTACAAAAAACGTAATCAAACATCGTATAAAAATAATAGATGAATAACTTTTACACAACATTTGAAAACCTACCAACCAAACATTGTATCAAAATTAATACATGAATAACTTTTTTCCTATTTCCAAACCAAACATGTTATTCATGTATTAGCTTTGGACTTATCGAGCTACCAAATTGTTTTCAAAAGCATATATCATGAGGAAAAGTGTTTCAAAAACATGCATCAATCATGTTTTAATAGTTGTAATGTACTTTGTGAGCATTGCAATTACATCAGGAGATACTTGGGAGGCTGCTTTCTTCAGATGTTGAATCTTTTGCTCTGTTTCTATCTCAAGCCTCTTTTCAGTTGAGTCTGAACTTCCACTGGTCTGTGTATGAATTCAATGAACAAATAAGGTATTTAATTGATCAAATGTCAACATGAATATCCTAAGAGTTTAAAAATTAATTTGTAACGAGAAATACTAAATTTGTTTGTCTGGTTTTAACTTGATAAAAAGTTTAAGAAAGTAAAAGAGAAATTAAAACCTCAGATAGTTTCTGCTTGTATTCAGCTTCGAGATGGGAACGATAATTTGTCACTTCCATCTCAGCCTCTTCTTTTGCTTGCCTCAATCTTGTCGTTTTAACTGAAAAGTACCAAAACACATAAAAATCCTTACAAAGAAAAAACAGCTCAATTTCCAAAAATTTACCATTTCTTGCAGCATAAACAATTTGTTGGGCTTCCTGTTCAGCAGTTAGTAGCATTTGAATGCCTCCTTGTCCTCTCATTGAATCCATCGCTACTTCTAAGCCTCAATATGAAAGAGGTGGTAGAGTCAGAATTTTGTTCACTAAAGGTGTTCAATATATATATATATATATATATATATATATATATATATATATATTAATAATTAATTAATTTTAACCAGATATAAATGGTGTAATCGTCAATTCAAAGGGGTTCACATAAAACTCTTACGCCTTTTTTGTGGGAAAAAATATATTTTGAACACAAAAAGGTAGATAAAAAATTGAACCTAAAAACGAAGACCAAGAAGAATAAAATCCGTCATAATCCACATCTCATCAGACTATTTGGTTGATGGGCAACAAAAGAGTATATATATATATATATAAACATGAAAGATTTGTAGAAAGACTGTTGCGGAAAAGATAAAATATACACAAATCTTATCCTACTGCAATTAATGTTTTATATTTCAATAAAAAAGTCTGCTTATCGAATAAATAAATATGTACCTAAAAATGGTTGTATTAAAGCTTGGACCTGTAGAGAGTTTCTTTTATGAACAAAGAAAGTTTGGATTTGGATGTCAAAGGGAATAAGGACGGTTCAAATGAAAAAATATGGATCTGATTTTAATAGGATAAATTATAGGGTTCCTATTTATCGTCCTTTGTCCTGGTAAATAGGATTCTTGTTACAACATATGAAACAACTCGGTCAACAACTAAAATGTAATAAGCCACTTTGGCCTATTAGTTGGGAAAAATACAAAAAAAAATAGTTTTTTTGTTTTCAAAATTAAAAATGGCATTATAAAATAGGAATTGTGATTGATCGTGAAATAAAATTGAGTTGTTTTTGAATTTGTGTGAGTAATTTAGAGTAAAATATTTTTTTTCCAGATATTATGGCCAACTATATTTTCCAGAGTTAAACTCCAAGAAAAAGTGAAAAAATTTAATGGCCAAATGTGTTGGGTAATTTTCTTAAGTTTGTTACAATAATTGAGTTTAAAATATTTGACTAGTTGAAAATATAATTCGAAATTGTAGGAAAGAAAGTAAATACTTAATATTAGTTCAACATCAAGTTACACAGCCATTAACCACAAGCCTAGGTAAAATAAATAAAAATATTTTATAAATTGAGATATTTCATCAAATTATTTTATATCTTTCATACTCAATAACAAATATTTTGATATAATATTATTTTTATCCTACCAATCAAATCATTCCGACCCTGAGGGTGAAAGTTTAGCGGTAAATCTGAATCGGGTTAATTGTTAAGAATTGTTACCGAGTAAACTCGACAGAAACTCCATCTTCAACCTCACTCTTAAACCCTAGATTTTCACCAGTCCCACATCACTCCAAAACCCTTCTTCTTCGTCAGCTCAAAGCTCAGCCAAACAATGGCAAATCGGCGATGCCTTCAAACCCTAACCCGTCATTTATCATACCTTCTCTCTCCAAACCCATCTCTTTGTTCACTCAATTCCATTTCCCCTCAAACACTAACCCCAGCACTGCTCAATTCCATCAACACACTAACTTCGTCTCCCAAATGCCCCCAAGTTAGCACTAAAATTTCGTCTTTCCACCGGCATTTCTCTTCGAATCGACCGAGCAATAGCGACGAGGAGGAAGAGGATGAAAGTGAAGACGAAACAGATTATGATGACGACGGTGATGATGACGTTGAGGGCTTGGAGTCGAATAGTGAGCCCGGCAGAGAGTACACTCCGGAGGAGAAAGAGCACGAGGCGGCAGAAATTGGGTATAAGGTGATCGGCCCACTTCAGAAATCGGACCGGGTTTTCAAACCATATGAACCCGTTTATGCTGTTATTCAGGTTCTCATTTCCTATCATTTTGCTGTTTCGTATATAGCTCAATCCTAAATTAGTTGGGTTTGGGATACACGAATCCTCAATATCCATTAAGCTGTTTTCTGACTGATAGGCATTGCTAAATGACACTGATCTCACTTGAGCCAGCCTAAAAGGCATGGCGAAGTCCAGTCCAGTATTTTAGGGGAGGAAAATGTAGTGAAATAGACAATGAAGATGATATACATGTTGGGATAAAATGAAGTAGCTCTACTTTGTTGTTGAAGTTTTTGTAGCTGTATGAGGATTGAAGAGGTTTTCTGTGTGATGTAGATTGGTTCCCACCAGTTTAAAGTGAGCAATGGCGATTCCATTTTTGTGGAGAAACTGAAGTTCTGTGAAGTCAATGACAAGGTGAGTTTGGTTTTCACTTTCTGAATGTTGTGTAGAAAGTTGATGTCTTTTTGTTATAAACATTGTTAACTGAGGCAGATCTTGGATTTTAAGTCAGTGGATGCATAGTACAACTGTAAATATTGATATTTTAGCAAGAATTGGCTCAACTATAGCTGTAGTTCAAGTGGAGGATCCCTCTTCTTTATATTGTATCAATACTTACCTTTAAATATTCCTTACAAAAATTAGAAGGTTGGGGGTTGATGCTGTCAAAGGTCAGGCTGAATTTTGATCCTGTTCATTTAAGCTCTCTTATTTGTTAAAGAAAGGGAAGGTGATGCTAATTATAAGCAATATTTTGTAGCTTTATTGGCCTCAACCTGGGGATATGTTATTTGATTCAGAACTGATGAAGCATAAAATACTTCTTTTCTTACTGAACCTTCAATAAGAGTCTGATAAACAGTATGGCCTCTTATTGCAATGTGTTCTTTTGAGAAGTTTTATACTTGCTATAATCCCCATGATTTATCTATAATTTTTATTAATTAAAGAAACCTTTATTATTTTATAAAAGCAATGCAACTTTCTTTCTTATCCAAAAAAAAGAAAAGAAGAAGAAGAAGCTATGCAGCTTTTCTTTAGTTATATAAAAAATAACATGCAACTAAGATGAAAAATCTTGAAAATCATGCAAATAGTCCCTGTCGTTGACTTTTTCTTTAAATCTTCACCTTTCTTTTAAAGGTGAAATATAAATGCATGTTACAGTTTCCCAATTGCTCTAATATACTGATTACGAAGTCTGGTAACCTTTTCTGTGATTCTGAAGACCCGTTCATGTCCTATTAAGTGCCATGCCAAAAGTTCAGTATACCATATCAGTTAATCAGATTCTTTAGAAGAAGGGTCTACAAGATGTAATATGTAGGTGTAATGACATTGGGAGGGTTCATGACACTATTTGTTTCAATGGAGAAGAATTAAGAAATTTTTTATTATCAAAAAAAGGGTAATATACATTTTTGTTCTACAGTAAAAAGAAAAGAAAAAGGAGACTTGCATTCTGTTGTTGAAAATGAACATCTTTTGAGATATGCTTGCTTAGAAGTCTTGGTTACCCTTTAAAACTACTAATTGTTTTTTAAATCATAAGAATTTGTGGTTTCCCTTTGAAACTGATTCTTTTGATATGATTTCATACTAAAGCCCATTTTTTTGGTTTTCCAATTCTGTTGGAAATAACTACTAACATATTCATTCTTTACAAACAATCTTCTGTCTCAGTTTTAACAAAAATAAGTGAGAAACAACCTTATCACCAATATGTATAGTATGGTTCGTGTTTTCTTGAGAGAATATTAGTTCTAGTACAATCTGAAATAAAGGTCTAATGTTCAGAAATGATGCAAGACCAAATGGGGAATCAATGTTGATCCATCTTGTGTTTTCTGCCATAGTCACTGTGAAACAAGGGGTCATTTGTATGTTGACTATGCTGAACTGCTGATACTAAAGAGTTATGGAACATATTGTTGCACTGGCTTCACAGTCGAAGCTATTTAGCACACATGGGATCATCACTTATAGTGAGCTATTCAGAATGGAAAAGGATACTCACATGCAGCTCATATTTTTAAATTGATGTATGCTAAAACTGTTCATTCTATCTGGATAGTGAGAAAATCAGATAGTAGTATTTTAGAAGAAAGCAAGAGACTTGGGAAAGCATTGCTAGGGAGATAGCCTGCATACTCAACATCAGAGGAACTGTAAAAAATTGGAGTGCACTGTAGTATTTCCTTTTATAGTTTATATGTCTAGGTGTTGAGTGGGTATGTGTCCTAGTGTTTTCTGTGTCTGCTTAGGGACTACAAGATACTCTCCCTAGGAGGTGAGTTCAGTTCCAAAGCCTTGAGTAAAGACATACTTTGTATTTGTTTGTTAGGCTGTTCTGGACAACTTAATGAGTTAAGATTTAGCTGTGGTTTTGCAATAATTACTTTGGTAAGTTATAAAGAAGTTAAATTACCAAAAGGTTATAAGCTACATAATGTAGGATTGTATGGCCTGTGCTTGACCCTGATGAAGCTTGCTCTCTGGTTTTCCTTATCTACTTCTTTAGTTTGTGCCTGGTCTGACTGCCTTGTACTTGTGAGAAAATGCTTGCACATTGGAATCTCTGTTGTGTGAATATCTTTATCATAACAAGAACTCTGTTGACTGAATACAGAATTTATCATGCCATTGTTTTATTTTCAGTTGATTTTAAACAAGGTTCTGCTTCTGGGCTCAAAGACACAGACAATCATTGGCAGGCCTATATTGCCCGATGCAGCTGTTCATGCTGTTGTTGAGGAGCATGTAAGATAGTTGTGTCATGACTCTTACCTTTTTTTTCAGCCTCTTTGCATATTGATTTGTGGATTTTCTAATCCTTTCTGACTAATATACTGTCATTCTCATCTACCTAAGCTTTGGTGGTCAGAGTTACTCGGTACTTTGAGAATAGGAGGTAGCAAGTACCCAATAAAATAGTTGAAGTGCGCGTAAGCTGGCCCACTCACCGCTGTCATTAACAAAAAAATACACATTCATTCTCGTAAAGTTTGAGAAGTTGGATATAGAAATTCCTCAAACCACTCTTTGATGCAGATTTTCAGGCTCTGAGCTTGGCTGTTTAACTTAGTTTCGTTAAGTTAAAATATGTATATGTACAGCTTTATCTCAATTCAGATAGATTAAGAAATTTAATCTGTCCTTGTCTTGGTCCAGGCATTAGATGCTAAAGTACTGATATTCAAGAAGAAGAGACGAAAGAATTATCGACGAACACGAGGGCATCGACAGGTTAGTCATCTATTCATCGATACGAAGGTTAAAGAAATATGTTTATAACTTTTAACTTGTCATCCTCTTTTCTTTCTTATTTATTAGGAATTAACAAAGTTGAGGATTACGGATATTCAAGGAGTTGAAAAGCCTGAAGTGGCACCAATTCTCAAGACAGAGAAGAAAGATGCAAAGAAGGTAGCAGTAGCAGCTTAAAAATGGTGAGATGGTTAAAGAAAGCTGCTTGTGTAGGGGATTTTTGGCATATACAGCAGACACAGTCGGCATTTTCCATTCTCGTTTTCTCTTATAAATTGTGTTAGAACTCAGATGCCACATGAGGTCAGATGGAAGGGAATGAATTTGTTGTAGGCTTTAACATAGTCAAATCTTGAGGATATGTATTTGGTTATGATGATAGAATATAGCTCATCAAAGCTAAAGAAAATAATATTTCTTGCAAAGGAGTATTTCCTACTGTTAAAGCAGTGGCGACTTTTTCTCATCTATTTTCTGGTATGTCCTTTCCTTGTGTTACTGTCGGACAGTAAATACCTACTGCTCCGAATATTTACACTAAACCATGTTTTCTTTGGTTTCTGCCTGCCTTGTATCAGCTTACACTGAATGTTTGGTTTTTGCATTGACTTGTATAAAAAATTAGCATTGTTTCGTTCCAGTTTTATTGGATGTCCCCAAAGGGACATGTAACATTAGCATTGTGACCTTGATTGAGCTAAACCTATAAAGCTATTCTGGTAACAGAAATCAGAATAGGTCTAAATATTTCCATATCAGTCTACAGACATGAAGTATCAATCATATGGCTTTTGATCTTTTAAGTTCTAGATAATATTTGACAAACACATGTGGCATTACCAATATCTGATTGAACACCTTGGATAAATAGAGATTCAAACAGTAGCCACCACAGACACTTCCCAAGTCTACAGACTGTCCCACTTGTTGATAAGAGAAGATGTTTGGTGTATGCAAAGCCTAGCTTGCAGCTATATCTTCTTAGTTGACTCCAAAACAATACTTAAGATTAGGATGAATTCTATCTCTTCACTTTCTGTCACCTCCATGATATAGTAGTTCTTTTGCTTTCTTTAAAAGCATCTTACTTTATCCCATGCAATTTTTTTCATTTTCTTTCTTTCGATTATTATATTGGGTACGTTCAACTTTCAATTAGCCAAGGTATCACGTAACGTTATCCACCAAAACTTACACGAATGAGATTTTCTGTGCTAACTGGCTAAACAAGTTCATTGAACATCCCTTTCTAATCTTTGTAATCATATTTCCTCTTTAGAAACTCAAACTCTTATATAATCTCTCTTTGTTTATGATTAAGTTGTGCTCTTTAGTGCTAATGATTAAGCTTTTGGGATATAGCTTCCCCCATAAATACAAAAGTACTTGAAGTGGACCTTGATTTATTTATTTATTTATTTTACATTTTTTCTCTTTTTGAAAAAATAAGTGGATATCATTAGAGCTAGGTATTATTGATGAACAAATTAAAGCTAGGAATGGAATAATAAGACCTCTTAGTGCTCCAATTTGTAATTTTTTTTTTAAAAAAAAGAACTAATAATGGAATCCTTTGTGTCAATATAAAATAGTCCCTCCCACTAACGACGACTCTATTAGCCTCCCACTCCACTCACAAAACTTCATTTTCATTAGCATGTGTAACCATATTCTACAGAAAATAAACATAATTAATATCTTAGTTGGTATCTATAATGTAGGACTATAATTTGGTAGTAAACGCTTTTTCTAGTGAGTCTTACATTATATGAATCTGAATCAGTCGGATCAATGAATACTGAACACCAGATGATCATACATCAAATTGGTCACTTACTAATCAATTGAAGAAGAAATTACTTTGTGGCCATGAAGTTCATCCTTTTTCTATTCAATATCTCTATGGTGTAAAAAAAGAGTTAAAGAAAAATGAATAATTAAAATTTCTAAGTGGGCAATAACATACTATTATATAAACTTGTTTCCACTTAACATTTTATGTATTCTTTCCAACTCAAGATTTGTATTTTATGATGGTAATGTATATGTGTTAGTGTCCTTTTGAGTTGTGGGTATAACTATATTGAAGTGATAGAATATTGTGAAAGAAGCAAAAATCTTGAAAAATTGACCAGTTGATCAACACCAAAAATTAAAACACATGGCATGAGCACTTTGTGCTTCTTTTTTCTGAATTAAAAAATGATTTTTTTTTTCTTTTTAAATTCTACAACATGACTTCCCACAAATAATAATGTTAATATGATCGAAGTGTTCATGGTCCACCATCTTTTCCTCCTTCCATTAACCTCTAACTAACGTTAAATTAATGGTTGTAGCCTGTGACGTAGTGATCAATGAGGTCTCACGTTCAAAAGCAATAGGTTAGAAAAAAGTAGGTTCTAGCCAAACAAGTAATAGTCTTGTTTATTTGTGTACACAAAATCAATTACTTTTGGAGTTTGGTTTGATTTGCCGTTGATTGTTGAATGTATCTTTTTTGCTTTTTGGTGATTAGATTATCTGCCATTATAATTCAACTTAATCTGATGGATTAAAAAAAACTGTTATTACTACGAAATTTGTGACCACTTTCACTTATTATAGACACACCACATTTCTTGATTTGGATGACATACATTCTTAAATACAAGAAAGTGTTTGATTAGTTCAAAGCGCATACACCGCCTAATATAAACGTGCAATAGTCTATTCCGTCATAAATTTCATTAAGGATGTCCAAGATTTAATATATACATATTGAAAATATTTTTTGACCTTGATACTTCATACAATTTTCTATATACATAATATAATTTTTCGACCAAGGATATCCATCTACACCACAGAGTATATTGTCTGTTATCTCATGTATTCAGATTAGCAAACCAAAAAATAATAAAAGATGAAAAGAAAAAATAAAGAACAATCTGAGTCCACAGAACCCACTGTGTGTCCTTAAAAAATTTAATCCCCTCAAGTACTCGAGGTTGTAGATTAATTCCTCCCAAGATAAAATGGATTAACCATTAAAGAAGTGGCGGTACCTCAAACTTCAATAATTTCAACGAATCACACACACATACACGATCGATCAATTTTGTTTTGTAAGAAATGTATGCATGAGAAGGGAAGAATTCGATGCAGAAAAATGAGAGGAAGTCTCTCTATTTATAGCCAACAAAGGGTAAAAGTCACATCTCTTTGAAAAAAAGACCATTTCAGAAATGTCACAGTCCTTTGGAAAATGCACAACCTTTCAAACGGTCACAATCCTTTAGAAAAGACACAACCTTTCATAAAGGTCACATTCATTCGTCAAAGTCACAACCCTTCCTTCATTTCATGTTCACACCTTTAAAACCCAACATTGTCTTTACTACTTCGTCTGTTTCAATTTATTTGTCTAATTTTTATTTTAATCATTTAAAAAAATATGTCTCTCCATTTTTAAAAAATCTTTAATTTTAATGTTTCACATGACATATTTAAGAGCATAAGATCAAAGAATTTTAGGTACATTCTACATATCTTTAATTTAATATCACATGATTCATTATTTATTTTTTACTTTCTTAAGCTCCATAACAAATCAAAATCAGACAAAAAAATTAAATCGTAAAAAGTATATACTTACTTCCATGTTGTAAATGTATCTCTAATAATAAAAAAAAAAAAAGGTGTTTAATTATGCCTGTAATTAGATCTTATTGGTGATTAGTGATTCGTGGTCCCTGCATGTGCATAAGAACTAAGTATAAAACCAAATGCAAATACACACACATTAAAAAAAGAAGAAGAGAGGATTAATTCAAGGGAAAAAACACAATCATGTAAAGTGCTAAGACCATTGAATTTGAAACCCACCAAAAATAAATAAAGAGTTGTTTTTTTTAAATTAAAAAATAAAGAGTTGGCTAGACTTACTGAAGTGGAAATAGATTGAAAGTTAGGAAAATGTCATTTTCAAACCCCAAAAAACTTCCACTTTGTTAAAATGTCTTTCCAATAAAGATTAGTGCATAATACTGTTATCTTTGGATCTAATTCCAACTTTGCACCTTTAAAAAGAATAAATCCATCTTTACTTCAACATATATATTTCTAAATAAGTAAATCACTTAAAAATTAAATCATCTAACAACACCTTCCAAACCATTTCGTATAACTTGGAAATAGTCGAGTAAGCACATGAGACTTGTAAAAGTTAATTAAGTTGGCCTTTAATTTATGTATATTTCTCTCCATAGAATAATACATATGCACTTGAGCTGATGATCTTTCCCTTTCAGTCTCTCTATTTTCCTCGATGTAATGGTAATTAAGGTCTGCGTACACTCTACTCTCTTTAGATCTCACTTAATGAGATTTCACTGAATATGTTGTTATTGTCGTATATAGAATAATTCATATAGATTGTTAGTATATATATTGTTTGGACAAAAAAATAAGTTGTATTGACTTAATAAATAACGGAGCAACACACACTGTTTGTTTAAATATGAGACAAATTTTGATGTTAATTGAACAGATTTATTGTCTTGACTTATTAAAATATCACAAATTACTATCTCATATGCAAAACTAATGTGTACAAGGTATTTTTTTAGGTGGACCAAGAATTCAAGACCACTCTTATGAGGTCATTTCTTGTAAATTAAATCACCCCTAGTTATAATATGAGTGAATAATAAGCTAGTGATAGTAGATAATGCATTTCCTTTTTTTTGCATGATAGATAGAGAAGGAATAAACTTATTAAGCAAGACAAATTAGGATGCATGTGCTTCTAACATTATGAAACAAAAGTGATTTCTAAAAGAATATTCTTGGAAGATTCTTATAACATTGACAATTTGACATATGTATGTATATATATAGTTAGAAGACTGAGAGAATTAAAAAACCTAGGATGTTTTTTAACTTGTTACATAATATATAAAGACAACTCTTGTTTGGTTGATTATATATGTGGTGGAAAATGTTGCAATCCAACACTGAATCATCATCACCAAACTTGTTCAAGAAAAGTGTGTTATTAACTTAAAAAATAAAATTATGACTAGGCAAAAAGTGATTGTTTTTTTTTTTTGAGTAATATCGTCTCTTAGTAGTGTTGAATGGATGGCTATATTTCTTGGCCATCAGGAGAATTGATTTTATAGGTTATTTATAAAAAAAAATTATTTTATACTTAAAAGATTTGAATATGACATTTTTCTTATTCAATTTGTAACTAGAAAGTGATCAAGAAATCTCGTTTTCTCATTTTTCAATGCATTGAATTTTTTTTCTTATATTAATTAATTGAATCTAACGGTCATACATAAAGAACATTCACCTATGCACTATATTATTTGCTTTTTGGATTTCTTCCTTGTCATTATAGAATATTTGAGCCACAATCTATATAATTTATGTATATGACAAATGAATGTTTACGTAAGCTCTATTTGATGCATCATTTATCTTCTTTTTTAAAAAATAAATAAACATACTACTAAAATAAGTATCGTATTAAATTTAATTGACATAACATTAGCATGTCATCACATCCGATATAAAAAGCCCACATTTCCATTGGCTTGTGTGTTCGTCAGAAAAAAATTAAAGTTTTTTATTCAACATCCTTTAATTTGCTCGTTGTGTTAGCATCTATATATGTTGCTCAAACTCCTTAAAAATATTAATAGGTGTATGTCAATTTTTTTTAAAATAATATATTTTTAGAGAATTCAACACGAATTGCGAAATCAAAATTAAAGAGTCTGCATGGGTTAACATATATTAGTACTATATGTTTTTTTTTTTTGGGGGGAGGGGGGTGGTGCAATTATTATATGATATATTTTGAGCGGATATCTTTTAATTATTTTTAATAAATTAGATAGTTGAAAGATATATAGCTATCCCATTTCCAAAAACTTTCAAATGGAGAGAGATTACTTGCCATTTGTCAGATCTTTGCCTATGAAAACCTAAATCTCTCACAATCAATTCACAAGGCTTCAGGCGACTAGAGCAAACTTCGAAGGTGCAAACCTAATTTTATTAGATTATTTTGGAATATTGGGAATTAAATTTAGATTATTACTTAAGCTATGATGGAATATTCGTAAATATTGAGTGTGTCGTGTTACTTTTTTTTTTCCTTTTCAAAATGTGTATGCTTACTTTAATGGCGACTTTTGTGAAATGTCTATAAAGAATTATATTATTATATAGTACTTTATTAATCACGAAAACCCCTTCTTGTAATGCCATTTGTCAAGCCTTTACAAATAAAGAAAGATTTTTAACTGTGTCACCAAAGCAAATCCCACTTGATATCTATTTTAAGAGATAGTACAAGATGTTATTAGAACTTAGATAGTACAAGATGTTAGTGGATGTGGAGTATAATAAGTTGAATAATAATTCCTATCCATCTCAATTTATCTGATACAATTTGAATTGATTATTTTATTAAAAAAATAAAAAAAAATTCTATTTTTAATTATAAGAAAATGACATTTGTTTTAAAACAAATTTCTTCAAATATTATGAATTGAAACAAAGTCCAAAGAGAGTAATTATATATATAGAAAATAGTCAAACCTTAAAATTTTGGTCCTTTTCACTACACTCATTTTCAATAATGACAGTGTCAAATATGAAGATCATGGATATAGAGAAACAGACAATCATGCATCTGTGACAAGTTTTCATGTTGTTTTAGATAGAATCTCTTTACCAAAAATGAATTATGTATGACCCGTAAGTTAGGAATTTAAACTGTGAAAGTCATGCTTATATTAAGATAGATTATTTGTGATACATCATTCTTTTGAGTCTTTCACACCTACCATAAACTAGAAATTATAGAATCATCACATATAAAAATTAAAATATATTAAAACAGCACTATCTTTTTCAAAAGAACAAAAGTGATAAATTATTTAATTTAATTAATAGAATCCAAGTTGGGATCAATGTGACAATTGATTATTACAGGCACAGAGGGTAGTTTTGTAAATATGAGATGCTGACTGTTAGCTTGTACGGCAGAAAATACATACAACAGAAAGAAGGAGTAGATACTATGGTATATTCTTCTTAATAAAAAGTATATATGGGGTTTTAATACCCCTCAACCTATTTGACTCTGAAAAACAGTAATAACACTACACAGAAATCTCCATTTAACATTCAAGAATTCATTTTTATTCACACTCAACACACACATAGTGGAAGAGAGTTGATTAGAGAAAAAGGGGTTGGTGATTTTGCAACTTTAATGCTGTCATGTTTGTAAGATTTGAATATGAGTGGATTATGGGAATTTAGGGAGGTCATTTGCCTCTCTGAATTCCCTTAATCCTTCTTTTTCTTGGATTTTTTTGGTTGAGGGTCATCACTGTTTTTGTTTGGAAGGAAAAAGAAAGGATTTTTCTCTGGAAAGTAAAGAAGTTTGCAAGAGAAAAAGATTGGTTGGAGTGGGCTTAGTGTGGTTTGTCAAAGGCTCTCTTCTGGGGTTGCTTCAATTTACTCATTTAGAGGTGTATTTGGTTGATATGAGCATAAGAGGGAAAAAAGATGGTAACTTTCTCAACTTCTTGCTACTTATATAATCTTGTTTCCCTTTTCTCCTAAGACTGTCTTGCCTTTTTTTCTCTCCTTTATTGGCTGTTTTGTTGTTTGAATTATCTAACATCTATATTTGTTCACCTTGATGAAAATGTTTCTGAAACTTCTCTTTATGTGTGTGATATGCAATGAACAAAAGGATGGAATTTTCCTTCTTATTTGTGTTCTTTGTGTGAAGGTGTGTTTTATGTTTGAATTTTATTGAACTTTTATGGATACTAGCAGCTTCATTCAATTCAAAAGTTTTTCTTTTTTTGGGGTTCTGATTCAGAGATGAAAAAGTTTGTTTTCATTGAAAGTTTAGGACAGTGAAAAGAGTAGAACTCGATATGAAATTCTGAGATGCAATTTGCTTTATCCACTGTGCCTGGTGTCTATATGACCATCACTATCAGGAAAGGAAAATTGATATCGAAAGGGAAAATATTGTTTCGTGATTTGGTAAAGTTTTACTAACTGCCTCAAGATTGATTAAGAATAATAATAACACATTTAGTCAAGGTGCAGTAAGCTAGCCCATACACCACCACTATCAAATGGGAGGAAAAAGGAATGTAATTGCACATGTCTCTTATTAGTTATTCCATATTACTGTATTAGTTGGGAGATTTTTTTGATAAGTTGTTGAGAGAATTTTATTTACTAGTTTTGTGCTTCTTTTTTCCTCCTTAGATAGAGGATGATTCTAGTTTGTGCTTACGGACATGCAAGGATAAGATTAGGTTTGACTTTTGATATGCTTTGGGATGTGCATCCATTAATTAAATGGAAAAGGAGTCACATGATAGATGTTGACTGTTGAGTGTAGCCGTTAACTTTGATTCTGAACACATGGGGGTTCAGGGAATTACATCTAGAATGTTGTTTATATCGTCAGAGAGGATAAATAAGAAAAATCATAGAGGGTCTTCAGGTTAAGGTCTTCAAGGATATGTGCAGTACAAGCTATTGTCAAACCAGTGAAAAATCTCTGTTGAAACTAGATGCACCATATACTTTATATCTAGGAGTAAATATTGTTTACTAGCGTGTGGCTCATCCTACTTCTGAAGTGAGAACTGGAATCAGAAGATAATAGAGTTTTAGACATTTCTCATGTATTAATGCATTTGAAAGCTTAACACCTGATCCCAAGGAAGCAAGATCATCGATAATCAGAAACTTAATATTATTTGGGCACACAGAAATAATCAAGTTTTACGAATGAACTGGGAAAGGATAAGGGTGTGGTATGATGTGAATAAAAGTTAGGCTAATAAATTGGATTAAATTGTGAAAAAAGCAGAGTTAAAGCTGAACAAGAAACTCATTGCTCTCACTTAGAGTAGATACTCAATGTCAAAGAGGTGGACTCTGGACAAAAAACACAGATAATACAGTGACTGATGATTGAAAAAGCCTTGGAGTCTTATTCCACTATTAAGATCTTAGATCTTAAGAGATCCCATTTATAAAGAAAAACTACAATATCTTCTCTTTCTTGAACTCTTTCTGTTTACCAGGATAGAAACACCCTGTATGAATCTCTTCTCCTTGGAAGTCTCAAACTAAGTGTTCACACAGATAGAAAAATAAATCCCAGTATAAAGATATATTTTAATGTCATTGATGTAATAATTCAAAGACCTAAACTTCTCAACAAATTTCAATTTGGAACTCATCACTTTGAGGCCTTTATTGAAGGGAAAAATTATAGGTCTATTCTTATTTAATAGTTGTGCAACATATTTTGATCATTGGGAGTACAAACATGAGATGATTATTTTCCCAGTACCATGACGTTTGGAGGTATTTCTGTCCTGCTCATTGAAGTGGTTGATTTTACTAGTGTTGTTAGCTGGAGAGCTGTGATCCTTATATGGTCTTCAATTCATTTTGAGGTGTTGAAGGGTCATGGATTTGGGTTTTAGAATTAGCTATAGATAAAAAAAAAATTGTGGTCAGACAAAAGCACGCTGAAGCAATTAACTATAGAGCTTTAATTGATCTTATTGTAGGTTCAAACAACATCTTAAATGAATAAATGTACATACAAGTTCAGCCATCACTCAATTAATCTTTGAGTAGCAAGTTTCACTTAGAAAGTGGTCCTTTATCATCTTAGAATTTCTTGCTGTGTCTCTATTGCAATGCATACTATGTATCTGTTGGCCGAAAACTGCAGAACTGGTCCTTTGCTGCTTTACATATCAAATAACATTGTGTTGAAATTAATATCTATTCTGCTCTCAGGTTTCATGAATATTTTGAAACAGCTCAGTTTGATTTGACTCGGAAGAAAGTTGGGTTTCACGGTCAAGCTACAACATTTCTTGCAAGGATTTCCTGATAGTTCTGTCCGTCAGATCAACCAACACTTTCTAAGAAGCTTCCTTTGCTGAACATTACTCAAGAAAGGATATATCTTTCGCATTTTAAGCACTTTAGCCAACACATCTGTCTATTTCTTGTTGATTCAACTGTCCAAGACATCTCTTTTGGGGCAAATCTTTTTTTTGGCAAAATTCCCCTGGCCTTTGAGAGGAGCAAATTCTTTTAAGCAAAGCGTATATTTACATATGCGTCTCTCTATTGGCTCTGCTGGGCAAATCTCCTTTGGCAAATTGTAAGTTCCGTGGTTTGGTGGTTCTTTGCCGTGTTTATATTCTAGGTGTCATCTTCCTTCGTTGGTAAAAAATTGATCCATATTTCTGGCAAGTTGGACTTCCTCTTCAACCTGTTAGGAAGAGCTGAAGTGGCACTTCTACTAGGACCACAATTAATTGGAACTTTCTTCTCCACACAACCCTTCTAGTGGATTTCATTTCTCTGGGCAAATCTCCTTTGGCATTTCGGAGTTGTTAGACTCCACCACCGTTTGTCTTTAGGGCAAATCTCCTTTGGCATTATCTCCTTTTGGAGATACTATCTTGGTCTCTGTTTAAAAAACAGATTGACCTAAAGATCTTATTATCTTTGGAAATATACATCAGTCATCGTTGGCAGTATTGGTATTCGTCATCAGCAGGTGATCCATATCAATTTGTAAGCTTGTATCACGCAGCAGGGATTTGGAAGTGACTTTCGTGGTATGTCTTTACTCATCATTTATTTGTCCATGTAATTTATCTTCAGTTATATTGTCTAAAACCAATAGAGATTGGCTTAGTTCAACTTAGTTAAGCTGATCATGATTGCCATTTTTTCTTATTCAAGTCATCCAAATCAATTGTTCTTGGTTCTGAACAAGTATAGTGCAGTACTTTATATGAGCCACTGAATAATTATGAAGCATATAATGTAATGTTAACTGTTAAAAGTGTGTGTTAATCTTTCAAGTCAAATTTTCAGTCAGTTGTTTGTATCTATACAAACTATTTGAACTACTTAAGCACCAAGAATCACTGACTGCAACTTTTGTTCCAATACTATGGTTTTTTAACCCTCATTTCTTGACTTATCAATTGGTATTTCTCAAATTGCAGAATATATTTCTCTAGATTCCACATTATGGATACATCTCTAAGTGACTTCGACAGTTTCAGTGAGAGCAGCAGTTATGATGATCAGGATTATGTTGAATATCTGTATGGTGGGCATGCATGTTCTATTCTTTCAAGTCTTGAGGAAAGCATCGGTAAGATCGATGATTTCCTCTCTTTTGAGAGGGTGTTCATGTATGGGGACATAGTATGTTCCGAAAAAGAACCATCTGGACAGATGGGAAAAGTGGTCAACGTCGAGATGATTGTTGACCTGGAAAGTATTTATGGGAGCAAAATACAAGATGTTAACTCAAAAGATCTTGTGAAAATACGTCCAATTTCAGTTGGGGATTATGTAGTGATGGGCCCATGGCTAGGGAAAGTTGAAAAGATTGTCGATAAAATTAAAGTTCTCTTTGATGATGGTGCAAAGTCTGAATTTTCAGCAGAAGGTTCAGAAATACTCACACCCATTTCCCCTGATTTAGTTGAAGACCCCCAATATCCTTTCTATCCGGGTCAAAGGGTGCAAGTTCAGTCTGTATCTGCCTCCGGGTCAACCAATTGGTTATGTGGTGTAAGAAGTGGCAAAAGAGAGCAAGGTACCATTTATGCTGTGGAGGCTGGAGTGGTGCATGTAGATTGGATTGGCTGTGGCAGTCTTGGTTGTGAAAAGATGCCTAGTCCTCCAACTTTGCAGGACTCAGAAAAATTGACCTTGTTGTCTTGCTACTCCCATGCAAAGTGGCAACTTGGAGATTGCTGTGTACTTCCAGTTGCTGACTCTAAGAACATTGTGCGAAAGAGTATTCAAAGCTCACCTCCCTGTGGACCAATGGAACAGGATAGGCAACTAAACAAGGCATCTCAGAAAAGAAATAGGAGCTCAACTTTTTTGCAAGTTGCTGTAATTTCAAAAACAAGGACAAAAGTTGATGTTTTATGGCAGGATGGAAGTGTGACTACTGGATTGGACTCGGATTCTGTTTTCCCTGTCAATATTGTGGACGCTCATGAGTTTTGGCCTGAGCAGTTCGTGCTTGAGAAGGGAATGGGTGACAACTCATCTGTTCCCAGTCCAAAACGCTGGGGTGTGGTGAGATGCGTTGACGCAAAGGAGCGAACTGTGAAGGTAAAATGGACAACTTATTCCTTGAATGAACCAAATAACTTTAGGGTTGAGCAAAGTGAAGAAATTGTGAGTGCATATGAACTGATGGATCATCCAGACTACTCATACTGTTTGGGTGATGCGGTTTGCAAGTTTTGTGAGGATCAGGTTTTCAGTCTTGAGGGAAAGAGTTTAAGTGCGCACATGTTCTCTGAGACTGGCATGGACAGCAACACTGATCTTAAGAATGTTGATACTGGAAAGGATAATTTGGATTTCCCCAAATATGATCATTTATCTTGCATTGGTATTATTGTTGGCTTCAAAGATGGCGATATTGAAGTAAAATGGGCTACTGGTTTTACAAGCATGGTAAGGGAACTCTTCTTTCTGTTCTTTTATTTTTCAGGGGTTAAATCCTATATATTTTTCTGTCACTTTGTTTCCCAAAGCTGAAAGTGAGCATGACTTTTAACCTGTTTGGAAATTCAAAAGGATACTTTCTGTTAATTGACATTAGCACTCACACTTTCCTACAATCATTTGATTATTGTCTTTTTACATTATTTTTGAAATTCGACATATTTTGGCTTAAAGTTGATAAGACGAAAGAGCTTGAAATTTGTAACCAAAAGGGTTTATTTTTTAAGGAGTATTGTTCACATGGTAAATGTTGAAAGTAACAAATAATGTATCAAGGGCTAAAATATTTTGAGAAACTTCTTCCTAATCTTTTGTTTATGCCTTGAGCTGGCTCAAATCTTGTCTTTATTAATATATGCTCATCAGGTTGCACCCTTTGAGATCTACCGGATAGATAAATGTGAAGCTGCTGTTTCCATTACTGCATCCAATGCTGAAAATGCTGAGCCATCAGGTGTGGAGATCTGTTCAAATGAAAGTCAACTCTCAAAGCATGAGGAGGAAAAGGTCAGTCTAATTGCCTCCCTGTGTGTTGTGACTTCGCTGTGATTGCAAGATCATTTAGCATCTACACTAAAAGGCAGCTTATATTGCATAGATTTTCACTAGATATTAGGTATCCTTATTTTCTTCAACTTCTTGTGTGAAAGTTTGACAGAGTTCATATTTTTTTTATATTCAGGGCATGCTGAAGTTTGGTGGCAATAGTGAAAGTTGCAATGAGAGCTTGTGGGATTCTGGTTCCTGTTTGGTTTCTCGAACTGCTATTGGCTTTTTCTCTAGTATCACCTCAAGTCTTTTTGGCTCCTTGAGCACTTCACTGTTTGGTGCATACCAAACTATATCAGAAGAAGGCCAGAAATCAAGGATTGTCGATGAGGAGGAAGTCATAGAACTTAGCCATCTGAATGCAGGAATTCCCACATTTGAGGACTTGAAGGCTTCACCTGAAATGGAACTAGAGCAAGGACAGGAAACAACTGAGGGCCAAAAAGATGATGCTTTGCCATCTTCCAGCAAGCTGCCTGAACATTTTAGACAGTTTGATGTGGTCACCGATTTCTCAGACCACCATTTTGCAGATGGTGCTGGAAAGGCCCAGTTGTCCCAGGTTCAAAATACTTTTTGTTTTTCCCAAATGAACATGTCTGCTCAGTGTTCTTTTTACGACTCTCTTTTCCGTTCTTTAATCTTTCTATTACTTCACAGGTGAGAAGAGGTTGGCTGAAGAAGCTCCAGCAAGAGTGGAGCATTTTGGAACGTGATCTTCCTGGTGAGAATTTCAACCTATGTTTCTGCTCAAGTATTTCTAATGATGTGATATCTACATTCTGCTATAGTTTTCTATATCTACTGATGTTTTTGACAAGTATAAGTCATACTTGTTAATCTAAAAGATGGTTGAATGGGGAATAGAATGTCATAACATTGGGAATTGTGAAGCTACTCAAATGTATGAAAACAAGGGAAATTTTTGAAAAGCTATAAGCCTGTCATTCAATGAGAATTTGCAAGATGTGCGACTAGAATTTTAATACCTGAAATATTGTTCATCAGTAGCTTATGGAATATGATAAATGTCAGTTGTTCTGGATTTCATGTACTGAAGGCAAATGGTAATTCCTTTGGTAGGGCAGTCCACAAGTTTTGTGTTTTATCTGTGCATCAGAGCAAAATGATTGATCTTTTATTCAAAATTCATTGTGTGGGTTATTCCATCAGATCTTTGCAAGAAGAACAGCCAACAAATTAGTTTTTTATTTGATGTTTCTGATATTATGTGCCAATTGTTTAGTTTTTGCTGTTTGTAACGACCCCTCCACCACATATCAATTTCTTAAGAAAGCTCCCTTCTCCTTCTCAAAAACGAAAGTTCCCTTCTCCTTAATTCAATGTTGGTTGATAGCTGTTAAAAGTTAATGACTTTCACCCAGGAAGGGAGAAAGTTCCGAGTGATGATAAGTGGTATGAACTGATCCAACTGAAAAATTCCAACTTTAAGTTTGGAAAAAACAAACAAATTATTGCTCAATTAGGAAAACATTTGGGGGAGGGGCTGAGATATAGACCCTAAATATACCACAACTCGACTGTGCTAAATCTTTTTTCTTTTTTGGGATAAAGCTGCATAATATCTGATTGTATCAACAAGAAACCACTTTATCATTGAATATATGGTTTACAGTGCATTTCTTTGGCTATTTATCCCCACTGACTTTATTAAAACTTAAAACAGAGACTATCTATGTACGCATCTATGAGGAAAGAACCGATTTGATTCGAGCTGCCATTATTGGTGCACCTGCGACTCCGTATCATGATGGAGTCTTCTTCTTTGATATTTACCTACCTCCGGACTATCCGCATGAGCCACCTGTAAGTAAATCTCTATAGCTTGTGGTGTTTATCTGTAACATGATGCACAAGTAGTTGCCTATTTCCACAATGTTCTGATTGATAGACATGAGCCTTGCCCTTCATTTGGAATCTGAACTCATATCATATGTATTCATTAGATCTCACGCATTGTTAGGCATCCAATTATCCAACTCCACCATCCAATTGTAAAATCCATCTGTTTCGTGTTTTATAAGGTCAGGCATACACTTTCCAGATAGAGCTTATTTAGATTTTGCAAAAATGAAATTGTGCAGATGGTCTACTATCACTCTGGCGGGCTTCGTGTCAATCCAAACCTGTATGAGTCAGGTAAGGTTTGCCTTAGCCTCTTAAACACATGGACAGGCTCTGGAAATGAAGTGTGGAACCCCAAAAGTTCCACGATTCTACAAGTTCTCCTCTCTCTTCAAGCTCTTGTGCTCAACGAAAAGCCTTATTTCAATGAGGCTGGATATGATGCACAGATTGGAAAAGCTGACGGTGAAAAGAATTCAGTCAGCTATAATGAGAATGCTTTCCTCGTTACCTGGAAGTCCATGTTATACCTGCTCCACAAGCCACCCAAGGTAATTTACATCTGAAGTTTTCTAATTTTTTTCATGTCATGTTTAGATTTCAGATAAAAGAATGTACAGAAGAGACATGTTAAGAACTGGAATTTGGATTCCGGCAACATAAAATTCCAAGAGTTGATTTCTCATATGTTCACTCTATTAATACTTATTATCTCAGAAAGTCACTTACTTTGTTGCAGAAAATTGGAACAAGAAGAAAAATGACTTTCTGATCTAATAACTATTAGTTGATTGACCATATGAGAAATCAACCCAAAGTTATAATTACCACCAAGAATTTTATATAGAAGCACTTTCCTTTTACTCTGAAAGTTTCTGAATTGCTTGGTCAATTATTCTGCAGCATTTTGAGGCACTTGTGCAAGAGCACTTTGGTAACCGGTGGAAAAACATTTTGTTGGCTTGTAAGGCGTACATGGATGGTGCCCCAGTTGGTTCAGCATTCCAACCCAAGAACCAGGACCAAGAACCGATAAAAGGAAGCTCTACTGGATTCAAGATTATGCTTGGCAAGCTTTACCCTAAACTCGTGGAGGCATTTTCCGACAAAGGTATTGATTGCAGTCAGTTGTCCGATTAAGAGTAAGCTATGCACCTCTGTAATAAAAACTTTATCAATGTCTACAATTTCAGTATTTGAACTGGCCTTGATGGGGCTGTTGCTATGTTAATTTTGAAGTGTGCAGATGTGTGTTGTGTGTGTGAGAGAGTGAGGGGGGTGGGGGTGACTATTTGAACCATAATTGTGTACATATGCATTGCAATTGTAACATATTATTTAGCTTGAATAAATGGTTGAACCTTGTGAGTGATGTTTACTATGTTCTCCAGTTGTTTTGAACTTCTTGTTTCAACATGTTTTATATCAGGTCTCCATTTTGTGTTTTGCTTCTTTTTTAAAAAATTGCATTGTTTTCGCACTATGTTAGACTGTCTACATCACACCCTTTGGAGTGCAACCCTGCTAACGCCAGATGTTTTGGGCACAGGGATGCCCTTTTACTCCTTGTCACAACTCACAAGAGTGGCTGAGAACTCCTAAGCTTTTACTCTCTTTTCCCCTTATCTTGTTAGATTAAAATTTTACATGTTGGCAATAGTGACATACAATATAATTTTTCAACAATAATTTACCTTCTAGTATATACAACATTTAATCGTAACAAAAATTTAACCATAATAAATACTTGTCAATTGAGGTAAGGAATCACAAAATATTTTTCCCTTAAAAATTGTTCAATGTCAATTAATTCTCGAAAAAAATGAAACATGATAAATATTTTGGAATAAACAATCTTTTAAAATTGTACACGCTTCTCTCTACACAAACGTAAATGTGTCTTATGATAATACTACAAAAGACTATGACAAATAACATGTATCTAATATAAGCACAATGATGAAATTATACGTTATTGCCGTCTTTCTTTTTGGGGTGACAATAAAGAATCCTGCTATTATCTTACTGGAAATTGGATCATTTCACCTATATAAATATATCGACTAATTCGAGCATTTTAGTATATACGCAAAAAAAGAAAAAAAAAATAATGTCTTTTATTTACTATTAAATTCAAATCCTAACCAACAACAATAACATATTCATTATCTAATAAAATTTCATAAGTGAGATCTAAGGAGATGGGAGTAGAGAAGTTATTTTCAAAAGACCTTCAACTCGCGTACATCAAATTCAAATATAAAAAAAAAGAAAGTAGAAACATAGCAACTACATCATGAACAACAAGGTAGTGCCATAATTACTTTCTTATTTTAATTTTTCATTTAGTGTTCAATATATATCAGTCCAACTATTCTAAATGCGCACCAGATAAAAGCCTCCTATTGAAAGGTAGCGATTCTAGTAACCACATCCACTTCACCACATCTTTGACGTTGGGTCATAATTACTTTCACATTAGAATTTTATAATTTAATGACAATTAATACTATGGAACCAAAAAAAAATTCCAAAAGGGGAGACGAAAAGGAAAAAGAATTACGTGTATTCTTTTCTGCAATATATATTGATCAACCATTGAAAGTCTCTACGGTATCGGTATGCTCCTTGAGCACTCCATAGCAATGGAGAATTCGTCAGCTCCATCTTCATTACAAAACCCTAGTTCAAGATTCAAACTTTCCATCTTTTCAAGAACCCAATTTCTCAAATTCCAATATGGTCATCTTATTCTCTTTATTTTCGTATTTTCCCTTAACTCCTCCGTTATCGGTGGAGTTTCATATCCTCCTGAATTTCCTCAGATCCCATACCCACAATACTGTAACGACGTCGTTCCGAGCACCCCTTTAGCCCAAACTTTAACCCCTTTTAACGCTACATCGTTTTTCCTCACTCTTACCAACGCGTACATACACGCGCCGGCTGATAATGCCGGGAAATTCAAGCCGAAAACCCTTAATTACTACACAGAGAATGTTTATCCGACCCAAAATGGTAAAATATTTAAAATTGAGGGTGGTTTGAGGTTTGCAGGAAGAATTGGTCCGGAGTTTTTCGGTGAATTTGTACACCGGCGACAACTTCGGCTAGTTTATCACCGGCCACCGAGGTTTCCTACCGGAGGCTTCGGGAATTCGAGGGAGATTCGGGTTTCCGGTTTCTGGGATTCGGGTACTGGAAAGCTTTGTATGGTCGGATCAGGTTTGAGGAGGTTAAGTTCTATTAATGTTGTTCTTAAGTTGAATTATTTGAATTCATCTGATATTTTGCATAGTGTGGTTAATGGTACATTGGAAAGAATTGATGTGAATGATAAAAATGCATATACTAAGCCTGTTGAAATATTTGGTACGTCTTTGAGGAATTATGTTTATACTTTGATTGATAAAGAGGTTGAGAATAATGGGTTTAGTGAATTTGGTGATTGGTCTGATGTTTCGCTGGGAATAGATCAGGATAGCAGCTTGTGTTCAGTTATAGGTAGTGCCGGGACTATGGAAATGATGTATTTGGGTAATTGTGGCAATGGGAATTGCGATTTTCTTGGTGGTAATTTGTCAAATTTTAGGCCGACCTCGATGTGGTTTAATGCGATTGAGTGTGGGGATAATGGAAGAGGGAGGTTCTTGTTAAGTTTTGGTGATGGTGTGCACACCCGGCCAACTAATTTGATAAATCAAACAATAGTTGCTGAAGGGAAGTGGAATGAGAAGACAAAAACAGTTGACATGATTGGTTGCCGGATTTTCAATGGAAGTGATGCAGCTGAAAAGGGTTCTGTGGGGGATTGTGTTGTGAGGCTGAGTTTGAGGTTGCCTAAGCAATGGACCTTGAAGGAGAGAAGTGTTGTTGTTGGAGAGATTTGGAAAAGAAAAGACTCAAATCAGTCAGGTATTTATGGTAAAGTAGTCTTGCACAGCGTAAGAAATCTGGTTAACAGAATTGATGGATTGACATATGAGTATACTGTGATTGATAATGTGACGAGGTCTTGTGCCAAGGCACTGACTTATAAAGGGAAGGGAGGGAAGTATCCCGATGTACATTCATCTGATATGAGATTTGATATGACGGTGAGGAACAGGAAAAAGATTGATATTTTCAGTTATTCATCTCCATTGTCTGTGGGGGATAAGTTTTACCGGGATGTATCTGGTTCTACTGTTCAAGTGAACGACAATCAAAGCACTGTGGTCAATATAAGCTATGTGCTGCACTTTGTTGCTCCATCTCAGTTCTTGTACAGTGATGAGCATACTCCTTTGACAATTGAAATTTCTGCTGAGGGATTATATGATTCGAAGAGTGGACATCTTTGCATGGTTGGCTGTATGTATTTTTCATCACGTCAGGAGATTTTACAGAGAAATTCTTTGTTAGACTGTGAAATTCTAGTTAATATTCAGTATCCTCCTTTGAATGCTAAAGTTGCCCGTGGTGTTAGAGGTACCATTGAGTGCCTGAGGAAAAAGTCTGATCCTCTTTACTTTGAACCCTTGGAGCTTATATCAAATTCCGTCTACATTGACCAAGCCAAAAATTCCATGTGGAGAATGGATCTGGAAATGACCATGGTTCTAATTTCCAATACACTTGCATGCATCTTTGTGGGTCTGCAGCTATTTTATGTGAGAAAAAACCCAACTGTGCTTCCATTTATCTCTGTTGTCATGCTAGTTGTACTCACACTTGCACACATGATCCCTCTGTTGCTGAACTTTGAAGCTCTGTTCTTGGTCAACCGGGAGAAGCAGAATGTTTACTTTGGTAGTGATGGATGGCTTGAAGTAAATGAGATTTTAATTAGAATCATGACGATGATAGCATTCTTGTTGGAATTCCGTCTTCTTCAACTCACATGGTCTGCAAGAGCAGGTGTTGAGAGCCCCAAAAATTACTGGATATCAGATAAAAAGGTTCTGTATTTGTCTTTGCCAATGTATATTTGTGGTGGATTGATTGCTTATTTTATCCATCTGTCAAGAATGCCTCACCAGTTGAAGCTTCGATTGTCGCGTCGTTTTCATTACCAACAGCAAACTTTCTGGGTTGAGCTTAAATCATATGCCGGTTTGATCTTGGATGGATTTTTGCTTCCTCAGATTCTGTTCAATTTATTCTGCAACACCACTGAGAGGGCTCTCACCCCTGGTTTCTATATAGGAACTACCCTTGTGCGCCTAATGCCACATGTATATGATCTTTACAGAAGTCACAGCAATGCTTGGTCGTATGATTACATATATGGAAACCCGAAAATGGATTACTATTCCACTGCTTGGGACATCATTATCTGTTGTGGGGGTCTGCTGCTTGCTGTTCTCGTTTTCTTGCAGCAGAGATTTGGGGGCCGTTGTTTTCTTCCCAGAAGATATAGAGATAGCTCCACGTATGAGAAAGTACCCGTAGTCAGCACCGAGTCAATTACAGAAGCATGAACTGTCTGTAGAAATTTTATCCTTGATTTCTGAAGAAACTTTCATTTCTCCTGTCACCAGTTTCATTGAAGAAACTTTCATTTCTCCTGTCACCAGTTTCATTGAAGAAACTTTCATTTCTCCTGTCACCAGTTGCATTGAAGAAACTTTCATTTCTCCTGTCACCAGTTTCATTAGCTTTCAACACTAGCGATTTATACGTCAAAGATTGTATAGATGAAGTATTTACTTTAAGCCTGCTAAAGAGTGAACATCTGGCAAAGACTCTATGTTTCTACATATTGTTAGTTAACTCTTCTTTCAGATACTATCACTATGAACATTTTGAATCTAAGTGGGACTTGTATATATAGAATACTCTAATTTTGTGGAATCTCTCTAAGCTTTCTGATTTGGCCCTCATTATCCTTTAAAGTTTTCTTCCCTTCAACAAAATTATCAATTTCTTTTTCTAGTGAGCTCATTTGCAGTCTAGACCTTGCTGAGATAATCGTGACAATCTCTGACCTTGTATGTTTCGCCGCCAATGCATCGGCAGGTTTCACCAGTACACTGCGCAGTCAGGCTTATCACATAATAGGAATAAACTGAAGTAGTCGATTGTTTTTGTAAGAGATTAGATGGCCCCTCTTCTCCTCAGTACATGTCTGAGAGGTTGATTACTTGGAAAATGTAAGTGCAACTGAGTAGATTAGCCCAAAATGGAGTAAGCCTCCGTATTTATGCTAGCCAACTAACATTTGCACGTACAGTTCAATGTCTCTTTACTACTGAAAAAACAAACAGCTGCAAGCTCAGTAGCCAAACCATAATTAGTGAACGGTCCACTGTGGTCCATTAGCCCATCAAAAATACGCATTATTGTGTTATTATCAGAAGCAACTATGCCATTTACATGCGGCCATATGTACATTACTACAAAATTGGAATCGTGGTATCATCTAACCATGACTCCTGAACCTACTATCCATACTAAGACTAAAACTAAGAAGAAAAGCCCCAACTGCTCCACATCCGCTTAGTTAAACTGGTGCAAACCTGCAATGTCATAAGCGGTAATTGAATTACATCAAGCTTTCATTAGTTGCAATTTTCCTAAACAAAATGGTAAATTGTTGCACATAAATAGAGACCCTTCATGGCTATTGGTGTCCACTTGTTGAGAAGAATCGGCAGTGAAACTTTTTTTAGGGAAGTGCTGTGTTTTCCGCATGTAGATCAGCTGATTCAAGAAGAAAGATGGTAGTGTAGCAGAATTTAGTAAGAGCGAAAAGGGGAAAAGTTAGGTCCTGAGGTGTTTTAAGCTTTCAAAATTTGTAGCTTCAGGTAGCAAATCGACAACAAGATGGTTCATTAATTACACATGACTGCAAACGAAACCAGAAAACTAAACGAGTTAACTGTCTAGTAGTTCTTTTAGAGGTAAGATGGAGTGTACTGATGTCGATATCATATGATAGAAGACACAAGAACATTCCAAACCTATAGCAACCAATGAGTGTGTAACCAATTGGTAAGACATCTGATTCATTGTCAGCTTTCAGGCCCAGAAAAGATGGTAGAACAATAAATTATCAAGTAGTATCGTCAAACTTCCTAGCTAACTGAGAGGTTGTTGAGTATCATGGTGTCAAAGGTGCTAACTATTGATGACATTATCATCACGCAAAGAATGACTTGAACATTAGGAGCTGATCAGTCAGATCAAAATTTTTAGCCGTCAATGTAGAAATTTTGACCATCCTCCCTCCCAGCCAACCGAAAACTAATATAACCCAAAATTACCCATATATACAACCCAAAAATAAATAAAGCAATAACCACACAGTTGTAAGTAGTAAGGAGAATACACAAAAGAAGTCGTATTAACCTCGTCGACTTGGTAGACTGAAGAACAAGAGGGTACCCCAGGCTGAGTAGAAGGCACAAAATCAAATTCCTCATCCAAGAGCCAACGAAAAAATGAAGGAGCTTATCAGGAAACACCGCCTATATAATCTACCTAGAAAAGAGATGCACATGCCTCTGAAATTAACTTGTTCCTGCAATCAACAGAAAAGTTAACTAAAGCAAGCATGATCATTGAAAATCATAATCTCAAGCATTAAAAAATATATTGATAAGAGCCCCCAAGGCCTAGCTTGAGTGGCAAAAGGTGGAGGATTTGTGACTCAAGTCGCAGGTTCAAGCCCCACACCATGCAAAGCGAAGCCCGGTATTTAAGTGGAGAAGGGTAGAGGGGTGGGCCCATTATCCACCGAGTTACAAGGCTGTGATTGGTCCAAAGGGCGGCGGGTCACAGACAGATTTCTCGGTTATCAAAAAAATAAAAAATAGCACATGATCTTTGAATGTATGACCTATTGAGGTGTACCAAATGATTTAATTGATGTACTTAGCCACCAGCACTGAGGATGTGCAACATCTGGACATTTACAAAAAGGAAAAACTTAGCTTCTAAACTGCTGTAAGAATCTGACTATTTCTAACATTTTCTCAGCTTGGTGTGCATCATATATTTGGCACCACAAAGCCTAAGATGCCTAATTCTTTTACCTCAAATCAGAGTTCATGGAATTATAATCTCTTTAGGCCCCTAACAATACCCCACCCATCCTGGGACCTTCAATCAAAAAAAAATCTTTTGTTCCTTTTCTCTTTTTTGGTGAGAAGGGTGAAAATTCAAGAGTTATTTCCAAACAAGTCATTCCTTACTTAGTGACTTGACACCAGTTAGCAATGTCATAAGTGGTAACTGAATTACATCAGGCTTCATTAGTTGCAATTTTCCTAAACAAACTGGCAAATTGTTACACATAAAAAGAGACCCTTCATAGTTATTGGTGTGCACTTGTTGAGAAGAATCAGCTGTGAAACTTTTTTTAGGGAAGTGCTGTGTTTTCCACATGTAGATCAGCTGATTGAAGAAGAAAGATTGTAGTATAGCAGAATTTATTAAGAGCGAAAAGGGGAAAAGTTAGGTCCTGAGATATTTTAACTTTCAAAATTTGTAGCTTCAGGTAGCAAATCGACAACAAAATGGTTCATTAATTAATAATTACACGTGACTGCAAGGGAAACCAGAAAACTAAACGAGTTACACTGTCTAGTAGTTCTTTTAGAGGTAAGATGGAGAACTAATGTCGATATCATATGATAGAAGACATAGGGCAACCAATGAGTGTGTAACCAATTGGTAAGACATCTGATTCATTGTCAGCTTTCAAGCCCAGAAAAGATGGTAGAACAATAAATTATCAAGTAGTATCCTCAAACTTTCTAGCTAACCGAGAGGTTGTTGAGTATCATGGTGTCAAAGTTGCTAACTCTTGATGACATTATCATCAAGCAAAGAATGACTTGAACATTAGGAGCTGATCACTCAATATGGTGTAAATTCTTGATCTTTTGGTGAGAAGGGTGTAGATTCAAGAGTTATTTTCAAACAAGTCAATATGGTGAACATTAGTGACACCATATTGTAAATTCCTTGCTTAATACTCTTTTTGGTATATCAAATACATAATTTGGATGTGAAAATTATGTCCTCTAAAAATGGAAATGATGAATGAATTGATCATAAATTATGAGATTTGAAAATCTTTTTGCCTTCGAAAGAAGATATTAATTGTAGAGAAAAAGGAATTTCCACAGTAAATGCAAATCCCTCTACAAGTATAATTTTAGCCAATCTTACAAAAGCTTAGAAAAGAATGGGAGGTTGGGGTTCCACTAACAGGATACTGATATTATAAACATCAACATTTTGCTTTGCTATTCACAGCAGAAAACATGTCAGGGAAGGCGTTATTCAAATCATTAAGAAAGAAATGTGATAAGAAAAAATAAGGGTAAAATAAAATGTGGACTAGGCAAGTGAATTAAAAGAAATAAGACTTTTGGAACTTGTGGTCTTAAACATGTCCTGATATTTGTATAGCTATAAAATCATGTCATTAAGGATAAAATAGAAAGTTTAAAGTTAGACTGTTCCAAATAAATAAATAGGCCATTCTCTTTGGAAGCTGGAACAGACTAAAAAGGAAATAGTGTCACATAAGATATTATAAAGGGAGAAGTACTTTATCTGCATGTTATACTCTTGAAATGCAAAGACTTTAAAAGCATTTAAGTCCAGCAGATATAAAGGTAGTATATTCTCAATGGATCTGTTTCTACATCAGCACTATTCAGAACTATTAAATCTCTGCCAAGAAAGCACTGCAGATTAATCAGTCCAAAACAGCCTAACAAGCAGTGGACAAAATGTCAAAAGTAAGAACATCCGCTTTTTTTTGGGTTCTTTCTTAAGTAATTCCGTCAGTTCCATCATGTTGTAGATAGAGTCATGTTGCTGGCCTCATAAACAACAGTGCACCAAAGGCCTCTCATACAGAAAGATTATTGTCACCTTTAATAAAGGTTAATTAAATTGGATTTCATCTAAGCCACTATGAATTTAAAGTTGGTTTAATTGAATTAGATCACTATAAATTTGGACAAAAAAACAAGTCATTTAACTACTTTAAAAGGTACCAACAGATATATGTAGCATGTGAATTAAAAGCTACACTTCCAATCATACAATAAATAGAAAAAACAACCACCTAAAATTAGAGTATCACCTCACATTATGAAGTTTTGCCTGTGAGGATACGAGAAATCTGAAGGCCCCTGCTGAAAGCTTCATTAAATAATATCCTTGTCTGCATGGATTGAAAACCAGGCATCCATGATAGAAATGCCAAAGGAGCCATAACAATTAACCCAAGCATCATGTCATATAACCGAGCCAATGACACAACAGTGCTCCAAACCAAAGTGGACTGCAAAAAGGGCCGGAGCACTAGGGCAATTTGGATTATGCCCCATCCAGTTGGAATAAATGCCAACAAACTTGTGATCAAGTCAAACAGCGTAAACAGGGTGAACCTCAACAATATAATAATCACCAATACCGTGACCAGAATGACAAGCAACTGCACCAGGCGATAATATATGTGCCTCTTCATGGCATATTTATCCTTTGCATATGCAATGACAATGTAAATTGCCACAGCGGCGACCATAATAATCCAAGACAGCAAGTAAACACCAATACTGGTTTTACCACCAGCAATGCGCAATTGATACACAATTCCATATTGAAAGAAGAAGAAACGAAGATCTAAAATAATCTCAAGCAATTTTCCCCAGAGACCAGTAGTTCTCAAGTGGTCCTGTTCTTCATACCACCATGTCTCCCAACTTTGATCTGCTCTTACAAAAACTCCTCGATTGTACCAAATCCAATGCATGAAATCATCAAAGTCATACACAGTTTTTAACCAGTCAAACCCAGAAGGATTGAACACAAAGGGAGATGTTATCCATGACACAACAAGGAACCAACTTGATATAGTCATAGCTATATACACAAAGGTATCCTTAGTCAAGGGGCTATGTGAAGCATAAACAACCAGAATCACTCCAAGTTCGATTGCTTTGACAAAGTGGCTGCGAGCATACAGTCGATAGTTCTCACCAAAGCTCTTGCGCTGCACAACAAAACCACGTCCAGTTGCTCGATACTTTGCTCCGCCATGCAGAATGGTCCTTCCAAAGAAATGTGCACGGGTTCCCATTGAGTATGTGAAAAATAGTGAGGCAAGCTGCAGTTGCATAGTTATAAAATCCCAGACTGCCGGAAGGAAACCATGTTCCAAAGAGTTCTCGACAATCATAGGGAGGGCAGTGAACACACCAAGCTGGATAACAAACTGCTGATTCAAAATTGAACCAAGTGCTTTGTTGCTGGTGGCATTTTTGCTGGCGTACTCCTCAACACCACTGAGTGCAAGATAAAGGCGCCCCCACAAAAACATATAGACCATTACCACCACTATCATGTTGTTGAAGAAGAAGCCAACAGTTGTGTAGAAGAATGAAAGCATGCGAAAGAAGTCTAGTCTATGACCCAACCTGTACACATCTCTGCTCAAAACTTGTTCACCATTACCACTAGCAACCTTAGCCTCAAACATGGCGATCTGATTCAATCCAACATCCCTTCCCTTACCCACTTGTATGTATTCATGGTGGGTAACATTGCCACCTCGCAAGGTACAATTGAATCCAGCAAATATATCCTCACTTATATTAATCACCTTGGAAGCCTTGCTGATGCCACCTCTGGACAAGAACCAAAACCTATCAAAGACATCTGGATGACCATAGTGCATCCGTACCTTGAGAGGATCGGCAAGAACGCGTTGCCCCAGAGTCACAAAACTTGTCTCCTGAGCAGACATGAACCAAGCAAGAGATGACACAGAACCAGTAAAGATATTTTCACGAACTCCCAGAATGGTGGGCTTCCTTATACCATAATTCTCCTTGAATTCCTCCAATAGATTCCGCATCTTAAGTGCCTCTTCAAAGTAATTGTCTTGATTCATGTCTATAGTCTGAACTGCATCACCTCTGGTGAAGATAATGGCATGGTTCTGATTCTCCGGCTTACCCTCCCCAAGTTTCAGAGGACCAGGCAACTTTATGCGATAAATTTCCACTTCTTGCTTCAGCTGTTGATCATACTTCACTAGAACAGAAAAGTATTCTACTTCATTTCTTCCCAAGTAGACCTCATCTACATAAGCAATTCGGAGAGCCTCATTATCCTTCATCAAATTTAGGATCTCCTCAGCACGTGGATCACGCTTCTTCTTCTGATAACCATACACCTGGCATGTCACCACGTAAGTGAATTTCATTAGAGCAGCACCAAACTCGTGTCCTTTGAAAAGAAGGGTGACACTGCTACTCGATCTGTGAAGTTTTCGAGAAGTTTGTAACATGCCAGAGCCATCCCTACCAAGTGAAACAATACTTTGTGAGCCATGCCTTATATCAACCTCTGAAGCAGAATCAAGGAAGGAAAGCATCTTGAGAGCCTTGTAATAGTACATCATGCCTCTTACAGTACGGGACAGAGTCTGCCCCCTGTACGACGCCCAGAGACGAACCTCCCTTGCTTTAGTGTTCCATATCTCTTTCTCATCCTTCATTCCTTCTGTACGCATCCGTTCCATGAAATTCTCCCACTCATCATCATAAATCTTCTGCAGATAAAATATGGTGGATACTCCATCTTCATTTGGACTCCTAAGACTTTCTTTGCCAAACAGAACTTCCTCGTCATAGTAAGGGGTCAAGACGCTAAAGGCCATCATCTTCTCTACCTGAGGAGCTCGTGGCATATTCATAAAAAGAGAGTTACTGAAGAAAGCAATACGCCGTCTTGCTTCCTTATTTTTTGGAACATTGTGCATTGAATCTCTGGAAGTAAGAATTGTCTGCAAACGGCGCAGCTGCCTAAAGAAGAAAGCATCTTGGATATCAGGAAACTCAATAGCATTTTCAAAAAGAAGCCCCTGATTGGTATCTGGATTTGAAGGAGCAAGACCTTCCTGCATCAGTTGTTCTGTTCTCTTCTTCACCCTTGGAAATTCCCGAACTGAAACCTCATACAAGGCCTGTAATACATTGACCATATCACGCAAATCCGGCTCTGGCCTGAGCAAAAGCTCAATAAGAGATACCAACTTTTCATGAATGTGTGGCAAGAGGGTCATCTTGTAGGTTTTAGTAAACTTTTCAGAATGAATGCAAACATCAATATCATTAAAAAGTGCAGTGACTATTGAATGCTCTTCAGTGTTGTGTTTAATGATCTCTAGTAGCAAGTATTTGATGCTGTCATAAGCCTCAATCACTGCACACCTCCTATACTCATTCTTGCATATCCTAAACCAAACCCATCTATCAGGTGCATCTGCCAGCTCACTTGCATGGCTGAGAGCAAGAAGCAACTCGTTGCACAAGAGAAAACACGGCCAACGAATAACCTTAATATCCCAACAGTTCGGTGGCAACTCCATCAGCTCCAGCTCGTGATCACTCACGAGGTCTTCCTCCCTCATAGTTATGATGATCTCATTCCATATTAAGGCAAACCTAGTTGCGTCCACCTGGCTTGATTCAATCTTCTTGTATGGCTGTCCAAGTCCATATCTTAACTTAATCCGATGTATTGCATTCCGAAGCTTGTGAACCAGGGTGTCCTTAGCATCAATAGGCTGATTCTCGGGCATCAGACTGAACTGCAATGCGCTTGCAAAGAACTGGAATCTGAGTCTGAGCTGTTTAATGTTCCTAATTTCACCTATATGTGAGAACAACCCAACTGCTCCTCCTGCAATAGAAGAATAGATAGTGTACCAGATCTGCAGGTCAACTAGATAAATAAGAACAATTGGAATCCACAACAAAACAGCTGCTACCTCATTTGTGCTACCAAAAAACTCATGCCACTTGTACTTCACATTATTCAAATTCAAAAGAGCCCGTGTAGGACCAAGCAGCGGCCTTATTTGAAAGAAATAACTGAAGACAAATTTGGACGCCAATACAGCAATCCAAAACATTGTGTACTTTATGTTATTAATAAGCCCTTCCCTGAGTCCGCGACCCACAAAAATCCTGGTGTGGAACCACCATGTTAGTAAGTAAAATATTGGCCAGTCTGTGTTTTCAATCACATTTCGTATCCATGGGAGAATGAAAAGAACAAGAGCTAACAACTCTGGGATGATAAACACCAGAGCAATCTTAAGAAATGTGAAGATCCTTTGATTAGCCTCGTATGACCACCTCCTATCAGAATTCTTCTGGATCCAAATTCTTGCATAGAACACCCCAAACACAACTGCCCATGTCACAGCAACTACACTTTTCAAGACCATCCTCACACCTATCCAAACTGTATCCCTGGTAACTAAACTATACTGAGTTCCAGCATCAAGGATCGACTGAATAAACCTCAAACCAGCCCAAGTTATGAAGATCGTAAGCAACTGCACTTGCACATCCCTCCTTTCCAAAGCCTGCCATGGAAAATCTGTACCTTGCCAAGCAACAATAACAGCAGCCTGAAAGAATAGTATCAACATCACCCACAACCTATCAAAGCTCCTAAATATATTCCAGAAGGTCCTCTGCTCCACAAACCCCGTCTTACCAACTCTCCTACCAACAGTAGTATCCAGAAAAGCACTTGACAAGTCAAGCGGCCATTTCAGCCTCCGAAAACACTTCCTACTCCAAAAGAATTCATTAATATCATCATAATTCCTCCAAGCTGAATGAGGGGCAGTGCCATATCTACTCCTCTCAACTTCACCTTTAATTGTCATATAAATGGGAGTGACAACTTTATCCAAGAAACCAAATTGCTTACAAGTGTAAGGAACAAAAGGGTGTCCAGTATTCTCATCAATGTGACCATCAAGAATGTAATTTAGTTCCATAGCCATATGATGATAAATATAACACAAACATTCAGGAGTAAAACGGAGATTTGCAGCCTCACCCCAAATCAATAAATACAGGCATACATACAAGAGTTCACGACGAGAAATTTCAGGATTTTGGCGTCTCGGTAGTCGAACCTGTGACTTCTTCGCAAGATATGAACACCAAGATGAGTAATTTTTCAATAGCTTCTGCCGGAACTGCCGGAGAACACCATAGTCAAGGCGGTCCGGGGACGAAGGAGGTGGATGAAGGCGCATTTGAGAGTTAGCCAACTGGAGAACCAAGTTTTCCCTTTGATTCTTCACGTTATCATCTTGGAACCCAAAGAAGAGCCCAAGCCAGTCCATGAGGTCCATGGTGTCACGCCATGGCATGAACGGCGGCAGCCGGAGATCCCCAACGTCGCGTAGAGCAGCTGAAGCAGCACGCACTTCTGGATACCTCAAAGAAGGATGGTCAGCCAACAAATTATTGATGGGTATAATGTTGAATGGCTCGACTCGAGGTTGCTGCTGCCGCGGCGGCGCGTCATCAGAACCACTACCGCGCGTGAACTGTGGCCTTGGCCGGAGATTCATTGCTTTTGGTTCTACAACAGCTTTTCACTAATGGGTAACTCTCCAAAACCACTTTTCTCCCAAAATTTCAAACAGCAAAAGTTGCCACTTGCAAACAAACAAACACATATGCATATACTATAATATATAATAAAGTAACGGGTATATTCGAATTCTGGGTAGGGTGGGGTAGTGGTAAAGGGAATCAACAGTGTAACTTTAATGGAGTAAAAGATGAGATTTTTAATGAGAGGAAAACGGAGGAACATATTGAGAGTTGCAGAAAAAAAGGGAATGTAGTGACGTAGACCACGCGCCAACAACTGCGGTTGTGGGAGTTTGTGTGTAGGACGAAAGTTGAAAGTTGCAGCTTTCTGTGAGAAACCTACAAGACAACATGACATGGCTATTATTCAAAACAAGTATTATGGGGATAAGAGCAAATTTTAAATATTAAAATTATCATTAAATTGAATAAAAATTTAAATAGGCAATAAAATATGCAGAAAAATGACTTAAAAGGCATAATGTCTTTTAAATCAAAAGGGGATGTCTAAGATTGATTGGCAATGCAGTGCTAGGACTAATTCATTCTTATAAGAGGTTTTGAATTTGAACTCTTAATATAAAAAAAAAAAAAAAAAATGGAGAACACCACCTCATATGAATTTTACAGTGCGATTTAAATTTAATCAGAACTTTAATATAAACTCTAGACATCGAATAAAAAATCAAAGGTCTAAAAGGATAATATCACAAGACTGGACAAATTATTTATAGGAAATGAATGTCCATATATGAGAAAACAACAAAAATAGTCTATCATTATCAAAAACATCTTAGTGTGAATGTCCAGTTAAATATAGAATTTTGGATAACTTTGCAATTTAGCGGACAATCTTTTTTTAAGAAAATCTCGAATTTGCAATTAAGTATAGCTTTAAAAAAGAAATAATTCACACAAATAACTTATAAGTAGCTTCTGAAAAATCTTGTAATTATTTCTAAAAAAAAAAATTCATATCGAAAAGCTAAATCAATTTATTTATACAATTATAAGGGAATTCATATTTGTAGGAAAACAATCAAGTGATTATCATGTCTATGATGTGGAAAAGAGAGGCTTATAGGGATCTTAATTTGGAATTTTAGCATGTCAACTTTTCCCTTAGTAAGTATGTCTTCAATGTTTGCATTTCCTAAAGCAAATATACTTTTCTTATTCTACATGGAAACACATTACTAACACACTGTATCTGAAAGGCATAATACATAAAATTAATAATTAATTTGATTTCAGCGGATAATTATGTCTTTCAGTTTGAGTGTATATAAATAGACACTTAAATTTGTATAAATTAAACAAGTAGACACATGTGTCTACGTGGCATAATATAAATAGGACATAAAATTGTCATGTAGGATGAATATGTGTATTTGTTCAATTTTATACAATGTTAAGTATCTACTTATCAAATCCAAAATTAAAGGTAATAGTTGTCAGCTGACGTCAAGTTAAATGTTATATTTATATATTAGGTCAATCTAAAATGTTTGCAACTTGCAAGCATTCCTCTATGAGTATTTCATAATAATTCATTAATGGTAGAGCTTCATTCCATCAAAGAGTTTTTGGATGCAAGGATAATTTGCATAAATTTAGCTTATCTGTTATTTTTTCTATTTTATTTTACGTGAAGATGTTATATTTGAAAGAATTGAATTATTTTTTAAAAATTAATCTACTTAGAATTCAATCTATTTTGGCAGAGCATTTACTATCACGGAATGTGGTGATGTAGATGACGCGCCAGTAACAGCGAATGGGGGAGACGTGGGTAGTATGTAAGTTGACGTGGATCCTACTAGACAACATCAAAAATATGAAATGAAAAATTATGACCATAAGTACAAATGTTTCCAACACTAATTTTAGTACTCCTAATGACCTAATTAGATTTGATATAGAGTTTTTAAAAATCAAAGAAAATTTCATAATTTTATAATTCTAAGTTATAGTTATATCGAATATACTAAAATGATTGATTTTAAACATACATGCAAAAGGTAAAAGTAAAATATTACTAAAAAGGAAAGAAATTATTCATTCTGAAATAGACCATTTACACAATTAATTCTAAAATAGAGGAGTATTAATTCACTTCTTTATGTTAATTTTGGTAACTATTCGATTCAATAATATTGTGGATTAATTTATGTTAATCCACAATATGATGTGAAATAGTATTTTTAAATGAAATTTAAAAGTTGAAAATATTTTTTAAAAATAACTTAAATAGGGGTGAAAAAATGAAATTTAGAAGTTGGAAATAATTTTTAAAAACAATTTAAATTTTTTTGGGGGGATGGGGGGTGGCTGGTAGGGGGTGGGTGGGTGGGGTGTGTCAGTGATCGAGGTGAAAAAATAAATTTTTGAAATTGAAAATATTTTTTAAAAAGAAAATTAATTTTTTTTTTTGGGGGGGGGGGGGGTTGGCGGGGGAGGTCGAGGGTACGTTGGGGTGAAAAAATAAAAATTTGAAGTAGAAAATAATTTTTTAAAAAGAAACTTTTTTTTTTTGAAAGGGGTGAGGGGCTGATGGGGAGGGTAAGGAGGTGGGGGATAAAATAATAAAAAATTGAAATTACAAATATCTTTTAAAAACAACTTTTAATTTATTTATTTTTCGGTGGTGGTGGTGGTGGTGATAGGGGGCCAGGGTAGGGGTGAAGGTGGGGTAAAAGCTTTAAATTATTATTATTATTTTTTGGGGGGGTGGTTGGGGGCTGATTTGAGGGTAGGAACAAAATAAATTAATTTTTTTCAACAAAAAAAAATTGTAATTTGAAGTTTGAATAGAGTTTTGAAAAATATTTTCCTTAAGTTTTGAAGGGAAATCATTTTCTTTAAATTTGAGGAAAATAAATTGATTTAAAAAACATTTTCCAAAACATTTAACTCAACCAAACATTAGAAAATTAGAAAATATTTTCCTTCATACCAAACACACCCAAAGAATAAAGTATGTTTCTTTTTCTACTGGCAAAAAGAATCTAAGATTATACACATCATGATGATCAATATTTGACAATATTAGCTGTCGGTATAAATCAGTGTCATAAAAAATTAAAGGCTTTTAGGCACCCTTTTTCTTCTCCTTTTTAAAATGGGAAAATGAATTAAATTACGTCCTTAAAATTTTAAAAACGATTCAAATTTACTTCTAAGCTATGTAAAATTATTAAATTCATCTCTAAACTTTAACGAACGTGGTTATTGTTCGTGCCATTGTCTATAACACTTAAACCTTCATCATCCTTATTGTTGAAAACAATGGGAAGATAGCTAAATCAAATAAAATAATACAATATCAAATGGTGTGTGTAAATTTATTTTGTTATAAAAAATATAAGTAAAGAGAGAGATAAAAATATAAAATATAAAATGCTACACGGGGAAGAGGAAATGTAACGGCCACCGCAATTAGTCCGTTTTAATATACATAAGTTAAAAATAGGCGAATTTATTTGCTTTATTCACATTTAAAACAGGAGCTTACTTCATAACAACATCATCACCCTCCTAGTTCAACCTATAGCTTGACTCTCAAAAAATAAATAAACTAAAAAAAAAAAGATATTTAGTAGAATTTTTAATCTTAATTAAAAAATAAATTATTAAGTTCTCGTAAATCATAAATCCACATATTACATAAAGCATGACTTTCATTTAGAGAGAGAGAGAGAGTTGGTTAATGCCACACACTTCCACTCGTTCATATTGGGCGATTTCCCAACCTTTTAATTAACTTGGTTTGAAATTGGGATGGTAATTGGACGGGTTAGGTTAAATTTGATGGGAGTTAAAATGGATCAAAATAATTAACGGATCAAGACTTAACCTAATCAAAAATTGCTTGGGTCAAGTAAAGGGTCATAGTCCAATCGTTTAATATTTAGTAAGTTTTAATTATTTCCTTTGCTCTTTTAAAAGAATTTAGTACCTAATAGAATTGTTATTTTTCTTTATTATGATTATATAGTATAACATATCAAATTTTAAAATAAAATATTTTATGACAAGATTTCTCATTAGTCAATTTGAGTTCAACCCAATTTTTAATGAGTTGAAATAAATTAATCTAAAATGAATTGAACTAATAACTGGGCAGGTCAATAACCTAATCAAATTTAAATAAACTACGTGGATTGAGTTTGATTCACTATCTTTTGAGCTAACAACAGAAGAATTACATATGTCTACTTTGGGATGAAAAAATAAATAAAAAAAGACCTCTTATTTTATTTTTATAAAAAAGAAAACCCGCAACCGCTATCATTTGGATGCGTACAAGGTAAAATCCTTGCTCTTATGCAATAGTTCGCATACCACATAGGAGAGGTAACCCGCACTAGGCAAGCCCGATGCGACGAGCTCGACCCAGAAGGTAAACCCCTTGCTTTCGCTAGTAAGGGGTTTCGAACTTGAGACTTCCAACATGGAAGTCCCAAGCCCAAACCACTGGACCACCCCGAAGGATAAAAAAAAAAACACTTATTTATATATTAAATCATTTGTAAAAATACATTTGAAAAAAATAATCTAAAAAAATAAATTCAAATAGCTACTCACTCAACCGTTTAAACTAAAAACATTTGGTAGATGTATAATATATTATAATTTAGGAAAAATTGTATAAAATAGCAAGCTATTAATTCAAACTAAATGATATAACCATAATTTCATTTAATTCTAATATGTAGCAAACACTTGTCATTTACATCTCTCCCTAGAAATCTCCCTCGCCTCTCTCACTTTTATACAAACACAAATGTATAAATTGCGTTTGTGTTTGTATAATGCAAGAGAAAACTGAATATACAAATACAAATATTTTCGTCATATACACTTATAATTATACAAATACAGATCTTCCCCTACTAGTTCTCTTTGCCTTTCTCTCTTTCTTGCTTTATACAAACACAAATTATACAAATTACAATGTATAATTTGTGTTGTATAAAGTGCGTGAGAGGGAAATTTGATATACAAATGTTTTATTTCGATTCAATTGTATAGAAATTCAAATTTTATGCAGATATACAAACACAATCACTGATACATATACATAGTAGTTACATATATACAATTATCTAACCGATATACATATTTGTTGCATTTTTATACAAACGAATGTCTGCCTGCGATTTATACAAATCTGATGCTTTGTTTGCTATGGAGCGCAATTATACAAACTATAGTCATAGCATACAAATATAATTTTTATGTTTGCTAAACCTAAAATTTACTCAATAATTTATATAGAAGTTATGTATACAATTTTTTTTTAAAAAAAGTAAATAACAAATTGGACCATTTTTTTTTATATTATTTTTAAAAAAAAGAAGGAAAAAGGAATCTTGTTTTCACCTTGAATGAGTATATCCACAATTTCATATGGTAGCAAAGGCAAAGCCAGTGAAATTCCCACCACAAGTTGTTACAACTGTCAATGTCACTCTAAAATAGCTCTGGAAATTCATGAGAAAACAGAACTACTGGAAACAATCTTGAAATAGCAAAGCAAATTTGTTAACTATTGTTGTTCGGTATGATGATTTCTGGGGCCCCTTATTTCTCTTTCCCTCTCATTTCCATTTCCAATAAATCCCCATACCCTAAACTTATTCCTGCTGGCATTAATTATGTTATTTGTTGCTCAACTTCAACTCCTGGATTACCAGTTACAACAGGTAAAATCTTTGAAATTCGGTTTGTTATTGTGTACTAGGAAACAAGAATGTGTTGGAGGGTAAGTGGAAACACTAGTATTTATACTTATTGCTAGTCTTTTGTGTACATGGTGTAGTACTTGTATATGACATTAATATTGAATACTAATTAACTTTTAGCATGGATCTTAAACAGAAAGACTTAGGAATGATACTCCTTTGACTGGTGGAGCATTTGATTTTGAAAAAGCTACTACTTCTCTAACTAAAAAAGTGCTAGATTCACCCAAGAAAGTTACTATTGTACGCCATGGTCTCAGCTCTTGGAATGAAGAAAGTAGAGTTCAGGTTTGTTTCATATACTCATTTTTATTCTTACAAGTAAGTTTTTAATTCCTTGATTGTGATCTTGCCTAGTTCTTCTATAGAAATGTATAATGGAAGTACAGAAATGCAAAAACTTTCTGGTGTAAGGCTATGATGTTATGTATAAAGCCGGGATCGAGGCTCTGGAACAAGAGTGATGTTGCTAGTTTGAGCTACAAACACTTTACTATCATTGGTTTTAAGCACATGTGCCTTGTTAAGGACTTCAAATTCATCTTCCATTACTGATGCAAGACTTATGGAACATTACATTTTTCTAATTAAAATCGGAGTGTTAATAGTGAAGCACGTTAAGGCTAATAATTCAAGTGTACTAATCTGATGTTGGACAGGGTATAACATTCTCCCGCTTGAGGCCTTGACATCCTCTCAGGCCTGATCCAAGATTCTAGAGTCAATTCCTGCTTCACATAGTATAACACTTAGTCCTGCATGGGCTTGGCTCCCGCACTTTTGATCAACTCCATATACTGTAGTCCTTAACTCCAAATGGGACTTGACTCCCATATTTCCAGCTGGTTTATCCCAGCTCTAATACCATTTATTACTTATTAGGACTTGAGTCCATCCACTTGTCTAACAATTTCTTTTAATTCTCTCTCACTAAATGGCTCGGGTTCTATCATGACTCAAAATGATAATCCTGATTGTTGTAGTAAGGAACTCACATCTCATAACTTACTCTTTTTACTTGTGACTTGGGCTGTTCTATAGCCAGTAACCAAGTTGGTTGTACATGTAGGGAAGCTCAAACTTATCTATACTTTCTGAAAAAGGAACAATGCAAGCAGAAAGATGCAAGATGGCCTTGTCTGATATGCACTTTGACCAATGTTTCTCTAGTCCGATATCACGCGCCAAGGTTGGAATATGATGTTGTGTAATTTTCTTTTGCTTACTACATATGCAGTTATTAAGTGATATCAGCAATGTCTTCTGCAGACGACCGCTGAAATCATATGGAAAGGAAAGGAAGAGCCTCTGGTTTTTCTTGATTCCCTGAAGGAGGCCCATCTATTTTTTCTTGAAGGCATGAAAAATGGTCTGTTTCATTCATTGCTGAAATAATGTGATTTTACTATTATCTCTTTTGAGTCACTATAACCTCAATATAGCAAAAACAGGATGGTATAATCAACTTTAGCTTGTGCGTCCATTTAGATTACTCAACAGTATTCGTAGTTTTCTAAATGATGTTTAGTGTTTGGAGGCAGAGGATGCTAAGCGCATATATCCAAAGGAGTATACAACTTGGAGAAAAGATCCATCTAATTTTTGTGTAGATGGTGTATATCCTCTTCAAAAACTGTGGGGAAGAGCACATGAAGCATGGGAAGAAATTTTATTGACACCGGTATGTTCTTTATACTGCTTAATTTGGATTTTTTCGCGCAACAAAATATACTGATATAGATCATTGTTCATCAGGGAGAGCACTTTTTGGTTGTGACACACAAATCTATTTTACGAGCATTGATCTGCACAGCTCTTGGACTAGGACCAGAACGGTAGGTCATAATGTTTCAGACCATACTTTTATCTCCAAAATCTTCTGATATTTCAGGCACATAAACATTAAAATAACCCTTTAGATATGACAGCTGACTTAGGCAAATGTAAGGATGTTAAAACATTGCTAGAGTATAGTAAACTTGCTTTGATCAGCATGATAATTTAATAAAACTTTCTTTCATTATTATGTAAATTACATTATAAAAGTTGGGTTCTTCTGCCACTATTCTTGACATGTCTAATTTTGTGTCGATTCAGGTTTCGTTCAGTGGATATACATAATGGAGGATTGTGTGTATTCAAATTCAACAAAGAAGGAGAAGCCATGCTTCAATCCCTGAACATGACAGCACATATGTATACTGATCATGTCTACCACTATTAAAATCGACAGGTACAATGACTGGACAGCAATTGTGTACTCTGCCATTGAAACGACATAGAACCACATAAACCAGAACTGTGTCTGTGTAGTATACGAATCGTTGAACTCTCGAAAATAATTTTTTAGTTAGAACAGAATCATAGGTTAAGAACACCAAGAAGTTGTAGCATGTTCTTGTGATTAAACAACTATGAAATTGATTGGAAATGCAGAGTTCATCAGTTCTTCCTGAATGAAATTTAGGTTGTTCTGTTACATGTTTATGTTCTCAGCTATCATTTCTCAGGAAGGTAAAGTCAGACCGAAACTGAGACTATTTCTTTAAGATCCATTTTAGCTAGCGTTTGACCAAAGAGCTTACATCAGAATTTGAAGATTTATCTTCAAAAATCCATTTGGCCAATGAAACTTAAGAATATGATCTTCAAATATTTTCAAGTTCTCATGATTAGATTAGATCTTTGTTGGTATTTATGAGGCAACAATAACAACAAGAATTAGATAAACTCCTCTAATAACAACTTAGATTCTTGATTTTACCATCTTGAAAAGCATTACTTACAACATTAAACTGATCTTGACCAACAAAGAATCGCAGTACTAATTACTATATAGTAAGGAGATAATCATACAAAACACAACAAAGATGTCTTGAAATCCTCTTTTCATACTATAATATTTTATAGCAGTCATCAGTAAACACATAAATGAGTACAAAAATGACGAAAATAAAAGGCGATAAGGGTAATAAGTAAAATCTCCTCTCCATTGAAAGAGGAGGATATAATAAAAGTCTAAGCTTTGAGTGTGTAAAGATTAAGAACATTGTGAAAAGAGAAAAGAAGAAGAAGAAAATAGAGTATAGCAGCTGCAAAGCCAGCAATAAGAGATCCGGTAACACGGTCACAGAACTTTGGAACTTGGCCACAAATTGGTAGCCAACCTGCATGAGTATTTCCCTTTTTCCCCACTTGAGCTATTGCCAAACATGCTGATATGCTTGAGTCCAGAAGCAATGTCATAAGCTACTCCAAAATTTAAAAAGTTGAAATCAGTTCAAGTCACAAAAATCAATGTAAAACTATCAAGAAAAGATACTAATTTGTTTGTCTGGTTTTTATTTGGCACCAAGTCTATAAGACATTTGAATCTTGTGGTCTTAAACTAAAGATATGTAGAATATATCAAAATGTCTTTTAATTTTGTGGTCTTAAACATGTCAGAGTTGACAAAAAAGAAAAGAGACACTCTTTTTTAAACAGACCAAAAAAGAAAGTAAGACAAATAAATTGAAACGGAGGGAGTAGAACATACTATATCTGTAATAAGCAGAATGCGTCCCAGCATCTTCTTGGTAGGGAAAAAGAGAACTATGAGGGAATAGGCACTTGCTAGTATATTCACTCCAACAAAGTACCTGAAACATCATCAACAACTTAATTATCTTAACCTGCAGGTCATGTTTACTAGTGTCTGATTCAAAATTTAGACGTTATGAATTTCAAGTTGAAAGAATTGGTTCTGATATATATATATATATATTCATATGTAATTTTTTTTTACTCTTATCATATTTTCTTTTGTGCATACAAATGGAGTTTGACTGTGAAGTACTGAGTTCTGTCGAACCAACAAACTCATGATTGGATCAGTTGTCTCTCAATCAATTGGACACGTGTGATGATGGCACGTTCATCCCTAGTAGATGTTGAATTCCCTTGACTCCTTCGTGTGCTTACCTTTTTATATTTTGAATTCCCTTATTGAAAACTCTAGTTCCGTAGAAAGAATAATTATTTTAGAAGTACCGAAGATTACGATGAACTTACTTGAATGTTGGTGTGTTAGCAAATTTGGCTTCAAAGGTCATGCCCAAAACTTGAGCAGAGTCATGGCTAGTGACCATAATAATAATGGCTGTAACACTAGCCCCTAAGGCCAAAAACCTAAGCAGAAATATGGTAATCCTATTTGCCAAAGTCATTATGAATAGGAAAAGTGATAATAGAGATAATCAATTAACAAAATCAAACACTAGTTTTTAAAGAAATGAGGCATAAAAATTGGTGTAGGGGAATTAAAGAAAGTGATCAAGATAGGTAGAATAATAAAGAGGGATATTTTTTTTGTGTTAGGAAAAGGCAGATAAGTGGGTGGTAAACTTGTCTTCTTTAGGAACAAAGTGTCATGTTCTTGGTTACCTAATGAATGTACAAAATAAACTCAATGACATTTATTTATAGTGTTAGTCCTAACAAAGATTTAAATATTTAATTAATGGATTAATTAATCCTTGTAATTTCATGGAAGATTTGTACCTCTAGTGGCACACTTGGACAAAAAATCATTGACTCTATCTACCAATATATAAGTGTTTCTAATTGTAGGCTGGAAGAAGATTATTTAAAATCTTAGTTTATAAGCAAAGTTTAATATGAATTTGTATTGTGTTGATGCATAGAAAAAAGGTTACAACTTGGGGTGTAATCGTCAGTTGAACTACCAATTAGTTGACTAATATTTATGTGTACGGCGCCTCCCATATTTGTTACTAACGTGGACAATCTTTTTTGGTTTTTTCTTATTCGAGTTTAAGTGATATATTTTGTTTGTGTTAATTGTTTTGCTTTACACAATTAGAGTATCTTTACTTGTTACAATAGATATTTTTTGTATTTTTAAAAGGGAAAAGGGTCTGATATACCCCTCAACTTTATCATTTAAAACTTATATACCCCTCGTTATGAAAGTGACTCAGATATGTCCCTACTGTTATACAAATAGCTCACATATACCTTTTTCCTCTAACAGAAGTGAAAAAATTAATTTAAATTTAAATTTTTAATTATTTTTAAAAAAAAATAAAATCCCATATGAGTATATTTAATCCTCCTCACACATAATTCTTTTTGACTTCTTTTTTTGTGTTTCATCGACTAATTTAAAGTTATTGTTTTGATGGTCAAATTTATTTATGTTTCACTAATATTCTTGTAAAATTCATTATAGATGACTCAAATTTTTTTCAAATACAAAAACTAAATAACAATATAATCGAAAAAATTAGTTTTATATTATAATATAGCCACAAAAAAAATAGTTTTAAATTTTTCTCTTTACACTAAGGAATGAAAGAAAAAAATGAAATAAGAAACTCAAATAATGATAATCAAAAATGTCAAAAAATATTTTATGTATAAAAAAGATTAAAATATACCTTAAACTTTGCTAGAAGGATCATATATACCCCTACATGAATTTTTTCAAAATTAAAAGTCAAAAATATATATTTAAAACTAATTTTTTTTTTTACTTCCATTAAATTAAGGGTATATGTGAGCTTATTTTATAACGGTAAAAATATATGTGAACCATTTGAATAACGATAAGGATATATATGTGCCACTTACCTAACGAGAGACACATTAACTTCAAATGATAAAATTAAAAAATATATCAGACCCTTTCTCTTTTTAAAATTATAAATCTCACATTTTGCAGAGACTTACATGTGGATATTATTTGGATGAAGTAATAATGTAGCCTTTTTTTATCCACTCAATATATAACACTCAAATTCAAACTTTTATAATGTGAACATTACAAAATTGGGGTGGCAATTGGAATTATAGTAAATGGCCATAGCCGCGTCATGACGTGAAGCCGTAATATCTCGAAATTGACCAATAATATTACAAAAGTTATTGTCTGTCCAACAATACTTGTCCAATATTAACTTTGTACACTTTTTAAGAAATTATAATTAAAAGAGTCATTTTATTATATCACCCTTTGAATATAATAAATACAATGTCTTGAAAAATATAATAGAGAAATAACTATAATTAATTATAAGGGTAAATTAAGAACTAAATGTAAAATTATCTATTGATTTCATTACGTGAACAAGTATCGACATTGTTGGACATCCCAAAATAGTATAGTGGACAACTATTGTTAGACGGAGAGAGCACTATTATTAAGGAAGTCTTGATACAGAGGAAATTATTTTTTTATCTTCTTATATTTCGTTGGTCAAATTTCTTAGAAAATTAAATGACTTTTTAATAAAAGTAGGAAAAATATGTTCTATAAGTGATTTTTCATACTGATGATGTCATCCTCACACTTCAACACATCTTATCTTCACCCCACCCTATATATTCTCCACCGCCCAACCCCATTCTATCATAATATTTATCTAAACGGTATATAAATAATTTTAGAATAACATATATTTTTTCATACATATCCACACAAAAATAAATAAGAAATTCAATTATTTATCTATAAAACATGTTCTTTCATAGCGAACGCACCCCTAATTTTTTATATCATTATAAATTATGGGGACTTGAATATACCGTAAAGGAAAATTTCAAAAAAAAAAAAATCGTAAATTTTGTGATTCCATTAAAGTTTGCTTCAAACCACGACCTTGTCATATATATATATATATATATATATATCCTTATTTTACCTATATTTGCTGCAATTGAAATTAGGTCTATATTTTCAAATCCATAAACTCTTCTTAGTACCATTTAATTGAACTATTACTGGTCTTTAATTTTTACCTACAAAAATCACACTTATATCTAACGACACATAAATTCTTGAAATATATAGATATAACTTATCAGATATTATAATACGAAAGTATAAACATATGTCATGCAAATAAATAATTATTTTAACTCTTGATGGACAAAAATTAACGACATACACAAAATAGGGACAAAAATGCGACCCTCGTAGTACACATGATAGTTGATCCAAATTGAAATTTGATTATTTGAAAGTGAACCCTTGGCCCAATCTGAGATACACAAAAGCCCAATTGGAAACAAATGCAAACTGGAAAGGCCCATTAAGCCCGTCTTCCTTGTTGCTAAAGCACTTCACAGTATTTGGGTGTAAAGTTTTAGCATTTGTTTTGTAAGCAATTTTCTGTTTTGATTTCTTTTGGAAAAAATATAAAAGTTATTTTTGTTAATATAATTATTAAGTATATTTTTTATTCGTTTATTTTTTTCTCACTGTATATAAAAATAAGTTTGATATCATTCATCAAAATTATTGTATCATTTTGGGTAGATATTTTTTTTTTTCGAGCTTCTTCGATACTTACAATATTAAGGTTCTTCTTTGTGACTTAACTATATTGTTTTGAAATTGAGTTTGACTTATTGTTTAACTTTTAAAAATTTGATTCGTTCATAAATATTTTCAAATTTAAAATATTAAATTTGCATATTTTGGCTTTTGAAATAAAAAGTAATCTATTTGGCAACTTTTTGTTTGTTTTAAAATGCAATAACTATAAAATGGTAACTCATAAATTGAATGAGGTACTTTTCTGTGGCATATATTAAGAAAAAATAATATGATATTATCTTCAACTCATCTTAAAATTATCACTGGGAGATCGAGGGATAAATAATGTAGCGGTTAAAATTGCACCTCAAATAAGAAAATATAATTGTGTTTCTAACAAGTTTTCACGTGGCACACCACATGGAAAAATGTCAAAATCTTCTTTTATATCAGGTGACTGTTAGAAGAGAGGGATAATTGTTAACCTTCAGATAATGACAACGACTTTTCAAGGGATATAAAAAATGTTCTATTATAAATAGTATAGTGGTAAAATTGCTCCAAATAAAATAATATTGCGGTTAGATTGCACCGCAAATAGAAACATCAAGTCGAATAGTTAAGTATAACAATCTTAAGTAGCTTTAAGGTAAAGAAGATAATTGCGTTTCTAATAAGTTTTCACATGGTACACCATGTGAAAAAATTACCGAAACTTTTTCCATGTTAGATAACCGTTAAAAGAGAGGGATGTTTTTGAACCTTCAAAAAATGACAACGACTTTTTAATTTGAATAATATAACAAAAGGAAATTTAATTATTATTTTTCAATAATTAAGAGATTTATTTGACTCTCTTCCTTCGTTTTAACTAGTAGAGATATCATAACGAATTATAGAAGATTGACTTATCCCAATCAAGTTTTGTAAAGTATTTAGTAAGAACTAACATTTCAGTATTGTTTATGTTTTCATTAAGTATTTTTTAATTTTTTAATTTCAATATTGTTCAATAACTATAAAATGATAACTCATAAATTGAATGTGGTACTTTCCTATTGCATATATGGAGAAAAAAATGGTTTAGTATTATCTTCATTTCAAATATTTGAGGGACAAAAATATTCTAAATGAAACAGTAGAGTCATAAAATTGCTCCAAATTAAATAGTATATCTATTAGATCGCACACCAAAAAGAAATATCAAGTCAAATAGTTAAGCTTAGCAATCATAAGCATTTTTAAAGAAAAAATAATAAATTACATTTCTGACAAATTCTCACATAGCATATCACGTGAAAAAAATATCGATATTTTTTCTCATGTCAGATGACCATTAGGGAAGAACTGCATTTTTGAACATTGAGATAATAACAACTTTTCAAATAAGAATAATAAAACAAAAGGTATTTTTTCCCCAATAATTAACCTTCTTCCCGTAAAAAATAATAATTGTATTTCTAATAAATTCTCACATAGCACACCACGTGAAAAAATATCGATATTTTTTTCCACGTCAGATGACCGTTAGAGAAGAAGGGTATTTTCAAACTTTCAGATAATAACAACTTTTCCAATTTGAATAATAATAAAAAGGTAATTTTTTTTTCAATAATTAACCTTCTTCCCATAAAAAATGATAATCATATTTCTAGCAAATTCTCACACAACACACCACGTGAAAAAATTACCGTCATCTTTTTCCATGACAGATGACCTTTAGATAAGAAAGATATTTTCGAACCCTCAGATAATAACGACTTTTCAAATTTGAATAATTAAAAAAAGGTAAATTTAATTTTTTTCCCCCAATAATTAACCTTCTTCCTGTAAAAAATAATAATTGTATTTCTAACAAATTCTCATATAGCACACCACGTGAAAAAATTACCGACATTTCCACGTCAGATGATCGTAAGAGAAGAAGGGTATTTTCGAACCTCCAGACAATAACAACTTTCCAATTTGAATAATAAAAAAAGGTAATTTTTTTTCTAATAATTAACCTTCTTCCCATAAAAAATAATAATTGTAGTTCTAGCTAATTCTCACACAATACACCACGTGGAATAATTACCAATATCTTTTTCCTTAATAGATGACCGTTAAAGAAGAAAGATATTTTCGAACGTTCAGATAATAACGACTTTTCAAATTTGAATAATTAAAAAAAGGTAAATTTAATTTTTTCCCCAATAATTAACCTTCTTCCCATAAAATCTATAATTGTATTTCTAATAAATTCTCACATATTACACCACATGAAAATATTACCGATATTTTTTTTCCACGTCAGATGATCTTTAGAGAAGAAGGGTATCTTCAAACCTCCAAATAATAACAACTTTTTCAATTTGAATAATAATAAAAAGGTAATTTTCTTTTTAATAATTAACCTTCTTCCCATAAAAAATAATAATTGTATCTCTAGCAAATTCTCACACAACACACCACGTGGAATAATTACTGACATCTTTTGCTACGACAGATGACCGTTAGAGAAGAAAGATATTTTCAAACCTTCAGATAATAACGACTTTTCAAATTTGAATAATAAAAAAATGGTAAATTAATTTTTTTCCCTAATAATTAACCTTCTTCCTGTAAAATATAATAATTGTATTTCTAACAAATTCTCACATAGCACACCACGTGGAAAAATTACCAACATTTTTTTTCACAACAGATGACCGTTAGAGAAGAAAGATATTTTCGAACCTTCAGATAATAATGACTTTTTAAATTTGAATAGTAAAAAAAAGGTAAATTTAATTTTTTCCCCTAATAATTAACCTTTTTCCCATAAAAAATAATAATTGTATTTCTAACAAATTCTCACATAGCACACCAAGTGAAAAATTTACCGATAATTTTTTCCATATCAGATGACCATTAGAGAAGAAGGGTATTTTCGAACCTTCAGATAATAACAACTTTTCCAATTTAAATAATAAAAAAAAAGGTAGTTTTTTTCTTTCAATAATTAACCTTCTTCCCGTAAAAAATAATAATTGTAGTTCTAGCAAATTCTCATAGAACACACCACGTGGAATAATTTCCGACATTTTTTTCCACAACAGATGACCGTTAGAGAAGAAAGATATTTTCGAACGTTCAGATAATAACGACTTTTCAAATTTGAATAATAAAAAAAAGGTAAATTTAATTTTTTTCCCCAATAATTAACCTTCTTACCATAAAAAAATGGTATTTCTAACAAATTCTCACACAACACACCACGTGAAAAACTTACTGACATTTTTTTCCACGTCAGATGACCGTTAGAGAAGAAGTATATTGTCGAACCTTCAGATAATAACGACTTTTCAAATTTGAATAATAAAAAAAAGGTAATTTTTTTCAATAATTAACCTTCTTCCTGTAAAAAATAATAATTGTATTTCTAACAAATTCTCACATAGCACGCCACGCGAAAAAAACTACCGCCATCTTTTTTCCACCACAAATGACCGTTAGAGAAGGAAAATATTTTCGAACCTTAAGATAATAACGACTTTTCAAATTAGAATAATAAAAAAAAGTTAAATTTAATTTTTCCCCAATAATTAACCTTCTTATCATAAAAAATAATAATTGTATTTCTAACAAATTCTCACATAACACAACACGTGAAAAAACTACCGATATTTTTTTGTATGACATATGACCGTTAAAGAAAAAACATATTTTCGAACAGTCAGATAATAATGACTTTTCAAATTTGAATAATGAAATGAAACGAAAGGTAATTCTTTTCCCCAATAATTAACCTTCTTCCCACATTTTAACTAAGTAAAAATATCCTGACGAGTTTCAGAAAATTGACTTCTCTCAAAAACGTTTTTATTTCGGATAAAATAAAGAGAAAAGAAAAAAAAAAATACCAAAAAAAGAACCGCCTCCCTTATTACGGTTTGACCTATTTCTCCTCTAAGGACTAAAAAATAATATAAAAGCACTGCTTCCTCTCATTCTTCACATTCTTGCCTCTCCGTTCTTCTCTTCTTCTCCCTTTGGACTCAGAGAGAACATCAGTTGAACCGGTATTTATCTTACTAAAACAAAGCAGACAGGATCTGGGTTCCGATTCTCTCGGAATCTTGATTCCATTTGAACTGTTAAAAACAAGAAAAAAGACTCAATTTTTGAACTGAAAAAGGGAGAAAGAATTGTTGAATCAGGATGGATTTGGAGGATGAATATGAACCCCAATACAATGTTGACGATGATGAAGAGGAGATAACCCAAGAAGATGCTTGGGCTGTGATTAGTGCTTACTTTGAAGAGAAGGGTCTTGTTCGTCAACAACTAGATTCGTTTGATGAGTTTATTCAGAACACGATGCAAGAAATTGTTGATGAATCTGCTGATATAGAGATCCGACCTGAGTCCCAGCATAACCCTGGTCACCAATCTGACTTTGCTGAGGTCCGTATTTGAATTTGGGAATTCTTTGAACAATTTTGAAACTGAGTAATACAGGGGTTTAGAGTGATGGGAGTGGAAGTAGTCTGTGAGGAGAGAGGGTTTGTGTTGTTTTGTTTTGGATTGGCGATTTATGTTTACTGGAATTGTCTGTTGGTTCAGTTCAATTAGGCGTTAGGTTTTTGTTAGGGTTTTCTTGGAGGAAGTATTTGTTGAACTAACTGATCGAAATTGGAAAAAAGATATACTAGGTAGTTAGAGAACTAACCATTCTATGAAAAAACATGAAAAATAGTTGGGTTAATGAAAATGAAGTAGAAGAACATGGTCGGATGGATTATGAAAGTGTTGGTTCAGCTCTATAAGGCATTAGTGGTTTTGGGGGTTTGTTGAAACAATTTAGACATAGGACTGCACTTATTTTGCAGGAAGTTAAAGTCTTTATCAAGGTTGATTGTGGTATTAAATTTGAACTCTGTGATTTATGTTGGTGAGGCTAGTTGCAGTTGAATTTTGTGGTATGAACTAGTGCATTCTTTCTAACAATTCTGGACAAGTATTTGATGTGGCAATTTGTCCAACATATCTGATGTTATGTTTTACCCAGGTTAAATTCTATTTGACAACAGAATCGTTAAACATTATCTAATGAAGCTTATTGAGCTTAGTCAGATGTGGTTCATTAACTCTGGGCTTTTTGATACTGAGTGAATACTTTCCTGGTTGAGATAGGGTACAGCCTGTACTAGCTAATTGCAAACCATGGTGGTGAAAGTTGTGATTTTTGACCTAAACGCAATATATCTTCTGCTAGTAAACAAATAAGTCTGTTCATGCCATGCATAGTTCTGTCTCTTATGGCAAAAGTTTTATACAAAGACTACAGTTTTGACTTTATTAATCATTCTTTTTGTGCAGACTATCTATAAAATCAATTTTGGTCAGATTTATTTGAGTAAGCCAATGATGACAGAGTCAGATGGTGAAACTGCTACCCTATTTCCAAAGGCTGCAAGGTTGAGGAATCTGACATATTCTGCTCCTTTGTATGTGGATGTCACGAAACGAGTCATCAAGAAAGGACATGATGGTGAAGAAGTTACTGAAACTCAGGACTTCACAAAAGTCTTTATTGGAAAGGTGAATAAACTGTAGTTTTGGATCCATATTTGAAATGCTGAGAGGTTTTGTGAAATTGTTATTGATGATTAAACTTGGTTTCATCTTCACTTGCAGGTTCCTATAATGCTGCGGTCAAGTTACTGCACATTATATCAAAATTCTGAGAAAGATCTAACAGAGCTTGGAGAATGTCCATTAGATCAAGGCGGGTATTTCATTATAAATGGAAGTGAAAAGGTCTTAATTGCTCAGGAGAAGATGAGCACGAACCATGTGTATGTCTTTAAGAAGAGGCAACCTAACAAATATGCCTTCGTTGCGGAAGTCAGGTCAATGGCAGAATCTCAAAACCGCCCGCCAAGTACTATGTTCGTGAGGATGCTCTCAAGGACTAGCGCAAAAGGGGTAATTGGCATTGCCTGAGACAAGCAATTTCATTCCTCTTTAGTTGTTGTTTGTTTCAATTGATTAAACTTATATATGTAACTGTTCTCTGTTGCTTTTAATGCTTCAGGGTTCCTCGGGCCAATACATTCGAGCGACACTTCCATATATCCGTACAGAGATTCCTATTATCATCGTGTTTCGAGCTCTAGGTTTTGTTGCTGATAAGGATATATTGGAACATATCTGTTATGATTTCAATGATACTCAAATGATGGAGTTGTTACGTCCGTCGTTGGAAGAAGCTTTTGTTATTCAAAACCAACAGGTACTTCTATTGGTGCTCGTGGTTCTTCCATTGACCTGTCCAAGCTCTTTCATTTTTTTGATGATGTTGCTGCTAAAATAGAAAGCTTATATGACGATGGGCTATTTCGATTCTACCTATTGTTGTTTGAGTTCGTTCCTTTATTATGTGATATTGTTAGGTTGCTCTTGACTACATCGGGAAAAGAGGGGCTACAGTTGGTGTTACAAGGGAAAAAAGGATTAAGTATGTATACTGAAGGTGCCTAAACTTCTAACTGTTCTTCTGACTTTTTGAAGCATGAGACTAAATGCTCCCAATCAATTTTTGTAGGTATGCCAAAGAGATTCTTCAGAAAGAAATGCTTCCTCATGTTGGGGTTGGAGAGTATTGTGAAACCAAGAAAGCTTATTATTTTGGGTAGGCCATCCTTTTTCTGTGTAGCCATATTTTTAAAGAAATGATGCATTAGTGATTTTCCCCCTTTTTAGTTAGTAGTGGAAGTGTTTCTCAGGATCTTGAACCTACTCATTTCAGGTATATCATCCACCGGCTTTTGTTATGTGCGCTTGGCCGAAGGGCTGAGGATGATAGGGATCATTATGGAAATAAGAGACTGGATCTTGCTGGTCCTTTGCTTGGTGGGCTGTTTCGGATGGTAGGTTTGTTCTTATTTATAATTTGGTTTACACTGTTATGTACATCGTTTCTTATCTCTGTTTCTTGGGTTCCGTCTTTCGATGCAGCTCTTTAGAAAGTTGACAAGGGATGTTAGAGGCTATGTGCAAAAGGTAAATGCACAGACCTTTTGATTACGGCGTCATTGGGTGAATATTTTCTTTGTGCCGACTGTTCTTATTGTTTGTGGGTCCTTCAGTGTGTTGACAATGGAAAAGATGTAAATCTCCAATTTGCAATCAAAGCTAAGACCATTACCAGTGGGCTGAAATACTCTCTTGCTACTGGAAACTGGGGGCAAGCTAATGCAGCGGGTACAAGGGCTGGTGTTTCGCAGGTCAGCTAATTATTCAGTTGGTTGACAACATTATTTGATCGACCTTCTCCTCGATAAATAATTTTGTTTGTTGATATGCCCCAGGTGCTGAATCGTCTGACTTATGCCTCTACTTTGTCTCACTTGCGACGGTTGAATTCCCCTATTGGACGAGAAGGTTATTGACTTTTTCTCTATACCACTGTTTTGCCTATGAAATATGTGGTTCTAGTTCTACTTTCTGATAGTATTTTGATGTAACTCGCTTCCTCTGGATCAATAATTTGTGACCTAATCTCATGCTAGTAGGGGGTTTTGCTAAATCACGTCCTATTAATCTTTCAAAGAACACACCAAAGCAAATGGAGAAGTTACAATAGGGGTGTAAGAAACTTGGGAGCAGTAGTGGGTTTATTTGGAAAGAATCAAGTGTTGAGTTGTGGGTTGGTGGTAAACAGAGAGCCCACTGCCCCACTCTACCCATTCCTCTATATTCATTTACATGGGATCTTACTCCTGTCAATTTTTTTTTTAGTTAGTTATTACAAGTTCAGCTTCCTTTTATTTTTTTCTTTGTTACTTAGATTTTATATGTTTGTTTACCAGGGAAACTGGCCAAACCAAGGCAATTGCATAATTCACAGTGGGGAATGATGTGTCCTGCAGAAACACCAGAGGGCCAAGTAAGTAACTGCTCTCCTGTGGAGGTTCTGTTATGCCAGGATGTGGCTAGATTAGCCCCTCCCTTTCTACCACCCCAAATAAAAACCTGTATAATGCAAATAGGAATAAGATTCTTCGGAGACTGATTCATCCTTGTGATCTTATTAGGCATGTGGGCTGGTGAAGAATCTAGCTTTAATGGTTTATATAACAGTTGGTTCAGCGGCATATCCAATTTTGGAGTTTTTGGAAGAGTGGGGTACTGAGAACTTTGAGGTGAGCAAGATCTCAGTGTGTCAGGATGTTTGTGGTTCAGCTTAATTATGCTGTATTTTCTTTACTATTTTAAGTGTGATGATGATATGATCTTTCCTTGCTCACCATTGCTTTTTCTGTAAATCTAGGAAATTTCTCCTGCAGTTATTCCACAGGCTACAAAGATCTTTGTCAATGGTACCTGGGTGGGAATTCATCGTGATCCTGACATGTTGGTGAGAACATTGAGACGACTTAGGAGACGGGTAAGAAACAATCTACACTAATTTTGAGTGGATGACACTACTTGTGCAGTACAAAGCATATAGCGGAGGGTGTTATAATTACATTGTAATTTCTTGATAAAAAAATAATTACATAGTAATCTAGAAAACATCCATATGATGTCAGTTATACATACCTTTGATTATTTTTTTTACATTATTGCAATGCTCCCGGCCAACCATTTTAAACATATGAGTTGGAAGTATGTATTTTGATATAACAGAGATCTTGGAAATGTACTACTCGCGGCTACTCTTCCTTACAAACTGACACTATCTAATTGCTTCTACTGAGTTCTCTGGTCTCACCCCCTAAGTACCCTCTTTAAACACTCATGGTCTTGTAAATATTATCACTACATTTTCTTTGGGGTTTTTTTTTTTTGCGTAAGTGCCCATGTTTCTGATTTATGCAGGTTGACGTCAATACTGAGGTTGGGGTGGTCCGTGATATCCGTTTGAAAGAACTTCGAATTTATACCGACTATGGCAGGTGCAGTCGTCCATTGTTTATTGTGGAAAAGCAAAGGCTGATGATCAAGAAGAAGGATATTCAAACATTGCAACAACGGGTATGCTAATGGCTCTCTTGCCCCCTTCATTGCTATCTTTTGTTGCTTCGATCACACTCAAGTTAGCTTGGAAGTTTGAACTTCTCTCTGCTTCAGGTACTTACATATTCAGTGTTCTTTTTTCAGGAATCACCTGACGAGGGTGGCTGGCACGATTTGGTGGCTAAGGGATACATTGAGTATATTGACACTGAAGAGGAAGAGACAACGATGATTAGCATGACTATAAATGTGAGAAGTCAACAGAGGTCTTCCTATTCTAACAGTTTCTGCTGATTATGCTGAGATACTGACACCATATGTTAATGTTTCCAGGATCTTGTGCAAGCACGCCTTAATCCTGGCGACGCTTATTCTGATACCTATACTCATTGCGAAATTCACCCATCACTAATATTGGGTGTCTGTGCATCAATTATTCCGTTTCCTGATCATAATCAGGTGAGTCATGTTTTGGTTGTGACTTCTCTTGTCAAAGTTGCCTCTGATCTTCTAATCTAATGTGCTTATTTGATGTTTTATCAGTCTCCCCGTAATACTTATCAGTCAGCTATGGGTAAGCAAGCCATGGGGATTTATGTCACCAACTACCAATTTCGGATGGTAGGTAGCTACTTATTTCTCTCCATAATATTTGGGAGGTTTTTGTTTCAATATGACAAGGTGACAATTTTATTTTCTTCTGGCAGGACACATTGGCCTATGTGCTTTATTATCCTCAGAAGCCTCTTGTCACAACACGAGCCATGGAACACTTGCATTTTAGGCAACTACCTGCGGGCATCAACGCAATTGTCGCCATCTCCTGCTATTCTGGATACAATCAAGAGGATTCTGTCATTATGAATCAGTCATCGATTGATCGTGGGTTTTTCCGATCTCTATTTTTCCGTTCGTACAGGGACGAGGAGAAAAAGATGGGGACATTGGTCAAGGAGGACTTTGGACGTCCTGATAGAGCTACTACTATGGGTATGCGCCATGGTTCGTACGATAAGTTGGATGACGATGGTCTTGCCCCTCCAGGAACTAGAGTTTCTGGTGAGGATGTTATCATTGGGAAGACAACTCCCATTTCTCAGGATGATGCGCAAGGGCAAGCCTCTCGCTATACGAGGAAAGATCACAGTACCAGTCTTCGCCATAGTGAAACTGGAATGGTGGATCAGGTTCTATTAACAACAAATGCTGACGGGCTCAGATTTGTTAAAGTGAGGGTCAGATCAGTCCGTATTCCTCAAATTGGGGACAAGTTTAGCAGTAGACATGGTCAGAAGGGAACAGTCGGCATGACATATACACAAGAAGATATGCCATGGACCGTGGAAGGCATTAGTCCTGATATTATTGTGAATCCTCATGCTATTCCTTCTCGAATGACTATTGGTCAGCTGATTGAATGTATTATGGGGAAGGTTGCTGCACACATGGGAAAAGAAGGTGATGCCACTCCCTTTACAGATGTTACTGTCGATAACATCAGCAAAGCTCTGCATAAATGTGGTTACCAGATGCGTGGTTTTGAGACCATGTACAATGGTCATACTGGGCGGCGGCTTAGTGCAATGATATTCCTTGGTCCCACGTACTACCAGCGCCTGAAGCATATGGTTGATGACAAGATTCATTCTAGAGGCAGAGGCCCTGTGCAAATCCTCACAAGGCAGCCTGCGGAAGGTCGGTCACGTGATGGTGGTCTTCGTTTTGGAGAGATGGAGCGAGATTGTATGATTGCTCACGGTGCTGCTCATTTTCTCAAGGAGCGGTTATTTGACCAAAGCGATGCATACAGAGTTCACGTTTGTGAGCGCTGTGGGCTGATAGCCATTGCCAACCTCAAGAAGAATTCTTTCGAATGCAGAGGTTGCAAGAACAAAACTGATATCGTCCAGGTAATCATTTTCTCTCTGCTCCTACTTTTGCGCACCCACAACACATCACATGTACACTGGACTGGCTCAGGGATGCTCTGCTCTTTACAGTTTACACCACACATGTCAAATAGTCGTTCTTTTCTGTTGTGGTCTTAAAACTCACGGTCGCCTCTGTTGGTGCAGGTTCACATTCCCTATGCATGCAAATTGCTTTTCCAGGAGCTAATGGCTATGGCTATAGCTCCAAGAATGCTTACAAAGGATGTCAAGCTAGCCAAAGATCAAAAGAAGAAAGCAGCTTGATTAATTTAGTCCATTCCGAGAAAAAAGTTGCCTATTTTATAGATTGAAAGGTTTTACTTTACCAGTAGTCAGTTTTTCATCCACAATATGTGGATCGACTACTACTTATTGGTTTTAGAATGGTTGTAGTATCTAGTGAGAACAACATCCTTATGAGCCCAGCAGGTACTGTGGTTTCAAGGATGGAGTAATTCTCACATGTAAAATATAAGTAATATTTATATCTGAAGTTTCTCTTCGAAAAACTCCTGCTTTTCATGTATAAGAGGCTCTTCGTTAGTCTTGCATCAAATTGAATGAGTTGAAGCTTTTCAGTTTTGACAATGAAAAATGAGTGCAACTGTTTTTGCTTTACTAAATCCTGTAATTAGAGTCCAGAGATGTTATGACTATTGCACATGAATGTATTTCTAGTTTACATGTATGAACAGTGAACACATGTGATAAAACCATGAATCAAGAATGAAAAATAGAAAATGGGAAACAAGCAAAGTTAAAATGGATTGGGATGTCGTATAATTACAAGTATTGATTACAAAATGGAGCTTAATCCCATTCTCCTTATCTTTTTTAAATAATCTATTAACAGAACAACTACGTCGTTGGTTTTATATTAGTTGACACACTTTTCCTTTGTATATTCATTAAGAGTTATAAATGAAAAATACTACTATTTACTACGAATTTATTCTGTATCTCTCCCCAAGAAATTATACTTTATTTATGAATAACGCTAAACTAATTTCATTTAAAAAATATTTAATACTAAAACAAAAATAATATAAAAATAATTAATAATAGCTTGATTTTATAAAATGGAAAGGGTCAAAACCACCCTTTAACTATTCGAAATAGATTAAGTATGTCTTTCGGCTCAAAGTACCCTTTCCGTCTTACTATTGGACCAGACTTACCTTTTATTTAACGGAAGAGCATGTGGTATCCCATGTGTGTATTAATATGCCACATAGACCTCCACTTGTGCACGCTCACCCCCACCCACCTCCACATAGACGTTCTAAGAGCCCTAATTTCACCATTTTCCCACATTTCATCCTTTTCTTAAAAAAGACCTAAAGAAGCTTCCTTTCGCCAGACCTAATTTCACTCTGAAGATTTATGCAACAACATTATTTAGAGAATAATGTGTGCAACAGAATCTGATAGATTTCTTTGTTACATTCCATTATTAGCAAAAAAACAAAAAGAGTTGATGAGAATTGACCTGATTGGACTCGATCACCCATTGTAAACTCTATCAAAGCTTCCTTCTTCAAGAAGATAATCACCTCGGAAATTTTTTGTTGTAGTTGCTAAATCACGAAATATAAAAGTCTTGGCTGCAATTTGGTTGGACCCTGCCTCTTTATTAACTTTCTTTGTGCGTAATGAATTCTTTGCTTCAACTTATCTAAAGACGAGCAAAAAATAGAAAAGTAAACAAAAGCATGGCACTAAATGAGGCAACTAGTGTTCATAAATAAGAAGGATGATTGACAAGCAAGGAAAAATGACATCTAAACTTTTTTATTGGTGAAAGGAATCTTCCGTGGGTCTTTTTTAAGAAAATGATGAAATTAGGGCTCATAAAACGTCTATGTGGAGGTGGGTCGGGTGGACGTGCACATGTGGAGGACTATGTGGCATATTAATACACACATGAAAGGCCACATAACTCTTCCGTTAAACAGAAGGGTAAGTCTGGTCCTATAGTAACACAAGAAGAGTATTTTAAGCTGAAAAATATATTTCGAATAGTTGAAGGGTAGTTTTGATCCTGGTTTATAAAATGTCAAGTCAAGTATGTATTTAAGCACTTGAGTTTTCTACCAAAAAAAGTAGTACTCTGTAAAAACCTATATTCATCAGATGTAAATTAGTGCTAAATCCCTAAACCCAAATCGCTGTAAGAGCAAAAAAAAAAAAAATGGAAGAAAAGTTGAGCAACATCGAAAATCAGCAAGTAGATGATGAAGAAGAAGAAGAGGGTCCACCACCTGGTTTCGACTCTTTAGCTGTACCATCGCAAAACACCAATGTCGTCATAGATGAAGATGATGATGAAGGACCACCTCCAGGTTGGCCATCAATTCCTCAGCAACACAATCTCCAGGTGAGATTAATCATAAAACACTAAAATGGGTGTCAATTTAATTTTTTTTTTCTCTTGAGTCATCTGTATTGATTTATATGTATTATGTTGATGAAATTCAGTTTCAGTGCTGTCCCCCTTTTAGTTTATGTATGTAAAGAGGTACATTCATAGGTCAAAAGATGGGAAATTAGTGAAAGGTTGAGTCTTGATGCCATATGAGTACTTGTCAATCATGAAAAGAACATTAAGATTTTCCTAGAAGTTATGTTATTAATTTTGTGGGAATTTGTCTTTGATTTATTTGAAGACTATCTATATTGTTGAATTTGATCTTTATTGGCTTTTATGGATTACCTGTTTTGTGCTTGTGAATTTGATTGCCCTCAAGAGTTGGAAATTTCTTAGAACTTGAGGCTATAGCAATATATATATATATATATCATTAAAACATTGAAAGGAAAAAAAAGAAGAGGAAATAGTTAATGAAGAAGTGTTTTGCATAGTGAATACAAATCTATTTGATTCTACATATACACAAAGGTAACTCGTGAACAGACTACTGATGTAGAGATGGGGAGCAAAGAACACGAATCGGAAGATGATGAAGATGGTCCGCCACCTGGGTGGAACACTGTAATCCCACAGAAAAAATTGCCTTCTTCACCGCCAACAATAGAAGCAGTTACTTGTGGTAAGTCGTTAACTTTACCGTCAAATTACTTTCTTCTCTGTCCCCTCTCTTGCTGGCTCCCTCTCTTTTCCCCCTTGCACACAAACAAAACACCCATCTTTCTTTGCCTATTTTTCCAGGTCACATCTTCCTATTGTATCTGATACAGTGACAGAGATATTTTCTGAGCCTGCAAAAGTTTTTGAAATAGAGTAGTAAAAACATAAGTTGCTCGGACTGGGGTGTGGGTGTCCGATACGGGTGCGGATCTAGAGGTCGGATCTTTCATGATCTAATTTTTAAGATTCCGGGATATGGATCCATGTATGGATACGGGTTGGGGATTCACCTAAAAATAATTAAAATATCTAAAAATAGAGTTATAAAACCTAAATTATTAGATATTATGTGGAGAACTTGAGGAGAATCCTGGAAGGAGATTTAAGGAAAAGGAGTGACATAAAAGTTTCTATATAAAAGGTATTCCATTTTCTTCAATTTCACCTTAGCTTTAGTATTGTTTATAGAAATCATTAAAATTATCTAGAATTTCCCCATCGATTTTGATCAAAGTACCCAAAATTGGTTGACCAAATCGGACACGGACACGGATCCCACACCCACACCCATGTCATGTCGACACGGGTGCGGCACCAAAAGTGAAGAGTCCGAGCAACTTAGGTAAAAACATTAGAATTGCTTTTAAATAGAATTGTCAGCTCCACTAGATTAATGCCTATTATTTTCGTGGTAAACAAATCTTAAAAGATTGTGGTCGGCCTTCTTTCAGATCTATGCTAGATTGGTTCTTGAACCTTAACTCTTCAAATTATGCGTAGATGTAATTTTGGAAGGCAATGAACATGAACCATGTGGAAACATTAAGACTGTTGGTGACACCTTCTTTCAATTTTCTTGTTTTTATTTTTATTTTTTATGTTGCATCTTTTGAAGAGATAATCATTTTGAAATGCTTTACTTGAGCCGAGGGTCCATGAGAAGCAGCCTCTCCACCTGCACAAGGTTGGGATAAGGTCTGCGTAACATCACCCTCCCTAGACCCCACTTCTGGGATTACACTGCGTGTTGTTGTTTTAAAGATATAATCACGCGGGACCACTATTTGGCTCTTGTAACTTCATTCATACTGACTACCATTTATGTAGCTTCTTTTGCACTTATGTGCTTGTTGGTTGTCACATTTGCTATGATGTTACTTAACTATATACTGATGGTGTTTTTCCTTGCTTATTTGTTTTCAATGTGCTTTAACTCAGACTACGCTGTTGAGTTACTGTAGAAGGGGATAACTCCATAAAAGAAAATTAGTATAAGCTTACTATAATAAACATTACCAGTTTTTAAAAAAATACTATAAGCTTACTATAATATGCTTTTTGGTTCTTATGTAATGTCTCTTAAAGGTTTGCAATTCACTAGCTTATTCTTGCCAAGCAATTAATTTAGCCAATTGGAAGTATTAGTATGGAGGGCTTATGGTCCCACATTAGTATCTTATGTATTAAGGATGCTCTTAAATGAATGAGCTTAGATGATATTTTCATCTAGTTGTTGAGCAAGATTATGAGGAACTTGGGGATGGATAAGTCTTCTTTATTTGTTTGGTTCATAAGATTTAACATTCTGACTTTCAGATATAGAAATGGAGAAGAAAGAAGAAATCATTAAAAATGAAGATAATGGTCCACTGCCAAGATGGCAGTTGACCCCTAAACTACCCCCGCTACAAACATCTACACCACCATCAAGGACACAAGGAGCTTCTCTTGAAGGTGAGTCCTTTCCTTTTCACTCAGATGAGTATCCATGTTCACAAGTGCAATTGGTATATGCTAAAATACACTAATATCTTTTACTTGCCATATGTACATGCATACTTGGGTTTTTTTCATTGTTTCTGAATTAGTCCACAATACCAATTGGGCTTCGTTTATGTAACAGACCTTCAGTGTAAGTTCATACTTATTGATCAGTAAGGTATGAGAGATGACATGCCCCAGTGTCTTTGTGTTGATTGAAACTAAGGTGGGCCAAACTGCGAAGAAATTAATTCCATAGAACACGTCAAAAAGACAAGTGATGAATTATTATATTCAAGATAAGAGAATAATCAAGAGATAATAAAAGCTAATTCTTGCCAAACGACTAATATAATCAATTGAAAGTAACTCTATGCAAGGCTTGTGATAGCATTAGTATCTTCTGTGTTATGGATGCCCTCATGTGTGCTTAGATGTTGGCTTCATCTAGTTGTCACTTTGTCCAGTATGAGGAATTTGGGGATGCGTGAGTTCTTTATATTTGGTTCATCAGAATTAGCCTTCTGACTTTCAGATATAGAAATGGAGAAGAAAGAGGAAGCCGTTGAAGATGAAGATAATGGTCCACCGCAAGGATGGCAATTGACCCCTCAACTACCGCCGCTACAGACATCTACACCACCATCAGGGATACAAGGAGCACCTCTTGCTGGTGAGTCCTTTTTTTACTCAGATTTGAAATGTCCATGCTTACAAGTTCAATTGGTATGTGCTAAAATACACTAGTCTCAATTACTTGCCATATGGACACAAGCTTGTGTTTTTCTGATATAGTTACCAATCGAACCTCGTTTATGTAACAGACCTTCAGTGTAAGTTCATGCTTGTTGATCAGTATGGTAAGAGAGGTGGGTATGACCCTGTGTCTTTGTGTTGATTGAAACTGCTGGTGGGATGTGTAAGGAGGCCAAACTGAGAAGAAATTAATTCCATTGAGCATGTAGAAATGACTAGTGATTAAGTATATTCAAAATATGAAAATAATCAGTGGACAATACAAACAACAGTGTGGCTCAATCCCAACTAGTAGGGTCGTCTATACGAGTCCTCCATATCCATTCTGCTCTATATGGGCTCTATTTCATTCCAATATTCAATTATTGTCTATTAAGACAAATTAGGGGTTAATATGTGGAAAAAGTTCTAGCTGTTGGAGGATTTGGCATTTAAGGTATTCCTGGTATGGCCAAAATTTATAAGCATTAAAGCATGAGAGGTTCTCATTAATTAAACAAAGTTTTTAAGAAAAATATTTAGGGGTTCATAGCTTAAAGGCTTGTAGCTCTTTAAAAGTCTGGATTAGCGGTATCAAATTTGACATTTGGTTCCTTTGGAGCCAACCTTTGACTATTTCTGCCTTCTAACCTTAACCTATGAGTTAGCAATTTGACTCAATTGCCTGAGTCCTGATGTTTCAAACATATATACAAGTTTGACCTATAGATTTTTTGTTCCGATGTTGTGCATGTAGATAGCAAAGTGGCTAGCAGCTGCTGATATGTCCATTCCATATAAGAAATTATATCTGGGTTTGTTGCTAATTTTGTAGTGGACAAATTCTATTTATTCAGTATCCTTAAAGTTTTGTAACTAGCTAACATTAGCTTTTGTAGACGTTGAAATGGCGAGCAACCAGGACTGTGATGTTGAAAAGGAAGGACATCCACTGGGATCAGAATCCGTTCCTATGAATGGACATTCATCACCACCTACACCACCACCTCAGTCGTCATCATCAGTTGCTTCTTCTGGTAAACTGTACTACAATGCCTTAAAATAACATACAAGTATATATAATGAGTAGTAGAGCAGTGAACCTCTGTTTCATGCCAAGGAGTTCAAGATAAGATTGACTTAATTGTATTGTGTCGTTTGAGTTTCTTGATCTACTAGTGCATTTAGTATGTATAGCTTTTCGGTGGACATTTTTGGGGATACTGATGAAACTGTTCACCAATCAGAAATGGAGTTGGGTCGCAAACAAGAAGGCACAAAGAATGAGGAGGAAAGGCCCCAAAGTGAAAAGCAACCAATGTCGCATTTACTACCGATGAAACCTTTAGTGCCTCAAGCCTCATCACATGTTGCAACAGTTTCTTCCGGTCAGTTCTTTTCACAGAGCATAACAGACTTATAGTTCATCTCATCCAATTTAGTCAGTTTATTTATGAGATGCTTTGAACAAAACACATTATGTAATTAAGTTATGATGCAGTTATGGGTCAGATGGTATGTGGTGGTTGCCGACAGTTACTTTCTTATCCACAAGGGGCTAAATTGGTGAAGTGTTCATGCTGCCAGACCGTCAATCTTGTGCTAGAAGGTTTCTGCTTCCTCTTTTATACTAAAATGGATTCTTACAGTCCTTGACATTTTCCCCTTCTAGTCACAAAATCAGATATATTCTAGTGAAGATATTTCAATTTATCATTGGTAGGTTGGTAGGTTGCCCCCTATATAAGTTTTGTTGAATCATGACACGTGCCAAATTTGCTGAAAAGATAACATATACAATAACTTCTAATTGACAATATGAACAGTTAGTTTTCTCCATGCTTTTTATTCAGGGATCCGCTTTTGGTAAATCGGAGCCCTGCCAATTATCAATATGTTTAAGTACCTTAGTAACAACTGATGTAAAATAACCGTGTGGTGCACCTTCATTCTGATTTTTCCTTCTGATACTGTAAGTTTTGTTTCTATTGTGAACTGGTATACCAGACCTCTCATAATTGGATAGAGAGGAAATAAGATACAGACATTTTCTTCACTTTCTTGTTTTCATGGATCCGTACAACTATCCTGAAGAATTTGATGGTTGAAAACCGTCGACTCATTTCTATGGGGAGCTTACTCACATGGTTCTGATTGTTATCACTGCAGCTCATGAGGTTGGACAAGTTAAGTGTGGGGGTTGTGCAGTGCTGCTCATGTATGCGTATGGGGCGCCATCAGTTAGATGTTCCTCTTGTCGCCACATGACAAAAATTGGGGTATGGACTTCATTTCTTCAGAAATACTTGTGCAGTCATGTCAATTAATCATATGATATTTTTTTTTTGGGTATCTGCATTTCTCTTTTGAAAAACTTAGCCTGGAGCTGATATGTCATTAAGTCCTATTATACTTGTTAGCATGCACCACATGTTAAGGTGGGATATATGCGAGATGTCCTATGTATTATGGCCCTTTAACATGTTGCGGACAGCACTTGTAGTATAAATTTTAAGCTAGAAATTTCACAACACACGCATGATTTATATGTATATTTTCTGTGATTTTGGAAATTAAATCGCGTCCTAAATTGCCCTCCTTTTTGTCGATCTTGACTTTTGAGACATCTGAACTTTTCTCCTGCACATCCAGGCCCACAACCGACGACCACCTCAGTCAGTGCAACAGCCTCGAAGAAGACATCCTTCCTACCAAGTTCATTAGCTTGCTTATCTTGATCTGATTTTGGGGAATCCATCATGTAGATGCATTGTTTATATGAAACTTCTGGGCTAGTTAGATGACATCAGGGTACTGCTTGCTTCATGGCTTTGGCATTTCCCTTGGCTTTGTAAAATCTTTACCGTATTAGAAATCTGGAACAATCCTTTTCTATTTAAAAATTCAATATGGAATAGAGTCAAATTTCTGAATGTTGGTGACACTAGTTTTGGAAGTTTAGTTTCGCCTCATCGAGCTCGGAACCCGGTTAACCAGTGTGCAATTTATAGGAGTGAAGATCGAGGACTTTATTGCACTCCTTAAATCTGCAATGATATCTCTATATCTTGAAGTTAATTGCACAATGATTTTTCTATTTATTTTGAAGTTAATATCAGGTGGTTTCTACACAAGTAATATTCTCTCACAAGTTGGATTACTGTTTAACCACTACTTGCAGCTATGCGCAACACAGAAACATTTGTAAAAAACGACAATCATTGCCTATTGCAATATTTTGTTGGGAAGAAAGAAAAACAGAAGTTGAGCAGCGGAAGAATTAGAACATCTATATTATTTACTACATCTCGAATCAGTATTTAGAGTCAACACTAGACTGCCCTACTACGTTAAAACAACAATAGAAGATGTAGCAGTAATACTAAAAATGCAGCAAATGATAGTTACCAATGCAACTACTAAGAGAAGCTATTGATCAGTATACGCTTGACCTTTGGAAGAAGACTTCTTAATATAAACTACTATAAGACATTCAAATTAATTGCTAGTGGCAGCATCCACAGGCCATATGTGGGACTTACAATCATCAGGAGATAGAAACTGTCATTTTCAGCTGCAGATACATCTTCGCGACTTTCAATCATCAGGTGGGAAGTCCTCATCTGAGGCATTATCCAGAAATGAACCTAGAGTTTTTCTCAGAAAGCTGAATGCTTTATCATCCTGTCAAGCAAAAAAGGACGGTTCACTTGGCGGTATGAGAATGTATGCACTGTGTGACAGAGATATGGTGCATCGAAGAAGTTAACCTGCTTCTTTTTCTTCAGCGACTCCTCTAGTTCAGAAATTCGTTTTTTAGAGTCTTGCTCAAGTTCAGATATCATGCTCTTCTCTTTCTTCCCTGAATTAATGTCATAAAAATCTGTCACAGGCATCCTTATCATTTAATAAAAATATAATACAGATAGTTCCTGTAACTCACTTAGTTGCTCATATCGCATGAATAGTCTTTCCTTTTCCTCCTCATATTTGGATATAGTATCTGTGAAGATACCATCACGATGGTTAGCTTTAAAATGTTTTCTTCAAGCAGGGTTTGTAAGAAGGACTCTTCAAAACATATCGCAAGTATAATGCTCAAGTCTAGTTGAAATTCTGTAACAGTGTTCAGTTTTGCCCGGTAAAAGATTGCAAAATTTTGTAAAATGATAACATGAAATGAATAAGAGGTGGTTAATCTAGAAACACAATGTTCCAAATGCTGTACGGACTACAAACAGGTCCAACTAGTGTGGAAAATTCGCATTAGAAAAAGTACCTCTGAGAGACTGCAGATGTGTAGCTTTCTCCTTGTTGAACTTCTCATAAATCGATTGGAACTTTGCAGTTTCATTCTTTAGTAAGTTCTCACACTGCATAGAAGCAATATATTGAAGAGTAGTAAGATTCTTTTAAACGCCCTATCATGGCTAACTTATCTAATTGAGGCTGACCTCTTTGGAGCTCTTGGACAGTGCCTTCGCAAAACCTTGCCTAATGATCAAAAAAACTGAAGATCAACAAGAAGCTACCACTTGCAACAGTTAAATTTACATTAAGCATATATTATGCAACACATATTTCTCACCTGTCTTTCTCAAGTTTTACTTTGAGCTCATCGATCTTTGACTTGACTTCTGAAGTCACGCTAACCACAGACCACAATAAGCAATAATGTTAATAACCATTTCTTTGATTTAAGCGGCTCACTCCATAAATTAAGTGGTGGACTTGATATCACAGGAACAAAAGAGGACGAACTCATCAGGCTTACATTCTCATGCACTTAGTATCAATTATGCAGGGATTGTCCTAATTACTATCAATTTCACTCGAGAACAATAAGTATTTCTTACTCATTAAGATGTTACACAATACACCAGATCAGTCAAACGGTTTATTGTCAGAACTGAAAGATTAGCTGCTTGAGTGCCTTAACAAGTCTCAACTAGAATCACTTTTAGATGTTTAAGCAACGTAGAACAATTCTACAAACTTGTTAATGCACAAAACTCATTTAAACAACCTACAAATCATTAGTATAATAAGGAACCTCCATAGAAAACAAATTAAGATAATATGGAATCTCCAGAAAATCAACTCCCACATACATTTCCTAAAATCAAAAGTTCTGCCAGAAGTACTGTGCACAAGGCAACAAGAAGCTTGGAATGCATCAATATTGATCAAAAGCGAGATCCTGATCAAAACATTGTACAATTTTCATGGCAAATTGCAAATCCTATTCCAGGTCATTTAGATCTATATGCTAGTCCAAGTGTTGCAAAATGAAGAAACTGCAAACCAGAGAATATGGAACAACGCTTGCAGAAAAAACTAGCCAATTCTGTGCGAAGAAGCAAATATCTAGTTCCTCCTAGCTGAGGAAATTCATCAAACTTGAATGAAAAAAGCAATCAGTACAGGAATTACATCGCAAAAACACGTGATATTGCCTTAGCAAATACTTCAGCACAAACAAGTTAATGAAGAAACCAGAGCTTGGTTCTAGGTCTGAGACTCAGCTCTCCAATGATTTAACTAAACGTAAACAAATTTATACAGCTTCGATATATCTGTACACGATAAATCAATTATCAAGGAAAACAGGAATCAGACATGCACCTAGAGATGGTTTCTTCTTTCTTCTTCAGACCGTCTTGTTGTGCCTTCTCTCTTATCTGCTTTAACGCCGTCATAATCCCTTTGATATCACTGTCAATTTCATTCGACCTCATTAAATTCCAGAACTAAATTTTGAGAAATTAACAAAAAAAAATGTAAATGAAAGCGTACTCTGAGATCTCAGCATCGAATTCATCTTCGACGGCGCTAACTCGCCTTTTGCTCTCCGATTTTGGTATTTGCGGCTCCGAAACTCTTTTCCTTGCGCTTGATTTTGACGCTGACATTTTCTCTAGAAAATTGAACTATGAGAATTAGCGTTTGTATGTGTGTGTGTGAGAGAGTGGAGGGAACTTTTGAGAATTCAAAATGGGTTCTACCAGATACGACTATTTATATTTCTGTTGGCGCGAAACTGAGTGGATGGTTGATGAACGAGTTAGTATAACTCAGCGAGTTATTCTTTTTGCTAAACGAGTTTAGTATAACTCACCGAGTATTCTTTTTGTTACTTTAGTCCTTCACTTTTACTTGTCACATTTTTTTTACTTGTCAATTTGACCAACTCTCGAAGCTAAATTGAATTAATTCAATTCAATATTTCAAATTTCAATTGAAATATGGTTGAATTTCATGTAGATCCGACTTACCAGAAATATATGACAAATACAAGTAATGAAAAGAATAAAACAAATATTCATCGCACTTTTCTTTTACGTACTTTTTTGAAAACATAAATGTTACGCTTGCCATTTCATTTGGTTCATGCATCAAAATTAAAATGCTAATTTGACATGTATTGTATTCATTAATGTGATTGTAAAACACGTTAAAGAAGAAATTGTTTGAATTGCACATCTAATCGAAATTTAAACTTGAGATGTCTAATCTAAATGCATTTGAATTCCCCAAGTGTCCACTGTCAAAAAGAGCTTATGCATGTTGCACTGGCCGAGTTTAAATCTTAGATCCACCTTTGCCCAAGAAAGTTGCGGTGTTTTGCAAGGGGTCAAAGAAACCACTGAACTATAAAATTTTTAACGTGCTCTTCTGGTTACGAGATATTCCATCTTTTTTTCAATTTCCAATGGAAATACCTTATACAAAATGAAGCATTTTGTGAAAGCTTTACCAGAATCTTAACAGGTAAAAGCCGTACAAGATCTTTCCATCTTTTGCATCGCAAACAGATCAAAATCAATCTAATCGGGTGACTTCACAGAGTTACCTTACTACTCATTCCATCAGTTTGTGCAGATCTTTAGAACTGTCAAACTACACACAGGTGGCGTTCAATGCACCAAAAGAACACTTAAGAAACTGATTTCAGCATTGAGGATCTATTGTGCTAGAGAAAACGCAGCTACAAGGTGACTCCGACATCTATTGTGCTAGAGAAAAATGAGAACAAGCAGGCTATTTACTCCAGTGTTGGTAAATTGTATACTGGTCCTATGGTGCCACTCAATTTGTCATTCTGAACTAAGATCACACTTCCCCCTCACTGATGTGAAGCCAATTTCTCTTCATCGACCTCGAAAGCCTTCCGAGCTTGTTTCAGCTCCTCATTCATGGACAGCAGTTCTGTACACCGGTTAAGTTTCGGCAAGTCCTGCACAACATCCAAAACTCAGAAGCTCATAAAGCAAAATTGCAGTAACATCATATCCAGTTTGTAGAGGCAACGCAAAGCATAGCAGGACTGATTTTTCAGAACAACCATCCATACTCTTTTTGACAACTAGAGACGTGTTGAAATATATTCAAATCAGAGCGAGAGAAACCAGTAAGCAACACAATAGAATGAGGCACGTGGCACTAAACAGATGGAAGGCCAAGGCAACGCCACAATCTCCCAGCCTAATTCTACCCAACCAAAAGATGGAGTAATTTGTTGTTTTAATGATCAACATAGTAAGAAGCTAACTATTCTCGGCATTTCTCGTTGGCATGGAGACATCAAACTAGTCCCAAAAGAGTTTCAGGTTTATCAGGCACAAACAAACATGAAATTACCATTGGAACTATTTTCAGATACAATTCTATAATGGTGATACATGCGCTAAACTATGATCTATCATAATGAAACCAATTATTCAGTGTGATAGCAGTACTAACACGCATGAGGTAAGCCAAAATAATTGCAACAAATAAAACCTTAAAGTAGTAATTAAGCTTGAGATGAGCAAAACTACAAATCTCAGCTTCTGTCCAACTACACTTAGCTATCCGGACACTTGTATATGAGTTTGTTCCACTAATAGGCAGGCCTAATAGTTTCCTTAATGTTCTTAATTGAAATAATATAGAAAACTCACAAGACCTCTTATTGAGCAAAAATGGGATGGACATTTTTCAACTAAATATTCACCATAATGCTGCAGAAGCAGATATGCATACATATTATATATATGCATGTTGAATTCACAAAAAGACTGACCTTTCTAATTAAGAACAGAAAGTCCTCGGTCAAAAGCTTCCCCCTTTTGGTTGCAATATCCTGAGCTTTGTGCACCTACCCAAGTTGAAGAGCTTAAAAGATAGGACCATATGCATGTTTCTTCTAAATCAAATACTGATAGAAAACAAATTGCGCAAAATGCAAAGCTTTATGCAGGAAGATGTACATTCTGAAACCTCTTCGAAAGAATAGCACTGGATAGTTGTAAGTTCAACTCACCATATCAGTGACATAATCCACCACGATGTCTTCCACAAGTGACACAGTTTCTGGAAGTGGCTGATAGTGCAACACTATTAGTTTAGTAAAGATCAAGGGACAAAATAATACCAGTAACTCATAGAAAATCAAAATCAGTGCAACTTCCAGACAATTCTTTTGATATTTACAAGGTAATCAGCCATCATCTTTGTGATAACCTATAAGGTAATCAACCATCAACCATCCCCAAGTCCAGTATTAGTTGACTAAATTAGAAACAATAAATACAGCCGCAAAAGGGAACATATCAATAAGAAAATCTTCCAGAAAAATTATCTCTGTTCTATGATGGAGTCACTAATGCATTATGACCGCGCTCTATTCCCTTGTATAACAGGGAAAGCAAGATGTGGTAAAACAAGAAAAAGGACTGTACTCCAGCAAAGAAGATTATTCCTTTTAAAAGACAACTAGACAACATCATTACAAAAATCCAACTCTGAATTTCTGTTCTTTCCTTAGAATCAGCACAGGTCCTTGGTCCTCCCAAAAGTCCCTTCAGACATTATTGCTAGAGCCTAGACACAAGCTTAGTACTATCATCAAAGAAGATTAAAGTATTTCCCATAGCCAGTGAGTGATTTTTATAATGATGTTAAACATTAAGCAACAAGCAAAGGCCATATTCAATCTGGTCCATACAAACTGCAACTTTTCCCACTATCAATGTGTACAGAGAAAAAAAAAAGCCAGGTGACAGCAGCATGGCATAATTCACTGTATTTCCATACGCATAACAATCAACGAGTACAAACACCATGGACATACACAGATGAAAAACAATGAAGAGATAAAAAGTAAAACAAAGAGGCATCTTACATTGCTATCATCTCCAAAACCATACATCATGTGTTGCACTGTGTAATAAATAAAAGAAATATTAATAAATAAAACAAGATGAAGTGACTTAACATTATTATCACATCTATGTAAAGAGTCACTGACAATCTTTCTGAAACATGCCACGTTTCCTCTTAAGTGAACTTTCTGAAGGTTGTGATGCTCCTACTCTAGCTTTTGAGGATGGCCCTGCAGAAGAGTTGTTCATTTTCTATTTATTCTAACGTCCACCTCTCAACCTGCCAAAGTGTCATTACCATCCTTAGCAAATACCATCAATCAAACATATCATATATTATTATCAGATATATACATCACGCAAATACCATCGAAAAGAAAATAGAAAACTGAACGCATAAAGAATGCACTTCCATAGTTCTTATAATAGTTATCACCACTTAACCGCCTACACAATTAGCTCAAAATTTTCCAATTCTATAAAAAAGGGAGCTCATTATATAGCTGGAACATACATTCTTCTATGCAGCTCCCAAAATAAGCACCCAATATATAAACAACCCATATGATCCACTGGAAAATTATTATTTTTACTGTAAATGATCATCAAATAAAAGAATTCATTAAGATTAAAAGTTATATCTATTTTTTTCCTATATATACATTGTGTGGAAGCCATTACTGAAGCTTTGTTACCTTCCCTCTTTTAAATAAGTTATTAAGGAATACAAAGTCCAAAGTGGGACAGACGCGAATTGGGTTTATCGATCAACAACAAAAAAAAAAAATTAGAAACACAGTTATCAAATGATCAACAGCCAGGAGTATGAATGAATTGAAGAAAAAGAAGCAAATGCAAGAACACAGAAAACATAAATTAATTAATTACTGCTGTCACAATCGCAATTAGGATCGTAAAAGAGAAAGAATTCTGAAGAGAAACCTGCAAAAGTGTTGATTCCACTGGAGATGACGAGAGCACAATTGAAAACAGAATTTCAAATTGAAATCCCCAAAATTATTAGGGTATTAGGGCATTTGCTCAAATTTATGTGGAAATTGGGAAATTTCTTTTTGTTGTTCAAACGGGTATGTCGGTGAAAAAAAGAAGAATTTGGGCTTAATGGATCATAGTGGCCATCAAACAAGCCCAAAATAGTTTTTTTTTTTATCAAAGGCCCAAAACGAAAAAAACTGTTACTTCAGCGATAGTTTTGCATATTTGGTCATGTTTAACAATTTTTTTTTTTAAAAAATCGCTAAATAATTTTTTGTTGTCTGTCAGATATAAGTTGTGGGCATATATTAATTTTGCCAATAAGACAGAAGTTTTGTATAAATTACTATATTTCAATAAATCAGACGCAATGAACTTGTTCAATTGATAATAAGTTATATCATGTAGGCAAAAATTGCATGTTTTGATCAATTGGTCACAGAGTGTAACAATCGAGTAAGATTTGATAACATTCATTCTAATTTCTACATAACTTATTAAATTGTCACGAGTTATAATGTATTGATGGAAGGTGCTGGTATAATTTAATTATTCACAACTTTTTCCTCTACCTTATATAGAATCATTCCTATAATCCATAAAAATAACATTATACACTCTTTTAATTGAAAAGGTGTATGGCTAAATTAATGTAAAAAAAAGAGACTTTGATCATGATTAAGTACAGTAAGTTTAATTAAACAAATGGACTTCTAGAAGATAAGGTAAGTTAATTAGATAAATGGACTTCTAGAAGATAAAGTAATATTGGAAAAATTATTCTACAATGCCTCAACATACTTAGCCCATTCTTCACCTTTTTGCACTTTGCTCTTCTTAGGTTAATCATTCTTAGTTAACTTTTTGAAAATTAGGTAAAATAGATTATAACAATATGTACAAATTAAAATGGACCATGTGTCCTTAGCACTCATTCTTGAGTGTGATTTGTGTCTTTTCATTCATGAAAATTATATATATTTTAAACGGAATGGTGTTTGTATCTCAACATTTTCATCAACTACTATATTTTTTTTCTAGTAGTAGGACCAACTTTTCCACTCAGCCCCTTTCATTTTCCAGCTTTGTATATGTCATATTTAATATATGGTTATGGTATAGGAAATTAATTCCATGACATGCCACCTTCTAGATGGAATGGAAATACAAACTAGAAGCAACCAAAAAAAATATTTTTTTTCCCGTTTCAATTTGTTTGTCTTACTTTCTTTTTTAAATATATTTTAGTAAGAATGTCACTTTCCTTTTTTGATAACTTTTTAATTTTAATTTTTCACCTGCCATATCTAAAATCACAAAGATTAAAAAGTATTTTGATATACAATTTATATATTTTCAGTATAAAATCATAAAATTCAAATAAAAATATTTACTTTCATAAGCTTTATGTCAATTGAAAAATCAAACAAACAAACAAAATTAAAATATAAGAAGTAATTAACAAAGAGCCATTAAGACGATTTTTTATTTTTTGACAAGACAATTTTTGTTCCCTTCTGAGAGATGTTATTTTGTTTGTCTTTGTTCCAAAAAATTTGATTAATTTAAAGATTGCTAGTCGGCAAATTGTTTGTAGCTACTTCAAGAATTGTAAAACCTCTGTTCTACAGAACAAAGAACAAGAAAAATTACTGAAAGGACAATTTAGAAACAATAAATTAATCAATTAGCTCACACCATGTTAAAACTATCGATATTATTATTGATCCTTCTTTTCTCCGCCCAGAATATTACTTATATACTATTTTCAGAACATTTATGTTTTTATTTATTTTTAAACGAAACATATTTGCAGCACTCACAATTTTTATCATCATTCGTCACTAATCCTCATCATGAAATAGACACATTTTCTTTGTCCATGGCCTAAATATACTCGAAAGATATAGAATATTTTTCTCTTTTAATTTGTCCAAAGTTATTTCTAGATTACTTAATATTTCAATAATCAACAATGTATGTGTCAATCTCATACCGCTAGGAACTAATTATATGAGTTTTATACGGATACATAACATAAATGCAATTTATTTCTTGAAAAGGCAGTAGTTAATGCGCTAAATACCTTACAACACATTCAAAAGGAGCTAAACTGACCCTTTTTGCTTTTCACTCGATGTTCGATACATGAAGTTCTATTAATACAGATTCAGTCATTGCAAAGCCTATTTTCGAAGATGGTATTCCTAATAGAAATTTTTTGTTCAAACTTTAAACCTAGTTTAAAACGGAGTGATCTTAATCGATGTGACAAGTACTCGAATTTGGTGGTGTTATGAAAAGAAAAATAAATAGTAGTAATTAGGTAGAAAATTGAAGATTCAATTAAGAATCAAATACTCAGAGAGAGACCAGTCATAACAAGCCACGTAGCATTGGTTACTAAGGAGAAAGTCCATTGTTCCAAATTTCTTCTTATAAAAACTGCTTCACCATTTCCTCCCTCTCAGCTCAGCCACTTCTTGTTTACCTCTTTAAAGAAACCAATTTTCTTCTCTTTTTCCTCTGTTTAATCACATGGGATTCTCCATTTGAAGCTTGAAAGTCTGAAACTTTGATTGTTTTTTCAACCCTTTTGCTTGATTGGTAAGAATTTGAGCTCTTCCTCTTCTTTCTTGAATATTAAAACTGATTTTACCTTGTTCTGTGGTGATTAGTGGTGTATAAAGGTTGGATCTTTGATGGGGTTTTCTCTGTTGATCTGTATGGTATTATTGTTAATCAATTCTTGTGTTTGATCATATTGTACTACTATAAATTATCTTTATTGGTATTAAAGTCTTCACCTTCTACCCACCATAAACAAATGATTTCTTGGATTTTCTTGACCTTATGGTTATGAATTACAAGAGGGTTTCTTTAGTTATACCTGAAAATGAATCTTTGCTATTGATCATGTTTGGTAGTTTTTTCAACCATTTGAATTGGGGGTAGATGGGGAAAATGGAAAGGAGTTTAAGGGGGTATATGTGTAGTTTGGATTAAGATTTTGACTATAAGATAGATTCAAGATTGAGACATTTTTGTCAAACTGATGCAATTAGTTTGCCCAGCTAATTCTGGGAATTTAGTTCTAAGTGGACTGATTTGATGCAGTGGAAGAATAGGCTATTTGATCTTTTTTCTGAGAAGTCTTTTGCTGATAATTTTTATGAAAGAAACAAGCTAAAGTGCATATCATTTTTCTGATCCAACTGATCTCCATCTCCCTTGGTTGCTATGGATTGCTTTGAAGCTTCACTAATCTTTTAAAATTTGTCTTTTTTATTCACATGCTTTGTCTTTTTGTTCTCTTCTGTTGCGTGGTGGGTGGAAGCTACTATCTAGCTTCCTTCCCACCCTTTTTGTTCTTATTGCAGTAGCCTGCTTACTAATGCTCTACAATTCTTTAATACTTTGATTTAAATTTACTTTTCTTGTTGCTAACTATTGATTGTGATTTCAGATTTGGAAAGACCCTTGGGTTGAACAAGTGCTCAGAAACAAATCTCATGGCCGTCGAGCAGTATTATTCAAACGAGTGGAAATCGATCCCTACCCCAGAATCATCAGACTCAGAGAAGACGTCTGCCTGCTTCGATTGCAACATCTGCTTGGACTTTGCCCGTGATCCGGTTGTTACACTTTGTGGCCATCTCTATTGTTGGCCATGCATTTACAAGTGGCTTCAGTTTCAGAGTGACTCTCTGTCTTCGGATGAACGCCCTCAGTGTCCAGTTTGCAAGGCTGAAATCTCCCAAACAGATTTAGTCCCTCTTTACGGGCGTGGGGAAACACTGCCTGAATCTGAGCCTGAAAACAAGCTCACTCTAAAAGTGCCTCCCAGGCCATCTGCTTTCGGTCCATTATCCTTGTCAAATTCCTTTAATCCTTCTCAGCAACCACCACATCCTAATGCCTATGATCCCTATGCCAGTTACCCCAACAGTTCATCGCCGCCTTCATTCAATCATGGAAACAATACATCAGTGGGAGTCTTTCATCCAGTTGTTGGAATGTTAGGAGAGATGGTTTACGCTAGGGTATTCGGAAACTCAGAGAGTTTATACACATATCCTAACTCCTACCATCTAGTGGCAAATAGTAGTCCAAGATTGAGAAGAAGGGAAATGCAGGCTGACAAGTCTCTAAACAGAATTTCCCTTTTCCTCTTCTGCTGTTTTCTTCTTTGCCTATTGTTATTCTAGTTTCATTTGAGGCACTCTTTTGTCCTCTTCCATTTCATCTTGTACAGATTGTATAAAATTGATCTTTTGATGAGCATCAAATCATTTAAAATCATATATGTGAGATGATAATAAGCAAGATTTTGGCTCAAGCATAATGAGTTCAAACTGACATTTTTGAGTTATTATTGTCCCTCTCTGGATCCAACATATCTTGAAGTTTATGGAAGAGCTAGCTAAGTTTATAGAGTTTTTCTAGTGGCACCACCAAATAATGTGGTGTAGTGGATGAGCTGCTCCTACCATAACCAAAGGTACGGTTTCGAAAATTTTTGGTAGGGAGTGCTAACTGCCGGTGCAAATCTAAAACAGTCGAACTTGTGGGTACTGAACACCAGATGAAAAACCCCTCATGGCAAACTTCTTAATGTTATTAATGTGGATAAGTTAAATCACTGTTTTATATAGCAGGCAATAGTGATTGTATGGTCCTCTTGCCCCAACATATCATGGGCAAGCACTTATCATGCTGCTTGTCCACATTTTTTATTTATAAATGATGATATCTCTTTGAATCAATTATTAGGAAATTTGTCCCCACTAAAATGATAGAATACTATAGCCACAATTGTCTTCACTCTAAGAAAAATATGATAATGTATTACCACTAACTAAAATAAAGGTGCAGGCCAAAATATTTATTTTATAATACTTCACCATATGTGTGCTTCATATTATACTTATCATAATAAATATTATTAATGGGGAAATGACAATTTTAAGAATGGCAGGCTGGTATATAACTATGTTATCAACTTTAACCAATGTTCCATAGACATTACAGACTCTTTTCAACACATAATAACTATTCACTAAACTAGTTGTTATATAACAAGGTTAAAAAGTTATTTTAAAAAAATATGAACCTCTTTCTTTAAGATTTTTAATTATTTATTTTGTTTATGACAATTTAAGTAAGATTTATATAAGGTAAAAAGTATTGAATTTAAAATCTTATCATAATATTGGCAATCAATGCCAAATATTTAGTAAGAAAAATGTGTTTAAGTTATTAGATATCAAAAGAATAAAAAGTAGGTTATTTTATGCCAAATTTTAGTCCATTTATATTGTCATCACAAAATTCCTATAGAAAAGCGTATTTAAGCTATTAAATATAAAAAAAAAAAATTATGCCTAATTTTACCTCACGTTATAATGGCAAAATTCCTAATTTTTCCTAACTTGATTTTATTTTTTGTTTTCAATCTTTTGTGATGTATTTTGTTTCGAATATATTTTTATCTTATCATATATTCTAGAACTCCTTAATTTGAAATATTATAAATATAATCAAATAATAATTCTGTCTATTATAAAATTGACCTTCATGCCTTTAAAGTAACACAAATTGTACTGTAGTAATTAAGTTTGTATTAATTTGGATAAATGTAAGGATACGTTGCTCTTAGAGTTAAGGTCTAGTAAAATCAAAATATGTTGGATTAGTAAATTTCACATTTATGGCTTTAGACTTTAGTATAGGAAATGATTGGTGGAATAGTTATAAAGGTGTATACACATTAAACAGAAAATAGCAAAAAGTCCACAATAATTGGGGTCCTAATATTTTATAATACAAAGTAAATTAGACCCTAGGGCGGTGACCTTCTAGAAAAAAAAAAATCATAGCATTGATCAAATATCTTTTTAACATTCTTAATTAGAATTGTCACATCCAACATAATTCATAATTTAAGTTCACGTCCCACCCATTATAAGATATTTTAATCAACTTTGCACTTAATAATGTGATTAATAATCTCACACCTAAGTTTTCAAAGCACTCAAATGGTTAGTTGCATGTCATAGTTTTGCCAACCACAAAAAATATCCTAACTTCTTGTTGGAATGCATTTTTCATCTTTGATTCAAAATATAATCTTTCTTCTGTATCTTTAAAGCCACATGAAGAATAACTTTGCTTTTGGCTCATCTAGTTTTCATTAACAAGAAGCAATTGTTGTTATTTTTCAAGATATGTTTCTTCAGAGAACATGATTGTCACAATACATAAACTACAATAACACCATATGGCGAAAAACAAAGTAATGTACCTTCTTGTATTGTCTTCGTCACCCAAACAGAGATGATACACATTAAGTTGAATTTTGGCCTTCAAAACAAAGCTCATTGACACAATATATGTTAAGAGTAAAGCAACTAGTCTCTCCTAAGGAGTAATCTTGCAGTAAATTACTTATCGCCAGTGAATATGCAGCCTAAGTTTCAATGAGAAATATCAGCTATTTTCAATTCTGAAATGCAAAGAAAAATAATCTTTGTCCGATAATTTTTCTCTTTAATTCCTAAGCCTGATAGCTTCAGTACATATATAAAGCTTTAGTTGGAAAAGGCCTAACCTTGTGAGAGTCGCTCAAATCAGTTGATTCAATACAAGCTGTGTCGCTTAGGTTTGAAGTTTTTCTTCCTTAATAAAGCACAACAACTTGTCACGAAAAACTGGTGAGAAGATATGGTCCTGTTCTAAAGACCTCACAAAATCCGCTGCGTTAACCACATTTCCCTGCTTTTCCCAGTATTTTACACATGTAGCGAAGGTCTCCTTGCTAGGTTTATAATTAGGCGGGCATATTGAGATGGCCTTCTTCAATGCTTCTACAGCCTCTGGGACTAGATCTTCACGTATGTATCCATTTGCCAAGTGACACCATGTGGTGACCCATGGAACACCCCCTTTTGATATTCCTTTGTCCATTAGGGCCTTAGCCTTCTCCAGAAGACCATTTCTACAATAACTGCGAATCAAAACATCTGGAACACGGAAATCATAGGACAAAGCTTCAGATTCCCATTCCTCAAAGATCTTCTCAACTCCTTCTGTATCACCAAATTTCATTAATGCGCTCATCACAGTAATGTAACCTTTATTAAGAATTCTCATGTTCTGCTTATACAAATCCCACACTCGGTGCACCTCTTCTTTCTTTCCAGCTTCCGCATACAGTTTTAACAAACAATTATATGCACCATTCCTTTTCTCACGAGTCAAAATCATGCTTTCAAGTTTACTCAGCAACTCTAGAGCTTTTTCCACCTGCCCAACTTTCAAATACAACTCTGCTGCAATACTGTAAGTATCCCAGTGCAAAATGATTTGCTTATCAGATTCCATTATCGCTAATATTTTATCCATTCCCTCAGAATCTCCAGCAGCAGCATATGCAGTTAATCGTATTGTGAGAGTGAACTCATCAAAATTTACGCCCTTCTGCTCCATTTCATTCATCATATTATCCATTTTCTCCCATGTTCCTGTTTTATAATAGAGGTTCATCATATGGTTGTAGCACAATGTACCCTTAGCAAACCCCATATCTCTTAGTTGTTGCATTATGGCCTCAGCTTTCTCTACAGACTGCTCATTGGTATAGCAATTGAGAAGAGCAGTATACACCTCAGGGCGTCTCAGAATCTGTGGAATGCTATTGAAGTATTTTTCAACCTCTTCTAGACCTTTAACTTTATTCATTAGGTTGATTCGTGCTGCAACATCAGCAGGTTGGAGGGGGAAATATCTTCTGTCTGTCATCCAATGAGACACCTGTTCACAAAATCACAAAGATGAAAGGGAAAAATTAATAGGATCAAGTATGAAGATATATAAGAAAGTAGCTCAGATCTATTCACACCAACAAATCTTGGTCTTGCAATGTGAGGAGCTATTTTCTTCATTCCTATGCTCATTAGCTGTTACCTTTGGTTAAATTAACAAAGTGACTAAGGAGTAAGGAACAACACAACTGCAAAATATTTTTTTCCACGGACTTAATCACAACTAGGAAGCAATAGATGTACACAACATTTGCAGGTTATTATTTTCATAGTATCAACTTGCATAAACTGAGTTATCACAGACTTTGTTCTTTAAAGTGGCAGGACCTTTTGAGTGGTATGCCATAGCTCATTGGTGACTTCTAACATGCACTTGTACAGAGGCAAATGAAGCCTTTTGGTTATGGGCTCATCTGAACCCATAATTTTTCACACAGATCATAGATATATATATGTAAGAACTTGTTACAATTTCAACAAATATTTAGATTTGAACCCATAATTTTAATTTACGGTAAATGGGTTTAGTGCTAAAAAGCTCAAAGGTTCAAACCATTAAGTTTAAATCTTGGATCCACCTCTGCACTTGTATACATACGCAACAAAGGTGCCAAATAAATCAACTGCAGTAACTTATTTTCTCCACCAGTAGTGAAATGTGGAACAGAAGGGCGAACCATGAGATGACACGTGGTAGAAGTGACAAGTCACGGCATATGAGACAACACAAAGTCATTTTAAGAAGTCAGTAAGAAACAGGGTCGGTACAAAGTCATCTGGAAACGATGCTACGGTGAAAGCCCATCTAGCTCCGGAGAGGCAGAGGATGTGGTACCGGGTACGAAATGCAGACCACATTACACTCATTCAAAAGTTCAACCGTTATGCAAGATCACGAGATCATCGCCAACCGTTACTCTACGATGATAACAAACCGTTAATGAGCAATTAATAGGCTTTAAGAGGACATATTTTGTGGATCTTATCCCTTGATTTTAGCTATATATAGGGCCTTACTTCCTTGGTAGAGAGGACCCAAATTTCATTCTCACACACGTACATACAACACTATAATTCACTAAGATCTCAAGTTCATAACACACAGCTGTATACTTTCCAGCATTGTAGTCAGCCAACTTCCTCAAAGCTCAAGCTAATTCAATCTTTTATTTAATTCATAACAATTTAACCATTTGGTACAAATTCATATTAGAGTCATATTTGCTGTAGCGACTAATTTGGATTATCCATTTGAGTTCATCTTTGTGTCATTTGCTTAAAAAAACAGAGAACACAAACAGTTTCTTTCACAATGCATTGTATCAAAACTCACTAAACAGCCAAAAAAAAAACAGAAATAAAGTACCTCAAGGGCATGTTTGTATCTTTTGTAGCTGTTTAATCTTTTGATAATCCACTGAAGCTCGGATTTCACCACTGTTTTTCCTTCTTCAACCCATTGTTCCAGTACGGGAACCATAGGCACGTCTGGGCTACCTAAAGGTGCAATTCTTGCGAAAACCCAGTCACGCTTCTGATTTTTATCTTGTTTAGTAGATGTTGTTCCATAGAAACGGTTGATTATGGTTCTCTGAAAATGTATTGGATTTTGTTTCCATAAGGCAGAGAAAGAAAGCTTCATTTTGGAGAAGACGAAGAAGAAATAAATTTGGGGGTTTTAGGCGGGTTTAAGAAGCTTCGTATGACCCGCTCCATTTGAAGTTTAGCCCAAATGAGAAGGAAGGTAAATTTTGTAGTCCAGCTTATTCCGAGCCCAATATTTGCTGGGCCAAGGAACTGTCTTATCCGGTCTTTTGGGGGGGGGGGGGGGATTGGCAAAAATAGCCACTTTTTATTTGAAAAAATTACTAAAATACACGTCTTATTATTCCCTTATTTCCAATATCCCCTTCTATTTCTAAAAACCTCTAAAATCCCTTATTTCTTTAATGTGTCTGAGCTACATATTAATGTATCCGAACTACATATTATGTATCCGCTTTATTTTATAATGTATCCGAGCTAGTTTTTAATGTATCCAAACTACATATTATGTATCCAAGCTAGGTTTTAATGTATCCGAGCTACATATTATGTATCTGGTTTATGCTATAATGTATCTGAGATACTCTTTAATGTATCCGATTTGTGTTACTTTTTAAGGGATTAATGTAATTACAAACTAAAGAGGGATAGATTGTAATTTCATATTAAAACTATGTGATTCCTAAAATTTATCCTTTTTGTTTAGCTACTTTTTGACACTTTTTTTTTTAACAAAAGTAAACTTATTACTCGAGAGAAGTATTGAAAACACCCTTAAACTTGGCACGAATTATTAGTTTCATTTTGAACTATTGGCAGTCTTAAGAACACTCATTTACTTGACTAACGGAACTTAAATACACCCTTAATACATCCGCAATCTTCCACATGACATAGCAAGTGGTCTCAAACTATTGTAAGAGCATGATACTCTTAATAAAAATTTGAGAGAAGTGTCGAAAATACCCCTAAATTTGACGAGAATTTAGGGGTGTAATTCACTCATGTTGCAAGATCTGAAGTGTATTTAAGTTCAGTTAGTCAAGTAAAGGGGTATTTTTAAAAATGACAATAGTTCAGGAATGATTTCAATGATTCTCTCTCACTAAAATATAATTCAAAGATTAGTAAACTAAAAAATACACAATGTTGCCTGTCGGAGTTTGAAATTCTTTAAAAAGTGAAACTCGAGCACACTATGCTCGAATTTTAAAATTTTAAATGTAATTTCAATGTATAATAATAAAGTTCCAATCCAATTATTATTTTTAGATTCAATTCATAGGAAGACTAGTTCAAATTTCAGTAGACAACTATGAAGTTAGAACTCCGACACATGCAATATTGTCTTTTTAGTTCAATAAAATCTACCATGGGTGATCTTTAATTTTTGAACAAAATATGTGTGGCATGAGTGTTTAATTCGATTGATCCTACTAATAAATCGAAGGTTATAATGTCAAATATTGTTTGAAGAATAATGAAGAAATTAAAGGTCACAATGTCAAGCTTTTATGAATAATTCAATTAAACTATATCAGAGTTCGAAATTCTTTTAAAGGTAAAACTCAGAGTACACTAGATATTTAATTTAATTGATCTCAATATCTAGTCATTATGTTGATTATTTTTTTTTGATAACTAATGAAAGGAACAAGTCAAATTAGGACAAATGTATAATATAACATAGCATGTGTATGATAACTAAATAGGGAAAATCGTCTTTTTAATAGACTCAACTTGAAGAAATTTATTTACCGCACGGCATCATTGGAAATTAAAGAACTTTAATTAAAAAATGTGAGATGAAGACGTTTGAAATAAAAACAAAAACAAAAATCTAAAAATTGCACATGCAAACATGGCTTCTATACTCTAAAGTCCAACTTAACAGATTTAATTTGAGTCAAATCAAGTCAGCTAACAAATTAATTTTGATATAAATAAAATGAAATAAAATATATATAAAAAGGTGCACTTTCCTATATTTGGTTGGTTTATAAATTTTGATACGTAGAACTTTTTCCTAATAAAAACCAGCAAATCAAAGGAATCTCATTGCTAATTATAAAGTTTATCATAATATATTTATTTAGTAGTATTACGCTAATAAAAGATGATATGCTAGTTTATGTGTAAAAGGTTCATAATATTTTTTTGGTTTAATTCGAGATTATATGATTTTATTATTGATCTAAACCTCGGAAAAATATATAAATACATGAAAATCAAGTTTTCAAGTGTTCCTCAATTGTGATTGTTGAACTGATTTGATGGTATTGAGAAGTCCAACGAAGAGTTTTGAATTTGTTGAAGGTCAAATATAATCTATTCAAAAATACTACGTAATTGTTCATCGCAAGTTATTTCATTTCCAAAAATAGAAAAGAAAAAAAAAAGTTTTTAAAACATTAAAAAAAAAAAAAGACATATCAAGTTATCAACTAAGAGTTTGAATTTTTTGAGAGGTCAAATCAAACATATCCAAATATTACGTAACTGTTCATCACATGTTGTACTAAAAAGTAAAAATAGAAGAAAAATAAACGTATTCCAAAAACATACCAACTACGTGTTTGGTAGAAACAAAAATATTTTTAAAAAAATATTTGTATATAATCTAGACAAATACTATAAAAAATTGTATCAAATAGTGATGATAATAAGGTGTGTTTGAGAATAACAAAATCAATGTGAGAAGCTATTTCTAAAACCTTTTTTTTTCTTTCTATTTTCACTGAATGAATCATTTTCCTCATTTTTAGTAACTTGTTTTTTTTTTTAAAAAAAAATTAAATTTTTTGATCAATCGAACATTAAAAAAATCAGAAAATAATGAAGACGGCTATTAATTTTAAAAGAATTTTATTTTCAAAAAAGCCTCAAATGAAAAGGATGAAATATGTGTCATGCCGTGCGTGCACAAACATAGTGGTGGGGATAATAAATTTAATTTGATTTTTTTGGATTTGCATTAATAATTGAATAAATAATTTTGAATAAAGTGACATTACTCTTCCAGACACTTCCCTCTTCATAATTTATATACTCCAAAAAAATTATCTTAAAAACTCTCTTTTTAATATTTATACAATTTAATTATAGATTTTGTGAAAAAATTTATATTTACACAAATATCCGATATTTTTACATTATAAATTTCAGATCTTTTTCTTCTTAAAGTCACTTACAAGATAATTAAAAATTAATATATATAAATATATTTCTTAATTTGTATGAAACTAAATTACTTGAAACATTACCCAGAACACGACACGACAACACTATGATATGATATTGTATGTTTGAAGAATGAGTATTGGTCTTTGACGTTACGTTAAAAGAAATTCTAATTAGGCAAATGTGTCCAAAGTCCTTGTATCTTTGGCTTATTATATTATATTATATTCAAGAATCATGAAACTTCTACACATGTTCTATAGTCAAAGATAATTATCATATATATCTCCATCACCACAAAAAGATAAAAATATCCACTGATTGAATATTTTGTTGTCTATGGTATTTAAAAAGTTTGCATGCACTTGACAAAGAAAGTTTTGTTCTCGAGTTTAAATTTTGGGTATGGAATTTTTTTTTTATTGAGAATATTTTTTTAAAAATTGACTTCATATATAGTACGTGATTTAAATTTAGTCGAAATTTCAATGCAGACTCAAATATCAAGTGGAAAAAAAAGAGAGAAAATTATGTAATCACAAGACAACATAATCTCTAAAAACCCTACCATTTAAATTAATTACAAAATTTCTCTTTTTCCTTCTCTCTCTTAACATACATATACATCACTTCACCCAATTTTATTTGTGTATTAGTACAAATGTTATTGTTGATACATAACCTCAATCATTTCAAATTTGAATCAGTATGAATTTGATTTATAGTTATATATTTGATACATAACTTATACATATGATACATAACTTATATATCATTTGCTATTATATTGGGTGAAAGAAATAATGTATCATCGAGTTCTTAAAAACCTGAGATTATTATAATTTGAGAAACTTTCAAGATATGATATAGTTAACACCCAAAATTGTTGAGATTTATGTACTTTATAACTTAAAAATAAAATAAAATAAGGAAAGCCCACCAAAAGCGATAAAATAGAACAAAACGTGCCAGGCCCCTTCTAAAAACTTTCAATAATACATATTACACGTTATTATAAATAGAACAACAAGCACTACACCCTTTTGGTTACTCAACAAAATCCCATTTATATATCTATGGCCACAGATAATCGGAATATCCATCGGAAAATCGGACGGTCAACGACGAGGACGAAGTGTCCGACGCCATTCTTATCGAAAACTTACGATCTTTTGGAAGAGCAAGAAGAAGAGAATAATAATAATAATAATATTAAGGTTGTTTCATGGAATGGTGAAGGAAATGGATTTGTTGTGTGGTGTCCAGATGAGTTTTCTGAGGTTATGTTACCTAAATACTTCAAGCACAACAATTTCTCCAGTTTCATTCGACAACTTAATACCTATGTAAGTCTATCTTTCTTTTTTCTTCGTTTCAATTCGTTTATCTTGCTTTTCGTTTTATAAGTGGAATGCATGATTGTTTCATAGTAATATTTTAATTTTATTTTTATTATAAGCCGTTTTATGTTAATGTTTATAAAGTTTTCTACTATGATAATATTTTGGCAGATAATAAGATGAAAGATAATATAAATGTACCTTATGGTTAAAAAAAAAGAAGAAGCTAAAATTAGTCCCTTCAATCATAGGCCCAGAGATATGTTATTTCAAACTTTCAACCAAATTGAATCAAGTTGTCTTGTGGAATATGACATGTATTTGTTGGTTGGTTTGATATAAATTTACTGTGAAACTAGTCTACATTGGTGGCCCAAAGTCAATTTATTAGGCAATTATATTAGCAAATTGTAGTCCATTTGATTAACTTCTGGTTGTGTAATTAATTTCCAATAATTTATTTTTAAGAAATCACATAATTAATTGCTGTCAAAATGGCCTACCTATATATTTTGTACCGCTCTTTAATTTTTGTTATCACTAAATATTTTTACATCATTCTTAAAGAACTTATGTCCGTTCCCTGTTAGATATGAATTTGATTGTTAAGGACAAAATCAAAATTAAAGATCAGCTCATTTAAAATATAAACGATCTTTATCCAAAAAAGTTTCCAAAGATTTATTTTGGAAATATCGTAAACAATACTATAACCTTTTCATTTATTTTTGTCAAAATTTTGGTCTATAGTGACATTTCTTAGTGACTAAAATGGTAGTCAAATTGGTTGAAAGCCAAAACCGATCAACAAAATCATCCTACTCCAAAGTCAAATTTTTTATGACATCTTGTCCTGTTATGGTTTCGTGACGAACTTATTTGACAATAAAATAGTATACATTATTTCATTTACCATGGAAGAAATTGACTTCTGATAAAGATCTCTTAAGATTCTGAAACTCGTTTATATAATTTACACAATTCTTTTTTTTAAAGCTAGCTTTTTGATATAAATTAAGCTAGCTCAAGATCAGTTTTATCTTGTGGTGTAAATCATTTATACCTCCGAACTTTATTCGCTCATCTCTTATGCATAATACATTAACGTGCTCTTTAGAAGGGGAGAATGATTATTTCTCTAGATAGAGAGGGGGGGGGGGTGTTTGATTTTTAAAGTAGAGTTTGGAAGTGAAATTCACCCTTTTATCTTGATATTAGACTTCTACGATCTTGGTAGAAAATTAAATAACTTTTGTTTATGTATTTATTTGATTAAATTAATGTTAATAATTCTTTTAAATGTATATAGGGATTCAAGAAAGTAGCATCAAAACGTTGGGAATTTCATCATGAAAAGTTCCAGAAAGGGTGCAGGCATTTGCTAGCAGAAATAACAAGAAAGAAATGTGAGCCAAGTGTATTTCCTACATACTTAAATCCTTCTAAAAAGAGCACATTATTATTAGCTAGAAATAATCAAGAGAATACAACAAGGCAACTTCTCATGGAAGAGAACCAAAACTTGAAAAAGGAAAAAATGGAATTGCAATTGCAAATTGCACATTTCAAAACATTGGAAATGAAGTTGTTGCAATGCCTTTCTCAATGTGTGGAAAATCCACATAATAAAACTAGAAGGTTGTTTTAGACAGGCGTAAGTATTTTGTACATCGAGCTACTTTTTATCTTTTCTTAATCATAGATGTATAATTAAATATATATACCCTAGCTACATATCGGACTATTTTATTTTTTTTCAGAAAGGGGAATAAGGGAGAAAATAATTAAACCCCCTCCCATGCACCCCTAAATCTCCTAATAGTATATTGTTAATAACAAAATTGGGAGTTGAATCTTTCAAGTCTTGCCTAAAATTAATTAGTTGTTCTAGTCGTAAGTTAATATTCGTTTCAACACATTGATTAATTCTAGAACTAAAATTTTCAAAAGATGAACTTAACATCTAACGTTAATTTAAAGCCAATTTATTCCTTTGAAAATTCTTGCATTTTTGCTGACTAGAATTAAAAGATTTGACTTTTATTAATATTAATTTTAATTTCTACAGTAATTAGGTAACTGCTTTTATTGTCAAGTTCATTGTTTTTCTTGGCCACAGACTAAATTGACTACTTATAACTTTAATTAGTTGATTGGAAGAAATACAAGAATGTAGGTGAGAAGTAAATCATTTGTAGAACTATGATTATTCATACGCAACTTGAAATGATATATACTAGAACTAATATTATTGTAAAAAAGTTCGGAAAATATAATTTTGTTTAAAGCGTGTTAAAAATATTATTTTAAAGAATATTTTGTCTAAATAATGAAAAATATTATAAGACGTATTTCTTAAAATTAATCAACTTCTTTTGATAATTAATTGGGAGTAGAAACAACAGACTTCAAGAAAGAAAATCCAACTTTTTTTTAGATAGGGGAAATAAGAGAGTAGATAGAAAAAAATAGGGAAAAAGGTCTGAAATATATCTGAATTTTGGCCGAAATTGTTGTTACGATACCGAACTTTGGAAAGAACCTTTTACCCTGCACTATTTAATAGTGTATTTTAAAGGTATACATGTGCCCACGTGGACATCATAAATATTGCATAATTATAAATAGTAACATGTCCACGTGGGCACATATATACTTTTAAAATACACTATTAAATTGTGCAGGGGTGAAAGATCCTCCATAAAGTTTGGTATTGTAACAACAATTTCGGCCATAGTTAAAATATTTTTCAGACCATTTTCCCAAAAAAATATAGGTGTTTCTCCAACGACTAGTAATAACTAAGTTGACTACATTAGTTATTGAAAATTCAACTATTTGATCAAACTTTTGAGAGGTCATGATACTTATTTTTAAAAATTAAGGTATTTAACCCAGCTTTTCACCAAACAAGGAGTATTAATTTTTCCAAATATCACAATTAATTTAAATTCAAAAAGTTGCTGAAGTTGTATATTTCCAGAAATTGAAGGGTGAATATGCAATTAATGGAACTTCCTTTCGTTCTTCTCCCAATCAGCTTGAAACTTCTAAAACCCGCGTAAAACCTCCCTAAAGCCCTAATTTCAATGCTTCACATTTTACCCAAATTTCATCGGAAAATGCAAGTGAATCGCCGGATTTTCCAAGCCCTAACCGGAATTACAAATCGATTTTACCATTCCGACAAGCCGAAGAAAGTGTCACTCTACTCTAAAATAAGTCCACTGGGAAACCCTAGCTGTAGCGTAACCAATGAGCTGGATGAATGGGTTTGCAAGGGAAATAAAATCCGATTCGCGGAGATTCAACGCATCATTCTTGATCTTCGCAAACGCAAACGCTTCAGTCAGGCCCTGGAGGTACCTATCAGTTCATACTTCTTTTTGAAAGTAAAAAAGATTGCTTTTTGGGTTTATTTTCTTTTTGCTGTTTTTATTTTGTTGAAACGTTTGCAGCTAATTGGAATATTAGAAATATGATAGTCTACTTTTCTGTTATTGGTGTTGTGGAATTGGTGAAGCTGCTCAAATGTTAGTAATAATTTAGGACTTGTTTTATGATTGGTGATGCCCGGACCGGACCAGTTTGCGTGTACTTGGACTATTCCATGGCTACCTGCTACCTCCACTCGTATATGAATTATATGAACCTAAGACCTCATGGTTCTCTTTGGATTACAATAACATTTCTGATTATTTAAAAATAAATGATTATTAAGGGGTTTTCCATCGAAAATATTTTTCATGGAAGATATGTCTTTGTTATGGAAATGTTGTTCATTTATCAGATTCTTCTGTTTCTGCATGTATATGTGTTCTTTGTCCTGACTGAATGGATGTTAATTGTTGAGCAGGCTTCAGAGTGGTTGAAGAGTTCTGGTATTTTCACTTTTTCATCAACTGAGCATGCAGTACAACTGGATCTGATTGGTAAGGTTCATGGGTTTCCTGATGCAGAAAGCTACTTCAATAACTTGAGCAAAGAAGATAAGAATGATAAGACATATGGTGCTCTTCTACATTGTTATGTTCGCCAGTGCCAAATGGAAAAGGCATTGACACATCTGCGGAAGATGGAGGAGGAGGGTGTTTCTCTATCTTCTGTGGCCTTCAACGATATAATGTCACTGTACACGAGAACTGGTGAGTATGAAAGGATCCCTGAAATGCTACGCCATATGAAGGAAATTGGGGTCTGTCCTGACAATTTAAGTTATAGAATCTGTATCAATTCGTATGGAGCAAGATCAGATATTGAGGGGATGGAGAGGGTCTTAAATGAAATGGAGAACCAATCCTTCATTGTCATGGACTGGAACACCTATGCTGCTGTGGCAAATACATATGTTAAAGAAGGCCTAAATGATAAAGCAAACAGTTTCCTCAAGAAAGCAGAGGAGAAGATAGATAATAAAGAAGGGATCGGTTATAATTACCTCATCTCTGTACATTCTAAACTAGGAAACAAAGATGAAGTCATAAGATTATGGTTTCTTGAGAAGAGTGCTCTAAAGAGGTGCATAAATCGGGATTATATAAATATGTTAGAAGCCCTAGTGAGACTTGATTCGCTTGAAGAAGCAGAGCAGTTGCTCAAGGAGTGGGAGACATCTGATAACTGTTATGATATCAGAGTACCATACATAGTCATTATAGGGTATACGGATAAACAGCTATATGAAAAGGCAGAGACCATGCTTGAAGATTTATCAACAAAAGGGAAGATACTAACACCAAATGTTTGGGGAAGACTGGCAGCAGGCTACCTAGATAAAGATAAGTTTGAGAGGGCTGTGAAATGCATGAAAGTTGCTCTTTCCTTGAAGAAGGATAGAAAAGGATGGAAGCCTGACCCTAAGGTCATCATGAGAATACTCAGTTTGTTTGCGGAGAATGGCAATGTGAATGACGCTGAATCATTTTTTCATTCACTGAGGCCCATTGTCGCTGTAAACAGAGAGATGTATCATGCCTTACTAAAATCATATATAGCAGGTGGTAAAGAAGTTGAAAGCCTTTTAAACAGTATGAGAGATGATAACATTGATGAAAATGAAGAAACAAAAGTGATACTTGGAATAAACCAACGAGGAGGTTCTAACAGTTAAATGGTTCTGTTGGAATTTCCTCAATTGTCAATTCTAGATAACTGTTTAGTCTAGTGATGGACATGTGTTTGTGTGTGAAAAACACATTTGTGTGTCCAGGCTTGGCATGTTCATAACAGTTTATGCCGGTCCTTTGTTGTTCCTCCTTCCATTGTTCCTTATAGAGTTCTGATCAATCTGGGACCTCTTGCTTTGTTTTCGTCTTCTCATGATGTTGTCCATTCCCTTGAAAATCATTGCCAAGTCTTTCTGATTTTCTTCATCATCATCTAATTCATTTTCTATTTCCTCAAAGAAGGTGTTGAAGACAACATTTAATCTCTTTCTTCCCTTCCATGCTTTTGAAGATAAGCTTGATTCGAAGTTCATCATATGACATTTGAGCCTGACTTTCATATTCCATTGTATCAACAAAAGGTTGCCACAAAATCCTCAGAATTTTTCCGACTTGTTCATCATTAGAGTATGATCTTCCTAAAGCCTTGAGATCTCCAAGAATTTTATTAACTCTCCCGAACATATCTTTAATGGTTTCATCTTCTTCCATCATGAAAGTCTCGTACTCATGAATCAGTTGATACATCCGAGCTTCCTTTAGTTTCTCTGTACCTTCATGGATTATATCCAACTTGTCTCACATTTCCTTTGCAGTCTTACATCTATAGGTGTTTACAAACTCTTCCATGCTTAAAGCACAATCTTATGTGTTTAGCTCTAGCATTGATTTGCAGGGCATCTATTTGTTCTCTGGTATAGGATGCCTTATCGTCATGTTCCTTTCCTTCCTCATCACCAGGAATTGGTAGTGGTCCGTTCTGTATGATTAGCCATGCTTGATCGTCAACTGATTGCACATACGCTCTCATTCTAGCCTTCCAATGGCGATAATGTTTTCCATCGAAGTATGGTGGCCTTGAATCTTCTTCTTCTGGTTGAAGATATCCTCCTGCAATTTGATAACTGGCCATTGGTCTTTTCTCACTTTCTGCTATGCAAAAACTAACTTGTGAGAGGCTTAAGAAAAATTGCAGGAACGTAAATGCCAATGTTGAATGTTGCAATGTCAGCCACAATATATATATATATATACTATTATACAATGTTATCACTACATAAATAAATTTTAATCAAACATAAAATAAAATAAAAATACTTACGTATTTGAAGTGATGAAATATGTTTTCTCGTCGAGCCGAAGTAGTAGTTTGTTTTATTTTTTGACGGAAACAGCCCTTTATATAGCCCATGTTGTAAAAACTTTACCAAAATAATTAGGTTTTCCTTTTAACATATTCTCATAGTCTCAATTTAATTTAGTAAGTTACCCAAAATAATAGGGATCGCATATCAATTAATGAATCTTTTCATTTGGTAAATAATCCGTTTATGTTGAACTGTCCTTATCCTAATAAATCATGGAGTACTTGCTATTTATAATAATTACACGAAAATCGTGTATAAGTAAAATAAAATATAAATCAAGATATTGTTTGGTCTCGTTCAATACATTCATAATTTAATAGCATAAAATGTTTGAATTGGAACGTTTTCATAATAATCAAGATAAAATGTTTGTACTATTATCATACCAACAGTGTGTACGACTTATATCTTAAATTATGAAAACTTTATACGAAATAATATTTAATTTTTTTGTGTATAAACTAAATTCTATACACCACATCATCGTAAGGGAAGGGACATAAACAAATTAATGATCTACTGGTTAATAGTACGTATATATATTCAAACACGTCTGGCGTATACATCATATGATGCTTTGTTAGTTTGTTATTCTCTTTGTTCCCGTGATTTTCTAGCTTTAGTTTGGTCTAAAACAAGTGTAATCTTTTAAAAAATCAAAGAAGTAATAGTTTCGATAAACCATCGACTCAAAAGAGAAGTTATGGAAGCAGAATCGAACCACAGGCAAACTAAAAAAAGAAAAGAAAGATAAGGTCTCTACAGAAGCATACATAATTCATGACTGGCTAACACACTGTGAATGAAGATCAAACTCAAGACTCTCACAAATATAGAGTACCAGTAACCATCTCTAAAATGCTGCTCTCGTAACATGAAATTCTTGTTCAAAGACAATAAAAAACACAACATGTAAGACCTCAGCTAACATGTTATGTCTGATACGCGCAACCTGGTCTGGTGGGGATTCTTCTATTCAGATAATGTTGACTTGAGTTCACCCCCGCTATGTAATTCCAGGATGATATCACATCCTCCTACCAGTTCGCCTTTGTAATACAGCTGCGGATAAGTTGGCCAGTTGGAGAAGGTCTTTAATCCCTGCCTCACTTCTTCATCGGATAGAATATCAAAGGATCCAAAATCAACCCCTTCCTCCTTCAAGGTATTAACCACCTTCGAGCTGAAACCACACCTTGGAGAATCTGGTGTACCCTTCATAAAGAGCATTACAGGTGAGGAGTTCAGTAGATTCTTTAAACGGTCTTCAAGACTTACTTTCTGGTGTATCCCCTTCTCAGTTAGAACCTTCCTAAACTCACCGCTCTTTTGCATCTCCAGTACAATGTCTGATCCACCAATAAGTTCACCCTTTATGTACAGCTGTGGATAACTAGACCAGTTGGAATAAACTTTCAGTCCTTGACGGACTTCATCATCAGAAAGAATGTCAAAAGTCTCAAACTCCACTTTCTCCTGTTTAAGAATATCCACCACCTTTCTGCTGAATCCACACCGGGGTTCATCAACTGTTCCTTTCATAAACAGCATAACTGGGCTAGAGTTTATCAGACCTGCAAGACGAGTAGTCAAGGCAGTACTCAAGCCAGATTGTTCAGAGATGCCACCCTTCCCACCCGCAGTTTTATTTGGTTTAGTTTCAAGAGAATCAGAGACCCCAACCCCATGATCCTTGAAAACATCTGTAAGTTCACCACTCTCATGCATAGTTATAACAATATCACAACCACCAAGTAGTTCACCCTTGCAGTACAGTTGAGGATATGTTGGCCAATTGGAAAATTTCTTCAACCCCTCACGGACCTCATTGTCCGTCAGAATATCAAAACTTCCAAATTTGACCTTCTCTTTCTTCAAGATGTCAACGACTTTCTGACTAAAACCACACTTGGGTTCTTCTGGGGTCCCTTTCATGAAAAGCAGAACTGGATGAGAAGAAACCAGCTGCTGAAGTCGCTTTGTTAGCCGATCATCAAGACCAGAACTTGACACTTGAGGGGCACCGTTTTCTCTAGACAATTCCTGAATTGCTTCAAGAACAGAGGGACCTGCAGCCATTCCTAGGCTAGCAGGAGCGGCAGGTTCCCCAGGAGTGATTGACCCAGCAATTTTTGCAACCTTGTTAGCCAAACTAGAAGGATCAGCCCCTTCCAATGTATCAACAGCCTTACCTTCCTATAATAAGCAAAGCAATAGCACATTATAGATGGCATAACAAGCAAAAACGTAGGTTCAAATCAAAGGTAATTGTTCAAATGTCACAAACAATCACAGATGGAAGTGTTTACTAATTACCACTTAAGGGATGGAACCTAACAAATTTTCAAATCAAATTCACACAATTAGTGAACACCTTCACTTAATTTTTGAAGAATGTTATCTTGGACTTGTGTGAGGCAAATTTAGGCAATTCTTTCAGGAAAACCCGTCATATTTGTTTGGCTAATACAAATGAATTTAATGTTTCTTGATCTTGCTAACAGATGTTCACCTTTTCAAAATAATTAGCTACAAATATTTCTGTCCCATCTTCAGAGAAGTTAGTGACTCAAAAATTTGAAATGCCACATTGATGATTTATCTACTGCATAAGCCTTACTCTGAGACTTGCACAGAGCCACCTAAAGATAATGGCAAAAAGACAAACAGTGGAATCTTCAGAAGACAAGTGTAATAGAGAAAAAATATCTAGCAATCAACGTAATAACCCCGTGATGATGTGATGTTCATGAAAATCAGGCTAACAGAAGACAGTAAGATTTGCAAATGCCAAGCACTGGTTTGGCATAGAAGAATTACGGAAATCAAGAAGTGAGAATAAGATTGTTTTAGGACTTCTATATCCGACTGCACTCGTAGAGTTCACTGAAGAGTTACCAATTTAAGGATGCTTTCAGTAGAAAGTACGTGAAGTTTAACGAGAAAGATAGCCGGTGTTGACAATTTGTAAAGCTTATACAGTAAGAGAGGTCGCAGATTTCCCATTGTCCTTCACTTAATTGCCACCAAATAGTAGCGACATGACGACATCACATGAAGGTCCAGATGGCTCTTATACTCTGCTCATGCACACCTAAAGATGCATATGGTTTTCAAAGATTACGAGCACAAAGAATGACATGTCGTTGGCAGAGCACAGTCAAGCATTATCTTTATAGAAATAAATGAAGAAATGAGAGACAGAGTTTCATATCAAGTACTATCTGGAGAACAAAAAGAAACTCTGAAAAATTGTTAAAATTTTATTTTTTTAAGTGGTTAGATTATTGAGGATCTTCTGATTATATTTGTTATTCCGTTGACATACATTTTCTATGTAAAAGGCCTCCTTTAAGTAGGTACACTTTTCTTTATAAATAAATTATGGAAATCATTAGGTTAATAATGTAATAAAAAGGTCGAAACACAATCCTCATTTCAATACTTCATTTGTTGGCAAAACACAAATATATTCATTGAGTTCATCGCTTATAAAACTATGGAAGTGAGCAGATAACTAGCAGTTATATCATCATGATTCTCAATGCCATGTCCAGTAGCTATACAAAACCAAACATCACAAGTGGTGAGTCCTGAACTAAGCCGGGGGGTAGCAGAAGTTCTTTAGGATAACTGGTGCATGAGCTGAGGATTACTTCTGCTACTGACCCTCCAAAACAGTAAGGTCACAGAATGGCTTCTAGGGAGTCAGAAGCAAGCTGAGCGAAATGCAGGTAGAAGTCGCACAAGAAGAGGGTGAGACATTCATTCCCCATCTATTCAGAAGCAAATAAAGGTTTACAAACAGAAACAGTACATGGACAACGAAAGCAAATTCCCATGTGAGATACCTTGAAGAAGACAAAGTAAGGAACAGCAGAAACAGAGTGCAGCTCAGATATCTCAGGCTGTTCTTCAGCTTCAACCTGAATACAAAGACAGAAGCAAAAGAACACTGTCAGAAATGAGCTGAAACATCAGAATGAGTAATGAGCAAATTCCAGTAGCACCGGGACATAATTCATTAAGGAATCAGTTTACAATGGCATCAACTACTATAGAAGAAAAGTTCATTCCCAATTCACTATGCTAGAACAAACAACTATTCGAGTGTCCTGTGTTCTCCACTTCTCTGCTTGCAGGAAGTAAAATTTGAAGATTCTATCCAAGCAGTAAAATTTGAAGAACCAAATCAATGTAAGACTGCAGAAAATCAAGAGAGAAATAATATAGCTAAGCAACCAGCCAACCACAAGAACATATCTATCCGTGTGCACCCATTCAGGGAGACAAGTTCTTAGTTAATTGCTTTTTCCTTATCTTTTCTGTGTCTATTTGAGTTATCGCGGGTGTTCATTTTCTCAACTTGCTTAAAAATTTGAACTACCAAATTGAGGTAAGACTGAAGCAAATCAATAGAGCAATACCTATCCCCACCCTCCCAAAAAAAACTTGTATTACAAAGTCTTCAATTTATATAACATAGCTGGGTAACCGCAAGAACTCATATTTCTGTGTGCATCCATTCAGGGAGATAAATTCATAGTTATTCCCTCTGTCCCAATTTATGTGACACGCTTTCCATTTCAGTTTGTCCAAAAAGAATGTCACCTTTCTATAATAAGGAACAATCAATAAAATTCCCTCTTTTACCCTTAACGAATTGATTTATAGCCACACAAAAGACTAAGGTTTGTTTTAGACCACAAATTTTAATAGTCTTCCTTTCTTACTTTAAACTTTGTGCAAGTCAAATGGTACCACATAAATTGGAACAGAGGGGGTACTTGTTTTTCCCTACCTTTGTGCGTTTATTTGAGTAAATAATGCATGTTCATTTCCTCAAACTGCTTTTATTTCTTCAACATCTTCTGGAGAATGTGACAATGAGCTAAGAGGTAATAATAGTTGCCTAATAGAGCAAAGCTTCGGAGGCGGAGCTAGGTGGGGGTTCGTAGGTCCGGACGAACTCACTAGCTTTTTTGTATACCCCGTATTTGTATAAGAAAATTAAATAAATATATATGTATATTAACTTGTGAACCCCTAACAAGGTAAGGAAGGGGTGGTGGAAATGCCTTTCACACTAGTGTTATGGGTTCAAACTCTACCATCAATCTTCTGTCCTAAAATTTAGAAACCCCAAACTCCTAATTTTGGCTCCGCCTCTGCAAAGCTTATCTCTATTAGTACCAAGTTTGACCCAAAAACTTTTAACGGTAGCACCCTAAAATTTCACCAAAGATAGACTATTGTATAGAAGATTGGGTGTCATAAGTAGATAATCATATTTTTGTATAGATTATATACATCTTGGCATACTTTTTGTACATGAGAGCTTTCCCGAATTATTAAAATTATATATCTTATCAAAACAATTGTTTACTACAAACCAAGACTTACTGCGCAAAAGGAAAAATCTCATTCTCACTACAAGAATGAGCTATATTTACTACAAAACCATAAACCCTTCAAAGCATATCTTCCCAAAACAAACCTTCAAAAAAATCACTCCAAACAGAAACAATATGTCAATCAAAACATCTTTCAATAGCACATCACAAAGATTCGTAGTTCGTCCAAAATCTTATGAACTGTCTTTTTTACTAATGAAGGAGGGACCCGGTACCGGCTTGCACGCATTTGACTAATCTACCAATGGTAAACCTGCTCACCAAGGCTAAACACCATGGGGTTATAACCCAGATTCAAATCAATAATCTCCAAGTTGTCACTCCTATGCCTAAACCACTGGACTGTATTAATATATATATATATATATATATATATATATATATACTTTCTGAGTTTTCTTACATATGAAAACTGAAGAGTTTACGCTGTATGTAGTTGGAAATTTTTCACATTACGAGACCCAAATATGTAGAATCTACAGTTCACTAAAGAATGAACAACAAAACCCTAAACCCTCAAAGCACAGCAATAAAAAACAAACCCAGAGAACCCCCTCCAAACAAAAAGAGCATATCAAACAGAAAATAGCAATCCAGCAATTCATTCAAAATTCCACAAGCCACATCAAAAACCATTCAATAAAAATACCAGAACTCAACCAATAAATTAAAAAGATATAAACTTGGTCCATCTCCTATAAAGTTTCACATCAAAAGTGTACAAAAACTCTTAACCCTTCACACCATAGTTAAAAAAAGAAAAATTCCAAACAACCCCCAACAAGATCATATCAAACAGAAAATCTATCAATAACCCATCAATATATTTCATTGATTTTGATAATTCAAAACAACGGCAGTCTTATATCCGAAACTAATACCAGAAATCGATCAATAAATTTAAAAAGATACAATCTTTTTGGGCTTCTCTTTCATATATGCACAAATTGAGAAGATTTGCTTACTCTTAGAAAATGGGCATGTGGGAAATCAGTAGAAAGATGAGAAAAGACTTGGTCCATGTGCTTAGAAGCTTCACACCATGATGCCCAAAAGTGCAAAATCGCCGGTGATCCATCGGCGACAATCTTATCAAGCTCCGTCTTTGATTGAACTTCCTTCACTGATCCTCCTCCGCCCATTCTCGATTCTTTCAGATTCTCTATTTCTCTATGAGAAGTGAAGTAAATACCCTCAAAGAACATTACATCCAAGAAGACGAAATTTCTCCTCTTTTCTGCTTTATAAAAGCCTAGTTCTTTTTCCCTTTTCTTTCATATTTTTTTTAAAAAAAAAAAAAACATAAAGTGCATAATATAACCTAATTTTCAACTTTTAAGATATTACACGTTGAGATCGCATTTTAAAAGTTTGATTTGTCTCTTTAAAATTTCAGTTTCAATTCTAAATCATCATTTTAAATCTTAAATTCTTTGAATTTTAAATTGTAATTTTAGTCTCCCTTTTTTAAAATGTAAAACTTCACTCATAAGTTTATATTTTGAATAAGAAAAAACTCATCACTTTAAATTTTGTAAAACATATTAATATTCAATGCAAAGAGATTGTTCGTACTTCGTACCAATGTAAAGAATTATATTAACGAATAGTTAGTTACTACTCCCTCCATTCCATATTAGTTGATCGCTTTTCATTTTGTACGGTACTTAAGAAATCATAAATAAGAAGATAATTTTATAATTCACTCCTTAAAAACTTTTTGGAAATTTTACAAATAAATGTGAATACTTTTAACAAAGAATTAATTGCAAGGGCAATATAGAAAAAATTAGTTAATATTTTTTTTATTTAGTAAGGTGGATAACCAATATGAGACAATTATTTTTAGTACAATGATTAATTAATATGGAACGGAAGGAGTATTATTGTTGGCTAGTTGATATTTGTAAAAATATGTGTATATATTAGTTTGTAATAATATGTAATTGTAAGTATTTATTTATAAAAACAAAAAAAAATGGAAATATGTGAATTATTAATATGGTGTGTTAAAATATATCAATACTTTAATGAGAAAATGACCAAATAACCCCCAATTTATTACCGGATTCTCAACTATACACTTATACTTCACGTGGATCCTATTAACCCCTGAACATTTTAAAAATAGAATATATACCCCCTTAAAAACTCATACCCAGATTTGTATCATGGAGTGGTCGGCACGCGCCTGCCACATAATATTACCCTTTTTATAAATCAAAATAAATTAATTCATTTTTTTATTCCGTCGTCATAGAAGCAGCCATCTGCCAGAGCTTTTTCGTCGGAGTTGCACCACTTTGCCTCAAATTCTTTCAATATAGGGTTTTTTTCCACCGGCCTGCTCAATTCTCTCCTATATTCCTCTCAATTCCATCTTCAAAAATCTCCAATTTTCTTTCAATAATCACTAAATTAACCGTCAAATTCTCCATTTTTACACGATCTATTTTTCCTCTCTCATATTGATGAAATTTTCACTGAAAATCAATAATAATTGAATTCCCAAAAGTTTTATTTTTTTAATTTAGTTTGTTTGGGTAGGAATCTTGAAATATACAAATTTTATTTGTTTTTTGTACAATTAAAAGTTCATTGTAGATTTGGTAGTCAGAGTCTTTTCAAATTTGAAAAAAGTGAACATCTGACTTTTTAAATTTTGTGCTTATCTCCAACTTTGAATATCTTGAAGCTATGGAGAAAAATAGAGAAAGTGGTGATGGTGGTTCACATGGTGGTTCTCAGCGGAACTGGCGGTTGATGAATATGTACTCACATGGTGGAGTAACAAAGGTTATTTCTTATGGATTTTTAGTGGAGCCCCTATGAGGAGTGTGAATTCGATAGTGAGAGGCTTAGTAATAGAAGGTCGATGAGGCGAGCTCCTGGAGGTGGAGGAGCAAAGCTCGTATGATGGATCGAAATGCCGTCGTCACCGGTGTTGTTGCCCGCTGCCGCAGGTGTTGTTTCTCTGCCAAAGAAAGAAGAGAAAGAGTGTAAAAAGTACAAAATAAAATAAAAGGAAACATAAATTTTTTTAAAAGAAAACAAAAAGCTACTCTAAAATAAAAGAAATATTACTAAAGTTTTAATTAGTTTTTTTTTGTCATTCACATTCACTCTCTCAATGAGAGTGAACTACACACTCTTTGCCACCTCAGCGCAAATAATTCCACTTTAAATTAGTATAAGGGATAATAGGACTCTTGAGAAATATAAGTGTAGTTGAGAATTTGATAATAGGTTATGGATTCATTTGACCATTTTCTCATACTTTAATTATAAGCTATAATTTTATTCATTTTATAAAATTGTCTAAGAATTGGGCAAGTTTTGATAATTTTACAAATTATGAGACTTTTATATTTACAAAGAAAAATATATAATTCAAAAAATTAAATATCTAACAAAATTTCAACTTTAGATTAACATAATTTAAATTCCTTTTTCATATCATAATTTTAAATTATTAATTTAATATAATAATTTGAAATTACGTCTAAATGGGCCTTTTAAAAAGGGAATGGTAGATTTCAAAAATGTAAAATAAACAACTTATTTGAGTAGCTTACTTAATAAGGGAAAATGCATAAGTACCCCCAGTCTATGCCCAAAATCCCAGAGACACACCTAACCTTTACTAAGGTCCTATTACCTCCCGAACTTAATTTATCTATAATATTCTACCCCTTTTCGACCTATGTGGCACTATCCTCGAAAAAAATGTCAATATGCGCTGGGCCCACAAGACAATGCCACGTAGGCCAAAAAGGGGTAGAATATTACATATAAAATAAGTTCGGGGGGTAATATGACCTTAGTAAAGATTAGGTGTGTCTCTGGGATTTCGGGTATAGGCTGGGGGGGGGGTACTTATGCATTTTCCCTACTGAATAATGAAAAAGGTGTTTTAAGTTTGTCATTGAAAAAAATAAAAATCAATTAATATGATTAATTTAAAAAAATTCTAAGATCCAATTAACCGAACGGCGTTACAATTCTAATGCTATAAATAAAAATATAAAATACTGGATATTTCACTTATAATAATTAAGGACGTTCATCTAGAGTAATGAAATAAATAATCATCTTGTGAACTCAACTAGTTGGCTTCTCCATTTAGTAAAAACCGGAGTACTTGTCTAATTGTGACCTTGATTAGTTAGTTCAACATTTTTTTTTAATCATATGATATTCATAATTCACTTATTTAATTAATTCAAATTTATGTTTAGCGTGATCAATTTAAGAAAACTCCCTACTAAAAGTTTCTTCAATCCATTTCATTTTATACAACTTGACTAATCTAACTGATTTTTTTCAGTCCCTCAAGACATATTATGTCAATTGTCAAATATATATGAACATCATGTTTAAAATCTTGTTAGTGTAAATCATATGTATTGATGTTTGTAGCTTCAGTTCTTTTCAAATGATTAGATTCTCTAGAATTTTTTTAGTATTTTATTTAGCATTTAGGCTAAGAAATCATTGTGTACTAAAATTATGAGACTAGTTATTATAGAAAGTAGAATAACATAATTTTATAGAACATTTCGATTCATGAGATATTTTTGTCTATCCCATCTCAATAACCAAATGTCCTAAGTACTTCAGATATAGTGAACTTCAACCAGACTATGCACTACATAGCGTAATTTTTTTGTTTAACCATTCGATATAAGCCCAGTGCTCTGTGGACATTCCACACATTGACACAAGACTTAAAAATCTGTTATTTGGTGCAATATGTGTAGGTTCAATTTTTAATATTGTTTTTCCTTTCCATTTCTTGATCTCCATAGTAATAGATTCCATTCTCTTTTTTCTTTTCTTTTTTATAACAAAGTTCCAGATAATGTAATTCCCATAAACTGTAATTGAGGTGAGACAAAATTTTGTTTTTTGTTTTCCTCACACCAAGTTCATGTTTCCAACAAATTAATACATGCAACCTCAAATGTTGCCTTAGATTTGCCTTTATTCTGGAAATGCTCCAATTGTGTTAGGAACTTGTTGCCTATATATACCCTTGTGTTGTAATAGTATAGCATCATCAATAATCAAATCAAAGTTTTTTCTTAAATAAACTTAGCTAAAATGGAAGCTCCAACATGTTTTCTCATTTCTTTTATGGTTTTGCTAAGCTTAGCAATATGCTCTGCCCAGCCTATTGATGTTCACACTAAGCCTATGGAAGTTGATCATCATCACAACCACAAAGCTCACACTTTGAGTAATATCGACGTCCAAGGCTTTGGAGGAGGAGGCAATGATGGCGGATCAGGCATTGTTCGTGGTGGATTTGGCATTGGTGGTGGCAGAGGTGGATTTGGTGTTGGTGTTGGCGTTGGCGTTGGTGGGGGTGGATTTGGCATTGGCATTGGTGGAGGTGTCCCTGGCTACAATGACCCTGGTTATGGTTCACCTATCTATATACCTGGCTTTGATTTCCCAGTCTATTCCCCTGATTGTGGTTTTGTGTGTCTTGCTAATAATCCTAGTGGAGAAATCACTGAATTCAAAATCTCAGGATTATCACACTTCACCAAACCATACAGATGCAGGCCAGGGCCAAACATGCGCGGAGACAAAGATTTTAACCATGAACTTCTTCTAAACTTTGTTTCTACAATGCAGGACAAACACGAGAACAAACATGAACGTCTACACTATGGAGGACACGGTGGAGATGTAGGCCTCCGAGTAGGAGGAGCTAGACGTTTAGGATTTGGTCGTGGTACTGATACGTCTGATCAGTATGCTAATGAGGACCCTGGTTGGAGTATTGAGGGCTGTGGTTATGTATGTCCAGGCAACAGTCCTAGTGGAGGAATCACTGAATTCCATATCTCAGGATTATCACATTTCAGTGAACCTTACAGATGTAGCCCAGATATGTGTGACACAGAAGAATGTGGTGAATTTCTTCTACACTTTGTTTCTCCAATGCATAACAAACACGAGAACAAACATGGTCATCAGTCAGAGAAGCAAGACAAACATGAGAACCAACATGATCATCAGTCAGACCAGCAAGAGAAACATGAGAACCAACATAGTCATCAGTCAGAGCAGCAAGAGGAAGAAATCACAAACGATATCCCCGACCCACCCACACCCCAATCCTGAATCCAAGAAAAAGAAACTTTATATGTAATAATGTTATGTACCTTCAGCCAAAAAACAGTATACACTGTCTAAGAAGCTAACTATTTACAAGGAGCTTAATAAAACTTGTTTTAGTTGAATTGATTTGATCACACTAAAAGAATCTCTATGTCGATTGAGAAATGAATAAGCAAGCAAAATAATTTGCCTGTATCCAAAGGAATCCACCAAATCATGCTATTGTTGTGCGAAAGAGATCTAAAAATGGCTTCTGTTCATCAAGCTCGGGTTTTCTACCAATTCCCAGGTAAGATAGGCTAATATTGGCCATGGTGGGTTCTTATACTGAAAAAAGAGAACATCCTTGTTATAGTTGCTTAATGCAACCTCCAAAACCCAAAACAAATGTAAGACAACATTTTGTTATTTTCTCCCCCACATAGACTTCATGTCGCAATCCACTGTACTCATTGGCTCCAGCCAACTAGACCTATGAGCCTTAGTAATATTATGTGATTCTCATCATGTTTTACTTCACTGATTCTATCAACAATAACAGAAGGAGAAACCTAAGCACACTGTTTGTTTCGAAAATCATGAATGGAGCCATAAGCTTATTAGGTAACTGAACACATGTTTAGTGGGAAACAGTCGATTGATGATGGAAAAATTATTGCAGCAACATATGATTTCAGATTATTTCATAAGATGGCCATAAAGTAGCATACCATTTGTGATTTAACATTATTACATTCGTGACTCAACTTGGGAAGATCGTCAAAGTATAAAATCTCCCGTCTCATTCAACCGTAGTAGCACCAGCCCAATTCGCAGCACTTCCCCTGCGCGGAATGCTGTGGAGTTTGGTATACAAGTCCACCTGGAAAATCACAGCATTGACATTTCCTTCATCATCTTCGCGTGCAATTCCTTTTACTTTGTGCATTGGATGATCAAAGCTTATTAGCCCTGTGTCACTTATGAAGATACACCCTGTACAATCAGCTTTAACACATTAAGTTCCACTTGATATCCAAAAATATCGAATTAAACTTAAGAGGATTTGATTAAGAAACCTGGAGGAAATGGGGTATACAATTTCCCACAGGAAGCTTGAATGAACTCTGAATCATCAGAACATACTAATGATCCATCTGTAGCAGTTCCCCAGTGTAATGACACACTTCCATCGCGATCCTATACATTGTTTAGAGATACATCAAGTTTATTCTGACAAAGGAGTTATGTTATATATATATATACTGATCATAACATAAAGATTCTTTTCCACTATCAATATAGTTTAACGTGTGATAGTACGTTAGTATCATAAAGGTTCTCCTATAATTGTCTTATAAGTAACCTTATTACTCACCCTAGCAAGAAAAAGAGTGGAAGCTTTAGAGTCAAAGAGAATGAAAGCAAATTTGCCTTCAAGTTCTTTGATGACTTGATCAGGAGGGTATGGTGCCCGATCCCTTAAAACTTTGTAAGCCTCAACCATTATCATAGCTTCTGTAGCTTGTCTTGAAAGACCATAATGTTTCCTCAAATCAAAAGTGTTGTCTAAACCACCAGAAAAGATGCAGAAAACATCATCCATCACCACAATAGACCTATATATGTTAAACAAAACAAAACAAGCTCCTTTAGCTAGTCACCTTGTTTATTAATCTAATCTTGAAATATAACAACAGTTCCCCCTTTTAGTATACTCATCATCAATGTACAACAACACAAATTTAAGCACAAACAAGAAAAAACTGATTTAAGACATTATCATTATAAAAGAAACAAATTAGTTTCACTTATAAACTTTAATACCTTGGATGTGAAGGGTTTTCATTTTCATGGGAAAAAGCCATTAAATTCCCATTGGAAAGGTGGTAAAAAGTTGAGTCTGGCTTCCATGATTTGAAACTTTCTGCAATCTCTTCCTTTGTTTTAGCCTCCTTTTTCTGTGTACTCAGCTCTGAAGGTGGCTTCCCAATGGATTGCTCAAACACAGCCAACATGTTTATTCAAATAAAAGCTAGAAACTTTTTTCAACAACCATAAAATACCCAGTAGCAAGAACAATATTATGGCTATTTATATAAATCATAAATTTCAAAAAAATAAAATACCTAAAATTTCATATCAAATCAAACTGCGAAACGGACAGAGCAATAGACAATACAAGACTTGCAGCTGACATGCTTATCCAAATGACTGTTGTAACCGAAAATAAAGTACTAACGTGGCATCAATAATGATGATAGTACATATGTCACATCTCTCCATTGTTCAAATGGCACTTGTTAATGAAAATTTTGTTTAAATAAATATAGAGAAGTGTTAAATGGCTAGAAAATTAAAAAATTATAATATATTTTTTATTTTAAAATAAATTGATATTTTTTTTATTTTTTAGTTAATAGGTATTAAAGCTAATAGGATAAATATATTTTAAAAAGTAAAATAATATAGATAAGATATATTCTAGCCAAAAAGAATTTTTCATAAATATATCTCTTTCTTGGAACATGGTTTTGAAACTCCGGAAAATATAACATAGGAGTAAGTTTTTAATTAGGAATATATTGGAGAGAGAAGAAAGAAGCCAAGAAAGTTTTGTCTAAATACTAAAAGCTGAAACAAGCAGTGTATAATGACTTTAAGCACTTCGAGAAGCAGGCAAAATTAGACTCTTGTGGATGACTCCTCCAATAAAACTCAATATGATTTGTCTATGCAAATGAACAAGTCTTAGATAAGACGCTATACTAATAATGCTTTGGGTCGTTTTCAAACTTTCATTTCTGATCATAATTTTGAGCTATTTTTTCTTTCTATGGAGGTGGACGTGAGAAGGCATCTTTCATGCATTGTTACTTTCTTGTAGTTTATCTAATAGGGAAGAAATAGGAAGATAATGCAATTAACGATTGAGACATTACTTTTTTTTTAAAAAAGCTAATAAATCTGAGGGACACAGCAGAACCCACAAAACCATTAGTAGAAAACAATGGTCTTGGGTTGCGATCCTTTTCGGACCCACACACTAGGGATGATATTTTGTGTATCAGGCTGTCCCTTTTTTCTTTAATGTCATGTGTTGATTGAAACAACTTGTGCAGTCCAGAAACATGGGTTGGGTAAATCTGCTAACAAAAAAATGGAGCAAATAAACTCATGAGGATGATGAACTCTAGGAAAATTTGTGTATATTACTTTTTTACTTTGGTTCAACTGTTTTCATCATTTAATATAAGCAACTGTACAGCCATAGTTCATAGGACTTTCCTGTTCAAATTTAACAACACGAGGATGATCTCTTAGTAATTTAAGTGCAGATTCTTTTACGACTCCAGAGCCCATCCCATGAATAACAAAAATAACAGAATTAGGCGCTCTTGAATCAATAGCTATGTTGAGCTGGTGAGAAGCATCCTCCACTCTCAGGCCACGCAAATCTACTGTGTTTTTAGATGTCTGCAGCACAGGGCCATAAGAATCTTGCTGATTTTTGGTTGCTTCGGAAAGACTTCCAAGGTCCCTGAGACTCCTGATCCGCTGAACCTACATCATAGATCATGATTAACTCTTTTTCATTCCCCATGTTTTTAAAGAAAGTGAGAGTTAAGCATTAGCAGATCAGATACATGTGAAACGCAACCCAGCCCACACGAAAAATCTCAAGATACTCATATTTACTGAAGCATGCAACTCCATTCATTTATCTAAGCTAGGCCTATAAGTTCCAAGCTCAGCAATGAATTACATAACTGTTACATACACTTAAAAACTAGCCTCACATGCATAAGATTGAAAACAATGCGTGTCACTCTATTTCAATCTGTCTCAATCTTATATAGAAGAAAATAAGTTTTCCAGCATTAGAAGGTAGCTACATTTTCTTCTGGTGTACAAATCTCTATAAGACTAAGAGACTCTTACTACTGGAGCTGACATACCAACATGACTAACCTAAATCTCAAGCAATTGGGAGTATTCTTCCATTGTACCCTAATTTTCACATGTTTTCATGGATTTCAAGAGATTGTAGGTCTTTGGAAACAGCCTTCTTAGGTCTACCTAGTTCCATTTAACACCTTCAATCACCATGTTCTCACTCACATAGGTGTCTATGTTCCCATGTGTGTGTGTGTGTGTCTATTATATGTATGTGTATTTTACTTCAAGCAAGAGAGAGAGAGGGAGAGAGAAGAAAGAACTCAAGAGTCTGCAAACCTGGGTTTTCAAGTTAGCTGCACTGGAAGAAGCATCAGGGGGAATGGGTCTTATACTGCTCCTGCCCACGCGGACTCTGATTTTTCCATATTGAACAAGGATAGTGTCATCGTTCCCAGGTTCCTCAACCACAGTGGCCAACTTATTTCCAAATGCCTTCACATATACTTGTTCTCCAACCTGTGGTGTGTAAAGGCTCTGGCCTATTTCTCTGACAAGAGAATCTTTACTAGGCTGATGAGCTTCAACTACCGATGCAATAGCAGCTTCCGCTTTTTTTACAAGTGTATTAATCTCATCAGCACTTACATTTCCAAGTTGGCTCTCAAACCGCTGTACTATAGTTTGGATCTCATTTTTCACAGTTCTCACTTCCTGTTGGATTTCATGTGTTTCCTTTGCTATGAGGGCAGCTTCACGTCCATCAAGATCTTGTGTTTCATTGTTGATCTTCATTGCGTGAAAAAAGAAAAATGAAAATAGTGAAGATTATAGGAAATCCTAATAACGGTTAACAATATTTCCGAGGTCGTTCGACAGCATCTCCCCAAAAAAAATCTAATGATATTTCAAGTGAGTTAAACCAGAAATATTTACTCTGAAGTTATAAACTATGTCGATTAGAGTTAACTAATATGGTAATACCCCAACAGGCAACAACCAAATAGAATCCGCAATAACACAGATCTAAGAGCACATCTAGAAACTGAATCAATGACAGTTCAGAAGTTAAAAAACGAAAACAGTTGAAAAGAATTCTCATAGCTGGGTTCAAGCAAAGAGAATGGATAGAAAAAGAGAGCAATACATGGCATAACTGCGGAAACTGAATGACAGTATGCAACTTCATCTTGACTCTGCTGTGGATAATGACGACAATTTTCATTCGGAGGATCATCGCGAAAAGATGCACAGCCACAAATTAAGATACGGTGGCCTTTAGGACACAACTTGGATAAAAGATCAAGAAACCTCCTGGAGTTAACTTTTTGAATGGTCATATCAGCTACAAGTTTCAACTATATACATTCTACAATAGCAAAGAAATTAGGACCTTCTTTCTCTCATTTGTACCGCGGATATATGAATGGGATAATGAACTAAATCCCCAAGAAAAGTACCAGAAAGATACCTCATTATAAATATTCATAATATCTGAATGAAGAGAAGCAGCTTCTATTGCTTGAGATTCTAGTCTATCTCTTTCTTCAATTAGTGACCGATAAAGTAAACCCTTCTGCTCCTGCTGCTTGTCTGGTCTCAATTTGTTCACCCATAATACTGCTCGCTCAATTATTCTTTCATCAAAGCCCATTGATTTTGCAATATTCAAGGCATTTGATTCACCCATGCTTCCCCAGAGAATCCGATAGGTAGGCTGTAGAGTCTCCAAGGAAAACTCTGTTGCTGCTTTTTCAAACTGATTGTCCTTTTCTTTTAAGCGAGTTAAATCTGCATAGTGGGTAGTTACAACAGCTAAATTAACCCTGTCCTTGAGATATTGCAGTACGCTTTCTGAAAGTGCTACACCTTCTGAAGGATCGGTCCCACTTCCAATTTCATCAATAAGAACTAGAGATTCTCTAGAAGCAACTTCCAGAATCTCACGAAGCCGTGAAATGTGCCCACTAAAGGTTGATAGACTTTGCTCCAGAGACTTCAGCAGGCAAAATATAAAATTTCAATTTATAAGAAAGATGGTGCGAATAAAAAAACAAGAAAATGAGGAAGCACAGGAAACTTCCACTGGGTTAGATTGAAAAAAGATATACATCTGAGACGGATGATGGGGAAAGAAGGGAGTATAACAAAACCAAGTACCTGTTGGTCTCCAATGTCTGCCAGAATAAGATCAAACCATGGAAGCCGTGGTTTATTTTGGGCAGGCAAATACATGCCAGCCTTCAACATCATAGAAGCCAGTCCTAGAGTCTTCATTGAAGCCGTTTTGCCTCCAGTATTAGGGCCCGAGATGACAACCACCTTTGTTCCATGACCAATTTTAATATCAATGGGCACAGGGAAATGTGCATGAGATTTTGTTTCAAAATTCATGATACCATTTCCTTGATCCAAATCAGGTGATCTTGGGGACACATCAGTCGACAAGTTTCTCAAGGAGGATTCAAGAAGCAAAGGATGTTGTATCCCTTCTACATTTATAGATAAATGTTCAGATTGGGATATGTTACAATTTCTTGGACTTAAAGCTGGACAGGCAGCACCCATCCACTGAGCATGAGCAGCCCTTGCAAATGCAAGATCGATTTCCAATATTTTATCTAATAAGTGCTTTATTTTCATATTAGATTCTGCTATTTCAGATGTAAGAAAACTCAAAATAGTTTGCTCCTCAACCCTCTCAGAACTAGAAAGTTTAACTTCCATGTTGTTCAGCTCAACTGCCTCTTTAGGTTCCATGAAATATGTAGATCCACTACTGCTTGTATCTAGGATTACGGAATTAGGAAGCAAAGATCTATGTGAAGCTCTCACAGCAACACACAATCTTGAACGGCGCTTGGTCACTAAAGGCCTGTCAAAGCCTCCACCTTGAAAAACTTGAGTTGATAATTGCTTCAACAATGATTCTAGATTATCCATGTTCCTCTTTCTCTCAGATCTTATAATTTCCAAATCTTCACTAGCTCTATCAAGGATTACTGAAAAGCTGCAATCAATACAGAATTCTATTTTTTGCTCCAATTCCACAAGAAAATCACAACTGTGAAGAATTTCCTTCAGAGGAGAGTACCTGTTTGAAGATAATCAGACATTCTAATGAAACTGCTCAATACTATTTAAATGGCACTTCATGAGAATCCATCACTACCACATGAGACATGCTTCTCCATTTTGAGTTAACTGCAATTGGGAGTAGGAAGGCATTCTCAGAGGAACAGCAAATAAAGGGAAAACACACTCAAGGTGAATTCATCTTTAAAGCCTGCATTCTTAATAATCTTCCAAAAAGCACCACAGCATTGTGTAAATTCAAGAAAGGAATGAGAAGAGATATCCATAAGACCGTATTTACCACTTCCTACAAATATCTTGGAAGAGTGCTCACTCCAATATTCATCAGATGAACTATATTTCACCTCTTACTTTTTCATTAAGTTACTTCCCAGATAGACAGCCACCAACATCTTTGATACATTTTTGGATAGAAACTTCAGCTATTCGGCAGTTCTTTTGACCAAAATCCAAAACTATTGTCAATTCTACCACGATTTTGCAATCAGTAGAAAACAAAATGTTACTAACTGTTATCTTAAGGCTTTTGAGCTAAGCAAAAAAAGTTCTTACAGATAAATTAACATGTTAAAGCGCGACTGTAGCGACAAGTTTTGCTTTCAAATCATATTCCTATGGAATAGCTGAACCCAGATTTTATATTGCAATTGGTTTGAATCTCATGGGATCACCCTATCATCTAAAATCAGAGGTTCTTTATACCAGAATAATCCAACACCAAGTAACTACAACGTAGAACAGCAAACAAAATAATGCAATGCTTTAAGTAGAGTATTAAATATAGCAATATACCTTTCAGAAAAATCAATCTCCTCCAGCTGTTCGAGCAAAAATCTCGCCGCTGCCAAGGTCCGTTTCACAGAGCAAAGTTCACGAATAGAGAGTATACCGCCTGCAACGGAAGCATCAACAATAGGGGAAATATCTTCAATTCCAGTAAAATCCAACGGCCTAGGAACAGCCACGGCGGCCGAGGTCTGAGAGAGGAGTCTACTGCTCTCATCAGGAGTTCTACCCACCGGAATCCGAGCAGATTGTGCTGCGGCGTATCCCATGGATGTGGAAGTGAAGGAGGAGAGCTGTTGACACACTGCGGGCCATTCTAGAAGCTTCAGGGTTTCGGATTGCAGTGACTCGGCAAGTTTGACTCTGTGAGTTGACTCGGATGAGAAGCGGACGGAGAACCTAGTTGTACGACGGTTACAGAGCGAGCTGTGAGGCGGAGGAAGATGAATGGTTAAAAAATTATTGAATTTGCATTTGCAGTTGAAGAGATTCATTGAAGATAAAGTTTGAATTTTTGTTGAGCTTTGGGTGCGTTATCCAGTTACTCTAAAATGGAGGGAAGGGTGGGTTACACGGCAATACAGTAAGCTGTCCATTATGTCATCAACATTCTCAAACTTTTTGGTTATGGTTCGAGCCGTAAAATCAATTATTAATGTTTTATACTGTCTCATTAAAAAACCAAGTTATTTAAGTCAAACTACATTAACTTGATATCGCAATTTGCTGACTTTAAAATATGAAGCGATTAGAATCTAACAAAAAAGTGGTGTTCAGATCAGTTTGGGCATGTAGTCTACTCACACTAGCACATGAAGAAGATAACTTTGTCCAAGAAAGAAATAACTACTCATGTTTTTTACATAAAATTTGAGTCCTGGCCTCCCACAATATTCTTTTTAAATCTTAATTTGTATTATGGGTGTGTATAAAAAAAGATTGCACAGAAAACAAAAATACAGGAGCCTCAGTTTGCATGTGTTTTGGTGGTTTTGCAGTTCTGATAAAGACGAAATTAAGTTGATGTTAGTTTCTCATGGCATTTGTAAATTAGGAAGATGAATTTAATTCTTAATGTGTACTTCATCAACAACAAGAGCTTTCAGCTTCAATTGAAATATTTATTTTCTACATAGTTAAATATCCAATGACTATCAACTAAGGGCCTGCAACAGATTATATACACTCCAGCCCTGTTGCACGCCTAAAAGAAGAGTGAAGACGATGAACAACTTAGATCCATGCAAAGTTTGGCTTTGATCTGAATGACGAAGTAATCAATTCCATCTACATGTCATGCCATCTGGTCGTCTCCAAGAATGTCAAAGGGACAACCTATGCAAAACATGGAACAGTAAGACTGCAGTTTGAAATGGAATATCAACATTGCATAAGGGAATGAATTTGGATGATATTGTGAGCGGCAGATTTACCAATAGGCTCGCAGCACTAACTATCTATGAAGAATTGGGAGAGCACATGCTTGAGAAGCATGATTTCCCTCCTTGTATACCAGATTTCCGCGCACAAAGGTTGCCAAAACTTTCCCAGAGAGTCTTGATCCCATGTATGCAGAAATACTCTGCCAATACAAAGAAAGGAATAAGAACAACAATAAACACATTTGAGAATTAAAAACCAGAAGCAAGGAATCTAAGAACTGCAGCATGAGAATAATCTGACAGCTGAATTTCAAATTGTAGGTGATTTACTTCTGTCTAAATTACAACTTCCATCTTTTTGAACCTTAAAACATGTTTCCTAGTAGTTATTCCTTTTAAAGAAAAAATCAAAATCTCTGCACACACAAATCAGGTATAAGAAACTACTATAACAGTTACTAGTCTTCATGCAAATAACAGGCAAGTTTACTTACAGGGTGCTTAATATGTACAGGGTAGTCATTATCCAGGTCGAACTCCATGTCTGGCTCCCAGACAACTATATCTGCTTGGTTCCCTACAGCAATTGCCCCCTGCACAAGAACTATAATCAAATACCAGCTACCAAAATATGGAAGTATCATAAAAATTTACAGCGACTAAAAATGCAGCAGTTCCAAAACTTTTTATGGATCATAAAATGGAACAAATTAAAGTAGCCTTATCTGACATCAATATTTTTCAAAAATTAAAGCAAAATGACATTTGGAACTTGTTTAATGCCGAACAGTAGATGTAATGTTGAAATACTTCAACATGATACCTTAGTCGTTAGACCAGCAAGTTTGGCAGGCTTCTCACTCCACCAAGAAGCCAACTGCTCAAATGTTATTCCATACTTACGCCCATGTGTCCATGTCGCGGGTAGAACAAACTGCATAAAAGTAACAACACCTTATAGTATTTCAAACAGATTATGATTAGTATGTTTTGACAATTATGCCAAGCATTGTGTTAAATTCATTCTTTAAGTCTGTCTGAGAAACCACACCAATATTGACATGCCTAGGAATAGTAGCAGAGCTGCAACAGTGGTGCATGACACACTATCAACTACCTACTATAGGTTCAATTTGCAAGTATAACAGGAAAGTCGCTGATAGGGCTAAGAAAGTTTATGTAGATAAATATGTATTCTCATATTCAGTGGTTAAAAGGTTATCTTTATACTCTAGATACACAAAAAGGACCTTTATGACTTCTCTAATCCTCAGAAACAAAGTGTAACTATGATGGTATAGTAGTTCTAATAGGAATTTTTGGAAGACTAAAAGAGTAGAAGTTTCAGAATAAAAATCTCGCTTCAACCATGATTTTTACGAAAATGTTTTGACTGATACATTGAAGACATAGTTTGCGTAGTCCCATCCATCTATATGCATGTAAGCTTTTCCATTATATATGAGTTTCAAGATAATCCTATTATCTCCAAATGGCTTATATCTGCATTATTTCTGAGCCCACATAGTAATCACATGTAACTAGTAAAAGTAAAGACCTGTAAAGAAGATATGCCACCCCATGCTTTCAAGAAGTCACCCTCATCTAAGAGTTTCATTTCTGGCACAGAAGGCGAGTGGTCAGAACTTAACATGTCAATATCTCCATCCTGAAATGCACACAAATAAAATGAAGTAAATTCTTTGAAAGAAGAAATATGAGATGTGATTATAGCAGTAACTGAGTTTGGAAGTTGACACTACCAGCAACGCATCCCATAGTTTTTCTTTATTGGCTGCATCACGGATGGGTGGAGCACACTTAAACCGAGTATCTCCATCAGGAATATCTTCAGCTGCAAAAGCGAGATAATGGGGGCAAGTTTCAACGGTGATGCTATCACCCCTTTGTTTGGCTTCCTATGATTAAAAAGGAAGAAGATATTTTCAGAATGATAATGTAAGATATTCCACAGCAATTTTAGGTGTAAAATTAGAAACAATTATTTTAATATCTATGCTACTCTCAGCTGAATCAATATTACTGTTTACTCATCATTCATGAAAGTGACCATATTGTGATATAAACATGTGATGGTCAGCCCTTACATCATTTACTATAGTGACGAAGAGTGACAGAATTTCTTGACAATGGTGACTTCCCTGCTCTTAACAAAAATAGTCCACCACAAAGGGTGTAAGGGGTACAAAGGCAACAAATGGATAGAATACAAATGAACAAATAAAAGAACCCAGAATGTGAGAGAAATGTTTTGTTACCTTAATGAGGTTTAGTGAAGTTCTAGCATCAGATAGATGAACAATATGGAGATGAGCTCCTTCAGCAGAACCACCAGCCCTCGTGTCCTTTGACAGTGTTATGAGCTGATTGATAGCAGCCTCTTCCCTGTTAAAGAACAAAAATTTCAAAAGGTAATACGATGTGAAAAACAGTAGAAAAAAGAGGATGTAAGAGAGAAAGAGAGAGGGATAAGAAAGAGAAATCATAGTGAGAGGGGAACGTTTTGACAAAATTAAAAACGTTAAAACATGCACCAGCTGAAAGTAAAGAAAGAAATGTTTGTAACACCTCTTGGAAATACATACAGACATGTTAAGAATGTGACACAACAGGAAACACAAGAAGAATGACATGTTACCTCAACACAAATCTACTCTAGATTCGACCATATGATAAAAGGTAATATATTTACATTGAAGCAGGCCTGGTCTTGAGATATGTAGAGTATGATCTAGCATTCTCGACCCCATCCTCCAGCTCCACTTTTCCATCAAGATCCAGTAGCACTTCGGCATGAACAAGTAGGGGTCTTTTGTATCGAGCCAGAGTTGGGAGTGCTTCCTGCGTAGTTAAGCATTGAATCATAAGCACAGTAGAGAGTCTAATAAAGTTTGTTTTAATGACCATCTGCAAAGACATACCTACATAATTACTGCAGAATGATTGACAAAAATAAATAGAAGAAAACATATTTTGAGAAAAAAAAAGAAGGAAGAAAGATTATGTACCTTTATGTGGGATGCAGTTGTCATGGGAAAGTCATTGATGCCTGATGGCACCATAAAAGACTGCAAAAAGGAAAACATGTCCAATTATAAATGTGACAAACCAATTGAAGTCACATAGTAGAGTGCTACAAAGAATGCCCATAATTATCTCTCAAACATTAAAGATACATTGTCTCTTCGTAAGGTAATAGTTAGGATCCAAAAATGTTTTGTATTTAGTATATTGGATATGTCACCAATCTTTGCTTGACTTCCAGACAGCTATGATATCAAAAACTGAAAAGGAACAGAATGCTCAATCTGAAGTCTAGTGCGTATGTTTGCCAGTATACCTTCAATCCCAGAACCCCTGCATTTAGAAGTCTTTCTAGAGAACTTGCATTTTCTGCATTTTCTGGAACCAAACCTCCCCAGAAACCTGTTAATACAAGAAGTAAGTAACGTCTTACTACAACATCAATCAATCAAGAATAAAGCTTCACAGTCATACCAACATCCACGTAGACCCTCCCTTCCGCAGCCTGGACCTGCCAAAAGAACAATAACCCTGATTATATGTTGTTCAATATGACTACACCTACATGAATCTAGGAGCTTCTGTTAGCATTTTTGTATGTTCATAAGTTTGAATGCCATAAAATCCTTACAGATGCACCATATTAGACAACCAGCTGACCTCAACAAAAACAAAAACACATGCACTAATAATCACACGAGAAACAATAGCTTTGATAAGTTAGAATTATTTACTCTGTCAAAATGGTCTGCGAAATTTATCAAAAATCTATATGACATGCTTACCTTAAGTTTTAAAGTTTCTTCAGAAACTGTTGATGGAGCACTATTAAGAGGCATGTCAACTAATGTGGTTACTCCACCTGGAAAGAACATAGTAAAATGAAACACGATATTAGGTTCTGTGTATCCCACACATATGAACACTGAATGTTGAATCCAGTAAAATAAGGCAGTCTACAACTTTAAATTTCACCTATTTAAGAAAAAAGTTTAAAAGAACAAACTCATATTAGTGTCATAATTATCCACATTCATAGCTACCCATCTCAAATAGTTTTAAGTTACATGTGACGAGCTTGAATTTGAATCCACGTACCTGCAGCAGCTGCTTTTGTTCCTGAAGGAAACCCTTCCCATTCTGATCTTCCAGGATCATCAAGATGGGCATGCCTAGAATGGACAAAATAATAATTAGAAACAAGGCTTTATGAGTTAAACCTTATCATCTAGTTTTGATATTGGCAAGGAAGCACAAACTAAGCTAAAGTCTTCCAAATCGAGCCAGAACTAACACAAGCCAGGTATATGATTTTAGAATCCCATCACTAGTCTGCTAAAGATTCTACTTTAGTTTTTACTCCCACACTCGCTGGGAGGATTAATAGTATTTATGCTAAATCCTCCACACAACTCAAACTTCTAACATACTAGTTGGAGTCTCAATCATCAGCTATTTGTGAGATAAAGTCTCATAAAGAAATAGCATACATCCTGGAAGAATTGTGATTTATTTTATGGATTAGTGTTGGAGCTAGGAAGTCTATGACAGAGAAAATACTTCAGAGAACTAGTGCAGGTATTCTGGATATAAGTAAGGCAGGGTAACTGGAAATGGCCTTAAGTTTTCAGGTACTCGTGCAAGAGCAATTGTATGTATGACAGTATGAGTGGTTGGTTGCTGACACAAAGCAACATCCTTGAACCATAAAACCAAAAGGGTGATCATCTAATAACTGCAAACTTTTAAACCTAGTTCAACTTATCAAGGAAGTCGTTTTGACCAACAGCATGCTTCAGGACCCAGCATATTCTTTCCAACAGACAGCTTTGTTGGGTTACAGGTGGCTAGATGATGACAATAAGCCCTTCCATTTTTTGCCTACAAGATTCATGTTATGCTCATCTGAAAGCCTTTCAAGGTTCCATCAGTTAAAGAAGTACCCTACTCTTACAGTGAAGTTAAATGTTTTAAAAACAAATACAAAACTCCATACTAAGGAATTCAATGAATCCAAATTCGTATATAGACACACACTTTATCAAAACCCATGGTGTAGACAATCCAAAGACATCAACACCTCCAAGATGATAATACTTCCCCCTCGCAATTTCCAGTGAATGCAAATTATGCTTAAATATAAGAGGCACACACTGTATCAATTAAACCGGAGTTATAAATGCCTAAAGTAAAGAGAACATCAAAATTAACTCTTATTCAGGCTTGACACCTTTAGCAGTAAGGAATTTCCAATAGTTAAGAGCTATGATACCCTGTTTTCTTGTGAAATAATATCTCAAACTTCTCATTAAAAGGTCCGAATTTTCTTTCCACACAACAATTCCCCATCTGCTGCTATTAAGTGCATAGCCGTAAAACAATTTTTTACATTTTCTAAATCTGCTTAAAAGTTCTCCATGATTTGACATAAATTTAAGAAACAACAAAGGAAATCATAACTAACATGAGGATAGAGTTTTATCTTACACATCAATAAATCCAGGCATGACCACAGACTCCCCATAATTGACCACTGTGGTAAACCAAGAATTTACATGCCAATTCTCTTCAGCAACAACAGATAGAATTCCTCCTTCCTTTATCTCAACTGTTTACATCACATCAGGAGAAACAATTTGTCACCAGGAATGAGAACAAGTAGCTAATAATTTCCCCGTAATCAAAGAAATTTAAAACTTCAGTTCAACAAACCTGCACCAGAAATTGTTCCATTTGGAGTCACAATACGTTTGCTGGATATCCAATAGTGATTATGAGGCAGAAGGCTGCAGTCGCTTGAGGGAAGCTGAGGTATAAAACCATTAACTTTCTTGAGGATCATTCAGAAGTTATAGAACAAAAAAATAGTACCTGAGTACAACATAGTATGAAGCATAAAAACTGGAAAAAGCACATGTAGATGGCTTTTTTGCAATATTTTATCTCTAAAAAGGATATCAGAACTAGACAGCTAAATGAAAAATCATTAGCAAAGGTTAAAAAACATAAGCTTGCCTCACGGCTCTTATATGTACTGCATGTAGACATGCTGAAATTTGACCAACTTTTTTATTTATTCAGAAAATTTCTTATATGTTAACAGTAAAATCTCAGGGGATCTTCCCTAGTTCTTATGGCAAATCTTTTTCCATCAGTCCCTCCATCATATAAATAACATGCTAAAATGGATATCCAGATCTACAGTACTTAAGCATTTCACATGCAAGAACTTCATGAAGAAACTTTTTTGACAAGTGCTTCATGAAGAGGCTTTCTCGAATTTGTTAAACTTCTTAAGCTAATCTTCAAATGAAACCTAAAAGCCCCTTATTGGAAAAAAAAACTCTGTCCACAAACAGACCATCCAAATACAAAATCACACAAATGTACAATATATACATAATCAACAACAACATATCTCATTGTAACACAGTCTAGATTTCAGTGAGCGTGTGTGTCTTTATGAGTGTTAAGCAAGATTAATCTTTTCCTCATTCTTGAAAAAGGGTAACCAATAAATTTTCTTTTTATCATCCTCACCACCCCCAACCCCACATCACATCCCACAAAAAGGGATTTTCTACACAGAAAAAAAAAATTGGCATTATAACAGTGGTATATTAAAGAAAAGCATAAAGATCAAACCTTTTTTGAGAAATCAAAGTAAAACAGGAAAGAAAGGAAGAGTGGTAGCAGAGCCAGAGTACTCCTCTTTCCAGATTCCATGTTTCTCTGCTAACCCTCAGCCTTCTTTATCACTTTGTGTATGAACTCTTCTGTATTAATGGCTTCCACTTTATACTGCAAAAAGTTTGTTTTCTTTTTCAATTTTGGTTGTAATATTTGTTGACGTGTAAAAGATGACCAACCAATAGCACGCACAGATTTCCAATTCCACCTTGTATGGAAGGTAGTAGTAACATTAACCACTAACCAAGAAATACAAAAAACAATCAATTAACAATGGGCGGCTCAGAGGAATCTGTTAAGATACTGCCCCGTGAAAAATCCTTTTGGCCAGAATATTTTACGTATGTTATTTTACTTTTTAAAATATTTTTATCATTTTAATTTTAATACATTTTAACTAAAAATGGAAAAAATATCACTTTATTTTTAAATTTTAAAAAATATTATAAAATTTTAAAATTTCTGACAAAATTTTCTGGTCATTTAGCATTACCCCATAATGCACCAGGCTGCTGTCACTGCCTACCAATAGAATAGTGTAGAACTAACTTGCTTGAATCCTTCGAAATTGTTGCAAATTCTAATCGAATTCTTTAAAAATTACTAAGGATCTCATAAGTTCTATTTATATTCTTAAAGAGTCTAAACAACACAGGGCTAAATTTATCATTTTATCCTAATTATTTGATAGAATTTCAAAATCGATTTACTAAAAATCACACATTGATTTTTAATATTCAATGACAGAGGGGACTGATGGTCAAATGTATTTAATTAAAAAACGTCGGTGAAGAATCTCGTGACTGTGCCTAGAAAAGCAAAATATTACACATGCTTAATAGCAATACTTTAGGTTACATCAAATTATTATTTTAATTACTCCGACTTGAGTCATAAAATATAATAAAAAAAAGGTACATGTTATGTACTTTTTATTTGTTGTAAAAATATTATCAAATATGAGTAAGTTTTCTCTGGCTTAAGTTGAAGGGCTATCGAAAATAAATTACCTACTTCTAAGATAACGATAAAATATTTTTATAAAATTATATTGAATATATCGTTATGATTAGTTAAGAGTAAGAGCCCGTTTGGGTTGACTTAAAAAAAATAACTTTTAAAAAGTAACTTTTTAAAGTGCTGAAACTTGTTTTTAAAATAAGTAGTTATGTGTTTGGATAAAAGTGTTGCAGTTGAAAAAAAAGTTGTTGATGTGTTTGGCAAATAAGTGTTGGTAAACACTTTTTTTTATCAAAATGTCTGAAATACCCTTTAAGTTGTTAACATGATGAAAAGTTGATTAATTTAAGGTTTTTATACTTTAAAAAAAAATAAAACAAAATTAATTTATATTTTACATCCATAAGTAACAATATTTTCCTATCATTCACATATTTCTTTACCACCACAAATTATTTATAAGAGGAATAATAATAATAATAATAATAATAATAATAATAATAATAATAATAATAAAATAAAAATAATAATAATAATAATAATGATAATAATAATATAATAAAATAATAATAATAAAAAAATAATAATAATAATGATAATAATATAATAATAAAATAATAATGATAATAATATAATGATAAAATAATAATAAAATAATAATGATAATAATATAATGATAAAATAATAATAAAATAATAAAATAATAATGATAATAATATAATGATAAAATAATAATGATAATAATTTAAAAAAAATAATAATAATAAAAAAGAATTATGATAATAAAATAATGATAATAATAATAATAAAATAATAATAATGATAATAATAAAATAATAATAATAAAATAATAATAGTAATAATAAAATAATAATAATAATAATAATAATAATAATAATAATAATTCAATATGGGAATTTGGAAATTGTATAAAAGAATTAAAAGCAAAAAAGGTAATATACTTGGTCAACATAAAAGGACTTTTAAGTTAAAAAAAAAAAAAAAAACTCCCCTCACCTAGCTTTTAGCTTTTGACTTAAAATAAATTATTTTTTACTTAAAATAAGTCATTTTGATAATTGTCAAGCATTCTAATAAGTCAAAAAAAGGAACAGGCTCTAAGTTCCTCTTTTTTTGTTTAGACTTTGGAGTGATAAATTCCAATAAACAAGTGACCAATTGATAGTGAAGTTACCGAGAGATTCCTACAAGTGGGTCCAAGTGAATTTTTTTTAATATCTTCCCTTTTTCTTTTTATTTTCCTTAATTAATTAATTGCATTAGATACTATATGTGGCCCCTTTTTTCTCCTTATCTTCTGGAAGATTCATTGAAGATTCACTAATTTATTAAACCAAACACAAAAAGTATGCTTAGTGCAAAGTATTCTTTGACCTTAGCACTAGTTTAGAGGAGAGAAAAAACACTACATTTCTGATGTTTTAATATTAATATCACTGTTATCTTTTATTTATAATAAAATAATAAATAATTAATATTACTGTTATATTTTAAGATTGTTAGTCAGATTTCATTTTCCTTATCTCTTCAAGATGTATTTTGGAGGTATTCACTAAAAACAGGTGATTAATGTGACAGTTAGCGAGAGATTCCCATAAGTGGGTCCAAATGAACATTTAATTATTTCATTAGATCCAAAACGTGTCCTCTTAATCCTCATTAGATTATGAAGAAAGGTCCACTAATTAATTTACATTCACATTCGAAAACTCCATTATGCACATTTTATTTACTAACTCACTGTGATCGACTTGATAGAAACCTCTCTATCTTTATAAAATAAGGGCAAAAAAAAAAAAATACTTTATTTTTTTCAAACTAAAAAAGGGGAAGTCTGATATTAAAGAAAACCAGCATTCACATAAAAAAAAAATTGGAAAATTCATTTCAAGATGCATGTTTAAGTCCAGGAAGGTCACTTATGAAATTTTGCGAGTATATTATTTTTGTTGCGATTTATTGTACTTGACATTTCAATACGATTCTAAATTACTTTTTTAACAACAAAATGAGCATTACTCTCTCAATACTCACTATGATCGTTTTAGAAACAATCTATCTATCTCTACGAAATAAACTTTTATACTTTATTTTCCTCTAAAACCACTTATGAAATTTTATGATTGTTGTATTTGTCATCTCCAATACGACTCTAAATGACATTTTTGTAAACAACAAAATGAGCGCCAACACTCCCAATACTTTTGCCCTACAAAACATTAATTTCTACAACATCTAAGAAATAAAAACTTTATTATTAGTAGTATTTTTTGGTAGAGTTTTGATGTTAGTGGAAAAATTGACATAATGAGAAAACAAAATAGGACACGAAACTAGCTAAAGCATGGCCAATGAATAGATAAAAGAAATAGAAAGATGTTTGTTGGGTCTCTAAAGACTAAAATGGTTTTATGTATTTCCAAACATATGATGTGAAAGTTGTTTTGTCCTCCTCAAAAAGCCTATTCTGTTGACGAATACACTAGATTGGTGATTATTTATTTTTATATAGAAAAAAAAGGTACCATTAATTTATTGGTAGAAAACAAAAACAAGTGGTTAATTTACTTTCTTGCCAAAGGGGAATCTTTCTTGTTTTTTCTTTTTTATTTTAAAGAATAAAGATGTTCAGTCAAAATTTGACAAGGGAAAATAGTGATTTGAGTAGTAATAGAAGTTTTAGTTGTTAAGCAAAAGCTGAAGAAAGCAGACTCTGGAAATTAAGTTTTTTTTTTTAAAAAAAAAACATTTTAGGTCAAGATTAATCTCAAATATTTATTTACCAAATTAAATATTAAGTAATAACTTTCTTTTTCATAATTTGACACTTAAAAAGTTTTTTAAGAAAAAATTAATCAAACACAAATTATTATTTTGCTTGTGCTAATTTATGAAGCACAGCTCAAATTTTCAGAGTTAGATTCATTTTATTGACTTTCGAAATACGAAAGGTGATCATTATAAATAGAGACAAAGAAAGTAACAAAAACACTTAACACATGATTTCTATCAAACGGTTACTCTCTTGAAATACTTTTTTTATATTTAAAAACTCATTTGACTCTCAAAATACTGAAAAAAGTTGAGACAAAATAAAAAAAAAGGGTATTTAAGTGAGAGTTAGGCAAGAAGATACTATACTCCTCCCTTTGTTATATATTAATTGATCACTTTCCTTTTTACACGTATATTAATAAATTTTACTAGTAATTCACTTCTTAAAAACTTCTTGAAATTTTACAAATAAATATGAACACTTTCAAAAAAATGAATTAATGCTTTATTGATTTAATATGATGATCAATTGATATGGGCCAAGTATTAATTATTTGTCCAATTTTCCTTCTTTACTTGTCCATTTTAACAAAACAAGAAAGAATTAAAAAAATCACCTAGTATATCCTTAATTAATTACTTTGAAAAATGTAAAACTTGTTGAAAATCTTGATTTTTTAAATTCATTTACTTCATAATTAGTAGAAATAAAATAATAAACTCGTTATATCAATTATTATTTTCTTAATCCGTGTCTATTTGTCAATAGGAAGTAACAAATTAAAAAGTGGTTTCAATGAAAGTGGGTGGTTGCAACTTCCAACGAGTTGGGAATTGGGATGGTACGTTAGCAATACCCCGCTAATGTATACTGTCATTTATCTAGGTAAAAAAATGAGTTTGTAATTATTTCTAGTTTATTTCTACTTTTTTATTTGGATAAATTCTTTTGGCCAGAATGGTATTTTATCTTTTTGAATATTTTTATTCTTTTAATTTTAATATCTTTTAACTAAAAAATGAAAAAAAGATCAGTTTAATTTAAAATAAAAAAGATATTATAGACTTTTTTAAATTCTGGCCATTTAGCATTACCTTTTTTTAAATGAAAAATATATTTGAATTTATTTATTTTTTAATAATTGATAAATATGAAAAAAAATTATTTTCTCAAAAATATTAATACCTAATATAACAAGATATTACCAGAGTGAAATGGGGTAAGGAATTAAAGAGTGGGGTTCCGTGATGTGATGACTAAGGGATTGGGGGGGGGGGGGGGGTTGAGAGAGTTGGAGATGGATAAAATAAAATGAACTTGTCATTTTTCTTAAATTTATGAAATTTTTTAAAAAAATTTAATCGATCAAACATAAAAAATTGAAAATCCTATATACCAAGTACACCCCTAGTGTTTTGCAAAAGAACACAACTTATATTTTTCGCAAAACAAACACACCCACACACAAAAAAAAAAAAAAAACTTAAATACCAGAGCTATAAGATTACAATTAATTTTGTGCAACTAAACACTAAAAATAAAGAGATTACTGCTAGGAATAAATAGCTAAAAATAAGGAGATTTCTTATACTGGTGATAACGGAATTAAACGTATATCAAAAACATAATAATTGCTTACCTTAAAAAACTAGAAAAAATCCTTTTGGTCAAAAAATTTGGTCAGAATGATATTTTACCTATGTTATGTTACCTTTTTAAATATTTTTACCATTTTAACTTTAATACCCTTTATCTAAAAAATGAAAAAAATATCAATTTATTTTAAAATAAAAAAGATAGTATAGACTTTTTAATTTTCTGGCCAAATTTTGATTAAATTTTCTGGCCAATTAGCGTTAACTTCAATACAATCGGCTAACGTTACTATAATACATGAACGAGAAAATCGAGGAATTACTATTGTTTACTTAATTAAGAGATATATTTTGAGGCTATAAAAATAAATATACGCAATACAATAATTTAATAAATTTGTAAATTTGTTTTAATTTTTTGGAAACTAGTTATAAAAAAATTAAATTATTATAAAGAATGTATTGTGTTTAAAATCCTCTATGGATATGGGAGATATGGGAGTCCCGTGTCTGTCAGCCCAATTGTGGTGAAATAGGCCCACGCTGAAGTCTCCTTCCACGTCAGTAGGATTGGCAATGGGGCGGGGCGGAGTGGATTTAAGATTGTGAGGGGCAGGTGAGATGCGGGACGGGTTGAAGTGTTTTTAAAAAAAAACTAATGCGGGGGCGAAGTGGATTGTGAGTATGTGTGATTTTTAAAACTAATGTGGGGCGAAGCGGGTTGTGAGTATGTTTGATTTTTAAAACTAATGTGGGGCGGAGCGAGGCGGATTAAAAAATTTGCGGGTTAAGCTCAACCCGCCCCACCCCGCACCGCTCCATTGTCATCCCTACATGTCAGGGCATTGGGCCACGCAGGGTCTTCCCCGTGTGTTTTGCAGGCTTTTACACCCATGGCCAATAGGAGTTTACTTTGTGCATATAAAGTATGAAAAATTATGCGGATAAGCAAACATATATTAGTTAATTAGTTAACATCGCTATAGTTTGAATTAATTATGGTTGACAACTTAAATTTAGATGTAATTAAGTCACTTATACATATGCAAATACAATTTTTTTATATATATATGACAAATATACAAATACATATGTATACCAGTTTTATATATACAATTATCTCTGAAAGATATACATATACAATTTGACTCTCTCCACTCTCTGTCCTTTCTCGCTCGCCTCTCTCCCGATCTCGCTCGCCAGATATACATACATATGTATACCAGTTACATATATACAATTATTTGACAAATATACATATATAATTCCCCTTTTTGCCCTCTATCCCCTCTAACATGTAGCTATGAATGATAATCAGCAAACTATAACTATGAAACATAATTAAGTTATTTTTGAATGGCTATATGTGAAAAGTATTCATGATATATAGAGTGCTCACCCGAAAGACAGAGAATGTAGTAGCAAAGTTGTAGTGGTTGTTGATTATCTGGGTTCCAAAAAAAATTAGAAGAAAATGACAAGTTTCCATTGCTTTAAACTTCAAATCGTGAGATCTCAAAGTTGAAATCCTAGGTGTGACGCTATAGTAACTTTTTGAATTCCTAGCTCTGCCACTAGACCGTGTGATGCCAAAATTGTGAAATTTGGTTTGAGGTTTTAGCCCACGTACATAATATCATTAACGATTGTGCCTCATTTAGAAGTTGTGTAAGACATAATGTGTATTGTGATTGTCATAGTGAGCAGCAAACTACAATTACAGATTTTGGGAGGCCAAACAATAAACATAGATTGTGCTGAAAGTTGTTAAGTAAAACGGTGCACTTAAAGTGTTCAATGAATTGCCTGAATGATTTTTGTCAAGTCTAAGTAGCAATCCAATACCTAATGGAAATGTAAGCCGTCCCTTAAGACAACTGCTGTGCAAGGGAAGGGTAAATCCAAGAAAGATGTTGTCAAGTGGAGTTGGAGTCTGATTGCGACTCATCTAATCCTGAAAGATTTGTGCCCCAGTTGAACTAGTTGAATGGGAGGATGATTTTGTGAGCGAGGAGGCATGGAAGCTGATTTCGATATTGCTTGAAAAGCAGCTTCATATTGATGCTACAAACAAAGCTTCCCCAGAGATAATGGTAGAGATTGAGAAAAGAGGTTGTGTGTCCTTTGCTCAAGGACTTAAGGGCGAGGCAAACCTTGCTCTAATTAGACATTTGTATTCATATTGGGATCATACCCAAGGTGACATTGTCTGGCTTAGGGGTACAAAAGTGGATATCTAAACAAGTACTATCATGTTCCCCCAGACTTATGTCTATCTATTGGCGAAGAGAGCAAAGTCTGGATTTGCCCTGTATGCTAGAGGTGCTCTGTGATGACCCAAGCATGGTAAATTGAGTTAAGAATTGGTCCACTGACCATGCAGCCTTGCTAAAGTCATTCATGAGCTAAATTGTGTATGTGAGAGTCAAAGATACACTCTTAAACTTCAGTGATCTAGACTGTAGCATGGTATTGAGGTAGTTAGAGATTTGTTCAAGAATATTGTTTGGTGCATGGACTATAGTTAGAGATGAATCAAAAAAAGAAGTGACTAAGCTATTGAAGGTTATATGGGGTTGGATCACTGCCATATGTAGCGTTAAATGAGAAGGATATGAACCTCCATAGCTGGTTTCAGATGAATGTGATTTCAAGGAACAAAATGGAAGTTATATCATCTTTATGATACAGTCTCACTCTCAAACTATTCCTTAAGGTATGCTCATTGCTAAGCTAATGAAGCGTTGGTTTTTAACGGTCATCACTGTTACTGCATATCACCTGACTGTAGTATTAGAGTTGCTATTTTTTACTAGATGTCACTTGAGTGTAATGCTAGAGTTGCCTCCATCAGACTTGGACATCAGGGAGGTACTTGGCCAGCTATCTGTTAACCTGCTTGCTTAGATAAAAATTAGTAGTTCTGAATGAATAACATTAGGAGTTAGTTGATTAATGGATGGATTGACCTGCTTGCTTATCAGAGAAATGATTAAAAGTTTGCTATTATTCCAGAAATCATAGAGGGGAGCATTTTAATGTGCTTTTGTTGAGGATCAAACCAGGTTACTCTGTAGAGTTGTCACACAACTGCCCATCCAGAAAAGCAACTCGCTCGGTAGTGTTGTCACACAAGATAAGGCAATAACTGAAGTTATCTTTTCATTTTCTTTTAGCCTGAAGTAGTATGATTGGTTCAAGTAAAATTTAAGAAACATACTCTATTAGGGGTAAATGCAATGTGAGCCACAAATCAAAGAAATTAGTACTATCAGATAATGTAGATTCCACTCTTTTTGGGTACTGTTTTCATAAAAACGTGTCAGGGCAGATAATAGCAAAAAGGGTTTACAACATGTTTTGCATAACTCTGCATTATTGTCTTGTTACTCTCTACAATTTTGCTTACAAACAAACTCAATTAAACATGATCATAACTTAGCATATTTCTTGAGATTCACAGCAGCATCTTTAGCATTTTCAGGTACAGACATGTTGGCCTTAAGAGTAACTCTTGATGATGCTAACAAAGTCTTGTTTTCCTCATTAGATGGATCAATCTTCCAAAGGCAAACTTCCCAAACATGAATACTTTTGCCAATATTGATTGGTACAGCCTCAGCAAACACAAGGTCCCCTAAATGAGCACTCTTGAGATGATGGATGCTTAGATGAACTCCAGCCACTCTCTGGAAACCAGAAGCCATATGTGCTCCCATACTTGCCAGAGCCTCAGCTATCAAAGCTGAAACTCCACCGTGCAGCACCTTAAATGGCTGACAACACTTTTCTGTCACAGGAAGACGACCAGTGATTTTGTGGGGTGTGATTTCTACAAACTCAAAACCAATCCCATGAAGTGGAATATCTAAAACTTTAGCCTTTACCCCTGATGATGATGATGCTGCTGATGATGGCGGTCCCATATTCTCTTGTCTCTTTTTCACTCTTCAAATCTTGAAAAGAACATACAGACTATGGTTCCTTCAAAGTTATGGATAAGGACATCAATTTCTCAACCATGAAAAGATAAATACACAAAAAAGTTTCAGTCTTTTAAGTCAAAATCATGAAATTGTGAATCTGATATGTTTGTGGGAATCAAGAATCTTGATTTGAAGTGCCAGACTAGAAACAGATTGAAGATGAAGATAAATATACAATAAAGTTTCAATCTTTGATTCAAATATTATGAAATTTTGGATCTAATCTGATTATGAAAATCAAGAATGTTGATTTGAAGTGGCAGGTAAAAAGCAGATTGAAGATGAAGATTTAATGATTGGAGTTTGGTTTGCTGTGAGGAGGAAGAAGGTCAAGCGATAAAGTTTGTGGTGGGTGGAATATGAAAGGGCACCGTTTTTTGGTCCTAATATAGGGTTAATCTTAAATTATGATGCATTTATTGCTGGGCCAAACTTTTAAAAGTAGCAAAAAGTATTTTTTTTAAAAAAAGAGAAACTACTTAGAACATTCCTATAATTTGAAATGATTACTATATTTTATATCACCAATTGATAATTTATACCATATTAGATACATGCTCCCTCCGTCCATTTCTACTTGTCACATTTTGATTTGGCAATTGGCATACCCATTAAGAAAATAGTGATTGATACGATGAGTTTACCATTTTAATCCAATATATTGATGGGGTTCCTAATATATTTACTTACTATATTTTTCAAAGATATAACTCACTATTAATAACTTGAGGTTATAATAGGAAAAAAAATTGTCCTTCCTTGATTTGTCATTTATAAAATTTTCACTTGTCAAAAATGACAAGTAAAAAAGGAAATCATATTAGGAAATATTTGATGAGTAAATAGAGACGGGGGAGTATTTTATACACCAAAATACAAGTTTTTTATTACTAGATATACTGAAATAGGGTGAGAGGCGAGCGTGAATAGGATAGAGGAGAACGAGATTTGTTTATATATCTCATATACCTATAAAGCACACTATATACATGTTTTTATACGTATTTGGTGTGATTCACTTGTATCTAATACCATATATATATATATATATATGAGAGTGGCGACCAATACGGGAGGGAGGCGAGCGAGATTTGTTTATTTATCCCAGATACATGGTATAGTATATCTATAGAAAATTACACCTAATCTTGACATGTATTTCGAAATACATCTCAAAATCTAATAAGATTTATAATATTATAAACTAGTGTGTATCTAAGTAATTAACTCCTAAACTAGTGAAATTTTTCTACGCTACCCTTTTAAAAAAATATTTTTAGAAAACTCAATCAATTTACTAATTATTATTTAAAAATACTTTTTAAATTTAATAAAAAACACTTTTAAAAGTTAGGCCAAAGAGGCTATTGGTTTGCCTCTTCCAAATTTCACAATGTGAAAAATACTCTTCCCAAAAAGTTTCTGGACCACATGAAATCTTATCGAATTTCGGATAGATTTGTATTTGCATGGTTCTTTGGATTCCATTTTTAGAGTCAATACTCGTTCCATTTAATTTATTTGTTTATTATATTAAAAATAAATATTAATTTTATTTAATGAAAATTAAATAATGACTTATTATTTTATTCTTATATAGTACTATTTTTTAAAAAAAAATCTCAATTATTTATAATTAATTAGAATTGATATAAAAAAATTATTATTTGTTAAGGGAGTGTCAAATGAGTACCATTTTGCATTGTTTGTACATAAACTAATGAATTTCATTAAATTTCCCTCCGAAACTATCGTAAATTCATATTAAACTATTCAGTTTTAGCTACCAATTACTGAATTATTGAATCCAAAATTTGATAATGCCGAACCGAATATCGAATGTCCACTCCTATGGAAAATCTTATCGAATCAATAGATTTGTATAATGTATTTGCACGGTTCTTTAGTTTTTTTTTTTTTTTTAGAGTGAATAGGTTAAAAAAGAGAGTAAAATTTTACTTTTTTTATACCCCTCTACTCCTTTTTATTGGTTCATTAATTAAAAAACAAGTTTTTATTTTTATTTGTTATTTTAACAAATAAAAGAAGATAAATATTTTTTTCTATATTTATTTCTGAAATTATTTTTAAAAATTTAATACTAAATATCAATTAATAAGAATAATATAGTAAAATAGTCCCACCAAGCATCCAAATATGACTTGAAAAATGATAATAGTTGGGGGGGAGGGGGGGTTAACCTATTTACTTTTGTTTTATTATGTAATACTAGTACTAGTAAAATAAAGTAAAAGCAGAAAAGTGAAACAAATTATTTACAGTATATCCGATTTATGCTTGAGCGGAATTTGCTAGTATGTTTAATTAAACTTTCGATTATTTTAAAGAAGGAACTATTTAAGGAATTATTATAAGCTTATTTTTCAAAGATAAGGCCTAAGGGGTCATTTTAACGTACAACATTCGTAATGTGACCAACATGAGTTGTGGTGCAGCGGTGAAATTGTTTCATTCTTAATCAAAAATCTAGAATTCGAGTCCTGGATATAGAGAAATTCGATTGAGAGCTCCACTCCCAAAATGAATTATGCAATGCGCAATGCAAATTTAATTAGAGCTTCAACGTAGATTTCGAACACATAATAAAAAATAATAATAATGAATGTGTCGTTTATTTATCTTGTTTTATTGATGAGGACATGTTGCGGCCTCCGTGACTGCTTTGCTGGATTTGAAACGCATGCAGAAGTTGCTGAGCACTACGGGCCATTACACTCAGAATTTCAAACAGTTCTCAGTTTCAATTTTGCTCTTCACGTTTAAAAGAGGGTAAAATAGGAAAAAATTAATTAATAATTTCTTGATTTAGTAAGATTAAGTAAAATGAGACAATTAGTTTTAGTAAAATGAGACAATTAGTTTTAGTAAGATGCTCATATAATATGAAATAGAGGGAGTATTGACTTGACACAAATTTTTAAAAAATAACTAAGAAACTTTTGAATCTTATGATTTTAATAAAACATAAAAATTAGAGGTGAATTCAAGATTTGAAGATGAATGGTGCACCATCAATGACTAATGCACGTTAGTTAAAGCATGTCACTAAATATCAATTCATACGATAATTTTACTAAACATAAAAATATAATACTAATGTACTAACATATAAATATGAATTAAATGATTATACTAGATAAAGTTTGCTTTGTGGCTTTGGTGACTTTGAATATTTTAAAGAAATTTGTAAATAGGATTTGAACCCACCCCCTCACGGCTCACACCTCAGAGGTGTGCACCGTTTAAATCAACATAGTCAAATACTATTAGTGTCTTAAGGTGCCTAATAAAATATATGTCATATCGCAAGATATATACATACATAATTTTCCTAAGTTAATGAGTACACATGCATCCTTAATAGGACACGTGAGTCTGCCTCGGCATAGAATGTACTAAAACGATCTTTAATATTGTAATTTTAACATGTAAGGTGGAAAAGTTGAAATTACAAAGTTGCGCTAAACAAAAATAAAAAAATTGACATTTTTTAAAAAAGTAGATAAAAATTAAATTAAAATAGAGGGGGTATTTAGAAGGTGAAAGTTGATATAAACTGTAGTGAAATAATTTGTACTCAAAACTAATAACATGCGGGAAACACAAAAGCAAGAACAACAAAGTCGCCTTAATTTCCGAATCAACGATTATTCCCCCTATTTCCTGCACATTCTTTTTTATTTGATTAAAATCCACTACTTCATCTTCCACATAATTAAAAAAAAAATTAAAAAACTTCTGCAAAATTTGATATAGATAAAACAAAATAAGAAAATTAAAGATAAGAGAGAAATAATGATTCCACAGCAATGGGCACCACCTTGTAACAAGCAATGCACAAATAAATTCTCAGCCCTCACCCAAATTCCTTGTAATTTACTCTCTTAATTCCCCCTTTTTCTTGTAATTTAAAGGTCTCATATATTTGTGTTAATAGTTCCAATTGAGCATGCCAAAGCAAAAAATATTTGAACTTGTAACATCATCGCTCTTAAGTACCAAGTAATTCGATTAATCATTAACCATTTAGTAGGATCATGGAATAAGATGGCCTGACATAGAGAATTTCGCATAGCTGGACCTAACTAGTTTGAGATTGAGACGTAATTGACTGTTCAAAATTCACCCATGTTGAAAAATTGTAAGTTAGAATAATGACTTGTTTTAAGCTTGAAAATGTTACTGCATAAGTAGATCAATTTTATCTTTTTTTTTTTATATACTTCGACTCATAGATGATGCATTTCATTCATTTGTTGTTTTAAACAGGAAATTCTACCAAATTTTATGATGTGTAAATTTTTGTAGGGAGAGTTTTTTGCAAAAAGGCGTGTGATGCTGATGGCGATACATGGGAGGAATGTAAGTTCCTGAACTTTATTGGTTTCTATGTTGCAGATTTTTAGTTAGTTGTGAACAAGGAACATTCAAATTTGTAGAATGATATAGGAAAGCATATCGTTGTTATTCAATAGAGTAATTGATGGTTAATTAGGAACCTTGATGTTTGTCTATTCAACTTAAGGTATGTGCAGGTTTCGAACAATGTGATGAGATGTGCAATAAGGGTCCTGTTATGAAGGATCAACAATGGAGTGCTTGTATTGATCGCGCCCCTGGTTCTGCTAGCCACTCTGAGGTTTACCATCTCTTCATTTCATTTTGGTGTCTTTTAACACTCGTTGTTCAACATGTGTACGTGTTCTTTTATGGATGCAGGATTGTCATCGCGCTTGTGTAGCTGGTTGTGGTTTCAAGGTCAGTTTGTTGTATTATATGTTGATGATCAAAATAGTCGTAAGTTTTGTTAATTGTTACTCTCAATCCTTGCTGCCACTCTGTTTGTGAGGACTAGGAAGAGTAAGAATGCCTATGCAATTCATGCCCATTGGTTAGAGGCGGATCTAGGATGAGTATTGCAGGTTCATCTGAACCCAAACATATAATATAATAAGATCACGTTCATTCTGAACTCTAACTAACTCTAGATGTTACGTTAGCCTATTACCATCTTGCTTTATTGGATGCTGTCAAATGTTTCATTTTTATCTTACTGTTTGCTTGTGCAGTTTGATATCCCTCCTGAGGAAGTAAATAAAATCCAATCAAACAGGTCTTCCAAGACTCTAGCAGAAGAGGATCCAGCTGATAAAAACAAATCCACTTGAAGATTTTCTTTATGCATGAACTAATTGTAATGGGCAAGAAAAGCATATATATAATTTATTCTACTAGCTAGGATTACTACTATAGTTCAAAGATTTGTTCTACAGCAGATAACATGGGGTGAAAGTTGATTTTTGATATTTATAGCTTCATTATGAATATCTCTGACGGAAACAATTTCTCTACCCTCCAAAGGTACAATTGAGGTCATTTGTGTATATTCTATCCTAATTCAAATGGGTATATTATTGTTGTAGCTTCATTATGCAAATAGAAGTGTTGACCTTTTCTTTTTGTAACATTTTCTTAATTTAATGTCATACCACAATAATGTAATAGAATTTTTATACTATTAATTACTTAAAAGATAACTATACGTAATTGCTAGCAAAGTTAAAATTTTATGCACTTATAAATTACTACATAATTATGTGAGTAAATCTTTTATGAAAATATTGATTGGTAACTAATAATTTATCGGAGGGTAAACTACACTAATAATGTGAAAATTATTTACATCATTTATACCAGCAAAACATTTAATTTAAATTGTTAATCATAATGAAGATAGTTACCTGAAAAGTATGGGAGATACGTGACAACTTGCTTACAATAGGTTTGAGAAGCTTCGACTTTTGGAATTTTCATAAACATTCGAGAATTTAATTTTTATATAGAGTTTCAGCCGAGAAATTTGAAACTATATAACAAAGTTATTTTTCAATACCGTATCTATGATACCAAGTGGTCCAATTCATATTGGGCCTTGAAAGTTTCTGGCCCAAATAGCAAGAGGAGAAATGCCTTTCATCTCCCGAGTCGGGTTTAATACATAAATCTACAGTTTCTGTAATGTTTATGAATCCGGCGGTATATGTATTAGCAGAAGTAGTGGAGAATCATCATTCAGCAAAGCTAAAACCCTAGATTGAGAAATTGAAGTATTGAAAACCTTTATTTGATCTATAACAACAATGCCGCAAGTGAAGATCGTCGCCAGGAATTTCATGGACATGGTGGCTTCATTGCCTGTCATGAAACTCGACATGCTTTACGACAATTCCTTTATCTGTGAAGCCATTCTTAGGTATTCTAAAAATCCCCAATTTGATCGAATGTTAAGAGTTTTTCTTGTTGCACAACCATTTATATTTGTGCAGAGCTTTGTTTTGATTACTTTCTGCAAGTAAAAATGGATGTAATTTCACCAATTTAGCATATAGTGATATGTACTGTGTACATTTGGATACAAAAGAAGTTTGCTTTGTCTTTAAGCTTATTATTCTGGAGAAATGAACTTAGCCATAAAAGGATGAAGTTAATCAGCAGCAAGTGCTGTGCTGACACAAGTATAAACATACACAAGCACAAATTTTTAATGTTTGAATGTTTTTATAGAAAGAATTTGTACTTTTTTGTATCAATTGCAACAAGAGATTGATTAATTCACTAGTACTTAGCACTCACTGTATTCACCTCGAGCTATATCAAGGAAATTCACTTTTGGTGATACTATTTTGAAACATGCTATATTATGTGCTTAATTTGTTCATTTCTTCTGCTAGATCGTTACCTCCCTTAGCGAAGAAGTATGTGCTGCAAATGTTGTATATAGACATACCAATTACAGCCAAGTCGATGGAGGAGTGGGTGCTTCCAGATGGATTCTCAAAGCATAAAGTTGCCATTGATAGATTGATAATGCTGAGAGTAATGACGGAAACATTTGACAGGTTATTGAGCAGATTCTTCTCTTTCTTGATAGCTACTATAAAATCTTTGTCTTGAATAAAGCTGACCTATAACAACATTTGACACTTAAATTTTTATTTGGCTGTTATAGACAAAAAAAAAAAAAGGATGCAAAAAGTCTATTTTTTAATGTGATTAAAGATGACAAACTTATTTAAATTTAAATTCTCAGAAGTATTCATATTTCAGCAATTCAGAATGCTTATACATCATTAATAAATTTTGACCCTTACAAGATGGATTTTTTTCTCTAATGGAAATTGGAATACAAAGTCACCGCCTGTTGATTTAAATTTTCCCCTCAGCCGAAGGCGGATGCTATATAGAGGTCTGACTGTATTTACTTTCCCGCTTGATCTTCATCTGGTTGTCATGTTTTTCACTTAGCACTTTAAATAATGACACATGAGCAAAATTAGAACTTTGGTCAAAATAAGCAAGCATGATTAGAGGGAATATCTTGAATTGTCTATACTTGCTTATCTTTCTTTTGTTTTTTCCTTTTAAGTTTTTGCTCTTTATAAGCAATATAGAAGTTTTAGGTAGTCGAAATCATGTCTCAACTATTGGAATGAAGAAACCTGGTTAGGGTGATTCACAATTTCTTTGCATGTTATTTTGGTCAGTTTTTGGTTGTTTAGTGTTGCCATTCTCTTTGATTTCTTACAGGAAAAAGGAAGCCACTTATCAACTAAACCCTAAATTTCAATTTAATCTTCAGAAGCATCTAGTCCATGGGTAAGCTTTATTATCTTATTTATTATATTTTCTCTATAAGTGTTAATGATCACTATTGGCTGGCCTTCTCTGAGATGGGCGATTTAAAAATAAAAGTACATGTACAATTAGTAGAAGTACTAGGACATTCGGCGTGTAGACACCAGATTCCTGGCCTATTAATCCCTGTCTCAAGGGAACGAGTTGTGGTTTTCTTATATGGTATTGGGTTCTCCTCCCTTCATGTGCTAACTTTTATGGTTGAGTTAGGGCCAAGGTTCAGTTTCATCATATGGTATCAGAGCCGGACCTAACAATCCCTATTGTTGTGTTTCTCAATGTTGAGCCTCCGTGTTATGTTATCCAACTCTGGTTGTGTTGTCCTGTGCGAGTGTGAAATCCCACCTTGATTGAGGGAATGAATTGTGGTGCCTTAATGTTGTCTTGGGATATCCTCCTATCATGAGCTGCCAATCCCTCCCTTCATGAGTTGACTTTTGGGGTTGAGTTAAGCCCAAGAGCCATTTGTTCACGCATTTGCATATTTGAATAAAGTTGACTGCAACTAGTTTGGGGTTGATCGATTGAGGCATAGTTATTATTATTGTTGTTGTTGGATAAGTATATTCACACTTGTGTATGTGTTCCATCTTATTCATCCTATATGATTTTTTGATTTGTCTTGCTAAATTTCCAACTGGGATGAAGTTCAGAATTTGATCCTGATACATTGACCCTCAGTTGACCAGTAAGATGCTGTACTTGATACAGTAACTTGTTGTGGTAATACTTCTACATGATACTGAAATATCTGTCATATCCTTGGTCTCGTAATTGCACAATTTGGATTATAATATGTGATTTCAATTACTGTAGTGGAATCTTACCAAGGGAACCAATGCCTTCTAATATCACTGTGAGGCTTCCTAGCTTGGAGGAGTTAGAGGCATATGCTGTTGAACAATGGGAGGTATGACTTGCATTTTGTTAGTAGTTCTTGTCCATTGATTTTCCGGGAGTGTTCAGAATATGTAATAATATGTTGTGAGACAATCTGTTTTGCTTTCGGTTTTGATCAAACTGCAGCCTGAATATAATTTTGGCAACTCTTTTTATGACTTGCAACTGTCGCAACCAGTGCTTTCTGCTGAACCTTATAAGCTCCAGTGAAGGTGGAAAGACCACAAACATAAGCTCTTCGATGATGAAAATCTTCCAGCGTGGACTTTTAAGTCAGAGGTACCGGCCACTTCAGTATTATGGATATATATCTACTCACACATAACATATGTATAGTTCTTTGTCTGCATGTGTATGGATGATTTTGTAATAATCGACATAATCTTCATGAGTTCATACCTTCTTAAACAGAGACGATAGAGAACCTCCAAGGTTGACTGAAAGTGGGTTCCAGTTCTTGGTACGAGTTACTGAATTATCTCGATCAATCAATGTTTTTGTTTTTTGGATATTGTATTTATTGACTGTGGTGTATTACAGCTAATGGACACAAATGCACAGCTTTGGTACATCATCAGGGAGTACATAACAAATGCTGAGGTATAGCTGACCACCTCCTTCTCTCTCTGCATGTGTGTGTGTCTCTCTCTCTTCTGGTATGGTTTTGCATCAGAATCACCATTGGTTCATTGGGTGGTGTTGTAATTCAATTATATTTGACATTTGCGGCTAGTCTTCTGATACACTTTGAAGATAAGGAGGTAGGTGGGGAGGAAATCTCAGAGATGCAGCTTCGGCCTTTGTAGAGCTTGCTGATTATATCGCCTACACTGTCTCTCTAAGGTCGTCAAAGCGTAAGCATTCCCAAGCCTGAATAAAGGAAGAGAGTTGAGGGAAACCGGTGGCCAATGTAAAAATAGTCAAACTATTTTGAATCATTTGAATACTGAAAAATGTGCAGAATGGATACAGGCGATTCATACAAGAACATATAGCTAACCCCAATTAGTTTGGGGACTGGAACCTAGTTGAGTTGTGCTCATTAGTTCCACCTCAGATTTTATTGTTGTTGATCACATATTTTAGGCACTCTTTCCTTGTTTCCTTATCTCTGTAAATTAGTTAATACAAGCAAGAATCAAGAAGATATTCTCTCTTTGATTCAAAATTTTGGTTGAGAAGATATTGTGCATATGGCCATAATTTCAATTGTTGAGTATGGACTTCCATTTGTCTAACTTCTGGAAAATTTAATGAAATTTACTAAATGATGATTCTGTATTTTTCGTATTAATGCAGGAGCAAGGAGTGGATTCAGCAGATCTTATTGCATTTCTTTTGGAGCTAAGCTTTCATGTTACTGGCAAGGTATTACTAGACAGTGCTAGAGCTTCTTGAATTAAGTTTGTCCTGGAGCTGTAGTAAATGATACCATCTTTAAACTCTAAATGCTTGAATTTTAGTTAGTTCTGGAGCGCTCTGGTGTTTGGTTGAAAAGTAGTGAAGTTGTTTTTGCAGAAAGTTTTGTACTTTGTCTTAAAAAAACAATATTTGAAAAACTGAAAAATACTGTGAAAAAGTCTTTCAACCATTTCCCCAACCAAACGGTTGTAATGTTCATTACGTCATACTTAAGTTTCGTATGTTTGTTGAATTGTCTTCTAATATAGGCATACAACACAAACACAATAACTGATCTCCAGCGAAGTATAATTAAGGACCTTTCAGATTTGGGATTGGTTAAGCTGCAGCAGGTGAATAGTCCTTGTTGCCCCATCAATGAGCTCACGAGAGTGAAAAGATTTTGTCTATTTTATTATGTTCTTAACTACCCATTTGATGCTGTTTAGGGAAGGAAAGAGAGTTGGTTTATTCCCACTAAACTGGCGACCAACCTGTCAATTAGCTTAGCGGATACAACATCAAGGAAACAGGTATGCTGCACTCGCAAGTGTTCCCTAGAGTAGTTGGGTCAAGCTACCAGAAATCCAGTTGTTTCTATCTTTATTCTTACAGTTTTCTTATGAAGCAAGTGTGTACAGAAATTTAGAATTTTGTGCTTCCTGTCATCCAGATTTAAATTCTCAAATTAGTTTGGAATGAGTTCTATGATACCTTACTGACTGCAAATGCATCTTTGCCTTCCCACCACATTCATCAGGGTTTTATCGTTATTGAAACAAACTTCAGACTGTATGCATATTCAACGTCAAAATTGCACTGTGAGATCCTACGCCTTTTTGCAAGGTACCGAACAATTTGTTTCTGCTGTTTGTGTTTCTTTCTGTAGTTTGGTTGAGAAAAGAGATCATATGGAAAGAACAGGTGCTAACTCTCCTTCTCTTGATAGCATTACCTGGACTCTGTTGCTACTTTTTGTTGGAATTAGTACCATCACAAACTTTATCTGACGCTAGACTGGTGCTTTCCAAGAAATGTATTACTTGTATCATTTGCGAGTTGGGAGAGAATGTCCTATTTATGAATCTTTATTTACCTTCATATGGACAGAAATATCAGGCAGATCTTGTTCTCTGGCAATATTATTATCTAAAGTATTTCATTTGCTTTCACTTCCATTTATGCTGCTTCCTGAGATGTATTCAGCATCTTAATCTCATAGGTGCATTGATGGTGCTTTTCTAGTACGATTTTGGTGGTTTCATATGTTTACCTCCATACAGAGTAAAAAGGAGAGCATATAAGACAGTATGAGTCAAATTTTAGTATATTCATCATGCATGTGCAATATATTAAACAATTGTGATGCAGACTTCAAGGCTTATCTAGATTCTGGACTCTGGAGTATACTAGAGAGTTGGCTTCCCCTAGATTTTGGAGTATCAGATGCAATAAATGCTACCAATCTGGATCTAATTACACACACATCCCTCCTGCTGAAAAAAAGGAAAGAACTAGTTATGTAGATAAAAAATGATGAATGAGATTGTGCATCCTACTGGCTCAATGCAGAAGATGTCACCAAAAAGAATGGGACACTTTCAAATCTGTGTCAGAATTGGCCAGGGTAAACACAATCATTGATGCTTGGAGTTTGGATTAAATAGGGTCTATACTTGCTAATATTGTTTGGAGTTGATAAGCTGAAGAATTTCAGCAGAGCTATTGGAAAGTGGATGACATGTTTAAAGTGTAGAATGCTTATAGGGATGGTTGTTTGAGCTTTTGCTTCTCTCTTTCTTCCCCCTTCTGAGATAAGAACTTGATTCCAATTATAAATGTGTTATGCCTAATACTCTGTGTTTGGCTGTTGAGTGTTTATTTTCTAGTAGTAGATTTCTTTCATCAACTTCTCTGGTTAGATTTCTAAGTAACAAATTTTAGCTGCAAATACAGGGTGGAATACCAGCTTCCAAATCTCATTGTTGGTGCTATTAATAAAGAAAGTTTGTATAAAGCTTTTCAAAACGGCATTACTTCTGAGCAGGCAAGTTTCAGCTGCTATTTATTTATTAACCAGCATCGTCTTATATCAGAGAACTAATTAAAAAATTATCTAAGAAAGCAACTGCATGTGGAGTGCCATATTTGTTGAAGATTTTTTCTTTTTTTGATGAAGATGTGGAATGCTTAAGATTGATGATGTGGGACATTTTTGTTGGATGTTTTTAATAATTCTTCGTCAGCTACACTTAAGAAAGAAATCTCGTGGGCTAGTTGATAGATGTTGATTAGTTGCACTCCTCTCAGAAAAGGTCCTTTTATAGTTTTGTTTCTGGTCCTTTAGTCCACTTATCATGTTTAATAGTAGTTATACACCTTTCAAAATTAGCACACTCTTGAATGCATTAATGGAATTACTGGAACCTATTGTGCTTCTGGTGCTAAAGTTCTTACTGAACTACCGCATTTAGGATTCTGTATGAATTAGAAAGAGTTAAATATGACATAATGGAAACCGTTGCTTGAGTTATCTGGAGTGGTTTATATTCGAGTTCTAATTATCCTATCCTTAGTTATCAAATACATTGAATTAGATGGGGAACAATCTGTCATGGTGATTCGTCAAAATGTTTCAAGTGATATATTATGAAGTATTCTGTATGGATGTAGTTATACAACACAAATTGAGCAGCTACTCTACAATTTCTTCCGCTTGAAGTTAAGTTTTGACTGCTGTTGTGATTTAATGCATGGATTGCAGATAGTTTCTTTCCTTCAGCAGAATGCACATCCTAGGGTTGCAGAGAGGATACCATCTGTGCCGGAGAATGTTACTGATCAGGTTCCTTCACTATTTCTCATAGTGTTGAAACTGAAAGACAGCTTTAAAAACCAAATATTACTCTAATTGCACTACATTTAATTGACTCTTATAGAATTTGTACTTGACTAGTCACACGTTCCCATAATTATGGCCGACCAAAATCTATTCAACCAATCCATCGACAAAGATAGACCAATGAAAAGATTTATTGGAAAAAAAGTTCCTTGTCCAATTATCTAATTCAACTACCACTTTCTCATGCCAGATTAGATTGTGGGAATCTGATCTGAATCGGGTTGAGATGGAGCCAGCCCACTTTTACGATGAATTCCCTTCTAAAGTGAGTGTCAAGCACCATGATATTTGCATTGCAACCTTAATTTTGATATAACTTTTTAATGTTTGTTTGCTTAAACATAATTGTTATTGCTTACTTTTAGGATGTCTTTGAGGCTGCCTGTGATTTTGCCAGAGAATATGGAGGATTACTGTGGGAGGACTCTAAGCGAATGCGTCTCGTTGTTAAAGCTGATATTTTGACTGAGATGAAGGAATTTCTTCGTCGTCAAAAGCAATAACTCTTCTTTTCAGACGGCCTTCATTTAGATGAAGGATTTCATCAGTTGTCGTCCGTCTATATATTTATTCCCAGTTTGACTTGTACATGAATTTTGTTGTGGGTGTGTGTATTCATTGTGCTTCGACTTCCTTCTTTCGACATCTTGTGATCTGTACTAATAATGGGATTAAAATCACCGTCAAAACTATTGATAGCCTAAAAGAGCCTTGTCAATCTTACACAAACATAATATTATATTACCATGATGATGAATGTAACACCCCGACTTTTCAAAAGGTCTAAATTAACTCGTATCTTTGTGGAAAGACAAGGAGGGTGAGTAATAAATTAAGAATGATGTGGTATGTCCTATTTTAAGTGTTCGAGTGTTGCATCTCAAGTTTTGAAGTTAGGTAAGTGGCAAAATAAAAGTTGGCGGAAGTTATCGTAAGTTTCATCTTAAAGATTTCTCTGAAATTTGGGTCAAATGTCTTGGAGGTTTTCTCCCAATCTATAAAGATTTATGGGGCCCACAAACTATTGAATCGAAGGTCTACTAGTCTAGTTTTCAACGCATCAAACCGTTCATTCATACGACTTCAAAATAGAGAGATATTCGCATTTTCGTGGGACTGCGCAAGCAGGCACGTGAGGTGGGGCCCTAGGTCGGTGGAAAGTTGTATATATCTTCTTTTTCGAATTTTTTCTTCATTTTAAGCTAAATATACAGAGAAAACATAGAAACCCATTTTTAGGATCAAGTGAAATATAGATTTTCTCGACGAAAGTTGTTCTACGCGTTGGGCTCAACATCGTGGTATAATTTGTTTTATCGATTGCGTAGCATATCACATTTTAGTGTTGGGACAGCAGGGGTTTGAATATATTTGAAGGTTTTGAGGTGAATTACGAACCTAAGATCGAGCTAAGACCCTTCTTTCATCGACTCTAGCTTTTATAAGCAGCAAATAGCAATTTGCGACGAAAATACATATCTTTTATTGTATTGTCATGTTATCTTTTATTTTGTGTGTTGATTATGGTCCTACCTTGTTGTAGTATCGAGGGAGTTATGAGTTAAAGTCTTTAGGCCACGTGAATTTAGCGAAAAAGGTATGTTAAGGCTATTCTCTTCCTATGGCATGTTTCCTTAAAGCTTAGGAGCAATGTAATTGAGTTGTTATCGTTGTTATACTTATAGCTATTATTGTTGATTGTTGGCTGCTCGAGTGCGTATAATCTTCTCTTATCGAGATTCTTATTCAGTAGTAACATTCGTATGTTGGACACGACTTAGAGGCTATTTGTATAGGTTGCCTATAACTAAATTGCTCACTTTTAGCTGTTGGATTGTTATTGTTGCCTTTGGGCTATTGTTGTTAGCTGCAAGAATGTGATCTATGCCTAGCAGGGTTATGTTCTGCCTACAGGGCTATATGGATGCCTAAAAGGGCTATGAGTTGCCTACGGGGCTATATTGATGCCTAGAAGGGCTATGAGTTGCCTACAAGGATATATATTGACACCTAAGAAGGTTATGTGCTTCCTACAGGGCCATGTTGTTGCCTAAGAGGGCTATGAGTTGTCTATAAGATATGTTGATGCCTAAGAGGGCTATGTGACTGCCTGCGGGGCTAGGGGACTACCGATAGGGGTATACAGGCTGATTGGCACCTTCCGGGCTTATGGGGGCCTGAGTAGGTGGTCTTGTGTGCTGTTTGTACCTACCGAGCTTATGGGGGCTTGGTTAGGTTGTTGTTTTATTATTTTTGATAAATTTAGATTTAGAAGCAGGTCAGTACAATTATCTTATCCTTAATTTATTTATCAGATTATTCCAGTATATCAGGATACCTCATCATAGTCTATTGCCTTTCATACTATGTACATTATTTTGTACTGACGCCCCATTGCCTTGGGGGCGCTGCATTCATGCATGTAGGTCCTGACAGATGACCGAGTAGACCTCCATATCAGCATGATTGACTTTTATCCGATTGGTCAGCCCCTTTCCTCCGGAGCTGCCAGAGTTGGGAGGTTTGTTACCTTTTGTTGTATTTATTCTCATGGGTAGGCTGGGGCCCTGTCCCACCAATCTTTACTACTCTTAGAGGCTTGCAGACTAGTGTGTGGGGTTTATAGCTACGTTATGGCCATGCTGGCCTATGTTGTTGGTTTGCTGAAGCTTGTGAGCTGTTTGATGTATTGTACTGATATTTACCTGTTTTTAGTTTTGGTATAGATATCATGGTGGCCTCGATGGCCCAATCAGGACTTCTGTGCTAGTTGGATATTTCTTTATATGACTCTTGGGAGTAGCTGGTTTTTTTGTAGATCTATTGACAGGGGCCTTGCCGGCCGAGGGCTTAGTTTTAAGCCGAGATATACTTGTTTGTTTTCTTAATTGCATGTGATTGCCATGCGCTAGTAGCAAATGGTTCAGCAGGGTCGGCTCGGGCCTGAGTTTTGGCTTTAGGAGTCAGTTGCGCCCCTTGAGTTTTGGGCGTGACAGATCTTTTATCTTTTCCTATTAGTTGTGGATATAAACATAATATCTACATTGAATAATTTTGTCAATAATATATCCCTAGCTCTCCTTTAAAATCTTGTGATGTTGTTATCATGAACATTTGAAATTAGATAGTTCTTATCCTTGACCACATCTTTGGACAAAGATCCATTTTGGGTTTATATAAGCTAAACAAGCTACTCATAATTCAGTAGGTCCTCCAACTTGGTAGATAACAATAAGCTCTTTCTTGGAAATTTCCTTTTTTTTTCTTGGCCTATCTGGGCAATTTTTGCATATCTAGGCATGTCACCATCACTATTATTTCTTAAAAATCAAGAATCCAAACAGTTGTAAATCACATCAATATGCTTTTTTATGCATTCTTCAAAGTATCCTTTCAAACATAAAGAGCTATTTACCTAGCAAGTGCTCTTCTATTTCCCCTCCTAAGTGAATGAAACAGTTTCTGTTTAAAGTTCAAGATGGTAAAACTTGTAAAGAGTTGCCTGCGATTATCCCTCAAGATCACAAACATAACAATAGGATTTATGGGCATTGCAATGCTTATTTATGGTATATGGATGATTAGAGTTTGGCAGCGCGATGCAGCCAACTCACCTTCATCCCCTGATTATGCTCAATTTCCTTGGTGAGTTCTCAACTAAGAAACTTGGGTATTTAACTTTCTTTTTTATTTTACAATACAGTATAATTTTCCAATGAAGGAATCTGCGCTAATACTCACAGTGGTGAAATAATGACAGGTTTATCCATGCATTTCTTGGTGTTGGCACTGCTTTGTGTGCAATCACTTTCCTTGGTCATGTTGCAGCAAACTCTTCCAACTCCTATTGCCTCTCATTTGTATCCTTTTTCTTTATATTTCTCATATATACTCTTTCAGGAAATTTATTTTTGGTTGTTGGAAAAAAAGAAACTGCATAGAGAGAAAAAAGAATGGACCTTAACTATACTTATAGTATATGTTCATCATATTTGTTCTTCTTTTAGCAGAGATTGCAATTACAGCTGATGTTTTCTTGAACTCTGATTGGGAGAAGGTATGCATCTAAGAAATCCTATATCATATTGTTATATTCAAATTTATCTTTCTGTATTCTATTGATCAGGACATCAACAAAACAACCTTGTTGCAACACCTCGACTAATTCCATAGGGTAGCTTATTAGAAAAGTAGGAAAATATAATTGAAGAAGAAATGACTTTGAGGCGTGAAAGAATAGACTTTCCTTAAAGAGATATTACTCGTATACAGATTGGGGAAAATACAAGAAATTTCCTTCAGGATACAACAAAGATCATGTTTATACCTGCAGATTTTTCTTATAGAAATGACTTTTCATTTTCATAATAGTCATGTTTTTTCACGAATAGATGTGTTTGTACAACTTAAAACTTCTATGTACCGGGTGGTAACTCTGTCCCGCCAAGGCTTGGACAATTGCTTCTCTCCAATGCTCTCACTATGTTTTACCTAAATCAGGATTTACCAGAAGATCCATCAGGAAGGTTTGATGATTTCAAGGATTTTGTGGACTCGAATAGCGATATCTGCCAATGGATTGCCCTGCTCTGTGTTCTAACACAGGTAAGAAATAAAAGCAACCACCTTCAAGAATTTTAGTATGTTTTTTCTTGGCTCAAATTAGTTACATGATTCTTAATAAATAAGAACTGATCAAAGCAGGGGTGTTGTATCTTATTGGCTACAATTCTAAGAACTCTTGGGCAAGTTAAGGAAAATAGTCATGAGTATGAAGGTGAATATGCAGAACCATCAGCTCCACTTCTTCGCCCTCCGGAACTGCCACCAAATCCTCTGTATCCATATGTTATTGGTGAACCAGTTCATATTGAACCACATTCTGTCTACAAGAATGTTTGAGTTTTGGAAGACAAAAGGTTTGTTCAATTGTTAGAATTGAAAAATCTTGTAACTTGTTTTTTTTTTTTGGCTTCTTATGTTACTAAAGTTTTCCAGTTTTTGCAGAAAGCTGAAGTGAATGAAGTTTTCCTTTAAGGAAAGAAAAAGGTTGTTGAGGCAGTATTAGTAAGCACAACTGAAATATTGAACTTGAAGTTTGGTGATTGGGACTAAGGATATACTGCTTAGGCAGTATTGGTTATGCTATGTAGCTTCTCCAATTGCTTAAGAATGAGTTTTTATTAGAAACAGATGAGACCATATTTGTATATTTAAAATAATAGTATTGTTTTGCAACTTTTATGTTTTAAGTGGTATCACAGTGAATTATATATGTTGGATATGTATGTTATTGTCAAAGTAAATTATTGAATATTGAACAAAGAAAAGAAAGGAAAAAAGGGAAATGAAAGAGCTAACCATAACCCTGCTAAAAGGCCTACAGTTCCATCCCATTACATATTATACTCCTTTCGACTTCTTTGTATTTTAAACCCGACCATCTCCAACCCTACTCTATTTTACTCTCCATTCTCTATATTTGGAGAGTAAAATAGAGAATGTCCTCTCCAACCACTCTCTATTTACCCTCTACTCTCCAATTATAGAGAGTTGAACAGTAGTTCTCCAAATTTGGAGAACTACTATTTCACTTTTTGAATATTATATTATTATTTATACTATTTTGTAATTAACATATTAGTTTTCATATAAGGCTATTAATTAAATCTCTAATATTTACAGTTCTTTTTAAATGTAATATAACATTTTTAAAAATATTTTATTTTATATATACTACTTTCATCTCGAATTAATAATATTTTAAATATTTTTTAAAATTTTCGTCACTTTGTGATACAATTTGATGTTATTATTAATTTCCACTATGAAGAATGCACAAAATTTAAATGATGAGATAAAAAATTTAATTTAAAAATATAATACATAACATAATAATTTAAATACAAGATAACAATACAATACAATGCATAACATAATAATTTTAAAAATCACAACAATAATTTAGTAATCGATAGGTCGTTTCTAGATTTAACGATATTCGAAAAAGGAATTAGTGTATGATTTAGAGAAGTTGTGGTTGTGATTGCGATTGTGCTTGTTGATTTCTTTTTTCAATTATTCGTAGTTTCTTTAGAAATCTAGAATAAAATATAATTTAATATTAAATAAAAAATTTCAAAAAATTAAAATTTTATATTACATGAAATTATATAGGATGATTATTCAGAAAAAAAGGAAAGATTTATATTATGGAATACGAAAACAAAAATGAAATAGAAATAATAATATAATATTGAAGAGAGAAAAGAATATTCTTTTTTAGAGAGTAAAATAGAGAATTGGGTTAGAGTTGATTATATGAAAAAATAGAGAACTCTATATTTAGAGAGTAAAATAGAATGTAGGGTTGAGATGCCCTAGTGAAAATCCTATGCGAACTTTTTCATTTTCTGAACCATTTCATATCCTTGGGTAAGAAATTAACAGCAATACCTTACTTCAAATGCTTGCAAAAAAAAAGGGAAAATTGCAGATTGGTAACTAAATACATCATAAATTATACACTCTTATAAATAGCAACCATAAAACTCTGCACTTGAGATAGCTCAAATGCTGGTATTTATGGCATACTCGAAGATTAGAAAACAAACAACAAAAGGGTACACTTGTGTTTTCAAGAAGTTAAACTGGAACTGTACAGGCATGTACAAATTAGGAGGTACAATCAAAAAGCTCCATTTTTTTGGCTAATCTAACTTGGCTTCAACCCCTGCACCACGATGACTCGGTCGGGTTCTTCTAATCAGAAGGTGATAAAAGTAATCCACCTGCATTTCTAAATCTAGCGAGACCAATTTCTTGATCTTTAGTATGATTCAATCCCCCCCAATGAAAGCATTGTTCATCTACATTATATGAGTATCATAGTGATCAAAAACATTATCTGGAACGATCAAGGGCAGCTTATCTATAAACATGAATAGCCTCCTCAGATTCTCCCTTGTTATCGTTGACATGTCCACGATGTCTTTGTTGTCCATGTATACCCACAGATCACCAGAGTTTACCCTTTTAAGGCTATCGCGGCAAAAAGGGCATGATTGTGACCTCGAACGCCTGCAATGCATTGTATTAGATAACTCTCAGTTTGAGTAGTTGTACAAGCAAAATTAGCCGTACAGAAAGGAGATAAAATGCTGAATATACATATTTTGCAGAGTAATAAAGTACCAACGCCCTAGTAGAAAAGAGTGCAATAGTGACCCAAAAAAGAAAGTACTTGACCGCCAGCAAGAGCTGCTATTCTCCCCAAAGAGGGCCTTAACGAGAAAATGGTACTACTAAGTTCCATATATCGCTTGTCACAGGAAATTAATAATTTCTAATACTCCACTATTTAGGAGATTGCTGCAGCTTCGAATCAATTTAACAAACTCAGAATGCAGAAATGCGCCACTGTGCTTTTCCCTTTCTTCCCTCTTAATAATTTCCCATTAGGTTGTAAGACGCAATGGTAAAGTTGTCTCCGTGTGATCTATAGATCACGGTTCGAGCCATCGAACAAGCCACTAATGTTTCCATTATAATGGGCTGTCAACATAACACCCCTTGGAAGTGCGGCCCTTTCATGGGAAACCTGTTATCTCACTTCTCCTAAGAAACATCCCCCATGGAACGGCAGCAACCTAGGACTGTAGAGATATCTTTACCTAATATCATTGACTACTCCAAATGCGGTTAAATGGATGAAGCATATTTACATGGACTAGGAAACTAGTCCTAGCTGCAAGGTTTGTGTGAATAGCCCCCACAATCTGCGGAATAGCAGCACATCTAGGTGTCTGCAGGATCTCTACATTGTACAAAAATCTGTCATCATCAAGCAAAAAAACTTGGAGGCTCAGTTAGGAGGTGGAGGTCTGCCTCTTCGCATTTAATTCACCAATTTTTCATTTGACTAATTATTAGTGATGTTCTCCATGCCACCCGCGTGCAGGGGAGATTCTCAGAAAAAAACATCTCGGATCAGTATGTTCAAAAGATGACACTGAAACCCAGTATTATGGTGATGGGAAAGAGCAGAGATGCACTCCAGCTTCTCAGACAATTCAGAGTTACTGATTAGCAGGAAAAATCACACTGGCTGTAACATGTTCCCTAAATACAGATAGTTAAGATGATGACTGCTAGTTTTATATAGAGATTTAACACTGATAATACTCAATAAAATGAAATAATAGTTACAATTTAGGATAGTGCACTTCCCCTGCACATGGGCACTGCATCATAAAGACATGAAAACAATAAAGAAGAATGTATAAGCACACACAGCAGACCAGCCTAAGCTATATAGCTATATCACTTGACGTAGCTCCATTTTACCATGCTCTGCTTAACTATACTGTGACACAGGGGGAAACTGACACCCATCTGAAGCATTTATCATAATTTATTAAACTGCCAACCATACAAAAGGAAGGGGAGATACAGATGCAGGCATTTTCCTAAGCATGTCATCTCTATAATGAATTTCAAAAACTAAGGTACAAAAGAACCAGCTTTACTAAAAAGACTTTTGTATCATTAAGTTATGTGGCTAACATGCACACAAGAAATTAAATACTGACCTAACCCTTTAACAACCCAGACCTAGCTATTAACTTGTTCCTGCCCTAGACATCTTTGAAATAGCTAGCCTGATAAATAAAGAAAGAACACCCCAGACTACCTGATAGAGGGACCACTCACAGGACCTCACCCCAGACTACCTGATAGAGGGACCACCCACAGGACCTCACACCAGGTAGCAATCGGCAGCTGTTATGTAACACATTAAAGTGTATGAAGGGGTTAGAAAGAGTGCAAAGGAAATGTGGAGTTGGCGTGGGATGAGAGAGTTAACGTCTTCAGAAGTGGCTCGAAATTTACCAGGCCCACCGATCATAGAAAATTGAATATAGTAGTTAAACTTAACACACATCTTCTATCTCACACAAACTGCAACATTAAACATACCATTCACGATAGCATTTCAAACACAGGGCGTGATTGCATTTGGGAAGGACAATTTTGCTGTTCATTTCCATGCAGATTCCACATTCGTCTTCCCTTTCAATATCCGAGTCAGAAGATTGTCTGTAATCCTCATCATCTCTTCTCCTGTATCTCTCCTGGCAAACTGCTTTTTGTTTTTTGTCTTCTGAATCAGTAACACCTCTTTCAAGTTGAAGTAAGGAGGGATAAATAACAGCTGCACAAGATTAATGATGATTAGCAACCATTATTCAGTATAGCTGATTTATCTTAACAGTTCACATGAATGTAAATATGAAGGAAATTGTAGAAACTCACCATAGAACTCCCTAATGCTTGCTTTCCTTTCATGAACTGACATGGTTGTGGTGCCATCAACATAAACCTAGAGCCCAAAGAAAAATCCAGTCCAACGCCACGTTATTGCAGCATGAAAAACAGCTTGAAATAGAAGGAATTAGCAATGCATGAACATGAACAATCCATACCTTGTAAATAAGAATTCTCAACAATCCAAGGGCACCAGCAAGGTGGCAATCAGTCCACTGCACTAAGAAAAGGAATAGGTGAGCTGCTGGACTGTAGGACATTCTCATCTGTAGGCAAGCTCCATCGTACTCTTGGGGAAAGTCAGATGCCCTGCACCCAAATTCCAACAATCACATTCCAAATGACAGAACTATCAAGGAAGAACTAAACACTGAATTATCAGGTCCAGACAAACATGTTCACCATACAGAACAAAGAAAAGTTCATCAAACCAACCTAACTGAATTGCAAGTGCCACTAATAAAGGAGGGAAGTGGGAAAAAAAAACGGAACGGCAGAAACAAGGAATACAGAATGGACAATGCAACAATTTACTTCCTCTTATGATTGTTCAGCTATGTAACCACATTGCAACAAATTGAAATTCAAGGAATTACACACCATTACAAAAATAAGCACCTCTACCCCACACCCACCCACCCACAAAAAAAAGTGGGAAAACTAGCAGACTTACCTTACAGTAAATACCTAAAATGGATATAGTCAAGATGAAGGTATGCCTTGGAATCATAAACAAAGGCAACATATTAATCATAATATTAGAGTTTAGCCGCTTTTACAAGCTAAGCATCAGATTAGCCTTAAAATGACAACTTTATCTCCGTTTGAAGCAATTAAAGAAGTGAACTCAAAACAAACACTGATAACAACCTTATTCAAAAGCATCACAATTCTTAACACAGAAAAAAACAAAAAGGGAAAGGCGAAAACAGCGTCATCACTGCCACCAAATCTTAGCAAATCTAACCACAAAATTTTCAATTTGCATAAGAACAGTAGAAAAAAGAACTCATAGAATGTTAGAAATGAAAATCAAGAAACAGAAAAATCAGAGAAAAAGTTTGAAGAAAAAAAAAAAAAACCCATATCATAAAAATCATTCACAACAAAATAGACCACCAAACAAATTGAAAAAAAAAACAGAAAAATCACCTCTGAACGGAATTATCAAAACAAAAGCAAACTTGAAATTTGAAATGGTCTGGACTCTGAAACCATAAAATCTCTCTCAAGTGAAAAAAGAAGGGTGTTACAGAATGACAGTAAAACTCCAGAAAACAACAATAAAGATTCATCCCCAAGCATAACAGTTAAACAAGAGCAACAAAACGAAGGATGAACAAAAAGTTCTGTTTTTTTAAGGATGTTGATGATGAAGAAGAAGTTGACTCACAGAGTATTAGCATGCTGAATATCAGCTTCAAGAACTTTGAGAGAGTCCTTAAAGGACTTTCGCATTGGCCCTCCAATTCCAATTCCTCCTCTATTCATATCTCCAATCTTCCTTCTCTTTCGCTCTTTTCTCTAACCACCCAAAACCCAAACAAAACCGAATTTTACTCACAACCAAACACTCCTTACCATCACAAATCCACTCATACACCACCCCTTTTTTTCCTCAAATCAAAATCTATTCGATTCTCTAGTAAGATTTTCCCCAAATTTTGATGACTCTGTTTGTTCTTCTTTTTCTCTGCTTCTTTTACTGTACAGAATGAAGAAAGAGAAAAAAATGGAAGAGTTCTTATAAATGGACACGTGGACTTGAACTTATGACAACCCAAAAGGATTCAAAAGTAATAATACTCATATACTAGGGGTAAATTTGGAATTGTAATGTATCAAAATTAATGGACCACTAAACAAGCACATCAATTTGAGCTCCGCGAATCAGCTATCTTCGTTTCAAAATAAGTGATATTTTTAATTTAGATATATGATACCGACTTATTATTTTATTTTATTGAAGATAGTAAATATAGTACAAACTGACATGAAAGTAAAGTGTAAACAGGATTTTTGAGTCAGTTTTTAATACATGATGACAAATTCTTCTATTTCTCTCTCTTTATTATCTGCTTTTTTTTTTACAATTTTTTTATTTTATTTGTTTTGTTTTGTTTTGTCTGCAACTTTTTTCCTTTACTTTCGGTTGCTTTTCCTCCACGCACCGATGACGGCTACCCCACATCCTTCTTTAATTTTGCCCTTTCGATTCCTGTTATTTACCTTCTTGCCACTCGCCTTCTCTTTTTCTGACCATTTACCTAATTTGTACGGCCCTCATAATTTAATTATTTTCCTTTTGTAGTACTAATTTATCTTTTTTCTTTAAATGAAAAAGTAATTATCTTAATTTGACCTTATCTTAATTTATAATCATTCCATATCATATAGTATAATCACGAGATTCCAGCGCAAACTTCAATGCAAGTGCTTCAACTGTTCAAAATGAAAAAGAAAAAAATCAACGTAAAAAGGAAAAAGTTAATTCTAACATAAAAATTTATAATTTGGTACAAATCCAAATTAGTCATAATTCAACATAAATGTTCGACACCAAATTAAAAAAATGATAAAAAGAAATTAAATTATGTACAACACGTAATAGTTTCATTTTATTTTAAAATATGATGAATATTGCAACTTAAAAAATAAAATACAATATTTTCAATAGCATCAATTTTGAATATTAGAACCACGAAAAGAATCATAGTCCATCTTCTTCTTTTTCAATTTGATAATTAATATTTGTATTAAAATTTAATTAATTTGAATTTATAATATATAGGATTTCATTTTAGGAAAATTTAAACTCAAAATTTCTGATTAATGACACGATATCATATTTTTTTGGTGGTCCATGTTAATAAAGCGAATATTACCCAAAAGACATCTCCAGAAACATCAAGTTAATTACACTCTCCATTTCAAAAATAAGTTAATTGTTGGAGCTTTTTTCATAGTTTAAAATAAGTGAGTTATTCAAAATTCAAGAAAGTTGTTGGAATTATTTTTTCATTTTTGTCCTTCATTTATATTTTTTAGGTAATAATATCAAGACAGTTAATTACTCATATTTATGGTTTTACTTTGAATTATTTATATTTTCAAGAATAGTTTGAGAATAACTAAAAGGGAAAAAATGAAAAGTGATGATTATGTCCTAAACAATTTTTCTTAACGAGGATTCGTTGCACCAATAATTTACTTATTTTGAAATGAAAGAAATATTATTTAACCCATTTTTTATCTCAAGCATTTTGGTGAGATATATAATCCAAGATCAAAATGACCAAATTATTTTTAATGATTCAACCGTGTTGACTTTGATTGAAAGTCGGTAAATCAATTAGATTATTAAAATTTATATATGGGAGATTTAGTACAAGTGTGATGGTTGTTTAAATTAGAATTACAAGTGTCAAGCATCAACATTTAATTCTAATTTCATGATGACCAAATCCTTACCAAACTTAATCAATTAACCATTATAAAATATTTCTTCATCATTCAAAGCGCAGAATTACATTATTCCATTATTGCAATACTTTTTTTTATGATAAAAAGGTAAGTTTTCGATGATAAAGGTATCAGTGATATTGATTGCTTTTAAAATAATAATCTCAGAATGCTTTCATTATTTTTACTCTTTGTTTTTTTTTAAAAAAGGATTGCCCTCAAACGAAGGCGAATTCATAATTTAAAGATCTTGGGAGCATCAATATTACTTTAGCTCAAACATGAGCTATAAGATAAACTTAAAAATTTAAAATAAAAACAATGAAATAAATACTCTAGTTGGATTCGAACTCAGGTCTCAAAGTGGCTCCTCTAACTTGTACCAACACCACAATAACACTTCTATGTTTTTCATGGGTGTACGGCTAATTACTCCATTTGTCCAACAATAATTATCTACTATTGACTTTGCACACTTCTTAAGAAACTATAAATAGAAAGATAATTTTACAATATCACTATTTGAATATAATAAATATAATAGGAAAATAACTATAATTAATAATAAGGGTAAATTAGGAACTAATAGATTGTTAAATTTAAAAATAATTAATCTTAAATCTTTCATCTACTCTTAATAAAAATCCTTATAACCACACAAAAAGTTAATATATTTAAAATCACCAATTTTAAAAGTTTTCCTTTTAGCAACACAAATTCTATTAACTCAAATTATATCACGTAAATTAAAACGAATTGGAGAATATTGTTGCATGTATCCCAAGAAATAATGGGGGTCCCCTCAACACATTTTGAGAAGTTGGGATCCATTTTTTTGGATGCCCAAAAATATTGCTTATTGCACTTGCACCTACATATTTTTCTCCAATAAACGAGACACAAAAAGATGGAGCATCGTAAAACTAGCCATCCTGTTACTTGTAACACCTAAAATTAAAAAACAGTCCGATAATAGTTGTCCATTATTGATTTGGCACACTTCTGAAGAAATTATAAATAGAAGAGTAATTTTACTATATTACCCTTTGAATATAATAAATATAATGTTTTGAAAAATTTAATAGGGAAATGACTATAATTAATGATAAGGATAAATTAGTGTAAAATTATCCATGGATTTTATAAAATTGACAAATATTTTTGAACATATATTTTTAGTATAGTAAACAAGTATTGTTGGATAAAGAAAATATATATTAATTGAGATCAAATTAAATACATTTATATATTATGTTAAGCATTTTTTTTGAAAATTTGAGAAGTCAATAGATAACATGGGGCCAATGGTTGGTAAAGAGTATTTAAAACTAACTTATCTGTATTAAATCTAACTAATTGTGGTGCCAAAGTCTACTAGAATATTCATATTTTTTAACTTTCTTGGAAATTTTATATCATTTTTCCAAACTTCATTTTTGTGTATATATAATTTAAATATTAAATATGTATGCCTTTTTTCTAATATTTTTTTTGCCAAAAGATACTATTATACTATTAATGGAATAATCACCAAGTCAACTTGTCAAAGGTTAGAATCATCAGTTACAATCTAATTGAAAAAAATACATTTTTGAAAAGAATCCGTTGGATCTAATTTTGTAAAAAAACTCAAATTCATTATCAAGAAGTTTTTGGGTTTAGTTTGGTTTTCCATTCAGTGTTCGATATCTATATTAGAGCTTGATTAATTCGAATTTGTGCCGAGAAATTTGGGGTAAAGCGCTCCCTAGCAATGGAGACTCAAACCCGAGACCTTTTGATTAAAAATAGAGTATTTACCACTCCACCACAACCCTTGAGTTTCAAAACAATATCTATGATGATCTCTATATTTTTCTTTAAAATAAATTATTAGTATCAAGCATAAATTTATATTTTTTTATGTTATAGTATTTTATAAGTTATATCATTCCCCCCTTCAAAAAGTGTATATCCGGCTAAGCATAAATTCAATTGTTAAAAGAATAAAAATTAAAAAATAATTTATTTTAAAATTAAACCATACAATTAAATATCTGTTTTTGTGTAATTTTTTTATTTTACATTCGATATTTAATATTTATATTTGGGCAATAGAAATCCCAATTGAGCAGTAAATCACTTTACCTATGTTTTTTTTTTTATTGGTTAATATAAATGATTGCACAATTGCACAGGAAAATTGTGAATGAATTGATTAGTTGGATGATGAAAGCTAGGAAAAAGATATTATAAAAGGTGGGTCATAATCAATATATAGAGATAATGAAGCTACATGATAGGGGAATATATATTGTGGGGTTTGATGTCAAAATGAATAGGCAAACATATAATATAAAAAAACATTATCTTTTTTATCATTTAATATCACTATCCCTCAAACCATGCAATCAAATAAGGATAAGGACATAGATGCAATTGTCTATTTCTTCACATATAAATAATATCATAACTACTGTTTTATGATAATTTAATAATATCTATTTTAAATAAAAATTTACTCTTTTTTTTCCGGAATTTTCCTTTGCTAGTTGTTTGTAAAACAATTGGAAACTATTGTCCTCTAGTTTTGCACATTTTAATTTGGTACAATAATTCAAGAGTGGTATTAGTAGTTGGAATTTAAATATAAATTGGCTATTTTGTGGCTTTATTCCCTTTTAAAAAATTAATTCTCAATGTTACAATATTCATTGTCTTATTTGATTAAGGAATTTCTAGTTTGAGAATCTCTCAATATTTTAATTTGATTCCTTTAAGGTTGAGCGTATTGAAATTTTGTCATGTTCATGGGTAAAACTTAGGATCGTTTGGTAGCTAATTAGAGTTATATCGATATTAGTAATATAGAAATTAGTTATGTATGTATTATTTTATGTAGGTATTAGTTATACAAATATTACTTTTATCACCTTTTATCATGTATAAATTATACATAATTTTTCTCATAACTTATATATGATATGTCTTAGTTATGCGGAATTCAAAATTACAAATCAACTACCACACGTCCCCTAAACTTATCGAAACCAACTGTTATTCTAAATTAAAAGAAACGTGACAAATGTTTGAACATCGACTTTTTTCGCTCAAACATATTTAATTTATATATATTTTTACTTTATTATAATTTGATATAAATATTTTGTGCAAGTAATGGGTTAAGGTGGAACGAAATATGTAAGGGGTTTATTTGATGTTAGGAATTTATAGGTGAAGAAGTGAAATAGGTTTCTCATTTTGCTTTTATAATTTTGTGAAGGAATTTAAAAGAGATATATAGTACTAAATTATTATAATTTTTAAGGGTAAAAAAGATGTTACAAGAACCTAAATTAGTATATTGTGATTTGAACATTGGAGTAAAATTGAAAGAGGTAATCATACAAAACAATCAAAAGGCATGGGATATGGCTAGTTCAAAAAATTGACTATTGATTTAATCATTTTTGGACTCTTTTGACGATAAAAACCCAACGCCTAGAAAAGTTACAAAGTGTCCAAAAAGAACAATCGAAATTATTCTAGAAAGTAACAAGATCACTTCAAGATTTCAATTGTATACGTTTCCAATGGGCCAATTCAGTGGTCATAAAATAATAATTTAAATTATGGTACCATTATCCATGGTGTATCTATTCTCTCTCTGTTCACTTTTAATTGTCATAATTACTTTTCTTAAAGTCAAACTATAAGAATTTTGATTAACATTTTACGACGTATTTTTTCACCATATTGATACACAAAAAATTGTTATAATAGTACTTTTCGTATAGTTTTAGACTATCTAATTTTTTTTGTTTAAAATATCAAATAAATGTAATCTAATTTAACTTTGAAAATTAGTCAAATTGACTTTTGAAAGTCAACATAACAATTAAAAATAGACAGAAAAAGTAGTTAAGAAGGTAAAATTGAGCAGAAACCAACATTTCCTTTTTACATGTACATTGATGTTTGTAAAATTTTGATTAGTATGAACACTGGTTGAATTGGCATAGCAGATGATATTCTTATGATATACTCCCTTCGTCCCTAATTACTTGTCCATTTTGACAAATCAAGAAAGGACAATTTCTTTTTACCTATTATACCCTCAATTAAATGACTAATTATTTTGAAAAATGTAGAACTTTTCATCCACTTCATAATTAATAGGGGTAAAATGGTAAACTCACTATGTCATTAATTATTTTCTTAATAGGTATGTCAATTCAAAAGTGGACAAGTAATTAGGGACATAGGGAGTATTAAGGACTGATTCCTTTTGATTGTGCTTTTCAGTCGAGTTTGTTGCATTATTGAAGATTGAACTAATCTGGTATGGATTATATTTTTTGAGTGCACACTAACATAAAATAGCGATTGTGGTTTACATATTGATCTTGATTGGCGTGGCTGACCCACAAAGCGACTATTTTGAAAAAACTAAAAGGCTAAGTGACTTTCGAATATATTATTGTCTCACTTTTAAAAAAATGAAATAAATAAAATAATTATTTGAATTTTATTATCTGCTCCTAGATAAATTTTAGTCAGTGTGTCACGAGTGACTTATCGATGAACAAGTTGTGATTGGTCTTGTTGATATAGTTTCATGTTTTAAGCAATTTCGTATTCTAACGGCCCCGCCTTACCATTTCTTCTTCTCAATCATTCAACATATAATGTGAATTTAATGAGTTAAACTCTCTTCATATATTTTTTTGGCAAGTTTACCACCAGACAAAGTCTTTAGTGGTCTTTCATTAAAAATAGAAAAAACTCCCTGGGATAAGTACAAGCAAGGGGTAGGCCTTACCTTACCAATCTTAATGAGTTAAACTTAAACTAAAGGAAAAAGGAAAAGTTTTATAAGGTAACTGTTCGCTCTATAATTGAAAATGAATTCGATACAATTCACCAGAATCTAATTGAGTTTTTGCATATTTTTGTTAATTTATGGGCCTTTATATTTTATCAACAACTATTGGACAGGGCCTTGTCTAGTTGGGCCTTTCGAAAAGAATTATTTTGTGGAAAGAAACGGGCTTTGTCACCACTTATACAAACCCCGTATCTTTTGGGTTCTTCTGTTGGCTCGAAGTATACACTACATATACATTTGGATTTGATATGTATAATTGTGTATGCGTGTGTGTATATATATATATATAGTTTATGCATAATTAGTATAAAATATACATTGTTTAAAAATTATATAGTGGGTACTAGTACATATTGGATTGTAATTTGCCATATTATTTTGTTAATGTTACTCATTACGAATTCACAAGACGAAATGAAACAACAACATTTTATTCGTTTTAGTCTTTCATTCGGATTCACACAAAAAAAATTACTTTGACATAAATTATTCCTTAATTAAAATGATTTCATTCTCAAAATTCGAAAATCGAATAATTTTATCCAAAAATAAAATAAAATACTAAACCAGCTACCTACCAGTCAACTACTTAATGATTCAACAGCAACATGGGAGAGATTTTATCATGGGAAAAATTAGTCCTTATAAAGTTTTGGTTTTTAAGGTGGACGGACCTAAAGGAAATTTTATTTATTAAAAAGGTTGTATTTTGGGTAGGCATTAATCTAATATAACAAATAAAATTTGGTAAAAATTGATAATTTGATAGACACAAGTACCCCTATCCACTATCATATTCACGAAGATGCCATTCTGCCCCAGAAACAGGGCAATGACACCAAACTCTGAGTTCAGAACCTTCAGCTGAGAAAAACCAGAGAGATTGGATTCTTTTCATAATAATCTTACAATAGAATCAATGCTAAAATGAATACCCTTATCACAAAAAGATTCAATCTTCAAATTTTCCCTCAAAATTTTCTCTTTCACTTTCCACAACTTTCCAAGAAAACCCCACATAACACTCATCCATTTCCAAGAAAATTTCCATGTACTGCCAAGAATCTAACTTTATGCTCTGTTACAGCTTCTGAGTCATTATCTTGTAGTGGCTGGGATGACCCAAGTTTCATTGGTGATCCAATTAGCCCTGGTGAGTCCAACCAGCTTCATAATTTTCTTAATAAACTAGGAATTAATGATAAAAAGTATGTCTTTGTGTACCTCTTGGGGTTTGTTTGTGCTTTGGCTATTTCAAGGGTGAAAGTTTCCTCAATTATAGCAATTCCTGGTTGTGTTATTGTTTTTGCACTTGGGTTTTCAATTGGGGTTTTTAATGGTGGTAAAATGAACTTAGATGGTAATAAGAGATTGCATCAAGATCAGATTTTTAAAGATTTTATTGAGAAACTAAGGGTTTTGGTGGATTTTCTTAGTGGGGTAGATGTGGAGATTGGTAATTTGAAGAAGGGTGTTGGGAAAGGTATTGAGTGTAATCAAATTACTGTGAATGATTTGCAAAGTTTCGAAAAGAGTCTGGAATCTATGAATTTTTCTGCTCTCAATGCTAGAAAGGTTATAGAAGGCTGTATTGAAAGTTTGTCAATTGAAGGCCAAGAAATGGGGGGGAAAATCAGTCAAAAATCGAGTAAGAAGAAGAAGGAGCCGGGTAAATATGGCTTCGACTTCTTTCAGATTGCTGCTGGTTTGTTTCAAACAAAGTCTGGTTCGAAGTCTAGTAAAATGAAAGATCATGGTGAGACTGAGTTGATGGACAGAAAGATGAATGGCTCTAAGCAAGGGAATATCTTGAGTTCTGCTACTAAAGAAAGACATTTGAATTTTGATATGGATCTAGACGGCTTTAGTGGCACTTCAAGGCACAGTTTCGATGATGATGCCATTGGACAAGACAGAGTGGGTGAGACATCTGGAAAGGCTAGCAGAATGAATGTAGTTTCTGATGGAAATTTCAATTTTTCCGAGATGGATAGTAACACTGTTAAATCAGTATTCAACAGAGAAGAATATAGTTACCAGACAAGTAGAGTACAATTTATGAGGAACCAACAGGTGTCTCATAGAATGAGTCATCCTAGTAAATTTGAATCTTGGGCTTCTGATGATGGTTTAGCTGATTCTATTGATTTTAGCGTCAGTATGGAGCAAAGTAAAACTGAAGCATCTACGTTGCATGAAAAGGAGGTCGGGAATTTTGAAGGAGTAAGGAGCCATTTTGGTGGAAAAGAAAATGATGAAGACACCTACAGGCATTTTCTTGGAGAGGAGATGAGAAATCATGAAAAGGAACCCTCCATGGCAAGAGATGAGGCCTCAAATGAATTTGAATTTGGTCACTCTCCATCTTCAACAGGTTCCATCGATTTGCAATTTAATAAGTACCTTACTGAGGCTAATTTTCTAGTACAAGAAGCAAAGGACTGTTTAAGGAGGCAAGACGGCGACAAGCATGCTGAGAATGCGTTTTACGAGTCTGCCGTATTGCTCTCAAAAGCTATAGATATCCGGCCCATGAGTTTATTGGCTGTGGGGCAGTTGGGAAATACTTACCTGCTTCATGGAGAACTTAAGTTAAGGATCAGCCGTGATTTGAGAGCTTTACTAACTGATGCTGTATCAGTAAGTAAACGGACTAAAATACGTGATGCGCTAGATGATATGGTTCCAAGGGAAGAAAAAATTACATCTTATCTTGTAAATGTCTGTGAAGAGTGTGAAGAACTACTTATTAAGGCAGGAAGACAGTATAGGTTTGCCTTGTCGATAGATGGGAATGATATGAGAGCCTTGTATAATTGGGGGATTGCTCTCTCGTTGCGTGCGCAGTTGATTGCAGACATTGGACCTGTAAGCATCTTTCTTAAGATTACTTGGTTTAATTTTCTTTTTTCTGATGGTTTGAACTGAAAATTGTGAAATGAGATCAATATCTCATATTACGGACTAATTTAAAATAGCATTGCTTATCAGTTCTCTGCTCTCACTAAAGCTACTAAATTGTTTGGAAACTTTTTCTACCCCTTTCATAGTCAATGTTGTTCTGCCAAATTCCAGGGTGCTGCACGTGATGCTGACAAAGTTTTCTTGGCTGCAATTGATAAGTTTGATGCAATGATCTCCAGAGGAAATGTATATGCACCTGATGGTATGAGAAATAACTATTCTTCCATACTGTAAATTTAGTGTCTTTTATGTGTACTAATCCATGGTTGTCTTCTTTTTCTTTTTTTTTTGGTCTTTATATTTCAATAAGAGAAGTAGGAAGAAGTAATTTACCATAACTGTTGAGAATCCTGGTCTTATAATCATTCCAGCATTGACCATTGTTCAACTTTTCTTCTTCCGCTCTTTTGCGGTGGAGCTACAAAAAATCTATCAACAATAAAGTAGCTCACCTTCCCACTTCTTTCGTCATAAGTTCCTAATGTTTGATTATTAACTAATGAAACGAGAAAGTTGATGTCACCTCAGGGCCAGCTGATTATGGCATTTGATGGATGGTCTTTTTGATATTCTCTTCCAGTCTCTTTTCTTCTTTGCTAAAAGTTGAACTGGTGAAACTGATGTGTTATCTTTGGCAAACTTACAGTTGGATAATAACAAATGAACTAGTAAGAGCGCGTGGAAAGCAAATATTAGCCCCCCTCTCCTCGCATTTATGCTGCTCATTGTTATTATAAGTAATAGTATTGTGCTGGTCATTGTATAGCTAGGCTTTAATGGATGAGTAGCATCAACATAATTAATATGGAGTTATTTCACAAAGAAGGAAAACAAAAGAATTCTATGGATTACTTAACATGTGAGCTTACGACAAATTTTCTTCGTGCAGCTCTTTTCAGATGGGCCACAGCATTGCAGCACAGATCTCGCCTACGGCCTAGAACAAGTAGAGAGAAGGTGAAGTTATTGCAGCAGGCTCAAAGGTTATACAAAGATGCCCTTCATATGGACTCTGATAACCTTCAAGCGCAGAAGGCCTTGTCATCCTGTATATCTGAGCTCAAGTACTGGTATAGATAGTCATACAATAAAATTTTAGTTATCCTTCTTTTTCACCATTTGATAATAGTAAGCCCTTGCATAAACCAAGCTTACAGCCTACAGTACCATGCGGTTGAGATAATAAGCAGGGAGCTTACTAAATACAAATTTCTCATTCATCTGTCAAATAATAGACAAAATCAAAAATAAACTCAAGCTACATTTTCTTTGATTACTACAACATATTTTACTGGTTCCATTAGCAGCTGTATTTACACGGTTTTGTGGCAATTCTTCCGAATTCTGCATAATTGTTTTCACTTGTCTTTAATTTCAGTTTCCTTTACTATCATAGCTCGCGGTATCACTACAGGTTGATGACTAAAAGAAACTACTTACCAAAATTGGATATCAAAACTAATTCATGTTTACGTATCGTCAAGGAACTTGTAAACCACTTGCGCCACAAGACTCATTGTTTCTAAGAATGTCACGTTTAATATTTATACATTTCGTTATAAATATATATACATTTTGTTACGGAATTCCTTGTGTAAAACCAACAAACATGACACAGACAGACAGTCCTGAAAACATGTTTTTTGGTTTTGTCACTTGGTGATTTTTGTTATAAAAGCTGGCATTTCATCATCAAGCTGACATTAAGCACTTGTATGTCTTATTTTCCAGAACACAATGTAACTGAAACTGGAATTATTTGGTGACTTGTGATAAACCAGAAGACAAGGGGAAGAAGAAGTCACATATGGAAACATCTCCAAGGTTGTCAAAGCAGGTCTTCCGACAAAGAGATAAAGGGCCGAAGTGCAAATTGGATCAACTTGAATGATTGGGCCACTCAGATTGAATGATTGGGCCACACAATTAGCCCAACACAAAATCACCCATCCGGATTAAAATGTACAGCTGTAAATAAAAGAAGCTTCTAGCATAGATTTAGAATATTCTTTCTGTTAGTTTGTTACATGCATAACCAATAGGAAATGAACAACTATTGATCAAAATTCAATCAACAATTTTCCTTGTTTTCAATCTTCATCTAATCATCCATGGTTGATACAACATCAAGCGTTGAGAGCTCTGCTGGAAATACAACCGGCTCTAGCAGCACTCCAGCTATGGATTCAAATCATCCATACTACTTGCATTCATCTGATGCACCTGGAATGGCAATTGTCAACACTCCTTTTGATGGTAGAGGATATCAGGGTTGGAAGAGGTCTGTCCTTATTGCTCTTTCAGCTAAGAACAAGTTGGGATTCATAACTGGTCTTCATTTTGTTCCTGCATCTGATTCTTCAGATCTGCAACCTTGGAGTAGATGCAATGACATGGTGACTTCTTGGTTGCTCAATTCACTTTCAAAGGAGATCGCGGACAGTGTTATTTATTCAAGGACTGCTAAGGATCTGTGGACTAGCTTAGAGCATAGATTTGGTCAATCTAATGGTGCCAAGCTTTATCACCTGCAAAAGGAACTCAGCAGGTTAGTTCAAGGGAATTCTAACATTGCAGGATACTTCACTAAACTTAAGAAATTATGGGATGAGTTGGACTCTTTCAACTCCAACGTTAGGTGCACTTGTGTGTGCAATTGTGAAGGAAAACAAAAACTGCAGAAGTCTATGGATGATGAGAGACTGATTGAGTTTCTCATGGGATTAAATGACACTTATAGTCAGGCTAGAGGAAACATTTTGATGATGAGCCCCCTGCCCGACATTAATCTTGCTTATTCTCTCATTTTGCAAGATGAGAATCAGAGGGAAAGTTATATGAGCCCATTCATGCCCTCTGATTCCTCTTCATCTTCCTTCATGGCGGGGAATATCAACCAATACAAAAGTAAACAACCCCAGAGGTTTCAAAACTCATCACAACAAATTGGAGGGCCTGTTCCCAGATCAAACAATTTTCAACAATCACAAGGTAGTTTTCCCAGATCTAACAACTTTCAGCAATCACAAAAGGGACCAAGGCAATTTCAGAAATTTAAAGGGAAGAAACCAAAGTATGATCCTAATGCTATTTGTACACATTGTGGGAAGACTGGTCATGTGGATGATAACTGCTATCGGTTGATTGGGTTTCCTGAGGATTTTCAATTCACACATGACAAAGGACAGTAAGGTCAAATAAGGGGAAATGGAGCAGTGATCTTGGATGAAGCAGAGGATGACAATTATGCTGCCACTGGAAATATTAATCAACATTTCAACAAAGGACAGGTTAACTTTCTTATGCATGCATTCAAGCAGATGAAAGTGGCAGATACACCAAGAAACACAACCAATCCTGACATCAATGCTAATGCAGTAGCTGGTACAATGTTGAAATATTTTGGATCATGTTTTTCTGTTTTCAATTCTAACACTTGGATAATAGATTCAGGTGCTTCCGAACATATGTGCTTCAATCCTAATTCTTTCAGGTCTTTGTCTCCTCTTACAGTTCCCATGAGTATTAGTCTCCCTAATTCTCAATCAATTCAGGTCACACATATAGGGACTGTGTCAATATTCTCTGATCTAACATTGCATAATGTTTTGTATGTCCCTAGTTTCAAGTATAATCTCCTATCAGTACACAAAGTGTGTACTCAATTCAATTTTTCAGTGTTTTTCACCTCTCATCGCTGTTTGATGCAGGTCCCTTCAATGAGGAACCCTCAAGTTTTTGGTGAAGCTAAGGAAGGTCTCTACTTGCTAGAACCTAGTCCTATGGAGTCTAGATTTAAGGATAATGTCTTTGAGATACATCCACAGTTTTCCAATTTGTCTTCCATTCCATTACCAGAATCTATTTCTTTTCCTGTTTGTTCTAATGCACTTTCAGATGTAAGATTATGGCACATGAGACTTGGGCATTTGCCACTATCATCAATGAAAAATATCAGTTTCATTTCTGTTCCTTCTACTGTTGATTGTTTTTGTGATATTTGTCCCCAAGCTAGACAATCTAGACTTCCCTTTCCTATCAGTCAAATTTCCACCAATTCTAAGTTTGAGCTGATTCATGTTGATACTTGGGGACCATACAAGGTTCCTACTTATAATCATTACAAGTATTTTCTCACTATTGTTGATGATTTTACTAGAGGTACTTGGACCTTTTTGCTGGCTACTAAAAGTAATGCCCTTACTGTTTTACAGTCATTCATACTCATGGTTGCTAGACAATTTGATGCCAAGATAAAAATGGTCAGATCAGACAATGCTATGGAATTGGGAAGTAGTGAATCAGGTTCACAATTTTTTGCCTCTCAAGGAATAATTCATCAAACCTCTTGCGTAGCTACCCCACAACAAAATGGAGTCGTAGAAAGAAAACATAGGCATTTACTTGAGATAGCCAGATCCCTTCTTTTTCAATCCAAAGTACCTATGTCTTTTTGGGGTGAATGTATTTTAACAGCCACTTACTTGATCAATCGATTGCCTTCTAAAGTTCTTGGAGGCAAGACACCTTATGAGCTCATCTTTAACAAACCACCTGTCTACAAGTTCTTGAAGTGTTTTGGGTGCCTCTGTTATGCTAATACTCTAGCACATGGAAGAGGGAAGTTTGATCCAAGGGCTAAAGGGTGTGTGTTTTTGGGTTATCCTAATAACCAAAAGGGTTATAAGTTATTGGATTTACATACTAGAAAAATTTGTGTGTCTAGAGATGTACAATTTTTTGAGCATATCTTTCCTTTTTCTTCTGATCAACCAGTTTCTCCTATCTTTCCAGCTCATCCCACTTCTCACCCAGATCACTCTGTTTCACAGCCTGCTAACATACTTCCTTCTGAACCCCATAGTCCTTCTTCCTCTCCTCCAATTTCACCTGTTCCAGCACCATCACCTATTTTAGATTCTTCTAGTCCTTCACCTTCTTCTACTTCCACTCCTTCACCTCCTATTGCTCCTCTTAGAAGGTCTACTAGATCTACTTTGGGAACCCTTCCTTCTCATCTTCAGGACTATGTGTGTAATGCCATCATTCTCACTAATGTCACTGATTCTTGTTTCACCTCTCCAATGGACCCTTTTATTAAGCCTGTTCATAGTCTCTCTATTTCAAATCAATCTATTATTCATTCAGTGTCAGATATTATTGAGCCTACCAACTATCTTCAGGCTTGTAGACATCCAGGTTGGACACAGGCCATGGAAGATGAAATAGCAGCACTACACACTAATCACACTTGGGATGTGGTTTCTTTGCCTATAGGTCGAAAGGCTTTACCTTGTAAGTGGGTGTTTAAGGTTAAGCGACATGCTGATGGTTCATTGGAAAGACTGAAGGCTAGATTAGTAGTGCGGGGTGATATTCAAAAGGCCGGGATCGATTTCAATGAAACATTTTCCCCAGTGGTCAAGATGACCACAATTAGGTGCCTACTGGCTGTAGCAGCTAAGAAACAATGGGGTATTTCTCAGTTTGATGTGAACAATGCCTTCTTACATGGTGATTTACAAGAAGAAGTTTATATGAAGTTCCCTCCGGGTATCGACCCTCCTTATCCTAATCTAGTTTGCAGACTCAAAAAATCACTTTATGGGTTAAAACAGGCCTCCAGGCAATGGTATGCAAGGCTTGCGGGTGCTCTGAGTTTCAAAGGGTTCATTGCTTCCTTAAATGATTATTCTTTGTTTTTTAAACAAAGAGGGGACCTTATCACCATTATTGCTGTTTATGTAGATGATATTCTGATCACCGGTGATGATCTTACAGGGATTAACGAATTGAAGTTGTTCCTTCATTCTGAATTTAAGATCAAAGACCTTGGTTTTCTACACTATTTTCTAGGCATGGAGATAATTAGAGAGCCACAGGGCATCATTCTTAATCAAAGAAAGTATACCTTGGACTTGTTGCAAGAGTTTGATGTCTCTCATCTGCCTTCAGTATCTTCTCCACTGGATCCATCTGTGAAGTTAATTGCAAATTCAGGAAGTTTCATGTCAGATGCTACTCTGTACAGACATATCATTGGGAAATTAAATTATCTAACACATACAAGACCAGATCTTTGCCATGCTGTTTTGGTTCTCAGTCAATATATGCAACAACCATGTCTTGTTCACTTTGAGGCTGCTTTGAGAGTAGTCCGTTACCTTTTGGAATTTCCAGATCGAGGACTGTTCTTCTCTTCTACACCTTCATTTTCACTGAACGCCTTCTGCGATGCAGATTGGGCTTCATGTCGTGATTCACGACGATCCATTAGTGGATTCTTTGTTAGTCTTGGAGGATCGCCTATTTCATGGAAATCCAAGAAACAAGTATCAGTTTCCCTCTCATCTGCGGAAGCCGAGTATAGATCCATGAGGAGATTGGTGGCTGAGCTAACTTGGCTCACACGATTACTATTAGATCTCTCTGTTCATCTTTCTCTTCCAGTGCCGGTGCATTCAGATAGTCAGGCTGCCATACATATCGCAAGAAATCCAGTGTTTCACGAACGCACTAAACATGTCGATCTCGACTGTCATTTTGTCCGACAACAATACATGGCAGGTCTCATTTCTCTCTCATTCGTTCCTTCAAAAGACCAACTCGCCGACATCTTCACGAAATCACTTTCAGGCCCATTACACCATGCGATTCTTTCCAAGATGGGTGTGACTAAGATCCCTCCATCTTGAGGGGGGATGATAAACCAGAAGACAAGGGGAAGAAGAAGTCACATATGGAAACATCTCCAAGGTTGTCAAAGCAGGTCTTCCGACAAAGAGATAAAGGGCCGAAGTGCAAATTGGATCAACTTGAATGATTGGGCCACTCAGATTGAATGATTGGGCCACACAATTAGCCCAACACAAAATCACCCATCCGGATTAAAATGTACAGCTGTAAATAAAAGAAGCTTCTAGCATAGATTTAGAATATTCTTTCTGTTAGTTTGTTACATGCATAACCAATAGGAAATGAACAACTATTGTATAGGTTTTATATTTTCTTTATTCACAGACTTGTATATATCTGGGTGTGGATTGTAGAAGGAATACAAGAAGAAAATTTCCCAAATCAGTCTCATTTCTAACAACTTGACATCATTCATAACAGGCTAAAGTTGGGGTGATTTTTCCGTCTGTCTTTTGTCATTTAATTTTTTTTTTTATAGTGGCCCGGTTAACTCGTATACTAAAGGCCTATTTGGATCGACTTTTGACTTGTGACTTGTGACTTATAAGTCATAAGTTAAAAATCCTAACGTAAGCTTAAAACAAAGTGTTTAAAAACACTTTTTTTTTATCTTATTCAAATGATACAAAAGTGTTTTAAAACTATTTTGACTTAAAATAAATCAATCCGAACAGGCTCTAAGACTTAGCTGAATGCGAACAAATCAAAATGATTGTGTATTTCCAGAAAAGAAAAAAAAACTTATTTTTCTTCTCAGAGAGCAATCCATTAGTCTCTCATTTCTTGTAATAATAAAAATATCTGCAGAAAAAAAATTGCGAGCTTCTGGATAATTGATTGAAAAATTATAGTCCACACAAAATTCAGATTCTTTCCTCTTTAATGTACATTCGCATCGAGCAAAATGTCATTTGATTAATATACTGAGTGATTTTTTCCAAAAAAGAATAAGAAATATTTGTCACTTATTCTTAAAATAGATTTTCATTTTTACTTGTCACTTTTAACATATAAAAATACAATTATATTTTCACCCTCATCATTAAATATTTATTTTCTAAATTATTTTTCAAAACCTAACACTAACATCATTTAATAGAAATAATTTGACAAAATACTTATATCAATAATTATTTTCTTAATGGATGTGCCAAGTGACAAGTAAAGATGAACCAATGAAGTAGTTCAAACAAAATGTTTTCCAATCACTACCAATAAGTCTTCAGTTCATTTAAGCAAAATTTATGCAAACATAGTCCCATTTTTCAAAAAAAAAAAAAAAAACACAATAAATATGACATTTAAAAAAAATTTAACACAATATAAATGGCATTTAATTGTGTATTATTGCTTTGATGTATTCTCCTTTTCTGGTTTACGCTTCGCATTAGCGATACTCCTGAAAACTTCCAGAATTCCTTTAAATGTTACAACTCCGATCAAATTATGGTCTTCATCCATCACCCAAATGGAATTAGCACGATGTGCTAGAGCTTGGATCATCACAGCCACCAATGAACTCCATGGATAACAAGTAATTGCCTCGGATCTTCTTGCTGAAGAATATCGTCCTAGCACAGTAACTTTGTTTGAGCCTGATTCATCATCTGATGAACAGCTCGAAGCAGAAGATGATGATGAAGAAAGTGAAAACTCTTCATCTATTAGTTCCACCATTGCCCCAAGTTTCTTTTCTTGTAACCTCATCTTGACCAACTCGATCAAGTCCTCTGGAGGACCACCGTAGTCGATGTAAGTCATGAGATCACCAGCTGAAAGTGTCGCGATTGCTGCTGCAACGGTCTCATCACAGTAGGCTAGAGTGAAGGGAGAGATTTCACCGATCAATCGGTTGCCTTCATCAACAACAGCAACTGAGCTCTGCTCAATATATGCCCGAATTATGGCATCCAAAGAAGAAATTGCAGGATCATGATAACTAACAGTCATCATATCATGATTTATGATATTGAGTGATTCAATTGAAAAAGTAGGCATAGGAGAGAAGACTCCAATGGAGTTCAGAAGGAACCGGACAATGTCTTCCTGAGTTAGCCAGCAGTATTCAACTCCGTTATGATTTGTGGGAGTCAAAAATGATGCTGTACTCAAAAGTTTTTTCCTCGAAGGGGTGCTCTTGTAGTTTTGAATTGGTATAACCAGATTCTGTGCACCTTCAAGAATGTAATCTATTGCTTCCAACAAGCTGAACAACAAAAGATAAGACACATGAGAAGCCTGCCAATAATCAATCTTCAAATAGATCATATGAAGAATACGTAAACACCCAAAATTATTCAAATCACATCAATACATCTCACTTTTGATCTCATCTATCATAACTTGTTGTGTTCACCATTTTGACCCATAAGTCAATAACAGGTACCAGCAAACACAAAATAAATGAGATTCCGTCAATGATCTTAATATTTTCACGAAACTATGACTCAATCTCAAACCAATTGAGGGTAGCCAAATAGCCAATATTATCAAGAACAAAATTAACCATAATAAATGTCTAGCAAAACATCTATTGAATGAACTCCACATACATGTCAAGTCTCAAAAGAATGGTTCGTTCTCATTTCTCAATGTGCCAAAAGGTTGTGGTACATAAACGAGAAAGTTTAATCAAGAAAGGGCAAAAAGGGAGCATCAAACCTTAGATCTATAATTAGAATAAATGAAATCAGAATATACAAAGTTAACTGATGAAAAAAAAGTTGGGATTTTGAGTCTTCTTTTTCTTTTCAGCACATTCTTTAGCAGTTATCCCCACACATTATCTTAAAAGTACTACTTCATTCTAAAACAAAATAGAAATGAGCTAAGAGAAGAATTGAAGCTTCGAAGAAAATGTAATTGCAAAACGAACAACCTCAATATAATTTTTAATCACCATTTACCAGGCAAGAAAAGGAATTAAAATCATATCTAATTGAATCTGGATTCAAAATGAAGAAAAAAAATCTTCGTAATTACCTAGAATTTGGATCCAAATGTCTGACAATGGAATTCCCTTTAGGCAAAATCTGTTCCACGGGAGTTTGAAGAGCCTTAGAAGGATCAGCCAAATTCTCTTCCTTACAGAGGAAGCAAATCACATCGACCATACAGATCTTACCAATACAGCGGCACACAGAATCTCCTCCACCTCCTCCTTCTATAACCTTCCTTATATGGTCACAGCTCCAAACGCTTACATGAGTCTCGCCGGATTTTTTCAACAATGTCAACGCCTCCGATACGGTGGCTTCGGCTGGAATAGGCTTTAACGCCGGCTTACCAAGACACAGGTCAGATACCTCCCGATTCAGAAAACTTACTGCCATGCAAATGCGAATATTCGACGGAATTTGAAAAAAGTACTAATAAAAAATAGAAGGAGATCCGCCGGAGAATTCTTTTAGAGGAAAATAGGACGGAAGACTTAGTTGGTGCTGGGTTAGAAATGTGAATTCTAGGCTGATTATTAAGAAGAAATTGATGTATTTATAGGTGGTGACTACTGGCAATAACCTATGAGAGGTGACATTCCATTCATTTATTTTTCCTCAAAATAAATATATGCTCTCTCCGCTTCAATTTGTTTGATATACTTTCATTTTTATTTTGTTTTATTATAAAATAGTGAATCTTTCACTCTCAATTTTTCACTTAATTTAAAATTATAAAATTAATGAATATTTAAAAATACTCAATTTTACTTAAAGAGATTAAATAAATTAAAACTAAGTAAATAACTTTTTGCTTTTAACATGTTGTAGGTCCGTAAATAACGAGAAAGAGAAGGAAGGTTCTAGTGAGATTGAAATTTGAAATTGATATGTCGAATTTAATGTAACATTTTATCTTGTTTTGTTTTATCTTGTCAAATCAAACTTGCTTTAAATTAAAAATTACCGTAACATTGTGGTTTGATTTGACTTTGATATGGTGTTAACTTTATTTATTTTTTTTAAAAATCAAAACAATTTATTTAAGCATCAAACGAATAGTGTTTGAAGTCCTAATTAATTTAATTAAGTCGAACAAATTAAAACAGGTAGAATATTTCTTTTGGAGATATGTGTGGACTAGTCATTAAGTAGAAATGGTCCCTTTTTAGAACTGGGATCTATCTCAATTCAAATCAGGCAACAACTTATATAATATTAACTATTAATTCAATTTATTTACGTAATAGTTTTGACTTGAACTCTATCTATATAAAAATTAAATTTCAGGCTTAGTAATTAAAATTACTAGTTAGTTTGGCGATATTCAAAACCTATCAAATTTAAGTTCTCAGACCGCTTATAATTTTTTATACGTTTTATTCTCATATATAGGTTTCTCATTTGGTAAATATCTCATATCTAAATTTATTTATAAAAGTTATTTACAAAATTGTGACCAAACTAATCGTTGGGGCCTGGGGGTAGATATACTTTCTATAACAAAGATAGTGTGGGCCCTGCGAATCTAAAGTGATTAATGGTTTTGATTAAGATGTTTAACTATTTTCATGGGCAAACTGAAATTACATTAAGTTAGATCTTAATTTTAGCATATTTAGCATAACGTAAGATGCGTGTATATAGCTAATCTGAAAATTATGAACCGAAAATAGTAGGTTAAAACAGCAATTAAAGGGTAGAAACCGAAACACAGTTTTAAAATTAATTGCAGATATTTATTGTCTCAAACTACCAGTGCAATTAAAAATTTAAATCTGTATTAATGGTAGGTAAAGTGATGGCTCGTTAATGTAATTAGGAGTAGTTTGGTGATTGGTATAATAATTTTAGGATAAACTATAGGATTAATTTATCACACGTTTAGTTGGAGGTATTAGGTAATTCTTGGATTATTTATCCCATTATTTTTTTTCATAGTGCCATAATGCCATATACATGGGTGAAATAACTTATCTTGAGATACTAACATGGGTTGTGGTGTAGTTTGAGACTGTTTTATCCTTAACCAGAGATCTCAGATTTTAGTCATGAGTATGGAGAAAATCTTATCGTGAGCGCTACCCCTGAATGGACCCTGCAATGCGTGATCCAGATTTTATCAGGGCTCCAATATGGACTTTGAACAAGTGGAAAAAAAAACTTATCTAGAGATAACTTATCCCGAGATAATTAGAGTCAAAATAACTTGTTTCCAACCAAACGACCCCTTAGGATTATTGGAGAGTTAAATAGAATTACGCCACAAATTTATGATATCGTTGAGTTAAAGATGTGATAAGTTATTCGACGCTATTAATTAAATACTAAGTTAAGTTTAATTAAGGAAATTTATAATGTTCGTATTAGATGAACATAATTAATTAATTCGATTGGATAGCTCGTATTTTCTTTGAATATTGAAGAAAAATGGGTCTAAATGGACCAAAACATGTTCAGGTTGAGACGTAATTTTTATGATTTTTGTTATTATATTTTTAATACTAATAAAAAATATTTGGAAATGACTTTCGTGTACTCATGAAATAAAAAGAAATAGTGTACTCATGAAATAAGAAAAGAAAGAAGCAAAGATTAGCTTTAATTTGTATCTCGCAATTTCGCACCAGATAATTCGTTCAGTTTCATAGTCTTTTACGTTTAAATTTGTTTGCATGATTTTTATTTTAGAATCAAATTTTTAAGAAGTTTCTTTTTTAATTATTAATTTTAACTTAAAAATATGTATAATATATGAAAATATTATTCAATTTTGTATCTTAAAGGTGTTATATAAAATGTTTTTTCAAATAAATCTTTTTTAAATAAATGAAAAAGTAAAATAAGACAAATAAATTGAAATAACTAAATTATTGTGATGTATAATATGAGTAATGATTAGGAGTGTTAAAAGAATATGAAAAACTAATCAAACTGATCGAACCTAGTCGAATCGAATCAATTTATGTCAATTTTTCAATAAAATCGCAGATTTTTCTTTAAGTGTAGAACCACTCCGAACAATTGGGATGATCTTTTTAATTTATGAAAAATTGAAAAATTCTCACGTGTATGTAAATTTTTATATATTAACAATATGTTAAAATTAATATATAGTATATTTTATAAGTAACATTTTTCTATAAATATAACCTAGTAACTAGGCCTTTGTTGACTGGATGACTTTAGGTCTTTACTCTTTAATTAGCCTTTAATTAATTAGGTTTAAAATTAAAAGATATTATAATAGATACTCTATCAAACAATACATCAAAACCTATGCAAACACTCCTCTAAATGTTTAAGATCAAATAATGCAGCAACAAGATTTTACATTCTTGACTTCTTGATGAAGAATTGAAGTGCTTCTTCAAGAATATATTTGCGAATGAAATATTTTAATAATAATATATTTTGAGGTGATATTCTAAAAGAAAATAATAATATTAACTGAATCGTACCGATAAAAAATATCCAATATGATCGAAATGATTTCAAAAAATTAATTTAATTATATATTATAAATTATTCAAACAATTAAAATAATATAATTTTAAAAAAATAACCAAACGAATCGTTACATCCCAACAGTCCAACTAATGATGATATATGTAAAGCCTTTTGCAGATATTATTTGTAACGAAGGCCATGTGCATTCACTAAACAGAAACAAAATAAAGTCATTAATAATTAGTCATATATGGGGCCTATATATGTGCTGTATTATTATTATTATTATTATTATTGTCAAAATGGTGCATTCACCAAACAGAAACAAAATAAAGTCATTAATAATTAGTCATAAACGGGGCCTATATATGTGCTGTATTATTATTATTGTCAAAATGATGATACGGTAAAGTACTAAAAATGCCATCAACTTGTATCTAAAGTTCCTCTCCCACACGTCCTTATAATAACATACAAAATATATTAATCAGAAGAACTCTCTAGATACCCAAAAATGCATTTTAGAAAAGATAAAGGAAAATTTATACAAAATTTTCGAACTTCAATGAATATCTCGTAATTTTAGAATAAAAGATCTTATAATTTATTTATCTATATATATTTATATTTTAACACAATCACTTGATTGAATCTGTGGGAATTGAAATGAAATTAATAGATATTTCTATTTCAACTAACAATAAAGTATAAACGATTTATTAAAATTTTCTATAGGAAATAATTTACCATTGATTACCAATCAAGGTACTTATTTAAAAGAAGATATATTTAATAGAAAATTGGAGATTAAGGTCTAACTAAACATTGGAGACAAGAAAAGCACTAATCATGTTTAAGTTAGAATTGTGACTTTTAAATTTTAATTAAAATCCTGAATGATAAGTTTAAATATTTAAAGAATTGAACTACGGCACAAAAATTAAAGTCTTTGAACTTTTAAGTTGCTCCTTTTATTGAATTTTCCTATTATACAAATGAATTTTGTTTTTTCTAATCCACATTAATACAACTTTTTGTTCAACTTGGCAAATGAAATTCAACGATGCATTTAAATATAGAATAATATAACTAAACAATAAACATCATAGAAGACAATAATATTTGATTAAACATCAAAGTTTTGAATATTCTTCTATGTGCCAAAAGTTTAAAACAGTAATATTTGATTAAATTATTTACAATTATTAAAAGAACAAACATAAAATTTCTAACTCCATCACAATTTTAATCGCGTAATAATTATCAATGAGACAAAATCTTTGTCTATATTCTTTTGTCGTAGCTAAGAAGAGAGAATTAAATGGACAAATTGATAGGAGACTAGTGCACTTTATAATCTTCCAAATGTGTGGAGCAAAAAAAAAAAAAAACGAAGAAGTAACAATTTCCATTGAGTAGGAACTTTGTCCATTTAATTCTATAGGGTATAGCAAGTTGGCCTTTTAATGATAGAATTTTATTGTTAGGAGTCGTTTGATGTGAGATATAAAATATAATAATTTTAGGATAAAATGTATGATTATTTTATCATGTATTTGGTTGGAGGTATTAGATAGTCTTGAGACTGTTTATTCTCCTATTTATATTATAATGATATAATAAATTATTTTATATATATTGAAATAACTTATTCCGAAATAATTAATCTCATAATAATAACTTATTTTTAACCAAACCATCCGTAAGAATCTTAGATCTCATTTTTAGTGGATGAAGATAAATATTCAATTTGTGGAATCATCTCAAGAACAAGACAAAATTGATTTAATTAATTATTACGACTTTAGAACAGAACTAAAGAATATTTTAGAATATGCCGCACATCTATATATAATATTTATACTTAAAAGCTCCTGAACTTTAGGCTAAGTGCCTGTGTGACCAAAAAAATATATTAAAGAAAAATGAGAAAGTATTTTCGTTTTAAAAAAAAATCTCAGATCAATAACTACTTTTAAATAAAGTAATTTGTGTATGGTTAATTTTTGTTAAAAACTACTTTTGAGTATTAGATTAAAAAAAAGAGTATAAAATTACAGAGTATTTTTTTGTTAACCTCATTAGTCATAAATTGTATCTTTCGAATTTTTGAAAACGATCTGACATTCTTTTTATTTATTATTTTTGTTAATTTCCCAAACATATCTAATTATAGAAACAAAAGGAGAGAGTGACCCCAATGTTACTTCTTTAAACAAATTGTATTTTTAAAATTTTTGTGAACTATAGAAAAAAATTTATTTATTGCCGTGTCCTTTTATTTCTTTTCTTCTTGTTGTGGTTTTGTCATTCATGTGTCAACTTAGGTATAAATAAAATGAATAGAAAGGAGCTAATAAATGGAGAATGAGACTTGACACACAAATTCTTCCATACACTTTACCTAACCAATCACAAAACAATTTCTTCCCAAAATTTCACGTCATCACAATTTTAGAGTAATACATTTACGCATTACTTGAACCGAAGTCTATTAGAACAACCTCTCTATCTTACAAGGTAGGAATAAAGTTGCGTATATCACCCTGCCAACTTAATGGTTTTAACTGTTAGTTATATCATACATCTATGTAAATTGAAAAACAATAGAAAGTTTTATTAATATATAATGTAATCATCAATAGCCAACTGTTTTGTTAGTGCTGGATTTTATAATTTTAGATTTTTATTATACATTATATTAAGAAGGCAAAAGGGAAATAAATAAAACTGAAATAAAAGGAGGTCCTACCGGGAGTCGAACCCAGGTCGCTGGATTCAAAGTCCAGAGTGCTAACCACTACACCATAGAACCATCAAGCTATTACACTTTGTTGTTTCCTAATTTGGAAAATATGTAAATGAAATGTGTATGATGGAAGTTGTTTTTATCGAAAATATCTTTAACCTTGGTGTGAATTTTGCTCCCCGAACTTGTGTGAGTTTTAAAAACACCCCTTTATTTGCAACATGAGTAAAATACACCCTTGAATTTTCGCCAAATTTAGGAGTGTTTTCAACACTTCTCTCAACATTTTATTAAGAGTATCATGCTCCTATAAAAGTTTGAGACCATCTGCTATGTTATGTTACAGCTCGGAAGTGAATTTAAGTTTAGTTAGTCAAGTAAAGAGTTTTTTTAAGGATGTCAATCATTCGAGGACGAACGATAGAAATTAAAGTCATTATTTTTTCCCCACAAAACTAGTACTTATAAATTATAATGTTTAATGTGAATTTTTCGAAATAAGACGGTACCTACTAGCTAGGTGGGACTACTTGATATTTGAAATTTTAATTAAGAATTGATAACTTGTTAAATAAGTGATTATTCAAATGGTTTTTAAACATATCTTAATTTTATTTTTTTTGGGTACACTGGAAATACGTTAAACATATCTGAATGCTAATCAACTAGTTGCCACAAGCATTATCTAAATCTATGGTCGGAGCTTAATAATATCTATTATTAGCCTACTTTAAAAAGACAGTTTAACAAAAGACAAAAGAATAAATAAATTAAAATAGGACGTTGAATTTGGTCATGTAACTATGTTCTTAAACTTGTTGGTACACATGATAACATAAATTTTTTTATGTTTAATCATACAAAAAATAATACATATATATGCCACAGAATAATTAAACATAATTAAGACCGTACACTAAATTGTTTATGAATTGTGATCAATGATTAATCATTTTTCTTATAATCACCGATGGACACCTAGGTGAGAATATTTTATTGAGGAGCAACAGAGCAAGGGATGAGAAGATATTGTTAATATAGTCCTATTAATTATTTTATCAGATCGTCAATTTTTTATTTATACCTCTTCAAATTTTTTTAATGTTCAGTTCTATATACTAGATACGAATTCAATACTTAAAGTTTATGATTTCTACAGGTTATATCAACCTAAAATTAATACTATGACAGAGAGAGTCCCCAAACTCACATGAATCTATAACCCACAATATATACTATATATAGATCTACCCTTACTATGTAAACAAGATTAAAAAAAATTCAGACGACATAGAAATTACATCTTATAAGAAAATTAATAATATTTCACTTTAATAAGTATCTCGTAATGTTATATCACTTTCTAGTTCGTAATCTTTTATATTTTGCCCATTATCATAAATTATTGAAATAAACATGCAGGTATAATTAATAATAATTCACTTCCATGAAAAATATGTATTTGATTAAAGAAAATGAGAGATAAAACGTGCTCATTTGACTAAAATGAAGATAGAGAAAGACAAAAAAATGTTTCCAAGTGTAGTGGTAATTGTTTGTCTATTAAGATTGTGATCGATGAAATGAATGACGAAATTCTTTCGCTCATAATCATAAATGTTTGAGTTTGAATTTAGAAAATGAAAAAAAATATTCTGATTATGTATATTTTATATGATATATATTTTAATTAATTGAATCAATGACTTTTAAATCCAAATAATAATTCAAAAGAATAAAAATAGATTGTTTTGTTCGATCTATTGTTTTCAAATTTCCATTATGATAAAATAGTTTGTCTGGATGAATAATAGCCACGATGACAGGGAGGGACTAAAATTATGCTACGTACGTAATGGGTGGCGTATGATTGTAAGTTGTAGGGGTTTCTAATAACTGGTCCTTAATTTCTCCAAGGGACGTATTAAAGGGGCAATTGAGGACCCCGTAGCATTGAATTCGTTCTTCTTTAATTTATGTGATATCATCTAACTTGATATTTAGTTGGTTGGTTAACTGAACTTTTACTTTCTTGATGATAATTCGACTTTTTATATTGTAATTCTCTTTTCACCCTTATTTAAAAAATAAAAATAAAATTGACACAAGATTTAAAAAATTGATTTTTTTTTTTAAAAATAATTCATAGAACTCTCAAAAAAACCAATTTAAAGGGTAGAAAAGAAATTTGAGAGTTAAAATCTTTCTGATTATTAAAATGGACTAAAAAAGGAGAAATATTAATAACACCCCTAACTTTCCGAAGTATTGATAGCCTCAGAAATACCTCTCTACTTGACTAATTAAACTTAATACACATCTGATATGCCACATGACATAACAAGTGGTTTCAAACTCTTGTAGGATCATGAGACTCTCAGTAAAAAAAGAAATTAAAAAAAGTGTTGAAAACATGCTTAAACTTGACGAGAACTTAATGATGTATCTCAGTCATATTGCAAAGATTGAGAGTGCATTTAAATTCAGTTAATAAAATAAAAGAATATTTTTAAGATCATCAATAATTAAGGAATGAAACTAATAATTTGGACCCAATTTAAAGATATTTTCAATATTGTATGAAAAGAAAAATATGCCACAATTATAATGTGAGAATAGATAGAAAAGAATATACTTCCAAACACATGCCGATAAGAAAAAGATTTCAAGTTGAAATATAAATAAGGCCATGACCCCGTGTGAACTCCGCGTTTTGGTCTTATCGAGTTTGACACATATACACGTATTGGATTTGTGGAATCTTGAAAGGTGGCTTTATGGGCCATGCTGCTTGGAGGCGTCGCCGGATAAGACTAAAAAAATATGTTGAAAAATTTGACAATAATTACAATTTGCTATGATTGTTTTTTTATACTAAAATATAAAAAATATGCTTTATCAGTACATTTGAATGTACGATATTATTAATCATGGTTGTTGTAACAGAAGCCACGTTTCATTACATATCATTTCTTTCTCTACTATATATATATTTGGGGTTTGATAGTTCTCTGTTTCTATTTTGAGTTTTCTTCGTTGGCGCCAACTTGGGTTGTGAAAATAAAATAGAAAAAGTTGTTCGGTGTGATGAAATATTTGTTTGGGTTTGAAATTAATTGTATCCGAAGAAGTATGACGTAAATAGTCTATTTTGACACAAATATATATATTATTAGCATGGAGATAATTATCTTTGATCACCAAGTCCAAAACCTATCCCTTTAGAATTTAGATTGGGTTACAGACTGAATACAAAATGACCTGTTTGGGTGGGGTTAGGTGGCTGATTGAGTAGTAAGGGTCATGTTTAGTAACTGGTTAGAGTTATGCAAATATTATTAGTAGAATTATATATATATAAGATATATGAATTAGTTAAGTAGGGTTAAGTTATTTCATATTATATATTCGGCATAAAATAACACATAAATTTCGTCAAATATATATATATATATATATATATTAGTTATACATGTTTTTAAATTACATACCGAATCTATCGTATTCGGTGCGTTGGAGTTTATACCAACTAACAAATGATTCATAAGGAATTTAACCAAACTATCTAAACATGAAGTATGAATTAGATAATTTTCAAGGTATATATGACATATATAATGTTCTCTTCCTTTCTATCTTCTTTTTTGCCCTCTTTGCCTTTCTGAAGCTATAACAAAGTGAAAGAGAGAGCAAAACATAAGTGATTTTGAAGTAGAACAAAATATTCAATTTCAAATTATTTATTGTTATTAAGGATATATAAATTGAGATGTGAATAAAGGTTGACTAACTAAGATTTAAATACTAAAAATGTTATATATACATTAATTTTTTTTTTTGTAAACACTGTGAATTCTAACAACAAGAATGGTGACAGAAATTCAGCCCAAATCACTTAAATATGGGCCTCATTTAGCCCATAAACCTATTTTGTGAGAGATATTCAGCCCACTTAGTTGATACCCGATATTCAAAATCGAATTCGAATCTTTTCCCCAATTCTGGTTCCATCAAAATCAGAGAACTAGGGATAGGTTTTGGACTTGGTGATCAGAGATTCAAAACTACTGATATGCCTCGATATGAAAGTAAAAATGACGATCGCAGAAGATCGTCTCCGTATTCTTACGAAGATCGGAAGTCGCATCATCACCAGGTTAATTTTTCTCTGAAAAATTTCTGGCCATATGATAAGTTGATTTAAATTGCTCATAATTTGCTTGAATAATTTAATATAATCATTACAAAATCTAGAAACTTGACCTAATGAAGGAAGTGATATTATGTGTATAAACAAATTACTAAAATACTGGTAATCTTCGACGTGATCTAAAGCAATTTAATCTGAGAAAGAGTGCCTAAGTTTTTATTTCAAGGAACAGTTAGTTGCATAAAGATTACGACTTGAAGCTCCACTAGGCCAATTATTTGTGTTGTGTAGAGATTAGGGGTACATAACTCGCGGGCAAAACCAATAACCTGAATGGAATAAGTGTTGGTGGTTTATGGATATCAGGTTATTGAGCTACCAAATTTGTAGGATGAGAAGTGGTTGTGTGCGAATGGAACTTTTATGTTACATTGCCACATGGTTGTGGCTGCAGAGAAAATGCAATCCCAAATTGATTGAAATTCTCATTTCTAAGACCTTCAAGAATGAAAATTAAAATGTATTAGCCCTGTCAACTTTACTTTTTCCTGTTTCTAGAGAATGTAGAAAGTATTAGCTAAGGGTGTTACCTTGGAGTAGTAATGGACCTTGGTGTCTATCATGGGAGAAAATGTTGACAAAAAGAAGTAGGTGGTTTATTGCAATACTTCTTAAGCTTTGGTGGAAAAAGAGCTGCCCGGTATATGTTCCGGTGAGAAATAGAAGGTACTCGGTGGATTAGTTGAGCTACGCGTAAGTTGACCCGGACATCACCATATTAAAAGGTAAAAGAAGTACTTAAAAATTATGTACCCGATGTAGCAATTCCATACTTGTTATCTAGTATGCCAATTTAATGTTGCTAAACATATCCTGGAACCATGTAGAATGGTGTTGGATATATTATGGAACTTCAGTATTTGATGTTTAATAATTAAAATATGCATGTTGTATTCATTCAATTCGATTTAATTTCAAGCACTCATATTTAAAATAACCTGGCTCTTTTTTGTTTCCTTGCATTGTCAACTCCATAGAAGAAGCTTTTGATTGGGAATGTTGATTAGTTAGGCCAATTTTAGTTTGTATGTCATCTCCTGAACTCGTAAGCACATATTTCTTTGCTTGCTGCTTTGGCCTAATTTCAGAATATTGTCTAATTGGACTTCTCCAGAGCCAGTCTAATGGATCACAGCACTACAGAGTGAAGGCTAATGGTTCTGGAGATCAAGACCATCACAGTCACCGTGAGGAGTACAAGGATAAAAACACTAGGAGCTACAGAAGAAATGACGACAATGAGGATTACAGCCGTTCCAGGAACCATAAATTTGACAGGTCATTTTAGGAAAAGTGTTTGTATGCATAAGCTTTAGATCTTTCCATATGTTATGATGGTTCTTTTGTGGGGTAGGGGGTGAGTTCATTTTGAATTGATAGGTCATACTTCCCTCGTGGTTCATTTTGTTTTGTCCAATTTCCAAAAGTTATCGCTACATTCAATGGGAAGAAATAAATAATTAGAGGATTAGTTAATTTATAGGATTTGCTATTTTTGGAAACACATAATTAATCTTGATAGTGCTTCTGGAATCAGACAAACGGTTCGATGAGGAAAATCAAGGCAATCCAATGGGCTCTTAGCTGGAAGTCTTTGTACAGTTGTAATTTTGGCCAACACAAGACAATTCTTTGTTGTTTCACCAATAAAAAGAATATTTCTTCGATGGGTTTCCTTCACTTTTACACAATTTTTTTTTGTTAAGTAAAGCTTTTAAAGTAAAATCAATGAGCAACACTAGCACTAAGGCTGTTCTGGACACTACAGTAGGATGTCCCAAGTACAAAATTTGTTCAACTTTGTAACAAACTAACCGGAATCTATCATAGAGTCCTCTTCATATGCATATTGTAAATTCACCGAGAAGCTAACTAACTAAGCACCTATGTTTGAAGACAAACAGCGCAGTTCTTCTGTTGAAACATCTTCGATTCCTTTCTTTCTGCACCACCCAACAGACAGATGCAGGAATGGTTCTCCATAATCTGCTCAGCACCCAAGGAGTTCCTCGACATTCTTTGGCATCACATATCTTAACCCCAAAATATGTTCAAAATAAGGTTACACAACTGGGAAGGTGGGAAAAGTGCGAATAGAAAGAAACAAAGAAGATACTTATCATTTCATATCTCTCTTTGTACTTCTCACAGCAACAGATTCTTGGCAGCTTATTATATATTAAAGAATTAAAGAAAAACACAAAGCCAAATTATACATATAAACCTTTAGTCTGATGATGGATTGTATATATAGCTTACATGATTTTTACGAGTACAAGTAACACACTGGATAAATGATTATCATTTTTTTTTGAGAATGGTAACATTAAAATGATTATCATTTTTTTGGCCATTTGGTTATTATTGTGATTTTATAGGCGCCAGGATCGTGGAGGTAGAGAGAAGGGTGAGACACGTAGATCCCGTTCTAGGTCAAAGGATTGGTCTCATGACAAAGCTAGATCAAGATCAAGTTCTCCTTTACCACCAAAGAGGTTTCCTTATAATTTTTTTAACAATATGAATTTCCAAGTTGATAACTCGTTATTCCTTAATACGTTGTACTCACAAGTTTTCTTTTCACAAATTATGGCAAGATCTCAATTAGTCACATTATCATGTGGTTTTATTTTAAGGGTGTGTTTGGTATGTAGGAAAATCCAATTTTCCCATGTTTGGTTAGTCAAATTACTCTCTAGAGTATATAGATGACCCTGTGGCTACTGTAGACATTCTAAGGTCCTTATAAAGATGAAGGAGGATCTAGGGATAGTTTTCTTTTTTCTTCTTTTCTTTATCTTTTGTTTATGCCCGACGCACAAGTGTGGAGGGAGGATATGCTGTAAATTTTTGGATACCAGCTTTGAGCTGATGATTGATATACAAATGTTACCTTTATCACAAAAAATAAAATTACTCTCTAGGAAAAGAAGTTCCTTTAAAATGAAGAAAATGACTTCCTTAATTGAAGTTGAAAAAATAAGTCACATAAGTGACATTGTAAGTTCATTATCTCTTACTCACCCACCCAACATCCCCCATCCCCTCCTCTTGACCATCCCCACCCCTGCCACCCCTAAACCACCACTCCCCACCACATCCCACTCCTATAGTGGTTTGCTAGATAACATAAAATACTCTTGAGATAATATTTTTATGCTTACCTACCAAACCTTAGAAAATAAGTAAGAAACCCACTTATTTTTCAAGAAAACATTTTCTAGGAAAATATTTTCCATGGAAATCATTTTCCTCCATACAAACACACTCCAAATGTTTGCAATTTTTTTATTATATTAAGAGGATTCATGTCTTTTTCTCAATGCACTATTTCATTTTCCTGCAAGGGATTCGTTTGTTTTCGTTCTTGTAATACATGAATCTATTTTACTCAAATCATAGAAAAAATTCTTGATTCATTCAACTCTTCGAGGCATCCACAAAATTGATTTGTCATAGGCTGTTTTTCTTTTCGACAGCAAGCGGACAAGTGGCTTTGATATGGCTCCACCAGTTGCAGCATCTTTTTCTAGTGGGGCAGGTTAGCATTTAAAACCTGAACAGCACATATAATTATTGCTCTCTCTTACCTAAAATGATGTCAGTCCTTTATTTAGAGATTAATGGTTATGTTCAATATGATAAGCTTTAATTTGGTTTCATGCTGATAATTTCTACTTGAACTGAGAGATCGTTGTTGTGTTGTTTGCTGTTGTGTTGGTTCCTTTTTTGTGATTTTGTTACATATGGCTAAGAAGGCAATATTGGACTTTATGTCCCACCATGCTACTCGTGGGCGTGAGGACTGTAGATTTAATTCAACGAGGAATCAGTGCTTCGGTTAGCTGGAACTTTTCCATCATCAACAGCAACTGTTGTAATTTGGTAGACTCACAATTGTTATCCAGGAACCTGCAGTGGTGGAATATAATTCTTGTTTTATTATCTGAATGGTATACAATATCTTGGTAAGGAATAGTAGTTTTTCCCCTTTTATGCTCTCTCTTCTGGTAAAAAGTTGCTAATTTAATCCCTTTGTGTCGAAGAATAAATTTTTCAAAATTTTTTATGAGGTAATCTGTTCAATTTTAGCATTTAAATCTGTCATTTGTCAGTTGTAACACATTATAATTTCTCAGTTCTTACATTTTGCTTCATCACTATCGATTCCCTCTTTACTTATTCCTCATTATGTAGAACAATTTCTGGGTTCTTCCAACGGTCATCCATCGATTACTGGAATGTTACAGAATGTTTTTCCAACTGATGCAACTCAGGTATGACTATTTTAATTCATATGATTGTTTCTTATATTTATTTTTTGCATCCTCAAATGTAGCTTTTCCATATGGATCCATTTAATTATTTCTCTGATTAAGGTGTCTTCAACAGGTTAATCCATTAGGTTCATTCCCTTTCTTGCCAGTCCAAGCCATGAGTCAGCAAGTAACTATATTCTTCTGAAGCTCAATTCTCTTCTGTATTTACAACAAGTATTTCACATTTTTTTCTGTTTTGCTCATAGGCTACAAGGCATGCACGACGAGTCTATGTTGGTGGCCTTCCACCACTGGCTAATGAACAGGTATGGCGATATTGGTATAATGGTCCATTTCCATCATCTTTCATCCACATTGTACCTGGGGTCCTGACTTCTCTCTGAAATGGTTGTCATGACTTAATGGCACATGTTATACTTTATTATCTTTTTTTTAAGCTTGCACATTGTAGAGGCTGAATTGTATTACATGTATTCTAAGATTGGTAATGGTTCTTCAAGTCATGAGTTTGATCCTTGCCACGGACAAAAAATCTGTTATTTAGAAGGGTGAGGGAGCATGCCCGCTATCCATGGAGAGATTCGAACTGTGCATATTAGAAAAAAGAATGGTGATGACTGTTAGAAATGGTTTTATGGTAAAAGGGTGAGAAAATGGTGAAAACAGAGGTTCATTGTAGGGTCGGAGACAGGTATAAATTTTAACTTGAGGAGGAAATGTTTTGGAAACAGCTCCCTAGCCATAGGCATATAACTTACGATGTTGATCTATATTTATAAATTAGGCCATAGCCTTGCATTCTTTCTAATTTGGGATTGAGGTGTAGTTGGTTTATTTATGAGCATGAATGCATCAATTTGAAAGATGTTCTCTTTTTGCTTTATGAAAATTGAAAAATTTGCCCCCTCCCAAACAAAGGGGTATGTCCATAAAAATTCTCTCCTTGTGCTGAAATTGTCCCATTAAAACAAGCTGACATTTTAACTCAACTATAAGACTATCAAGGACAAATGTGTCCCTTTTTCATTCTCGTAAGAGTGAGTCGACATTGAGAGTGCTCAATTCTCAAGCGTCGTATGCCATATAAGAAAAATATGCTGTATGGTAGTATCTTATTGCAGGACTTCGTCATATCAAATTTTGTCTCTCTTAGGATTCCTTATTTCTCCTTCTTTTGCTGCATCTGAAACAGACAATCTCCGCATTTTTTAGTCGTGTTATGATTGCAGTTGGTGGAAATTCTGCTGGCCCAGGTGCATTCAAGTTTCCAAAGTGATACTTTCATATATTTCCACTGTACACCCCTTGTGAGTTTAACCTTTTTCTGAATCTCAGGTGATGCAGTTGTCAATGTGTACATTAATCATGAAAAGAAGTTTGCATTTGTGGAGATGAGAACGGTTGAAGAAGCCAGTAATGCAATGGCATTAGATGGAGTTGTTTTTGAGGCATGTCAAACTACAGCCTTCTCTCTCTCTCTCTCTCTCTCTAGGTTTTGGGATTCATCTAGTTTCTCTCTTTTGGCTCAATGAGAAGTGACTTAAAGTTCTAACACTTATCTTTTTTCAATTTGGGTGGAAGGGGGTAAGGTGGTGGTTTGGGAGTGTGAAGGAAAGAGCAAGGGAAACCCAAGGGACTTAAGATAATTTTTATATCTATGGCTAGAATGATATTTAACAACTTACTAATTGAAAAAAAATGATTCACTTCTAATGTTCCCCTTTATTCTTTTGTTTTGTTTGTGAGAATTTCCGTTATAATACATGAGATGGAAAAACAGTCCTGATTCTTCATGAATAGAACTGTATCCGTGGCTCCAGGTAATGAGATCCATCTATGTTCTATAGTACTCAATAATTCGGGTATCTTCATGAATCATCTCATTGAGGTTAGCTGAAGATGCTGATATGTTTTGATAGATGATGCAACTCTCATCATGTTGTGAGTAATAGAAAGCACTTCCAATCCTTTTTATTTTTTTATTCAAACGAAAGCACTAATGCTGAGAACTTTCTGACACCTTTTTCTGTATACTTGTTTGAGGGGCAAGAGTTTGGGAAATAACTTTTGACTTGAAATGAAATTTATGTGTTCGGCATGGATGTTTCAAGAGGAATAGTTTGGAAGACACCTTTAGGCTTTAAAGGAATTTTATAATTTCTTGTCAGCATTAATTCTCCATAATAGTAGTACTTGTTCCTATGAAGATGTTTTCTGCAGACAGATGAAAATCCTCAAATATTCTTCCCCATTGGCAATGACATATATAAATGAGTATTCTTTGTTGTTTGCTAAGCTGGGAGCTCGTGTCTCTAGTTCTTTGTTTCGCCATGTGCATTTGTTAGTCTAACTATTTGTTATTCTCTATTGTTTACTGTAAACAGGGTGTTTCCGTCAGAATTCGAAGGCCCACTGATTACAATCCTTCTTTGGCTGCTGCACTTGGTCCTGGCCATCCAAGCCCTCACCTTAACTTAGCTGCTGCTGGACTCATGCCTGGGTAAGTGGAAGTTGTCTATTTTCCTTCATTGTTGTTGCTGCTGAAATCGTGCCCCTGTTTCATGGTGGCCTAATTTTTGCTTGATTGGTATTAGAAAGGTAAGTTCTATAGCTAATTTTAAGGCCGGAAATATATTGGAGTGAATGATTGGCCGCTAAAGTCCAATATAACCACAAAATGAGTGTCACTGAGATACACATGCTAATTTGCCGTTGTACAAGATTGGAAACGACCACATTAGGCAGAGGGTGCAAGTAAGTAGCTTGCATCGAGAATAAAGTTAGAGATAGTTGCTTGAGATGGTTTGGTCGTATCTTGTGTCAACCTTCAGATGCACTGGTCTATAGATGCAAAACCATGTCGAGTGAATTTGTTATAAAGGGGACGAGATAGACCTAAAATCACATGAACGGAAGTTGTCTTGAAATCCCTATAACCTTTTAAAATGAACTCCTATAACCTCCCTCACTTATGATACTCGACAATGTCAGCATTCCTTTCAATGTCATGCAAACCTAGAGAAAAAGTACTATGGAAGGAAAAGATTTATTTAGACAATACCTTTTAGTTGGGACTATGCCCTATTTTGGGATTTGTTGCTCCCAATTGCACACGCAAGTGTACGTGGTCGCGCAAGTAATATAGTGACTCTTAAAAGAACCGGATTATTGAACCCAAAGGACTTGTCAATTAACTATTTACTAAATTATACTAGTCTAATTATTTATTTAAGAGTGCCAAAAGTGTTTGATTTTTATTTGTAAAGAAAAGAATGCATGAATGAAATAATAAAATTACTTACAGTGATTGGAAAATTCCAGGGCTGCAGCATGCATAGGGTTTCATGTATCACATCTCATGTATGAATTAGCTACGGTTATCAAATTACTGATTTACATGGTTGATTTTATGATCATGGTCTCCCGACCTCTAATTGCCTACTCCAATTAGCTGTCTAACTACATCGTTGAGCAGGGATAAGCAATCCTAATTGGCGAGCATTTATATTTCATCATGTTTTGTAACCAAGCTAGGTGTTCGTCCGGGCGTCTCTCCTAAACACAAATCTAATCAATTTAATGAAAGATCAAGCATTTTGTATCTCTACGGTGATCAAGCACGAAATACTAAAACAAGAATACAAAAGTAATTTAAAGTGATAACCAACATTAATTCAAAACAATTGATGTTCAACAATTACCCGTAGCCACAACCCCAGAACAAGGGTCTTTAGCTACTAATGTCTAAGAAAAGAAGAAGAAAAAAACCCTAAAAAGTATTGACAACTTTATACTTGATGTCCCCATAATAATTATTCTCATGGACTATTTATAGAAATAGAAACCCTAAATAAAATAACTGAGTCCAAAACAAATTGGGAAACCAAACCCAAAAAGGATTCAGTTTCCTAGTTGTGTATTATTCCGCCGCCACTTCCGCCGCCTTCAACTATTTGGAAATGCCTTCACATGAAGCCACGTGGCAGTAAGGCCAATATCAATTTGCTTTCTTTGGTTATCTGTACAATTTGTATAAATATGAATATAATATTCAATTTAATCCATTAAGCTGCCTGCTTGATTTCGTTGTATAATCTTCTATCTTTAATTCGTTTTAGCTCCAAACTTCTTCATCTTTACACCAATTTACTCCTACAAATAAAATGCACTATTTAGCACAATCCATAAAATTCATGCTAAAAAAAGACAAATAAAAATACTAAATGTGAGACAAATAATGATTAAAATATATATTTTTGGCCTCACATTAGGATTTTTCTTGGGAGGGGAAGTGGATCGAAGATGGGAGCATACATATGCTAAGTTACTTGGACTCAGCAAAATCGGTGCCGCACCCGTGTTGACATGACACTGACACGGGTAAGGGTGTGGGATCTGTATCGGATCCGGTCAAACTAGATCGGGTGTGTCGACCAACAATTCAGAGAAGAAAATTGAAAATTTTGATATCTCAAAGCAAATATTTGGATAGATCGGAAATAAATACCTTCAATTTTTCTGTTGTATAGTGATTTATACTAGTCCTTTGTGTCCTTCGAAGGTTTTTTCTTGATAAATTAGAGTGATGTACCGTACCAAAGCTCTCGTGCTAAGCACACATTGGTGTATGAATTTGTGAGAGAGGAGATGTGTCCCGTTTTGGAACTGAACTAGGGTTCTTCATTGTTTTGTTTCTCTGGCTGCTTCATTTTATGCATGATTGGAGAAGAGGGGAACGTGGGGGTTTGGAGAAATAGGATGTGGGTCGGGTCGGTCATGGTTTGGGCCAGATTTGGTTTTGAACATTGGGCTAAATTTGGCTGAATATTTGGACATGGAAGATGGTCCATAACATGAGTGAGACCAGGTCCCTTGGAGTCTTCTTATCAAAAATAAAATCAAAATTAGAGTATTATTTAAATGAAAAATAATTTTCGATTTAAATTAGAGTATTATTTAATCATAATTAGACCAGGTCCCTTCGACGGTACATTATAAGTTTTCCATAGTGTCTCATATTTATGTATATTTTTAGATTTTTAGTTTTTTTTTTGCCGAGTCCCCGCACCCATATTCGTATCTAGATTCATATCCTGAATCTTAAAAATTAGATCATGAAGGATCCGACATGCGGATCCACACCCGTGTTGGACTCCCGCACCGAGTCCGAGCAACTTAGTACAGATGCACACCAAGCACCCTTACACTGAGAAATTATGATTCTTACAATTGCAGTGCTTTGTTGTCTTCTATTTTGGGAGACTATTTTGTGTATGGTTTTTGTTCTAACAAATAATGTTATTCTTTTCCTCTTAAGTTCTTTCTTACCCTGCCAAGCTGTTTCCTTTTTTGTTTTTGTCTTCATGTGCATATTTTTCTCATCAGAGCAACTGGGGATGCGGAGGACCAAGATCGTATTTTTATTGGTGGATTGCCATACCTTTTTACTGAGGTGCAGATAAAAGAATTACTGGAGTCTTTCGGGTACACAAATCTTTATTAGATGGCCATTATCACTAAGTTTCAGAATTTTACTGGAGCTCTAATGTACTGAATGTTGTCTAGTGCAGACCTTTGCGTAGATTTGAGGTGGTGAAGGATAGAGACACAGGAAACTCTAAAGGTTATGGTTTCTGCACATATCAGGTGATTAAGTTGATATCTAAGTTTATTCTTGCCTTAGACTTTTTAGATGTAGAAAATGTTCCAACTCTTTCCATATCAAGATTGATTTTTGAAAGCTAATTAATTAGACGTGTTTCTTCTTTTGATCTTCATTTTTGAACCGTAAATATCGTTCCATAATTTGATTATTTACTTGTTATTACTAATTTGATCCCATGCTTTTCAGGCTGAAAATCTGCTATTTTTGAAAGTGTTGGCTTTATAGTTTATGTGCATCATTTATATTCTTGTAAAAGCAAGATCACATACTCTTCCTCTCAATTACTTGATTGAGTTGATCCTATGGTTTGAGATTGAGAGCTTGCTGATTGATGTCTAGGGTTTATAGTTTTGCCTTTTAGGCTCAAATATTTTTGTTGTATTGCTTCCTTTTATTTCGTTGATACTTCAAATTTATTTTTTAATACTGCATCAAGCATTGTCATATACTTCACTTTTTTGTTGGTACTTCAGATGTCTGGTTTATAATTTTGCCTTTCAGGCTCAAATATTTTTCTTTTATTGCTTCTTTTTGTTTTTGTTGATACTTAAAACTTTTTTTTAAAATGCATCAAACATTGTGTTTCTCTATGGTTTTTCACTTCTTCCGTATTACTCCACTTATCAGTTAATGTGGTACCTCAGACTCTCAATCATCTACTTCCCCTGCAGCCTCCACTTCAGTTCCACATTATGGGATCTCATAGATACCTGGGCTGATCCTACAGCCCAACTCTGCTTCCTTACTGCAGCATATCAGCCATTTGCAGATAATTTGCTTTATCTCTCTCCATTCTTCCTATTCTTGATATTCTCATTATTCCTCCCGTCATAGTTTACTGAAGATGTTGCTGATAAGAAAAAGTTCACTGAAGATGTCAATCTGTTTAGTTAAAATTTACAAATGAGGCCTCCAATTTTTTTAGATTTCCGAGAATAGATAGAATTTTGTTCTCCTTGCCAGCACATTTCTCCGTCCAGCCTCTTTCTACATTGATTAATAGGATATGGTCTCATCTTCATGCCAGTTGAGTAAAATGCTCAAAAGTTTTTCAAATCTGCAGAGGTTTCGCTGAGTCAACACTGAATTGTCCTCTGTTTATTATAGATCTCGATTTTTCACCTCCTTTAAATAAAATGCTATTGCTTCTTGATAATGCTGAAGAAGGTTCTACGTTATAATGGGTAGCTGACCAACTCTTACTTGCTTCAGAATCCATTGGATACAGACATGGCTTGTGCTTCTTTAAATGGCTTAAAAATGGGTGACAAGACACTGACGGTTCGACGCGCTACCTCTAGGTATGTTCTCATCTAGTTTGTAGGAAATCTAATGATTGAAGACTGGCAATATGTGAGGCTATGCAAAATTTTGGCCTGCAGTAATGTAATCCGGATTTCATCTCCTAAACTTTTTTTTTCTATGAAATATTGCTTTTGAAATTTTCTGCAAGTCTTGCATTACCTCTTTGTTTGTGTCTTAGTTGAATGAATTTGTAATGGCTTCTTTGTCGTACATTTATTCCTGCGTAGCATCTGAAGCAATCATTTATAGTAACAAATCAATTTTTCTAAACTGAACTCGTCTGATTGCTTACTTTTGTGTTCAAACATCATCCGGATCTACACTGTGTACATTGCCAGATTATTATGTTTTTGAGGTTCATGTTTAAGTGTTGACCTTCCTGTGAGATGAAATATGGAAGTACATTATGCTACCAAAGAAACATGTGTCTTCAACGTATTTGGATAGTCTGAGATGTTGTTATGTCAATTTTGTCAATCTTTGGGAAGAGCGTACCAACTGATAATTCAGAATCAAATTTTGTTTATTTTTTCAGTAAAGATTCTTGTGCTTTTAGAAACAAATGCCTTGCATGCTCTCTTCGTCCATCTCAAAAAGTAGAATTTGTAAACTGCTTTGAACTTAACAATGTTCAGCAGCCAAGTAAACTTTTGAATGATGATTAACTTCTTTCCCTATACCGACTATATCGTCCATATGCTGCTGAAGGGGTGTTTGGTTTCTGGGAACCACACTTCTTGTTTGGATTTTGGAAAGGGCTATTCTGTATTTAACCCTCCATGGTAATTTACTGTGCTCTTTTATGACTTATTTCCGATCATGTTTACAGTAGTGGGCAGGTGAAATCTGAACAGGAGTGTATATTAGCTCAGGCAAGGCAGCACATAGCTATGCAGGTTGAATACTTTCTACTGTATTAACTTATTATTCTAAATACTCCCTTTGTCCCAAAAGTTTCGACATTTTTCACTTCCTGAGTTTTGAGCTAAGTGAACTTTGACTAACATTTTAGAATAATGTTCATGTGCAGTTTGATATGTGCGAATTGCAATTTGTAGTACTTTTTGTGAAACTTCTAATGTCTAATTTTAATTCAATATAATAAATAAAATTGATCTGATCTAACTCCTAAAATTGGTCAAATTGACCTCAATAAGCTAAAGGTGACTGGGACGCAGTGTGCATTTTCCCTTAATTTTGAATGCTGAAGATTACGGTGCTTGCTTGCAGAAAATGGCTTTTGAAGCTAGTGGTATGACTATTCCTGGTACCGAGATAGGGCCTGTTGTGACTGCTGAAATTCCAACCAAGGTCTTATGCTTAACTGAGGTATTTGCTAGTCTGGGAAAGGTTATAGAACTTATATTTAAAGACAATGGTAAAATACTGTAGTAATGCTAATGAGTTATCTTCCTCTGAATATTTGAAGGTGATCACCCCTCAAGAATTATTTGACGATGTAGAGTATGGAGAAATTTTGGAAGACATGAAAGAAGAAGGCCAAAAATTTGGTAACTGCAGCTTCTCATTTCAATCTGTTTCCCGTGTTCACATTGAAATTGTTTCTATTCAAAAAAAGATGATTGAACATGAGACACTTTTAAATTGATTTATTATGAGGCCGCTTTAAATAACCGCAGTAGTACCAGGGAGGGTTATCTTCTCTTTGATAACTCGTAAAAACGACCAAAAGCTCTAGTATGATGTTTGATTTCTCACCTCCATAATTGGATGAACCAATGATTTAAGACTTAAATGAAGAAGAGATTAAGGGAAAAAAGGTAACTGGATTTATAATAGTTTTTGGTTCTATGGGCAAAACATTTTTGAATAGATGATAAAAGATTGGGTACCTTTGTAGAACAATATGCTTCAACTGTTCGTGTTTGAACTTTCAGCCATGAATTTTGTCTTGCAAGCTGCTCTATAAAGTCGATTTCACTCACAGGACTACCCACTGTTTTTTCCCTCATAAGTCTCTGCTACTTACATAACATGGGCCTTTGACGTGTTCCCCCATTTATGTGGATTCTTATCTTTCAATTTGTTAAAATTTCCTAATATATTGTGCATCCTTTTTTGTTTTGGGTTTTCCTTTTATGTGTGCTACTCAATCTGTACAATTAAGTATTTGATAAGTCAGTATCGTATTTCCTTTGGCTGAATTATAGGTGACTTGATTGATGTTGTTATTCCTCGGCCAGAACCTGATCAAAAAATGGTGGATGGTTTTGGGAAGGTAATAATGTTGTCATTTTTACGTGTCTAACCTTTAGGAATTAATTCAATTTTGTTATGCTGAGCATTTGTTGTATCCGTGCTGTGTGTTCTGCAAATACTTTTTATTGTTCAATTGAGCAATGAAACCTGTACAACTTTGCTGCCATAGATAGCCCATGGTCACTTGCTGGTTGACATTGGTAAAAATAAAGTGCTCTGTTACTAAAAGTTATCGCTTATTTTCCTTTTTACTGTTTGATTCTAGATTTTGAGATCATCATAGAATTACCAGTTTAGGCAATTTTTGAATGAAGATGTGATGCATAAGCATTTTTAGGTTTTTCTTTCCTCATCTGTCTCTTATATGTTTTAATCCTCAACATTTTGCTGCACAGAGAATTGAAACGACTCATTATTTAATCCTCATTAAAAATGCACACAAAATGTAGCATGACTATCAAATGATCATTTTGCTAGTAATGTACATCTTGATAGTTCCCCCTGCATGGGTGTTATATATAGCCATAAATCAATAGTCAGGATAATACGCAACAATTATAGGAGTCTTTTTCGATCTTGATTCCCCTCTCCTTTCAGATGGTTTTGTGTTTCAAATTGCAGGTATTTCTTGAGTACTCTGACACTATCGGTTGCACTAAAGCAAAGGCAGCACTTGGTGGCAGGAAATTTGGAGGGAATACTGCTGTTGCCATTTTTTATCCTGAAGACAAATACTACAAGAAGGATTATGCCTCTTAGGTTTCTGAATATCTTCCATGTTTATATAGTCTTGTATAGTTTTAGTGCTTGTAATCATCCATTTAGCTACGGTCAAGGCTGTTTGATAATTTTTTCTTCTATCACAATTGAAATGCTAACCTACCCATGGTGGGTTGTTTGAGCTCTTTGATATAGTCTCTCTATTAGGAGAAGTTTTTCATGTTTCAAACTACTGTAATGACCAGATTTTAGATGGTACCAGATTTAATATCAATATAATTCTCAATACTACTAACATATAAGCCTTGTTCAACTACTAGTTGATACCAACTTATAGATTTCTTCATGTGATTTTAAATCTATCTGATTTTAGCGTATTCAATTATCATATAACTCACCTATAGATTGGTGCATGTAGATGTTTAATATGACATAATCATATCGCCTTTTTAGACACTTTAATCTAATTTTTATTCTCTTTTGGGTTACTTATACCTTATGTTGGATACAATCACTTCTAGTACTACTAATACTTTTCAATTTTATTCGATTACACATTTATCTAAACATTCACATTTCAATGATAAGTCATTTATTAATTAGTTGAGGTTTAAATGTGTCAATATTCATTTCAATCTAAGTACTAATGTTAACATAACACGAAGAGCAAGAGAGTGAATGAATAATCAGATCTCTTTCTCATTTTCTATTTAAGACAACATAAAAGTTAAAACTACAAAAGGAAAAAAATATAAAATTAAAAGTAGAGATTCAAGAACGTGAAGAAATGCCAAAAGGGAGTATATAGTAAAGTTTTATCCAAAAAGTATGGTTTGCTGATTAGGATTTGCGTCACTGTCAATTCATAGTTTTATAGTTATAGATAAACTTTGACCTATCCTCCAATTTCCCAATTAACCAAGAATTAAATTTACTACATTTGTCATGAATAATCAATTTTAATCCAAGATTTGTTGGGAACTAAAATCCTCAAGCAACCAATGGTCTAATCTAACTTGGCCATTTCATAAGATTAACATATTCTTTTTGTTATCCATCTCAAGTTTTAAAGTGAAAAAGAAAATATTTATTTAATCCAAGAATTGTTGGGAACTACAATCCTCAAACACAACCAATGGTCTAACTCTTGACCATATTATAAGATTAACATATTCTTTATATTATCCACCTCAAGTTTAAAGTGAAAAACAAAAAAATATTTTTTAATCCAAGAAATCTTTATGCACTAAAAATCCTGAAAAATAACCAATGGCCTCACTTGTCCATTTGATTAGGTTCCATGTCATCCACCTCAGGTTAAAAGAGGGGGGAAATGAGTTTTTTTTTATTCTATGGCCCCACTAAAATCCTCAAAAACAATCAATGGCCCCACTTGCCCATTTTTATAAAATTAACTTAACTTTCTCTCCATCTCAAGATTATTAATGGATAATGTTGACACTTTTTGTCTCCTCCAACCCTCTTAGCTATAAATACTCGTCAAATCACATATCATCTCTTATATTTTTTAACAAAGTTTATCACCTTGTTTGTGCTTTCTCACTACCCCAATTTACTTTTTCATTGATTTTGTTTGAGAAGAAAGAAAATGTTGGCAATTTTCAAGAAAAGTGTGGTTGATCCACCAAAGGAGCTGCAGAGCCCAGCCTCTTTGCAATCATCAAACAAGGCTGTTTCCCCTGAAGAGACTATGAAGAATTTCTTAGCTTCAAATTCCAACAATGGGTTTTCCATTGGATTCATGGACAAGGCATTCTTGGCCTATTCCAAACCTCCATCCTCATCAAATGCTCAACAAAGGTGAATCTTTTAAACCCCCCACCAAAAGAAGAAAGAAAGAACCCATGCCTCTGCTATCTTGAGATTTGGCTATATTATTTATGAAATGATCATAAAGATTCAATTTTTCACTAGTAAATGAACAAAAAGATAAAGTGGGATGCTAAATGTTAATGATTATTTCTTGAATTCTTCATTATTATTTTTTGTCATTTTGCTGCTTCTTATGTGTGGTAATAATGAGACAAATGTATAACTTTTTTCTCTTTTCCAGGTTGTTCTGTGGGTTGAATGACATATACTGCATTTTCTTGGGAAGCTTGAACAACTTATGGGCACTAAACAAGCAGTATGGTCTGTCAAAGGGTACCAATGAGGCCATGCTTGTGAGTGAAGCATATCGCACCCTCCGTGACAGAGGCCCATTCCCAGCTCATGAGGTCCTCAAGGGACTTGAGGGTAGCTTTGGCTTTGTGATCTATGATCATAAGGCTGGTAATGTCTTTGTTGCCCTTGTAAGTTCTTTCCTAGTTCTAAAGTTTATCCCCATCAATATGCAATTTTTAATAATGGTAGTTTTCGAGCCCGTTAGTGCTGAGCACCTCAACTATTCATTAGGTACATGTTACCTCCTACCAAACTACGGTTTAGGCAGATAGAAAGAAATGACTTTGGCAGATTTTAACTCTTTCTTGCAGATACAATCACCAAAAGAAAGTGCATTTTCTCTACAAATGTATATAAACAACACTTTCTTACTCTAATTGGAGATGGAATGATGGTGATATCAATCTTGAAAGGAAACATATACAATAGATTATTTATTATATTCTATTAAGACATAATTTACTTTTTTTCTCTTTCATTGAATGTCATGAATGGTGTCTATGTATAGGGTGCTGATGAAACTGCAAAGATGTTCTGGGGAATAGCATCTGATGGATCTGTCATGATCTCTGATAGTGTGGATCATATCAAAGGAAGCTGTCTCAAATCATTTGCTCCCTTCCCAAGTGGTATGTAGCTCAAATTGGACCAATGCTTAACGCAAATTGTCTTTATCTTTTCCAGTTACACTTGACAGGAGGTTGATGGGATACAACTTCTCCTTTTAATGAGAAAAACGCATTGAAAAAAAAAATTGATTTTTGATGAGATGGATATCTTGGCAGGGTGCATGTACCACAGTGAAAGTGGATTGAAGAGCTTTGAGCATCCAAGTTACAAGATGAAAGCAATGCCAAGAGTGGATAGTGAAGGAGCCATGTGTGGAGCTTGCTTCAAAGTTGATGTCTACTCCAAGGTGAATAGCATGCCAAGAGTTGGAAGTTCTGCCAACTGGGCTAATTGGGGCCAGCAGGCTTAGGTTCATTTGGACCTCATTTTAACTAACTACAATATAAAGAAGAAAAGAAAAAAGTACTTTATCTTTGTCTTCATTCTTGTTGTTATTTTCTGTTTCCCTGTTGTATTTCAATAAGCCTCCTGCATCTTCCATAAGGGCCTCAGCTTTGTAAATTTCACATGAGGTTCCAACATGAGAAGATTGTTGAGTTTCCCTTTTTGTTTGTTTGTTTAGTTCCTAAGTGTTGAAAAAGTAATGAGCAATTAGAACAATCTATAGTTATTTGTAATGACAATTAAGATGCAATGACCATGTAGTTGTTTTCTTCACAAAATTTGTGCTAAACCCCTTTAAGTTTCTGTAAATATTGAGCCCCATCCCTCATCCCTAAAATAATTTATTTCAACCACTATGAAATTATCCAGAGATAGATGGTTGGCTACTCACTAACATGAGTGAACAATTTGAATTTGAAGCTTACAAAGGAGGATGCACAGAAAGCTGAACAGGTCATCTCATCTATGTCATCAGATGAGTTGGAAAGAATGGTGAGATGGGCAGCAAGGATTCAAACAGGAATACAAGTTCTCAAGATTACCAAAGATTTTGTCATGGCAAATCCTGGCATGAGCTTGGCACTTTTTGTGCCCATTTTAGCAGTCTTCCTTCACCTGTTTGGCTACATCTGAGCTTTTTCTGTTCTTTTATATTTTCTTGGCATGTTAGGAAAATTCATTCATTTTTTCTTATCAGTTAATAAAATTCTATACAGAACAGCACTAAATAGTGCTGGATATGTACAATATAGCATTACAAGAAACTCATACTCCTTAACTATTCTTGCTAGGACTTGAAGAGATCTATTTCAGCATCATAAACAATATACTTTCTACACCAAAAAGTTAAGCTGTGATCATGTCTAGATCTCTTTTGATTTGTTACCTTTTGATAGAAATCTGTATCCGAAACCTGCTAGCCTGACTTACCTGGATTCGTGCTGGTAGGCCTACTAAGAGAGTGAAGTGCTCCCTCTTAGAAATTCTCCATTCCTAGTACTGAACTGTTACCAAGTCCTCTCATTCCTAGACACAATGATAGCTACTTGGTAGTCTTTGGGAAGACCCAGTTCAAGATAAAAATGCAAAGAAACCTTTCATATATGTATTTGCAACTGAATGTAGCAGAAATAGATAATTTTTATCTTCTGTATTTCGAATGTGTATCATTATCTTAAACTAAGATACCTTTTACATCCCAAGTTTTTAATGAAAATCTCACCCTCATTTGACTTAAAGAACTGCTGGTTCAACTGTAACTACTGGATAAGGAACCAAGATGGTGTAATATTAATCATGTGCTAGATATACACTTGGGTTTATTCTCATTTGTTATATAACATTTAGTAATGGAATCTGCAATGTGGATCTAAATAGTGCTTTATGGACCATGATTCAGGCTGCATATCTTATTTCATTTCTCATAATCCTAATCTTGAACAAACTTTCAGATTTAGTATTCTTGGTTCTATTTTGAAACCTCGTATTCTTCAATCACTTAGATGGTGGTTTCAGGTGAACGAGAAAGGAAGAAAAGAAATCATAACAGCTAGACCAACCAAATATTCATGTTCTATGTTTTTTTTGAGTATGTCACCATTTGTATGTGTGTAGGTGTGGGGGGTGCGTGCTGCAAAATAGAAACTCATTTGTTATCAATGAATGTTGAATAAGTAAGACTTAAAATGGTTCAACAAATATAGGCCTATGCTCATTCCCAAATAGGCTATTTTCAAGCCACTCTTGTATTTTAATTATGTCAGAGTTTTGTGAATCTGTACAATGATTCCATTATTTGCCATATACTGCTGTTGTTCTCGGTAAACTCTTTTTTAAAAATCATTAGCTGATAATCCACATATCCATACAGCTCAAGAAGCTTCAAAGTAGGTATATCATCAATCTAAATACTTCTCAGCAAGCTCTTCTAACTCTTTTGGTGACAGATCCAGAAGCTGAGGTTGGGTCTGAGCTTCGAGCTTGAGGGGAGAATTAGTCTGAATAGAGCATACTGGTGAGTCTCACACTTGTTCCATCAAAAACTCTGGTGTTTCAGATATTTCTTTTAAATATTTTTCACATTTGTATAAACTGCTCTTGGATGCTCCTACTTACTCTGATACTGTTTTTTTTTTCTTGCACTCTGTTTTGAACTGTTAATTAAGTCTTTTAGTATTGCTAGATCTGTCAATGTTATGGAGAATGTCAGTGTTGTATTTTACATGGTACATGATTTCATTTACCCTATGTTCTAAGTTAGAAGGTCAAATGTAATTCCATCATTCAAGCAAAAGCAAAGTACAACGCCAAGTAAACGTTCATATAGATATGCAACTGATCGATCGAAGATATAACTTAAATAATTGTACAACCCCCTAACCTCCACATAAAAAATAAAACTAAAAAAAACTATAAAAAGGATATGAAGATCACATAATGGTTAGCTTGGCAAAGTATCTTTTAAACAAGAGGAGTAGCAAACTCTAGGAGCTCTTTGTTACTCTGAAATACTGACATATCAACTTCTGTCAAAGTGAGTAGTGCATTTATCCCGTCTCCACTTGGGTCATCCATTAAAGTTAAGTTGTTCTTCATTGGATTTTTTGGTGGGGTCACCCTTGTAGGGCTACCCCATCCAAAATCAACCTTATATAGCCCTAAATGGCACAAGCTGGCACATAGATAAAAATCATATTCCATGTCTTATGTGTTCTTACCCGCTGGCTCTAATATGATTTCCATAAGTGAACGTGAGGCTAGCTAATCTCGAAGATGTTGTTTTGCCTTGCGTAGCTGAGCAACGAAGTGGGGCACTTGTATCTCATCTTCTGTCGCTGCTACTGTGTTAAAGAAATGAACACCATTTCCGATGGTGTTTAGAGGCAATGGTGGGTGTAAATTCATTAGATGGCACGATAGAGATTGTTTGAACAAGCCGGAATTATTTGCCTCTGATGCTGCCTTCCACATTTATGAACAAGTGCTGTGGCAACTTCAAATCGAGTTGGATTCTGCACTCCTGGATTCGTTGAAAGTGTGTCCTTGAGTCTGCCCCAACTAGAGGATGAGAAATGGTACATTCTTGACACACATGGTTGATGTTGATCACGTAGAACATCGGGTACAACATATACTGGAGGATCATCCATTAGTAGGAAGAAAAAATTCGCATCAAACTGAGGAGATGGTTTGAAATCTGACTCTCGAGTTATAGCAGCCCAATCATTCAGGAACTTAGAGATACTCAACAATCTTATGTGATATGCATACACTGACTGCTGTTCCACCACAATCGAAATGGCTTAATTGGACCACTAGTAGCCTTCTGTCGTTGAATGAACTAGGAGTCCTCCAAGGCAAGTCTTGTGAGTACTAAATCTGTAGCATGGTTGAGAAGTTCAGACATTGGACGACTGACTCAGACATTTAAATACTCCGCACCTATGACATTGCAATCAACATAGGAGCATTTATCATCCATGATTAATCTTCCGGCAAAGGGATAATAAAAGGCTAATACTTTGAATGGGAGTTTTCAAGAATCTGGCTTTACATTGTTTGCTGCAGGTTTGGAGTATAAGACGGCCATTGGAGCGTATGCAGGAGTAGCCATGTGATCACTGAGAGAGAAGATTGTGACGTATACGTGAAGCAGGGGTGGGAGAGGAGGGCTTGATGATCTTTTGTGAAATAATCGTCGATAACACCATTTCTGTGAGCACAGGTCAGGTCCTTCGAAAGTACTAGTTTGTAAGTCTTAAGGTTTAAATTCCTGCAGTATAATGTGGAAGGAAGATAGTAACGGTTAATAATTATATTACATGACTTGTATGATCTATGCATTCTCTCGTGTTGTAAAAGTAATTGTTAAGCGGGTCAAGATGAGTATGTTTAAATTAATAGGATCAATAATTGTACAAGAAGGTTGACTTCATAAATACTTTAGATTATATCATTTGATGCACTTCCATCTCATTCTTTAAGTACCAACAGGAAGTTTTATATATAATTTCATTCCAAGTTGACATTGAGACTGTTTTGACTAGTGATATAAATATCACAGCTGTGGCTAATAATACTACATTGTTTTTTAATTCAATGATCCCCAATTTAGATGTTCCTCTACATATGGAAATAGTGTCTTCCTCGTTTTCCAAAAGCTATCAATTTACTGTAAGAACTTCGATAAAACTCATTCGATCTTCTATAGTGACTTCCGGACCATTCCATTCATCGTCTTCGAACTCCACCGACTGCTACTCGCCAGATGCTCCTATTTCTTATTCCTTATGAACGATCCGTTCTTGCATCTGTGAACATCTTTTATAACTAGTTGTAGCGTCAGCAACAGTGGGTGTATCTATATAGGAGTTCAAGCAATCTTTAAATTTTGGTTATGTAGCTTATGCTACAAATTTAGGGCTCGTTTGGTGTGAGGTATAATAACAAATAGTCCCGGGATTAAATTATAGTACCGCTTATTTTGTTGTTTGGTTGGCAAGTTCGGGATAACTTATCCCGGGATTAATAATTAGTACCGGGATAAGTTATCCCTCTCCTTGGGTGGTATAGTAATCCCGGGATAAATTATCCCGGGATAAAATAGGTAAATGACAAAAATGTCTCTTTCAACCCTTTTGTTATATCACTTTTTACATTAATGAAGGGCATTTTTGTAAACAAATAAATTGTTCTTAAAATTTATTATTTTGAATACAACAAACCAAACACTCAATAAAAAATAATCCCAACACAACTTATCCCATCATAACTAATCCCAACATAACTTATCCCAACATAACTTATCCCATCATAACTCATTTTCAAACCAAACGACCCCTAATTGTTTTATTTAGGAGGTCAACTTAAACTGTAACACCCCTTTATCCTTCCCCATTATAAATCATGGTTTTTAATTAAGGAAACAGAAATATCTACGTACTGTTAAAAGATTGAATAAACGGGACAGAAAACTACGATTAGAACCAGAGGCCATCTTAATTAGTTCAAATTTTTTATTTTCCCTTCCAAGCTTCTTTGTTTATGTAACTGAAGATAGTTAAGCAAAGCACATGATTTACAATTTCAGTCATCATTCATACCATCTGGGTTATTCACAATTCATGCATCAATAAAATTTCAAAAAGATAAATAAAACCCTTCCCCACCTTTGGCTTGCAAAAATTCCACCCCATGGCACTTAAGATTTTACTTATAAATAGATGGAATCGGTTTTAATCAACGAGAAAAACTGAAGAGAAGACCGCACAAAGAAATCGAGCATAAACAAGACGCAGTCTAAGAAACTCAACCAGAAACTATTGCAATATCTGAGCTAGTAGAGACTCAATACAATATGGCACAAGTATAACCAGCAGGACAGTGAAACACTTGTATAGGACTTTGAACGCAAAGCAAGCCAAGGCAACCCCCCAAACCTTCCCACTCATTTATTAAGCCCATGTAATAACAACTACCGCAGCAACCATAGTCACCAGAAATAACGGGGGGGGGGGGGGGGAGAGAGAGAGAGATAGGCATTTCAGTTGAGCAAATCTGATTACTTGACGACTACTTGGAGCAAACGGATTGCCCTCATATAAACAACAAATGTGCCAATATTATACACAACTACAACCCCAGAAAAGCTCTGGTTTGGGAAGAGAACCTAATATATCCAAGTGAGGATTCTTTCTTAGTTTCCTAAATTTGATGTATATAGTAGCTATGGAGTATGCCCATTTCCAGAAACTGGGTTTCGATCATCTTGACTTCTTTCCGAAACTTTTCTCGGTATAACAGAGATAGTAAGATCAAACCACATACCAATTACCCAACTTCAGGACCAGCCTCACTAGTCACACTGGATCTTTAAGATATAGTACATGACCAGAGTGACAAATCCACAATAAGCTGGCAGAGTCCAAGGTGTTTGTCTCCATGTGCTGAACCATTGCTGTTCACAAAAGTTGGAAGAACCACTGTTAGTGAACTACTCCCAATGCTCTATACAACTCTAACCCAAGTCCCACCACACATGGGACAGCCACATGCCCACCGGCTGATCCACCATACTTCCTTCTCATGTTGATTGGCAGAAGGGTTGCCACCTGGTGAAGCAAAAGCTGAAGTCTGTCTCAAACATCTTATGCACTGCAAGAAAAGTCAACACTGTAAGTTGAGAACTAAACCGAGACTATGATCAAAATTTCCTGTTGAGCTACTCCATATCAATGAGGTCTTGACATTGCAGCAATGAAAATTATAGGAATAAGACTATGTTTACAAACCATCTGCTCTTAAATAGAAAAAAACTAAATATATTGAAAGTAATGCCAAGTGCAATTAAAACTAAATCTGGACAAAGAATAGGGTTCGAGTGAAGCTTTCTTTGTTTTGCTTTACCCAAAATATATCATTGGGTGGATGTTACAACACAGTGATTGACTAATGACTATTTCATCGGAAAAGCCAAGGACCGATCAGCAAAATAACACGTAATGTGGCCTACAGACTAACTTCCATTAACTGATCAACATTAAGTAGATTCAACACCAACATACAAGTTGATCTCTGCAGCATTAAATATATGCACCTATGAAAATCTAATACTAGATTGTATACATGTGAGTGTCGTACATGGAGGGTAAAAAACTGAAATATAACAATTATCATTTGTTAATGAACAATAAAACCTTTTGATCTTAATAAACCTAACTTTTTAAAATCACTCACCATAAAAAGATTTAACATTTGGAAATCACAAATAAACTTTTATGCAACACTGGTAGCAAATAAAACATTTAGGACATAAAAATACCTCCCAACTCAAATGCACAATGAAGAGAGCAAATTTCCCTAGACATTTTCTGGAAATGAAATGAAAGTCATGTGATACGTAGACATATGGGAAACTAAAATACCACAACACCAAAACATTAATCAATGAGGCTTTCAGAGGAAGGAATTAAAGCAATTTCAAATAATATCTTCTTATAATTACAACAAGAAAAGTATGTCGACTTTATCCAAGTTAATTTGTGCATAATAACATTAGGATTGACTTCTGTTGTTCACGGGTTAGGGACACTAACCTAGCTATCTCTCTCCAATACAATCCAACTTGCTTAATTATAACATTATGCCTTCATGCAAAGAGATGCCATAGAAAATGAATAAAAGCAAAAAAATGAATCTAGGAGAATAAATAGAGATTCAAAAGTTAGGCAAACCTTGTACCAAACCCCTTCAAGACCAGTCTTCCAAACAGCTGTCACAACATCTCGTCGAGATCCCATTATACCAAGATATGCACCCAGCCCCACTGAAGTGTTCAGCCCAAAAGCAGCATCTCTTTCAGACATCCTGCGTTTCCTAGGCCACAAACCATGAGCTCCATAATATACATCACAATTTTCTAATGAGCTGTGCTGTGTCAAATCCCTTGATGGGCTAAGCTTAGAATTGTCATCCATATCTTCTGAATCAGACCAAGGTCCACCAAACATATTTCTCCTGTGCCATTCCTCAGCAGGTGGATGGAGTTCTAACTCACGCAATAGCAGCCCTGCAGCATCTGCACCTCTAGGCCTAGGCATATTCTGCAAGAAAGGGGAATGAGATAAGTGTCTAAGAATTATGGGGATTTCTACCCATCCCTACATGAGTTGTCTTTTTCAATTTGTTTGCTATTCTTTTTCCTGTTAAGGAGGTTTGAAGTACCAAAAGTGGCCCAATGAGCTCAACAAATATAAACAGCTGAACTCAGCCCACCCAACAAACATTTTTCTTTCATGTCTTATTTTCTTGTAGTGCACATAATTAAAAAAGGATGACCGATATGGGGTTTATGAATGTTAGGAAGGAGCTCCAAATGATATATTTAGCATTACAGCTATAAACTTTTAAGTTAGATGAAAAGATCTCAAGAAATATTCACTCTTACATGCATTGCACACATAACTCTACAGATAGAACTAACAACAGTAGAACTACCTGCATGTGAGGTCCGAGGGAAGCTTCAACTACTTCCGGCAATACAGTATAGTTCCCATCAATATAATGAAGGCGGACCTGAATGTTGTTGCTCCCAACCTGAGAAACTGGCAGCGGATGTACCAAACCAGCAGTCCGGCGACAAAGATCCATCAGAATAAGAAAAAGGACCTTCACCTGCAATATAATATCAAATTAATCAATATTCTATCCACCTTTTTTTTTTTTTTTTGAGAAGGTAACGAATTGTATTATAAACCAGTACTTATGTAGTACTGAAAGCCCCTTTACAAAAAACATATGAAAATCTAGGAACAAAACAGCAAGCCTAGCATGATTCTAATATTTCTAGGATTGCTTCTGCATCTACAGGGGAACTCTTTGTACACTAAAAACATAATAACCCATCTTCCCAGATATCAATAGCCATCCAAATCCATGTTTCACTACTTCATTACCTTCTGCAACAATTTTTTTTTAAAACTTTCTTACAAGGGCTTCCTTTCATCAATATGAAACTTTACATCCACAAAACGTATGGCCTTAACTAATCAACAACTTCGAAGATAAGTATGCATACTGATGAGCCATTTCATAATTCCTCGACAACAACCAACAATCTAGAAAAAAATGCCTAAATATCAATTATTAGATAGCAGTACAAGACTACAAGGAGGAGCTCAATTTTTTGTTGATTCAAAACTCTCAAAGAGATGCTTACATTAGCAATTAAAAAATTGAGTTGTCAGAGTGATCAACCAAACTGATAAAAAGTTTCTCCTTCACTACCATAACCATTCAAAAATCAGAGGAAGAGATAAAGTAAAGGGACAAAAAAATTAAATTCATTCTTGAGCTCTCATCATTTTCTAGCTTGCCCATAGTTGTTGCTTTCATGACTTAGATAGCTCAAGATTTCTTGTTCAGATTCTTAGCCAGTTCCTTTTGGCTTCTTACCTCAATATCCAGAACTAGCTTTTTCCTCTTCATGAACTGATATAATCACTAAAAGTTTCTCAAATATTCTCATTCTGATAATTCGTATCTGCTGCTGAACCATAGTGGTTCTTTATTCCTGTCCATTTATCTCTCAGACAGGACAATTGAATGATACATTTAGAGGTAACATGGACCTCCTCACCTGAATAACCAGCCTGCTTGGCAGTATCATAACAAGAATAAGTTTCCAACCAGCTTGACAGAACAGTGGAACAATCCATCTAGAGAATATAAAAAATCCTGTTTGACAGAGACTTCCCCATCTGGACAGCCTGGCTGTCTCATAACAAGTAACCAACCAACTATGTCTCTTGAAATTGTCATGTTACACCTTTCCATGACTTCAAGAATTTATTTCCCCTGCATGTTCCTAATCTGATTTGAAAGTGAACTTTGCAATCTCATTACACAGCATATCATGGCGTTTAATGTTTGAATCTGCTATTCATTGATTGAAATTTCTTCTACTCCTTGGTGCAATTAATTGGACAGTGATAAGTTGGCCATTTTGCCAACTTATGCTACTTTTTAATGATAAATTCATTCCCATTTGCAAGATTAATGGACTAATAATGGTTTGGATGACATAATTCCATGTTTTTGGGAGCCTTTGAAGAGAATAAGGATTAGAATAGCTTTGAATACTTGAGAAAATTGGACATGAAGACCAAAAGTTGAAGAAAAATTGGCTAAAAGAGCAAAGGGAAAAATCTGAGTAGGCCGCATAGCTCACCCATGTAGTTGGCCTCACCCACGCAGCCAAAGAAAAAAAAATAGCTCCTGGAAGTATCCAGGCAGCTGGGCGAGAAGGGTGTTTTTGCCATACTTTTTTTGAGAAATGTATCTTAACAGTGAGGAATATATCTTAACAATTCTTTTGTTTTCAACAGTGAGGAATATATCTTAGTTTCATTAGTCTGCTGCCCCTCATAATGCACCAAATTCTGAGACTCGGATACCACTAGGAGTCTCCTGCTATTCCGAAACCACCAATTTGGTGCTACATGGAAATTGAGAATTATTCTAAAATGGAGTGATAAAAGTATAGCAATCCAAAACAAAGAACAGTTCCAGGAAAAACAAGAGCAACTGGTTAAGTAATAGATTACAAAGTTTACCTCCTCATATGTGTATCCTTGACCAGCATTTCCAGAACCAATCCTAGACCGTTTAGATGGACCTTCTTCAGACCCCTTTGCTCCTGTCCCAACCTGACCACCTAGCATTGGTTTTGCACCAGAGTTGGAATCTTCTGCTTTTCCTGGAATACTGGGCTGAGGTTTTTGCATTGAAGAATCAGCATTCCTTTGAGCAGCCCCCATAAAACGCGGTAACTGTGTTCCACGGAAGAAAAAACAGAAATGCAGAAGTTGACATAGCCGATGAAGAAAATGGCAGTCCCCTATAAGTCTAACAGCAGGAGTTCCAGGGAAAGTGCCTGTGTTGATACTTATGGGCATAAATGTAGAAGGACCAGTGATGGGGTTTGGGGCTGAACTAGGAACACTGTCGGCTGTACTGCTAATTTTTGCTATAGCTCCTTGTACCCAAGCTTGCATCTGAGTGCTCCCAGCGGAACTTGCAGTACCACCCTGAGCACCTGAAAAGAAGAGGCCCCTGGTTTAGCTCAGAGAGGGAAAGTGGATTCTTGGATCCAGGAAGGGATATCCCTTAACAGCACATAACAGAGAGAAGCAAACAAACTAACCCTGGGAAGTGGCAGGAGATGAAGCACTTTGAGTAGGACTAGTCACCATACTCCTACTCCCACCTGTACCTGCAGTAACAGCATGACTAGCCAATGTACGGCAGAAACTTGCATAGCGCCGCAAGCGCGTGATGAAATGAGAGGCCAGATCCAGTATTGCATCTACATATGCCTGAATTAAATCATCCCAATACTTGAGAAACTCAAACACTGAACGCAGAAATAGACGTCTTTGGTTACACATACAGAAAGGTGATGATCACCAAGACATCTATCCATTTGCGGGAAACCAGTGGGTGGAGAAGGTACATCGGACAAGTGTAAGAAAATACCTGGATACTTGGCACAAGTGATGGTTCAACAGCCATCGCCTCAGGATCAATACCAAACAGTGTCTCACTAGAAGCTTGCCATGGCTCTGGAACCAATGCTGACGGGTTTGTTAAAGCTGATTCGATTCCCTTGCCAAGCATATCTAGCAACAATCTTGCTTGCATGTCAAGCACCATTGCCCGGACTTCTTGAGCATTTGTACCTTCTAGAAGCCTGCATTTTATCCTGTCTAGACTCTGCATTATATGGATGAGATATATCAACACTCAACGATATCCAAGAACAGGAAAACTCATCATACATTCCTGAGAATGAACTTTGATGAAATCATGAAATAAACAAACAGTTTTAAAATTCAAGAACTACTTGTATGTATGTGCGCACAGATTGAATGATAGAAAAACATGATCCAATATCTGACAGAAAATGACACACACACACACACAAACACAATCTTCCACACAACAGACTATTAGACTAGTATATGATCGAGAGAAACAAAAAATAGTTACATTGCACATCTATCCGAAGGACTTCACTACAATTGCATCAGGTTCAGGCGTTCATTGTGTCATCTCTAAAAGATAAACATTAATAATTGTGGCTAGAAATTGGAAGAAGAAAAGAAAGACCAGTCTTGATGGATCATTTTATCACATAAATTTTGTAACAATTGAATGCTTCTATGTCCTTCCACAAGAACTGTATAAACTTTGATGCAATATGCAATTCGTCCTATTCAAATGTAACATTATACATTAAATGTTCATTTTTCATTTAGGTGATCAAAAGCGCAGAAAGAATAAGTTATTTTCTCACAATTAGACATCATCAGGCAGTGTCCTTGTTGCAAAAGCAATCATTTTTCCTTACTTCACATTCTCATTTCTATGTTGTTTTGACTACTCAGAATAACATCTCTTCTCAATTGAGCAATCATAATCTTGATCTTACTTCAAATTTCTGGATTTTGTTATCCAAGTTTATAGTTCAGTTACCATCTATAGGTTTTCTTTTATGGAGGGGAGGGCTCAGGAAGAGAACCCTACCCCCCTCTTTCGAACCTAATCTTTATTGATTAATAAGACTTCCACAGATTGATTTAGTAACTTTAAACGATGGGTTTCATTACAAAAAATTGTCTCCATCTTAGTCATGACAAGCTTCTGCAGCGAGAAAAGGATAAGTAACTTGATCACACTGTTCATTCAATAAGTAAGAATCACGTCTTTAGTATATCCCAGCCTACAACAACAACAATATACCCAGTGTCCACAGAGTGGGGTCTAGGGAGGGTAGAGTGTATGCAGAGTCGTAGACCTTACCTCTACCTCAGAGACGAGTATAATCCAACCTAATAAGTATAATATTGTAATCGAAGTGTTGTATAATTCATATGTTAAATTAAGCAAATATGATGCTCATGCTCTCAAGATAGAAAATAATTAGAAGTGTAATCCATACACTGCTCCATTATCTTCTCCAAAGACTAATACACACCCCACCCCCACCCCAACAGAGATGAATTCTCCATCCTGAGCAAGTGAAGTCAGACTGATATCATGCAAGAGCAAAGCTCATACAGAGAAAAACAAAGCATATAGAAGCATGAAGCAGAATGTGAAATGCAACATTCGATATCTTCACGTAATTGCTATATTGTCACCAGTCTCCATCCAATTTGATACACCAGGAAGATAATTTCCTCACATGCAAATGATAGGCTTGAAGTTGGAATTAAATAAAAGAAACACACCGGTCCATACTGCTGTCTATGCTGAGTTGAAGGGAGGGAATGGAAATCTGCATCCAGTACAGCAATGACACTGTTCAAAGCAACTGCAATAAAAACACACATCATTAGTGATTGCCAGATTCTTCATGCACGGATCTGATCCACCCAGCATCATGAAGTCAAAATTACTCAAACAGAAAAAGGCCAGAGATCAACTGATTTTTAATATCAAATTCTCAATCAAGAAAAAAAGCAAGCCAAAAGAAAGCTCAAACTTGAACACAAAGGCCTTGAGCAGAACAGGAGAGACATTATATTAGACTGAAGCACAATCTCTTCAAACACCAATGAGCATCCCCTCCTCTCTTATTTTGAGAAGGTAATATATCCACTATATTCATAAGCATCATCAGCACAAAATTTGTGCTGGAAGCCAATTAATGAGCATCCATAAAGCCACTCAATTTGATAAACTTTGAGAAGATGGAGGACTTTCGGAAGAGCAAACAAAAAAAAAAAAAAAAGGAGCAGCTGAGGATGTCATGGAAGAGGAATAGCTGTCTTCAATTATTCAGAATCAAAGCAGAAGAGACGAAAAACAAGGAAAGCAAGCATCCAAGGACCGGTAATACTCTCCAAACTAAATCTGCTATGTAAATCTGCTATGTAATTTCTATTTTGCAGTCCATGAAACCCAAGAAAAGATCTTGCAGCAGAATGACCAAGGGTTACACACAAAAAATTAGTGCTATGATAGGAACATGTATGCAACTCTAAATTGAAGATATGACATTTCAATTTTTTAGAATCCCTATATTGCAAAAGGTGGGGGTCACACTACTTGAACCTGGTGATCAGTACAGAGACTGATTACCTATTACCTCACAAGTAGAACAGGAATGAAATTTTTTATTTCAAAACTCTTTACTTAGGATTCCATAGTAACACATCAAATAGCAAACAATCATGAATCCTGTCATAGACTCATTCACATCCAGATAATGAATTTTTGGTATCCATAGTATGGAAGGAGACATCGCTTTTGCCAATTCAAATTGAAGGGTGATATAAAATTCGTCTGTTTCCGGCATCATATCCATAGTTAACCTATTCATCCTCTCCACCAACTCCGGGTTAGATATTGAGGTCTCTAAATCTATTTTAACTCTTGATCATACATCAAGCTTGAAGTACTTTCCAAATCCATTCCAGCAGTTCGATTCTAAAGCTGCCAACAGATTAAGCTCTTACCAATACCATCCTCTGCAGCACTTTGTGTGCATCCCACAGCATCCCACCAATCAACTCCAACCAAAAGACTCCACCAAAATCTTCCAATAAAAAGAAAAACATGTCAGCTCTGGGAAGACGGTTTAATATCATAAATCAATACTATTCTAACTAGATGTAATAACAGTCATATTGAAATGCATTACTGGGCATGCTAAACTGCTTTAAATATTCATGTACCTCTCAGCAATTGCACGTTCCCAATTCGCAGAATTGGCTTTCACCTGATTACTAGGAACAGCAGGAGGAAGAACTCGAATAATCTTCAATATTGTACAATCTCTGGTGGTATCATGCCAAACAGAAGCTGAGCAGCAACTCGTCGAAGAGAAGGCCGGAGAAGCAATGGCAGATCCAACATCAATATGGTAGTTATCAACAGGGGTGAAGCTTGGACCTGAGAATACATGGACTCCACCTCGTAGAAAAGCGACAGCTATCTCACCACCATGAGCAGAATACACAATGCGAGCAAGGGTTCTAACATCACTTGGGAGATCAAAGGGATCAAAACTAACCCTCTTTCCCATCTCAACACCAGAGTCAGCCATGTTTTTTCCAAAAGGAACTGGTCCGGCTCCCACAGTTTGGGGTCTCTTAAAATCATTTCCTGCTGGGATACATTTAATTACTTTACTCACCCATACTGTCTGTTTTGGTGCCTGGCCACCAAAGCTGGACATGGGATTTCCAAATATCTGGTGGAGGACAACATCCTCCACAGATGATTCCCAGCGTTGAACCCTCCAACCTGTGATTGAAGGGCCTTCATCAGGATCATAAGGCGACATGTATTGTCCTACAAAAACAAATATAAATTTGTAAAAAGTTGGTGCCAGAAAGAAAACCAGAGAAGGGGAAACCCATCTTCACTAGACAAATTTGAAGGGCAAAAAGGGACATTAGGTCCATATCCCTACCCTCAACAATCACAACAGATATCACAGAACCACCACGAGTTGGATCAAAAGCAACTGCAGTAACACCAGAACCCCATGTCGTGGTAGCTGTGGATTGAGCAGCAGCTTCAGGACTAACATATGCAGAAAAGTTGGAAACGGGCGAGCAATGAAGTGTGACCATGTCACTGTAATGTTGTTCCGTTAGCTTTTTGCCTTGCTTAGCCTCTTGTAATAAATACTCCTGCGAGCTAAGCAAATATGCAGCCAAAGGGGAATATCCATCCCAAGAAGGTGGATTAAGTGATGCTGGAACCCCATTGCTTACACTTGTCTTCGGAGTTGCTTGAAATCCATTACCAGGGCCAGGTGCTACCTCCCAGACGACAACAGTTGATGGATTGACAATGGGAACTCCAGCAACATGCATTGCTCCAGAGTCTGTTATGATAGCATCAGCAGCCATGATGCCACTAGGCCCCGCTCCCAATAGCCCTTTACTTGTGCAAAACCACTTTGATGGTGAACCATTCTGATTAGGTGGCCATTGAGACCAGTGGAGCTGAACAGACCCTGATGAGAAGACAGAGCATACACACAGAAAATTTGGCCATCCAGCTGCAGTCAAAATTACAGTAGAATTAATTAAGGAATTTTTCAATTGTTTTGAAGAGGAGAAAAGAACACTGTGGACACATGATGGCAAAAGTAGCAGGATCAGCAGCAAAACAGCAGTTAATGCAATTGTTGGTGAAACGAAAAAATTATCATTTTTGACGGATTTAGAAAGCATCAACCTGCAATTTGATACAAACTTGGGCGGAACGGCAGAAGTAAACTGGGACAGTTCACAAGCTATTCAAGTTCACTTTGTTTTTGGCTTGGCAAGGCTCACCTAAGTTTGAACTCAAGCAAGCTCATGCCTCGTGCAGCAAAGCAAACTAAGTTCAAGGTTTTTTGTACCTATACATTGCACATGGAGGCTAGAACAAACCTAAATAATGCTTTTCATAATTCTTATGTTACCCTACAAATTCCAAGGTTTTTTTTTTTGAGATAAGGGTAACTGTGTATTCATAAAAGTATCATCATCAGAAAATGATGAGCATAGGTCACTTACAATCTCATCAGAGCACATCAAAAGCCTACCCCTAGAGAGATTACAAATTGCCTATGAAATCAACAAAAAGTTCTATTTCCCCCTCATATCCTTTTTACACCAAAAAAAACAAAAGGCTAAGGCTAAGGCTATTCATTCTAATCTTCTCCATGTTGTTGCTCTTATCCTCAAAACATCTAGCATTTCTTTCTTTCCATAAGGTCCACCAGATGCAAGCTGGAATTAGCTCCCACCAGTCTTCAGTAGAGTGTCTCCTTCCTATCTCCTTCCAGCTGTCTAGAAGCCCTATAGTAGTCTGTGGAGTTACCCAGCACACACCAAGGATGCAAAAAAACATGTTCCATTAGTTGGTCGCTACCTTGTAACTTTAAAATGCTCACTTCTCCTCTGTTCTCAACACTGCATTCCCCTAATGCTGTGACATTGGAAACTAAGGAAGCCCTGACCCCTCCCGTCACCAACCTTCTGACCCCTTGGCTGACCTTCACTACCATTCCTTTCTCCAGGTGGCCCCATCGCTCACTTAGTTATTCATCTTTTCTGCAAACCTTTGTTGTGCAGTTTTGATTGCTGCATATTTGGTCATAAATCCCAGTATTTTTCCGCTTCTTTAAGGTCAGTCCCCTTGTTGAGGTTGGCAATTATACTTGGATAGGTAAGAAATTTGTTGTGTTTGGACTTGGTAAATCTACGACCGAAAGAAGATGACGGCTCATCAATATGGTATGTCTCATCAGAAGGATTAACTACACCAGTCTACATTAAACTTATGCAGCATTTGTTCTCATCATTTCTTCTTTTCCAGATTTAAGACCAGCATTTCACTAGTTGTCTATTTTGAAGCTTCCTATTCCTTCAAGTGTTTATTTAGTTAAAAACCCAGGTTTCTATTTTGATTTATTTTTTAAAAGAAGATGGATTACTATTTCACTGCATCTGTTCTTACGAAATTTGGCATACCTAGTTGAGCATGCTCGAGCTCTCCATTTTAGGGTCAATTTGTCCCCAGATAATACCAAGTCTAGTTAAGTCAAGCCTTTTGAATTAACAAGTTCTTATGATTAGGATCATACCATCTTGAAAATCAAGTCCATCAACCAATTTTCATGCTGGAGTAACAGGTTCACATCATCTTTCTCCTAATCCATCTTCCACATCCCTTTTCGCTTCCTCTCCACATCATAACAGGCCATGTATAAGTTTATAACAGGCTCACTTTTAAGTTTTGATACAATCAATGAATCTTAAGCCTACAATACATGTTTAGGCACTAAGATGCTAAGGATGTGTCCAACCATCTATGGACTACTAAAGAGAGCAGTACTAGAAAATAACTATTTCATATGATTATAATTTTACTAATTCTTTATCCACGTGAATGTTGTTGGTGATTATAGTTATAATTCTTGGATTACATATATATTTTCTTTTATTCTTCTTCAGTTACGCATTTTTTTCATTGAAGACTGTGCTTTACTTTCTTTATGTGCTTAAGCCCAACAAATCTCGACGCTTTTTCATTTTTCGCCTATGACAATATTGCTTTGATATGCACCAGAAATATATTTTGAATCACTTAACATACATACCAAGTAACTACTCATTTGATGGAACATATATTCAAAATAAAGAGTGAAAAACAAGGAACCTGCCTGGAGATTGTGGTTGCTGAGAAAGGAATTTCTCCTCAAATGTTGACTTAGCGGAACCGCCCGTTCTTGTTGAAAGCCACCTATACTAAACTTAGGTATAAAAGAATCAAGAAATGAACGGATCGAATTATGCAAGTTTCACAACACCATAACAATTGCATACCGGAGAAACTCCTGACAACCACTTTGTAACAACTGCAATATCTTGACGCCATTCGTAATCTCGCTGCCAACAACTAGCATCTCGTACCAGATTAGCTGAACCCTGTGTAACCAAGCATACATGTTAAGTAAGAATAGTTTCTTTTTTTAAACCATGGTGTCAAGACCAGATACCGGATAACTCTATCCACGGGGTACCTCCTATCTCTCACCAGCTATCCACCAAGGCTTGGACAGATGGGAAGAAATAACCTAGTGTTCTTTGTTGGAATTTGAATCTGAGACCAACCCACTTCATTGACCACTAGACCACACCCTTAAGTGCAGTAAGTAAGAATAGTTTTTGAAGCAACAATGCAGAACTAATCTTGAATTTGTAGCATATGGGAAAAACCAACACTCAATCAAGATATTGGCTAGCATATGTGACATGGAAAAGGTTAGAAACCCCTCACCAAGAACGTGCATGTAACCAAAAATACACGAAACAAAACGTGAAAAGGACAACAAAATGCACTATAGTATAAACTCCAGAAAAAACAGCATACTTGTGAAGGCTGAGTCCAGATTGTTATTCTCCCATGAAAGTTAGCTATGAGTAGTGCACGCGGACACGAAGTAGGAGACCATTCAATGAATTGGACGGAATCACGAGGGGAGTCTGTAGATCGTAAAATGTAAAAGATGAAATATCAAAATAAACCACCTGGCGGTAATCAATCATGCACAAGAGTTTAAAGTGAGCATCACTTCGGACAAAATTCAGTTCAGTGCAACTACACAATGGACCAGAGCTTTTAGGGCCCATTTAGTTATCTAAAAAGGTAAAAAAGCACTCTTACCCATTTGGAATTAAAACAACCTAAGTCCTCTTGAAAAGATGTTCGGCTGTTTATAAAGCCAAAGGTGGGCTTCAAGGGTGTTTTTAAGCTACTCGAACTATTTTCTAATCCACTGCAATCTTGTAAAAGTTAATCAACTTCATTTTCAATGAATAGTTCTTTATAATATGCTAGAAGATCGAAGCTTGATTCGGGCTTTGCGTGGAAACTAAAAGGATCATTTTGTCCAGATGCAATCTTACCAAATATTTATTATAATTAGACAATTCAAATTGTCACTTCAATATGGAAACTCCAAGATATTTTAGTACGAACACTGATTAGCAATCTAGCACACTTTCCCATAGATGATGGTCGGAAAATAAAATTTCATAACAAACATTACGAATTCTTTAATACTCTGAAGGTCCTTCACGTATTACTCAAAAAGTTGAAAACTTAATTAATTGCTCCTCCATGAAGAGTTGTTTATCCACTGCTTTGCATTGCACCATCTGTTCAGTTTTCATTTGTTCACCATTTCTCAAATATCTCTGATTTTCCTTCTATTTGCAAGAAAATCAAAGGAGGAAAAAAAAATCTCGTGCATAAACGACTTATGGACCTAAAGGAGAGGGCCTCATTTGTTAGGTTCTAAACATGTTTGCAAAAGGAAGATAAATCCCTGGCCACCGTCAAGTCATTCTACAATACCTGCTATAACATTGAACACAGTGCACTCAGTTGGTCGCTCTGGGATGACGATATGTATAGGGATCCAGAAAGGTGGATTTGCATTTGAACTACAAAAAGGTAGAAGTAATAAGAATAAAACAGTACATGCAAAGATATAAAGTGATGTCTAGAGAATTTGACCACATCGAATTTGACATTGAAAATTTGCACATACTCCGCATCTTTTAGCGGAAACACTGGACAGTTATAATATCCATGTGCAGTAAATTACAGTGTGCTGAAGTAATTTACAATGATGGAAATCGAAGCTCTAACCTTGGAATCCTTGCACATGTTTCAGACGCACAAGCTATTGCATTTAGCTTTCCACACCAAGCAACAGCACTATAAAACAATTCAAAAAAGCAACTCAGAAACAAAAGACAATATATCTATCCCTTTGAAATGAAAGCAACTGCCAGAGGAACAAGGAGAGAGAGAGAGAGAAATAACATCAAAAACATGCTCTTGATTGCAAAACCAAGGATTTATACATGCTTGATAGTGATTTCAAAGATATATACATACTAATAAATGTGTGATAGATCATGAAAACATCAAGCATCAGTAGTTCAATAGCAAACTAGACTTCATGAGTTACACTTTGAAGAAAAATTTCAGGCTCACATCCATCCTAGCAGCATTCTAAGGAAAGATATTCTCATAACTATGAGGGCAAGTGTATTATAATGAGTACAAGCAACATCTGTTATGTCAAAAATTGAATAACTACCCCTACAAATGATCAAAACAGATTGTATTCTGTTATTATGTTTTTGGTGTACAAAGAGTTCCCCTACAGATGCAGAAGCAATCCTAGAAGTATTACAATCATGCAAGGCTTGCTGTTTCTGTTCCTAGATTTTCATACTTTTTTGTAAAGGGGTTTACAGGACTACATAAGTACTGGTTTATAATACAAATTGTTACCCTCTCAAAAAAAAAAATTGAATAACTACTAGCATTGAGACGAAGCTCCCAGATCTGATGATTTGAACATGGCATTTAACAAAAAAGAGAAAAAAAAAGAACATGGTGTTTTACAATATTGGCACAGTATAGTAATGGGCTTATGACCAGATCTGATTTTTCCTGTTAGATAAGATATATGCCTACTTTATTGCTTTATTCCTAACATTCATAAGAGTGATGGGGCAAGTGATATTAAACATATCAGACATCAGATTGCTGGAACTTCCACAAGATAATAGTCAAGCTTCTTTCTCTTATATTGGGAACAGTGTTTAGGGGGATTTTATCTTGCAAAAAAAGCACTTCTGTGGGACAAACAAACCTTAGATGCTACATTGTAGGTAAATCTTGAGCACGTTTACAGTTACGTTAATATGTCACCCTTGATATCATGTGGCATTTGGGAGAAGACTGGATCTGATGCGCCAAATGATGTACGTCCATTATCAAATTCTTTATTCTCATCCTATTTTGAGAAGGAATTTATTTTTTCTTTTAGAAGGACTATACTTATCCTATGAGTCTAGAAATCTCTTGTGCATTCTTCATCCAAAGCCCCAAAATACTTCCAAAATCAGTGTTTTTAGAGATGAAAAGTGCAAAAGAGCAAAAAGATCTATGGAGCTACAAGTGAAAAGTGAGAAGTGAAGTGTATGCTTCTTCGAAGTGAAACTTCACTTAGTTTATAGAAAAACATATATTACCTGGCTTCAACACCTGTAAGATCAATATGAATTGCACTTACTAATCTCAACATCTATGTGTGATAGAAACAATACTAACACAACTTCTAGTATTAAATATAATTAGAATATCAAATTGATTGAACTTACTAATTTCAGCATTTATCCAATGTTAGTGACAATGTTAACACGGCTTCTAGTATTAAAAAGTTAGTTTCAACAAGGTCATGGAAAGATAACTTCAAATGCAAAATGTAAAATTCAGTTTTGGATTAACGAATGATTGAAAAATGACTATTTTGCAGAATTCAATTTCATATTTAATTGGTTTAGCAACTGTATCTGAGGAGTTTGAGGGGGAGTCCCAAATTGGAAACAACAGAAGAATTTGAAGTGCAAGTGTGCAACACTCCACACATGGGGAGACAACCCCTCTCTTCGAATTTTTTTTGTTGCCTAATTGATTTGATGATAATCTTAAGCAGCTGTATGCATTTTCTTCTGCTACCAATGACTGGTTGAAGTCAATTTGCATTGCAAAACCAATAGTTCTTTAATAATCCTCATATCGAATTGTCAATCAAATGAAGACCAAACAATCCCACCCCACCGCCTACCCAATACCAAAAAAGAAAAAAATGATGAGTGAGCAGAAGAGTTATTGTTTATGATTGATCAAGCAACCCTAGTTAGTTCACTTACTACATAAACTTTCACTATGTTCCCTGGTTGCACCCTAAGACACTGACTTAATTGATTCTCTGTCTACTAAACAACTCCCTGATTGAAGAAGATACAAGAATTTTAGTAAGTTTAGGATCAGTAAACTCTTCTTTTGCTATGCATAGAGACAGCAACAGCTTTTTCACCACTTGACTTCCCCAATCGTCCAGGAATTATTGTCTTACACTTTCATGTTCTTTTACAAGAACCTCTAAGATTAGCCACAGTCACCCTTTATGTCTTGGTTTCCTGTTGTTTTTTTATAACAAACTAAGGCACTGATACAAGAGAAAGAAGATTTTCTTTCCATGTTCTCTGAGTCAAGAACAGTCTACACCATCATAGCAAAGCATAGTCACAGCATAGGAGTTGGAAATTTTCAAAAGAGAACAACTTTTTTTTTTATAACCGTGGTGTTCGGGCCAGTTTTCGCGCACCCCAACTAATTCCATAGGATACCTGTCACCTCCCACCAACAACAAGTACCGCGTAACTCTGTCCACCAAGACTAGGATAGATGGGAAGAACCACCTCATTGACCACTAGGTCATACCCTTGGGTGCTTTCAAAAAAGAACTTCTATGGGCAGCCAAAACACTCATTCCATAATGAACATGCAGGAGATGAGAGTTCTTTCTTGAAATTGATAGGTTGCTACACAATTTTAGACAGGTTGGAATCTTTATCAAAAAGAAAAATCAGATATGTCTGGAAGGTTGTCTTGACAAAAAGTATGTTTTAAACATTTATACAGTGGATGTGCACAGGAATGTAATACTAGGAATCTTCACCACTTTCTACAATGTAGCAAGATAAAGAGAGAACCTTCTTTCTTATTCTCTAAAAGTTCCCTTCACTGGATGGATAAAAACTAACTCCTCTATTAGGATTTAGGAACAAATAAGGAAGTACTTCAGTCTCTGACATACAGAACTCCTCAGGTCTCTTGTTAAAAGCACTTAACCTATCATCTTACGTAACTGCTTAGAAAAAAAAGATGCTTACCCCATTGAGGGCATAAGACGCAATGGCATAGCAAATTTGAAATTTCCCAGACTAGCATGCAACTACATTTACCAGGATGATTCTCTCTCTGTCCAGAAAATGAAATAACTCTAGAAACAAAAATACTGAAACTAAAAAGAAAAATTGAATTTTCCCTTTGTCATTCTGATTTCTGTAAGACCATAATGAGACTGCAGTTTCTGTTTTTCTTCTCTCACATATTCCATTGAAACTTCATTAAAAATATAACATATTTTTGACTAATTCATTTTCCATAGGTGAATTACTGCATGTATGAACAAATTATAGGGCCCAAATCTTATAATATATCTAGAAGTTAAACTTTAGTGATGATTATATTGGGAGCATAATGCCGTAATAGTATTGGTCTAGGTGGGAGGCAAATGGCCGGACTAATAAGTCAACACTTCGATCAGCACCTAGCTATCACCTGAGGCAGTGAGTTCAACCCACTGCAACTTTAGAACTCAATTCAGTGACTTCCACCACTTCAACAGTTAAAACTGCGAAGTTCCAACAAGTAGTCCACTTTCAGCATAACTAAATAATCCTCAATAACAGACTAATCTCACTTTTTTCTGCTTTTCTCAAATTTGATCATTTCCTTGCTTCATTACTTAGGTATACGCTAAATAAGAAAAAAAATATTGATATCCTTTTCTAGTTCATGTAGCCAGAATTGAGATGTAGCTCTATTACTATGATCATAAAAAAAAAGAAAAAAATCACCTGAAATTGCGGCAAAGTTCAGGAACACTCATTTTATGAAGCAAATTGGACCTAGGTTGTTTGAGCCTGATACAAAAGACGACAGCAGGATTGACAGTATCCTCATCCATGGGATCATCGTCAACAGAAGAGACCTCCTTCTCGGTCACCATAGCCACAATTGCAGCAGGATGATCGTCGTCGTCTTCAATAATGATATCCGCTTTTTCGTGAACCTTAGTAGAAGGTTCTAGAGAATTGGTAATAACAGAAGAAGACTCTTCCTCCTTCTCCACTTCAGTGTCTTTAGCAACAGGTGGTTGTTGATTGTTCATTTGAATAAAAAACCAAAAAGGTCCAAAAACCCTAATATATAATAATTATATATATTTTGTGTATACGTATATAGTGAGAGAAAGGCAGAGGGGGATAGAGAGAGAAGTGGTTGGCCGAAAAAGTCTTGCCAGTTGAAGGCGACAGGAATCACTATGGTGACTGTGTGGGGTTAGGGTTTGAGTGGGGAGGAGGAATTGGGGGCAATGTGAACTGTGAAGTGAAGAGATTCCAGCTAGTGCCAATTTTTTCTGCTTTTCATTGTACTATTACTACTACTGTTAAGTGTTAAAAAGCCAAAATTCCGCTTCGCTGATATGTTTTTCTGTTCTTTCTAAAATGCTTTTTTGGGTTCAATTGGGCTGAGTGGGGAGCTTGTGGTAAGGCAGGTTACGATTAAATTAACAAACAAAAAGTACTTCTATGATAAAAGGTTGTTTTATCTAACTTCACATCAAAACTTGCAAAGTTATTTTTATGAGAATATAATCAAAAAAATATTTATAAACTATGTTAAATTGAATAAAAATAATGTACGTTAATTAATTTAGGTGAAAATATGTTATCTTGTAGCTGTGTTGCTCATTGTTTGGCACTTTGTTGGTGGCCATTTTGGAGAACAGTTTTGTAACTTTTGTTGATTATAGTGGAGCTTTGGTCTTGTGGTTTTTACTCTTCACACCGAAGAGGTTTTCCACGTAAATCGTTGTGTCTTGTGTGAATGACTTATTCTTATCTTGTTGTTTTTGTTTGGTTGATATAATTGTTGTTCATTCTTCATATTGCTTGATTTGGTTTGTCTTCTCTTGGTTCAAATTGAAAGGGAAAGTTAGACTTGGGTTTATTTCGTTGTTATCCTGTCGGGCATTCTTATTAGTGTCTTGTCTTTTCCAACAAAGTGGTATCAGAGCATTGATTTGTTGTTGATTATCTATTTGAATGATGGAGTCAAATACGAGCAAGATGGTTTGTTTGAATGGTAGTAATTATCATACTTGGAAAGGCAAGATGAAAGATCTTCTATTTGTCAAGAAGATGCATCTACCTGTGTTTGCTTCTAATAAACCTGAATCTATGAATGATGAGGATTGGAAATTTGAGCATTTACAGGTTTGTGGCTATATTAGACAATGGGTTGAAGATAATGTTAGAAATCACATTATGAATGAGACACATGGCAGAAGTTTATGGGACAAGCTCGAAACACTATATGCTTCGAAGACTGGCAACAATAAATTGTTCCTTTTGAAACAATTAATAAACATCAGGTATAAAAAGGGCACGCTTATTTCTGATCATATTAATGATTTTCAGGGTGTTCGTGACTAGCTGTCCGGAATGGGTGTAAAATTTGATGAAAAAATACAAGGACTATGGCTTCTTAATGCTCTGTCAGACTCTTTTGAAACTCTTCGAGTTCTTTGACTAATTATGCTCCCAGTGGTGTTGTGACCATGGAATATGCTAAGAGCGGTGTTTTGAATGAAGAGATAGGAAGAAGAATTCAAGGCTCATCTTATTCTACTTCACACTCCGATGTTGTGGTTACTGAAGACATGGGGAGAATCAAGTTTAGAGGTCAGAATGACAGAGATAAAAGTAGAGGAAAGTCAAAGTCTAGATTCAAGAATGTTACATGTGACTATTGCCACAAGAATGGGCATATCAAGAAATATTGTTTCAAGTACAAGAGAGATATGAAACAACAAAAAAAAGAAGGCGATAATGAAAATCGTGTTGTTGTTGTTGCTAACGATGACATTCTTGTTTCTTGTGATGAAAATGTCGTCAATCTTGTTTGCAATGAGTCTAGTTGGTTTGTGGATTTTGGTGCTACTTCTCATGTCACTCCAGGAAGGAATTATTTTCTTCTTATACTCCAGGTAATTTCGGGATGTTGAAAATGGGCAATAATCATGAGGTTGCGGTTCTTGGTATTGGGATTGTTTATTTGGAAAGTGATAATGGTTCCAAACTAGTTCTCAATAATGTCAAGCATACTCCAGATGTTCGCTTGAATTTAATTTATGTTGGATACCTTGATGATGAGGGTTATGTTAATACCCTTGGTGTTGGTCAGTAGAAGCTTACCAAAGGTTCAATGGTGGTAGCCCGTGGTGACAAGTTGTCTAACTTGTACGTTTTTCAGGGCTCCATTCTTAGAGGCTCAGTAAATGTGGTGGAGAATGATACTTCATCATTATTATGGCATAGAAGATTGAGTCATATGAGCGAGAATGGGATGGATAATTTGGCTAAGAAGAATTTGATTTTTGGAGTGAAACAAGAAAAGTTGAACAAGTGTGTTCATTGCTTAGCTGGTAAACAGAAAAGAGTTTCTTTTCAGAGTCATCCACCTTCAAGAAAACTTGATTTGCTGGAATTGGTACATTCTGATTTGTGTGGTCCTTTTAGGTAAGGTCTCATGGTGGTGCACTTTCTTTTATGACTTTTATTGATGATTATTCTCGCAAACTCTGGGTATTCTCTTTGAAGTTCAAGGATCAAGTACATGATGTGTTCAAGAGTTTTCAGGCCTTGGTTGAGAGAAAGACAGGGAAGAAATTGAAATGCATTTGTTCTGATAATGGTGGTGAGTATGTTGACCCTTTTGATAGATATTGCAGAAAGCAGGATATTCAGCATAACAAAACTCCTCCAAAGACTCGTCAGCTAAATGGTTTGGTGGAAATGATGAATAGAACTCTTGTTGAGAGAGTTAGATGTATGCTTTCAGATGCTAAGTTATCAGATTCCTTTTAGGCAGAAACACTTAATACTGCTGCATATGTTATCAATTTATCTCCCACTGTTGCTTTGAATGGTGATGTTCCTGACAGAGTTTGGTCTGGTAAGAATATTTCTTATGATCATCTTAAAGTTTTTAGGTATAAAACATTTGTGCATGTTCCTAAAGATGAGAGATCAAAGTTGGATGTTAAACTAGTCAATGTATCTTAGTTGGTTATGGTCAAGATGAATTCAACTATCGTTTCTTTGATCCAGTTGAGAAGAAACTTGTTAGAAGCCGTGATGTTGTGTTCTTTGAGAGACCAAACAATTGAAGATCTTGACAAAGTTAAGAAAGTTGATTCTCAGAACAGTGAGAGCCTAGTTGATGTTGATCCAGTGTCTTTGACTATTCCACCAGGTGAAAATCTTCAAGTTGATATTGAAGATGGTGATCATATTCAGAATGACCAGTATGTCGTTGATGCTCCAGTACAAGACGATGTAGTTGGTAAGCAACCAACTATTATTAATGCAGAGTTCTCTTAGAAGATCTACTAGAGAGAAAATACCTTCATCTCGTTATTCTCCCAATGAGTATGTACTCTTGATTGACAGGGGTGAACCAGAGAGTCTTAATGAGGCCATGGAAAGTGAAGAAACAAAAAGATGGTTTGATGTTATGGAAGATGAAATGAAGTCTCTACATAATAATCATACCTTTGATTTGGTTATGTTTCCTAAAGATCGAAAAGCTTTAAAAAACAGATGGGTTTTTAGGGTAAAACATGAAGATGGTAACCCAGTTCCACGGTACAAGCCTAAATTAGTTATGAAGGGTTTTAGCCAGAAAAGGAAAATTGATTTTGATGAGATATTCTCTCTAGTTGTGAAGATGTCATCCATCCGTGTGGTTCTAGGCTTGGCTGCAAGTCTGGATTAGAGGTTGAACAGATGGATGTTAAAACTGTTTTTCTCCATGGTGACTTGGATGAAGAAATTTATATGAAGCAACCCGAAGGCTTTGAAGTCAAGGGAAAAGAGAATTATGTTTGCAGATTGAAAAAGAGCGTGTATGGTCTAAAACAAGCTCTGAGGCAATGGTACAGTAAGCTTGGTTCTTTTATGAGTCAGCAGGACTTCAAGAAGACTTCTTCAGACCATTGTGTTTTTGTGCAAAAATTCTCTGATGATGACTTTATTATTGTTTTGCTTTATGTTGATGGCATGATGCTTGTTGTTGGTCATAATACTTGCAGGATTAAAAAGTTGAAGCAAGAATTGAATAAGTCTTTTGCTATGAAAGACTTAGGACCAACAAGGCAGATTCTTGGCAGGTAGATTGTCCGTGATAGCTATGCCAAGAAATTGTGATTGTCACAGGAGAAGTACATTCAGAAATTACTTCGTAGATTTAACATGGACAAAGCTAAGGTTGTCAGTAAACCTTTAGCTATGCACTTCAAATTGAGTACTAAGCATTGTCCTTCCAGTGATAGTGAGAAAGAAGATATGACGAAAGTTCATTATGCTTCAGTTGTTGGTAGTTTGATATATGCAATAGTGTATACAAGACCAGATATTGCTCATGTTGTTGGTATTGTTAGCCATTTTTTTTCTAATTCGGGAAGAGAGCAATGGAATGTTGTAAAGTGGATTATGAAATATCTTTGTGGCACTTCTAGTCTGAGTTTGTGTTTTGGTACAAGGAAGCCTATTTTTTGTGGTTACACTGATTCAGATATGGCCGGTGATGTTGATACTCGTAAGTCTACTTCAGGCTACTTAATTACTTTTGCAGGGGGAGCTGTGTCTTTGCAATCTAGGTTGTAAAAATGTGTTGCTTTATCTACTATAGAGGCTGAGCTTATTACTGTTGTTGAAGCTTGCAAAGAGTTTATTTGGATGAAGAGATTTTTGGGGGAACTTGGTTGTGCTCAAGAGATGTATGTGATTTATTGCGACAGTCAAAGTACTATTCATCTTGCCAAAAGGTCTACATTTCATGGTCGGTCTAAACACATTGATGTGAGGTATCATTGGATCCGAGATGTGTTGGACTCTAAGTTGTTTGAACTTAAAAATATTCATACTAATGATAATGGTTCCAACATGATGACTAAAGCTTTGCCAAGAGGGAAGTTTGAGGATTGTTGCATGATCGCCGGGATGGCGATTTCCTCCACATAGTCGGTAGGGGGAGAATTGTTGGGTTTTGGGCCTTTTTCCCTTTCTATGTGTATAAATAAAAGTCCAGGGTTTTGGGTCTTCCTTCCTTTTCTTTGTGGATAAATTTAGCCCAATATGACTAGCTCACTTTTGCCCATAAGCCCAATATTATGGTGCATGTGTAAGACTTTCTTTTAGGTCTTATTTGAGATATATCACAAGAGATTGAGAGTAGCCATATAGAGAGAAAAGTGAGAAAGTGCAGATTTTCGCACAAGCACTAGCAGCCAATTTCAAATCGCGATTCCCGCTTCGTTTCTTGTCCAATTGAGCTGATTTTTGAACAGCTTGCTCTTTTCAACTTAATCTTTGATTAAGAACTGAGAGAGGGTGATTTGGAGTCCTGTAGCTCCATATTTTTACTCGTGAACAGTAGCTGCGGATTTGGTGTTTTTGCTTCTTTTATTTCTCTAGTTTTTGGTGCTATCTTGTAGTTGTGTTGCTCATTGTTTGTCATTTTGTTGGTGGCCATTTTGGAGAACACTTTTGTAACTCTTGTTGATTATAGTGGAGCTTTTATTCTTGTGGTTTTTACTCTTCACACCGAAGAGGTTTTCCACGTAAATCGTTGTGTCTTGTGTAATTGACTTATTCTTATCTTGTTGTTTTTGTTTGGTTGATTGATATACTTGCTGCCCATTCTTTGTATTGCTTGATTTGGTTTGTCTTCACTTGGTTCAAATTGAAAGGGAAAGTTAGACTTGGGTATTATTCCGCAGTTATCCTGTCGAACATTCTTGTTAGTGTCTTGCCTTTCCCAACAAAATATTGTTCGTTAATTAATTTAGGTGAAATATATTCATATACTTTAGTCAAAAAATTATCATATGGTTACTTTTGGTTCAAAAATGTTATTTTCTTATTAAACATTTTTTTTTCTTTTCCTTAAAAAAAATATGTAAACAATATATATACGTATAGTCGTATACTGTGTTGACAAGGCAAAAGCTGTGCTATTTTGTTAATTCAATTGTTTATCTTCTTACATATCAAGCCCAACTTGATTTTGCTTAGGTCCATGGGAAAATCCAACTGGGAAGCCCAATTGTATATTTGACCCACTAATTTTGTGAACCAGATTGAGATAATCTTTGAATTAACAGCTTTGGGATTGTCGAATATCCAAATAGTATGGAAGTCAAAATTATTATACCTTTTATTTGTCATTCTTTTTCACCAAGAGAAAGCTATAAAGATTTTTTATTGTGATAGTTTCATGATTACACGGGGTGTTTTAGAGTAATGGTAAAGTTATTTTTGTGTAATTTATATGAATTACGAGTTTAAGTCAAGAAACTAATCACTAATAATGTTTGTGTCATAGTAGATTGTTAACAAGTAATTACATGGCATACTCTTAGAATGCACTCTAGAGATGAAGCTAGGATTTTGAGATTTTTAGAAAAAGAATATTATTGTGTTTTTGATAATTTATTTATGCATATATTAAGTTATTTTTCTAAAACACAAATATAAGTTTGCGCCGAAGACTAAAGCTATTGAATTATGACTAATCCGTTAGGCAAATCAGGTGTGAATACATAAATTATGCATTGCGTAGCTCTTGAAATGTCAGATATGAGAGAAGATAATGGACTTTAAATGCCACATACTCCTTTAAAAAATTATTATATTTTTTATTAATCAATTATGAAAAAATTTAAAATCATACAATTTTTTCTTTTTTTCTTCTTCTTTCTCTTAAGCTTTTCAATCAACATTTGAATTTATTAAGCATGGACAATTATGTGTCTAATTAAGTAAAAAATAACAGGACAATCATATGACTTGTCTGATATAATAAACACGTACAAATTGTCAAATTATACTACTACAAATTAATATTATCTTGATGAAGTCCAAATATATTTAATTTTGAAAGTTGCTGTGGGAATTGATAAAGACAGAATTCGGTAAAAGTCAAATATGAGTGTCTTTTTTTTTTTTTAAATAAAAAAATTACTATTCTCAACTGGCACAAATATTCTTCTTAGCTATACAAAAATGAGATTATAGTTTTATGTCCATCTATCAACTGTTTAATTATGAGACTTGTTAATTAAATTCAAAATTAAATTTAAAAGTCCAAAATGATTGAACTTGAACCCAAATCATCGTTGTCATTTGCCAATGACGCTTTCAAACTAGGTGGAGAATCATTAATTAGAAGATGTTTAGATCGCTAACGACAAAAATAACTATTATTATTAAAAAGTTAAGAAGATAAAGGTCAAAACAAAACTCATAGGATCCATTTGAGATTTTTTTTATTTATTAATTAATCCAACTTCTAATTAACTTTTGTTTGGTAAATATCAGGTTTAATCAAGTTAATCATAACTTCATCCTTGATTGACAAATATATAAAACGTAGATTGGAAAGACTTGCGTGTAAGTTTTATATATACTAGTATAAAAATGCTTTAACACAGTATACATAGCAAATATTATATATGCATTCATCCATACATATGAAGGGTTTTGAACAGTAAGGATAATTAGCAGGTAATTAAGATTCAAAAATTTTATATGTTTTCTTGATCGAGCTCGTTACACGATACTTATTTAATGTGATTTATATTTTTTTGTGTGATTAGGGCTATAATAATATTGACACGAGGTTTAGATTACATGTACACGTTCGAAATCGATTGAGGATTTCTTTTGACAAAAACAAAAATGAAGAAGTTTGAATCTGGACTGAGTTTACCACAGCGGCAAAATAAATATTTTTTTTATAAAAAAAAATTATGATCAAAGTTGATTAGGACCACAAAAGAAAACCTTAAATTTTGTTAAACCAAAGTCACACACGGGACTTGAATCAACTTTGTTTCCATCAAAAGTAAATTTGAATAAACACTCCATCCATTTTATATTATTTGACACTTGTTATTTGATACACTTAAAAAAAATAGAAATGTATTTATTAAACTAATTTTATTAATGATATTATATAATTTTAAATTTGACTAATATTATTTTTATAATTATTTAATACATATAGTAATATGAAAGAAAAATTGTAAAACTCTTCTTTTTTTAAAATAATATATATATATATATATATATATATATATATTATTTTTATTTTTAATATAGATGTAAAGGTATAAAATAAAATGGAGTGAATAGTCAGACGTCATTTAGAAATGGTTTGATTGAGTCGTAGGTTTTGGTCAGTCATTGTTTATTTATTTATTTTTCATTTATGCACGACAGCCATGATTATTGCAATTAGTTGTTTTTCTAGAAAATTATTTATGCGCAGAAAATATATTATATAGTTCTCTCATTCATTTGAAAACAATTAAAGATAATTTAGTACAATTGTGAAAATTTGATAATTTATATACTTTGTCGCTATAAAACATATTTACGATGGCTTAAAAGGTTATTACACGTAACTCTTTATAATTATATTGATTCGAAATTTTTCAGATGCGCATTGAGTAAATCTACTCTCATGTCACAAATCACACAGGATATATAAATTACACTAGATGAATTCGGTGTGACGACTCAACTACAATGCTTTCACACGAAAATCAATCTCTAACCGCTTTTACGAGATATCACATGTTGCACCAACTCAATCACCTTTACGGATAACAATTATAAGCTGATGTTGGTCAATTATATGATTTTTATTTTTAAAATTAGGCTAATGTTTTGACTATTCTCATTTGGTTTTGGAAGTCTTACTTTGACATTCTAGATTGCTCAACAATTTATATGGAAATTTAGCTACTATTTCATTTGCTTCTCTGTTTTCAATTATTACATAAATACATCATTGTCTATAATGATTAAATTAAAATTGATGAAATCCTAACTTGAGACTTTAACTAACCATTATTATTTTAATTAATAAAATAAATGATGGATTTGAATATATTTTAATAGCTCTGCTGTCATTTTGCTATGAGCCATTTTAAGTCAAACTTTAATTTGAGTATAGTTTATTGTTACTGAGTACCTGCTCTTAATAGTATCCACTTACCTAACTGATCAAAGTTTGGTTAGGTTAATCTAAGTATAGCTTGACTAATTTTAACTACCCTAAACAGAATGTTCAATTATAAATTAATTTTTACTTCTAATACTGATATTTAGTAAAATTGGTGTAATTTCGTGCCCTTTTTTTGGGTTGTCTATGTAGGAGTGTTTTGTTGTATAGAAATTAGTAAAAGAAAAGAAAGAAAAAGTAAAAGAGAAAAGTCTTTTTATTTTTTCCAACTTTGAATGGGTTGAAGAGAATCGAAATAATCCTAAAATTATAAGAAAAAATAATTGTCTCGTAATTGAAGAACTATAATTTCTTTGAATTATGAGGTAGAATTAGTGAAAAATAATTTTTAAAAACCTACGCAGACAATAGTTACATAGTTGAAATAGTCATGTTAATTCGTTTACTTTTGATTAAATGTTTGTTAGGATTTATTAATTTTAGTGAAATGAATTGAATAAAATTTTATAATTTTATATAACTTACCCCAACATGTTTGAAACATAATTTGTCACCATAATAATAAGTGAATTTGAAATATTTTTTTAAAAATAAATTCATTATTAACCATCAGTTGGGCATAAATGAACCAAAAATGTAACTAAAAATTAATACTAATTACTTTTTTAACAAAATAAATACTACTATATTTAAACCTTTTCGCACAATCAAAAACATATTCTTTGGGTTTTTTTCACATACAAAAATTTCACTAGTTTAGAAGTTAATTACTTATACAAATGCAAATATAATATTGCGAATCTTATCAAATTTTGATACGTCCAAATACATTCATATAGATGATATCAAAATTAAATGTAATTTATTCTAGATATATTGTATCCAAGTGGATTCGCATGTATGTGAGATATATAGACAAATCTCACTCGCCTACCTCCTATCTTGTTCGCTACTCTCATATCCCGCTCACGTATTTAGTATCATGCCATACATGTAATCAAGTAATTTGTGTGTGAATTAGTGTTTTAAGACAATGTGAATTCAAAAAGATGAGAGAAGCAATATGTGTGGCTGACGAAATAGGTAAAGAGAAAGTGAATAGAGTCGCTTTCGAGGTTCACACTAAATGAGTGCGAATATTTGCTTTTAAGGTGCGAACACGTTAATAAACAAATGTTTATACGTACAGTGAAATAGCCAACTATGACGACTCTCTTCTACTTTTCCTTCTTCTTCTTCTCCACCAGCTTACCAATAAAACCGATTCCTCTTATTCTTATTCTCTTAATTCTCCATTTTCTTTCCACACTGAAATCTCTATTCTTCTTCTTTCTCTCTGGTCTCTGCTTTTCCAATTTCAAGGTACGTCTGGGCCGTGTGCCCGTGTCTCAGTCTCAGTGTGGCTGATCATCAAGCTATTGCCTCACCAACTAGCTAATTAGACGTCAGTCCCTCCTTTTGCTCCACAGCCTACGGGGTATTTGCAGGCGTTTTCAGCTGTTGTTCCCCTCCAAGGCAGGTTCTTATATTTTATAGAATTAGATTAATTATTTGAATGGAGCTTAGCTGCAATATGATATAACACTTTAATGAATCCTGTGGAATTTCTAGCTTTTTTTTCTTCTCTATTTTAATTTTGTAGTAATGGAGATAGTTCAGTAGTATCAAAAAAAGAAGAATGCAGAAAAGGTCTAAAGTCAATGGGACTTTAATGATAAAAGGCGCAAATAAAAAAATAATAAAGTGAAATATTTGTAATTGTTTAGTGGTGTACGTTGGCGAAGGTTCAATATGTTTTTCTTGAGCCTCGCATCAGGGCTTAAATGTGCTTTTGACAATACTCTGTTTAACACATCAATCAATCAAATTCGTTGCCTTTTGACTTTGTGTTAACGTTTTTTTTTAAATAGAATATATGTAGGCAAACCTTCATTCAACTGCAGCCTAATAATAGTGTTTTCAAACTCCTCCAATTTTATTGAATCAATATTGAAAATCATACTTATTTTGATCCTTTTTTTTTTTTTTACAATTGTTTATAGTACAGATAGTAGATACAAATGATGCTATTTATTGCTGTTTCAGCTATTATTAAGGAAAGGAATGTGAATAAATATTGTTGTGCCTTAATAATTAGTTTAATAAGCTGAAGGAGGAAGTTTTTTTTGCTTTGTTTTAACAGGGTATTGGTGGTGAAGGCTAACATTTAATTTACTCATCAAGAGGCACTATCAACTGATTTAGACCCGCAAATTGACATGAGTTGTTGCTTCTTTGGCGCCCGGAAAAAGGGTCATGATCTCGTTCACCATGATACAACAGATACAGGAGGTAAGTGGGAACTGGGGTGGTTTTCTGTTTTTTAGAGGACTTATTTGCAACTTTATGCCATTGGAGATGCATTGCACATTTAGTTGTAGACCATCTTCAACTTAGGCATAGGTAACGCCAATACAAAAGAACTGTTTTGCTGTCTTGAGTAAATTCAATTTATGCACAACAATTAAGATAATTGACCTCCATTCTGCATTTTCATTTACCATAACTATCTTTTATTCCTGGCAGGTGACTCCATTGCAAGCACAAAGAATTTTTCATTTAATGAATTAAGATTAGCAACCAATAACTTCCATCAAATTAATAAAATAGGGCGAGGCGGTTTTGGCACAGTATACAAGGTACGTACAGCTCTACTCAACGAATACATCTCATGCTCTTTCATGCAGAAGTTTTATGCATTGACAACTTATTTTTGTGTCTTTTGCATAGTGCTGTTTAAAGTGTTACATTCGTGGGTGTTGAGGTTTAGTTTAAGTTACAGTAGCAGGCAGATTTTTGAAATTCTCAGGAAATCTGCATTACTAACTTCTTATTTTGTTATTAGATTTTCATTATTATCTCCCCTCTTTAAAAGAGTTGCGTAATACGGTAATTGGCATTGGTTTTGAGGTTAAGACTTTAGTAACTGAAAAATTGTACTTTAGTTACAATGATATAGATATCAGATATGGTTGTTGGTGCTGGTTTTTAACTCCAGAGCAATTTGTAGGGAACTCTAAAACAAGGAAAAGAAGTTGCAGTGAAGACACTTGCAGCAGAATCAAAGCAGGGTTTGCGGGAGTTTTTGACAGAAATTGAGACAATATCAAATGTCAAACATCCAAATCTAGTTGAGATAATTGGATGCTGTGCTGATGGAAATAACCGGATTTTGGTCTATGAATATTTAGAAAATAGAAGCCTTGATCAAGCACTGTTTGGTAATGGCCGAACTTCTGGTAAAATAAAGGATTAACTTAAGAATTATGGAATGGCTGATAATGGTATCTTTCTTTGCAGGTTCAAGGACTAGTATTAAGTTAGAATGGGAAAAAAGGACTACTATTTGCTTGGGTACCGCTCGAGGTCTTGCATATCTACATGAAGAACTAGTGCCACATATAGTGCACAGGGACATAAAAGCTAGTAATATTCTTCTTGACAAGGATTATACACCAAAAATTGGAGATTTTGGGCTTGCCAAACTTTTCCCAGATAACATCACTCATATCAGCACAAAGATAGCAGGAACAACGTACGTCTTTCTCTGAAACTGTAGTTGAATCTCTCTATATTTTGCATGGCTGAAAAAGGGACCTTTTTTTTTTGGCTGCATTGGGTTTTAGGGTGTAATCAAATAGTTAAAGATTAAAAAAAAAAGGGGTGGGAAACAATGTCTGGAAATGAATGCAATGAAGTAAAAATGTAAACATGAAGCTTTGACAGGTGACAAGTTCATATAATCAGAAAAATCAGAAAAAAGAACTAAGTTGTTTAGGCCCGGAAGCAATATTTGCCCCTACTATGCCTAATGATGAGTCTTCTGAGTGAATGAGACTGAATTGGAGCTGTATGAACATGGAGAAGTCATTAGAAATTGGTTCAGGATTGAGGTATAGTTAGTTTGTTTCTTCACTGCAGATGATTAGTTTGTATTTCATGAAGTCAAAAAAGAGAATTGGTAAATAAAACATGTGAATAAATGTTTAACTACTTGGTGCTGGGTATTTATAGTAAGTAATCATCGTACACGTTTATATATGATTAAGTGAGAAGTCAATCCATATATTTTTTGTGGTTAGTGCTGCTATCCTAAAAATAATTCATCTGAACATAAAAATTGTTGAAATGTAACTACTTATACTTAGACAGTCGAAGATTATGTTGTCGTCCCGTGAACTTACAAAGCAAAGTGTCTGTTTATCCAATTACACACCTGAAGGTTGTTATATTAAATGGGGTTCTAACATTGAAAAGTAAGAAATTCACAGTCCTACCAATGATAAACACACAAATCTTGAACTTTCTTTCATAAGTTGAACAAACCCAGTTTCCCTAGTACAGAAAAAGTTTGAAAATAAACTTAATAGGAGGTGTGTTAACTCAAAAAGAACTATTGAAAGATGCAAAAAAGGATGACTCAACAAAAAAAAAACTACAATAGAGAATATAGTAGACTAATTATTTCTTTTCCGCATCTTTGGAATCATTTGTAAACAGTTATATGAATACATGCATCTGAAAATATCAATTTCTTGATGATCTATATTGATAAACATATTATAAGAAAGCAAAGAATGTAATAACTTTGGTTATATATAGTCTATAGAACTTGTAGAAGTATTTCTGAGTGGTTTTCAATACTAGTTGTTTCATCAACAGAATTATGTTTACGTTTAGCATCGTTGGTTAGAAAAATAATAAAACAATTCGTTTGGATAGAAAATAATAGTATTTTTTCCCTGTTTTCATTACTGCTATGTGCTCTGCACCTGTGTACAGTTTAGTGATAAACAAAAGAACTTAGACAACTAGTTGAGTAAAATTTGTCTAAATATAGTCATGATCATTGGATCCAGGATATTGGTTCTATTTGCAACTATCTTCACGCGTTGATTCCACAAAATTGAGCATAAAATGATTAGCCCTGCTTGCATATAAGCACAATGAATGCATCTTATATTTCTTTTCTTAAAGTTCACGGTGTTTTGTGTCTTAACTTTTAACAGTGCTCAACTGTCAAAAGACTATGTTAGAACTCACCACTACCACTGACTGATAACTTGCTTTTTTCCCTACTCTTGTGTATGCATATTTGTCAAGTAGGATCAATAGCAGATTCAAAAGGACCAGCTTTAAATTATTGAAATTCTTGAATCTGTAATACCAAGCACCCTCCAAAAGATTTGCTGTACGCAAGTATCTGACTTCTAAACTTCTTCTCTCTTCCAAGCAGTGGCTATCTGGCACCTGAATATGTATTAGGCGGACAATTAACGATGAAGGCTGATGTTTACAGTTTTGGGGTCCTAATACTGGAAGCAGTTAGTGGCAAGAGCAGCAGCAGCAGAATTTGGCAAGGTGATAAGAGGTCACTTCTTGAATGGGTGGGTGAAATTTTTCAAGTTCCTTAATTTCTTTTTAGTATTACATTTGTTTCCTGGTGTAGCATCAAGAATGAGTGTTGCAAACGAATAATCATATATTCTGGTCCATGTTATCGAATCTCAGAACAATGCAATTTCTCCCTTACCCTTTTTCCCCCATATCAAGTGATCAAAATGACAATAAGTACAATTTATTGCATCAGTCCTGGCGGCTCTATCAAGAGGAAAAACTATTGGAGTTGGTGGATGAAGAACTGGATGATTTCCCGGAAAAAGAAGTCATCAGGTACATAAAGATAGCTCTCTTTTGCACACAAGCAAATGCAAACAGAAGACCAATGATGAGCCAGGTTATTGAGATGCTTTCAAGAGATATCCAGCTAAATGAGAAAGAACTTACACCGCCTGGTTTCTTCGAAGATTCTGAAGACAGCACGCGATCAAAATTGAAGATGTCTGAATGCATTACTAGTCAACAAAGTTCTGTACACATCACAATCACCCAGGTGACACCTAGATAATCATCCTTGGTGACCGGCACTTGAATCATTCTTCCTGCGACATTGTTTGCAGCTTAAGATACGTTTGCTTGAGATTTTCTAGGATTGAGTTTGCAAACTTGTATATTGTGGATTTTTAACAAAAAAAAAGGATAGCTTTTTTTGTTGAAGATTTCCAAATTTAGTTTTTCAAATTTATTGTTCTTTACAAAAAATATTTTGTGACTTTTTTCATGTACTTTGTTCTAGTTTTTTTTTTACGTACTTTTTGATATTTCACAAATAAGCAAAAATATAATTGAAAATTCAATAATCTAGACAAATATTAAGGGATGAGACAAGGGGTTAGGGTGGGTTCGTGTGCAGGGAGGGGTCGGACTTCGGAGACGGTAAAATTGCACTTGAAGAACTTAGTATTTCCTACTGCAGCCAAAAAACATGTTCCTAACCAAATTTCTAAAATATTTTGACCAATCAAATATATAAAAAAAAATTACGAGACGTTTTTTAAAAATATTTTCCACCATACCAAACACTCACTTATTTTTCCGTTTTAATAGTTGCTCCTATCTTTTCAATATGAACACTATCGAGTCTGCCCCACCCACCCACCCAAAAAAAAAAAACACGAATCAAAGAAAGAAAATATTGCACTGTCCAATAAGACCAAAGTACATAACAGGTGGCAGGCAACTCCACGATAGAGGTCTACAACACACTATGCTACAAAAGGATCGGAGTGTTTCACCACCAAATCAACTTTCAAGAAATATAAGGTTTCTGTAAACAAGAAAATAATGAATTCACCTCCAGTAAAGAAAGGACCTAAATAGTACAATAAACAAACTCAGACATCCAATGCAACAAAATGCAGCTATCGTCTGTCACGAACCAATAGAATAGTAGGTAGTAGAATGACACAAAATATAGTAAATGAAACAAAACTCATAGAGAAAAAAGAGTTATTATGTAAGAGGATAACACATTACAACATCAAAGACTAAAGAAATTAGGCCAAAAGCCGATCATTCTGCAGCAGCAGGTTCTTCGGATGTCTGAATAGTAACTTTGGCATCACTGGGAGGTGCATCTGAAGTTCCATTTGGTGCAGCAGTATCTTTAGCATTCTTGGTGTCTTTTCCATCCTTTCCAGCTTTGGCATCCTTGGTGTCTTTTCCATCCTTTCCAACTTTGGCGTCCTTGGCAGGAGCAGGAGGGGGTGGTATCATGTGAGGTGGTGGGGTGTGCTTAAGCTTCAGCAGTATGTGGCGCATCCTTGAAAGATCGGTAGGTTTCCCAGGTTTAGGCCCTTGGACGACTGTGATGGATGGCTTCTTATCTTGATCCTTCTTCCTTCCCTTCTTCTCAATGCTGGGCACCTCCTTGGGAATGAGCTCTGCTATGGCTTTCCAATATTGCTTGTCAGCTTCTTTATGGAACTTCTCTTGACTAGTCAAGTACAGCTGTCACGGGGAGGGGAGGAAAGGAAAGAACTTGTCAAAGTTAGAGATCCATAAAAGCTTGTAAGCAAGAGTAGGGAGGATCAAATATAACTCCAGTTTGTAAGAAAGGCTGATTAATCCCTAGAGCTTCACCTTCTCTTTCTCGCGGTTAGTTGTCTTGTTGGTCTCAATACCGAGATTTCTTTTCTCATAGAATGCTTTCTTATATTCTTCACCTTCCTCAATAATTTGGATTCTGATTTCCTTTTCTCTCTTCTCCTTCTCCTCAAGACGGATAGCATTTTGCCTGCATCCCAAACCAAAAAACAAATGAAAATTTTAACAACACATATTACGAGCACACTACCAAATATTCCTAAAGAATATTGCACAAACGATCCTTAATGTGTTCTAGCATATGCTAACTATAAACCTCAAAGATTGTTACTCATGTGGCACCCTACATGTATATACTCAGTATTCATCATTCAACTACAGGAGTCCAAAAAAATCTGGCCAAAAAGAGAGTCATGTGCTGATGTAATGAGATTCTTCTGATTTTCTTCTTTTTTATTTTATCTGAGAAAAACAAAACGACTCATTGTCTAGATAGGGAGAATCCCCTTAAGGAAATACTCTTCTGCCATTGGAATGCTTTGCATCACCCCATGTCAGCCCCTACCTCTTAACCCTAATTCCATTTTGCTAAAGCCCTCAACCCAATTCCAAAAAAATGGTGAATACCAAAGGAAAAAAGAGTTGTACAAAATCAATTACTCTCAATAATGATTAAGCCACTAGGGATGTAAATGGGGCAGGTGGGGTACAGCTTGACCTGTTAAGATTTTGATCCGCCCTTCCCCACCACGCTCTGTCCCATTTCACTATTAAGACTTCATTTTTTTGGAAGTATCCTATCTAATATTTTCAACAAAAAATCTGTTTGTATTTTAAAAGACAAAGGATCTATATTAGTGCATACTATTGAATATTCTTATAAATAAAACATAAAAGATGAGGATTGTGTTATTGTTTGTGATGTCCCATCAGTGAAAGTTAGCATTGAACACGATTTCTGCTAAATTAAGCCAGTGTTCTTATCACCATGTTTGATAAACATCCATTGCTTCTTAATGATCTAATAACATTGCAAGAGCAGCATCTAATAGAGGTGGTCAATTTCATAAATGATTCATAAAATTAATTTGTTGACGAAAATGATTCAACTATGTTAGGCATCACATAAAATAAATTTAAATGATACTAAATCTAGTCCCATAATCACACCACTACTACCACAAACCCACTATGAGGAAATTCAGATCTGAAATCTCATACACGAGACTCAAACTTTTAATACTACAACATCCAATTTATTTGTTAACCTTGCACAATTATGTCTCGAACTCTCAAAAAACCACCAACAAAGCTCTTATGAAAGAATGGGCCAAAAGGCGCAAAACAGTGAAACACAACCTTCCCCTGCCCCACTTAAAATTTTAAAAATTTAAGCTTTGACCCACCCCGCCCCATTAGACCTTTGCCCTGCCCTCGTCCTGTCCCATTGCCATCCCTATACCAAAACATGGCATGATATTTTTGTAAGTTTTCAAGAATACGCTATTTTTTAGTACTAGTAGAAAATCAAAACAAATCATCAATTATCGATGAGATTCAACCCCTAATCCTGAACTCTATATCATTTCATCCAAGAACCAGTAAAATTTGCTTCTAATTTTCTCTTTATTCATACAACTCCCTCAAACAAATAATTTGATCTTTCGAAGTCCAGAAAACATTGCTTGTGGTGTCCAATGATTAAATAGTTCAGCACTGGAGTTTGGACAGCTTTTAGGAGAGGCAACAATGGGGAAAGAGAAAAACATGAAAATGTTCAATCCTTCTAACTTCTAAGTGAGAACTATTAGCAAAGATATGTGAAAACAATTTATACATTCTCCCAGCTTATGAAACTTCTTAATATTTTTCCCTATGCACGACAATCCATAAACCAATACTAGAAGAATTAGACTAGCCCTAAAAATACCTAATTAGTTGTACTCAAAAAGCGTTATGAGTGTCTCGACACAAGCTTTACTTAATTTTAGCACTAAAAACTAACTTATTTGGGGAGGGGAACCCCACTAAAAGCTTATTATTTTTGTCCCATGGCACAAAGTGGTAGTTTTGAACCAATTAATGCAATAGAAAATCGACACTGATAGCGTTTTCGGAAATTGATCTCAAGATATAAATCATCTCCAGTAGAAGATAAATAGAAACGAAGTACTCCACAAGTTAAGACCTCCAACATTCAGATTTTCTTTGCCAAGCGATCATAGTGATCAGCGTCTTACACCGCAGGAACTCCTAAAATTGAGCGCAAATACAAACTAACAGATCTATTAGTATCAACAATAGATCTGCAAATTTAACAATAAAAATCAAAAAGTTCCAGAATTAAATTGAAGTATGCAAAAAAAATTATTCATTATAGAGCTTAGGAACTTTGAAATAAAGCTGATCTTATCTATGATCTGCCATTTACAGTAACTAACAATAAGCAATAGATCTGTCAATTTTAGTTAAAATATTAAGGAACAGCTTAAATTCAATATATCTTCTTTTTGGTAATATACTAAATCAAAATAAATTCGCAAAAATAGGAACGGAGTAGAACAAACCTTCGCCATTCGCGGAGTGCAAAACCTTCCTCACGCATTTCATTCGGAGGGGGAAGAACGGGTCCATCGGAACTGAAAATTCCCTCAGTATCTTCACCTAGATCGTAGGGCTTACCATTCCCATTCGAGATCGGAGCTCCAGAAGCTCCAAATGAATCGGTTTGGTTAGGAAACGAATCTGACCCGTATCCGTAGGGATCGGGACTGTCGACGGTATGAGATACGTGTTCCACCGTCACTTCCTCATAGTCTCCACCGAATCCTCCAGAGCCGTGGAACGGCGGCGTATCGGCGTTGGAGAAAGCGGTGTAAGAGCCATCATAGTCTCCGTCGTCGAACGGAGTTGATGCCGCCGGTGCCGGTGCCTCACCGTCCATACTGAACGCATCAAATGCAGCCATTTCCCTTCTTCTCTCTTCTTTCTCTCTCTACAGTCTGCAAAATCTCTCGAATTTTCCTTCTCTCTTATACCTATATATATGCACACATATATGTGAGAATCTCTGTATGTATATGTGTGAGAATTTTATGTTTCTTACTGTTTTACTTTTTTCTTCATTTTTGGTAAAAAAAAATAGAATATATGTATTAATTTTTTGTTTCTCCCACGGTGTTTGATACTCACTATACTCATATTGAAGCTGACTAAATTTAAATATATGTACGAAAGTTCATATTCAAAGTAAAACGCTTTTAAACAAAAGTAATTTTGTATTGATAAAACTCAAATTCAAAACGTCTAATTAAGAATAAAAATAATATATTTTTTTCACGAATGGCAAGGTAAATTATTAGTTGGATGGACATTTTGTTGACTTGAGAATGTTTTATTTGTGGTTATATTTTTACTTAAAATATAGGATAATCTTTTTGATAAATATATGAATTTTGTTCAATCTTTTTGCATATATCTTGAATTGAAAGGGAAAGACCCCCCAAAAAAAGATAGTTAACTTTGAATTTGAAAGAGATTAAATAGAAGAGAAAAGTACCTCTATTAAGAATATTTTTCAAATTTATTTTGTGAATTGTCATACATTATTATGAAAAATTTACCAAGTTTTATCTTACTATGACGATTCTTTTTTCACATTTGCTAGTATAAGGTATTTACCTTTTTAAATATGTGGCTAGTTTTATTTCCTTTTTCATCCACCTTTCAATAAAAATGAAACGTTGACATTTTAATTAATCCATTTCCAACATATTTAATTCATTCTAATTGACGATCAAGTAACTATGAAACACTCATTTGTGCAGTATCATGAAATTTTTAAGAATATATTAAAAGAGCGAGTAAAATCGATGAGTCAAATATGCTTCCATTTGAATATTGTGAAAATTAAAAACAATACAAAGAGACCACTCCAACCGTCTTTTAATTTCATAATATTTTTTTAAAAATTATATTTGGTCCATGAAAGGAGATCACGAAAATTGAACTCGATGACTCAAATCCACAGCCTTGGAATTGAAGATGGAGTTGCTCACCCTCTATGTCCTACTCGATATGCAAGTAAAAAATATTGAGTGAGGGTGAAGATGATGTGTGTAGGAAAATAAAAAGAGACGATCAATTGCTGAAAACCAAAAATTGCATTAATCAATTGCAGAAGGTTACATTTGGACAGTAAATTGTACCCCCTGGGAATACAAAAAACAATGGAAAAATAGACTACAATAAGCTAATTACAGCTTAACAAAATTTTCCACTCGTCCTATTTGGTATCTAAAAGATGCGAGAGAAAACACAAAAGCGAAAGGTCTCAAATCATATCCTAAATTAACTATGAAATCGTCAAAATTGAAGTGTACTCCGGAAAACACATTGGACATGGCCAAAGTGTATTCAATGCCTGAAGAACTCCCGGAAGTATGCGGCTTTTGGTGCCCATCTTGAATGAAGATGTGAACTCATTCCAGGCTCTAAGTGGCTTTTTGAGTCTCTAAGTCCCAAAATCACACGGAAAATAGCAAGACATCCACAGTTTACAAATTTGAACTGCCTGGCTCCCAAAAGGTGATTCAATTTTGATCTATCAATCCAGACACGTGCTTCTATTGTGAGCGTGCATACTGGATATAGTCTAGCTGAAACAGCAGGACAGCGATTCATAGTATAGATCCCAATTGGCTTCACAAATCACAGCGGCAGATGTTCCCATGCATGTTAAAATTTCTATGGGGTTGATGTACAAGCAGAGGTCAAGAATCTTTATACATAGTTCATGGCATAGCGGAAGTATTCTTCGGGAATCTACCAGACAATGGTACTCTCTGCTGCACACCCCGAGAATATTCTGGTTTCAATCTTTTATTAGAAAATCCCTGCTGCAATGATCTGGATGAAAGAGCAACAATAAATGCATGTAAACAATCAGAAGCTAATACTGGTTTGCCTCAACAAAGCCATGGAGAACACAACTCTAAAATAAAGAGAATGGCTTCACCAGAAATCCAATACCCGCTTACCCTTAAATAACAAGATGCGAAGGAGGCAAAAAAATATAAATTAGGAACAGATGGCAGCAAAAAGACAAATCAGAATCTGCATACCCCCCACCCCAAATCCACACACACACACACAAGAGTTTCATAAGGTTTACTAGGTGGCCTGAGGAAAAAATTGCCTTCCAAATAGAGGAAACTACATTACTTTAGTTTCAAAAGTGAAATGCCTGAAATCACTTACCTTGGAGAACCCTGGCGCTTGTGAGAAAATTGAGCCAGCTCAGACTTCAGAGCAACAAGAGCCCTTTCAGCAGCCTAGAGAAACAAATGTGCAGCCCAAAATTTTAAATCATAGAGAAAAGGGATAAGATAGGAATTTAAAACGCAAGCTCTAAAAGTAAGCACCTGTGTTTTAGCATCATCCCACGTTGAACCAATTCCTTTGCCAAATACTTGGCCATCAATTTCCACCTGCAGCATGATTACCAAATAGACAAAAGTACGCACAATGTCAGCAAGGCAAGAGATAGTTGCTCAATAGACATGATAACTCTGCCATCTTAAGTGCATACTTGTTTCTTGAAACTATGAGAATCACTACTTTGCAAACAAAACTATACACCAAATCTCCACCAACCATCCACCATTATATGAATTTCTAATATCGAACTTGATGTTTAGCAAAGAATGCTTTCCAGAAACTTCAATACCAGATTAAACATTAAATGTTTTAACCTATCAAGAGAAAGAACTGAATGCAAAGTTCTTCTCTTGTTGCAGGACAAGAGAGGTGAGTTTACGGTACAATCCTGCTACAGAGCATTGACAATAGAGAATGCACCAGAACAGTTGGCAATGGAGAAATATTGGATAAGTGGTACAGCACAAGGTAGAGTGTTTTTTTAAGCTCGCAGAGCATGGATGTTTGCTTGACACAGGACAAGCTGCAGAAAAAGGGGCTATTCATCATCAACAGATGCTATCTACGAGAGAGGGAAATAGAGGAAAAACAGTCAAATTCAAGTGTGACACAGACAGTTTCAGAAATGTTTTCAAGGTTAAATGGACAATGTCAAAGACCGACCAAGAAGCTATTTGGAAGCTGGAGATAAAGGGGTCTGACTTCTAAGTAAGGGGTCAGGGCCTAACTCCCCTCCCAACCAAAATGATGGCCTTCAATATACAGAAGAGAAGAAATAAAAAAGAGGAGGCTGAGGTTGGGGGCTCCAGAGTAAGAAGAGAAAGAGGATATAGAAAAGCAATACATGTTTGTATTCTCTGGACAACATGGAAAGGAAGGAAAGCAGATTTTGTAGAACAGAACAGAAGCCATCAGCAAATTAAAGTTCAATAGTGTATGTTAGTAGCATACTGGAATATTTGAAAAAAATACAGAAAACATGCTAATGGGAGACTATCTCTTAAACTTTTGTTACACATATTCAAGATTTATCTTAGTGCTGTTCAAGATTAATAAAATCTTTTCTTTAGTGATTATTAGAGAGAGAGAACTAAATGCAAAGGATAAAAGATGGCCTAGATCCATCCCGCGAATGAAGCAAAAGGTTGCAATTATTTCAAAATAATAAATGGTATATCGCATCTAAGCCATGAGTCAGAAAAGATGATAAGAGTTCCTAACACTACAGCTAAGCATGTTTCGATTAATCAGCAATAGCAAAGAAGAAAGGGAAGTAAATGGGTAACCTGGGCGTATATTTCACTTTTCTGGCCCGGATTAGCTGAAAGTTGAGGCTGAGTTTGGAATGCCAAACCAAGTCCTTCAATTGCGCACTGAAAGAATCAAAATAATAAATGGCACATCCCAAGACATCAAAAGAAAACTGAGGTAAATAAGGTACACTAACATAGCAAGCTTATAAAATCATACTAGTTCTCTTAGAGCGCCAACTGAACCCACTGACTTCTTAAAAACCTCAAGCCTTGGATCCAACACTCTGGGAGGCTCTGATGCAAAAGAATGTGAGACACGATCTTGATACCCAAAAGGACTCATGTTGTCAACAAACCCATTATCACTTGCATTTGGAAACCTAAATCCATCACCCTGTGTGGAACTGGAATCAGGTTTGATACATGACAAGTATTTGTCTGTGGAAGCAACATGAAAATGTCAAAATCATCAAACTTATTTGGAAACATAACATTTGACCCGATGAACATCTAAAATTCATGGATATTGCATATGGTTTGCTAATAAGAAAATATTCCTCTGATTTGCCACCAAGCACACTATATAAGACTTGTGTAGTGCTTATTCAGCAAGAGCAATCATAACTATTTATCCCCCCATCCTCTCCAACCACAGTATCTCGTGGCTAAGTTATATCAATACCAAATTAGGCCACAACTAGATACCCTGTGATCTCTCTAAAGAGTTCCTTAACACAAGGATTAAACAATTAACATCAACATTAAAATGTCTCAAGAGTCCAAAGTGAAGTAATGTGATCACCAACTATTCTGCCCAAAAAAGAAATGTTCTCCTCTTTCTGAACCCTTTTCCAGGAAAGGGACTGGTCAACAAAAACCTCACACATTATTTTTACAATATTCTACTGAAGCATTATGCACACAACTAGAAGGATGACTCCTTGAAAGAAGAAAAAAGCAGCATCTATGCAAATACAGCAGAACCTCCTTTTTTTATTATTATTATTATTTTGGTTAGGAGGGGGAGATGGATAACAGTACATAAATTGGAGTAACAGCCCAACAAACAACTTCTTTTTTTTTGATACAGACAACCCAACGTAGAACTAAGTACCAGGAAAAGTTGAACTTCACAGAAGGATGAAAGCCTTTTAGCTTGACTCTATTTACTCCTAAGAGTTTTTCAAACTTGCTCTCAAAGTTTAAATAATTTTCCCAATAGATGAAACAAAATTCACCACTGAAAGATGTCACGGTTAAGTGGAATAAAATCCACTTAACTCAAATTCAGTATAAAATCCTCTTAAAGACTGCACAGGGATACTCACAACTCCAAGTGCCAACAACATCAGTTCAGAACTTCACTCTATCACCAGGTTTGCTCAAAGAACACTCTATAACCGTGGAAGTGCATATAGGTTAGCTAATACAAGGTGATGGAATCTAATCACAGTAAAACCAACCTTTGAAAAGTCAGATCATTTCCTACTGTGAATTATGACACAACACAACAAACTTACCGGCCAGATACATAAGAGATTCCTCAGCAGCATGTCGTTGTGCTTCCCTTCTCGTCCGGCCAATTCCTTCTCCAACTTTTTCTCCTGCAAACAACACCTATACAAGCAATACAAACTATGATTCAATAAGATGGATAGACCTCAGTAAACAAGATTGCAGAAAATCAGATAGGAAGCTTGTCCAACAATACAAAAGAAGTGTTGACATTCATGCTACTAAAACATGGCTTGACAGAGCTCACAGGCAAGACAGAAACAAGGTCCATAAGACTTGCAGATTGTGGTACATTCTTCATTAAGTAAAGGTGAGACATAAAGCTCATTGGAATAGTAGAATTAGGATATATGTACTCAGCATACCTCCAAGGAGAACTGCAGTTCTGGACTCGAAAGAAAACTTGATCTGAATTCGACCTGCATGTATTTGCCATAAGCATTCAGAGACCTCACAAATAGAAGGGAGGAAACTTTACATTAGTGCTGCCTGATGACTGGACATAATAGGGGAAGCACTACCTTTGCTCCACACTTGAATGCAATATCTTGTAAAGCTCCAGCAGGTGTTTCTAGATATGGATCATAATGTCCAGGTTCAAGGTCAAGAACCCTATTGCTGGAAGATGACCGACCCAAGGGAACTTCCTCACCTGTGAAACTAGAACTTTTTAACACCATTTCTGAATAGAGATTTAGCTTGTCTCATATTTTTCGTCCAGTGACATCACATAGTTGGATAACAGACCTGTTATCTGCTTCTTCTTTTTTCAAGTGTCATGTGTTTGTTTTATAAGAAAATAAAGTGTAGTTATTTAGCTTGTACACATTAAAAAGACACTCTTATTTAGATCAACACTGAGATATTATCTTCATCACCTATTCATGGACATGTAGAATTTCAAGCCTGATAAACCTAAACATCGTCTGTGAGGATTCATGTAACTGTGACCCCATCAGGGCCATCTTGTGCACATCATGACTAATTCCACAGAGTACCTGCTAACTCCCACCATCACAGGCTAGGTAACTTTGTCCATCAAGGCTTGGACAAGGCGTGGTGGTTGTATAAACCTAAGCAGAAAGATGCATGCAAAAATGCACTCCTAAAACCAAATCACATTTGCTTTCATAATAAAAGAAGAAATCTGGGAGGGGGCTGAGGCTCAACCAAAGCACTCAACATGAGCCCATACTGCTTAGTTTTGTTTCTCTGGGTGTTAAAAGAGGTCCATACTCCAGAAAAATTGTAATATTGTAGGGTAGCCACCTATTTGTCCTATTTTCAGCAGTCCCCACTTCTGAGTTCTGACAAGAATTATAAATTATAGCATCTATTACTGCAAAATTTCAAGTACTTAACAAGCTTTCAGAAAGCAACTTAAAGGAAAAGTGAAAACTAAGAAACAGTCTTGGTCAACATATATACCAATCAGAAACTGTCTTTAAGTTAAAGAGTCAAAATGCTTAAGCTTTTACATAACAGTTCACAAGCATGGTTCATGACCATACCTGGTGGACGAAAGCTAGGTTGTGATTGGGAAAATCTCATCCTGTCATCCCGAGGGATTACCTGGAAAGCAAAATGGAAACAAACCAAAAAAAACAGTTTGGTCATAAGTTACGCGTGATAAATGAATTTTCAAAGCTGTTGGCATTAACAAATAGATAACTCACCTCTTTTGGCAGCCTCTGGTTCTCAAAAAGAACTCTATCAGATGGCATAGAAGTCTCCATTTTGGGAAGAAAAGGTGGATGAGGAGGCCGATGTTTGTTAATATGCATAGACTCTGGATTTAAAGGAAATTCCTTGGGAGGTAAGGGTCGATTAAGTTGCCTAGGGCTCATCTCTTCCTCAGCCGGAAACCAACCATGTGGCTGCACCCGTGGTGGCACAGATACTTGTAATGGAGTCCCCATAGGGAACTTAGGTTCACTTGATACTTGATCTCTCGTGTCTTGACCATGCTGCAATATAAGTAATCTCCTCCTTGTATCAGGATCTAATTCAGATTCTGGTACCTCACCCTCTTCCCTAGCAGGAGAACTTTGCAAGCTTGTATCCTGAGGACTTATTTGAGTCACTGATGATTTAAGTACAGAAGTCACTTGAGGGAGATGTTGAGTAGGAAAAGGCACCACTGGGCCTTGAATGCTTGGTTGTGAAATAACAGGTGGGACAGGGTACTGGAGAGCTGGTACAAGTCTTGGATCCAAATTTGTCATTTGAGAAGGAACACTTGTTGAAGCCAACATTGCTTCCTGAAAGGCCGAGATAACTAAATATTACGCTACAGTATTTGTCACAAAGAAGACGAGTTCCACTACATGCTAGAAGAAAAAATTACAATGTACAGAGGAATAAATTATCAAGAGAGTGCAGAATAACCACATCCAGCACTTCTGAACCTCATGAAAAGTGTGGATACACATACCCAAACTGAGTACAAGATTCAAATATAACATTATTGTACCTTGAGTCTCCTTTCAACCTCACTATCAGCCATTCCATCAAATCCAAGTGAATCCTTATTCCCGTTTACAGCTGAAGGATCATCCTGACCAGCAAAATAATATATTCTCATAAATATTCATAATTATTTGTTAATTGGTGCAAAATTTTATCATCCATATTGTAGATAATCATAAAAACTAAGATCTGTCAAGAGAAATGGAAACTTTTAGATATCATTCTCACTAACCTCCGAAATCAAATAGTTGCTAACATCGGGAGCAGAAGGAACTTGTTTAATATCATCTTCATATGCAACTTCAGATATTCGCTGTAATAGGCCTTCATCAAAATCTCTGCACAAAGTCAGACCAAGTAAGTAAAACTAATTTAGCTACAATCAGATAAAAGAAACTAACCCCAAGAGACAACCAAATCTAAATAAAATCAGATAAAATAAGTTGGACAATAAAGATTGTTGGCACCAGGTAATCTCCTAAAATCTTACTTGAAAAAACCACCTCTAACATTGCAGGCTACATTTCTGGCAACACAAAGGACAGGAACAGAATTGTTGCCCTACAGTAAAATTATTCAAGTACTTCAGAATGTTAACATATAATATAGATCAACATCTCACAGAAACACTAAGAGAATGCGGTACATACTTCAGCTTGAGGGGAAAAATATGGAGCAAATGCAGGAACAACGTGCACTCGGGGTTGATCCTTATCATCCCACACTTTCAAGCGATCATCAATCACCAATGCCATCTTAGGATGACAATTTCCATCTTGGAATACATTGAACAAAGATTTCCTCAAGCCTACAACATAATCATGAAAAGTCAGTGATTAGAGAGAAAAAGAACAATGGTACTAGCGAAAGTTTGGTAATTTAGAAACTTGCCAGACTTGACACAGACAATACGATCCAAGAGTTCTTGTGAGTTAATCAAGTTTGATTCTGGATCAAGAAGGCGCCACATTTCTAAAGCATAATCTCTTTCAGCCATTGTGCACACATAAACTTCAAAGCGCTTCCGACCCCTTGCAGTCAGATAGCTTCGGAGATCCTCCCAAGCAGGTCTCAATCTCACAAGAACACTAGTATCACGGATCTGCCACGGAAAGAATATGTGATGCATCCCCCCAAAAAAAGGAAGATAAAGCTTTAGACCATAAAACAGTTTAATGCAAAAGAGAAAGGGGAGAAAGAAATGGATAGTCCCATCACTGAACCCCTTTCAACAGTAAACGTAAGACTACAAATGACTTGCATTCCTCATCTGGCAGTCAACTAGTCACCAGTGGACCATAGATGACAAGATTAACAAAACAGGGATAACATGGTATAGACGATAGAGTACAAAGTACACATACCATTGGATTAATACGAGTAAGAATAATGTTTCTATCTTGCAACCTAATCAGGGGTCTGACAATAGGTTGGTGATTATCAGACAATGCGGGGAAAACCTCAGACTGAGATTTGATCACCTTTCCATTGTCAACAACCTGATCATTTTCGGCATATTGCTTTAAAATAATTTTATCCTCCTGATAACGCTTGACCTCAGCCAGCATAACAGAGGCACGTTGCGGATCTGACTCTGAATTTATTTTCCGCTGCAAGGCCTCTATTCTATCCTCAAATGAACGCATTGTGTTGGCAACTATGAGTGTCTCATCAAGATCAAATACAATGCCAAGACACCTGAGGTTTAGCATTGTTAGACAAGAATCATAAAGCCCTGATGCAACCTTAAATCCCCAAAAGCAAGGACACTGTCCGCCAATATTCTTAGACTGCATGGCGACTAAATGAAGTTCCTCTCTTCCAAGTGGCATCACCGCAGTCTGCATAAAAAAAAATACGCGGTAATAACTTTGATAAGCGAGCAATTGATATTTGAAAGGGAGACAATGAGAAAGAGCCCAAATAAATACCACGTATCAAAGGAAAGACCTCTCAAAAAATCTAAGCTACAAATGGTACATTTGCGGAAGACGTGGACGATGTATTTGTGAAAAGCTTTCAGAATGTTCGTCTATTTGCAACAATTTGAATAGACCTTTTTATATATGTATAGGAACAATTACAGTAGACCTTCTACATTAAAAGAAATAAACAAAATAGACTTTTTATGTTCATCATATCAGAAAGCTATCAATTGTAAAAGAGCTTCAAATACTCTTCGAGTCCTCTTTCGAGTATAGACCCCTGAAGCAAGAATCCAAGCCTGATATTTACAAAATAAATGCAGGAATAGAAGTAATCTACATTAGATTCAGTAGTTCTTAAAAGAAACCTCAGCTTGACAGGAAATACAAGGACAGATTGCTACTTAAAACTAAGTTGCTCGGACTCCGGTGCGGATCTAGAGGTCCAATTCATCATGATCTAAATTTTAAGATTCGAGGATAGAGATCTAGGTATGGATACGGATGCGGGGGTTCGACTAAAAATAATTCAAATATCTAAAAGTAGAGTTATAAAACCTAAATTAGGATATATTATGTGGGAAGCTTGAGGAGAAAATATTGATAAGAGGGAAATCCCGGAAAGAGCTAAAAGGAAATTTCTATATACAAGGTATTTCATTTTCTTCAAATTCACCTTAACTTTTGTTTAGATTACATAAATCATTAAATCTATCCGGGATTCCTTCGTCGAATATGGTCTAAGTACCAAAATAGAATGACCAGATAGGGTACGGATACCACACCCATGTTGTGTCGAACACGTGTGCGGCACCTAAAGTGAAGAGTCCGAGCAACTTAGCCTTCAACAAAACCCTGCAATAAAACCCTATCCATCAGTCCATCCCTTTCTCAACTTCACACTGCAGTAGACAGCAAAAGGCTCAATCTTGCAGTATCCCATTTACAGAAAAGTAAGTAATCCATTTAGCATTAAAGTCACCAAGTTCATAGAGTTGCCATATATGTAGGTCGCAAATTTTAAGCAAATCTGCAAAGAGTTCTGTTAACTTCCAGGAATAGTATTAGTCTAAAGTCCAAAATTTTCAAAAAAAAAAAAATACAAAAGGGTACAAGCCAAACGAGCATCTGCTTCACATCAATTATTTGGTCATCATCCATTTTATCCAGAGTCCAGTTCTTAAAAATAATTAGGGTTTTAATTGTTTTTTTAGTATGTAGAATCAAGAATTTGATTCTTAAAATTCAAGTTATGTTTCATCTGGATATTAATTACTTGTTTCATAAACTAGGTTTTTTTCTTCATAATTAGCCAGTCTTGGAAATGATTCGATTAGTTTTATCTTAATTTCTTTTAATTATCTCAAGTTCAAGTTTGTTACTGTCAATTCAGCAATTTGGGGTATACCTTGTTATCTCTGAGACATGTGGAATGCAAAAGAGTGAGCGGCGAGTCTTGGGTCAGCGGCTTTGATTTTGTAGGTTCCAATTTGAAGCTTAATCCAGTGGTAACTGTGTGTAGCACTGCCAGTGGTGGACATCTCTCGCTTGACGGCGAATAGTGAGATATCCTTATTACTTTCTCCCCCCATACCACACCCTTCTCACAGTATATTTCAACTTCTCCCACCAATCTTTCTCCTTCATACAACACCACCGTCGATTTAAACATTTTTCCTGTTTTTTGCGTTTTTTCTCTGTAATCACAAAAAGTTCAAAAAAAAAAACAATTTCTATCCTTTTCCCTTTCAGTTTCTCATCGTCAATATAGATCGATCTAGAAATTATGCTTAAAATCCAATCGAAACAGAAAAAAAAAGTCAGATCTTATCAAATCTTTATCAAATCAACCAATCAAACGTCATCGTTTATCAAATTTCATTCAGATTTACCCAAAAAAATACCCAAAAAAGAATGAAAATTTTAGGGTTTCTTTATAGAAGATGATGATTAAGAGAAGATTAAAAGTAGGGTTTAGATGATTTTTCAGATAGTAGTTGTAGTACGGCGGTGTAGATGACGATGCGGTGGCTCAACTGTGTATTGTGAAACCCTAGATCCACAGAGAGTGGAAGGTCAATTTTGTACTTTCTCTCTCTATCTCCTTCTCTCTCTATCCCTTATTACACATCGAGATGCTTGTTGATGATGATATTAATATATAGGAAGAAATTATAAATTCGTTGTTAATTTCGGCGGAAAATATTTAAATAAAGATTCTCTGTTCTTTTAACCAATACTTTTTCAATTTAAACAGGTTTATCTTCTCTCCGTAAATTTTTCATATATCTTTTAAATATTTTAAATTACCAATTATTATAACTTATAGTATTTTATTTTAAGTGATTTATAAATATATAAATTTTATTAATAAATTATCGATCAAACTTAAATTATTTGTCTCTAATAAAATTGAAATATGTCACATAAATTATACGAATAATAAATAAAAATAACCTAAATTTAATGAGTGCTTCGGTTACGTCACGTAGGTAATGTGAAAGGAAAGTAATTAAAATAAAAAGTACACTGTACCTGAACCTAGTTCTAAAAAATAATAAAATAAAGGTTTTTTTTTTTACATATGTACTGGGAAGAAGTCAATTTCAGTGTTTTATGAGTAATATTAGTTTTCTTTTTCATAAAAAATAATGTTAATAAATTTAACAGTATTTGATGTAATTATTAAATATTAAACATTTGGCAATAGTGTAATAGTAATATTATGTAAAGTCATTATTCCGAGGGTCTTTCGATTGGGTTGAATTAGATTTGATAATTTACATTTAAGTGTGTTGTTTAGTTTTTGATGAAATCGTTGAATTATGAGTAATATTAGTTTTCTTTATCATAAAAAAAAATGTTAGTAAATTTGACAGTATGTGATGTAATTATTAAATAATAAACATTTGACAATAGTGTTTAGTTGATAGTTAAAATAGTAATATTATGTAAAGTCGTTATTTCGAGGGTCTTTCGATTGGGTTGGGTCTGATAATTTATATTTAGGCGTTTGTTTAGTTTTTGATGAGATCATTCAAAATATTTTTTTTTATTTTATGAAATAGTGATACGATCTGCTTATGATCTACCCTTCGTAGATTTTACTTATAAAATTTCACTAGATAATTTATTATTGAGATAAAGTCATGAAAAAAAATATCTATTTGAGTTCATTTCATCATTATATACAAGTCATAGATTCAATATGTATTTATTGCGATATTAAAATCTCCGTGAGATTATATCTCGCAAGTTTACCATAAAAAAAAAAATGTTTGATATGAAGCTATAAATTAGAATAGTCAAGAGAAAAAGTCTATCTTAAAAAAATTATGTCGAAAAGCCGACATTTGATATCCATTTTCAATTTTATTTTTTTTTTAAAAATTCCATCATTCCAAGAAAGTAAATTATGATATTTTTAATCAATTTGACCGATTAATGTTAGTACTAACACTCAATAATATAATGAAATAGTAAAGATTTCTCAAATCTTTGGGTTTTTTTTAACTTAATTTTAAAGATTATAGATTAAAAAATAATAAAATAAAACATCGTTCACATTTTTTTAAAATATATCTATACCTGAGAAGAGGTCATTTTCAATGTCTCAAAAATAATATTACTAATAAATTTAATAGTATTTTGATATTATTAAATTTTGGCAATAATGTTTTGATTGAGAATTAAAATCACGAGAAAAAATCATTTATTTGAGTTAATTTCATATCAAGAATCATGTGGAAAGTGAAGTTAGTCTCACTATTAACTTATTATGTTATTAACTTATAAATGTTTCATTATAAATTTAGGTCAATATAAAATCATAAATCTATATTTTATTACTATATAAGAAGAGTGAATAAATTTACTCCTCTTTCGACACGTGGCACCAAAAAAAAGGAGAGGGTTGAACATAAGTGTGAATGTGAGGGTATTTAAAAATACCCTAACATTCACACTTATCTACTAAAAAAAAATTACTATATAATATATATAATGTATAATATAAGTACTGGATAAGTGTGAAAGTGAGGGTATTTTGGGTATTTAAAATACCCTCACATTCACACTTATCTACTAAAAAAAATATATATAACTAGTAGATTTAAATATATTTAAAAATAATATAAGTAATACTATACTTAGTATGCTTAAAAATAGTAAAAACTACATAAAAAGTACTACATATCATATTACAATAATTAACAATTATTTGACACTTTCAATTCTATCAATGCCATATAAATTAGGATAAAAAAGGTAACATTTATATTCAAAAATAATATAAGTAATACTATACATTACAATAATTAATAGCTTAACTATTTAAAAGTTATATAAAAAATTTAATTGACTCTCTAAATTCTATTGCTACCACATAAAATGGATTATATGATAAAGATATATTGTTTGAAATTGACGAAAAATAAACTATAAATTACAATAATTAACAAAAAAATTGTCGGCTCCAAAAAATCTATCAATTAAGAACATATATTGTTTCAATTCAAATTGACGAAAAAGAAACTATAAATTACAATAATTAACAAAAAAATTCTCTCGACTCCAACAAATCTATCAATTAATGCCACATAAATTGGGACATGGAAAATAACATATATTCTTTAAAAATTAAGTTCAAAATATACTATAAAATACAATAATTAACAACTTAATTTAGTAAAGAGACATATAAAAAATGGTTAATATTTGAATTTTTGCATGTGCCACATAAATTAGAACAAAGAGAGTAATAAATATTATTTTCAAAATTCTGTAAAAAAAAGGTACTACAAATCACAATAGCTAACAATTTAAAATATTTTTAGAATCATATAAAAATTTCAATAACTTCTCAAATTTCATAATATATGACATAAGAAGAGGGAATAACCAATATATTTATAAAAAGAAATGACATATAAAATGAAATGGACAGGGTATTAGTTTTTGAAAATGGAAAAGGACAAAACACATATAAAATTGAAAGACATATAAAAAAAATTGGTTTAACTCTCAAACATAAAAAGTAACATATGTTATTAAAAACTTTAATAAAAAGTACTATAATTTACAATAAATAATAACTTAAAATATCTACAAGACAACTAAAAAAAAGACTAATTTTTGTACTGCTTGTGTCACATAAATTAGGATTGGGATGATTTTAAATTTTTACTTTTGGTTATACATTATAAAATAGCCGAAAAATTGAATGATATAATTTTTTTTAAAATAACCGAATGAATCGTCCTATCGATAACCCTAATGTTACTTCTACTCTGTTTATTTTTACTTAAATTTAGAAAGATATGTTCCATTTCTACCCTCAATCTTATCGGTACATTTATTTGCTATTTGAAATTGAAATTAAAAAGACAAATGACAAATAAGTTTTTATATTAGCTCACTTATGAGCAAAATATATTATAACAATCTTTACTAATTTTATAACAATACATAAACTATACTCTCTCCGTCCCATATTAGATGTGCACTTCCAACTTTACACAGTGATTAAGAAATCATTAATATATTGGAAGACTTCACCATTTTACCCTTTGTTTATATCAATGCACATTGAAATGAGTTACAAAAAATACACATACAATATAGGAATGGTCATATTAATTGTAGGGTAAAATGGAAAAGAATTAATTAATTCTATCCTAATTTAATAAGTGCTCAAATAATATGAAAAAAAAAATTTAGTAAGATTCTCATCTAATATGGGACGGAGAGAGTAACAATATAACTTTATTAATGTTGGGCCCGGGCAGCGCCCGGGCTTTCTTTACTAGTATATAATAAGCCACAATGCAACTATCATTGTAACTATCTTGTTAGCTTTCAACCAAAAGCTAACAAGATTTTTAGTTACATATTTATTATTTAGTTAAATAATAAATATGTCATTGTATGAGCTATTTATTACTTAAATTTTGATCTGACACATAGTTTACGAAAGTAAATTAGATTTTGAGAAAAAACATTAAGTGATACTTGAAGTTGTCCCAAATTTTTAAAAAGACACTTTAACTTTGTGTGCGTCCTATTACCCCACAAAACATTCAAAATCACAATAAATACACATTTTTTACACAATATTTTCACTTTGGACAAAAATATCTTTCGAATGTGCAATTTCTTAAAAACAAAAAGTCGGACCCATTATTGATGTATTGAAGGATGCTTTGGTAATTTCCTATGATGAATTCGTTTTGTTTGTTTCTTTTAAATTTATTTTACTATACTAAATAATTCAATAAAATATTATGAATCACGATAATTAATTACTTAAATATTTAAAAGATATAAAAATATATAAAAGATCTGATTGACTCTTCAAATTTACCGGTGACACATAAATTGAGACAAATGAAATAATATATATTATTTGAAGATTTCTTAGAAAGTACTATAAATTACAGTAATTAACAGCTAGAAATATTTCAAAGACAAAAAAAATTGATTGAATCTCAAAATTTTTTTACTACTACATAAATTGAGAAAGAAGAAATGACTTCTATTATTTGAAAATGGCGTAAAAGTATTACAAATCATACAATAAGAATTAACAATTTAAAATTTTAAAAGACTTTAATACTTTATACTTATTCTATTTCCACTTTGGACAAAAATATCCTCCCAATATGTATATTTTTTAAACAAAAAGTGGGACCCATTATTGATGTATTCAAGGATGCTTTGGTAATTTTCCTATGATGAATTCGTTTTGTTTGTTGTTTAATTTTTTTAAATAGTTGTATAAAATATTATAAATAACAATAATTATTTACTTAAATATTCAAAAGATATAAAAATATGTAAAAGATCTGATTAACTCTTCAAATTTTATCTGTGACACATAAATTGGACAAATGAAATAATATATATTATTTGAAAATTACTTAGAAAGTACAATAATTTACAGTAATTAACAATAGAATATTTTAAAGACAAAAAAAATTGACTGAATCTCCAAATTTTATTAGTACCACATAAATTGAGAAAGAAGAAATAACCTTTATTATTTCAAAATTGCGTAAAAGAAATTACAAATCATACAACAATAATTACCAATTTAGAATGTTAAGAGACATAAAAAATTTTTTTACCATAGTTAACAATAATTAAAAATTAAAACTATTTTAAATTAATATTAAAGTTTGATTAACTCTTTAATTTTGTCTTTGTCACATAAATTGAAACAAAAAATGATACATATTGGGCCCGTGCTAGCACGGGCTCTAATGTCTAGTTAGGATAATAGGTCATACTGAAAAAGTGAAATTGACAATTTATATTAGATATAAAATTTTGATCAAAAATCATATTTCACCATCGAAAGAAAGAGAAATATCTAGGGGTTTAATTTACTAACACTACCATTAATAATCACTAATGTTGATATCGGCAAAATTTGGCAAATCTCCATTATTTTCTAAAAGAACTAATTTTAAAATATTTGATTATAAATTTAAAAAAAATAACAAAAATAAGGTATTTATTGTTTACGAGTACAAGTTATTATTTTTAATAGGATTAATAAAATTAATAGTATTTTGATGAATTTCTTAATTCTTTAGTATTAGTATTAATGCTTAGTAGATGGCTGAAATAGTAATCTTGTGTAAATTCACAAAAAAAATAAATTACTTAATAAAGTTAATTTCAACAATCTATATATATATTACTATATATAATAAGTGGGAATATCTACTACTTAGCACATGACAAGTGTTGGATGATATGTGCTTGATAGTGTTGTACATTCTTCTTTTATGGTTGTACCTTTAATATTACTATATATAATAAGTGGGAATATCTACTACTTAGCACATGACAAATGTTGGAATTTTCTTCTTTTATGGTTGTACCTTTAAAATTTATATTATTGGACAATTTAACACCATTAATTACCTACCACTTTATTAGCCAAAAAGTTTGACCTCATTTGGGCCCATTTATTATTTATATGTTTTCAATTTTCAATATATGTTGTTTATCTAATTCTTTTTTTCAACCTTTTATTTTAACTTCTTGAAATTTAATTACCTATTTATTACTCTCTCCATGCACTTTTAATTGTTATGATTTCCTTTTTAGAGTTAAACTATAAGAATTTTAACTAATATTTTACAATGTGTTTTTTCATAATATTCATATGCAAAAAATTACAATTTATAGTACTTTTTGTATAGATTTTGCATATTTAATTTTTTTTAAAAAATATCGAATTAATACAATCTGATTTAACTTTGAAAATTAGTAAAATGGACTTTCAAAAAGCGTAACATGACAAATACAAGTGGACGGAGAGAGTATATTTTAGCTACAAAATATATTAGAGGTACAACTTTTTAAAAAATTTAAATTTTTATTGCGTTGACTCTTGAAATCCTATCATTGTCATATGAATTTGAACAAATTATATATTATTAAAAGTTACATAAAAGATGATATAAATCACAATAATTAGCAATTAAAAATATTTTTAAATCATATAAAAAATTTGGTTGACTAATTGGAATAGAATAAGTAACATGTACTATTTGAAAATAACGTCAAAATTTCTAGAATTCACAATAAATTAACAACTGAAAATATTTATGATTATTCACGTGAATTGAAACATGAATAACCTATATTATTCAAAACTAACGGAAAAATACTATAAATCACAACAATTTAATAACTTCAAATATATTTTTAAGAAAACATATAAAAAATCGACTGATCTTCAAATTTCATTTATATCACATAAATTAAAACAAAAAAAAATAATATTTATTGGGCTCGTGCTGGCACGGGCACCAAATATCTTTATATATGTGTCACAAATGGAAAAGTCTCAATCAAGGAAGCAACATATATCATTTACATATGACTTAAAAAACATTAAAAATTACAATAATTACCAATTTAAAATATTTAAAAGCTATATAATACAATACGTTGACTCTCAGAATTCTATCAGACTCACATATATTGGGACAGAAAAAATAACACATATCATTTTAAAATTACCAAAAAAGTATTATAAATAATAATAATTAACAACTTAAAATATCTTAAAGACATTTTAAAAGGATTAATTTTGTAATTTTATCCATATCACATAAATTATGACAAAGTGACCAGTAATGTACGTTATTTGAAAGTTACATAAAAATATTCTAAATCACAATAATTAATAACTTAAATGACTCTCCAAATTTCATTTGTGTCACATAAATTGAGACAACAAAAATAACATATATTGGGTCCATTTTAATTTATTTGTCTTATTTTTTATTTTTTTTTATATTTAAAAATTGCATAAAAATACTATAAATCATGATAATTGACAATATAAAATATGTTTTGAAAAAAATACACAAAATTCCACTAATTCTTGAAGTGAATCTATCGTAAAAATACTGTAAATCATGATAATTGACAACACAAAATATTTCAAAAATGTTGTATGTGGGTAGTCTTATTATGCCTTAAATAGCGTCACAAAAAGTACAGGTTTGTGATAAAAAAACTTATTCCTTTATCCACGTAAACAATCGCTTTAAAAACTTGGTTATTAACCCCAAATTATACCATTTATATTATTGGGCCCGTGCATACATTATATATATATATATATATATATATATATATATATATATATATATATATATATATATATATGAGGATCATAGAGAAGGTGATGTGGCACCTCTCTATAACCTCCATTCATTTTATTTATTTTTTCTTTTTTTTCTTGACACTTTTTCTTATTTTTTTCAAATTATTTTTTTCTTGCAAAATCATCTTCTTAATTTATACCTCTTCAATTATATAAATTATATTCTTGAATTAGTATTAATAATATTCACAAATCCCAAACATTTCATATTCATAACCTCTCAAGCCTTTTATATTCATAACCTCTAATTATTTAATGTGGAAGGTTATATTAACACTATAAAATCACACTAAAATTGTGTGTTATTTTATAGTCATCTTTGGCTAGAGAATTAGTGGCAGACATGTTACAATATTTGTAAGCTTTGAGGTGCATTGTCTTTCAAATATGATTTCATATATTACTTTTAATTAGCAAGTAAGGCTAATATGTCAAAACATATTTTTGTTTCTTTTAAATAAATTATTTTGTTTTGTTATCTTTGAGATTCATTTTAGGACTAATAATCTATTTGTTATTATTTTTCTTGACTCTTATATATAGGATGAAATGAAATCATCCAGAGATGGAGATTAGTGGATTTTGAGCTATATATATTGATTATCCTTTATTTTTTTTAGGTGCTTAAGAAGTAATGTTTCTATTATATTATTTCCTTTTGAGTTATTTATGTTTTGTCAAAATGATTATATGTGTAGGAGGATCTATGATTAAATGCAATTTTCTCCTTATCCTTTATATTTTTCTTCTTTTGCTAGATAATGTTTTAACTTATTTAATCATATTTTGCATATTATAGGAGATATATCTATAATGAAAATGGTTAGACATTCTTGCATAATTTGATTTTACAAGGTAAAATAATTTGATATGTCTAATATAATTACAACTCTTTCTTTGTTGAAATCATACACTCAATATTATTTGTTTGTGTTCGTGAAGATATAAATTTTGAGTTTTTTTTTAAAAAAAACATTTAATTTATTCTCCTTAGACCTCTATGTTATTCTTAGATAATTTGATTATATTATAATGATAACACTCTTCAAAAAAATTATTATTTGTTTAGGTAAATTCATCTCTCACTTTTATAATAATAATATATTAAGATATGAAATCTAACTAATTAAGATTGTTATTTTTCATCATTTAAATATGTAAACTTTTTTTATTTAAAATTTAATTATTAAAAAGTTATTAATCAAATATTAAATTAATCTAATATTGTACAATAAAATAATTAAAACATGTGATGATTGGGTGATGACGACGACAAGTAATAGTAATTGTGGATAATTATTAAAAATAGTGTTGGCTAACGATATAGTCATGGATAATAACTATTAATGGCAATATGAGTTACACATTGTCGAAAAATTATACTAAGAACATAATTAAAAAGATTACAAAGAAGCAGAAAAGAATGACCATATTTCAAGTTTACATAAATATATATAAATTATACTTAAAAAGATCCCAAATAAAAAAGAAAAAATATCACATCTCAAGTTTATATTTCAGTAGTTCTAATATTACCTTCTCTTTTTCTCTATGAAATTTATTTTTAATATTTAACTTTCCGAAGTTCACATATATTGATTTCTTAATGAATTTCATAATTAACCTAAATATTTTGCATAGCTTCTCTTCTATGAAATTATGTGATTAATAATTTTTTTTTATTAAAGTAATTATTGATATTAGTATGTAACTTTATTTTAATTCTTTTCATAACCGCGCGAAGCGCAGCCAAGTACACTAGTAAATGCATATATGTAATAATAAAATAGTCTCAGTGTCTCACTAATAACCTATTGCGAGAAATTCAAATTTATAAAAAATTATATTTTACGAGTTTACCATAATTTTTTTGTCTTACATAAAACTAAAAATTAATGATAGTCAGGGAGAGAAGTCGTATTAAAAAATTGAGTTTGAGACATGATATTAGAAAATAATTATTTACTATGAACCATCTTCCACCACTTGAACCTATGGTATTAGCACTCAATAAAATTGATTTCGTCAGGATTTTAAATTATATAAAATAGTAAATTATTAATTAAAATTAAATATTATAACAACAGTTTCATTTAATTCTAATTCGTACAAACACTTTGTCATTCGCCTCTCTCCTCGGATTTCTCGCTCGCCAGTCTCTCTCTCGCCTCTCTCACTTTATACAAACACAAATGTATAAATAATGTTTGTGTTCGTATAAAGAGAGAGAAAATTGTATATATACATATCTTTTTCGTTCGTCTCTCTCCCCAAAGAATCTCGCTCGCCACTCTCCCAGATCTCGCTCGCCTCTCTCACTTTATACAAACACAAATGTATAAATTGTGTTTGTATAAAGTGAGAGAAAACTATATATACAAATACAAATACATATATTTTCGTTCTATACACTAATAATTATACAAATACATATCTTTACCTGCCCAGTTCTCTTTTGCCTATCTCTCTTTCTCGCTTTATACAAACGCAGACTATACAAATTACAATATATAATTTGTATTGTATAAAGCGAGAGAGAGATTTGATATACACATGTTTTTTAAACCTTCTTAAACTCCAAAGAGTCGACTGACTCTTAGTTGTTTCCGCCGCGGATGCGGAAGGCCATCCTAACAATAAGGTCTTCCCTGTCTCGGGAAAGGGTCCTCCCCTCTTCTTCCAGGGTTTGAATTTGGTTAAGGAGCTGTTGAATGCGTTGTTCCACCAGCTCCGGAAAAACAGCAGGCACATGCTCTAAAAAAGCATGAAGCGTTTGCTGACGTTCGCACCTTTCATTTTCAACATTTAGAATTCTTTGATTAATTTGAGCTGCAAAGCCTCTTCTCCAAGACCATGTTGTGCATAGCCACAAACCAGAGCATTCCATGTGACAAAATCCTTTTTTGGTGTACAAACACAATCATTGATACATATACATAGTAATTACATATATACAATTATCTAACCGATATACATATACAATCGCTGCACTTTTATACAAACGAGAGGTCTGCCAACGATTTATACAAATCTGATGCTCCTGCCAACGATTTATACAAATATGATTTATATGTTTGCTAAACCTAAAACTATCTCTTTTTAAAACCCCATAATATTATTTTAGAAATTAATCTTAAAAATGTTTAACTATAAAAAAAAATCACCGCCTAGATTTTATTTATATAACATATAAAGAAATACGGTATCTATGTCACACGATAAATTATTTATATCAATATAATTGAGTTATGCCAATATCAAGTTGAAAGTTTAAAATTAATACAAGATGATGTGTCAATAATAAAAATATCAACAACCCACAATAGTGTAATTTTAAATTATTTCCAATAGATAAAGATAAAATTGAATATTTTATCATGTATAGTAGTATTCAAATTTGTCAAAATGATATCGTTCAAAATTCATTAAGATGCTTACTTAAAAATCACAGGTTAATAGTGAATTATCAGTTGAGAAGGATTATGATCCAACCCAATTATCAGTCAGACCCATTTGTGCTCAAGAAACCTTTGAGCCAATCTTAGTCCAACTTATTTATAGACTCAATTAATTTTAACCAACTCAAATATTATTCAACTCGCTCATTTGACGTTCAATATTTTTCTTTACGCATAACGACAAATTGTAAGCGTGACATATTTTATATCATGACAAAGAAATGAAAAACAATGGCCTGTTTGATCAAGCAATGTGATACAATCCATGAGGCTGCTTCTCTCTTAATCAAAGGTTTCGAGTTTAAGAATCTGATATGAAAAAATCCTTTATAGAAAACATTACCTTCCAAATGAATTCCTACACCGCTACGCAATACAAATTTAAATTAATTAATTTCTAATATGAGTATAGTCATCATATGAAACTAAAAAAAAATAACAATAATAACAACAAAGAAATGAAGAGTGATGGCTTGTTTGGCCTTTTTCAGCTAATTGGGCTTTGTTCGGCTACTTTTGTGGGCTTTCAAATTTTACCAATGAGCCAACGGAAATTAACGGCAAGTGTAGTTGTGAGTAAAAATCTAACGGTCCCCACCGGGTAGGTGGTCCAAGTCTATATATAATTACTGAACTACCCTTTCTCATCAAATCTCCAAACATACATCCACAAAATCTCACCGTCCAAAATTCAAATTGAACGGATCAGATCTTTCCCATTCTTGGACCTTTGCGTAAATTCTCCTACATGAAAATTAACGCATCTATTTTGTATATGTATAGCGAATTATACAACTGCTTTCTTTTGTATATGTATAGCGAATTATACAACTGCTTTCTTTTGTATATGTATAGCGAATTATACAACTGCTTTCTTTTGTATATGTATAGCGAATTATACAAGCCTTCTTTGTATATGTATAGCGAATTATATAACTCTTTTTTTGTATATGTATAGCGAATTATACATATATATTTGCTATGGAGCGCAATTATGCAAATTTTGCTATAACATACAAATATGAATTTTGTGTTTGCTATATGTGAAAGTTGCAAAAAAAATAAATAACAATAACAACAACAAAGAAATGAAGAGTGATGGCTTGTTTGGCCTTTTTCAGCTAATTGGGCTTTGTTCGGCTACTTTTGTGGGCTTTCAAATATTACGAATGAGCCAACGGAAATTAACGGCAAGTAGAGTTGTGAGTAAAAATCTAACGGTCCCCACCGGGTAGGTGGTCCAAGTCTATATACAATTACTTTACTACCCTCGCTCATCAGGTCCCCAAACATACATCCACAAAATCTCACCGTCCAAAATTCAAATTGAACGGATCAGATCTTTCCCATTCTTGGACCTTTACGTAAATTCCCCTACATGAAAATTAACGCATCTATTTTAATTAGCAAATAAAGAAAGTCTATTTCTCTCTCTCTCACGCTTCCTGATCTTCGCTATTTTCAAATCTTCAAATTAGAGCAAACTCACAAGAACACTTTCTATAAACCCTAATTTCAGGTTCCAAATTATCCCAAATTTTCGGTTATAATTACGAAAATACATCAATATTTGTGTTCTTTAGTTGATCCAGTGATAGGATTTTTGAATTCTCCGTCGGAAAATGATCGTTAGAACATACGGCCGGCGGAGTAGAAGCATGTCCCGGAGCTACTCTGAATCAGGCTTAAACGATGATGTTTCGGACCACACACTTTCTCAGGAGAATTCTCAAGATATTTACAGTTTTGGATTTTCATCTCAAGACTCAGTTCACTGGTCGTCGAATTTCAATAATTCAGATCCATACGATGTCGGCTCATCTCAAGGGTGTCAAGAATTGTCGATTTTGCCATCAAGAAAGGAGGATAGGGATTTGGGTTTTGAGGGTCATGATGGGGTTTTGTGGAAACCCAAGAAAGTAAAGATGTTTGATTGGGAGCCTTATAGTTTGAATTCATCACAAGAATCGGATGAATTTTCGTTTTTACCAGATGGGGGGGAGTATGGTGGCCTTGGGAAATTTGATGGGGGATTACATGAACCGAAGAAGGTGAAGAAGACTGGGAAAGGTAAGGAAAATGGGGTTTTACAGAAGAAGAAGAAGAAGGTGAAGTCGAAGGAGCTGGGATTGCCTTCGCTGGGGCCCACAGCGACTTTGATGGAGACTCAAGAATGTGGTGAGATGATGGAACATATGGATGAGGTGAATTTTGCGTTGGATGGTTTGAGGAAAGGGCAGCCTGCGAGAATCAGAAGGGCGAGTTTATTGTCATTGCTATCTATATGTGGAACAGCTCAGCAGCGTCGCCTTTTACGGGCTCACGGGTAGTTGAAATTTGGCTTATGAACATTGTTTAGACTTTCGAATTTAGATGAGTATAAATATTCTTGTTTCGATAAACATAAATCTTGGTTTCTTGAAAGTTCAGTTATCACAGTGTTGCTTAAATTTCTTAGGTAATTTGTATACACATTTATAGGACATAAATATTTCCAGATACATGAATTTTGATGAGCTGACCAAAAAAAAAAGTACAAATTTATCTTCAAGTCTTAGACAAATTGTTTGAACAAGAAAATTAATAGGGATGGTACTATGGCATGGGAACATGGTTGGTGATGATTCATATAGACGAACCCAACTTGTTTGGGACCAAGGTGTAATAGTTGTTGTTGTTGTTGGGGCATGGCAGTAGGACAGGAGAAGCTTGGCAGATGGGTGGGGAATTCTTACTCGGTGGTGGAAGGAGATATCTATTTCTTAAATGTAGAGTGTGAGGCATAATTGTCTTCTAGTTTAATGTTTCCCAGTTCTTCCTTTATTTTAGACAATTGTGAATTCCATTACTCATAATAAGCCGACTTCTCCACCCTTCTCCACTTAAATAATTGAGTTGGTGTACTAACCAGGATATGAATTCGTGATGTGCTCTTACCACACTTCCCACGATGAACTTCCTTTTTTGTTGAACCAGAACCTTGGGAGATTCTTGTCCTTCCTTTTAACATCCTTAATTCTTTCTGCTCATATATAATTGTTGAATGTCACTAGTGTTTATCTAGTAGACCAAAACTTTAATTTCTTCTCAAATGAGAGATTAAACACATAAGAGAAGAAACAATATTAGTTGATTGCTATTTTTACAAAATGACCTCTAGAAAACGTAATAAATTAATTGAAAATGATGAAAGAAGTAACGAAATAAAAGAAAAACAATACTAATGTGCTTAAAATAGAGAGAAATGTATTTTAACTTTACCTTTATCAAAAAAATAGAGAGAAATGTATTTTAATGGGGTGGAATGGGGCAAGGTGCAGAGCGTTGGAGGGGGATGAGGGGAGCATATTGGTCTCCTGCCGTGCCCCACCTGACCCCATTATCTTCCCTATAAATGAAGCTACTTGAGCTGATTTATCATGTTCAATTGGATAAATTTTTAGCTTTTAATTAAGCAATCCAATGACAACTTCAGAAGTTCCTTAGATAACAATATTCTGTTCTGGAATTTAAGGTTTAATTCTGCCATCTTGGGTCAGAGTATGTAAGAAAAGTTGTAATAGCAGGCAACCCAAGAAGAAGTGGATATACCCAGCAAATGATCGTTGGGATCTCATCAGTAATTTTGAAGCCCTTACAGCGAGTTGCTGACATTGCAAGAGGATGCAACATGAAAGCGACGATATGCCTATCTTTATAATTAGGCTTTATCTACATCAACCTTGTAGTATTTTTTGGTAGTTCGTAATATTAGGTTCACGTAAACCATCGTATGAAGATCTCTCTGGCTTTGTTTTGTCTATGGAGAGGATATCCAGCCTAGGTTCATTATGAAGCTTTTACGTTTATAATTGGCTGAATGGTCCTATTGTCCCTGTGGTAGCGTTATGAATAAATCAGTGAGCTTGGATATGCTCAGAAATTGCCAATTAAGCCATTTAATGGGTGTTCCATTTAATTTGATGTTCTAGTATGTAAATCATCAAGTCTGGAAGTACGTGCGCACTAGTAGTTGAGATAAATAATACTTTACACCTTATAGCAGTCATTGGTAACCCATATGAGGATGTCGTTTTGTTTTTAAATTTAGACATTCCTGATGTCTGAATTTCTGATAATCACAATCGCAATTACTTTACCTGAACATATAATCTTTTGGCTAATCCTGAATGTGTATGATTTTCCTTGAATTCAGTGGCCTGATTGTTAATTGTCAACCTTTATTCCCAATTGGTATAACTTGCCAAGATTTTGATTTCAGGATGGCAAAAACTATTATTGATACTGTTTTGGGACTCAGCTTTGATGACTCACCTAGCAACCTTGCTGCAGCAGGTCTATTCTACATTTTGACCAGTGATGTAAGTTGCTTCATCTCTCTAGCAGTGTAGCCCTCTCATTTGGACGTTAGTACTAGGTTATTGCATATTCTGCATGACTTATCAGATAGGTAAAGGTTTTTCCCTGGCTCTAGTTGAAACAGGGTGAGGCAACCCAATTAAGCAGGTGAGGAGGCTGAACCTATTCGTTAAATTTGAAAGATTGGATGATTATGTTTGGTAGTTTTGAAGTCTTTATTCTGTCTGCTAGCTGCCTAGTTGTGAGTAACTTTTGCGTATGTGTGATTGGAAATAATCTCTTCTCAGTTGACTTCAAGGCGTCAGTTCTACATCAGATCTATTCTGTTAACTTGTCTTATCAGAAATGAGAACCATGGAATTGAAGAAAGAGAATTTCCCCTTTTCCTTTCCTTTTTCTCCTTTTGGTGGATTGCAAACAATGATACTGTGGATGCTCCTTCATCAACTGATATAATATTGTACTTTTAAATATTTTAAAGTTCATAAAACTTTCTTCCTCCATGTTATTGTATCTGTATGCTAAAATTACTCTTTCATTGCTTAAATTATTGGTATAAGTTATTCTGTTACATGTATTGTTTATATTTGCAACTTTTAATCAACACAACGTCATTTACTATCTTATCATCTATATAAGTAATCTGGGAACTTCTCCATTCCTTGTGTTTTTGATCTTCCAATTTTTTTCAGGGAGGAGACGACCATCTTCTTGATTCACCCAGCTGCATTCGCTTTCTTATAAAATTGTTAAGACCAGTTGCTGCTCCTGCTTCCGTAGCAAAGGCTCCAACTATTGGGAGCAAACTTTTGGCGATGCGCTTAGATGCTGATGTGACTCAAGATTCTGTAAAAGGCCTAGATTCTACTTCCTCTTCAATAACCCGCAAGGTGCAGGAGGTTCTTGTTTCTTGCAAGGAAATAAAGCCAAATGATGGAAATGGACATGACAGACCAGAATTAAACCCAAAATGGATTAGTTTACTGACAATGGCAAAAGCTTGCTTGTCGACAATCTCTATTGAAGGTTTGTTTGGCACTTAAAATGGTCCTTTGAGGGATATATTTCTTTGTTTCGAATGTCTTTTCTTCTTCCTGCAGTGGAAAAGTCGAGGCTATTTAATAAATATTCATCCTTTAGGTTGGGTGGGTTGGTTGCAATTTTGCTATTGTTATTGGAAGTTAATCTGAGTAGCTTGTTATTCTTTAACTTCTTGAGATTGCTTTTTGGTTGCTACCTGTCTCCTACTAAGAGGTAAAAGTCAGAAAATAGAAGAGCTAAGTAGCTCTGTGCTTTGCTTTTATATTGTATTTACAACTTATATGATGGTTTCCTGGTTATTTCCTTAATCTACATTTTGTGTTATTTAGTGGCTGTTGCTTTTAGATGCTCGTGCTTTCAAAACTTCAGATCTGACTCTTTTTCTGATTGTGGAAATTTTATCATATAATGTTCTAGAATCTTTTAGTGTGGTACTGTGATACCCATGTTTTTTGCCTGTGTTTCTTATAGTGGCTTACAATTGAATCATTTTTAAGAGATCATATGGAAACTCAAGCTACCTTGACAGTGATTGATCTGTATTTCACCATTTTTGCATAGTATAACATAGTTTTCTTTTTCCTCTTTCTGTCTGTATTCACTCAGATACTTCTGGTACTGTGCGGAGAAGTAAGGACAACTTCAAAGAAAAGCTGAGAGAGCTTGGAGGACTTGATGCGGTCTTTGACGTGGCAAGGAGTTGCCATTCTGTTTTGGAGGTGTGAGCCTGTATGCTATTTTCTGTGTTGTTACCAGAGACGAGTCTCATAAATTTGTGACATGTGAAGAGCCAACAATATGCTTTATATTCCTCTTATATTTAAGCTCTGAGTTGGAGTGGTAACATGACCATTTTGGATTGAAAGAATATGATGACTTGTGCTCCCTATCACCCTCTTCATATCCTTTGTTTTTGTCCTGAAGGTTTTAGATTGTGATTATGATTATATATATGCATGTCGAAGAGAATTTATATGGATTTGATGTTCATCTAGATCTTTTGGTGTACAAATGCAATATGTATGACTTCAAGGTTGTTATTTGAGTTATCCGTCTTTTGTCTTAGCTCATGCTGTAATCAATAATCGGAAATTTAGATGGGTATTTTGATGTAATCTGCCCTGACATCATTTTCTCTGCAGGGTTGGTCAAAGAAAAGCTCACAGTCTATCTTAGAATCTAAAGATAATACTGCCATAGAAAGTCTGGTGCTACTCTTAAAATGTTTGAAGATCATGGAAAATGCAACCTTTCTTAGTACGGACAATCAGGTAACATCAATATACCTTCCTGTAGTAGACTGCCTTTCTGTATCCTTGAATTCCTGGATGTTGAGTTCACTACCTGTTTTGTTTCAGAATCACTTGCTTCAAATGAAAGGAAAATTTGATAGTCTGAACTCCCCAAGGTCTTTCACAAAGCTAATCTTAAGTGTGATCAAGATTCTCTCTGGTACTACTGCCTCTTATCTTTTCATCCAAAAAAATAAAATAAAAAAATTGACTTTACATTTTTGTTTTCCCTTTTATCCTTTTCATATTGCATTTTTTTTGTCCCTTGGCTTATGATGCTTCCTGTCTGTCAACTTGTTTGAACTTTTAGGGTCTTACCTGTGTAGAGCTTCTTTGGGAAGTTCCAATGATGGAAAAGTCTCTGATCTTTCTGATGGAACTGCTCGTGCTTTAGAATTACGTTCACTATCAGATAAGAACGGTAAGCTGTTAATTTTTTCTTTTGGTGAATAGCTAAACTACTTGACAACAACAAGGCTGTTTCTTTTTCATAGCCATAAAAGAAATGAAGTAGGTAGGATTGGGTGGGAGGTGGGAATTGGTTAATTGAGTTGGTGGGGGTTGGGGGAATGGTTTAATTGATTTACACTTATCCTTGGATAAACTTGTTCCCTTATCATGGTGTTGCTCTCAGAAGCTCATAGTTCTAGTGACACAGAAATATCCTCCCCACATTCTTCCCTCTTCTCTGGATTCTCTCACCCATGAATTGTGGTGTGTTAAATTGTAATGCAAGAAACAACTAAAGTAAGAATAGGGTTTAGAGTTTGTGGTTTGGTGGCTCAATTTTGTGGCTCAATTTTGTGGCTCTTGATAGTTTAAAAAGATGCACCTTTATTAGGGATGGAATTCATTTACAGAGTAGACTCCATAGTGAAAGTCAATTAAAGTTTATCAGGAGGATTCGGAATTTATCTTTCTAACCAGAAAAAAGATATTGAAGCATGAAATATCACCTTCAATACTGTTCATAGACAGCGTTAAACACTAACAGTAGGCATATTAATCTAACTCTTTAACTCTTTTAACTTTGTCACCTGTTCTAAAAGCAATTTAGTGCTAGCATTTGGCATTTAGGCAAGGAAAAGCTTGATTAAATAGTGAGCGTCCCTGCACCCCATGGCCATGGAAGTTTTTCTTCAGAGTGAAGGGGTCTCATAAAAATCTTTTCTTCTGTTGGATAAACATAAAAAACTATCCAATTTGAATTCTAGACTTGCTGGAATTATGGTGGAAGAGCTACCAATCAAACAGAAAATTCCAGTCTGAATTTTTTATTCGCTAATGAAACCTTAATTAGCTTTAGATGTTGAATAATTTCTTTTTTTGTACTTCTAGATGGAAGTTGTCAGATTTTGTGCATTGATTCCTCTACGACATGCTATACAAGTGAAGGTTCCTGTTCCCAGAAGAACTTGGGTGAAACTCAAACTGATCAGATTGGTTCATCCATATCTAGTTTAGAATTCGCTAGCACTTCCACCAGTGATTCTTGGCAGCTTAAATTGAGGATTGAATCTTCCAAGTCTGGGTCATGTAGTGGAACCTCTGAGGACTTCAGTTTTGGGGTCAACAAGAATTCATCAAAAGTGAATTTTTTGATTGGTGATAATCAAAGAATTAATGGAGATAAGAGACTTGAACTTATGGAAGAGAGTCAAGATCCTTTTGCATTTGATGATGATTTTGGACCTTCACGATGGGATTTAATGTCTACTAAGCAAAAGGTGCCTGAAACTAAAATTAGGCAGACATCACTTTTTGAACTTGATGATGAATACCAATCTCTTATTGTGCGAAGCCAGCAAGAGTCAAGTTGCCAGGAGAACAAACCAGAGTCGAGTAGCAAGGAGAACAATCAATCTGGCCAGACCTCTTGTTCTTCTGTTGCTGATGACGAAATGTCGACCCTTCTGGCAGATTGCCTTCTCACAGCTGTTAAGGTGATTTTTCTCACTTAATGTTAATAATTTCTGTATGTTATAAGGCAATTTATGGTTCTTCCGGTTGTTGATTATGCTATTATTAAGCATGGCAGGCCATTCATCCATTCTCCATGGTTCTCCTGATAGTTGATTATGGAAACACATTGCTTTATGTTGGAATGATATAGTTGAACAAGTCAATGTTTTATATTGCTCAAACTTCTGTGCCATCTCTTGACATGCTAGTCTCTTAATACATATTCAATCAAATGACAGGTTCTGATGAACTTGACGAATGACAACCCTGTTGGCTGTCAGCAAATTGCTGCCGGTGGTGGACTAGAAGCTTTATCTGCTTTGATCGCCAGCCATTTTCCGTCCTTCAGCTTGCATTTGGATCGTAATGGGTCATCAAAATCAAGTGTTGGATCTGATAGTGATGGCCATCTCAATGATCAAGAGCTAGATTTTCTTGTTGCTATTTTGGGTTTGCTGGTCAATTTGGTAGAGAAGGATGGCTGCAACAGGTGAATATTTCCTTTTGATTTATGCTTCAAGTTGTACACTGCAGGCTTTACATGATCAACTTTTGCGACTATTTACTTATCGCTGTATTTTGGATTTCTTTCCTAGCAGTTATTGAGCATTGAGAAAGTGACTGATAATTTGTTGGGAGTTGTTTGTAGTTTCTTCTTGATTATTTGATGCTTGCATATCCTTCCTTATTTGGTACATCCATCATGGAATTCTTCTGTCATGTGGATCATTTTTTGGATAGGGGGCATGCTTATTGTTAGTCATGACAAATGCTACCTTGTATTCCTTTTTCTTGGTACACTAAAGATCATGTTTTTTAAAAAAAGATGTTGATCTCAATCTCCCAACTGAACGCATGTAACAAGTTTTTAGGTCTGAAAATAAAATCTTTCGTTGGCAAGGGGTTTCGAACTTGAGACCTCCAACATGGAAGTCCCAAGCTCAAACCACTGGGCCACCCCGAAGGGTAGCGGCTGCGGGTTTCCCTTGTCATCAAAAAAAAAAAAATTTTAAAAAATTATTCCATATAACAGTAATCCATGCATTCCATTTTAACTGTTTCCTATTAAATGGATGTGTTGTGGTAGGCTTTGAAGTTGGCAGAATATAAAATATTTGCGGACCCTATGCTAGAGTTGAAATCAGGTGGTTAAGATATAAACTTCTCTTTGAAGTTGGCAGAATATAAAATATTGGCGGACCCTATGCTAGAGTTGAAATCAGGTGGTTAAGATATAAACTTCTCTTCATATAGAAATGGTTCCTACTCCCACCTTATATTTTTGGTGACATGAAATCAAAAAGTATTTAATGGTGTGTAGGAGGGGGTCTAGAAACAAGTCTTATAGGATTCACATTCTGAAACAAACAGCAGTTTTTTTTGTTTTTGTGTGCAAAAAATGCTCATTCTTTTTGGCCTAGAAAAAATTATTTTCACGTGAATTTGAGATGCCATCTTTTGTAAAAATATGGACAACAGTCTTTGAGCATAATGTGCTATTTAAATGAATTAAGTGTACAGGTTATGCACACATAGTGCCCCTATGAAGAATTGCACCTTATATACTGAAGACAACTGGCATCTTTCAAATCTCATTTTGGTAAATTATAAGCCTGTGTCATAGTGTCTCTGTTGCTAAAATTTTATGGAACCTCGTTTATTCTATTAAGGACATCGTGAAATCTTGAAACAAGTAATATTTTCTCAGCATGACTAGTTCAAAATGAGTATTTATGCTGTTGAAAAGTGCAGAAAATCGATCTCATATGTTATCTATCCCAACAGATCATGCAGCAAATATTATCTGCTAATTGAGAGATGCGTCTTTGTTAAATTTTTCATATATGTGATGATTTCTCATTAATTTTTAAAATTCATCACTTTAGCAAAGAAAACAAATTAAAAAGAAAGAAGTACATCCTGGATTCATTAATTCAATCATTTAACATCGTCATTTAGTAGTAGTTTGCTCATACTGGTATGCAGTTTCTTTTGCTGAGAGTGAATTGTCGTCGTGATTTTCAAGTCTCACATTTTCACTTCAGATGATAAAACACTGATAAGCATTTTCACTCATTCTGCTAATGGCAGGTCTAGACTTGCAGCTGCTAGTATTTCATTGCCTGGATCAGAAGGTTTGTTTAAGGGGGAGACTCAGACAGATGTTATCCCTCTGCTATGTGCAATCTTTCTGGCAAATCAAGGGGCTGGAGAGGCTGCTGGGGAAGGAAAATGTTTGCAATGGGTATGCAAGATTGCTTTATCCAATTTTTTTGTCTAAATCTCTAGTCCTTTACTGATTTGCATGACTATTTTTATTTTGTTTGGTCCTGAGTCTGGAATTTTTGGGTTTTTTCATATTATTCTCCGTTTATTCTCCATATGATTCACAGAGAAGTCAATCACCTTGTGGTAAATCTAGACGGCAACTCAAAATCTGATTCCTTGAGCTTGCTTTATCAAATTGATTAAGTATACTGAATGTTCATTAAATGTTTTCCATTTTCCAAATCTGCTTAGTGATCCCAGTTTTTGATTGTCAAATTCTACTTGCTTATGATATCACTAGAATTTTAGCTTCATGCGCTCTTTAACGGGACAATGAGTTTAGCCGGATATAAAATCCACTTGGGATGGGGTAGGGGCAAGAGAGAGATTTCAGTTGATTGAGCATGAAGCAAGGTTAAACTAGTGATTACTTTCAGCTTTGACCATGTGGTTACTAAATTGAATGTGGTTGTCTTGTACAGGATGATGAAGATGCTGTACTACAGGGGGAGAAAGAAGCTGAAAAAATGATTATTGAAGCATATTCAGCTCTCCTTCTTGCCTTTCTTTCAACTGAGAGGTTAGTTATGTCTGAAGAAATTACTTTTTGTGTCTGTTATCTCTCGCTTAAATGGTTTCTTATGCTTTTAATCTTTCTTTGCACCAGCAAGAGCATACGGCAGGCAATTGCTGGTTATTTACCAGATCATAAATTGTCCGTTCTTGTACCTGTGCTGGAGAGATTTGTGGTATGTGATCTTGTGTGGTTCTTTGAGTTGATAAAGCATGATAATAGAAATTGTATAATTTTCTCCCAACTTTTATAAGTTGCATCCAATATTTCAATGTTCTCTTACCAGCCATCGTCAGGAATGTCTCATTAGGGCCCTAGTCCCAGGGCTTGGATTGTCAGTAAATTCATGATTTCTACAAGAAAAACTTTAATATTGATGACGTTGCTTTCCTAGTGATTTTTATATGTATATATATGTTAATTTGTATTCTTTATCCAGGAATTCCACATGACGCTGAACATGATTTCGCCGGAGACGCATTCAACAGTGCTTGAAGTTATAGAATCTTGTAGGGTTAGGTGAGAGCAGGAGATCTCTCTATTGTTTCCTTTTCCTTCTGCGTCTTTTCCTCGAAGATGGTAACAATGAGACTTTGTACAGCATAACCTACCTTTCCCTGCAGCATTGGTGGTGGTCCACTGGTGCATTACAAATCCTATCTCAGGATTTTTGTGTCATGGCCTTTGTTTGTCTATGATTTCCAGTCTTTAGAGAAATATATTTTTTTCCCCTATTTTCGAGCCGATTGTCACCGTGTTTTGGTGTGGGCTGAGATACTTGTACATGATGAAAGATTATGAATATGTATCACGATTGTAATTTGTAGTAATTTTTTAGTGATGGTTTCTTCCTCTCTGGCAGCTTGTTATGCACTTTTATCTTTCTTTTTTATTAGTTCTGAATTTGGGTTGGAGAGAAAAAAAACTAATATTCTCTACTTTTGCTGCTTTACCATGTTTGTTTCACGCTGAAGTTAGTCATTTGATGTGGTGTATAAGATATAATAATTTCAAGATAAAATGTAGTAAGATCATTTTGTTCCCAACCAAACGGCAGGTTTAAATTCATGTATTCTGAGATTTGAGAAATCGCGAGTTAACTCTACAATGAAACTGGGATTGAAAGAGTAAAAACTCGCCCGCCCTTGCAGGATTTAAGTTTTGCTTTATAAAAGGGAATTCGAATAAAAGTTGAATTAATCTACCCTTAGGTAATTAGTCAACATTCATAATATAACATAACAAGAAAGAGAGATGGAACAAGGCTTCATAACATGATAATTTCATCTTTCAGTGCCTGCTTTTATAGGAATTGCAGGGTCACTGCAGGAAAATATTACATGTAGTAGAGCACAACTAGGACATACTGAAGGTTACTATTCTTAGTAGTCGGAACTCGGAAAAACAACAACAACAACTTATTGGATTTTCTGTTCTTAGTAGATGGAGCAACAACAACAACAGTGAGGCCTTACTGAAGCTTACTATTCTTGGTGAGGAATTCGAGCACGAGTTGATTAACCTCGTTGGGTAGTTGTTCTTGAACAAAATGGGTTCCTTCTGGCAAGTTAACTATCTGCAGATTAGGGACTAAACTTTTGAGGACTCCACTACTAATGTAATCTTCGATTCCTGGAAATTTGAGGAAATAATCTCTCTCACCCTTGATGAACAGTGCTGGAACGTGAACGGTTGGATCTGTAATGTTGACTTGTTCATGCAGTGACCTATTGAAATAAACAACCAAGAAAAGAAAGGAAAAAAAATCAGGAAAGTGTTCAGTATTAATCAACCAGCAAAAAAAAATCCTATAATTTCTTTTCTTTTATAATGGCGGTTCGAGTTAGCCTGCAAACACCTCGACTATTTTACAAAGTTCATGCATTTTTTCACAAACTCTCATGTGCAATTCATTCCTATAAGGCTATATCTTGAATTTTCTTGTAGTTTCATGAATGTTAGTAACACAGTGGATTAATTATTTCTCAACTCTGCCTCTCCTGGTATAGGGTTGGACCAATTAATCACCGAGTTCTAAACCGTGCACCACTACCCCTCGAATATTTCTTGGTTATCAAGAAAAAAAAGTCTACATCTCCATACCAGGGCTGTGAGTGACTACCGCAATGATGTTGGTAACTTGGTATAATGTATGAGCATGAGACAAGAGGGTAATAAATGGGGAATTTCCGGTTCAAATAAAACCTATATTGTTAGGACCCTCCTATTAAAAATGTTGCTGCACCAGTGTCAGATCCTCCAAAGATACACAGGTTTTGGAGTATCCGACACACACCCAACGGTATTTTTGAAGACTCTGAGCAACATAGAACAAAACATACAGTAGATGTTTGTGCATGATACCTATAGGGAACCTGCAAAGCAGTTCGGAATCCAGAGTTCTCATACAAAGCACCATATGCAGTCAGGTCTTCCTCAGAGAACCAAGGGGGTAGAGGAGTTGAAGGTTGCACAATGTCCATGATTTCCTGATCTTCATTGGCTATTGGTAATTCACTTCTGGAGAAAAGAATGTATACATTCTTCACTACAGTTTTGGCGTCAAGACGACCAAAATCAGCTTCAGCTCTCCCAGGCACCTGCAAACAATTAAAATATATACATCTCCAAGATTGACCAAGAGAGAGCAATAAATGATAATCATAGCGAAAGCAAATTAGATATAAAAAACGTATTAACGTACCCCAAATCTTGAAATATAGAAGCCTTCAGGGAGGCCTTGTTTAAACTCAAGAGGTTTTGGAGGCAAAAATGGCACCCCCATAACAATAAATCCAGAGACTCTTTCCTTATGGAGAATGGAAAAATACGAAACGACAAAAGATCCAAAGTCTTTACCGACGAGAAAAACCTACATTATTGAGCATGCACGGAGATGAGAATAGGAACAAAGATATAATCTTCAACTTATAACAACTAAAATTTCTATCCAAACAGCAAACGTTATATGGTCGAGCTATAAAGAATTATGAGCTTAGACCACCTAAGTTAGATTCTATTCCAATCACAAAATCTCTTGATAGTTGCTGAAGAGTCAATGCTTCTTCAAATACTACATCAAACCTCTTTGAACCCTCCTCCTTCCCCGGGACTTTCATTTTTATGTACAAGAACAATGATCCGACAAGGTTAATCAACTTGTGCTCGAATTCCTTACTAAGAATAGCCAACCTTGAAAATCATCAGTAAGGCTTTGTTGAAGATTTTTCAGCAGTTTGGTTTGTTGCATCTGTCTAGGAAGTGTGAATGATCAGTCCATCTTTTATGGTCTGTCAAGTCTTGAACAAAGCCAATCTAAGTTACCGAGGTGTTCTAAAAATATAGTAATAATACGTTTAGAACACTTCAGTAACTTACACTCTTTTTATTAATAACAGTATCATCCAGACTACCTTATGCACACCTCGACTAGTACTTAAAAGCATTGTTTCAATCCCCTGAGTTATTTCTAATTCTGAATTTAAATTCTAACACCTCCAACAGTATGTGTGGACAAGTAAAAAGGGTCATTTGGTATGTGTCCTTATGCAAGCTGCATAGCAGACTTGTAATTCTTTACTACCCTATGTCTCATCTTACACTTTTTTTTTTTATAACTATGGTGTCCTGGCCAGCACCTCAACAATTCCACGAAAACCTGTCACCTCCCACCAGCAACATCAACCAGATAATTACGATTTCTTCAAACACTAATCTAGTTTATAGTTATAAAAACTTCTTTTTGCAAAATTTAAGAAGATTAAAAGTACCTTAGAGATATTAAGAGCATCAAGAAGTGCAAGGAGGTCATTGTTAAGATCCAGAAATGTGGTTTTCTCGGGTTGGGTTGGTTGATCCGACAACCCATATCCTCTAAAATCGGGTGCAATAGCTCTGTAACCCGCTTTGGCTACAGCTAGCATCTGGTACCTCCAAGAAAACCAAATTTCAGGGAATCCATGTAAGAACACCACAACTGGGGAAGACCCACTTCCAATTTCAGCTATATGAAGCTTTAGCCCATTCACTTCAATGTATTTGTGCTCTATTTCTTCCATTTTTTGATCTATTTGTAAGAAGATTGATCAAGTTTGTTTGGGATTTTATAATTACTTTCAGAGCCTGCAGACAGAGTGAGTAGGAAAAAAAAGCATCTTTGCCCCAGCATTGCTGTGTGACAAGTACCTTTCATTAATTACAAGTCTCGAATTTGAGTTTTTAAGTATAAAACATCTTTATTAAAAAACATTTTACTTAAAAATGAAATTTTCAATAACAAAATACTAAAATTTGATTCGATACTAATACGAATATGATTATTTTAAGAAAAAAAAGCATCTTTGCAAAATACTATCAACAAATTCATAAAATTATTCCTGGCAACTTTTTGCTATACATAATTTTATAGTTGTCATTATTAGTGGAAGTTTAGACTAAAAATTCAAACTTTATAAATTTTAATAGTAATTAAATTTTTATTTTTTTTAAAAAAATAAGTATAAAAATAACCGCATCTCGGCCGAATCATACCTAACCTTCTAGCTTCCCTCTAATTTTTAGCTCTGTTTCATCTTAGTTAATGCATTTTATCTTTTTAATTTGTTTTAAACTAAAGTAATTATTTCTTATATTTAGAAATAATTTCTTTTAAACTTTTCATTGTAGTAATTTATAGCTACTTAAATCGTACAAATATCTTATATCTTATCTTTTATAAATTTCCAGCAAAGGTTTTATTTTTTTCTATTAATTCTTATGTTTAGACAAGCATCTTCTCATAAAAAAAACGAAAAAAATAATAGCAATAGTATATCACATTGACTTTATTTCATAATCGTGTTTTCCATTGTCTATTTTTTTTTTCTTTATTGATTATGCCGGCCTAATTTCATTAAATGCTAGGTGGTGGGGTATCAAATGATGCGAGTTAATATGGACAATTATTGACTAGTTCCAAAGTTATATGAATTGTAATGAATTAACAGGTGAGTTATAATTTCATCTGATCAGTTTCTTGTAGGGCTATATATACGAAAAAAAACAGTGTCTAACAATTTTTTTTTAAGAATTATGACTATAGATATAATATATCAAATAAAATTATCTTTTTCATAATAGGGCTAATTTTGTATGATATTCTGGACGTTATCATACATTTGTCATCTTCTTTGACGAAGGCATGTCTCAAGAAAATCCTTACTACTTATTAGAATATTATTAAAGAATCATACGTAAGTTTGTGAAGCAAGTGAGTTATTCATTATCCTGTCTAAGACAAAGTTCAATTAGTATGTATTTATTTGCCACTTAATAATCAATTTTATCTAATTTTGTAAAAATAAAAGGTACGTTTATCCGTCTAGATTTCTACTTGTTTTTGTTTCTAATGTAATTGTGTAGTTAATTGGAAACTATAGGTACACACAACCAATAGTACTGGCACTAAACCAGGTTATGACGCTCATGACAGAAGGTAAGCCTCGGAATAGAGGTGCACATTATACCTTAGGTAAATTCCCCGTTCGACGGAAAGAAGAAAGTTAGGATCTTATAAGCATGAGTTCAAAATCACATGTTGAGACGTCTTTGGATTAAAATCCAAGAAGGCCTAAATCCAAACCAAACAACACCTTAACAGTTAGACCAAAATAATTTTAAACTTGTTGATGTTGTATAATTTTCGAAGAAAGAGATATTCAGATGAATCTCCTTGCGCACCCATAATTTTAATAAAAGATGGACTGATCATTCACACTTCATAGAAAAATGCAACAGATCAAACTGTTGAAAACTCTTCAACAAAGCCTTGCTGATGATTTTCAAGATGGGCTATTCTTAGTGAGGAAGTCGAGCACGAGTTGGTTGACCTCATCAGGTAATTGTTCTTGAACAAAATGTGTTCCTTCTGGCAAGTTAACCATCTGTAGATTAGGGACTAAACTTTTGAGTCCTCCACTTATGTAGTCTTGGACTCCTGGAAATTTCAGGAAATAGTCCTTCTCGCCCGCGATAAACAGTACTGGAACATGAATTCTTGGATCTTTAATGTTGGCTTGTTCATGCATTGACCTCCTATTGCATAATGAAATTCATCATCAACAAGAGGAAAAATATGATATAAGGAAAGCGGTCAGTAGCTAACTAGCCATGGAATTAATTTATAAAACTCAAATTTTCAGTCAATTCATGAATGTTAAACACACAATGGAGCGACGAGGCTAGTACTTCAGGATAATTAGTACTGTTACTTTCTTAAGTCTCCTCTCCTCACCAGGGTCGTAAATGACATCAAAGTAAAATCCTTTTATAGCAACTTTGTGCAACATATGAGTGAGAGATAGAGAAAAGCTGTTGTGGTACCTATAAGGAACCTGCAATGCAGTTCGGAATCCAGATTTTTCATACAAAGCTCCATATGCAGCCAGGTCTTCCTCGGAGAACCAAGGGGGAAGAGGAGTCGATGGTTGCACAATGTCCATGATTTCCTGATCTTCATTGGCTATTGGTATTTCACTTCTGGAGAAAAGAATGTATACATTCCTCACTACAGTTTTAGCGTCAAGGCGACCAAAATCAGCTTCAGCTCTCCCAGGTTCCTGCAAAGAAAATCTCTTTGAGATCAAATAGAAATAGGATTGATATCATGGAGAATGTAAATCAGAAAGCGAAAACATGCCCTCCAACGTGAAACATAGAAGCCTTCGGGGAGTGTTTCAGAGTAATTGGCAGGTTGTGGGGGCACAAATGGCACTCCCATGGTAATTATTCCAGAGACTCTCTCCCCATGGAGAAGAACAAAACGGGAGAGGATAGCAGATCCAAAGTCTTTGCCAACAAGAAAAACCTACATTATTCGGCATACAAAGAGATGAGAAGACACACGCTAACAGAGACAGAGCGAGTAATAGAAATTGGCAGTAATTTATACAACTACTACTACTCCTATCAGTAATTTCAAACGACATTTCTATTTTATTCTAAAAGTAATAGAAAATGGCAGCTGAACCCAAAATTAGATGCAGACCATCAATTTCGATCTACAACTTCTTTTGTTATTATATAATAATCGTGGTGTCTGGACTACCTTAGCAGCTCGAATTATTCAACGGATACCTACTGCCACAACAATGTAATCTTACGATACCAATTTTTGCCTCAGCTGAAATTAAACCCGACCCGAAAAGAAAAATAATCCTGTCATCACGAAATCTCAGAAGATGAATGAATGAATACCTTGGAGATGCTGAGAGCATCAAGGAGTGCAAGGAGGTCACTGACAAGATCGAGAAATGTGGTTTCCTCGGGTTGAGTTGGTTGATCCGATAACCCATATCCTCTAAAATCGGGTGCAATAGCTCTGTAACCCGCTTTGGCTACAGCTATCATCTGGTACCTCCAAGAATACCAAATTTCAGGGAATCCATGTAAGAATACCACAACTGGGGAAAACCCACTTCCAATTTCAGCTATATGAAGCTTTAGACCATTCACTACAACGAATTTGTGATCTATTTCTTCCATCTTTCTCTTTAAAACTTTCAGTAAGTTGAGAACTGAGGCACCAAAGTGACCGACTTTGGAAATGTCAAAAAGTTGGAGATTCAAAGTTGATACTTCCTCAGTCCAATTTAGCTCACAACTTTCCAAATTTGGAGATTCAAATAAAATTTTGCTACATCCCAATTTTTAAAAAATATTTTAAGTTATTAATTATTGTGAATGGTAATTTTTATATACTTAAAAATATTTTATGTAAAAAATAAATTTTAGATTTTTGAAATTCAAGTTTTACAATATAACTTGAGATAGAAAGAATTGTTTAGCATCGTACCTAAATATTAAAGAAATATGACTATAATTTATTTAAGAGGAAAAAGTAGTTTATTACTTATTTATCTTTATAAATATGGATAATATAAATTATATAGTATATTTATTATTTTCCATTATTTTTTTATATGCATGGGAAAGAAATTAAAGCACCAATTAAATGGAATGAAATGAATACTAACGTCCAATTTCTTGAATTGGAAAATTATGATTTTTTTTTTTATATTTGGGAATAAGATAAAGTTGATGTTTGTTCATCATTACTAAACCAAGATTGATAAGAGAAATTGTTATTATTATTTAAAGCAAGATTTTTTGAATTTTAATTAATCAAGCTTGAAAGTGAACATTTAAATGATATGAAAAAAGAAGAAGATAGTAATATCAACAAAGTAAAAGTCGGAGGGTTCTCTTTAGTTGCATTTTGTCTGAATAATTGACTAGTTTTAACCTCTCTTTTATTTCTTTTGATAAATCGTAAAAAAATTATCATAGTCAACCAATATTTACATGTAAAGAGCACTCCAAGGAATCATAACCCAAGTGTTAGTTATTCCAACCTCAAAATCAGGAAGAAAAACACCAAGCTAGTTACATATTTTCTAAACTATACTACTGCACTTCATAGCTTTCCTATAGCCTTTTACTTGTTTTATCCTTTCAAGTTTCAATAATCTTCTTCTTTATTTGTATAACAACTATATCCATATTTACATTTACTCCCTTGAAGTGTTTTCAATTTCATGTCTTTCATGTGTGGTAGATCCTTGCTCCTGAAATTGTTGTTGTCAACTCTTTTTCGAATCGTCTCCAATGTCTCTCTTTTATCTATTATAAACATGGTTGCACCTACTTCCTCTACACTCTGCAACTTGATCATCTTTCCAGCTCTTCTTTCACTGTTATTGTCCACCTACATTCAAAAAATAGATGTCAGTGAGAATTGAGATTTCTTTTTGTTATCATCATATATACAACATGTTGTATCGTCCACTGAAATATATAGCTTGTTCATTCTCTTTTGTCAACAATCTCTCATGCTTTGTCAGTCATAGTATGAATTTGTTTCTAGGTAGTAGAATAGAGCTCCATACAGACCAAATTCCTTTATTTTAATTTGTTACAAATTTTTTTTTTTGCGTGTTTAGACATTTTGATTTTTGTGTAGTTCTAGATATTGAATTTGACTATTTGAGTACACTAAATTATAATGCATGTCGAGTTTTTATAAAAGTTCATATTGTTTTAATGATTATCAGTTTGATTTATTTTGTTGAAAAAGTCTATGATTTGAGTTTATATAGTTCTATAAAAATGAAAAATATAAAAACAAAAAAGTGTAATTTTCATTATTATTTCTTACTTGTAACTAAGTAGAATTCAATTATTCTTATAACTCACAATAATTGATTAAGTTGATAAAAGAAAAAAACAAATATCAATGAATCCAATTTATATTAATTTTTTAAATTGCAGCTAAACAAATCAACCTTTCGTCATTAATTTTCCAAGTTGAATTACATATTCATATTCATAATTGATATGCTTTCATAAATCTCGAACCCTAAATTCCAAATTCAAGACCAGTTAAAATATTTTCAAAAATGATTAAAATTCAATTTCTTGAATACTTATAAATTTGTTTAATGTGTTATGACTTTTAGTAACTATATTAATAATTTTTTTGAAACAATCACATTCGCACATGTAGTTAACTTTGAAAATTCTAGGAGCATTATATAAGTTAATTCCTTAAATATTTATTGATTCATTTTAAATATGCTTGGACTTTGAGAAACTTTTCAAACAATTTTCTTCAAACAATCAAATTCACACCTATGGTTAACTACTAGATGAATAATGTACGTGTGCGCACATGCCCAATAATTATCTCTTTCTATATATAAATATATTATTTATACATCACATAAATTGAAAATCATCATACCAAAAATTATTATCTCTTTCCTAAATTATGAAATAGAATTTTACGAAAAGTGAGTGAATGAACACACTATTCGAGTTCGTTGTTAAATTAGTATAACATCACATGAGAAACCATCATCAGAATCTTCTCGATCCCCAGATCGGCTATCAATAGCTCCCTCGGGCTATTCATCTGTAGCTCGTCTACCTTCGGCATGACAGAAAATATCCGAGAAGAAAATATAAAGAGAAAAGCAAGTAACGGGAATCACTACTGAGTCCTAGAACCGTCATAGATAAAATTGATCCAAATAACCCACTATTCTAGTAAATAAATAAAATAGGCTGATGTAGATTTTTTTTCCTTTTTATCCTATATTTCAAACGGCTTCCGTTAGTTTGTTAACATTTATATTTTAATATATTTTTTTCACTTATAAAGTGTAAGTTTTTGTAACACTATATAAAGTGGAAGAAGAAATTATGTTTTCCAAAAAAATATTTTTTCCATTTTACATTAAATTGTGTCTCTTTATGCAGTGTTTGTCATACAATTATATTGATTTGACATATCATAAAAAAGAAAAAGAAAAATTAAATTATGTATTTTTATTTTTTTAATATGAAAATTCCTCCGATCTCTAATTAAGGACGTTCAAACATAACACCTTCAACATCTTTAATCTTCCATTTTTCTTCATTTCAATCACAAAAAAATGTCATCTGAACCAAAAGTTAGAGTTTCAGTTTACTGGGATGGCAAAATTATACATGACGAAAATACCGTTTATTAGAATTGTCCTTTCAAACACAATGCTAAATATTCAATTAATGTCCAATATCATTAATTTCTTTCATCAATTTATAAAAGAATGGGTAAAAAATAGTACTGAATATAATTTGATTATGATAGAAAAATACCCTACTTCATTTTTATCACAAGGACAAGTAAATTTTGGCGAGTGGATTATCTATAATGATGAATCGTTGACTGACTTTTTGAGGGTTCCAAATGTCTACATAGAACAAATCAAGTTAACAATACTTGAAATCTATGTTAGGAATGAGCCTAAGATTAGTCAACAACGTTCTCCCTTATCGGCCGAAGTCTATCCTCAATTAGAAAATTATATGTCACGCCCTAAACTCAAGGGGCGCAACTAGCTCCTAATGCCAAAACTCAGGCCCGATCCGACCTTGCTGAACCATTTGCTACTAGCGCATGGCAGCCACACACAATCAAGAAAACAAATAAGTATATCTCGGCTTAAAATTAATCCCTTGGTCGGCAAGACCCTTATCAACAGATCTATAAAAGAAACAGCTACTCCCAAGAGTTTATATAAAGAAATAATCAACTAGCACAGAAATCCTGATTGGGTCGTCGAGGCCACCATGATCTCTATACCGAAAGTGAAAGCAAGTATATATCAAGACAATACATCAAACAACTAACAAGCTTCAGCAAATCAACAAACTAGGCCAGCATAGCCATAACGTAGCTTGTAACGACATGATTTCCGTCATTATGGAAAAGACAATGGGGAAATAATTGGAGCCAGAAAACTTTTTCGTAGTAACTTAGAGATTTTTCAGCATAGTCCAGATTTGGACAAAATCGAAGTCAGTGGGTCTAGGAAAATTTGGTAACAAATGAGAGATTTATTAATGAATTTGATTACATGAGTGGATAACTAAGACGTTAAGGAACCCGTACGACTTTACAGAATTGAATTTGGGCGAGTAGAACTCCCGAAATTGATTGTAGCGTGCATGAGATTTTCTGAGTGTCGTTGGTTTGAGGTGTGTTGTGAAATGGGGGTCTTGGAATTATTAAAATAGCTCACTGGTTCGTGCAAGCCGCCTTGGTGGAGGTTTATGCTGCTCTGGCGGGGTCGCTAAAGCGGGATGAGGGCCGCTGTGGCAGGCCAGACGCGACTTAAGGTCATAAATAAAGCCCTAAACGACCTCATTCTGCATTTTTCTATTTTTAGAGCTAAGGAACGAACCCCAAGTGACTCTTAATAGTTTTCCATAATTTTTTAGGCTAAATGTAAGGTTTTCACTCCCCAAATCTGTATTTCGATCCGTAGAACATAGTTTCTTGGGTATGTATCATTGGGGAAATGTTTTGATCTGAAGTTAATGGTGGAAAAAACTCTAATTTGGGTATTGGGATTTTGGGTTAGCCTAGGGTTGATAATGTTGATTATAATTCGGGTAATTAAGCCTCGTTTATTGATCCTTGCATTAATTATATGTTTTTAGACCACGAACAAGCGGGAAGAATCTGAAAAGGGAAGATTCAAGTGCCTTAGGGGATTCAAGCTTGGATTCGAGGTAGGTGATGGTTATGATTTCATGTTGGTGTGATATATGCTTGTAATTGCTTTATTATAATGCATATATGTATGCGAATGTTGCATTATTGATCACCATAATGAGGATAATTGAATAATTGTATGCCATGAATTACCTCTTGTTGTATAATTATGAGAATATACATTGTGATTGTGATTATGGTTTATTGAATGGGTGGGTGTCACGATTTGACATACTAACTGGGATCGGTTGCCACGTCCCAGCATAAATATGGGATCAATTGTCACATTTCGGCATAAATAAGGGATCGGTTGCCACGTTCCGGCATAAATATTGAACCAGGTACCACGTTCTGGTATGCTAACAGTTTGGGTGTGGGTTCCATAAGATGACCATTGAATTGGGTTCCGTGAGAGGACTATTTAATTGTATTATGTATCTACTTGTGATGATTAAGTTCATATCTAATGATGATTGATATTGGAAGAATGTATGTTGCTCTAAATTGATATCCAATGTGTATTATTGAGAATGTGAGATGCTACATTGATCCTGAAGAGATGACTAATATTGTATATGTTCGATATATACATGCTTTATAATGTTGTGGTTACTTGCATGTGTTTCACTTATTGGGATAGCCGCATGATCCTACCAGTATACCGTAGTTGTGTACTGATACTGCATTTGCTCTTTCTTTGTTGAGTACATGACATCTTCATGTGGCTATTGATAGACCTCAACTAGATGACTATTGAGTGTGACCGAATTCAAGGGTGAGCAAGTTCTTTGAGGCTGCCATGGATCTTTCTTGTTTAAGTCCACCTTTTTTGGACTCAGACTATTTGTTTAATGTGTTGTTTAGTTTCGGGGTTGTACTCCTTGTTCTTAGACTTGTCGTTAGTAGAGTTTTGGTACATTGACTTTCAGGTTCTAGGGGTTGAATTTCCGTATTAGTTTGGTTAGTTGTTTGTTTAAACCTTTAGAGTTTATGGGAACTCCGTATTTCTTTTTGTCATTTAAACCTGCTTTCGTATCTTCAAATTCGTAGTATTTGGTTAAGTTTAGTAGTTGGGTTGTAGTAATGATTCTCCCATTGGAGGGTTAGCGTGGGTGTCAATCACGACAGTTTGGGTCATGACATAGTTATACACCTCACACACTAGTCTGCAAGCCTCTAAGAGTAGTGAAGATTGGCGGGACAGGCCCCCAACCTACCCATAAAAATATATACAACAAAAGCTAACAAACCTTCCAACTCTGGCAGCTCCGGAGGAAAGGGACTAGCCAACTGGATAGAAGTCAATCTTGTTGCTGATGAGGTCTACTGGGTTGTCTGTCGGGACTTGCAGACATGAATGCAGTACCCCTAGGCAATGTGGCATCAGTACGAAATAATGTACTGAGTATGAAAGACAATAGACTATGAGCAGGTATCCATAAGTGTACTGAATTGCTCCTAAATCTAAACATATCAAAAATAATAAAACAACAACCTAACCAAGCCCCCATAAGCTCGGCAGGTACAAACAACACACAAGACCACCTACCTAGGCCCCCATAATCCCAGAAGGTGCCAATCACTCTATATACCCCTATCGGTAGTCCCTTAGCTCCGTAGGCAGTCACATAGCCCTCTTAGGCAATAATATAAACCGTAGGCAACACATAGCTCTCTTAGGCATCAATATAGCTTATAGACAACTCATAACTCTTTTAGGCAACAACATGGCCTTATAGGCAGCACATAGCCTTTTTAAGCGTTAATATAACCCCGTAGGCAACTCATATCCCTTCTAGGCATCAATATAACCTCGTAGGCAACTCATAGCCCTTCTAGGCATAGATCGCATTCCTGCAGCTAACCACAATAGCCCGAAGGGCAACAATAACAATCCAATAGGCTAAAAGTGAGCAATTTAGCTATAAGCAACCTATACGAATAACCTCTAAGTCGTGTCCAACATAGACACACTACTAATTGAATAAGAATCCCCACAAAGAAGGATTATATCCACTCGAGCAGCCAACAATCAACAATATTGGCTACAAATATAACAACCCAATTACATTGCTCCTAGGCTTTAAGGAAACATGTTGAAGAAGGGAATAACCTTAACATACCTTTTTCGTTAAATTCACGTGGCCTAATGACTTTTACTCACAACCCAACTCGATACTACAACAAGGCAGGACCATAATCAACACACAAGAATGATACCATGATAATCCGATAAAAGATATGTATTTCTTTCGCAAATTGCTATTTGCAGCTTATTAAAGCTAGAGTCATGAAATAAGGGTCTTACCTTGATCTTAAGTTTGTAATACACCTCAAAACCTTAAAATATGTCCAAACCCTTGCTATCCCAACACCAAAGCATGATATACTACAAAATCGATAAAACAAATTATACCATGATGACGAGCTCAATGCGTAAAACAACTTTCGTCAAGGACTTAAGTCGAGAAAATCTATAATTTGGTTGATCCTAGGAATGGGTTTTCTAAGTTTTCAGGCTCTTAACTAAAAAGATAAAGAAAAAGTCGAAGAAGAAGATATATAAAATGTTCCACCGATCTAGGGCTCTACCTCACGTGCCTGTTTGCGCAGTCTCGCGAAAACGCAAATATCACTTTATTATAAAGTTGTATGAACGAACAATTTAATGTGTTGGAAACTAGACTCGTAGAAATTTGATTTGATAGGTCGTGGGCCCCAGAATTTTTTATAGATTGGGAGAAAACCTCCGAGACATTTGACCCAAATTTAAGAGAAATCTTTGAAAAGAAACTTACGATAACTTTCGCCAACTTTTATTTTGCCACTTACCTAACTTCAAAACTCGAGATACAACCCTTGAACACTTAAAATATGACATACCACATCATTCTTAATTTATTACTCACCCTCTTTGTCTTTTCACGAAGGTACGAGTTAATTTAAACGTTTCGAAAAGTCGGGGTGTTACATTGTAATAGCCCTGATGGATTTTTGATAACTTAATCTAGTGATTTTCCTACCATGAACCAATTAAGCATTACCAAAATATTTTTATCGGTCGATATGATTTTGATTTGAACGAAACTATCAATGAAAGTGACTGGTAATGCTCAGTAATTATACTTTGATTATTTTTTGTTGATTTTGTCTATTATTTATTAATTTATATGATTTATTATTATTATTATTATTATATATTTCGTAGTGGTTTACCTCAGAAATAGAGGAATACTACTCCAAGTTATGGATTAGATAATTATTTTGGTCAGTCCTCACACTTTGAAATGACAAAAAATGTTGGGACATCCTTAAACTATCATGTCTCGCCTACTTTTGATGCAAATGAATATTATCGGTATGTCCAACACTTGAATTTTTTTAAAAGTAAGTTTATTGTATGAGACAAATATTTATACTTTTTACACATATAAGAAACATATCGGACAAGATGAGCCCATTGATCTTGTAAATATCGATGATCGTGACCTTCCAAATTATTGCTCACATTCAGTCATTGATAGTAATGATTTGAATAATGTTGATGTATCAAGAGATAATGGTCCATTTGAGGCATCATCTAGTGTTGATGATTTTTTTACGCTCAATCAGTCACTAAAACCAATGTCCATGGGTTTGTTTCACGGTGAAAAATCTTTTCCACTATTCACTCAATAGTTTGTAGTCATATCATCTATGGTATGTATGCCTGGGTTTCATTCTCTTGAAAATTTCTTATCTTATCATCTTACAGATGGTCAATATAGCTTGGGCGATAAACATAATGAATATACATCACAACGTACGTGATGTGAACCATAAAATTTCATGAATGGTATATTCAAAAGGCATGTTGTTCAATTTAAAGAAGCAGATGCAAAGAGTAGTTAATCTTCTACATTTAAAGATAGCGAGAGAGTACTTTGTTATTAGACGATAAAGAAATCATGCCGACTTATTTGTAGGCATGCGGAACAAGGATGTCGATTTAGGATGAATTCTTTTAATGATAAACATACTAACATGTGGAAAGTTGGAAGATACATTAAAAATATACATGTGAGATGGGTACGTGCCGTGAATGACATTTCAACTTGGATGTTGACATGATTGCTTTTGTCTTTCGTAGTGATATAGAAAAAACTCCAAGGTACTATATTATCCTTAGATCATTTTTTTAATAAGAAAATATTTATTTGAAAAATAATATTATTTTTACATTTCAGGTTTTCCATCAATAACTGTTAAACAGATGTTCTTAAAGCATATGGCATTTTAATAAGCAGAAGAAAAGTTTATCTTGATCGCAAGTGTGCTTTTGAAAAAGTCTATGGTACTTGAGAGGGTTCTTTTACCGAGTTGCCGAGGTTCATGGAAATATTGAAACACTTCAAACCCGGAAGAATAGTTGAATGGAAAACAAAGCGGTGTGTCGATGTCGTTGAAGATGTATTTAACTATGTGTTCTGGACTTTTAAACCATGCATTGATAAATTTGTGTTTCTTCATCATGTTATATTGATAGACGGACATGTCAATGAAAAATATAATATCAAATTCTTGATTGCAATTGCAACGGATGGTAATGGCTCAATATTACTGTAACTCCTTGAAATTTGGTTAGTTTTAAGTTTTGAGTCAACGTCAAACTACCATAACTTTCAACATAAAAAGAGTTAGATGTCCCATAAGGAATCAAATTAAAGATCTTTGAATCCTCTTTCCAATGCCACTGAGTTTGCTAGATTCCAAGATGAAGGAGATATGCTTGTTTGAGTACACCCTATCGAGTTAAGGCATTTCATCCATTTTAAGGAGGGGTATTTTGGTCTTTTCCTTACCCACACTAGGCCCAAACGTTTTCTCACTCTTTTTGGAGTCTAAACTGATTGAGATCAATTTTATTCATTCCAAAAGAGCTTAGGGTTTTTAGAGAGAAGTTCAAGAGGACAAAAGAGAATGGATTCAAGTTTTTTTTCAAGAACTTGAAGATTTTGCTAAGAACGAGTGTTCTTCGAGGTATGTAAGCTTTTATAGTGTTGGATTTGTTCGTCCTCGCGCAAATTATGTGAATTTATCCATAAATTCATTTTTGAAGTTGATTGAATTTGAGTTCATGAGAAGTTCTTGAAGTTTTAGCTTCATTCTTCATCAATGGAGTCTTGTTGAGTTCTTGAAGTGAGGATTTAGCGAATGATTATTTTTCTTGATGGAATTTGAATAGGTGTTCGATGAATTGTGTTGGGTTTATGAATCCAAATGAGATTGAGATGAAATTATTCGATTCTAGATGAGTTAGGACTTGAATTGAAGCAAGAAAATTTGTCAAAAATCTAGGCATGGTTGTGGGGCGGCGCGCCACCACTACGCCAGAACTACTGCCCAATAGTTTGGGGAGTGGCACGGTGCGCCACTCAATGCTCCCAAAACACTGCTTAATAGTTTTGGGGATGGCTCCCCGCGCCACTCAGTCGTAACATCCGAAAATTTAAAATGAATATGAAGAACCTTGAAATTGGAAGTAGTCATTTTTGGAAAAAAAATTCATAATCTGGAAATTCGGCCAAGTGTGGAAATCAGTGAGTTTTTGGCCAAATTTGAGCAGTCATAACTCCTAGCTCAGGATGATCCATGAGTAGTTCCAGTTATGTTTGGAAAGCCCTTGGAATGATCTTTCCAACGCCACCGAGTTTGCTCGATTCCGAGTTCGTATGAGCGAGTTATGCCCTTTGAAAGTTGGGCAGTTGGCAGAGAGTGCGTTCGGAAATTTAAGGGCATTTTGGTCTTTTCACAAATCATTTCTTTTGATGTTATATTGTTGTGTTAGACTGATTGTGGATCATTTTTGTTCCATTTTAAAAGAGTAAGAGTTAGGGTTCTTGAGTGAAGAAGAGAAGAAGAGAGAAAGAAGAGAAGAAGAAGAAGAAGTGGGAGCTAGGGTTGTGGATGCAAGACGTTTTCTTCATCAAATTTCTTGGGGAATCTTAGTAAAGGTATGGGCGTTCTTTATTGTAACGACCCGAAAAATGATAGAGTGAAACTAGAGCCTCATATGTGAGTTTGGAGTCGAGAACTTAATGAAATGATTATATTTGAATTTGACCCAAAAAGTTCTTAAATATGTGCTTCGGAAGTTACCGGAAACTTGTTTAGCTGTATATAAAAAGATCCGTTTCGTTTTTCGAAAATCCGACTTCATATTCTTGTTTAGGGGGTCAAATTGAGTGGAAATGGGTCTAACCCAAATTTTAGAGCAACCGTATCAAAATCCGAAATTTCCAAGTGAAGCCTTTTTCGAGGGTCTACTTTGGAGGGTCATATCTCCTAGCACACAAATTATTTGGGTGGCCAATAATATATCCATGGAAAGCCCTTTGAGTTAGCTACCTAACGCACTTCGTCTCATCTCATTCGGAGTTCGGACGAAGAAGTTATGCCCATTTTCGTAAAATCTGTTCGGCAGGAAAAGGCAATTTCCAGTAGGCGTGGTTACTGTTCACCCGCCTCATTTTTTTTCTAAGTATTGGACCATTCTTCCAAAGGACATATATTATTTCCTAGATACCATTAGTTCAATTCTCATCCCTAAAACATTTCCCTCTCTACAATCCTCCATTAAGAAGAAGAAGAAGTGGGAGCTAGGGCTTTGGATTCAAGGCTTTCTTCATCAAATTTCGTGGGAGATCATAACAAAGGTATGGTGACCCTTGATCCTTGATTATCTTTCCTTCAAGGAGTCCATTAAAAAGGGTTTCAAAAGTCTTCAAAGAACAAAACTTCTATTTTTCATTCTAGGTATGGGTTCATGGGTAAAATGTTTTCAAAGTCATTATATTGGTGAATTGAAGTTGTATTTATGATTTTAAGATGATTTTATATGAAACTTCTTCAAAAACCCATGTTTTCATTAAAAGCCTCGAATTTGCTTATGAAGTGGGTTTAATGCCTATGATTTAATGTTGATGAAGTTGTGTTTAGATCGGATTGTATTGTTGATTTATATGGTTTTGTATATCTATTTATGATGAATTGTTGGTATATGGATGAATTGAGGATTGTGGCCTTATGGGCAAATTATGGGAGAATCACCTTGTGGTGATAGAATTATTGGGAATTGAGTAATGGTTATTATGGCTTTGGAGGATGGTAAGTTGGCTTAATCTTATATTATGGATAAAAATTGTTCTTGCTTGGTTTGATCCACTTATGGTGGAGGTGTTTAATTATGGAATGTATTGTGACCATGGCCTTAAAGGCATAGTATGAGAAATTGGAGTGTTATCATGACATTATATGAATGAGAATTCAATGAAGATAATGTGATCATGTTATGAACGTAAAGGTGTTGCTATTGAAAGATTATTTCTCAATTTGACACTCATGAATGTTGATGATAGAATATGAAGGATTCTTCAATATAAAGTATACCTTGAATTGGTAGGGCTTATGCATCATTTTCTTGTATAAATGATTATATTGTTGATTGTTGAATCCTCGGATCGGTAGGCTAGTGGCACCCTTCCACACGAGCTTATAATGAACCTTGGAATCGGTAGGCCTATGGCACCTTTCCATGAAGGTTAATGATGAGACTTGAACCGGTAGGCCCATGGCACCCTTTCAAGAGGAGTTAATGAGTTTTCCTAGATGAACCTTGAAACGGTAGGCTTAAAGCACCCTTTCACGTGTTAATGAATGTAATTTGGAGCTGGTAGGCCAATGGCACCTCTCATATGTGATAATGTCAAGGTAACGAACTATTCTATGGGAATGTAGGCTAAGCACCGAGTGGATTTGGTTAGATGAAAACTCCCCCAATAGTTAGGCATGAGTTTCAATGATCGTCTACCTTATCCCATAAACTATGTGCCCGCATAGGTAGCTAGTGGATCCATTAAGCTATATACCGGTCTTCCTTAGGCAAGTAGACCACCTCTTTACGGTGTGGGGACTTATGACACCGGATTCCATGACAAGCTCTCATGGTCTATGTCGGTTAAACGCTTACTTCCCATCATGCGAGATTTCATTATAGTTTCTTGATAGGTTCTACAAAGTGTAGGTAGTAGTATGAGATGCTACCTATACATTGCACGAGTAGGCTTGGAGAGGGTCATAGTGAGTTTCTCTAAATCCTAATGTATGTGATACAATTGTGGCCTAAATGAGGTTATTAAAGAATGTTGGCTCTCAAATGCTTAATATGAGATGTATGCTATACTTGGGTTATATTACGAGTTATTTTCCCTTGTCATGTCTTAAGTGATGATATACCTCTTATGTATGAATATTGTGCAAAGGTGAAAGAAATGAATGATAAGTTATCTTAAGTGACCTTAATGTGGTGCCTTAGTATGGATGGTGGTATGGGACGCCATCCATACATTGCACGAGGTATAGCATAAGGGTTTCTTGAGGTGAAGGTCCAAGGTAAAGGTTTTCATGTTGAAATTGTTTAAAGGTAATATTATGACTTACTTGATGTTTATGCTTGTATTGTATGTCTTTTATGCAACTATTCATGGTACTTCAAAAAGTGGCATAATGCTTTATTTCTAACCAAAATGTCCCTTTTAAAGCATGTCTTGCATGGTCATCATACTTAGTACATTTTGTGTACTAACCCATATTCTTCATATTTTTACTATAAGTGTAGGTTCCGACAAGTGATCCCTCCTAGCTAGTTTGAAGTGTTGGATTGCTTTCCTCCAAGACTTGGTATGTCCTCATGGATTCGAGGATAAGACTTTTAAGTTCTTTTGTTCATGTAATAGACTTAATAGACTTCTTTTGATTGTAAAGGGTCGTGTCCCTACTTATGTTTTGTGACTGTGTCTAAGATGGCCATGTGAGACTTAGACTTCCGCTGTGTGTTTTTAAAGTTGTTTTAATGAAGTTTAAATGTGTGGATGTAAATAGGTTTTTTTTTTATTATTCCGCACTATTTTAATTATTGAATGCAATGAATGACTATGTGGCTCGTATAAGACCCCTTCGGGGTTGAATACGCCATGTTACGACTAGGGGGTACTCTCGGGTCGTGACATTTATCTAGGGCAAGCTATCACCCTAGAGCCAATTTCAAATGGTTTTCAACGTTTCCAAAGTTTGTGAAAAAGCCTAATTTCTACTCAAACTCATGGGTTCTTGCATGAAACGATTTCAAATGATAAGTTATGATATTATTGATGTTTATTTGATGTTTTAAGATGAAAAACTCCATGAATCCTTGTATTCTACAAAACCCCAAGATGTGTTTATGAAGTGGGTCTATTTCTATAAATTCAAAGTTGATGGAATTATGTGTAAAGTGAATTGTATTGATATCTCTCGTGTTGTTTAATGTTTATTCATGATTAATTATTGATAATGGGTTAATTAAGGGTGGTAAGCCTTATGAGTGAAGTATTGGTGATTGCTTGGATTTTTGGTGATTTTGGCTATGGCTTTGAATTATGGTAAGAAAGCTTGAACTCTCTTTATTGAATTAATTGTTGTTGGTAGGTTGAATCCACCTTTGGTGGAAGTGTTATATCTTGTTCTTGTGTGGTATTATTGTGAATTATAGCCATGAAGGCATTGGGGAAGTTGTTGCATAATGTTGGAATATTGTATTATTGTGAATTGAGGCCATGAAGGGCATTATATGAGTGTTATTGTATTGTTATATTATTATATATGAATGAGGCTATATGTAAAGTCCTATATGAAGCTATATGTAAAGTTTTATGTGAAGCTATATGTGAAGGTATGATGTGAATGAGTTTTATATGAAGCTATATGTGAAGGTATGATGTGAATGAGTTTTATGTGATCTTGTGATGATCCTATGTAAAGTGGATAGCATTGCGAGTTAAAGTATGATTTCTCATGATGTATATATGAAATGATGTTGGATTATGAAGTATCCTTAAATGAAAATGTTGTGACTTGGTTGGTAGACTAAAGTGTCCCTCCTTGTTACTTAAAGTCTTGAATGCATGAATGTGTGAAATGGGCAGAACTAAGAAATGGTGCCCTTTCTATAAATGCTAAAAGAGGAATTCTAGGCCAAGACTTGAATCGGCAAAACTAAGAAATTGTGCCCTTTCATAAGTCTAGCTTTCCTAAGTAAATGTAAAACCATTAAATCGATAGACCTAATGGTGGTAGCTCTTCTCATGTGTGAAATGATGAACCTTGGACCGGCAGGCTTAAGGCACCCTTAATGAAAAATCGGTAGGCCTAAGGCACCCTTCCAGGGGGATTTAATGAGCTATCCTTATGAACCTTGATTGGCCATGACTAAGAAATGGGGCCTTTCTTGGGAAGAGGTACTATGAGTTGGTTGAACTAGAAAAGGAACCTTCTCTAAGTACCTATGTGATTGAATACTCTATGGGAAACAAGGCTAGCACCGAGTGGATGTGGTTAGGAAGGTGGCCTAGTTGAGTATGAGATTAGGCACAATGAACTTCCTTGGACATCCCCTAAACCATGTGCCTACATGGGTTGCTTACTAGTTCTACCTTTGGCAAGTAGAACAACCTCCACGGAGTAGGATAGACTCCGGATTCCATACCTAGCTAGTATGGTCTATGTCGGTTATGCCTATTCCCATCATGTGGGATGCGCACTCTAGTTATTGGATAGGTTCTACAACGTGTAGGTAGTAGTATGGGATGCTATCTACACATGACACGAGTAGGCTTTGAAGATACTAAAGTGAGTTCCCTAAGTCTAACGACTATTATGTGAAAGTCCCCTTATGTGCTTGAATGTCTCCAAAAATGGTTTCTTAAAGAATGTTGGTCTATTGATGTTATATTGTAATGGTAAATTTCCTTATCTATGGTAACCCTTAGGAACACTTAGGTGTATATGAAGAGATTGTATGGGCGGTCACTTCATGTTTCACTTAAGTGGCTTTGGGTAACTTGAGATAGAGGTCAAGAAATGATGAAAAGGCTTACTTGTCAATTATGTTCATGTGTTGTACATTGGTACTAGTTGTGCATGATGGCTTGTGATATGAAGCATGATAAGTGGTAAGTTCACATTTGGTGGCCTTAAGATGATGCTTTAGTGTGGATGGTGGTATGGGACGCTATCCATACATTGCACAAAGTGTTGTCCAAGGGTTACTTGAGGTGGATGGTTTAAGGTGAAGGAATGGGTTATGTGTGGAGTATGTGCTAAAGTGGTTAATGACTTGTATGTTGGTTATGGTTGGATATTGTGACTCTTATACTTGTATTTTTTTCATGAAGTTTTACCAAATGGCATAAAAACATGTTTCTCCAATAAACGTCCCTTTTAGCATGTTTTTGCATGGCTTCCATACTTAGTACTTAATTGTGCTAACCCCTTTCTTTCCCTTTTTGACTAAAGTGTAGGGATTTGGAGATGGTGACATGTCATGGATATTTGATAGGTTTCTAAGTGTTGAAGATGAAGACTTGGTGAGTCCTCATATATTCGAGGACAATACCCCATATGTTCTTTTATGTCTCTTTAGTATTGTTTAAGTTGTGTATGAGATTGGTCCCGAATTTTGTACTCTAAAGTATTAGATGGTTTTGAGACATCATGTATAAAGTCTAGAAAGTCTTCCGCTTGCTACTGTTTTTTTTTTTTATGAAATGTTTTCTTGGTAAAGAAAGTTCTTAATTCCTTATGGTTTTAATGTCTATGCGATGAATGAATGCTAAGAGGCTTGTATTAGACCTCTTCGAGGTCGAGTACGCCGGTTACGACTAGGGGTGATCCCGGGTCGTGACATCAGTGCGCTGGGTCGCAGGTCCCTTACCCTTCCAACCTTTTTTCCGTGTGTGTTCCATCGAATCGTACCTATGCTTTATCCCTGATATCCACACTTAAGGTTTTTATTAATCCTTGAGAGATCATGCATATCTTAAACACATCTCTTAAATCTTCATTTTAAATTAAAGTAAAGATTATGAGTAAAGTTTGAGAAACCTTTTAAAGTTATTTTGAGAAGTCTTTTATAATCTTCTAAAACTTAAATTATGACTTGAGTGAATGAGTATGAGGATGAGGAGAGTTGAGTTTCATGTTTCAAAATGAGTATAAGGGAACTATGTATTCCCAAGTGTAAACACTTTTACTTTTTAAACAAGAGGAAACCTTAATTTCTAAACGAGTTCATGATGAGTTTTTGAGCATTATCTCTTTTAAGAGAACCTTCTGAGTAATTATCTCAATTGAGAAAGAGTTATGTTTTTAAACATTTGAGCATGAGTTATATATTATTTAGAGTAGTATTGAGCACCGATGTGGGGATGAGTTCAGACAACTCAAAATCCCCATAAACCATGTATGCCAACATGGGTAAATGATTATGCATTTTAGATAATTCCTTGTTGCTTTTAAGCATAGCTTAGTGGATCTACTTAGTTGAGGATGTTCTATACCCCGGTAAGGTATAAGACAGTGTGGGTGAGACGATATATCATCACGTAGCTCATAGTGATGGTTGTCGGTTAGAGAATCTCCCAAATAAGAGTAAAGGGTTTATTATTGTATTTTTATATGCATTTGAGTTATTATCAACTGTCTTAAAAGCTTTATATATATTGCATCTTTTATTGTTGCATTCATATTGAGTTGAGATGAGTTGAGGTGAATATGTTTTCCCTTTCTATCAGTTCAGCTATATATATATATATATATCCTTATGTTCAGTTTTCTACTTGCATGCCCGTACATTCAATATACTGACGTAATTTGGCATGCATCGTTTCATGATGCAGATACAGGCGTTCAGGGTTATCAACTGGCGCGTCGTCAATCCTATTGTAATCCAACTATCTTTGGTGAGCCTCCTTGCTTTCCAAAGGGTTCCACATTTACTTGAGGCCTCACATAATATTTATGTTCAGGGTTCCTCAACTTACTATAGTCAATTACATAACTCATATCTGAAATATTTTGAGCAAATCATGAATATGATGCATACTTTTATTATTACCTTGAAAAATAAAAACCTTTCACATTAATAATGTTTGAATTTAAAATACGTCACAATAAAATTGTGATAATATTCGATGTGGTGTTTTTATTAGAAGGCATGAAGCTAACCAGATGTATAAAAAGTAGAACAATATCACTAGATTTTTAACAGTTGCTTAAACATTTTGTTAGATTATTTTTTCGTAAAAAATATTTTGTAGTAGTATTTTTTAGGTCTCATTTGGCTAATCAATCTTTATTAAATTGGCTAATATTTTAAGTTTGAAGCTTCATCATTAAATATTTTTATTTTATTTTATACTATAACAATTTAAAACTATTACAATATTTGATAATTATCCAAATTATCGCTATGCTTGTAATTAGATACCAAAGTATAGCTATTTACAAAATTTATTAACTCAAAAGAAATAGCCCAAGCCCAATTTCTTTCTGATGTCAATTGAAAAATGAAAAAAAAGTGGATCTTAATCCAAACGGCTTACTTACTGCTTTGCAAACCATTTTCTGCTATGCCCTAATTTGTTCCTTTCTCATTTCTCTCCGGCGAGCTCGTTATCCGGCGGGATCAATTGTATGTATCTAATTCTTCTCTCCGGCAAACTTGTATTCTTTCTGTTATTCCTTTGCCAATTTTGTGTATGGTAAATTTTAGACTTGATTGAACAGAAATTTGAAATTTTAGAATGATTGATAGAGTTGAATGGATCTGAATCAATGCTTATCTGTTTATTTGCTCAGCAGAATAGTTTAATTCCTTGTTCTACTGCATTCTGTATCCAGACTTAGGGTTTGTATTCTGTATCCAGACTTAGGGTTAGTATTCGGTGCTTTGAGGTTTGACTGAGAGTTTTATATTTCCTTGTTTGGTGGTTTTGTTCTTCTTCTTTCAGGTTATAGTCAAATTGATTGTTGTTGTGTTTATAATTTGTCGAAATTGTTGATTTTTTTTAGTGATTTTTGAAGTTGTTATTTTCGCAAGTGGCTGAGTGGAATAGAAGACCATGGAAGAAGAGTTAACTGATTTGCTCTTGGAGGCTGCTGGTAGAACGAATACTGGTGGAAGGAATCGTCCACCTCAATCATCTAGAAGACATCACAAGAGTTCATATTCTGATGATGGAAGTGATTCCAGGGATGATGACTCTGATGATGGTCGTGGGTATTCAGGTCGAAAGCTTTCTGGTTCACAAGTTCCTCTTAAGAAGAGATTGGACCCTCAAGAAAGAGATGATGATCATAGCAGTCATGGAGAAGGTAATGATGGAGATGGTTATGGCAATGAGAGTGATGATGATTCTATTGGCAGTGATCTTTACAAGGACGATGATGACCGGCAAAAGCTTGCTCAGATGACTGAACTGGAAAGAGAAATGATATTGACTGATCGTGCAGCGAAGAAATCTGACAGGAGTCTGCATGACAAAATGATCAAGGATCGGGCCCAACCAAGGAAACAAAGCTCACCTCCTTCACATTCTCGTGGCATGCGCTCATCAACAAGAGCTTTGGATAGGGCAGCTGACAGAGATGATGCATTGAATGAGATACGAGCAAAACGAGCAAGACAGCAGCAGGATCCTGAGGGTCAATTCAAGCTAAGGGATGCAGCTAGAAAAGGTTCTGGAGGCAGGGGTTACTCACCTATCAAACGTAGAAGTTTTACAGCTGCAACCCTAGGTAGTAGTCCTACCAGGGGAGAAAGTGATTCACATAGTAATGAGGGAGATTCATCAGCTGATGATGGAATGGATGACAGTGATGATGACAAGTCATCACCGGAGTCACAGTTGCCAACGTTTGAGGATATAAAAGAAATCTCTATTCGTCGTTCAAAACTGGCAAAATGGTTTATGGAGCCCTTCTTTGATGAGTTAATTGTGGGTTGCTTCGTAAGAGTTGGCATTGGGAGGTCAAGGTCTGGTCCTATCTATAGGCTCTGTGTGGTCCGCAATGTTGATTCTTCAGATCCTAATCGACAATACAAGCTAGAAAATAAAACCACATCCAAATTTCTAAATGTTGTTTGGGGCAATGAAAACTCTGCTGCTAGGTGGCAGATGGCTATGGTTTCAGACTCTCCTCCTCTGAGGGATGAGTTTGATCAGTGGGTAAGGGAAGTAGAACGAAGTGGTGGTCGTATGCCTAGTAAACAAGATGTGTTGGAAAAAAAAGAGGCCATACAGAAATCTAACACATTTGTTTACTCTGCTGACACTGTAAAGCAGATGTTGCAGCAGAAAAAATCTGCAACTTGGAGGCCACTTAATGTTGCTGCTGAGAAGGATCGTTTGAGGAGGGATATGGAAGTGGCCAAAATGAAGAATGACGAAGCAGAGGTGGAGAGGATTAAGGCAAGACTGCAGGAACTGGAGGATAGCAGGAAGGTTCAAGAGAAAGATGACAAGGCCCGCAGGCTAGCTGAGATGAACCGGAAGAATAGGGTCGAGAATTTCAAAAATGCATCAGAACTCAGACCAGTGAATCAACTGTTGAAAGCTGGTCAGGCTGGGTATGATCCCTTCTCTAGAAGGTGGACTAGGTCTACAAATTATTTTGCAAAAGGTGCTAATGAAGAAGCAGAAGGTGCATCCAATGGTGAAGCTGCTGCTGCTGCAGCATTGGCAGCTGAAGATAACAATGGGGCTAGTGGAACTGCTGACGGAGGAATGGCAGCTACAGCAGCAGCCTTGCAGGCTGCAGCAGGCGCTGGGAAGTTGGTGGACACAAATGCTCCAGTAGATCAAGGAACAGAATCAAATACGCTACATGATTTTGATCTGCCTATCTCGTTGGCTGTACTTCAGAAGTTTGGAGGGTCTCAAGGAGGCCAAGCAGGATTCATGGCTCGCAAACAGAGGATAGAAGCAACTGTTGGATGTAGCGTTCCTGAGAACGATGGGAGAAGACATGTACTAACTTTAAGTGTTAGTGACTACAAGAGAAGGAGAGGACTCCTTTGAGATTTACAGCTTTTGTTATTAAGCCAAATGAATTGTTCTTCCCTTTCAATTGTTGTTACTGGGGATTCATGTACTAGCTGTGAATTAAGAATACAGTTACTGCTATATTAAATATGTTGAGACTGTTCTTCAATTTATGCTGCTATAACAAAGACCTGGTCTACCAGAGGTCTTTTAAGCTTTACTGAGAATAGCACTCTTTATTTTTCAAAAATTCCGAGTATTTACCTCCCATACGCTAACAAAAAGTCGTGTTTGAGCTCTTCGATTTTTCTATATATTATAATTTCTGGTGAAAACTTAGAACTTGTCCTAAAAATTTCAAGAGAGACGATGTAGTACCAGCACCTAGATAAATTACCCCAAAAAAATGCACTGATATGAACCTTGTTTACCCAAAAAGCAAAAGAAAATTACACTGGTATAATTTGTGATTTTGCTTTCCCAAATTTGTTGCAATTCCCAAAAAGGACAATCAATTTGGCAATAATGATTGAACATGGGACAATGATTGACATTTATTCCACATGACAGAAATACAGCCGAATGTTTACACTAAATTATATGAATTTATCACGGTGAAATGTAAAGTGAAATCAACTTATAAATCAATTAATCACGATTACCTTATAAAAATACATGTAAAAGTCCCAAGTATTTATCAATTCGATATAAACACTATGAATAAGTATTTCTAATGACATGACATATTGGCATACCCAAAAGAGGCATAAGTACGCTAATTTGGAATAAACATCGAAGTCATAGGCACATAGTTTTAGGATTAAAACTTAGACCGTCCACTCCAAAAGCATTCATTCATAAATCAATTACTGATACAAATAACATAAAGCAAGTATTGTACCTTTAAATGGCTAACATTACCGTGTGAAGGATTTTAATGGCTCATTTTTAACCCTTTCCCTTTCCTATCACCTCATTCAATTGATACTAACATTTGGAAAATGAAATAGGAAAGTAACGTGTTCAATTTATTATCGTTCGCAATAAATTTTCTCTTAGTATGAAAAATAAACTGCAACCATAAAATTAAAAGAAAAAGAAATTTTATTCATCAAGTTTGTTTTAATGTTCTCTTGATTCTTCTTTGCTAACTTTTCTCCATAGTTCGGCGGTTGTTAGTAGGGTGAATCGGTATATCAATATCGATTCAATCGAAGCTCTTAATATTGGATTGTGAATTTTTGATGATCTTGAGACTTTCATGTTGGAGGTCTCAAGTTCGAAATTCTTTGCCATTTGCTGAGGGTTTGTCTTCTGGGTCGAGCTTGTCGCACAGGACTTGCGTAGTGCGGGTTACCTCTCCTATGTGGTTTGCGAGTTATTACATGGGAGCGGGGGTTTTGTCCTGTGCGCACCCAAAGAATAGCGATGCGAATTTTCCTTGTCATAAAAAAAATAAAATGAATGAAGAGTGCGCTTTAAAATCGTCCCATTCAAATGTAGATGATTTTGGATCTCCTTGAAATATATTTGATAACTAAGAAAATCATGCAACACTTTTATCATTTCAAGTTGAGCTCTTTGCTTGAGGATATCTTCTCTATGGTACTTTGGATGTATCGTCAAATGAGTTACGTAACTTCTTTATTTGGTCAAAACAGGTCATTTCGAACAGGTAATGACTTTTGATTGGTCTTTGTTTTGACGGAAAGTTAAAACTATCTTAACACGTGGTATTATTTTTTAAAAAAATTTGAATTTAACTGGAATATCAATGATTGAATAAGTAACATGATTTGGGTCATCAATGCAAACTATAGTTATGAAACATAATTAAGTTTATTATACTATTTGCGAAAGTTTCCCCAATAAAAGTTGACTTATTTAATTTTTGAAGTCTGAATTAATTATTCAACCAAAATAAATTTAAGTTTTAATCCAAATATAGTATGGAACAGACCCAATTTTTATTTTTTTTATAATTATGTTCCATCTCCTTTTTTCTTTGATAATTTTTAATTTATAAGAAGATGTAAAAGCGCATTTATCTCTATAAGAAGAGTGTGAGATATGAAGTGACAGAGGAGGAATGTCATAATTTAAGGGTTTTGTATAAAATGTCTTCTTCCTTTTTTATATTCAGAAAGTAATAAGAAAGAGAAGTGTAAAACTTTTTATTATCTTAGTATCGAGCTATTTTTCATAGGACCTCTCTTTCGATATTAATTACTTGAATTGAGTTTAATCGTTGTGCTCAGGATTGATTGATATATTCTCTACCCGGGAGTACATCAAAATATTGAATCATGGGTGGATTATTATGCTATCATTTTTGAAATTTTCATCTATAGAAAAGATATAAAAAGAAATAGATTAAAAATAACATTAATTAGTTAAATAACAAACATCAAAGAGATATTAAATGAATGAAATATCTCATTAGAGAGAATTTTCGAAAGTTACGAAGAAAACTTCAATCGCATATTGTATTGATCATGAATTCATGATTCATTAAGTTGGAAACGAGAATTAAACCTTATGAAATTAAATTTCATATTATTATCCATTATCCAATGGTACGACATGCACAATTTTTATATACAACAAGCAGGTCAAAAGGTGAACATATATAATTGAAATAAATGTAGCAATAAATTGCCTATCAGGCAGTTAAATCATAGTCATATTTTTTTTCCCTATTAGTCAAATCATATTTTATTTTGTGATTCTTCGAGATGAATGTAGAAAAATCGTGTAACATGATTTTTGTTTGGTGGAGTTTTAATTAAAGAATAATGTCACTACATATCTATGATCTCATTCTGTACCTAAAACCCTCGATTTGCTCAAAATTAAAATCAATTAATAGGTGTTAGCTATGGGAAGTTAGTTGTAAGTAAATAAAATGTCAACATTGAATCATATACTCTTAGTAAGTGTGTATCAATGAAAATTTAGATTAGTCGAGTCAATGAATTATAATTATATATTCCTAAATTATTGACATTTGGTTATTTCTCAGTTTTGATCCTTCTATTATTAGTGCGACATTTAGCCTTGTAGGGAAAGGATATTAAAAGTAAAAATTAAATTCTTAGCAAGGTGAAAAAGTTCAGGTATCCATTAAACTGAACTACGAAGATTCTAATTGAATACTGAGCAACAATCTTCTTCTTTTTACAAATACTATGTTGAAATTGATTAACTTAGAATCTTAAAGTCTAGAGAAAATGGTCTAAAATCCCCCAATCTATTTCCGAAATCTCAACTACACACTCCAACTTTACGGGTGTCCTATTACTCCCTGAACTGTTTAAAACTGTAATAATTACACCCCTAAAAAGCCATAACCTGATCTGTGTTGGTCTGTGAACTTCAAGCGTTTTACAGGTGAAAATTTAATTAATTTTTTTTTTCAATTTTTTATAATTCCTTTCCACTTTTTCCTATACTCTCCCAATTTCTTCAAATCTTTAAGGTAACTTCTTCCCCCAATTCTTTCAAATTCCTATGGAATTGTGAGGACCAAAGATGAATATTGATAGCGGGAGTTTGTCAAGCGATATTCGAGTTTCGCTTGTCGGAGAACATTGAAAAATAATCTAAAAGGATTTGTGCATATCGCTGCTACGTCGAAGTTTTTCTTACTTCGCCGGAGCTCGCTGGTTGGAGCAGTGCACCCGCAAGGTTTTGTTGTTGTTGTTGTAGTCGACCTTGTTGTGAGAACAGAGGTAGATCTTCATGGTGGTTGTCTCGGAATGGGAGAGAGATAAGAGGAGAGGGGAAGAGGAGAACGGGGTTTTGTTAGTGGTTTGGGTTTTGTCGGAGGCGGCGACAGTGATGGCTGATGGTCGAGCAACAAAAGAGGGAGAACAAACGAAAGCACTAGCAATGCCATTAATGGAGGTCAATTGAGATTGAATCCTTTCATTGATTAATTGAAATTTGAGATTGATAATTAAAGGATTTACAATAAAAAGGAAAAAAACATTCTCATTAGGGAGTTCAATTGAATTTAATGTAAACCCAATTTTATTTTATTTTTCAAATCTGATCCATATTTCATTTTTGGATGATTGAAAAACATGTCATTTTATCTTTAATTGAATTGATTGTTTTTTCTAAGTTTTTTACATGAGAGTTTATAAGTTTGTGTGAATCAATAATGGTGAATCCGGTATGAGAATTTGGTCTTTGTTGCTATGGAGAAGAAACAATAGTTTATTTAAGCGTGGGAAAGATGACTGTTGGAGAAAGAGGAAATTTTCGTCAAAATTCACCTTCTAACGCGCCTAGAGGAGGTGAGAACACCTCCTATGACAGGTCAACACTTAAGTGTGTAGAAAATAGAGAAATATAAAATTTAGAGGGGGTAATAGGACACCTTTAAAGTTGGAGTGTTAGTTGAAATTTCGGGTATAGATTGGGGGGGTTTTAGATTATTTTCTTTAAAGTCTATAATAAATGAACTTTGGTAAAATAAATACGATTTTGATAATATTGAGATGTAATTATCATAGTCATTTTTGGTCACTATTGAAGAAGGTTTTAATTCCCTGCAGAGACAATATTGTTTAGCGATTTCTTTTCTTCTTGAGTTTTAGACTTTTAGTGGAAAATATTATCTGATACATGTAAATTGTGTTAATGAAAATAACAGGTACCTAATAATAGAGGCGTACAAGATAACAATTTTACTAATATGTATATACTACCATTCAATTCTCTTTTCCTTTATTTTTTTTTAAAATTTTTATACATGTGTAATTGCTTTATAACAATAAATGATTTAGTGGCATTGCGGCAATGATATAGTTGTCATTAAATTATATTCGGCGATAATAACAAATATGAATATTTTTAATCAATAATTTCTATATTGCTAAAGGATATAACAACAGTAATTCAATTATTATCAAATAATTTTACGGCAATACATAATACAACTAAAAAAATCTATTTTCACCTAGGTCTTTTTTTGTTATTATGTTGTGATTTATCATGTCCATGTGTAATGTGTTTTGAGAATACATAACACTATTTCTACGCTGAATGTAATTAATTATTGTTTAAAGGGGAAAGTGATTTAGCCATGATTCATTTTTCATTAAAATACACAGCTTGACCATGTAATGACCAATTAATTAATTAGCTGTGAGCTAAAAGATTAGTAGTAATAAGTACTCCTTTTTTAACAAAATATACTGGCTATATTAAATGTTATATTACTAGAGTACAGTTTCATCCTATTTGTTGTGAATTTTGTAGCATTTTAAATTTCTAATTTAACTTAAAGAAAGTTAGGTAAACAGCTATAATTAATATCTTAAATAGCCTAAAAATATTAAAGGCACTAATTTCCTTTAATGAATCTAATTTGTGATTTCCGGTAAGTAAACACCATTATTGTAAATGTAATTATTTATACTTAAAGGCAGAATTAGTGCTAAACGTAAGTTTTTTGATTGATCAAACAAAAGAAATTACTTAATAAATCAAATTAGTACAATTTTGGTGATATTTTTTTTAATGAAATGTAGGGTAGTTCAATCATTTAATTAAACTGTGCACCACCTCTTTCTTCCAAAATGGAAACCCAAAAACTAATAACACTACTATTTAAGGTAGATATTTAATATTTTAATCTAAATATGTTATTAACACTCTTAACTACTTCTTTATTAAATATTTTACTTAAATAACACTCCTCCATAAATTTGATAACAGAATCACTTTGGAGGAAAAGAGTCAAAACTGCAAATTGCTCTTGCTTGACCATAAAGAGTAAAGGAATAAGTTTGAAACTCCTCGCTAGCGAAATCAAGCGATTTGTCTTCTCGGTCGAGTTTATTACACCAAACTTGTCTAATACTCCATGAATTATCTATTTGATGTGATATGCAAGCTATTGCAATTTATCCAATGATGACAAGTTGTCATTATCATAATAAAATAAAAATAAACAGTAAAGGAAATTAACTTTGTCAGATATTAATTGGAAAAAAATGCTGCAGCGCCTACAGCTAAAAAGAAATTACTCATTCTATAGGTTATTTATAAGGGGAATTCTATAGGTTATTTAATAAGTGGAATAAGATGAGATATTTTTAGAATATTATCAATCAAATGCGATGTATAAAGTTTATTTCAAACTTAATTCTAGGATATCTCATCTTATCTCATCCAACTTTAAATTATTTTATTCCATTTCTCAAATAGGACAAATTAATCCAAAACTTAAAAAATTAGAATAATTTAATTCCTGTTCCTAATGAAATGAATCTTAAAGGCTCATTTGATTAGAAACATCAAAATTAATTATCTCAAAATTAATTATTTTACTCTCAATATAAAATAAAAATAACATACCATCTCGAACATAAATAAACTCATCCTAAAATTAACCACCAAATTAGTTACCACTTACTACTCTTCTTTCCTACCAAACCAAATGTGCCCAATTATATAAAGGTAAGTTAAGAACCAATGCAATATAGAGTTTGTTCTTCATAAAGCTATTGACTTGATAGCCCAATCAACAAACTCTGCTACATTTAATTCTCATTCTCTCGTCCCTCCTTTTACTCCACAAAAATACAAAACAGGCTCAAAACCCAAGAGCTTTTTTCATATAGTGGTGATCTTTGGCTACTGAAAATTTCCAAAAAGCACCAAAAAAAACATCTTTTCAATTTTCCTGCACTTTTTTTGCCGCCTCCATCACTGAAAAAATGCTCTTCAACTTCCTCTACTATCATCTTCATCACTTTCTCATAGAAAATTGCTTCAGAAACCAACTATGAAAAAGGAGACATTTTTAATTTACAAGAAAAGACCATGGATGGTGTCATTAAGAGGAGGTCTTTATATGCAATTGGTTCTTGTTTTCTGCTTTTTCTCTTAGCTTACAACAGTTCCACTGTGTTCTATGTTCAAGTCCCGGTTCCGGGGAACTCCTCGCCGGAGATTTCAAGTTTTTTAACTGAAAATGTCGCCAGAAAATCAAGAAAGTTGGTTTCTTTATCTACTTCAGCTAAACTTTCATCCTCTGTGATATATGCAGTAAAAGAAGAAACCCCACTTGTAAAACCAAACACCCAGTTGATAATTTCCCGGAAAAATCCAAACTTGGTGGGTTTTACATATGATTCAGTGGCTTATCAACCTAGAAGAAGGAGAAAGAATAAGCCTTTGGTGAAGGTTCTTCCTTCAGGGGACAGAATCAATGTGTTTTCAATGAGAATGAAGGAGTTTTTTGGTTCTAAATCATCCAATTCTTCCTGTAAGTTTCGATTTTTCATGACTTGGATTTCTTCCATTGAATCTTTTGGTGGAAGGGAACTGTTTGCTGTGGAGAGTCTGTTTAAGGCACACCCAAATGGCTGTTTGGTCATTGTGTCTACTTCAATGGATTCTCCAAGAGGAATGCAAGTTTTAAACCCTTTCTTGGAGAAAGGATTAAGGGTAACTGCAATTTCACCTGATTTTATGTACTTGTTTAAAAATACTATTGGTCAAGCCTGGATTGATAACTTAATGAAGGGTAATATTGACCCAGGGGAAGTTTCTTTAGGTCAGAATCTCTCAAATTTGTTAAGACTTGGTTTACTGTATAAGTTTGGTGGGATTTATTTAGATACTGATGTTATAGTGTTGAAGAGTTTTGGGAAGCTAAGGAATGTTATTGGGGCTCAAACTATTGATGTTGAAACAAGAAATTGGAGTAGGTTAAATAATGCTGTAATGATTTTTGATAAGAGGCATCCTTTGTTGTACAAGTTTATTGAAGAATTTGCACTTACGTTTGATGGGAATAAATGGGGTCATAATGGTCCTTATTTGGTTTCAAGGGTTGTGTCAAGGGTAAGTGGAAGAGATGGATACAATTTCACTGTTTTTCCCCCAATGGCTTTTTATCCAGTTGATTGGAATAGGATTGGTAGTCTCTTTCTTGGGCCGAGGAACGAGACTCAGTCGAAATGGTTGCTCTTGAAACTCCAGCAGATTCAGAGTGGAAGTTTGGCAGTGCATCTTTGGAACAAGCAAAGTAGAGAGCTTGAGGTTGAAGAAGGAAGCATAATTCAACATATAATGTCAGATTGTTGTGTTTTCTGCAATTCTTACTCATCAAAGTTGTAAGTATACACCACGGAAAATCAGCGTCAGCGTGTTTTATTCTTCATTAATTGTTGTAGGATTATGGACCACCTAAGTTCATTACATAGGTTGTCTTGAAGAATCTTAGGTGGTACAGAAGTAATGCAGGATTCATGTATTCTACTTCATTGTCTATGTGATTGAACAAATTATACAAAGATAGAACAGCAGAATTATTGCTAAGTTCCCATCGACTGAAATGCTATTGGCCCCACGATTTAACTGGATAAATATCTTGATTTTTTTGCTTGTGTTTGGCAAAGACTTCAGTTTTCTTTAATATCAAAGTCACAACAGTAGTTGGGAGGGCGTCTATCAGCTAATGAATTGATTCAGGACCACTATATGTAATGTGATGCTGTTAGCTTATTCATTGAATAAACATTTGAGCTATTACTGATCAGCTCGTGCCCTTACTTTAATTATGGTCCAGAGTTCGTTCACATTGTTGTGCATGAAATTATGCTAGCTCGAGGGAAGCAAGTGAAATGTTTCCCTCTAAATCTGTAGGAGACAGGGTGCTACCTGTATGATAATAGGTTAGTAAGCAAGTTTCTGCTGGAATTATTCATAAACTACCCTACTAACACTAATAATTCATAATTCTATCTGGTTAGTTCCATGTGAATGTAATTTGTGCAGAAAAGTCATGAAGATGTTGTGATCCAACCACCTTCAGTGATATCTCCTTACTTGGTGCACAAATATTTTGTTGACCTGAAACAGGATTATCATGAAGAATACTTGGAAATTTCCTCACTCATATCTGTTAATTAAAGTAAAATGACAACCAGACATATTGAATCTGCAGCTCCTCCATCACTCCTCATATCTGTTCATTTTTGTGACACTGATTACGAGCTTTCATTAACTACATTACTTCATTATAACTGAATTTGTATCCTGTATTGATCTTCATATTGTCCTTTCAAGACTAGAATAATGTCATTAAACTGAGATTCTCTGAAGAGGCCAGGAGAATTATTCTCTGTGATTGTATGTTTCTAGAATGGTACACTTGGTGCTTGACACTTCAATTATTGTCTTCTATTTTATTCTCCCTTTTGGTGGGGGGTGGGGGAGGTGGTGATCCTGTACTCTCTGCTTTCAACACAATAAAGAATGTAGATACTATCAACTAATATTTTATCTAGCGGTCGATGACTACATAAACTTCCCTAAGCTTGCTGAATTTGAGATTGAAAGCAGTGTTTGTTAAGTTTCTTAGGAAATGCATATGCTGCACATGGTTGCTATCTTTTGAGTAGATACCACTCCACACATGGGCCAATCTACTTTCGTTTTTTTACCCGTTTTTCACTCACTTTATCCAGTTACATTGCTGATCAAATTGGTGTATTTGGAGTGACAAAATCTAGATATTTACCAAGTTACAGGACCAAAAAAAGGTAATTAATGTTTAGCTGGTGGAACTTTGATGACCAGTCCTTTTCTTTGTTTTCTGCACTATGTAGTGCATGTGCTCCTTTAAGAGCTTTCACTTTCAGGTCTATCTGTTTGGTGTACTCCCAATTCAACTTCACCAGAATGCTCAAAATAATTGCTAGTATCATTCTCTAAATACCTTAGAAGAGGTTGAACATTATAGAAGAAAAAAGGAGGCATATCATTTAATTCATTTTCCATTGAGGACTGACCAAAATGTTTGACTTGCTATTTAGTATTTTAACAACTTTTATTCCTTTACAGTAATTCATCCTATACATGACAGAACCTTTTGATTTCTGCAAGTTTTATTAAAGACTAAAAGCAAAAAAAAAAAAAAAAACTAAAACTAAAAGATGAAAAAGGTAACCAGAAACCACCACCCATGGCATTGATCTAGTGATAAGAGAGTAGTGCGTGATGCATGGGTTAGGCACTCGTCACAGGTTTGAACCCTACCATGTACAAAAGTTTGGCATTTTAAGTGGAAGGATAAAGGGTCTGGCCCATCAAGTGTCGATTTCTGGATTGTGCTAACATTGATCCTCAGGGATTTCTTGATAGTAAAGTAAAAATAAGGGTAAACAGAAGAAGGTAACAATGGTCCAGTAAAAGTCAGTGGAATATCAAGTGGAACCTATATACAGATATTCACCATCAGTACTCTGTTGTTCTTACAAAAAAAAGGAAAAAGAAAGTGAATGAAGAGAATCTATGTATTACTTCTATGTTTCTAGATATCGAATTTCAATGTCATCAAGATACAAGAAAAGCCTCACCCCTAACGACAAAAAGATATAAAGTTTCTTGTTTTGTTTATAACTTTATATTTTGTGCAATGCAACACAGATATTGTTAAGCTGGCAAATCAAATAAGTGTCTCAAGAGCAAATGCCAACTTTCTTCTGGCTGCTGCTAAAACTATGATATCTAATATGCCTCTTTCATTGTGTCTGCATTAGATGTTTGACATCTTCAAGCTCCAATTCACCACCTTGTTGTGGCCTATCATTCTGGAACATCATTTCGATTTCTTCCAATGATTTCCCCTTTGTTTCTGGAACACATTTATGAACAAAAGCAACAGAGAGAGCTGATATAGCAGCAAACACAAAAAATGTTCCTCCTACTGTAATCATACGAGAAACGGAGAGGAAAGACATTGCAACCACACCACTACTAACCCTGCTCCCTACTGCACCAAGAGCTGATGCTTGAGCTCGAAGTCTCAGAGGGAAGATTTCAGATGTCAAGACCCAACAAATTGGTCCAATCCCCACGGAAAAGAATGCTACATTTCCACACACACATAAGATTGCCAGCTTGATACCAACTGAACCATTACCCAGTAGAGAAAGTGTGAGGCCAAGGCCAAACAGACAAGTAGTCATACCAATTGTGCTGACATATAACAAAGGTTTCCTGCCAACTTTGTCAATGAGCAATATGGCTATCAAAATGAATATTGTTTTTGTGAATCCAACAGCAACAGTTGCAGCTAGGAGCTGAGTGTTACCCTTAATTCCTGCATCCTTAAAAATTGTTGGACTGTAATACACAGTGGCATCGATACCTGTGACCTGTTGAAAGCACTGAATACCACAACCTGTAATCAGCATTCTTCTAACTCCAGGTGAAGGATTTAGCAGTTCACGCCACACTGCTTTCTCTTCATACTTCTCAGCATTAACATGGCCTGCAGCTAGCTGAATTTCTGCTAGCCTCTCTTCCACTTCATTAGCATTTTCATTAGTTTTAAGTAGGACTAACCTTGCTTCATCAATCCGGTTTTTCATCACCAACCACCTTGGAGATTCTGGAATGACAAATAGCGCGATACCAATAAAAACTGAGGGGAGAATCCCCACACCAAGCATGACTCTCCAGTTTATATGGGGGGATAAACCAGAAAATGCATAATTTGAAACATAACCTAAAAGAATTCCTAGATTGATGAATATCTCAGGGAAGGAAGTGAAAGACCCTCTAGCAACCGTGGGTGATATCTCTGCAATATAAACAGGTGCAATCATAACTCCAAAACCAATACCGATTCCAGCCAAAAATCTGCCAATCATTAACACCTTGAAGTCAGGAGCAAGAGACATTATAAGAGCCCCAGATTGAAACACAATGGCTGCAAAAGCCATGGTCCACTTCCTGCCGATGGCATCTGAAGTTCTTCCTCCTGCTAAACTCCCCAAAAGTGAAACTATGCTCAAGATTCCAACAAGAACTTCTTCTTGTACTTCAGTAATATTCAAGTCTTGCTGAATGAATATAATAGCTCCACTCATAACACCAACATCTGTAAATGGAATAATTCCTATTAGATACTAGCTTTGAATTGAACACATAACCAGCTAAAACACTGAGGTGAGAGGTCTATGCCAAAAACATTTGGTATAATGCTGAACAACTAAAGGGAAGTGGGACCAAAATGCTAAACCTAAAAGACACTTAGCAGCCCGGTGCACTGAGCTCCCATTACGCACGGGTCCGGTAAAGGACCGGACCACAAGTGTCTATTGTACACAACCTTACCCTACATTTCATTAAGAGTTCATCAAGAGCTCAAAAGGAGGTCTTGGCTATTTATAAGGTTCTTTTAGAGGTAGGTTTCAAAAGTGAACAAAATCTACTAAACTCTTGGAGCTTTATGATGACATTAAAAAAAAAGCACAACAACAGACTGCATAATCCAGTATCCTCTAGCCTTATGAATCAGTATATGATGCAGAAACAGAATCCTAAAGCTAATCTTGCCACTCCAAATATATGGCAAAACCATTGGTAAAGCAAAGAGAATCAATATAAAGATGAGAGGAACGGATAAAGGAATGGAACACAAAAGGACAAGAATAAGCACTATTCATTAGGAGAAGAAGTAGATATACCAACCATATCCAAGCAGCACAGAATTAAGTGAGGCAAAGATGGCACAAACCAAAACATATTTTCTGCTGCTCATATCATTTCTTTTCTCTTCACATAATACAGCAACGTCCTCTTCCATTCCATCAGAATCCATCCTCTTATACTTCAAAACACCCCCATTCCCATTTTCTTGGATACCCATCTTCTCTGTATTTCTCAATATCTAAATCCTTCTCTACACACTAATCAAACAAAAAGATTGTTTTTTTTCTTCTGGGGTTTTGTTAATTTTTCTCCTTGTTATCTCAAAATGTCTAAAATCTGGGATCTGCAATTTCTTTCTTCTTTCTCATATGTTGGAAAGACTATTCCTAGATCTGAGGAATCAAGAATTCAGAAAATACTAACTTTTAACCAATGTGAGACTGACACTCCACCTTTGGAGGGTCAAGAGTGTTTTTCCTAATCCTTATGATGTAAATACATTACCAAAGAAAACAAAACATTCAAAAAAAGGAAAAGAAATTGTTTTATACAGTTTCAATTTTCAAAATATGTGTGTAAATGCATGAATGGATATTATCAAACTTGTGTTATTACCATAAATATAAATTTGATTACCATAATCTTGTCGGTAGACTTTTTTTTTTTTTTTTGGATATAACTGTTTTGCTTTTCAACACGGGAGTCATTTGAAGGACTTATACTAGTTATAAATTATAAATATGTTCATTTGACTAAAATATTTTGTATTAAATCAATATGTCTTCATGTTATATCCTAAATTAATTATCTATCTGGTTCAACTACTTATGTGAAAATTTTAAAACTATAGACAAAGAAGATGAAAAAAATATAAGTATATTTCAAAACTGTAATGGACCTGATATGACTTCATGCTTTATTCCACCCAAATTGACATGTTGAAATATTCACGAATCGTATCAAATCGTCACCATTTAAATTATTATATTTATTTGAGTTCTAAATAATGCATGGAGATCAAGGAGAATAAAAATGACAGAGTTCTTCCCATCAAAATATTATGTCATAATCTATTTTTGGAAAAACTATTAATTAAACATAACATTTCTATCATATTTATTATTTTTCCTATATGAAATAATTACATAATGTCTCATTATTTAATAATTTCATATTAGATATAATATATGTATTTTTACTACTAGATATATTCTAAAATACAAATACACATGTAGAAAGGAGAGTGGTGAGCGAGAGACCTAGATACATGTAAATCACACTAGATACATATAATTGAAATTTCAGATAGATTCCGAAAATATAGATACATTGGGAGAGAGAAGAGCGAGAGAGGGAGAAAGGAGATCAAGAGAGGAGAAAAGCAAGTAGAATAGGAAAGAGGGGTGAGTGATATAGGAGAGAGGCAAGCGAGAGATTCAGAGACATGAAATACACTTGAATCTAATGTATGTAGAATAAATTGCACCTAATTTTGACCTCTAGTATTTGAGATTGAAATATGGCACGAATGATAATTTCAAAAACTCACGAAAAAGCACATAATTAAATTCTAAACTAGTGGGATTTGTGTTTTTCGGTACTTTACAATTTGTGTTTTGGTGTAATCCTAAACAATAACATAAGCCCAAGGCTACACAAAGCGGTTCAGCCCAACTATTTTTTCCTCAATGGTTCAGCCCAACGATCACTCGCAACGGATCTGATATTTTCTCGTTCACTCTTCTTCATCTTCCGACTCCCTCCATTTTTCTTTCTCTTCACCTTCTCGTACAACTCCACCGGAAAAAAATATCTCAACTGAAAATCTACATTAATCTCAAACGGCCGGAGTACTATGCCGGTTGAAGTAGCAACCAGAGTAACAGAAGCCATTGGTAATCCAAAAGGCGATTTGAGACCTCAAAACCCTAACGCCGCCTCTAAGAAGTCGAAGGAAAGCGATCGACGTCGTAGGCGGAGGAAGCAGAAGAAGAACAAGGCGGCATCTAAGGTTGCAAATGGAGAAGACAGTGATAATGGTGCGCAAGAGGCAAACGGCGGCGCTGAAGATAGTTCTAAGGAAAATTCTGATCCTCAGAAGGTACTTTCTGCTTATCCTTAATGTTAATGTTATGTGTGCGGTGTTCTGTATGTTTTGGTGAATATAATTTGCTTAGTGTTGTTGATGAGTTAATTTGTTGTGGAGATAGATCTTCTCTGTATGAATGATTTCAGATATTTGTGTTGTAGCTTGACATTACTAAGGTTTTGTGTTGAGGAACTTCTTAGCTTGAAATGTTGATACTCTTTTCGTGTAAAAAGATCGGGCTGAGTCAGTTTTAGTTTTCTAGTGATTGTGGTAGTTTTAAAACGGTAGTATAAGAAGAATATCTTGTTATGTTTTGTGATTTGGGGAAACAAGATAAGAGGAGGAGGAGGCAACATTGGATATAGTATGAAATTGCTAATTGGTATCAGGAAATGAATTTCCTCCATTGGGAATGCTGAGAATGAAAATAATGAGAGCTCGTCTGACTACATGTGTGAGGTTTGTTGTTAATGGGTATCATATTGAACTTGTTCATAGTTGTAGGGCAAGTAAATTATGTCATCGTTGTAGGATATACTAGAATACTTCATGGAAATTTCTTTTACCATTTTGGTCCCAATCTAAGATGTTCAGGACGAAGCGTGTGTATCATGATGACACGTGTCAAATCTGATGGGGCTTCAAGTACAATGGACTATAAAGCATGTGTTTCACTGATCATGGGTGCAAATGAACCAAAAAGAACACATTGGAAAATCTGTACACACTCAGACATAGTGCAAGAAAAAATATATGTGTCAGGATTCAGGAACATGAACATTGTCGTGGAGATCAGCGTTTATATTGGCAACTAAGAATAGACTCCTTTTTATTTTCTTATATATTTGCTTTCACTGCGAGTATATAATTAAGTTTATGTTGCTCGGACCCAGCACTTTTGCCGCTGTACCAGGACCAGGGTCTACACACATTGACACGGTAGTGTGCAGAAGTCGTGTCAGATCCAGTCAATAGTGATTGGATTCTTTGACCAAAATCCACAGACAAATTAGAAAATATTTTTGAGATTTTGATTTCTCAAGATAACAAAAAGTAGAGATTTGAAGACGTGGAATGGCATACCTTCAATATTTTCTCTGTTTCCGATTTCTTCAATATTGTTTTCTTCATATAGCAGGCCAAATTGAAGCAAACAGAGAGTTAAACCACTGGGAAGAAGCAGAGAATTTAATGAAACTGGGGAAGATGACTGAGTCAGCTCATTGGAGAAAACGACGGAGTTTCTTTTTTTATTTAAGGTCTGAAATGACTGAGTTTCGTTCTCTTTTGGGTTTGAAATTACTGAGTTATTTGTAGACAATATTGGATTTCACGGTGATACATCTTCGAAGAAGAAAAAAGAAGCTATAGAGAAGAAGATTTGAGGAAAATTAAGGGATATAGAATGCATCTCAATATGGTGCGATACAAACACGGAGAAACTCTTTTGTTTCTGGGCCTTGGTCACAATACACTTTCAGCTACATAGAGCATGGGCCAAGACAAACGGCCCATTTCACAATCCGCATCTAGAATAAATATTTTCCCTCTAAAAGTAGGAACTAGACTATTCTTTCACTATGTTTGTTACAAATTTAGTGATAGATCTTTCTCCAGCCAAATTTTAGTGATATAGAAGTCTTAATTAATAACCGTGCAAGAAAAACGAACAAACTAAAAATGGTGATAACATTCTTTTTTCTTTGTACTTTTCCTTTTTTATCTTCTTCCTAATTAATGAGTATTTAATAGTAATATTAAGGAATTAATGAAATGTCAGTATATTTGATTAGGACTAAGAATTAAGTACTTCCACAAAATCTCTCTCATGATGTAGGCATAATTTTGCAGCTATACTTTTAGAAGTTTGAATTATTTTTTGCCGAATCCCCGCACCCACGAATCTTAAAATTTCGATTATGCCGAATCCGATCTCTAGATCAGTACCCGAATCCAACACCCCGCACCCGAGTCTGAGCAACATAGGATTAAGTACAGACAATAATTATAGGAACAAAGGAATTTGAATAACTTCAAGTAAATGAAATATTGGATTCTAAAACATGTAAAGCAAGTTCAAATGATTTTAGATGTTGACTACGTGCTTGTGCGGAGATCCAACTTAAGTTTCTAATTCGGACTTTGTATTAGTTTCTTATGCTAAATTTCTAAGTTTATATTTTAATCAATAAGAAGTTCATTACTTGATATAAAATCAGTAAGAAGTTCATTATATTATTCCTATATTATTTTATAGTACTGTTGTTTTTAAGATAGTGCCTATGAGCGATAAGCTGTATGCTTAGTGTCTGCACAGCGAAGTGTGATTGAGGTCAAGTTTTGCTCCTAAATTTGGGTTTTAAGCATACCTTGATCGAGCATTTAACAACATTTTATAGTAATGATAATAGTTGGCAACCTTAACCTTTTATCTTTCCTTAGTAAGTAATATAGGTGGTCCCCTTTTCTTTCTAAGAAATAAGTAACATAGGTGGATACCTTTTACTATAAAAGATATATATATATATATATATATATATTGCATATTTATGTATCACTATATGTGTGATGAAGTTATTCCTACAATACAAAAATTGGACAACCTCTTTTCTTAAAAGAAGTTAGGAATGTGAAAGGATGGAAGAATTTATATGCCATTGGATTAACCTCTGTGGGCAGAATGCTGGCTAAACACCATTATTATTCACCCACAAAAAGAAGTGAGGTGGAAGACCCTATAAAAAAATTAACATTAGTGTGTGTCTTTTCCCTGCTCCCTTTTGTTATTTTACGGGACTGCTGGATTAAGAATATACACCTTTGTGGATTATTGGAGTCTTTTGACATAATTACGTCCTTTCTGTTCAGCTGTAAAAGGGTGATGTGATGGGACTGATATCAGTTTTGCAAATGATATGAGCAAAACCATTTGTTCTTTAGAAGTCGCAACTCACAAGTGAAGTGGTACTTGTTATAACCTTTTATTTTTAGCAGTAAGCTTTAATATACTATAATATACTGAAGATTATTCGACTGTTTCTCATTTGCATGTTTTATTGTGTACAAAATAGTTGGCGTTTGGTGAATTTCTGACTTCAGTGGGTAATATGAAGTTCTGTTAATCTATTTGTCTCTGGAAAATAGTTGGCGCTTGGTGAATTGCTTGTTTCATTGCCTTCTTTATGAAGCAATCTTTCCTAAGATATTATTGTGATATCTGTAGAAATATTGAACCTTCTAGAATTTTTTGTTGCTAAATTGCAGAAAAAAGTGTGCTTATTTTATTCAATGATATGTTTTTTGAGATTCACCTTTGAAGCAACACTGGATGTAAAAGTACTCTGGAAGCAGCAAAAGTTGGTCTCCATCGCCTTAAAAAGAATAACCTTTTGTTGTTGGTTTTATTGTGTTATGGTTTTTTTTTTACCTTCAAGGCATATTTACATTAAAAAATATTTGATCTTTATAACTCCCCAATTTTTTACAGTCTTTGGTTCAAGTTGAAGTAGAGTATGTACCAGAGAAGGCCGAATTAGATGGTGAGTTCGATGAGGAATTCAGGAAGGTTTTTGAGAAATTCACTTTCACGGATGCCACTGGTGCTGAGGTACATAAAGCTTTGTTCACTTGCATGGACTGTGGTTATAATTTCTGCTGAAGCCTGTTTGCCAATATCTTGCAATTGAAATTCTTCAGGAGAATGATAAGAAGGATGAAACTGCTGCTGATGGAGCCTTAAAGAAAAAGGCGGATTCTGATTCTGAGGAGGAAGAAGAGGATGCACAGCAAAAGGAGAAGGGAGTCTCTAACAAAAAGAAAAAAGTTAGATTTTCTTCTTTTTTACTTCTAAGTTTACCTTCAGTTAGGTCTCAGTCTGAACTGTTTCTTCATTTCAGCTTCAGCGTAGGATGAACATTGCAGAACTGAAACAAATCTCTATGAAGCCTGATGTTGTTGAGGTATGGAAGACATTTGTTTCATTGTTATTTTCCTGACATACATACTCTATGCAGTTTTGTGTACTGTTAGCGGTTACCCTGTGTATTTATCTTGTCATGAGCCAAATGAGTTATCAACTATTATCCTTTTAGAAATGTATTACGTTCTGATTTTCTGTCTGTCATTTGTGTTCTTTCTTTTGTGATTATGCCCATCCCTAGCTCTACAAATTTTCTTTGCTTGCCTCTCTAAATCTGCTTTATGGTTGTGTCAATTGCAATGATGTGAATCATTTATTAAGTATGACTTTACGAGGGTTCTGACATTATTTTTCTTTAAAGATATGGTATTATCACCTTTCAAAAGGAAGGTATTTGCATCTTTATTATGGGAGATATGTTTTCTGTGTTTTGTGTGCTGTCTTTTTTCCAGCCCACTTGTGCAGAAAATGTGAAGTGCCAGATTTTGCAGAATATTTTGCACCGTGATAAACCATTGTCATCTTCCGAATCATCTTTTTTTTCCTACTGTACTGGAAGTAAATTTTGCATGATAGTCATGCAGGTTTTACTCAACTCTTTTGATAGCATGACAATGTTGACGTGGTAAAATGTCTGTCTGGTGTCTGATTTATACGGGATAACTCCTAACTATATTGATGTTTAGACTCTGGATTTTTTCACTTAAAGTGTAGCCCACTTTTCCTTGGTACTGATTATGCATATATGTCTAGGTATGGGATGCCACTGCAGCAGACCCTAAGCTCCTGGTATTTCTGAAATCTTATCGGAATACTGTTCCTGTTCCAAGACACTGGTGTCAGAAACGGAAATTTTTGCAGGTTAGTCATCACTATTGATACATGTATAGTAAGGTTAACAAAGTGAAGAGTAATGTGTACCTCTTGCACTGCATGTAACAACTAGTAATAGTAGAATTGTTTGATAGGAGAAAAGGTTTGGTTTATGAAGGGGCTCATAGAAGAAAAATGAGTTTGTCTTATATGTATATATATGTGGTTCTTGCAGGCGAGATGCTGTGACACTGGTGGAGCCTCAAACATGTAGGTGTTTGGCAAGGAGAATCCTTGCATCATGTCTATGTTTCTGTGTATATATGTTTTTTATTATTTAGTGGGTTGGGATACATGCATTTGTCTGTTTTTGGTGTGTATGTTGCTGGGGTTTCACTTCTCTTAGTTGTAAAAACGGCTGGCTGCTCTTGAGCACCTTAAAGATTGAGTGACTAATATTTTCTCCTATCTAAATTCTCTAATTTTAGTTATTTTTGCATTATATCTGTTCAAAGTTGGATTTTCTAATGTGAAGGGATCTGCCATACAGTCATATAAGCCACACAGAGTATTTGTATAGAGTTTTCTTAGTGGTTTTTTTATTAATTTGCTTTTATCTCACTGACTGATTTTGTTTTTCAGGGGAAGCGTGGGATTGAGAAACAGCCATTTCAACTTCCTGACTTTATAGCTGCAACAGGAATTGAGAAAATTAGACAAGTAGGATTTTCTATCCAATTTTATCCTCCTTTGGCTGATGGCTTTGTTAAGTAGGAATATGTTGCATGAATTATTGTAGATACACTATTTATAAATGAAGGCTTTTCGTTCTGACTATGGAAAAATGAGAATATGTTGGTGGTACAATATCGAAGTTGTATCAACGTAATGATCATAATTAAAATGAAGCTTAGATTTCAAGTGGAACTCCTTGATGCTTTCACATTCTACGTTATCTTGAGATGAGCCTGGTGACCCTGTTTTTTTAATAGAAGAACACCCTATGACATTTTATTTTATTTTATGAAAAGATAAATTAATGTGTACCAAGAAGAGTACAACTGAAGGTCTTAGTCCACCTACATCTTGAAATACTATAAAAGATCCATCAGTGAGGCAAGATCAATTATAATATTCTTCTTACACCAAAAAGGCTCTCAAGTCACGACTTCACGTAGACTTCACATAGGAAATGTGCTCTTTCTGTCCGTTGACCCTTTGGTAGTTCTTCTAATTGTAGAACAGATAGATCCTAAAACTATTTACCTGGTGTAAGATGTTGAGTTTACAAATCTGTTGCGTTAAAACTTGTTGAAATATGATACCTTTCTTTGAGCATATGTAGTATGTCTAGTTTCCTTGCTGATGTTTGAACATCGTATTTGTTATTTTGGTGCAGGCTTATATTGAAAAGGAGGACAGTAAGAAGCTTAAACAAAAGCAGCGGGAAAGGATGCAGCCAAAAATGGGGAAGATGGATATTGATTATCAGGTTTATACGAGCTTTTGGTTTCTCAATGATGCTGACCTTTCAAATACTTATAGACTATAGTTAACTGCTTATTTACTTTTCTAAGACTTACTGCTCTGGGTTATTCTTCACAGGTTCTACATGACGCCTTTTTTAAGTATCAAACTAAACCAAAGTTGACATCCCTTGGTGATCTGTATTATGAAGGGAAGGAGTTTGAGGTATAAAATAGCCATGAATATTGTCATCAAACTCATGTTCTTTAAATCTTTTTAATGATGGTGGTGTCTGGGTGAGCTTTGTGCGCACGTAGAGTATTCCACCAATTCCACTAGGTATCTGCTACTTCGCAGAACATCTGCCCCAAGACTTCGATTGAGGGGAAGAAACACCTAGTATATGTTTGCTTCCGCTGGGATTTGAGCTTGAGACCCCATGTTGTGCTCCAACTTCATTGACCACTAGGCCACAACCTTGGGTGCCAAACACATGCTCTTTCTTCTCTAGCTTTCATGCTAACTTTTTCAAAAAAAAGATTATTCTCAACCTTGCTGATATTTCACCGAGCCTGGGGAAAAACAATGGAAGTCTTTTTGCTGTTGTGATCTTATATGACCAAACTGGGATGGTTTGGATAGGACTATTCAACTTGGAGATGTGTTCCTGTTGTGTTAATTCTTGGTTGTTGTTAGGCTGTACAACTGTTATTACTTTCTATATCCTATCCTCTGCATTTTTGTCTGTTAACCATCATTTTATTTTGATGTGCAGGTCAAGTTGAGGGAAATGAAACCTGGAACTTTGTCTCATGAACTGAAAGAGGCCCTTGGTATGCCTGAAGGTGCTCCTCCTCCATGGCTCATCAATATGCAGGTTAGATAACTTAAAACTGCTTGTTCTTTTACTGGAAGAATCGTTTGTTACCCCAAGTTCTTGTTTGATTACTATGTTTAGTTCATTGCTAATGTGATTTTCCATGCCTCCAATTTTCTGTGCAGAGATATGGTCCTCCACCCTCCTATCCTCAGCTGAAGATCCCTGGATTAAATGCTCCTATTCCACCTGGAGCCAAGTTCGGTTATCAGCCGGGAGGTTGGGGTAAACCACCTGTTGATGAAGTAGGTTTTACAACTTTTCAGTATATTTGTTTTATATTCTTTCTTTCAGATAGTTCTGCTTTAGAGTTTCTTATTTTAATTTTAACCTTTGCCTTCTTTCTTTGACATAGTATGGGCGCCCTTTATACGGAGATGTCTTTGGTGTATTGCAACAAGATCAGCCTAATTATGAGGTAGTGTAAACTTAATGGGTTAGGATTTTATTTTAGGTAGTTATCTTATCATCTAATGATACAGTAAAATAATGGAAATTGCACCATATTCAATATGGTTATAGAGAATACTTAAACTAACTACTTGATTTTTGTAACCTAGCAATGGTATAGACCTACTGATAATGTTTCAATATTGTTAAAAAAATCTGTTTATATATTCATAAATGTGGTTTTGTAGTTGGTGCCACAAAGGCTTGAGCCTCACTTTTTTGCTCGGTGTATTACGTAAATTAATATCATGCTGCTCATCTCCATGTGTAGGATGAACCTGTTGATAAGACTAAACATTGGGGTGACTTGGAGGAAGAGGAAGAAGAGGAGGAAGAGGAGGAGGAAGAAGAGATGGAGGAAGAGGAGATGGAGGATGGTATTCAGTCAGTGGACAGTCTTTCAAGGTACTGCACTTGATCAGTACCTTTAATGATCCAATATCTATTAGAAATCTTGTAGTAGCTTGAAATCTTCCTCATTTTTGATTCCCTTCACTAGTTTATTCGTTCTTGCTGAGGTCCATTTTAGGCTTTGTTCTCAATGTATTTCTCTCTATGGTGTAGTACTCCTACTGGAGTTGAGACTCCTGATGTTATTGACCTTCGCAAGCAACAGAGGAAGGAGCCTGAGAAGCCCCTCTACCAGGTAATTAGGCCATCTTTTTGTCTCCCAGTTTCCATATTCTGCCTGCTTACTATTTGTCCTTGCAAAGAAACTCATTACATCTCTTTTTCTGTTAAGGTGCTTGAAGAAAAAGAAGAAAAGATAGCTCCTGGTACTCTTCTTGGAACAAGCCATACGTAAGTAATCTATCTATACTCACATTTATATAGTTTTGGACACTAGCATTTATCCTTTCCTCTACTGTGCAATTGATTTATGCTCTGATCCTGCAGGTATGTGATCAACACTGGCGCTCAAGACAAGGCTGGTGCCAAAAGGGTAAGAGTATCTTTTTCTGTGTCCTGTGTTCAAATGCAAGTTTACTTTCTCAAGCAGAAATCTTCATAGTGACATGGTCTCAGTAGTGTCAGCCCCTATTAGTGGGGCTATAGCTGTTGTGGATAAGTCATATATGGTGAATTTTTCAGCTTATTTCTTGTTAGTTGGTCACTGATGGAAAAGACATAGTTCAAGACAGGCGGAGTACTTCAGTTTCATTTGTCACTTTCTGACATAATATCTTGTTATATTTTGACTAAATTATTTGATACTTCTCTTTCATTTGTGTCACTTTCTGATATTAATGCATACAGTTGGCTTTTCTTCTAGAAGAGCCACTAGATAAGAATTTGAGGCTAATTGCTTGGAATGTCCACTGCAGGTTGATCTGCTTAAAGGTCAGAAGTCAGATAGAGTTGATGTCACATTGGCACCTGAAGAGTTGGAACTTATGGACAATGTTTTACCAGCCAAGTAAGTAGTGATTCTTTTAACATTTTATGATTAGAAGCTCCTACATTTCAGTTTAAATGTTTCTAAAACCTTTTTGTGCTTTTTATAGATACGAGGAAGCTAGAGAGGAAGAGAAGCTCCGTAGCCAGCGTGAGGATTTCAGTGACATGGTAGCAGAGGTGTGTAGTTATTTCATGTCTTATCTTCATTCTTTCTCTCCGTACCACCTTACATTTCATTGAATTGTTGGTTTAGAAAGAGTGATTATCAGTTCTGATGAGATAAAATTACTGCAGAATGAGAAGAAGAGGAAGCGTAAAATGCATGAAAAGGATGGCAAGTCGAAGAAGAAGGATTTCAAGTTTTGAGGTTGATAAATTGTACCATCTAGTTTAGGGCTTGCAGTACATGCAGCTTAGGGTAATAGCATAAGTAGGTTTCAATATGCACTGCGATAAATCTGTATGTTGTGATGAAGTGTTTTCCCATGCGTTTAAGCAGGGGAGTTGGTATGTTAATCTATCCTATGAAATGTGCTTAGTTTGTACCTCTGGTTTCATTTCTACATGCGTTGAGCTGTATTTGAACATTGAAGATCTCTTGCCCTAATTCTGATATATGCTCGACTTGGTCGTAATCTTAGTTTTAGTTTTCATTTAGGGCCCGTTTGGCCATGCGATATGGTATCATGAGATGAAATTGAAGTTTTGTTTGGACATGCGATATGGAATTTTTGTGTTGTATATTTTCTCATAAACATAAAAATCTCTTAAGTTGTAAAACTATTAAAATATCTCCAATTGTTTATTCAATCTTATCAAATAAATAAAAATTTATAAAATCGCATAATAAATTAATACAAAACTATTTGTTCTCCACTTGAGTAATTGTTTCATTTAACTTTAATTTAATAAAAAAAATAAAAATAAATTGTAGTGTACAAGTCTTTAATATAATCCTCCCACATAGTACGGACAATTTTCTCAGGTTGAACTTGCATTTCTCGATCATGTGATCGAGAAGACGAACCAACATTGTTACTTTGAGCCATTTGTTGATCAATATCATCTGCAACTATATTTTCATGCTCATAGATCATAAATATTCCATCAATACTTGGTATTTTCACAAATAATTATGTAACACTGCACAAGCTATGACAATTTTCACTTGTGTATTAATATCATAATGGTTCATGCCTTGTTTCAGTATTCTAAATCTATTTTTCCAAGCTCCAAAAGTTCGTTCAATCACATTGCGCAGAGATGAATGCCTATAATTAAATAGTTCTTTGACATTTTGAGGCTCTCTTTCACTTCCTCGGTAATCTTGCAAATGAAAGCGTCATCCTTTGTATGGAGCTAAAAATAAATCCTTTTGTATTTCGAAAACCAGCATCAACAACATAATATTTATCTACCAACAAACATTTTATAAAGAATTACTAAAAACATATGTGAAGTAAATGAAACAACTTTGTGTAAATAAATAATATTTATTCTAAGGATGTAATTTAAAGTTCCCATGTGGCGGAAATGGAAATTGTAACATTGGTTCAACAAGTGCATTTCAAGTACTCTACTATCATGTACAGTACCTTCCCAATCAGCAACAACAAAGGTAAACCGCTTATCAAAATCACAAACACATAAGACATTTTGTGATGTTCTTCCTTTGCGATTACGATATGCTTGTTACACCGCTTTAGAAACCTCCCCTTCTATATATGTTCCATCAATCGCACCAACACAATCCTACCAAATAAAAAATACTTCAATATTAGTTTAGTGAACATAAAATAAATTGGAAGCTTTATAGAATGCACTTCATAAAAATAATATTTGTAAGAGTAATAAAAATATAGTGCTTCCAAGACAATGCAAAGTCAAAAAATAAATATTATCTCTTTAAACAAAGTTGATAGGACATATGTAACTAAATACTAATAACTTACACATAAAATATGAATGTGCACTTATTAAGGCCATAAAATAAATTTATTACTCAACAATCGGTTGGTGTGAGTTAAAGTGACTATATGTTGGTGAGAATAATAAATTTTATATCGGTGAGAATAATAAATTTTAAAAAGTAATGATGTGATTATAAATTTTATTTACATATGAAATAAATGGTTAGTAGATATAAATGTGTGGTTGTTTTAACAAACTCGTGGGTCAATTTTTGTATTAAAATATCTCAAATAATGATATGGAATTCTCATATAATTCTATATCATGATTTTTGGAGAATATGAAATCATGAGATGGAATCGGCGTAAAATCACATGTCCAAACGCTAATTCCATCTCACGATACCATATCGTGATATGGTATCGCATGGCCAAACTCCTACTTAGATTTCACGTGATTGTACAAACTATTACTGGTGATTACATTTTGCCATTTCATGTTTGCCCACCATATTTACCCCACAAAAATAGCATACAAAGCCTACAAGGATTTTAATAATTGAAATAGAACAAAACTAGTAAAGCTCACCTCTTCTCTCTTTTTGCATTATAATTAGTAGTTGAGGATTCATAAACAATGGTGAAAACAAAAAACAAAGGATTAAATAACGATATTATGTATCTTACTTTTGTAATGAATTAAATATTCGTGTAAGAAGTATCTGCACCAAATAATTAATTAAAATTTATATCATCATTTATTAGTAATTATTATGACATTATAATCTCTGCATAGCTTTTTCTGGTTCAGAATTGCATAGTGGTTATAATCATGCAAATGGGCGGCTAAGCTTAATGGAAATATATGATGATGAATATATTTTGCACCTTTTATCTGACATAGTACATGGATGAGATTTTCATATTCATGATTTAACCAAGCTGGAACCTTATCATACAAATCTTTTTTTTCTCAAGTGGTCCATTTGTTTGGTAAACCCCATCATGTCTAATGATTTCTCCCATTAATTAATTAACATTCATACAATAAACAAAATCCATTCGGTAGAAAATTATACTATATAGTTATTATTTTTATATATATTGTGAAAATATTTGATTCACCGTTAAGAATAAGTAGGACGTTACTTAATATATACCTAGAATACTAGGAATTGATATAGTGGGATTATGTACACACGTGTTATTGTCAATAAATTAATCCACACTTTAGGCTGTCAAATTAGAATGATTTTTCGTCTTCATAATTTAAACTTGAATTCATTATTTTAATTAATTTGAATCTAAGCTTTATAACTAAGCTATGAAGAAGTCCTAGTTGTCCGACCAAAAAATATTCTTTTTTGTCTTCTTTCTTTTAATATTTAAGGGGAAAAACATTCTCATAGTGACAGTACCTAACAAACCGACCACGTTTGATTTCTTTGATTTGTACTAATAATAATAAATATGTCTTACTAATTTAACATCTAGGGAATTTTAATTATATGCTTGACTAGACTTCTATTACTCTTAACCACCATCTTTTGATTACATGCATGTGGTTTTCATATTTATAATTATTTAATTAATTTCATTTGAATATTCATCTACTTTTTTTTTTGTTTTTTTTTTTAATGTTGTGGATGGTGATGGGACTTCACGGATGCACATATTAAGATATTGAGGTAATTTGATATTTTATATGATTTGGAAATTCAACCGTCAATATAGATTGTTTTTGATAGTTTAGAATAGTTGCATCCATTTTTTTTATGTTTAACGTACATATAGTAAATGTTGAATTTCCTTGACTTTTTTTTATATTTTTACTTTGTTATATTTTGAATCCTCCTGGTGAAAATTATAATTCCGTCATTTATATAATAGAAGTCATATCTTAGTACATATCGAGAAATGAACAAAACCAAACATATTTGACACTACCGCTGACTTTTACGACTGGATATTGTTTCAGCCAATACATTCATCATCATACCATTGAAAATAATGACCATGATGTTTTGGTTTGATGTTTATTTATTGGCGGGATCTAAGGAAGAGCCGGACCATATATATATCACAAGTTTGAATTCGTGAGCTCCTGATTTCGTGATAATAATTTTATTAATTACGTCAAATTAAAGCTCTCAGTTCTTGTTTTAGAAAATACAATACAACATATATAACTTAGTTTAAGACTGTAAGATTAAAAAATCAGTCTTATTTTCTCTTTATGCTTACTGTAATTTGGTCAAACTAAGACACTTAAAATGAAATGACGAAAGTATTTTTTTACACCTATGTATTTTCTATAAGTGTATGTCGTCCTAAAAGCCTCCTAGTTTTAATGGATGTTAGTCATTGTATTGTATTGAATACAATGATTATTTTAATTATTATTTAAATTTTGTTTATCATATCGCTAAATCTATCATTAGGTGATGAGGAAAACTGAAAAGTCCTATTTTGTGTAACAACCAATTTACTATATTCGTGTCCTTACCTTATTTATTTTTTTCATTTTATTTTTATTTATTATTTAATAATATTTTTTTATTCTATCTTTTTATTATAACTCTAACACATAACCCACTTTTCTTAAATAAATTTATTCTTTAAATTATTAATACATAACATTATATTACGACGAATAACGATATAGAATAATCCATTCACTAAAACAATACCTAACAACCATCCAAATAGATTACTTCCACACTATATGCCCAAACTCTACATGTAAATCTCATTAACCCCCTTATAGCATAATAATTTCACAAGTGGAGTCAATATCAAACCGACCATCCCTTTTATTCACTAAAAATAATTATATGAACGTGACTGGAAAAAACAATTTTGTATATGTAATTTATGGGAATATGAGGAAAAAAAAGGGACGGTGGTACCCTTTTGTAAGCATCTTCTTGGATCTGGATATATTATTTGTTGGTTTCCCTTTACTTTTTTTCTTTTAATTAATTGAGTAATTGACCACATCACTAACTCAATAATCCATATGTAACATATGGTCCCTTTTTCTATACAATTTTAGTATATAGAATGGAACATTTCTCTTACCAAACTCCCACTACCGTCGGTACATATATTTCCACGTCCGAGTTGAGACAGAGGCAGAATTTAAAATTTTAGATTTTTTAAAGTATTTTCATAAATATAGGATTTGAACTACAATTATTAAGTCTATTAAATACGCTTTTTATACATTAGTTTTGCTCCTGCTTGACCTTCCTCTTAGGAACGTGTTTATATACTGTGAAAGTAAAAGGGATAGATTAAACACTTTTTGTCGAAAAAGTAAATTATATATTTAGGTTAAATTTTATTTTTTTTGGGGATAAGTGTATATAAGATTTGAATAGAAGGTGTGCACGCCAAAACATATGGATGTCGATAAATGAAAATTGAAATGTTTTTTTTTAACAGCTACATGAATTAGAAAAAGTAATTGTGATGAAAAAGTGTATTTAAAATTACTTTAAATTACCGTTTTCTTTCATTTTTTAACTAAAAAGTTAATGTTACAACCAGGATTAGCTGTTGTAATAATCATTGTAATTTAACATGTTACAATTTACAACATACTTATAATTAACTAGCTAGTTACCATTTATTTCAGGCTATGTATCGATGAACAACGCTTAATTACTAACCTCTTGGCTCTTGTAATTTAATAGTGTAAATGTCTATTTTACATTGTTGATTACGTTATTTTAAAAATAATCTTTAACGATAATTAATTGACGATAATAACTTAATTACTGAAATATATATATATATATATATATATATATATTAACAGCAATTAACACTTGTTATTGATCAAGAAAAAATGAAAGCAACATTCGATTTGAAATAAATAATTATAAGATGAAATAATACAATAATAATGGGAGGGGATGTTATAGATTGTCTGCTAAAATGAAACCTAAGAGTCATAATTTAATATAGACTGCACCCCACAAGCCACAAGTATCAATCAAAACCATACAATACAACTATTGCTCTCAAGTGATATATACATATATACCTAGAAATTAAATATATATCTTATATCTAGATCTTATTATATACAATTATATTTTATTTTAATTTTACAGATAGATAGATAGCCCCCAAAGACCACCACCCCTTCCACAAGTATATACACACTTTCACATTTAAAAAACAAAAAAAATAGCTAGTGATATACTTTCTCATTTCTCATCACCTTCCTCATAAATAATATTCTCTCTTTCAAAGAAAATTCACCATATAATAATACTCCAATTCTCTTCATCTTCATTTCTCTTTCTTGTATCAAGATCCAAAGGCAAAAAATTGCACATTAGAAATCAATAGGTTGATTGTTTAGCTACTGTATACTAAAATTATAATTCACTACTCAGCTAGCTAGGGATCATTTGTATCGATTTATGGGGTTGAATACTAAGTTGGTTTCAATTGAGGATGATGGTCTAGATAATTGGACCACCACCACCCACAATACTCCACCGGAACCACCGTCGATAAGGCGGCAGCCGCCACCAAAATCGGAGCAATTGAAATGTCCAAGGTGTGATTCAATCAACACTAAATTTTGTTACTACAACAATTACAACAAGTCACAGCCTAGACATTATTGTAAAGGTTGTAAAAGGCATTGGACCGAAGGTGGCACCCTTCGTAACGTTCCGATAGGCGGTGGGCGAAAAAATAAACGTTTCAGGCCTACTGATCCCGTTGATCATATAATTGGAAGGAAACATGTCAGATTAGAAGTAAACGATCAGAGGTGTCCATTAATCACCACGACGAGTATGACCAATAGTATTACAAGTTCCATATTGCCAAGTGTCACAATAAGGGGAAATAGTACTATTACTAGTACTATAGATGAAGATATCAAAAATCTTCCTTCATACTCATTACCTTATGACATATTTTCAAATATTTCTCAAGATCATGGGAATACACATTTTTCATTAATTCCCAATTCTAGTACTAATACTCAATTATCTACAAATGTTTATAATAATTATGAACATATGGGGAAGTTTGATAGTACAATATTGGAGGAGTCAACAATAACTACAATTATGCCAATTACAAGCAGCAATGATCTTCTTTCTCATGAGCCATGGAAAGTTCCAGAAACAAGAAATTATGATCTTATTATAGATGAAAATATGTCAAGTAATTACTGGAATTGGAACGAATTCGAGACGTTGAGTAATGCAGCCGATCTCAATAAAGCATGGGATGATTTAGAGATCAAACCATAAGAGGATGATCAAGAGAAATGTTTGTATATTGATTAGTTAATTAAAGGATTTGTTTTGATGTAAATTTAATTTGGGTTATGCTGGGCTAATGTTCAAGCTAAGTCTTGTTAATTAGTACTATTAATGTTACCATTAACCTTTTTTTCCCTCAAAAAATGCATATCCCTTTTTATAATCAGCTTTCATGCTATAATAATGTTGTGTTTTCCATTCTCTCTTTTGATTGTGAATGAGAAAACAAGTACACAAAGGTTGTGTAGCCTATAACAAAGAATTTAGCGGTAATAATATAATTGTCATTATATTATATTTATCGATAATAATAACTATCAATATTTATAATCAATACTTTATATAAATGATACTAAAGATTTTAGTGACTCTGAATATAATGACATTAACTCAGTTACCGTTAAATGTTGATAGGAAAGGGTGTGAATATTGAGAGGTACAGATTAATTAGAATTAAGAATGGAAGAGACTGATGGGGTCTTATTCCAGCTAGGTAGTGGTGGGATGATTTAGATGTGATTGAATGGAATTGGAAGATTCTTTCTTGTGGATATATATGTCTAATCTCTTTACATCAATAATTCTTCACAAGATTTATTTTCTTCTCTACATCTGTCTAATTGCTTGGGGAGTCATTCCCTCTTGCTCCCCACTTCTTTGTACTAGTTTTTTTTTTATTTTTTACGATCGTGATGTTTGGATTATTTTTTGTGCATTTCAATTAATTTTATGGAATATTTGCCACCTTCTACTAGCAATAGGTATCAGGTAACTCTGTCCACCAAGACTATGACAGATAAAAAAAATCATAGTGTTTTTTTGAACTTCTTGTAAGTACTAGTTTTTTGTTGTTGTTGTTGAATTCTATGGGATCATTTGGTAGCTCATAAAGAAGTATCTTAATTTTGGTATAAGTTAATTAGTAGTTAGTCAGAAAATTACTCATGTATAAAATTTAATACGAAATTTCATTTGAAATTTAGAATGCATTACTAATATATGTGTATAATAAGTTATAGGGAAATTTATGTATTATCTTATACATAATAAAAGATGAAATAGCTAATATCCGCAAAATTAATATCTAATAATTCTAATCATCTACCGAACGAAATGTAACAGTTTGTGCATTATGATTAGTCCTCTGTCCACCATGTATATTTGGTCATAGGAAAAGTTATGAAGAGTTCTCACCAAAAAATGTTATTTATCTACATCGGATTTTATCACTAACTACATAACTTTACAATGATCAAGTGAGGTGAAAATATGTCTTAATTAACTATACATGACATAATAACATATTTTATAACTCTTACCACAATCACAATCACATAACAGGTATTCAACCCCATTTAAATTAACAATTTAGAAATATGCAAATTATGTTTAGAATGGAAAATAAATAATAAGTAGACCCTTCAAGATGATGATGACCTCCAATATAAAAAAAGTCAAGAATATGGACAAGGACTTGGGTATTTGATGGGTAGATATGTCCAAAGAAACTCCTTGCCCTTCTATTGTTATATACAAGTGTGAGTTAGGTGTACGTCATGAATTCAAACACTTCCAAAAGACAAGCCTGGTAACTAAGTGGAGAAGGATAGTAGTAGCGCGGGCAGGCCCATTTTTCACCGAGTTTCAAACTGTGATCCAACAGCTCTCGGAGATGTCTCAGTTGTCAAGAAATATGAATATGCTACTAGAACAGAATGTGAAATGGCAACAGGAACATTAGAATCATCTCAAGGTATCATAAGGTGGACAACCTATTTTTTGCCTCATCAGACCCCAGAAAAACTCTCTTCAAAACATTGTACAACAGAACTCACAAGTAGCAGTCATACCTATCTGTGTCTATATCCCTACTAAGCAATTTTGAACAATGATGAAGGATGCACAAAAGTCGCAACAAATGATCAGAATCTCTAATTTCGTTGAAGTCAAATCACCAACCCGACAGGGTTAAGTATACCACGTTACCAATATCACATTCTAAGTAAGTGCAAAAGCTTAGTGAGTATACAACCAAAACCTCCTTCTCCTCAATGGGTTCACCTGAACGCATTCATCCTTATGCCACCATCCATTCTTGGAGGAATGGATCCTTCATCGGCCTTGGAATAGCTGACGTAGAAAAGTTCAGAGACAATGCCAGTGAAAACAATAAAAGCAGCGCCAGCACCAAAGACTCCCTTCCTCAAAACCTCGCAGGACGGAGGATGTTGTGCCAAGTAAGTCCTATACTTTGTGTGGTAGGCATTCCTAACGGAAGCCGCCAGTAAGCACACTTCAGCAATAAAGAAGGTGACCCTGAGAAATTCAAGACATAATTGTTTCTCACATATTTGACTAGATTCTTACATACATCAGTGAAATCATTATGTCTCTACTCTGGCTAGCAAACACTAAAATGTAGTTCATGAACCATGTGTAGAAACGTACCAGCAGGTGATGAATAAGACAATAGCCCATGATCGGGGCTTTCCTGGTCGCAGTGCCCTCCCACAGCATAAACATCGACTTGCAAACATTATGAGGAGCTGACTAGCTAAAAGAAAGAAGAATGAACCCACACCCAAGCCAGTTGCAACATCTGACTCATACACACAGTAATTATACTCTGCATCTCTGTTGATCGTTGCCTGAAATAAAGAACCCAATAATTAAACTTACTGAAAATGTATATTATTAGTACTTGTTAGAACATGAATAGGTTTATACAATCCTATTAGAATAGGAATAGGTTTACACAATCCTATTAGAATAGGAATAGGTTTATACAATCCTATTTAGAAAAGGAATGGAAATAGTAAATTGTATCCTACTTGGTAAAGGATTGTATTCTAGTGTATAAATAAGGTCTCAATGTAATAATGTAGACACAACAAAAATTCAATAATATTCTTTTCCTATATTTCTCACATGGTATCAGAGCCTCTACGATCTTGATAATTGTCAAGTATAGAAACATCAACCTTATAGCCAAAATAGCTAAGTCAGAAATGCTTTTATAATATTAAACTAAACCTCTAAGCAATTAGCGCAGATATTGATTTCTATCATTTACTTCTTCTAACTGCTCTGAAATCTCATATTTCCTCTTAGGCCACCATCTAAGTTGGCTCCTACAACGACTATAACCGTCCCTGCATGAAACCTATGAACCATGTCCATTTTGAATATGTACGTGTTACTTGGTAACTTCGTCGTTCTTGCAGAACTAGTCTGTCATGATCGGTTCCTGTCTGTTCTAACCTCAAAAAGTCAATGAGAACTCTGATCACATCAGATCACGTAAAGACTCGCATGCTCAGACAACTTCCACTCCACTTGCATTTGAACAAGGACATCAACATTGGTTAACTCTCTTAGAGAGTAGACTTACATATTGGGGTTGATTTAGTACAGACTTAACAAAAGATTATAATCACCTCACCTTCCAACCACACACACAGAGATTCAAGGGAAGAAGAGAGAACACCAAGCAAGATGTAATAATACCATGAAGGTACAAATTGAACAGATTTCGATGAAGTTGATGCATAGTATCTTGAAAGGCAAGGTCCATATGTACTTAAGATCTCTGGCCACGCTTTTTAATCCACTCACTTGTTTATATGGCGATGCGACTGAACAGGTTACTTTTCTAATTTGATTATCCAAATCTTAAAAGACCATCAAGTTACTTGTGGAATCTCAAAGAATCATCGAAACAACCTTTTTAGATCAACTGAATTAAGGATATAACTAGCACTCCTTCCAAGTTTATCCACATCCGAGAAGTTGGATAGGGAATTATCTCTGATCAGACTTGCAAATCTGTTCACGTGCTTATATAAATGAGAATGTGCAAATAATGCTTCTAACTTAAATATTTGATTGACATAACCAAAAGCATCTAAGTCACCAAGTCCTTCATTCAGTTAACAATAATGACCTGATATCACGACAAGCCTCAGCATATGCAAACTAATCTGTAGATGTGACACTATGGCAATAGATGGTAATAAAAGTGAACGAGGTAGATCTATGATCAGATTAGCAAACATAAAACATTATGGAAGCAAGGATCCAATTTACCAACACTGGTCAGATTAAAGTTAAGTTGTTGATGTCGTTACACTTACATTAAGTTCGAATAGGGATAAGTGTAAAATTTATAAAACCTTTATTTGCAAAGAAAATCTAATTAGATTTAAAGACATTACTTACATAAAATGAGGATTAGATTTCTCATATGGTTAAAAAATCATTTTCGTTGTCCAAATGATTTTCTGAGATAATACTTAACTATTACTAGTTGAGTCACCATACAAGAAATGAGAAGCCACTCAATTCAAACCTATCAAGCCGGTCCCATATTGCTAAACCCAAGAAAGAAATAAGACTATATTCTGATAGACAACAACAAGAAGCAGACACATGCAGTAGGCCAGTGGAGGGGCATGACCCTACTTGTTCAAAATTCAAAATACCCACACCCCATCCTTTTTTTAAATTTTTTTGTTAAATCAACTTCTGGGTCCTTCCCTGAATATCACCTCAACAAGCTATAAACTATATACTAGAACATAATCCAACTATCTTCAACCTTGCTAGTGTTAGTCCATAACTACTGTTCATAGTGCACGAAGAATTTTATGGGCTGAGAATTTATTTACCCTCTAAAATAGCTACATAATTTCTTCAATTCCTCAACATACAAACCCACACCAAAAAAACCCCAATACAGTAGTATATAATATGATACTGAAAGCTGAACGAAGAATATAACAAAAAAACATACAGGAAAGAGCAAAAAAGAAGAAGAATTATCGGAAAACAACTCACAGTAGCCCTCCTCTGCTCAGCAGCAACAGCAAGTCCAAAAGCTATCAAATCAAGCACAAAAACCAAAACCAGTAACAGTGTTGAAGCCATCTTGCTATACAAACTTTATATTTTCGCTCTCTGCAACCAAAATCAAACCCAAACAAATATATTTATGCAAAATAAAATTAAAAAGTCATGCGTATACGTAAGCTAGAAACTAAATTTAGACTAAAGCATATCCCAGAAAAAAAAAAAGTATTTGAATTTAAAGGGGTACTTGGGGAGGAAGCAAAAGGTACAAGGCTATGGAAGGAACCTTCTGAGAAGATGTACAAATTACGTTACTTTAGTTTTTTTCAACTTATTTATACAAAAAAAAAAAAAGTTAGCTTTGTTGATACAATATTCCTCAGTCTTCACAATGTTGGAAAATATAAAAATAGGTTTAAGTTTAAACCCAACTTACCTATTTTAAGAGGTGGCTTAGTTGTGTTATTAGTGCAACTAATCTCAGTATAAAAATTTGTAAAAGACAATGTAATATTTAATTGGCTGTGTATAAAAAATATAATATATAAATTATACAAGCATTCTGAGATTAGATATTAAGCCAGTATCACTGCATAAATAATCTATGCATTTTAATTTTTGAATGTACTTGAACCAAACGACCCTTACCAGTACACATTATCCCTTTAACTTATGATATCAAATTAGTTACTAACTTTATCAAATTATTAAAAAAATTTAATGGTAGAAAGCTAGTAAGCTACTGTTTTCCTCTTTAAATAAAAGTGGTCACGTGTGTCCCACAAGGAGCAAATCACGTTAAGAAAAACATCAAAAAATTATAGACGAATAATAAAAATTTTGCACAATTGAATTTACTCACACGCAGAGTTTCAAGGCAAAACAAGTTATTGATATCTCGTGTGATATTGTTTAGAATCTTTTAGATTTTTTTCATCCAAAACAGAGATGACTTAAAACAATATTACTCCAGTAATACTACTATCCTTTATATTGTCATTATTGTGTTCCACCAAGGAGTCGGAATCAAACGTGAAAATAGGAAGATTTCAACATTGAAGTGTTATCATACAGCTTACAACAGTTTCAACTACCTAGCCGGAATCTAGCTATCAATTGAGGCATGACATACTAGATCAAGATTTCGAAACACACGAGAGCCTCTCAATTAAATTAGACCAAATCAAATCAGTAGATATCTCTACAAAAATATACAGCTAATCCTGCCGGAAAAAACCATTATGGTACGTTATCTACGAGATCTCAAGAACACAAAGATCTGTCCCATAAAATTGAGATGGCAGGCAACGCTTGACCGAGCTTTCCACTTGTAATCAGACATGAGCTGTATAAACGCTCAAGGTGTTTCTCGGCAAACATAAAGCATCTTATGATGCAAGTTCACTGGGAATCACGCTTGACCAAAAAATATCTAGAATTCCATAGATCCACTCTTCAGCCTCTCCATTCGTGCCTGGAGCCCTGAAAGTGCCTTCTCATCCATGGGAAGAACCCCACTCTGAATGGTATTTTCAACACTAGAATGTTCTGTGCCAGGAGCGTGATTTGACACCATGTGACTGATGTTACCATTCATGGACATTAGTGGTCTATTACTTGGGTCCGTGTTCCCCACGGTAGTAGCTAATGAAATACTTTTCATTCTTTCGCGGATCGCTTCTAGTGTTCCACTAGTAACTGCAACAACAAAACTACTTTGTAACTGACATTTGAATTGACAGTTAATATATCAAAAATGAAAAAAGAAAGGAAAACACGAAAGCTAGAATAAAAATAACTTGGCACATGTGTACCTCCAGAAGGCAATCTATCATTTCTCTGCAACTCCAAATGTTCAGATGATAGTCCTCTTGAGGGGAGAGCATTACCACCTCTGTCATCTTCGCCATACGACGGTGGCAAACTAAAGTGTGATGGTTCAATTTTATTGTTTACAGATTTTGCATCATTCAATGGGTTAGTATTTACAGGAGATAAAGGACCAAATTTGGGAGAAGACAGGTTTAGTGAAGATGGAGGAGGAGTTGGCATGGGTACACTAGAAGGAGTCCTTCCAGCCGCAGCATTCTTTTCCATCTGCAATTTCATGGGAACAATTATTCCATGACTAGTAACTACAAATCTATAAATGTGTAGTACAAAGAGATCCAATGCACACCTGGGCTAGACCATCTCTAATATATGTTCGGAATGCCTCACTAGCATTTTGCAGCTGAGCAAATATATCAACCTAATACAGATTGGACAAAATGACGTTACAAGAAGTTCAGTTTTGAAGGCAGGGAAATAAGTTGACACTAAAAAGGATAAAGCATTGTACCTTGGGATACAATTGTGTGATCCGGTATAACTCATAAAGACCAATTGTGCAGGTTTGCTTGTCACCGATCTTCTTAAATATGGCAGCAAGTTCCTGCTGTAAAACACACAACATAACACTACTTTGTTATTTACTAGTACAATGCAACAAAATTATATTGCAAAGGAAAGAAAAGGAAAGTTCACTTTCGAAAAAACAAGCTAGAAAAAAAATGCCACACATTATACCTTCAATTGAGCATCTGCATTATGTGTTGCTGGTGCTGGATTATTTGCTGCAGAATCACCCCAGTGAGTTTGGCCAGGTACAGAGGGAGTCAGCATCCTCGCAGCAGCCAAGGTCTGAAAGATTATTAACATCAATTGGGAACTCCACGTGAATTAGTAGCACAGAAAAAGCAATATGGCAGTTAAAAATTTCATAACCTGAAGGTTAAGATCAATGTAGGCAAGAATAATTGGTGGTGGTTGCATGTCTATTGGCACCATGGACAGATGACCTTTTATGGCAGTACCACGAAGCTTGACAAGTTCATGCAGCACAGTTTTCACCATTCGTAAAGGTTTATCATCGGCTCCCGCTCTTTCAGTATTTTATAAGACAAGAATTAGGAAAGAAAATAGCTGATTAATCCATATCAAAGTGCATACCCAAAAAGAAAAATCTGAAATCTAATTGAAAGCTACCTCCTCCTGATCTCTTCCATTCCTAGTTCTTGTAGGTAAATGTGAATACTCTGAAGGATGCGATCAAGATCGACATCATATATGGTGCTTTGAAGAACCTATAAAATGTGAAAGCAACAGTTGATACTTAATCGTCACAATATCAACCTTCAAGAAAGAAACATGTCCACTACACTACTACAGCAACATGGGAGAGATTGTATAGATTTTGCATTCAGAAACTTACCACATCACATTGAACAAAGAGAGAAAAGGAGGCAGACAAACATATTTGCATAAAAACGTAAATACAGCTTACGAATTGCTAGTCATCACAATCTTAAGAAACCCAGGATTGTAATAACAAGCGAGAAAAACTACCTTTGTAAGTTTTATAAGACATTTGACGACCAAATCAGAGAACTTCTGATTTCTTATGACAAGTGATTCATTTGTTGCTGGAGATGGCCACCTTGATGGGTCCAAAGGCCGTAATAGATTAATCAGCACAACAAAGGATGATGTTCTATCAGCATTGTCCTATATTAGTGACCAAAGAAAGACAGAAAATAATCAGGACAAGCCAGCTAAAATAAAGGTAAACTGCACTCTTTTTATGCAATGTCAGAAGCAGAAGTACCAAGATTTTTAGCATCAAAACATTCAACGCTTTCAGGAGCTGACTGCCATCATCCATGCGGGGTACTCTCTCATCAAGAAGCCAAAGCAAAAGTTCAGTAATGAGGATATCTAGGGTACTCTCCTTTACGGCATGAGAAAGCGTTTTATTCTGAAATGTCTGCAAACAAGGAAACAGCCAGAAATTGAGATATTTCCAAATACGTGTGAGACCAACAATTGTTCAAATACTTGATGATCACATATACAAGGAAAAAATAATGTTAGTGCAGAATTAATAGATATTGGATAACCACATGCCTGCATGAGTGTGTTAAGAACATATTTGCAAGATCTTGAAGATGCACCCATCAGACTGAAATCAAACGTTTTTGCTACCTGTAGTAGATCTAGAACATGAGCAATTTGAAGAATACACAGACAACAACGAATTAGTTACACAAAGAATGAATCATATCGCGCCTTATTTGCTAAGCAGGAAACAAGCCTATCTGCATCTTTGACAATTTCATCCATGGCACTGCCTTCAGGATCATTGGTTGCTAGGGCCAACAAATGGCACACAACTTTCATTCCTTCAACAGACTGCAACAAGGGAAAGAAATGATTGTATCAGTGAATCATTGACAGTTACCCTCCATCCTCATTAACCTCTGTAATGATGAATCCATAGAAGCAGGAAAACCAAGACATAGACACACAAACAAACAGAAAGATGAACCCATAACCAGCTATAATAAATTGTGCAACATACGTTGTTCTGGATTTTAGACAACTTATGCATTTTTTTTTATAAGCTCACAACAAGTTTAGCAATGAGAATATCCCCAAAACCAAAGAAGAAAGAAATCATCGGCATCAGAAGATAAAATACTCCAGTAGTCTAATTAGGGATCCAAATTTCTATATTTCAATGGGGACAAAAACCATTCATATTCTTAAGAAAAAACACAAACATTGTGGATTAACTCTTAGGCAATCATTTGGATCACCCAATACGGTTCAGGATGTGAAAAACATCTCAGAGGAAAATGTTTTCTTGGAAACTAAATGGATTTCTTGCAGAAAATATTGTTTCAAAATTATTAACAGATAATCTGGAAACACTATGGGGTGGGTGGGGGTGGAGACAGGAGCTATGGGTGTGTAGGAGAGGATGGGGAAGAGTGGAATACCACTTATGGAACTTGTATTCCCTATTTCATGACATTCATTTTCAAGGAGCTTGTTTTACTAGAGGAAGTGATTTCCAAACTCTGATTAACCAAACATGGAAAAAAATTGGAAACATCTTCAGGCCAAACACACCCTTAGAGTAGTCTTGTTTGGAGAATGCTCATTTTTATTCAGTTGTTGGTGGGTGTATGGAGTACTTAAGCTTATATAATCCTTCATTGCTATAAACACGGGGTATGACAAGGGATTAAGATGAAAGTCAATCCTAATCCATGAAAAGGAAAAGGGGAAACAACCTGCTCAGGAGAATCATATGATATAATATCAAGAGCTTCATTCCAGTCTGAGGGACCAATTGTACCAGCAACTGGCCGTAGATTCATATTTCTTTCCATGGGAAGCTCTGTAGTGTTATAAATATCCCTGGAAAGAAGAGATAAAACATACAAAGAAAACAAATTAGCAACTCATATTCAGATTGGTAGGAGAAAAAAATGCAAGGATCTCTTGATCACCTATTTAAGATTGGGCCAGCTATTGGCCGTGAAACTTCACCGCTCGGCTCTGCCAGATCAGTCCTAAAGATCAACCAAAAATATCCAGTGTCAATGACGAAAGTAACAAATATTATGAGCTCAACCTGGGTTCAACAACAGAACGAGAGCACAAATATGTGGTATTCTACCTTTGAAACAAAATGTAAAAACAAATTAGAACTCAAACGAAAACCGTCAACTAGTAAGTTAGACAGTCAAAGTATTGTATAATTATCATCCAGGTTCTGGACAGTTGATTAACCTATAGGTTGGATTTGCAATCCAAGGGAAAGTGGTAACTCAATATGCTACAAAAGATGTTTCTTGTCTAGATGAAACTTTAAGCATTACATACCCTCCAAAAGATGTTTCTTGCCTAGTTGAAAATTTCTACATCGAAAGTACAAGACAATCCAAGTATTAGCAAATAAATAGATACCCATTATCCCTCACTGAACGCCTTAAAGCAGCCCTAGCTTCACCAGGTTTGCCTTCTCTTCTTTTGTCCATCTCTCTTGCCTGGAAAAAATTTAGTACCCAATGTTGTGAGAAAGGTAAGGGAACAAATATGCAAGACACCCACAACATACCCAGTGAAATCCCACAAAGTGGGGTCTGGGGAGGGTAAATTGTACGTGGATCTTACCCCTACCTCGTGGAGGTAGAGAGGCTGTTTCCGAAATACCCTCGGCAAAATATGCAATAAAATAAAGAGAAAATAATGAGCAGAAACGTTTAGCAACCTTCCACTTGAATCTATCATCTAACATGCTTCTTTGCGCCTCTGTCAGCTTTCCAAGATATTTCCAAATGTCATCACCTGAAAGACATTTAATTAAGATGCTTTTTCATCCAAACTACTGTCATTCATCCAGTTCACTGGAAAAACATATTTCAAAAGGCAACACAGACATGCCAAGGGCTTACGGAATCTGAAACCGGAAGCCAGTTAACCTTACACCAGTATTCATAACTAAAGAACCTCACAGAACACAAACACTCACCAAGAATCTTATAGCCAATAGCCAGAGTATTCAACGCAGCCTTCCTAGTTTCACCATCCCGTTCTGCTGTTAAACTTGCAACAACTTGCAAGGATTTCAATTGTCCACCAATCTATCACCAGGAAGGACAGAAGAGGATTTAGCAACCTCTAGAGGTGAGAAGATCAATAACTCAGATATTTACCTCAGCTTCATGATTATCCAGTAAGTAGCCAACAAGGTCAGCACATTCTATACGAGTTCGATTGCTCCTTGATCGTAAACCTTCCAAAATGTAAGGAAAAGTCTTTGCAGCAGAATATGCTTGGATGATTAGCTTAGTTAACTCTCGCATTTTTTCTCGCACTTTTTCAATGTTATGACCAGACTGAAAAGATTGAAAGGATCATATGAGACAGGTCGGTGTTCATATGAAAAAATAGGAAGGAATGTGTTGGTTAAGAAAGAAGAGGTGTTACATGTATAAAGCATCGGCAGCGCGCTTAAATATCCATGTATGTGTGAATATAGTACCAATAACAGTTCTTGTGATTTAACTATTACGACCTATCTAATAAACCAATACCAAGAACTGAGCATAATAACTAAACTACTACGACACGCAAAACATGCAATTAAAGAAAACAAGGAAATAATGTCAGACTAGAATAAAAATCAAGCATCTAACACAACATGTCATCTGAAGGCAAGCCAATACCAGAAAAGGCAGTATGCCAAATTTACAGGCATATATGTTTATAGATACACATCAATTATGGAGATAGCAAAGGAGAGCCCATAGACCTATGAGCTTCAAAGATCAAGCATAAAGAACATCACAAGTTCACAACAATTTGAAGTAAAGAAGATCATTGGACAAGTACCTTCTCAACTAAACAAGGAAGGAAAATGGCAGCTTCAGCTTCAGTCATCATGTATCCCTCGTTCCTTAACATCTCAAAAAGTTCAGGCAGGAATTCCAGAACCTGAGAAAAATTATCACAGTGAAGTACTGAAATGACTTCAGGGAAGAAAGCAACAGAGCTAAAATAACATGAAGTGTTTGATTCGCAACAGAGCTAAAATAACATTAAGGAAAAGGACAAATAAAAGGAATAGGAACAAACCTTTAATATGCAGGAAGTGTTTGATTCGCAAAACCTCAGAACAAACCATCTCAGTACTATATCAAGAATTTCAATTAATTCCTTCCCAATTGATGGAAGCACCTGAAATGAGCAAACATAATATGGTTGATGATAGTCAATTGACTCAATTCCCGAAAGAAGGTTGATCTAATAATAAAAGCACCTTTTGCAGCATCTCTATTCCATCAACTTGTTTCTTGAAGTCTGTACTGAGAAGCCTCCGATGCAAATCCTCTCTGAAGTACTTCATCAGGTCAGTCTGCAATTAAAGGTTAATGAGATTCACCAATCAAATGAAAACTACAATTATTAAAGTTCACTAAATGAATCTTCCAGAAACCTCAAGATCTTGAATCTGTTCCAATCGTGGCTCTTCAAACTTAAATCTGCGCACAATTATTCTCTCTCTGTCACCCTGCAAGTGTATTTGATCATAGCATCACTGAACAAAAAGGAATAGATAACACAAAGATAGTATTTCCTGAAATATAGCTATACCTTGTTTGAGTCCTTGACATTTATCAAAGCTTGTGACTGGATACTAATGTCCTGAACAGACATTAGGGTCTCTTGCCTTGAGCTCCTTGCAGGAACAACTCTCTAGAGAAACAAATTAAAGAAAGAAAAATCATTACTCCAGTTGCTCCCTGACTTCAGTCATTCAATCACATAGAAACATACCGAAGCACCAGCTCTGTTTCCATGCCTAGAAGCACGATCAGCAGGACCAGTGGATTTTCCTATCTTCGACCCCACCTTCGATGTTGTCCCAGTGGAAGTTGTTCTTCCCAGATCAGAGGTTTCTGATAAGCAATAATAATTATTGCAATCACATAAACCAAAGATGAAATGATAGATTGTGTAGAGACACCATCACAAGTGGATGACAACAAAATCGTAAAGTTAGAACATAGAGTAAAGTATACCTTGAAGTACCCCATATGGTCTCAATCGTTCAACAACAATAGCTAAAGCAGGTCCTTGAATATCTTTCAAGTTCTTGCTCACCTACATCAGAGAGTAACGCAACAAACAGAAAGAGATGTCAAGCAAATAATTGGTGGACAAGCAGAAATAACTCAAAACTATTTAAAGCTCATATACCGTCTCCTGCCCGCACACTCTAACAAGTTCTCCAAAGCATGCTTCTGCTGCTTTCCGAACATCAGCTGATTTGTCCTAACATAAAGAACGCAATCACTTTAGTGCACGACATAGACAATTAGGTCCAGTAAAAGAAGGCAAAGTTTATATGCCAGACACTAAACGATTAGTGCAAGAGCCATCAGTTTACCGTCATAGCAGACGCTACGGGCTTTAGAAGATGTACAGCATCAGGAAATTCTTTCATTCCAGTTAGCTGTTTGGACAACCAATCAAAGAGATCTTTGCGGCCTTCCGCACCAAGTTTGGCATCAGTTAGCGCAGTAGTAATGTATGGCACCTACATAACATGATTGTGAATGGGGTGAACAATGCTAACCAAAACTAAAACATAGCACAGAACTGGTGAGGTGGAAACCATTTTATCAAGATGAACAGCAGCAAGCCATGAATCTAATGTATTCAAAGTGCACTCTCTCATGTGCTTTTTATTGTCACCAAGACATTTCAATATGTCCAACAGAATCCCCTGCAATGAAAAACATTATTGGATAATCAATAACAAGAAAAAATACAGAGATAACTTTTAGGTTCTGAACAACTTGAACCTTGCTTGACTTCTCAACTGCTGGTCCCATCGCAGAAGCAACACCACCAAAAGTAGACAAAGTTGCCATGATTAAATTCTTGTTGCTGTCATATAGACGACCCCTAAGAGCACCAAACAACTCTCCTGCACAGTTAAGGGGGGGAAATGAAGTGACATTCATATGCACACAAGTACTATTGCAAGATAATCACTCACAGCACAGTAAGAACACCGTACCAGTTCCAGTAGGCTGAATGCGCTTATTGGCTTCTTCCAATATTTTATTTACAGTTTCAATAGATTCTAACCGAGCCTGAAATTCAATACAAGAATTACAGCAGTACTATTAAGACACCAATTGCTGAAACATCGATAACAATTGAGGTACCTTCCAGTCAGAACTTTCCAATCCCTTGAGCAAAGCAGGAGTTATCTTTCCACTAATGTCTTCGCGTGGAAGACTATCAAGCCCACCACTAGACAAGGAAGGGGTATCTGATACCTTCACAGTCTTCTTTGGGACTGCAGATGTCCCCTACATACATGGAGGTGAAGTTAAAGCCACTAGTCACAAGGACAAGAAATGATGAAGGCAATCAAATATACCTCAAATGGATTTTTTTCATATTCTGCATCAAGTGCACTAATAAGAGCAGGTTTTACATCTGACAAGAACCCTTTGATATCTGTAAAAATAATAAGTATATTTCATCCCCAGCAATAACCTAGAAGGCATGTAAGAATTTCCAAGAAGACAGCTCACCTGGACCAACAAACTTGTGTAAAGTGCCAATAAGTTTAATGGTTGCATTCCTTGTGGCAGGGGCACTGGATTGTAAGCCAGTATCTTTGCAGAAATCAATTAAATCCTATAGGAATAACATCCATTTTCAAAGATTAAGCCGACCTAAAATTGTGAACTAATCTTGAGTGAATTCAGATTTTCATAAGCTCAGAATACCTTTAGTTTAAGAAGTGAAACACCAAAGTCATCAACTGCGGTAATCATCCACAATATGCCTTCACTAAGAACCTTAGGGTTCTTGTGCTCTTTCATAATTTTATAAAGCTAAATCAAAGCAGATACAAAAAGTAATAGCTCAGTAACATGAAAGTATAGATAAGTCGTACTTCAATAACAACATCCAAATATTAGTATTTCATATCATGAAGTTAAAATAGAAAACAATGCATGTACAAACTTTACTTACTCTCTCAAAAATAAACCCTGGGCCCACAGCTTCACAAAACGTAGTTAGACATTTCATGGACTGAGCACGAGTCTTAATGTCAGCAACCCTTTCACTCACACCTGACAAAAATGAATTTGATCTTAAAATCAGCCAAAAAAATAAAATAAAAAATTGCATGGTAGGATGATGCAACTAAGTGGAATGAAAAGGGAAAAAATGAAGAGACCTTGAATGCAAAGCACAACACATTTCTTTGGGTATTTTGATGCAGTTGAAGCAATGTGGGTAATTACATCAATAACCTGCTGTTGGACCTGCACTTCGATATATATTGACAAGAACCAAGAAAGCGTGTGACTTTCCAGATCAATCATCTTCACTATGTTCAGTTCAGGCAAAAGAGAAAAACCTGGACATTCTTTTCACTCCAACCAGGAACAGCACAGAGAAGACGGACCAAAATCTCCACTGAAGGGTCAAGCACTTGTAGCGCTTCAACCTGTTCTTTGAATGAATTAATAGCTGCATAAGATAGTAGAGAAATAATATCAACTTTCAAACCAAAAAGAAATGGACAGAGGTGTAAAGGAATACATTGAAAAGTATATTACATTCTTAGTGCCCGTTTGGATTAGCTTACTTTTAGGTACTTTTGCCTTTTAAGCACTTTTTTTAATTTTGGAGGTATTTGACAAGGTTAAGAAGTGTTTTTAAGCTCTCACTTTTAGGCTAAAAAAAACTGTAAAAAAAAAAAGTCAAAAGCCAAAAGTAGGGTATCATTTTTTTGACAAAAAAAGTATGGTATCATCTACTTAAGATGTTTCCACATCAGGTCTAAAAGCAGGAAAACTGCAGGGACTAATAGAGAAAACTAGCAAATTAAACAAACAAAAAGAAATGCTAAAAAAAAAAAAGTGAAATGTGGCAACATTCCAGGAACTGAAAGTTCCCAGAAGAGGATCCACATCTTACGTGGACGCATGCTAACTGCTATGGGGATCGCATGCTAACTGCTATGGGGATCGCATGCTATCTATGGGAATACATACATGTTTTATAGTACAAATTCTGGTAGAAGGTTATAAGAAGAGGATCAAATATCACTAACTTTGTAAGGGTTAATAAAGACAGGTGACACGGCATTCGCCTTGTTTCAAAGAATTGACACAAGCAAGTGGACATAAAACAAGTAGTGACCACAACATTATCGATGATCCTACTGCAACAACAGATGGTGAAACTAGGTGAATCAAAACTACAAAATACAGTAGATACTCTCAGCTGAATACTCTGTAAGTTGTCTGCATCAAGTCCACATCTATTATCCCATTCTAGGATAAAGTGAAAGTAGAATTTAGGCCATTGTATATCCAGGGCTCCATCTTCTTCCGTCTTCCTCTTTTTTTGGAGGGAGGGTCCATGAAATCATCTTAGATAAGCACAAAAAGACCCAAAAAAAAAAAAAAAAAGGAAGAAGAAAGAACCTTCAAGCCTCTCTTTCCACACAGCACTCTTCAACTGAGTAATCGTCTCCGTCTGTATAAGGGACCCTAACTTACTTTCAATTTCTTCAAGACTCATCTCTGCGGGCTGTTCATATATCAAAAATTAACTCATTAATCATGTGTGTTTTTCACAGTATCAAGAATGGCGAAAGGATTCTAAGCAAAAAGTTAAAGTTGAAACAAAATAACAGCCATCACCTCAACATCTTCAACTTCAACAGACTTAGATGCTTTTAACTGAGAAGTTCCATCACCCTTCTTGCTTGTACCAGATTTTGCAGATGTCCCTTTCTTACTAGGAGGCTGAGAATCATATCACAAAAATGAGGAAGACGAAAGACCAAAAGAAAGATAATTGAAGTAGGAAAAGAAAGCAAAACTCACAGCGGCTTGTACAGGCTTCTTTCCACTCAGCATGCTCGCTGCAGACCTCTTAATAAGTGATCCACTCGAAGCCTACAAGAAAAAAGAGCAAGATATCTTTTTGGTTCAAAAGGAAATATTTTGTAAAATACTACGCATCATTACAAAATGGAGTGCTATTGTTTGTACTCTGGTAGCTAACACCTATTACAGCCTAATTAAAGATGCGCACATTAATATGCTTAAAACTGAAGAACATAGACAGAAACTGACCTGAAAATTAACTGGAAATAGATATCAACAAAAAATTAACCTAAGGCTGGCATGGACAGATCATTTCAAAATATTGAATACCCTAAAATTGTTAAAGGAAAACAAAACGAACAAATAATGTTGGCCATCGCAAGTCATACAGAGTGTTGGATCAGCTAGAATACAACTCTAATGACAACAATAACAGTTTCTTCACTGCTCCAAGTAGCTAGGAACAAAAATTTATAGTAACAACGAATGTCTCAATGCAGTTATACCAAGCTGTAGTTAGAAGCAACAAGTCAAAAGTAATTTGGGAAAATATATTCACAAGTGTGGTAGAGTAAAACAAAAATGTTTGCCCACATTCTCCCAAAATAACTCAAATAGACCTACGTAGCATACTTTATTTAAATAGAATTGATCAGTATGTTAAAAGAAAGATAAATCACCTGAGTGGAAGATACAATTCCTCCAGATGATGGGACTGCACCTGGCAGTTATATACAATTGAGCATGATAAGACAGAACATATTAGCAATAAATAGATAATACAGCATATACAATGGAAAACTTGAAAAAGTAAAAGAATTTCAACCAGAGGTGAATGCGGCAGGTGGACCACCATCAGAGCCCCCAATCATTTCAGATAGCTTCTTCTTTCTAACATCATCTAATTTCTCCAACGACTTCTCCAGAGGTCTCATGCCAACCGACTGATGCAGAAAGAAACACATAGCAACAGTTGTCAATAGAGAAGTTGAGTGAGAAGCTCTACAAATAGAGAGAAAAATTCCCTGACATAAGTACCTTGGCCACAGCTGCCAAGGCTGAAAAAGCAGCATCTCTAACATCTGGAGTTCCATCATTCAGGCTCTGTAAAACAATATAATAATAATAATAATTTAAAAAAAAAACAGTATCATAAACATAGCATCCATGATAAAGAAGCAAATATAGGCAAGTAGTAAATAATCTAAGAGAGTGGGATACTATCAGGAGGTGAAAAAGAGCTATCTCAGTGCAAGATGTGTAGGTTCACCTCAACATTTAAATTTTCCAACTAACAAAAATTGGCAAATTCATGTTATTTGGGAATTGAAGACACCCTTTTATACCCATTAACTTTTTTTCAAACATTTCAACTACAGTTTAAACATATTAAAGTGGAAAGCCCGGTACACTATGTTCCCACTCTCACGGGGTCCTAGGAAGAGCTAGGCCACATTGGGTATTGTACCTAGCTAAAAAAGCACTGAATTTTCACTGCATGCTAAAACATCCTAGGCCATTTCTACAAAACGGTAAGAACCAGAGAATTCCGTACCGAGTAAAACAGTGTATAGACGAATCTCATTAAACATTAAAAGTATCTAAATGTTTTTGCCTTCACAAAAATTTGTGACGAACCACAATATTTTCTAGCGTGATTAAGAATACGGCAATTTATATAACACCGCCAGAATACCAGCAAATACAAATGTACTCCCAAAACAAAGTTTAATACTCTCTCATTTCAAATTTATGTCATGTTGCTTGATTGGGCACAAAATTTTAAAAAGAGGAAAAACTTTTTGAAACTTGTGGTCTAAAACAAGTCATAGATATTAGTAATGGCTATAACTCATCTTACAAGTGTAAGAAGGGAAGTTTAAAGCTATACCTTACTAAGTATAGAAAGGTAACCTTCTTTTTGGGAGAGACTAGAACGGAAAAAGTATCACCAGCTTGGGATGGAGGGAGTGGTTGATTTTTGGGTATGCATGATACAAATGTTACAATATCAAAAGAAAAAGGATCACTGTAAGAAACAAAGTACATGGAACCGATCAAACTAACCTCCATGCAAATGGGAACATATTCCTTGTGCGCTTTTAGAATAACAGCTTTGTTGCTTGTCTCAATGCAAAATGTCACCCAATTTAAAGTCAGAGATCGAACTAGGGGTACTTTATTTTTCGTAGCAGTCTTGACATCTGCAAAAATATAAAAGCAAATTAGGTATTTTTTCGAATACAATGTTTTATTTAGTGAAACCAACTTACAAGGCAAAGGACAACATATAAGACACACCTCCATCACAAAAACAGGCAATTTAATAACTCCGTATTACTACAAGCCCTTCTGGAAAATCCCTAAGGCAATTTAACAAACTAAGAAATAAGCAGTAACCAAGGGCTTCCTTAGATGCCACCTATCTGGGTAGCGTTAGACAGTAGATACCGCCATATTGTTGCATCATCGATGCTGTGTCTTGGACTCATGCAACACCCCCAGGGATCAAAATCTTATTCACCCTTTGACATATTTGAATATTGTTCAGTCAAATTGTGGACAAAAGTAAGCTATCAATAACTTGAATGGCATATGTCAAATGTTACTATTATTGTAAATCTTGCACAAAGTCGGTAAGACGAACCAGATGCATGCTTAGATGTTTGTCAGCTTCACAATGTTAGACATGAAAGTCTTCTAGCATAAATTCAATAAAGTTCTTTCAAGTAAAAAGTCTAGGAATCAGATAGAGAAGGGGATTAAATTATCACTATGGACATAGAGAAGCAACACATGACTGCTTAAAAATTTCCACAAGTTAAATTTATATTAGCAATTGCAGTATCTGAAAATTATTTGCAACAAATGTAGATAGCTTATTCGAATTGAAAACGGGAACCTGCCTTCAACAATATCAGCAAGATTTAAGCACCCGGATTTGTGCATCGCCTGGAGTGTTTGAGTAAGTGCATCCGTCAGGGTTGGTTTTTTCTCTTTCAGTTTTTCCTATAAAGAAAAAGAACATGTAAAAGAGAAATATAATAAAGAGATTATTCTAATTTAAGTATGAAATAGTTCAACTCAAAAGAAATTATTCTATGTCAAAATGAGTGGTAGTCATAAGCTTCCACATGGTGTGAAGAAAGTGAATGGAGGCTGACCAGTCCCCAGAGACCTGTCTTCTAATTGAAAACCCCAGCAAGGGACAGAACGCAAACCTCAATTTCCAAACAAGGGGACTAACTTGAGGTCCACGATATAGCAAGTTCACAACGACAAATAAGAGAACCAACTTCTGACAAAAATAGAGATATACATGCGCCAAGTATATAAAAAAGAAAGATGCTCGTCTTAAAGCCAAATGCTTACCAATAATATCGGCAACAAGAAGCGAGAGCTTCCTGAAAAATGTGTTCTCAGTCCCCTCGCAAGATTTCCGATTGCCTGGATGGCTTCAACTGCCACGGCAATATTTACATCTGTGATGAGCTGCAAAGTCACAAGACAACAGTCAATTTGTACTGAAAGACAGTGCATGACCAAATGTGCAAGGTAAAAAGACAGTGCATGACCAAATGTGCAAGGTAAAAAGACAGTACATGACCAAATGTGCAATGTAAAAATAAATAAACAAGAACTAATTAGCCATCAATATAATGCCACAAACAAACAATTCTTACAAAAAGAAATTATTGAAATCAAGATAGTAGAAACTAGAGATAGATTACAACAATGTGGTCAAAACACCACAAACACAAAAATACAGAAAGAGAGTATCAGAATAACAGTTCCACAGAAGCTAAAAAGTAAGAATATAAAAGTAAAAGAGAAAGAAACTCTTCATGGGTTCACAGAAACCCATGGAAACAGTTGGTAACACCACAATCAACAGGAACATCACGGAACTGTAGGTGAAGCGACAGTTAGCAAACAAAATACTGTTCACCATGCACAAGCATAAGCTTCAATTCACTTCATTGATGCGAAAATAGACATCCATGACCATATTAGGCAAAATATAAAGAGCCCGTGCTCATACAAATTCAGCTAGAACCATTTAATGCGTGAGGAGATGAGAGATGAACAACAGAAATAAAGTAAAGGGGATCCATCCAAGCTTCTAGACTAGCTCATGGTTAGCACTGTTAAAGAACGGACCTTGGGACTAACTCAACCCAAAAACTACATGAGGCGAGGAATGCCCAAGGCAATATAAGGAGATAACAATCAATTTCTTCCACTGATGTGGGATACTTAACAAGCCCCACTGGTTGATTTCACCACCAGTGATGCCATAGCGTACAAAGAGCCACATAAGTATTAGACAGGCACTTAGCAATGTTTTTTTTCTTTAAGCCTATCATACTTATCTTTCTGTACTTCCCAATCAACAAGAAATAATTACTGGTCAACAATCAATTTTAAGAATCATTGACAGGTAGCCATCAAAAACTCTGCATCAGCTAAACGATCAATTTCTTTAACCAAGGAGCACAAAATTAGAAACCTTCTTAAGTGTCCTGCAAATTTCGGCGAAATCACCAGGTGCGACTTTCTTTGTAGATGCAAGCTTTGTTAGCTCTGCAACAGCCTCTTTACGCTCTGACCACTTGGTTGCTTTCTACACAAAATCAATTGAAAAACAAATTAATGAATGAATATGTGTTGTCGCTCGTAAAGAAATTTGTCACATCAGTAACAGGATGCCAAAGAACGTTAAACATAAGAAAATCCTACAGTTTAATGCAATAAAATAAACAGGAAGCCTAAAAGAATAAGAGGTAACACTGACCACTCCTTCCCAAAATCCTGTCTTCTCCAGAGGGGTCAAAATGTCAACAGGATCCACAAGGTCATACTCATCTATCTCCTGTGGAACTGAAAGAAGAGGGTGTGTCAAGTGGGATAATTCACACTGCAATGAAAATTTTCACATTGAGAAAAATTCCAAACATTAAATTAGTGCAATTAGCTGCAATTCCCAGGTTTTATTAAATTATATGCACTTTGTTTCCATATGACAATAGTACGAGTAAAACAGCAACTAAGCCAAACAAAATAGTGATATGGATCTCTTTAAAGAAGAGGAGCCGGATTATTGGGGAGAAGACAAATCAGCAACTGTTGCATTGTGACTTAATGTTTTTCTTTAATATATATTTTTAGGTGAGTTCTCCCTAGTTGCCTAAGAATTATGGGCAAAGTTACACAGCACTTGTGTTGGCTTTTCTCCCTAGTTGCCCAAGATGGTATGGTATGATATTTACAAGGGTGAAGCTTGGAAATACATTAGGCGCCTCCCAAAAATCTAGTCAACTAACTGTCTACGCAAGTTGGAAAGAAATAAGAAGAACTTTTGACTCTCAAAATTTGATTCCCTACCCCATCAAAAGTTCTCTTATGTCTTCCCCTCCATAGAACCAAAATTACAAAAAGGATTGTCCCCCATAACTACCCATGCAATAAGTGGCATGTCACAGATAGGACCATTCATTATTGATGTTCACAAGGCATGGGTCTTTTTCTCAACCAAAAAAAAATAGCTAACATAGTAGGTGCCGCAAAAGTCCAAGTAGGAGATTGCAGAAGATCCGCAACAAAAGTAAGGCATCTTGGAGAAGCATATCAATCTATTTGTCTTATTTTGGCATGAAAGAAATATGAGAACATTCCATAATATTGAGTGTGATTATTAACAAGATCTCTTTTTCAAGTGTAAATCAAGAATTCCCCTTTGTGTAGAGAGCTGCACCGACTCAATATATGATTGTGGTTGAGCCACATACCCTAATTATACATATTTTTTACTAGCTTGGTGTGCTAGAAGAATCTTGACTTATGTAGAAATATTGATTCAAATGGATAAGGAATCTTCAGTTAAGTTACATACTGTCTGCAGCAGATTCGTCAGAAGGACCAGAGGCAACTGCCTCAGAAACTGCTTCCTGTTCAGGCTCTTTGTCCTGCTCAGATCTGATAATAAATAAAAAATAAAAGCTTAACACAATGTTGCTAATCACTTTCACCAAAAACTGTTGCTAATCACTTTCACCAAAAAATGTTGCTAATCATAGTGATGTTAATGAGTTATGCAGAAATAGATATGCACAAGTAGAATGGTCCTGACTGAAAATCATTAGGTGATCTCACATGGCAGCCCAGATCATTAGAATGAAAAATATTCAATCAACATCAAAACTTTTTTATCAGGTCAATCAACATCAAACCTAACATAGCAAAGCCAGCTTGTTTAACGAGAATGTTTATTAACAGGTACATGTTTAGCTAGATTAAAAAATAAACTTGCAGGATACTGTCAAGTCTGGTTACATTCTGACACATGTTTACATTCTTCCATCAACAAAGATTGTACATTCCACTAGTCAATACTGCATGTATCCTTTCACAATCCACAAAATACACAAGTACAGAAAATGTTGTACAAGCAAGCAGCAAGTAAGACAAGTTGGATACAGAGATAGATAGTTCTGTGAGTACATTCCACTAGTCAATAATGCATGTGTCCTTTCACAATCCACAAAATACACAAGTACAGAAAATATTGTACAAGCAAGTAAGACAAGTTGGATGCAGAAATAGATAAGGTATACACATTTATATAATTCCAAAAGTAGGGTGCTCATAACATTTAAATGGAAAACAAAACCCCGGTCATCTCTTCTTAAAACCCTAATAATGAATTTGGAATCTGCACCTATCCAACTAATCCTCAAAGATAGCAAAGATTAAATTTCCTCAACTTTTTTTGAAATGATAGATAGCAAAGACTCCATTTCCTCAACCTAAAGCTTCACATCCTGTCTCATCAAAGTCCATAGGCATTTCTCCATTTCTAATAACCTCACTTCTATTATCTCCACCAGCAATGCCTTCCCAACCTTCATCATGACCAAAACATTTTCTCAAATAATGCATACCATGTAGTAGCTACTATTCAGGCCTCATCCAAAGAAGAATATATCAATTTCAATTTTAGCAAAGTCAACTTCCAATGCAGTTAGCAATCAGACACAAAATACAGCAAAGAGAATCCACCAGAGACATCAAGCTCCGACCAAAGACAATAAATATCAGACTGAAATAAACAACCATCTATTTGAGTGCTCTTAATGAGCTTACACAGTTTTTTCGTGTAGCTGTGTCATGCAGGCCTACTATATGGGATCATTCTAGATAATTCAAGGTGGACTTCCTAGACCATTTTTCTTCCACCGGCTATGGTAGAAGAACCTACACGGAAGACTTGAGAAAACAGATCCTTCAAGCTCATTATAAATTTGAAATCATATAGGTGAGGTGCAATCTGTCTCTTTATCAAGCACCTGTAACCTAAATGATTGACCTTTGTCCTCAACAAGATGACCAAGCCAAGAATCTATGCCCACACAATCAAAGAAATGAATCAGAAGAACCATGACTTCAGCACGAATAATGCACCTTTCTTGGATTAACTGCTATGGAATGAGGAAAAAATAAAAAACCAACAAAATTTGTCAGATTGGAGAAAATACCTTATTTGGCGTGTTGGCTTGGCAGTCCCCGAAACATTGACAAGCTCAGCTTCCAATTCTTTTTTCTTAAAAAGAAGAAAGAAAGAGAAAGGTAAGGTGAAGATTCATCCAAAACACACCATAAAAACATCAGAAGTATCCAAGGTAGCAGTATACCATTGTATCACGCATTTTCTCAAACAATATAGATTTCACAGGATCTTTTCCAATCCAGCGGCAGAGCTCCAGTGTCAGCCCCTTAGATGAAGCACGAACATTCTGATCTTGATGGTCAAACAGTTCAGGCAGCATCTTCAAGATTCTTTTTGGTGGAACAATCTTTGTGCCAAATTCACTATTCATATTGGTAAAGTGTCATAATTCAACTAGTAACTAACAAGATTAATCTAACATGTGAACACAGATATTCACAAACCTCAAAGCCTGAAACATGACATCAATTGCAGGAACCACAGCTTTGGCAACTTTATTTTTAATTGCTTTCTCCATAGCATCCTAAACCACAAACAATATTGGTGAGCAAGGCAACTAATAAAACGTATAGCCGGGGGGGTGGAACAAAAATCAAGAAATACACAAAAAGAACGCAAAATATAATTATTATTCAAGTGGAGAGAAGATAAAATTATTATAACGCATATGACTCAAAGACTGTTCAATCATATGAAGAAAATTGTTCCAACACAATATCTTGTCATTAGCTAATAGCAGATTAGCACTTGAAAGTTACTCACAACTTCTGAGAACATTCCAAATATTTAATTTGGAAAAACATAATAAACACAACTACAACTTAAAGCAATTTGTTTGATGCTTAATGGACTAATTTAGTTCTCAAAACAATAACAACAACATACCCAATGTAATCCCACAAGTGGAGTCTGGGAGGGTAAGATATACGCAAACCTTACCCCTACCTTTGCGGGGTAGAGAGGTTGTTCACAATAGACCTTGTAATGAACTAATAAGATCACCTACAGATAGACTGTACTCATGGAAATATCTGTTAAAGCAGTTATTAGTTTCCCAAGCATCATATTGGAATCATTACAAGGTCACCATTGCAATTGGTTCTCCAAAGTAACTCTTTCACATGTCATATGAGAAGTTATCAACTTATTTTTCCATCAGAAGTAATTATTGTGACCTTCAGCACTTCCATCTGACATATATTACTCTATAATCGCCAATTTCGTTTGGATGGAGATTCCACAATCCCAAATAAAATGGCGAGTTTCGACTCACATGGTTACTGATGAGAATCGGTAAAATGTAATGTTATCGAAAACGAAAAAAAAATGCACAAAAAGCTAAAGTATTTGAGGCTTAAAGCGCAAAACACAAATGAAGTGTGGGATCTAATAAAAAACAGCAAAAATGGAGAAAAAATATAAATATGTATGTGTAGTCCAAGATATTAACCATAATAAAATGAATAACTCATACGGACAAGAAAATTAATAAAATTATGAAAAGTGAAATATCAATTGTGTAGTGCCGCACGTTCATGATTGCACTCATTGACAATAAAAAGTATGTTTTAGAGTTTTGATGACGATATTGAAAGGCGCCATAAAGTGGTGAAGCACTCAACATGTTTGTGTCTCGCTCGCCTTTGACAACACTGGTAAATAGTGTAGCTTAATATGAGAAAAGAAGAACAAGACTGCTAAAACTTACTATTGTTTAAAAGTCGAGGAGAAAAATTACATTTTGAAGGGTCCAAGGATTGCAATGTGTAGTGTAACTAATACCAACCTCTTTCAAAAAAAAAGGTCATCAACTTCGTGTTCTATGCGAAGGGAGGGGTTATCATTATTGTTTCAAGGGTGAAGCCATGCACTTCAAAGAAGTGTGTTACAAACGCAAAATAATCCAAACTAGAAGCAATCAGTTCTTTGAATCTCAACGTTAAGGAGTTGAATAGACATGAACTTTTTTTATCAAGGATAGATATGAGCATTATTACAAATCAGATGAAATTTGTAATTTTAATTGTGATGTAATGTGAATATTACAGCACTAAATTAATATATGTTTGCTATCTTTTAATTATCTGTAAATTGTACACTCACTTCAAAAAAATATGCGCTTCAATATTCATTTTCCGCTTCAAGCCCCAGGGACCTTGTGGCATTTTTTGCGTTTATTCGCTCTAAAACAATGACTAATACATTTGTCAACGTTTCACATCTGAGACTTCTCTTCACACAAAAGATGAGCGCTAATGGAAACTGGCTCCACAAAGGTGGGCCCAAGATTTGAACTTCATGGGTACGAATTCGATAGTCTACCATAGCCCATTTGATTTAATAGGTTTGAAATCTATTATTTTAAGTTTTTAACTGATCGATATTTTTTGAACGTATAAACAAAGTCAGAAACAAAATTACTGGGCACGAAAGTGATGAAGTTGCTTCGACTACAGAACCATGCCTGTCTGGTTTGCTTTCCCAACCTTTTGGCATGATTTCAAAATTCTGCAGTGCGCCTAGTGACTTCTTTAACAATGCTCGGATGAGCAATAACATCTACACTATATCCGACCCTGATGGGAAGAGAGGTAGTGTAGCGTGGCACATTGTTCTAATAGTAGAAGTAGCCCAAAAATAGGCTTACATTCATTTAGAACAAAAAATGAAAGACGAATGCTCACTTTGTTACAATAGGATCAGTAGTAAAATCTCTATTTCCGATGACACAACAAGAAGATCCTCTATATTAAAAGCTTAGATAAGACACCAAAAGGCAAGCTTTAAGTCAATAAACTTATGTATTTATGGTACACCTTATCACTAAGACTGAAACAGTACAATCTTAGTACATATAAAATAGAGTAGCAATTATGCAATTCCTGAATTCAAATTAACATGTCTTCTCATTTATTTATCATGAGTCATGACTTCTATTCTAAAGAATTGTTCACTCACGACTTTTTGCCAACGGAATAGCAGAGTTAAAATTTCAGTCACTATCCTATGTAATGAATTTGAAGCACGGACACTCCATACTAGTAAAACTTTGGCCTCCAATTAAAAGCATCCATCTTCTTACCCTCCAAGTGCAACTCTAAAGAGTATGATTTAAAAAGAAAGAATATAAATGGATTCTATACAAAATGATAACAGTCAACTGTCATAAGCACAAAGAGTACGTCTTCTTAGAAAAAAAAGTCCACAAGAAAGTCTTCCAGTTATACAGTGAGGGTTTCAGATATCACCTGGTGATGAAAAGACCACAAAACAGCTGTCATCGACCCTATCACCAGTCTTGAAGGAGAAAAAGGCACTAAACAACGTGTTCAGAGCTAGATTACTCCCTCGGAATATATCCTCTAACAAATTAGCAATTATAAATCAATTATATTCAATTTAGCCTAAAGTAATCACAAGCACTAACTACTTAACAGACTAAGGGGTCGTTTGGTTGGGAACAAGTTATCCCAGGATAAATTTATCCCACCATGTAAATGGGATAACTTATCCCATCACTATGGTATAAATGGTGGGATAAGTTATCCCAAACACGGCAACCAAACAAGACACCAAAATTTTATCCCAGGACTATTTTTTTATCCCAAGACTTTATTTTTATCTCTCACACCAAACGACCCCCAAGTATAAGTGCTTAACAACAACTGAATGTGTTCCTACTTGTTATTTCCATCGCTTGGGTATTTCGATGTGACATCCTTAATTTACTAAATAATATTGCTCACGCCATTTAGAAAGACATTAAATTTAAAATATCTCTGTGGAATCCTTCTAACTGTATTCTTTAACCACCAGATATGCTACAGTCATACAAGCTTGAGTCAACGCTAGTAGCCCTTTAGCATCTCAATCCACTTTCTACATTTCACAATGACTACACATTTTAGATTTCTAACAATAAATAGCACAGAGGACAAATAAAACGCCACTGAACTCTCATACAAAGAGGTAAATATATCGTCAATAACTTTTCCAGCTAAGTAACAAAAAGGTGACTTCTCTGGCACGAAACGTGATTCAAATAAGTTTCAGTAGTCTACAAGACAACAGCATTAATGTTGCATGAAGTAAACAATAAAAAAAAGTAGCTTTCTGAAAGAATTTTTAATGGCCAAAACAATTACTTCCACATTGTTTGCTATTTTACTTCAACTCAATAACGCCTAGAAGTGAGTAAAACCATGGAAGACATTTGGGAAATGCATAGCATTTTGATTAACGCCTAGAAGTGAACAAGAGTAACTACCAAGTACACAGTAAGCATTTGGGAAATGCATAGCATTTTGATTTAACACATACCAAGAATGCCTCAACAGCCTCCAACTCTATCCATAGCAAAAACACCATCTGTGCCTTCTCCACTGTCTTCGGCCTTCCCGTTAAGCATTTAGCCACTATTGCATCACATACTTCTTTGGCATATCTACTCATCATCCAAAAAAACAGCAAATAAATAAACCAACACAACAACAATTAAACAGAATTAAATAAAAAGTAAATAAATAAAGTTTTACCTCCCAGCATCAGAATCAGCAGCTTTCAAGTAACAAATCAAAGCATCAAGAGCTTTATCCTGAACTGGCGCATTTGAATCTGCTACAGCCTTCCTAAAAAAAGGACCTGAAAATTCCAAAAAGAAAAACATTCAAAAATGAAAATCTATTAACAAATACAATCACATTACATACACAAAACATATAGATCGCTATAAATGAGATCGTAGGCAAAGTAATCCAGATCTAATGAAATCAAAACCCTAACAGAAGTAAATACTCACCGAATTCACGTAGGCGCGGGTCCTTGGGATCAGTAATGGAGTCGCAGACGGCGGCAAGGTCAATGTTAGCGTCATTTCGTACCTTCCAGTTCTTGTGCGCTAACCTCTCATCCCATGGCAATTTCTTTGCCTCTTTCAACAACTTCTCATCTTCCGACATTGTTACCTATAAATGCACAGAAGTTTCGAAAATGTATATGAATTTCTCGGTGTTTATTCAGATTGATAAACACCGATCGGAGAAGCACCCGGAGAAAGAGGAAGCGGTCGTTTTGCGCTTAATTTCTGCTTCTTCGTTTGTCGTTTCGGTCTCAGCCGAGTGCCGGCGAGTTTGGGGAAATATGGGTTGCAATCGAGTGCGATAATACCTTTTATCTTTCTCGTTTCAAAAAAAACACAGAGAATAGAGAGAGGAGAGGGGGCTAATTTATGTTTTACGCTTCAATGGGAAAAAGAACCACCCTCGGAGGAAGGAGCGTGTATTGTGTGAGTAATTATATTAATAATATTAAATTGAATATTGAATTCGAATCACAACATTCAAATAATAATCTTTTGCAAAAAAAAAAAAAGAGTTTCAATCAGTTCGATATCTATACTGAATTCTGATTATATTCAGATTCATGTAAAAAATCTGTATTTTGAATATAGTGATTTCTAACAAAAGTAACTTCAAAGTCAAAAGAATTTCAAATCTCTAGATATCCCACCACAATTATTGTTGGTTCAAATTAGTATTTCAAACAAATTTCACTAAAAAATAAAAAGGCTTTCCTTGTTGGAGAATGGAGATTGTTGATTCACTATTTTAAAATGTAACCAAATTTTTTTTTTATTTCAAATAGTTGAACTAGTCTATACGATAAACGAGATTAGGATATTATTTTTATTATAATAATAATTGTTGAGATTTTTAGTTAAGTAATGTAAATGTTGTGTCATATTTATCTAAAAATAAATGGATGTGTGGTCAAAACTTAAAAAATAAATAAATAATAATAGTACTCCATTATTAAAGTACAATTAGTCAAAAATTTAAAATAGTATTTTAATTCAAATTCAAATGAGTATAAAATAAGAGGCGCGTGGGGTGTTTAAGCTTTGATTTGTTGTGGTTGAGCGGTGTATTTTGAAGAGGGAGTTGTGGTAGGACCCAAAAAGAAGAGAATTTTTTGTAAAAATTTGGAATTCAAATTAAGGAGCAGTTTATTAATCAGGGAAATATTCCAGTGCTAATAAACCTCATTATACGTAATTTTAAACTTTTTGATCTAATGGCTATAAATAGTTAAGTACGATTTGTGAGTAGGAATTAGGAAATACTTTGTGATTAAGGGGTTAATTCTTAATTTGGCAGAAGGCTTAGAACGGCTATTTTTAATTATGTACTTGTTAATTAATAATTATGGTAAGGGGCAAATATTCCCTGCTACACACCATACACAAAAGCACCTGGTCTCTCGTATTGGTTAGCTGAGGAGTCATTTTTTGTTCTTTTCATATTGTTTAATTAATTTCTAGTGTACCTTCATATTACATTTATACATTCTTTATAGGTAAGTATTTAATTTTTAATTGTAATTTTTAATCTCCAGATTGTGACAACAAGTGTGGCCAAATGAGCTCATTTTGTGGAGTGTTTTAGGTCATCAAAGGCACTTTTACTATTTTATTTTGAATGAAACAAAAAGAATCGTAAGTGATCAGGTTTAAATTTTTTTTATAAAGAATGGTGTAAATTATCAATTTCGCTTTTGAATTATCTACAGCCATAAAAATATCTTTTTACTTGACTTATTAAATTTGGATAAATCCCGGATATACAATATGAAATAGCAAATGGTCTCAAACTCTTGTAAGAACATGGAACTCTTAATAAAAAACCAAAAGAAGTGTTGAAAGCGTTCATAAACTTGATGAGATTTTAGAGATGTATTTTACTCATGTTGCAAGATCGGGGTATATTTAGATTTGGTTAGTCAAGTAAAGAGTTGTTTTTAAATTTGTCAATAATTTGGGATGAATTAATAATTCATGTCGAGTTAAGGGGTATTTTCAATACTTCTCTAGATTAAAAATATTATATAATTTTTTTTATTGTCTTATATTTTACTACGAGGAAAACATCTCAATTTTCAATTTTTATTATTTATTTTGAAAACAAAAAATATCTTTCTCAAATTTTACAATAAAACATAATCAATCAGCATCTAAAGTAAAGAGATAAGAAAACATTTTTCTTTGTTTTTTTATTTATCTTGGCCTAGGCCATAGGGAGGTTTTTTTTTTGTTTTTTTTTTTTTTATTACCTTAACAACTACACTCATTTATTCATAATGGTGGAATTCGTCCTATCACAGTAAAGTAATTGTTAGTGAAAAAATACAAGATTACAATTGAAACTAAAAATCTTTTCAGGTTGAGGCGCGAATATCTCACTCTCATTAAGGAGATTCAAGTCCACTACAATAAATATTCTTCACTGGTCCAGCAGTAGTCCTTCTTGACTTGTCCCCTCCAGGATACAACAACTTAATCACAAAATATAACTCAACAACTCTGGACAAGAGTTGGTCCAAAGCTCCACAAAAAGAACACCTTCATTCAACTAATAAAAACTCTTTTTTTTGACAAACTTTATGCACTCTATATTTTTCTTGTGTCATAGGGAGGTTGTTGAGTTCTTGTTATGCATGTTTGAATTTTAAAAACATCGATCGTAGATTTTAAGCTCGTAATTTAAAAATAAAAAATTAACATCGATTACAATCGTCTATCATATTTATAAACGAAATAATTATAAGTTATTATATATATAAAAAAAAATTGTCTATCGTCTTGCTTTATCAAGTTGGGTGTTTTTTTTTGTTCTTATAATGTCATTTATTATTAGGGGGTTGGTAATAGTTTCCATTGTCATATGATCATGTTGTTAACTTTTATATTATGCATTACTATAGTAATCATTTTTTGTTAGATTTAGTGGGATACCATATTTTAAATCTCTCCTATGTAATTTTTGTTTTATAACATTTATCATTTTCGGGTGATGAATTATTTCTCCACAAAGTGAGAACTTTTATTGATTAGATTAGTTTATCAAGCCAAAATTTTAATTTGTTTAGTAATTTTTAAATATGGAAATCATTTCCCTAAAGTCTAAGTATATCTCGAACTATGTTTGAGTTGTGCTTATACTTAGGGTGTGTCACTTTTAATCAGAGTGATATAGGTGATGACGTGTTCAGCTTCTCATCTAGAGAGGGGCATTCAATCACTTGATTATAAGGAGAGGAGCATTTAAATTTTTTTTGTTGATTCTTATGTAGTAACCCATTTCCTTTTCTGATTTATTTTTTATCGTGCATAGTTCTCTGTGCAAATTTCACGTAAGAATTATAGATGCTATTTTCATGTGTTGATTTTTCTAATAAGATTACACTTCTTATAACTTTAGTGTCTGCATCAATTTATGCACACTTTAACTAATTCTACAAAATACTAGCTACTTTCACATCATCACAAATACCACCCATCAAGACTCACAAACTTTTATGTTTATAAACACTAGATGGGCATGGCCCGTGTCAACACGGGCCTAACACTTCATATTTTCTAGTAGTTGATGCTTTACATTGTCATTTGGCGATGAATGATAAGCTTATATGCTAATATCATTGACACAAGCAGAAGACATATATACAAAAATGATAAAGTTATGATAGATACGTTTTCAAATATGTATGTTGATGGAATCAGATGCACAGACCAAACTCACCAAAGTAATCTGTGTTGCTTCTACTTATCACTGGATCTTATCACATAGATTGTATATTGTCTTCTCAAAGTTTTTTGCTCAATCAATTTTTATTTCTTAAAACGATTAGTGACTGACTTTCCTAATTTTCTCATTGCTCGTACATTTATTTGCTATATCACAAAGCACACATCTACTATCTGCCATCTTAGAACAATTATGTGATGTGGTTCGCATATTTTTTCTCTGCTAAAAATTAATTAACAGCAAAATTTAGATATGAAGAAATTTGATAAAGTCAAAAAAAATATCTATTACTTTGACAAACCTTGATATAATAAATCTTAAAATAAATATGACTTTTACATACTTCACAATGTTAGTAGATATATGTGACTAAAATTTTGATATATACGCCAAATACAAATAGTAAATGTTATAATTCTATGTGTAGGAGTGCATCTCACCGACTTTCCACGAAGTCACCATTTTGAGAAGAAAAAATTTGAAAGTTCATTTTATTTTTTTAAAAAGATCATACAATTGCATCTCAATATTTTAAGCTAAACTAAAATTCATTTATCTGTATTTACATCATCAAATATTTTCAACCTCTTCATTTGAATGACTTAGAGCCCGTTTGGATTGACTTAAAAAAAGTATTAGCTTTTAAATCAATAAAAAAAGTCAAACTGAAATGACTTTTAAGTCCAAAAATAAAAGGTAGGGCGAGACCTACTTTTAGTTTGACTTATTTTAAGTCATTTTAGACTTATTTTAAGTAATTTTTGTCCTTGTCAAACACTTCCCAACTTATTTTAAGTCATTTTTGACTTGTTTTAAGTTATTTTTTTATATTTACCAAACACTTTCAAATGTCAAAAATTGACTTAAATGTAGGTTTGACCAATTTTTAAGTCAATTCAAACACTCTCTTAAACACTAACGCCTACTCAATAAATAACATATAAAATATATAATTGATGATGTATTCCTGGTAAGACTTGTTTACATATTTTTTAAGAAGTACGTTGGTGCATAAATCATGTGCAAGATTAGTTATTCAAAAGTAAGATCTTCTTAACATTTAAAACAGAAAATTGTTTAATTGTTTTTGAACATTTCATCAAACACTTTAGCAGTGTAAGAAGTTCTTCCTTCAGATTCCATAACAACACCAAAAGAACATAGATTCCATCAATAAAACATGAAGAGTAAAATCAAATATGAACAATTCTTATCCCTAAACACTAAACTAAAATGAAAAAAAATAAATAGAAAGCTTTCAGATGTTACTCCGCAATGAATGAATTGTGTAAAATGATGGTCTCCAAGAAGAAACCAAGGTTAATTCATAAATTTTCTTTCCTCAATTTTCAACTATGTCGAACAAATATATTCTAAATTTCCAAGGAACAAAAGATTTGAGAATGAAAAAGAAAGAAGAACACTTTAAAGTACACATGTTCAAAGGAGAAGGACCAAAAAATCAATATAGACCATCAATCTAGGAAAAGAAGGGGTAAAATTGAGAATTTTCAATTTAGTACAACTAACAAAGCTTCTTGTACAACTGTAGAGTGCAGTGTTAGTACATCCACACTCTCATTTCTAAATAAGAGTAAACATATATTATACGTGGCTTATATAATCAAACAAATATTATGTTTCGAGATGAAATATTGTTTTCCTTTTCTTAGTTCTTTCTTTAAAATGATTAGTGAAAATAAAAGAGAGGCTAAAGAGATAAAGAAGCAAGACAAACCAATTTGGGCCTTATTGGGTTGTCACCAAACATTCGGTCACACGAAAAAAAAATTGTAAAGCAATACTCATGTTTTATTGTGTCCCTTGTAAACGAAAAAACTGATGTCATAAATTGCTAAAGATCGAGTTCTGAGTCGCTAACAATTGAATATGGTATTTAAATGCTTCAATGGTACATTTATCTATTAATTCAACCTATTTGGATGATTCTTAAATTTAATTCAATCCACCTATTTAACACCCTAACGTAATGTAATTCTCTTTGGTTAGCACTAATTACGATGATCCTTTGGTCTAGTACAGAGAAAAATAATATTTTTTTTCTAGTTAAGTTTGATACTAAAAATAAGATTCATAAAAATAAATTATTTTTTTCATTAAGTTCTATTAATTTAATAGGATAGTGACTTAAAATTTTATTTTTTAGAGGTCAATTGGAAAACATGTAAGAAATTATATTATTTTTTATTGAATCATTTTCATTTATTGTCTTGAATATTTTAGTAGATTTAAAAAAATTATCTTAATAAATAATGTTTTATCACTCTTATAACATGTAAAAAATTAAAATTAAGTTTGAACCCACATAAAATCAGATATATCCACAACCCGTCCCGCCCCGCATTAATTTTAAAAAGACCACTTCAACCCGCCCACCCGCTTAAACAACATTAAACCTGCTCCGCCCCGCATAGCCTTAAACCCACCCACCCCGCATCCCTACTCGTCGAGGCCCAACTCACCACTTGTCATTGTTACTTGGAGCCCAATATAATTAGGTGATTTGCACGAATAGCAGCCATCTCAGGGTGCTATTATTTAAATTTTGGCCTTGTCAAAAAAATATAAACTAGCTTTACTTTATTTATATTTTTAGAAAATAATTCCATTTTAGTTATAAGTTTGGCAAGAATTTAAATCTCTTAATTTTTTGTTAACAATATAAATATATAAATGGGTGTCTATAATCCCGAATATAGTTGCAGATGCCTTTGCTAAGGACTGGTTTATGCAAATGCTCCTTTTTAAGGCCATTATTTAAATTCTATCTTTGTTTTCTAAAAGTTGTGCAGGACTGATAAAATATTTGATTGTTGTCCCACATCTATAAAAAAAAATTATCCTTGCCTAGTAATATTTCCTTCTAAGATTTTCAGTTTGATTAAAAGAATCTTATGCCTGAAATTAAAATTGATAAGTGGTAAGAGAAATAAAAAAAATCATCTACTAACCAATTATACAAATAAAGGATAATCGAATTTTCATGCTACGTTAATTTGAGCTTGTGCAATATATTCAATTGAGATCTTATAATACAATTACACTAATATAGTTGTTGTTTTTGTTTCTATATTATGACTCCGTAAGAACTTATCCCATTTTTCTCGATCCAAATAAAGAACAAAAATCTTGAGTAATCTATTGACAGAACAATTCAAAAATAAAATTATTACTACGCTAAAATGACTTTTTAATTTTACTATGTTTGGTTGACTTAAATGTTTTGCAAATCAACTCTTTTTCTTCAAATTTAAGGAAAATGACTTCCCTTCAAAAGTTAAGGAAAACATTTTCCAAAACTCTACTTCATCCTTTAATATTTTTTTCTTACCCTACCCCGTACCCTGTACACTGTACCCGACCCTCCCTATCAAAAAAAAAAAATCTTATTTTTTAAATATCAAATAATTTTTTCACCCCTACTCTCAAATCAGCCCTTCCTCTCTCTCTCTCTCCCCTCCCCCCCCCCCCCCCCCCCCCCAAAAAAAAAAAATTAAAATTATTTTGAAAAATATCTCAAATTTTAAGATTTTTTTAAACAAGATCAAGTGTGTAATAGGTCGTCGAGATAGTTAAAGTGTGTAACTGACTTTTCGGGACAAGTTCAGGGAGAAATCTATGCCTTTTCCCTATATTATATTTGAAACCTAGTGACCGACTAATATAATTTAGCTTGGACAATTTGACATATTCTAATTGTCAACACGTAAAATTCAATCAAGTGATATTAAAGTCAATGAAGAGAAATTAGGCAAACAGAAAATTCATATAGCATTTTCACATGAGTCATGGAAGATTATAAGATGAGATAAAACAGGTAACTAATCTTCATCTTCAAAACGATTACGTCTTCTGACTAATTAATTTGCCTAAGTACTAACTATGATTAGTGGTATTTCAATATTGAGTACTTAAAGCTAGGGATGTTCATGGTTATGGTTAAAAAATCAAATTGAATCATAATTTGAACCAAACCGATTAAAAAAACCAATATTTTGGTAGGTTTGGTTTTAAATTTTGAAAACCGATACTATTTGGTTTGGTTTTGATTTTACTAAAAAACAACCACAAAAATAACCAAACCGAACTGATAAATTAGATATATAAATTTTATAATTATTTTTATATTATTCATAAATAAAATATAAATATTTTGTTTAACTTTAATTAACTTAAGTCTTTAACTCTACCATTTCTCAAGTGACGCCCAACACTTTAGCCCAACTATAACAATCCTAAGTCCAAGTCTATCAAAATCCATTTTAATCTTTACCTACCCTACTTCACATAAAATAGTCACATTTTTTCTTAATTGACTCACTTTGTTCGTATAATGATAACTCTAGTGTTGCTTAATTGCTTAATTGAACCGACAATAGCTTTTCTGTGAATTGTTCATGTACTTGGTGCTTGTGTCTATCGAGATACGTACGTCCTAGGAAAAAACTATTAATTTCAAGAAAAAATTAACCAAACCGGCGGTTATTTTTTTCATTTGATTTAATTTGGTTTTAGAAATTTAAAAAACCAACAAGATTAGTTTGATTTTAATCAATAACCAAACCACAAACACCCCTACTCAAAGCATTCATTTTAATTAGCAATTAAAAACGTTCTTAACTCTAGGTGTAATGAGGGGTTAAAAAGTCTAATAAAAGTCAAAGCATTCATTTTAATTAGCAATTAAAAACGTTCTTAACTCTAGGTGTAATGAGGGGTTAAATAGTCTAATAAAAGTTTTTATACTTAATGACTTGAGAATTCAATGATCAAACGTAACTTTAGGTGACACATATATGCTAGCTAAGAACTACTCATCCGTTCACTTAATTAGTTTGAATTTTGCATGCCTAGTCGTAGAGAAATAGTAATTGACATTATTATTTTTATCACAATTAATGTTTAGTTTTAAGTCTTGAAAAATGATTTGAAAATTAAGTAATTAATATTAAAAGTAAAATATGAAAGGAAAAAAAATGTTCTGTCAGTATACTAAAATGTGATAAGTAAAAGTGAAAATAATATATTTTTAATATATTAAACAAGTAAAAATGAACGGAGAGTAAACAATATCGACTAGTACCAAGAATATAGTTCATGCTCCTATCCTGAACACTTTGTCCGTCCACACGATGACCCAATATTTTGTTACGCTGCATATTATTTTATTTTTAATGTTCTGTCCTTTTAACCCCAAAATAAACCTAGCTAGTAAAATATTTGAATAATGTAACAAGGTGAATGTAAGACCTTAATATATATATATATATATATATATAGATATAGATAGATAGATAGATAGAGAGAGAGAGAGGGAATAATGAGCATATCCTTATTTGAAGATACTATTGGCATTATGTGTAAACTCGAATATGTTGAAAACTTAAAAACTCAAACGATAGTTAAGCTTGCTAGTATCATCACTTGTCACTTTGATTAACTAAAAAAATAAAAAATAATAAACAATTGTAGAATTTTGAAATTTATATGTTAATATATATTCAACCTTTAATTTACTAAACTTTCGCGATCTGATTTCTGTCATTTATCCAATATCATATTAGTATTTTTAATATTTAAGACAAACAAGTTGGAAGAAGATGAACTTAATTAATTTATTTATTAGTTGGTAAATCTTAGTTGTTGACTAAAAGCAAAAAAGAACGTGCACTTCGTCTTTCCATTAACTATATTTATATTATATAAAATAGAAATCATAATAACAACTGGTCACAATTCAAGTGTTTGAAAAAATAATGGTAACGCTTTTCTTAAACGCAACCTTTTGAATATTTGACAATTTGGTCTAAGATCTTTTAGAATAGTTTTAGCCTGTTAGGTTATCGTTTTGGTATTTTCTTTGCAGGATTATTCAACTTATATATATGGACGGTATAAATAAATTTTATGTTATATATGTATTATAACATATGTTAGTACTTAGTATAAGTTATCTGTTTTACTTCTATGATCATCGATTAATTCCATATATATATATATATTACAAATAATTACATGTCGAAGTGAATTCACCTATTTTGATCTGAAATTATAAGTACATGTGCATGCTAATGTCAGGTTACGAACATTATAATTACATCTCCATATAATTAATGTGGGGACATTTTTTGAAGAAGGAGAAAATTAAACATCGATTAAGCTGAAGGAAGCAATAATTATTTATATCGTAGATATCATCATGAACACGCACTTAAAAGACTATATATTAAAAGCCACCGTTACCTACTTTTTCGTGTTTAAATTGGATAAAGCTTGCATATAGGATCAATTATTTAGAATGGTATATATACTATACTTCATCCGTTTATTTTTACTTATTAGTTATATTAATTAAAAATATATGTTTATTGTTATTTTTTTAATATATACTTACATTACCTTTTATTATTAAGTGCTAGTGTTCATTTTTAACATTTAGATGACTTAAAATAATTAAAAATGATATAATAAAATTACTTTATTTTTGCTTCAAAAGGATGTGTCAAGTTAATCCTGTTATGTGAATCTCAATATATACATAAAGGAATTAGACAATCAAACATAGACAAATAAACATGGACAATGTGCCAAGTCAAACATGGATGGTGGAAGAAAGTTTTGATAAATTTAAGTTTCAAAAGTTTAAAGCCTCACAAATTTTTACAAGTCTCCCTTTTACTTAAAACTCCATATTAAATAAAATTATATCATATAAATTATATTTTCTTTGTCTCAAATTATCCATCTATCATGATTTCTAAGAAGTAAGAATAATTGTTTCATATTATTTGTTAATTTAGAAGTTCAAGATAAAGATAATTGTTTTATTTCCATTTAATTTGTCCTTAAAGACTAATTATTGTTTTTTGAAATCCATAAGTAGTTTTCTTATCCGTTGCTAGGGTTTTGATTTTTAGCAGCAGCCACTAATAATTAATTAATTAACTTGCAACTAATTCACTTGTCTTGGACAGTATTGGAGAAAGATAAGGATATCTTTGTTAATTAGATTGTGGTTATTAAAATAATTAATTAAACTATTTCCCATTTAATTCTTTGTCACTGGAATGGTCGGTTGATGTCTTGTTAAGGCACGTTTTGCATTTTATAATTAGCCAAACCCCGAAATAATGTAAACATGATGTATTAATCAATATTAGTTAATTTCAATTTATGTGATTTGCAATATATATCTGTTGAACAATATAATATATATAATATTGGTTAAGCAATTATTTTTCAATTTGATGTTTGATATTCGCATTGAAGCATTCCAAATTCGTGCTGCATAAAGCAAGTGAAGCGCTCTTTACCTAGGGATGATAATAATGGGACGAAGCGAGTAAAGACCTTGTCAAGTATTCTTGAATTCGAAATCGGTTAAGCAATATCTATTACATGTTGTTGAATAATATATTGAGGCTTTGAAGCTTCATCGGCTACTTCCTCTTGAGATTGCATTCCAACTTGTAAATAAAAAAAATAAAAAGTCTAAGCAAATTAAAGTTTGACACGCCAGACAATATTTGAAATTAAGTCATTAGTTTCCTTTAAACTAATAAATAAATAAAAGTCTAAGCAAATTAAATTTTGACACGGCAGACAATAGTTGAAAGTCATTTAGTTACTTTTAAAGCAAGTAATAATCAGCTATATCTAGAAGGAGACAATACCAGTATGAGTCATTATTCGTGTTGCTGTAAATAAATTAAGACTCTAACGACAACTTGTACTAAAGTGGATTAATTTTATATTACACCCTAATTTATAAATAATAAAAGTAGCTTTTCCACTAATTTACCTCATCTCTCTTCAATAAATCTACACTTTATTAATATTGTTTATTTTTAAGCACGTGAATTCACTAAGAGAGAGAGAGCCCTTGATTCTTTTTAATATTGATGGCGATGAGATTTGATCACAGGACATGTATAATCATCTAATCAAAAAGATTAAGTATTAAAGAGGGAAAAAGGGTTTGAAATATATCCGAACTTTGACCGAAATTGCTGTAACAATATCGAACTTTGGAAAGGACCTTTTACACCTGCACTATTCAATAGTGTATTTTAGAAGTATCTATGTGCTCACGTGGACACGTTACTATTTATAATGATGCAATATTTATGATGTTCATGAGTTGAAAATATACATTTATTAGTTAATTATATTCTCAACAAGTTTGAACGATGAGTTGGAAATGATGGAGATTATTATGGTTTTTTATTGTTCCTCACAAGGTTTACAAAGAAAAGTCCTTAGGTTGCTCCATATATTCTATATAAATGCTAGCCCTAGATGTTCATGAATACACCTCAAACAAGCAAAAAAAATGTCTTCCATTCCACTTCCCACTACCAATACTCTCTCTTCTTCAAGCACCACCACTTTTTCCAACTTGCATTCTTCTCCTTTCTTTGCAAAAACATCAAAAATTTCCTCCATTAGAAAGCATAATGTCCATCGTAATTTCCAAGTCTCATGCAAAACCATAGATGATAATAGTCATGAACACAATAACTCACCCATGGACATTTCTAAAAAGAACGATTCTTTAAACAATATGATCGATAGAAGAAACGTTCTACTTGGTTTAGGAGGTCTTTATGGTGCTTCTACTCTTGTTGGTGGTCTTCCCTTTGCCCTCGCCGCTCCGGTGAACGGACCCGACGTTTCCAAATGTGGGGCCGCAGACTTGCCACCAGGTACGCTATTGTTAGATAGTTTGTAATATAAATACGAACAATATCTCTTTAAGAAAAGTTATTTAATCACTCGATTATTTTAACAGGTGCAACACCGGTCAATTGTTGTCCTCCGATGAGCGGAAATATCATCGACTTCCAGCTTCCATCATCCACCCCACTCCGTACACGGCCAGCAGCTCATTCAGTGGATAGTGCCTACATAGAGAAATTCAACAGAGCTATTCAGCTGATGAAGCAACTTCCTGACGACGATCCACGTAGCTTCAAACAACAAGCAAATGTTCATTGTGCTTATTGTGATGGTGCTTATGATCAACTAGGTTTCCCAAATTCAGAGCTCCAAGTTCATTCTTCTTGGATTTTTCTTCCATTCCATCGTTGTTATCTCTATTTCTTTGAAAGAATCTTAGGAAGTTTAATCAATGATCCTACCTTCGTGATGCCATTTTGGAATTGGGATCATCCTGATGGCATGCGTATGCCAGGATTGTACACAAATCCTACCTCTTCTCTCTATGATCGACTCAGAGATCGGAGGCATCAGCCTCCGACTATGGTCGATCTAGACTTCAATGGTACCGATCCTAACATAAGTAACGCTCAACAAACATCTCAAAATCTCACAAATATGTATAGACAAATGGTATCTCTCGGAAGAACTCCCGAGACTTTCCTTGGGGACCCCTACCGCGCAGGTGGGGTCCCCGGTGGAGCTGGGTCCCTCGAGAACATGGCTCATGGTGCGGTTCATGTTTGGACCGGTGATAGAACCCAAGCCAATTTCGAAAATATGGGAGATTTTTATTCAGCTGCTAGAGACCCTATTTTCTATGCTCATCATTCAAATATCGATAGATTATGGACTGTTTGGAAAACCCTAGGTGGTAGACGTCAAGACTTCACCGATCCTGATTTTCTAAACACTTCATTTTTATTTTACGATGAAAAAAAACAAATGGTACGTATTAGGGTTCGTGATGTTTTGGATTCAAGCAAACTGGGATACGTTTATCAAAACGTAACGAATCCATGGATAAATTCGCGACCAACGCCTAGAGTATCGCGGGCGTTGAGTAGCGTAAGGAGGCTCGTTGAAGCTAAAGCAGCTGATGAAAATAATAACAATGTTATGAATTTTCCTAGACCAAAAGAAATATTCCCAACGAAACTTGACCATGTTATAAAAGTGATGGTGAAAAGGCCAAACAAGAAGAAGAGGAACAAAAAGGAGAAAAATGAAAAAGAAGAGATTTTAATTGTTGAAGGGTTAGAAGTGGAGAGTGATGTTTTTGTTAAGTTTGATGTGTTGATTAATGACGAAGATGAGACACTGATTTCACCAGATAATTCTGAATTTGCTGGAAGTTTTGTGAACGTACCACATCATAGTCATGGTAAAGGTGAGAAAAATTCGAAACGAAAAACGAAGCTGAAATTAGCTATAACTGAGTTGTTGGAGGATTTGGATGCTGAAAATGATGAGAATGTGTTGGTGACTTTTGTACCCAAGAATGGTTCTGGTGCTGTTAAAATTGGTGGTGTTAAGATTGTGCTTGAGGATTAGAAGAAAAAGAAGAAGTTATTTTAATTAAATCAAATAATTAAGCATTTTTTTTTATGTATTTTCCTTAATTAGTATCCTACTGTTTCTTTCTGATTAATGTTGCATTTGGACAGTGTAATTCGTGGAGACACGGTGTTTTCTGATTTATGTCTATTGTAATCAACTGTTTGCATGGAATAAAGGAAGGAAAAGTAGTTGGATATTTTTTATTATTATTTTGTCTGGTTTTGACTGAGGAAAAAAAAGAGAGGAATTATATAAGTATTGTGTAAAATTTCTCGTATAACTTCAAATAAAATGTATTCATAAGTTTCATTTGACTTGGTTTCTATATTCAAAATACATATTTTTCATTTTTACTTGTTTATTTTAGTAAATTAATTAAAATATTTTAGTTAATTAATCATACGCCACTAAAAAAACTAAGAAAATAAATAAATAAAGTGAAGGTAGATCCCTAATTTTTTCAAGATAAATAAATCAAATACCCAATTTATAGTACGATGCCAAAGAATTATATTATATAAATTTAAAATTATATTCATAAAATACCTAATTTTATAAAAAGTACCATAGATTCACATGTTCCCCATTTTTAACGTATAAATTCGGCCCGCAAGTAATATGAAAGGAAATGAGTATAATATAATTTGTTGAAGACTTGTACAACTCAAGCAATCTTAGAAAAATAATCATATATTGTGTACCTTTCTGGGGGCGGACTCGACGCATACACATGTATCCTTGTCATATTTAATGCCATAAAAAGGAAGTGATATTGTAATTGTCCACTAGATTATGTAGAAATTATTTTTTAAGAATCAAAGCACGACTGTTGGACTTTCCATTACCTTTACCAATGTAGTTTTAATATTCAAATTCTATGCTGCAGTTGGATTGTAATTGTAAGTATATACATATTTATTACTCCTCTCTACCTTACCTCTGTCCCTAATTACCTGTCCATTTTTTCTTTTATAGTTGTCCCTAATTATTTATTTATTTTGATAAATCAAGAAAGGACAAATTATTTTTACCTATTATATTCTCAATTAAATGACTAATTATTTAGAAAAATATAAAACTTTTCATCCACTTCATAATTAATAGGGGTAAAATGGTAAACTCACTATGTCATTAATCATTTTCTTAATAGGTGTGCCAATTCAAAAGTGGATAAGTAATTAGGGACAGAGGGAGTAGCTAGTATTTGAGTATTAGTTACTACTTCATCGGTACCTAATTACTTGTCCACTTTTGAATTGACAGACCTATTAAGAAAATAATTATTGACATAGTAAGTTTACCATTTTATCCTTATTATTATGAAATGGATAAATTTTAAAAAAATATTTTTAAGAAATTCTACTTTTTTTAAAAGTAATTAATTGATAGTATAATAAGTAAAAAGAAATTGTACTTTTTTGATTTGTCAAACCGGCTTAGAGAATCACTCTCACTATTTAGCCCTTCGTTCCGCCAACAAAGAAGTCATCCTTGACAATTTTCCGTTCCTTCACTATCGAGCGCATCTTTCATATATCAATCAAGGCTTTCCTTGAGTTTAAAATAAGAGGCAAAAAGCGAGGGTGTAGCAGCTGCGTGAAAGCCGTTGCCCCTTAGCGCATCCCTTAAGTTGTCTTGTCTTTATGTGCATTTCTTTTATTTAAGACAGTGATCTGCCAGTCAGCGGAAGGATCTCAAATCCGAGTGAAAGGCTATCCCACAATCCTTCATGAAAACCCTCTCGACAAGTTAAAAAAAGAAGAATTGAAGAAGGCTTTTTGATCACCTACTTCGATTCATCTTTTTTATCATTTTGAAAAATAAGGCTTTAACTGTTCGTCCTGTCGCATGCCGAGGTGGACTACGGTGGAATGCACGTGCATCTATTAATTTTCGAAAAAAATATATGTATATATATATGTATCTATTTCGAGAAATTAACAGAAACTTAATATAGTAATAAATAGTGTCCCATGGAAAGCATAATATAGCACTTGGCCTCGGTTTGAGCCCAGCCAGAATCACATTTTATTATTTTTATTTTAAATTTTGAATTTAAAGGGGACTTATTTATAACATTAGAATTGCTAGATAAGGGAATGGAACCCATGATCATGTAGTCTTTGAAAGTTTTGCTAATGCCTAAATTATTATAATATTGATGCAACCAAAGTCTTCAAATCCTGAATTTGGCTCGCGTGAGTCTTCCCCGGTGTGGTCCTCTCTGGCCCAATTGTCATCCTTTTGTTTACGTGATTCTTATATTAAAAATAAATGTTCTTTTCTTATGCACGTAAAGAAAGTTTTATTCTTTTCTTTATACTATCCTGGCTTTTAAATAACCACCTTAGTAGTACCAGTAAGAATGTGATTTCTAACGAAGAAACCCACCAGGTGTTTGTCATTATGCTTTAAAGAGCTTTATTTTGATTTTTTCATGAAGTTAGTTACATTCTGATTTCTAATTTGCATTCATGGTAGTAGCTTGTAATTTAATCTCTTATAATTGATGTTACAAAATATTCAACTCTTTTGCTTGTGTACTATATACGGTCACAGAGACGGATTCAAGAGTTAAAGTTAGAAGGTGTAGTTACTGTATTTCTGCTTGTACATGGATGTTAAAAAATAATCAATATTTAAGGATTGAGAAAATTGAAAGAGATCGATAAATTTCCTGCATATTCATTCACTATTAAGTCAGAAAATAATGTGTTAGATGAGAAACATTGTGTGAAACAACGTTCTTATTAACATGCTAATATAACTAATTCTTCCTAGTAATCAGTTTGCAGATCAGATGATTGTAAGTAATAATGATGTATGACATTATTACAAAATGCAGAAACAAGGAAAAACATGGACTATACATACGAAGATAGCCATTCACGCGTATACTTATAATGAAATCTGAGAGTAAAGACAAAAGTTATGTACATTCTACAAAACCAGTCACAAAGGTGTAATATAAATATTGTATGTATTGCAGGTGGTAGAGCAAAGCTAGAGTTTAGCTCACTTCACTCCGTCCCTCAGACAAAAAAGGATATAATGTGCATGAAATCACAGCTCAAGAAACATCTATAGAACACCTGCCAGGGAAAGCATCATTATACTAATTGCTCAAACCTCTTAAAAGCGTCTATGTGCATTAATGCCGTTATATATTGACACCTATAGTGATCTTCTTTTTTTTTTTTTTTTGTTTTTGTTTTTGTGGAGGAAATGACTATAAACTTTATGTCTCTGGATTAGGATCTGTCTCAATTTCTTGAGCCAATTCCCTTGTCAACATGTCAGCACGATCATCTTGCCCACCAGCAAAAGTATAGACTCTGAATGCAAATTGGAAGGCCTTCCATAAAAGTTTAGCTGATCCCTTTTTATTAATATCATTTTTCGGTGTAGCTCCTTCATTTTCCTTTTGCTTTGCTTCTCTCCGCTCCTGATTCAATTCAAGTGTTACTTCAAAAGATGTTCACTAAAATGTGAAGGTTAGTGAATTCGTAAGAAATGCTACATGCTTTACACTGTGCTAACCTTCAAAGTCAGTTCCATACAGTTGGAGGAAACATCCACCATCAATTCTTTGATTCGCACAAGAATGCCAAAATCAAAGTGGATTTTATGGCTTGTAAATTTCTTGGATTCGTCATCTTTTGTCCGCTCCAATGTGTCCATTTCTCCTTTGATCTAGATGATAGAACCTTTTGTTAGAGCTACTAATGGAAATATAAAAAGTTGTGTCATGAGCTGTTTTCAACTACATCATGAGAAGTTTTCAACTGCGAACTTAGTTTCTACCTTGTTGAAGTAATTCTCAGCTTTGTCAAGAAGTTGTCCAACAGGTGGTACTAGTGGCCAATTCTGTAGAGTTTTGGCTATTGTATCTAACTTGGTGTGAAGTGCTGCGGCCATCCTCAATGCTTCCAACTTCTTGGTAGGAAATTCTTCAAACCTAGCTAGCACCTATATCAAAATTACTTTAAGCCAACATCCTGAAGTGGGATTCATGGAGAAATATGTATACGACAGATAATTATGAAACCTGAGATTCATCCGTTAGTTTTTCTAGGTTGGATTCTACAGTTTTGTGGAACTTGATTAGCTCAGACATATCTGATGTTTGGAAAGAAGAAATCGCTGTTTTCATCTCCTTAATTGTTTGTGCATGTACTTTAACATCCTCCTCGATTTGTTGGTGGTATGCTGACCTGAGACACATATGACATAATTTTCAAATATTTGTCTAACACATATGAAAGTTTTACCTCTACTCAATAATCTGTTGGAGGATCTCAATAATATTACCTCTTTGTCATCTCTGCTAATGCATCAGCCATTCCTTGCTTACCTCCTGCTGGTGCACTAGCACTAGCTTTTCCCTTTCTTCCCTTTGATTTACCATCTAAACTAGATCCTTCAACTTTTCCCTTGAGAAGTCGATAAAGATTTCCCATTTGTGATGATCTCTTCAATTTAGTGGCTGCTTTCCTAGGTCCTAGGCTCCTGGCACCTGCAAACCCTGGTGGTGGAGGAGGTGCACCTCCTTTTCCCATTGGCATGGGTGGAGGTGGTGCTGGCATTCTTCCATTTGAAGTCATTGGTGGAGGTGGGGGTGCAGGTGCCATAACCTTTGAGCCCATGGGAGGAGGGGGTGGAGGAGGAGCAGTAACCTTTGATCCCATGGGAGGTGGGGGTGGAGGTGGAACTGATATAACATTTCCCGATGTCATGGGAGGTGGTGGGGGTGGGGGAGGTGCCACTCCTTTTACTGATGTCATGGGAGGTGGTGGGGGCGGGGGTGGTGTCACTCCTTGCCCTGATGTCATGGGAGGTGGTGGAGGTGGACATGCTATTTCTTTTCTTGTCATGGGAGGAGGTGGTGGTGGTGGTGGTGGTGGGAGTGCAGATATTGGTTTCATAGGATGTTGTGGTGTTGCTACATTGGCTGATGTCATGGGAGGTGGTGGAGGAGGCTGTGGAACACCACTTGGTTTTGCTAACAATGGTGCAGGCCTTGGCCCTTCTGCATTCCCTGATGAATTGGGTACTGGGGGAGGTGGAGGTGGAGGTGGTGGTTGTGGTGCTGCTGGTGCAAAAGTCGATGGTTGGTTCGATGATATGTCTCCATCTGGTGTGAGTAAAGATATTTGCAGAGTAGATGTTGGTTTTTGCGAGTCTATGACATTCAACGACAAAGTGAGTGGTGATTGTTGCCCTGCTCCTTGTTCTGGAAGTGATGGAGGTAAAAGCACATCCAAGGTAACATGTCCTGACACTGGTAGATCATTTTCGGCCCCGGTTTTACACGTTCCTTTATTTTCTGATTCAACATCCACACTAGTCAGTAGAATATCTGGTAAGTCTGTCATTTCACAATCTTGCTCAAATTCCTCATCATCTTTGGATTTCACTTGAGAATCTTTCTTTGCCTCTACATCTGACTTTTGATCATTAACTGAGCTTGTTAATTGAACAACAAAATTTGAATCTTGAGCTGCTACATTAGGGAACATATGGAAAGAGAGGCGCTTTACATCAATAGGATTCAGCTTGCCAACTGCTTGAACCCTGAGTGGCAGAAGACGAGGTGGAGAGTATGATGCCTTTGTATTCTTCTTGCTCCTTAACTCAGGGAGAACTGAAGTTGGGGTCACTGGAGTGCTCGAGAGGGAGGACTTGGCACTTGAGTAAGATTCAGAAAGAACCCTCCCAAACATGTTGAATGATGGACGTTCATATCTTATCTGGTCATCCTCATCCTCGTCCTCGTCCTCATCCTCATCCATCATATCGAACATCCTTTCACTAGCAAGATGAATCATGTCATCGAGCAATAACACTCCTAAATTGGTTGTAATTGAAAAGATCATTAGTATTATCTTACTTACGAGTCAAGAGATGGATAATAGATGGAAAACATATCTATTTGATGTTGCAATAAACTGTATGACGTACCATAGTGTTCCAAATTGTCTTGTTTACTGAATGAATCCTCCTTGCATTTGACCATCCACTCATCATTGCCTGTCCACATTTCCCCAATTGATATCAGAGTATCAAAAAAGAATTGCAGTGCCTGAGAAATATAACAATTGGTTAGCATAGTGAACTGTGTATCTGCTATAGCCAAACATTCAATTTGTAATGCTCAATACAGCTGAGTAAATAGTAACCTGCTGCATCGGTGCTTCATCAATTTTTGACAAAGAAATAGATGGATTGATTGTAGGATACAGTTGTTGCAGATCTTTCAGCGTCAAAATCAGCAGCTGTGGAAAAAAAAAAAGAATTCACCACAGAGGTTACCAAATTCTGCTTTGCTCTTTTTATTTCAGAGTTTTAACTTCTACATCGCGTTTAAGTAACCATTTTGAGTATAACAATTCATTTATACTTCATTATATATATAAGTTAAAACCTTTCACAGATTGATATTATTGTGCTTGTGTTCTGAAGACAAATAACAGAATTATGTACCTCATTTACAGACGCGGAACCAATACAAGGGGACAAATCAAGCAAGTCTCTCAAGGTAAGGATCTTGTTCCGAAGCTCAGTCATTATTATGAAGTTCCCTGCTACTCTACATGAATTACGAACCGTGGAACCTTTGGATTTAAAACTTTTTGATACTGCTATGGGAGGTGTTCTCTTCTTTTCAATAACAGGACTTCTCTTTGTCTCTTTCATCTCTTCTTCCTGCAAATGTTCGTCAACTACTATTAGTATTATGCTATAATATCCAAGTTCACAATTTTCTATCTTACTTCGCTCTTAGATTACATGACAAGATACATAGTCAATATGTCCAGATTATTTCTTCTCTAGTTTTTGTCAAATATCATTATATGCATGGGCTGTTTTTTTCTCTAATCAAAACATGTTTTATATCACCTTATTGTTGTATGCAATCTTCTCCTCTTAAATCTTTTTTTTTCCTTCTCTTCTTAATCTGTTTCATCATATGATGCAATTCATTAATCACTAGGTTTTTCCTTTAAAAAAACAAAAAAACAAGGAACATGGAGTCAAAAAGGAAATATTGGGAGAAATCTTCTTCTAAATTCAACATCGCTGGCTACCTTTGAGGTTTTGCATGGAATATGATTGTGATAAATATAATGTAGGATTTAGCCTTTTTGTATATTTAGGATTTTTCATGCACAAATTAACAGAACATTTATATTTTTCAATATGATTATAACATTTTGAGGTTTTCTTAAGGATTTATCATATGTTATCAATTCAAAACCTTTATGAGGAGAAATCCTTTGATTGTATATATTGTTTTATTGCTTTTATGCAAGTTTGAAAATTGATTAAGCTCTTGTGTTTTGCATGGAATTAATTATTACAAATATTGAGAAATGCAGAATTAAGATAAATTTACATTCTTTTTAAGATGATCATAACATGTTCAAACAACAAATAAACAAAAGATTTAAGAGAAAATGAATAAAAAAAATACCTGAAATATTGTACTATGCTTCCTGCGTGAAAAGAAAGGAGGCACACCAAAGCATGCTCCAATGGCCATTTCTAATGAGAAATACCAAGTTTTATACAAGATTGAAAAAAAACACAAAAATGATTTTACCAGGTCAACTTTGACAATAGAAAAACCAGAAATATTATTTGCTGACGCAAAAAAACGGTGAATGAAAACAATATAATAATAGAAATGATTAAAAGAATGTTGGAGGAGGAAGAAGAACAAGAGCATTCAATATTATAAAAAAAAAAAAATTAAAAAATTGTTTGTTGATTTGATTAAAAAATAATGTAGTAATAGTTGTAGGAAAATTGATAAATTAAAGAAGACTCATATAACGTGCAGAGCAAAATTGGAATAATTAATATGATGAACAAGCTCTGGAGTCAACTGGGAAATTGGTTAATCCAACTTATCACATGGACAAACACTTCTTCTCTCTTTTGTTAACAAAATAGAGAGAGAGTGTTAAGACAAAATAAAAAATAAAAAAAAATAATGGAGGTCAATTATTCAAATTATTTTTCTTGGTTTTTTGAGGCCAAACCGTGTATGACCCCTAAATTTTTGGGTTTTTGTTAATATGTGTTGTTTTTATCTTGGTTTTGATGACTTTGAGCTGTATCTGATGGTTACACTTCTAGATAAAAATTTATCTTAAGCTCCTAAAATTCAGGGATCTTTTAGTGATCTAAAACATGTTTGCCACTCAACTAGTTGTCTACGCCCGATAAATAAGGGTGAACGGTATAAAAGATATTTATACAATCAAATTTATTGTGAAAATATTGTGAGAGTTATCAATGAGATGCCTCACTTTCATTGTAATACTAACCTCAGGGTAGGGAGCGAGGGAAACAAGGGGTTTATCTGAATTCTTTTTAATCGAAAAATTATATTGTATAAATAAGGTTAAAATTATCTTTTATGGATGATAATGTCATATTTGGGATAATTTCTTTTTATGACAAGGATAACTCGTAGTCGCTACCCTTTGGGTGCGCATAAGGTAAAATTCTCGCTCCTATGCAATAGCTCGCAAAGGAGAGAGGTAGCCCACACTCGGCAAGTCCGGTGCGATGCGACCCTGAATGGGACTGAAATTAAGAATAGTAAATCAACTGGACAAGTAAGAACTTTGAAAAGTTCAACTGGTACTTTACCTAAATAAACTAACATTATTCAAACAACTGATTCTTTGATCTTGTTTTGAATAGAAATTAAACTGAAAAAAATATTTGAAAAGAGGGAAGTTTTTTTTGTTGTGTCTTAGTGGTGACTTGTGATGCCTGCCCCAAATCAAAATAAAGAGACAGTTCAAGTAATTAGGTACTAATAAATAAATGTACAGATGGATGCTGGAATCTTTGACAATTCCTGTGATTTCAGCTGTCCCTTTCATACATCCTCCTGTCAAAGAATTGGCTTCCACAAACTTTTTCATTTGTGCCTGTGTGCGCACAGGCTAAAATCTCCGCTCCAAGGCTTCCACAAACTTATTATTGACTATATGAAAAATATATATCTAAATCTGTCTATACTTGTTACTACACATATACATAGGGTTAATCGTTCGATTCAAAGCACTGATTCTGCTGAAACCTTGAACTCATGGTTGGATCCGCCACTGATATATATATATAATATATACAAAAAGAAGAAAGTAAAGAACATATAGGAGTAGATAACAACAATAAAAGTGACTGATTTAACAGAGCTGGTAAAATGTGAGGATTATACAAAACTTATGTGAATCAAGAATAAATATGGGAAGACAGATGTTCATAGTACCAAATCCTATCTTCACTTATCCAGCAAAAAGAAACAAGATTTGGTATTAGAAGTTTTAACTCACAGATAGATTTACAAATAACTTTACACAACATATGAACAAATAGCAGTATACAAATAATAAAAATAAAGCCTCAATCAACTATACTGGCAAAACCTTATGATGGGACATGAATGTCTAAATAAATGAGAAGGAATAACTTGCATCAAACCAGTAAGCAGAGTTGTCCTAGTAAAGAAAGAATCTATAATTTTCCTCGAAAATATTTTATTTCTCCAAGATATATTTGTGGATAATCCAATGTGCACAAAGCAGCGAGTTGTGGATGTTCCATTTTCGCGGCAAAACAATCAAATATTTTAAGGTTGGATCATACTTTTCCTTAATGGAGTTCTCCTTAATGCTTGACCTGCACTGGAAATGTGTGAACTTTGGATGAAGGTGATATCTTTGAAGCTGTTCTATTTCCTGCTGGCCCTTTCTTGGAAGCTGCTGGGGATGAACCCTTAGCTGCACTTCTTTCTGCAATCCTTTTTTGCCTCTCGATCACTAATTCTTCCATTCTCTTGCGCATTTCTTCGTCCTATATAAACAATGAGGATGTATGATTTATAAGAAAGACAAAAATAATGGAGGCAAAAACAACGGAAAAAATGAGGTTACTGGTTATTGTCGTACCCGATCTAATTTGCTCTTCTGGGTTGTCAGCTTGTTAGGAGGAGGAGACATCTTCTTGCTCTTTGCTAAGGCATCAATTCTGCTCCTTGACAGAGATCCTGGGGAGACTTTAGACCTTGCATCTTTCCCGGTCTTTGCAAGACTGTCCTTCTTAGTTGTGCTTTTACCTTTCACAGGAACATTTTCTTCAGTAGGAGGAGGTTTTGCCTCAACTGCAGAAGATTTTTTATCAACTTGAATGAAAGAAGCCTCAATCTGAAAATCCAATTCTGGTTGCCAAGATGCCTCAAGAGGATCCAAACTAGGTTCTCTTGCAAGCACCACACAGAGGTCATCAGGTTGACTGGCCTCAGATGTACTAAGCTTGGTTTTTGATGCAACTGGATCACTATTTTCAGCATTTGCTGCAGCAACCAAGTCTGCATCCATGCCAATGTCTGTTTTCCACTGAGAGCCATAATGATCATCGAAAGATGGTCGAGACTGTACCATGAAAGAATCATCAATAGGAGCAGCTCTTTCACTTTCGACTTGAGAGGAACTTTTCTGAGTTGACATGCTACTGTCATTGTCAAATATTATTCGCCTAGCCTCTTGAGTTTCTGAACTGCCGGAGTGGTTGACAACAAACCAATCTTCCCCATTACTATTTCTAATAGCAGAGGATTCAGAACCAAAATCAGATGGAGTTCCCAATGTATTGCCTCCTGATGGTTCTTTGTGCGAAAATAGAAGATGCACATCTTCAGAAACTCCTTTCTTCAAACTTGGCCTCATATCCAAACCATTGGCAAAATCTACCATGTTAACCTTTGTGCCATTTTCTTCATGATTTTTGCTCATGAGAAGAGAATCATCAGGTGTCAGATGGTCTCTTCTGACCTTCTCACCAGAATTCTTGATCCCATAGCCTTCATCCTGGAAGTCCAAAGGGAGCTGGTCACTTGCTCCATTCATACTTGACTCCTCACGACTCATCAGAATATTCTGGAATGCATCCCAAGCCTTATTTCCTTTTGCTTTCTCAGATAACTTTGGTGACATGCCCTCATTTAGGTCTCTGTTGCTATAACCATTTGATTCATTCTCTATATCAAGATTCTGATGTCCTCTATTCTTGTTCCTATGTCCTTTTGAGTTGCGACGTTTCTCCAGTATTGCAACAGCATCATCTACCTGCTCTTTGATAGAATCTTCATCGAGTATATGAGATTCAGCTGAAGATGAATCATAAGAAGATCCATCATTTTCCTCATTCTTTCTATTGGAAGTGATATAATTGATGTTGCGGATTACAACTGTTTTTGAGGGTTTCTTCTTGTGCTTTTTAGCATGTGAGTTCTCCCTTGAAGAATGCTTTTTCTCATGCTTCCTAACTTCATCTGAATCAGTTCCAGAATCAGAGGCACTCGACTCAGTCTGTTCATCATCATCTGAACTGTCATGTTCTTTGGATTTCTCCTTCTTCTTTGACCGTTTGTGAGAGTCCCTAACAGAACCATTTGTGGAGCCATTTACATTTTGTGGCCACTGCATATGTGCTGGATAATATTGTAAAGGATGCATGCCAGCAAAAGGCATCTGTTGAGCTGGGCCATGAAAGTTGTACATATATGGAGGAATTTGGTTCTGCCATGGCATTTGCATCTGAACTTTTGCTGATGGATCTGATGCAGGAAGATTCTCATCTGCGCATATAGCAGTTGACGTTACAAAATGAAAAAGGTGAGTCTATGCTGTAGACATACATTTATATGCACATACACTGGTACATAATTTTTTCTTGATCATTAGTCATCGGTATGTATTACACTACCTAATATAGTTCATATGATTCTTCTACTATGAAGTCAATCTACGGACACAGATGGGAACTAATCAGTTAAAATTACAATAATTAAGGAAAAAGTTTCACTTTTATATTTTGTCTGAGATAAACATATGGTACCACCTAAACTTAAATCTAGTAGAATAAATTAATGTTAGGAAAGAACAAATAGGATACCTTTGACACCATTTGAATTTGTTGATTCCTTCGAGTCAGAACTATCCAAAGAGCCATTATTGTCATATGCAAGAATAACACCTTGATTTCCCAAGTACGATAGATCCATTGGTGTACATGCCTTCATTGCAGCTACCTCATCCATCCATTGTCCATCTGTGTGCTTTTGTTTGTAAAGTTCCTTGAAATCTACACATGCATCCCTACAAGAAAGATAAGATCACATAAATTGAAGTTACAAAAAAAAATGGAGCTGTAACAGTTGACTCAATCTTGACATCCTCCCATATAGTATTACGTATACAGTGAAAGACGTAGAAGCTTGTTATTATATCATCGTCAAAAGCTACACCTAGGAGTTCTCTAGTTCCATATGTAGTAAAGGCTTCCTTTGAAAATCACTATAAAATGGACAATTTTACATTTTACCTTACAGCATATAGAAGAGTAACACGCATATTAAAACAAGGATAAACATAACAATGTGTGATGATTTCTTTGGTTGTTAGACAGCAGATGTCCTCCAGACTCGGTTTTCTGTTATGCTCCAGAATGGAAACAAAGGTTCACAATGATAATTGGAACCTGCCATAAATGTTTCTTCCAACTAAAGTAGTCAAAAGACAAACATTGGTGATCCAATTTACACCAGTTGTTTTTCCTTCTCTATATACCTAAGCTACAAAATGTAGGTTATGATGAAGACACTATACTGTATCATACCTAAGACGTAAGGCACCAAAAGAATTAGCAAACTGTATGAGATCATCCAATTGGTCTATCTCAAAGCCTGCAACTGTTGCACGCGCATAAGCCATGGCCTGTTCTTTCCGAAGTAATGCCTTTCGGGTATCCAGGTGGCGCTGGAGGTGAATCCTGAAATGATAAAAAACAAATAAGTCAGTAAGACTCTCTGGTGGAGATGCATTGACAGTTCACTGTTGCTTCCATGGGAAGATAACTTACTTAGAGTTTTCTTTAGGTGCAGCATTATTAGCTTCTTCAACTTCAGATTTTGCCTAGAAAAAACAATCAAAGTGAAATTTTATAATGAGCTACTAGACTAAATGGAAATCACTAGCCAAAAATATAACTGTGATCAAGTTAAATTACCTTGAACGAATCGTTTGATTTCCTGGTGCTCTCACTATTAGCTGGTGAGCTACCTGCAAGTCAAGCAACAAATGTACATTAGCCCCAAATCTGAGTATAGTATAAACTCTACCGAGAAAGGTACAAAACTACAAATGTTATTTATCATAAAAAGAAGAAATCTAGAATTGACAATCATGGACAATGCATATTTAATTTGATGTCTTGAACATACCTTCCTCTGAATTGCCATTGGAGCATTCATTGGATTGAATGGAACTCTCGATCTGTGAGATCTCTCGTTCCAATCGCATAAACCTCTCAAGAATTTCAGGTGTACTAACAAAGCGTACAAATCTGCCACAAACACAAAGAAAGCACAAGTAAATAAAATTGAGTCTTCCATCGCATCAGCTTCACATTTATGCTAGATCCAACAAGAATTCATTCTTTAGCATTCCGTTACTAACAGTTTGCAACTATAGTATAGCTTCCAAAATGCAAAAGAACACTAATTATGCTAAAACAACACTACCCTGTTTCCAGTAAGTCCAATGAGCAATTACATCTAGTTAGAAGTTATTAGCAAAAAGTCTATAAAGATTTAGTCTACTTTTTTAACCCATAATCACAATCTAGTGATGCTTTATGACCAATTATCCAAAGGTATACCAACAAGATCATCTGCAAGAAACTTTCAGCAATTCAAGAAGCTCCACATGATTCACATAACATGTGGGTACTAATGAACAATGACAAAATTACTAAAAGCTTGAAACTTTTCAAAGATGAAGTAAAAATTATACCTTAGGAATGTGGCTTTGGTGAACCAGTAGGCATGAGTTGAAGGTGGCCTCATAGTTATTGAATACCCACCTTTTGGAATCTGATCTTTAGCAAATTTCAAGTGAGAAATGAATGGTTCCACCAACCCAGATGCCAATTTCTCATTTTTACCCCCAGAAAACACCACAAGATCACATCTTTTTCCATACCCACAAACCAAAAACACAAAAAAATCAAATCTTTATCAGTTTCCATAACAGTACAAAGCTAAAAAACAGTTAACACAAACTCACTAGTCCTGGGGGGTGGGGGTGGGGGGGGGGGGTAAAACCAACCTTGTTCTAGTTGGGGTGAGCTGAAACAGTGCATAATCAAGAAGGGTCTTGGAATCCATGTTCAACTAAAGCAAGCTTAGTGGAGAAAGGGGGAAAAATGGGTGAAAAAATGAAACTCAAATAGCAAAAGAAATGGTTGTAAAGAACAAAGACATGTTCAAGAACGTGACATTTGAGAAATCTTTTTGTTGAACTGTAAATGGAAGAAAAATTGCCAGCAAGAAATGATGAAGCAATGGCAAGAATTGCACATGGAGAGATTTATTTTTTTTGAGCTTGTGAACTATAGGTTATAAGCATTTTATTTTTTTTTGACAATATGGGAGTGGGCCCCATATTTTCCCCTTCAATTATTTCATTTTTATTCCAAGTACCCATTATCTCTTTGTCTTCACTCTTTCTTTTATGAAATTTTATTTTTTAAGAAAAATCTATAAAACCTCTTGAAAAAAGATGTAAATTTTAAGATTTTTTTTTTAGGTGAACCGACAGTTTTTCATTTTGTCTTTTTAAAATTTAATATTTATGATGAGTATATATACTTTATGTCAAAGATAGTATTATGAGCAACATTTTGTATTTAAAGTTGGTAATAAAACAGTGTATTAATACTTTCTAATTGTCCATCAATTTATGTGACAATATTTGACCGAATATAAAGTATAATAATTGTGAGTATAAGTAATTTTATTCACGATAAGATGATAAATTATTTATAAATATGAAAAATATATAATAGATTAAAAGTGAAAGAGTGTAATATAAAATGTTATATAAATATTAAAAAGTGTTATTTTTTTCAGGAGTGAATAATCTTGTTTTCTTTGTTAATTATTTCATTAACTTTTCTCATGTTAATTATGATCATATATATATTTTTCATGCATGAAAATAAGTTGTCTGTGGTTGCTTTAAAGGATCTTGAAAAGAATGGTTTTCCTTGTAATGGGTCCAGAATTTAGATCTTTGACTTTATAATCATCAAATTATCATATTTTCTAATCTTACTTTTTAGAAATAATTAATAGTAGGTAGTATATACATGTAGATCATGAGTTGGAAAAGATATAATTAATTTTGGATTAGTTGGGAGGTCTACGTCTTATTTAACCACACTTAATTGATGAGAAAATGGACTGATGGTGTCGGAGTGCGATTATTTTATTTTAATTACATGCTAATTAGTGGGTGGATTATACTCGATCACTCATTAATTCACTTTTGTTATTTATATTCTTGTGAAGGGCAAATATTTAACTTTAAAGTTTAACTTCTCCCAATGGACGCTCATATAAATTTTTTTTCTTTTACCACCTTGGTAGTAGTGAAATGATAAATACTAACTTATATGTTTCGAGTTTAAGCACTGAGTATGTAAATTTGTTTGATAAAAAAAAATTTATCCCGATAATAAAAAAATTCGATATGAATTTAGATTAGTCAAATTTAAAAATTGATTCGGACACCGTGTGTAAAATAAGAAAAGAATCATATAATAATCCTTTGTTAGTTATTAGTAGCATAAAGTTCACAAGTATCTTCCCCGTATCAAAATTAATGTCATTTTTTTCCTTTTTCAAGTCAATTTAGTTAATCTTTAAAATTGAATTGAGTTAAATTAAACTCAATATTTAAAAATTGTATAAGAAAATAACTATAAGTTGTTGTTCTTCACATATCAATAAGATTAAAAAACATATTTAAAAATATTTATCAATTTTTACAATTTTGAAAAGCAAAATTCGATAAATAATTGAGGACAAATGGACTAAATATTAGGGTTCATTATTAGAAAATTAACAAAAATAGCAAGCAAATATATTATATATATGTTGATTAGGTGGGGTTGTAAATATTTTTTCAGTGCACCAAATATGTAAATTTCCCTTAATTATATGTTGTAATCCCTTCAATTCCTTATATCAAGAAAGAAAATTAATAGATGAATCAAGTTAAACTAATGACAAAGTGATCTATGTCTCTCTTAATAAAATGAAACTACTGAGTTGAATAATACACGAGTCAACTTGCCATGTGCAATAACAATAACATATTGATCATTGTGATTTGTGATTTTATCACACATGAGGACTGAGAAAAATAAATTGTACGACATATTTTATTTATTTCACACAAATTTCTAGTTATGGATTTTCCTCTTCTTCTGAGGTTTTATTTAACTAGGCCCATGGAATAGGGAATGGGCAGAGTTGTGACTATTAAGAATGAGCAATAGCCTATGACTAATGAAAGTGTCGATTATCTATGAATGACCAGGATCGAAATGTCAATCGACGAGATGAGCCTACAAAAGATTTAATTTCAAGTTCAGACTATGATTACTGACATTCTTACTTACGCAATGAAATTTTTGGTTAATAGTTGTAAGTTGTGACTTGTGATTATAAAAAGAGGGTGGGCACAGTGGTTTGCTTCTGATCAAAGGTAGGAATAAGCAAAACTATAGTTGATGACAACTCCTGCATGATTCCTCAAACAAACTTTTTTTTTCTTTTTTCTCTGAATGTTTGAGTGACAAAGTGTACTATCCAAGATTGCAGATGGGGATCATTTCATATTAATGTAGAAATAAATATTATATACTATAGTCTAACATCGTGATCTACAAGAGTTGACATTAATCTTAGTAGTATAAAAATATCTACGTCGATCGTCAACTCTTTTGTCTAAATAAAAAATAGTCATGCAAGAGAAACACTTAACTCCCTCTGTCCAACAATAATTGTTCACTATTGAATTGACTTGACACACCCCTTAAAAAATGATAAATAATAGGGTCAAAATTACTATATTTTATCCTTAAACTTTATTAAATTTAATGTTTTGAGAAATGTGTTAGATGATAAATAGTAGTAAATTATCTCTTGATTTTCTAACTGAACAAGTATTGTTGAACAACTATTTTTAGTATAGTAAACAATTATTGTTGGACGGAGGGAGTATCTAGTTTCTTACTTTACTTAATTAGGGTGTGGTTCAAATGAGCGTCCTATTTATTTTCGAATATTTGGATAGCTAATAAAGTTTTAGCTAATGTGTTATACAATTATTGAGTGAATAAGTTGATTACTTTTTAATATGAAAATAAATTTTGGACAAAATATCGCTATTTAAAATACGAAATAACACGTCAAATTTTTTCACCAAAAATTGAACATTTATCAACTTGTGATGTTCGAACATTTTCATAAAAATCTAAAACTTCAGTATTTTTTTACATTTAAACTGTGAAAGTATGAACTTCACGAATCAATTCTGAAATTCCACTAATTATCAAAAGATATTAATGATTATTATACAAAAAGTCGAAATTAAAAATATAACTTCTTTTTTTCAATCATCATAATTAGATAGGACCAAAAAAAGTTTAGACAAGCAAAAGACAATGAGGGTAAAGAGGTTTATTATTTGATTAATTACTAAAAGTAGGATTCTCATCAAAAAACCCAACTATAATATTAATATAGTAAAAGGCAAAATCCATCATTTTCACATTATTTATTACAATACACAAGGCTATAAAAATGAAAGACCTAATCATTTAGCCGTAATTTCAAGACAGCCATGATACAGCTAATATATATATGGAGTATATGCTTTAGCAACTTGCAAGGGTAGTGCCATTTAATTAAATCATTACCAATTAAAGAAAAATAAAAACTAATAAATACAAAAAATAATTTCATTTGGTAGCTAGCTTTTGGCACAAATAGCATAATAGGGTAACCAACATGTACTATATCTTATGATTAGTATTGTGGGGTTCCATTGTTAGGAAAAAATAATTAGCGACCAACAAATTTCTCTCACTAAACACAGTAAAAATTCATGCTAGTTCAATCTAGTTATGCGTTATTTACAAAAAAAGTAAAAATAAAAATTAGCTAGCAACTATTTAGCTACTAAGTAACTGGGAATAATTGATAAATTTCATAATTTCTATTTTCTAGTAGTGTTTGATCTGCTACTTAGCTTGTTGATTGATTATTATAGACACAAACTCTCTCTCTCTATTTAATATAATATACTTTAATTTACGCGATACATTTTTTTATTTTTAATTTATATAAATTAAAAATATATATGTATTTTTTTAATATAATGTATAGTCATAAATGTTTATTTTAATTATAAATTTCCCATTTTGTGAGTGGAGGGGGGTGGGGCAAAGGTTGGTGTAAGTCGAGTTTACAGTTTTGTGTGGTATACTTGTATTGATAATTGAGCTAGCTGGGTTTTTTTTTGTCATTATTATTGAGAATATATATTTATTTATTTTTCATTTTGCTACATTTTAAAAAAGTTGTTAATTTATATGCCCAAACAATATAAAATAAATTTTACACAATAACCTCCATCTAAGTAATAAATAGTTACCGGCAATCATTTCGTAATAAATGAAAATAAAAACTGATAAGGTAATTGTATAACATGTACGATATGTAGTAGAACATTTATTAAAATAATTATAAATATTTAATTGTAAATTTAATTATTATTATATTTTAATTTGAGATAGCTATATAAATTTATAAGATTCAAATTTTGAATCTGCCTCGACACAATAATGACATAATATGTCCATATGGAATACGACGTACATACCGAAGCCACCGGCTATTCTGTCAAAAAAATAATCTAAATAAGATTAAAAGTAGAAATATTTTTAAAAATTAAGTAATTCCTCCGTTTCAATTTGTTTGGCCTACTTTTTTTTATCTATTTAAAAATAATGTTTATTTCCCATTTGAACAAAGCGTACTCTCTAATTTCAATTTTTCAGATGACATGTTTAAGACCACAATATTAAACGACTTTTGATACATTTAACATATCTTTAAATTAAGATCACATATTCAATTTGTATCAAGTCATCGTATGACAAACAAATTGAAATGAGAGAAACATTTTTGAATAATGTTTTGATCTATGGGACTATAAGGTAAAGATATCTTTAATTTTACAAGCCCAAATCCTAGTGCAAGTCCAAGCCCAAGTATGTCTATGACATAGGTAAATAAACTTTCAATTACATAAAATATTTTAATAATTTTTTGAAAAATTGAGTGCCTTTACTATAAGCTGGCTTTCCTGGTCTTCCACTGTTGATAATTAAGAATGAAGACTAAATAACAAAAGAAATACTATACTATTTTGTTAAATATTTGGTGCATATTTAATACTTTTAGTATATGGTTTTTCAGTCATATGCATCATTTTTAGGCTATGTAGAAAGGTCTAAATTTTGAATGGCGCACATAATATAATAAATCTGCCTCATGCATATTTGCCTTCTTTTGACCAAGTCAATTTGGGCTTCCTCAGACAGCCCAAATAAGGACATTTTTTGGGAAAATAATGCGAAATGACAAATAGTTAGAATATATTATGTAATATAGTTGTAGTTTCGATTATTTTTAACTCGTGGTTATCAGTTTTGTAAAAAAAATTTATTCAGTTTTCTAATTGTATAAATCCAAAATTTGTATAATTCGGTCTCTAATTGTATAAATCCAAAATTTGTAGAATTCGGTTCCTGACCGTATAAATAATTTGTAAATGCTTACCCTAACTATTTGTATATCCTTTATGAAAAATTCATAACAAATTACCATGTTTGTATATGGCAAGTAAAATATACAAACGAATTTTGAAAAATTCCTAAATGTATAAATACAAAATTTGTATATACTTACCTTGTTTGTATATTCGCAAGCGAAATATACAACGGGCAAGCAAAATATACAAACCACAACCTCCATAGCAAAAAGGACTATAGCTATGAAGCGCAATTACTAAAACTATAGCTATAGAGCCTTACTATGTCATAGAACACACATTTCTTAAATTTTTTTAATTGTGGATTTAGATATATACAGAAGCTTTAAGATTTTTGAAAATGAATTCTCCGTATATGAAAACTACATTAGAAGTAAACAACTCATGATAATTAATAATTTAAAATACTTTTAAAACATATAAGAAAATTATAGTAAAAGAATAACTCGTTTAAATTTAGAAATTTGAACGGAACCACATAATATGAATTCATGAAGGGAGTAGAACGTGACTGCCAATTAGAGAAGCATTGAAGGGTCACACATTAGTTGTTTGTCCAACAAGCTAAGTTTTTTTTTATTATTTTTTTTTATTTTAAAGCTAAGTTAATTTTGTTGTGAATTATATTATGAATATTATGAATAGAACAGTCAATTTGCCACTATTTTTCATTACTGAATTTAGATCAAAACATAGTACTATTTTCTATTAACATCCATTCGTGTAAGTTCAATTTTGTCTACTTGTACAAGGAGCATGAAAACAACTTCTTGTTCTATATTCACATTCAAAATGGATTAATGGCCATGTTACTTAAAAAAACATTCAATTCCTTCCGGTACATCTGTTTGCAATAAATTTTAAAGTGACAGAAAATAAATTGCAATCACAAAAAAACTTATGAAGAAATAAGAATATTTTATTAATAGTAGTGCAGGTACAATTTCGTTCCTCGGATTTCTCCGTGAGTTGAGGGCCGTAGTGGCGTATTTCTCGAACTAGGATGATTAAGACTTGATCTATATATCTTCTTGAATATTTTGATTATCTAAAGAGTTTAGGAGATATTTGAGATCACTTTATTGATGTTTTCATGGTATCTTTGTGAATATCCAAAAAATTATGAGATATTTTTGGATGCCTTTTCAAGAGAATATAATACCCTTTATATATGGATCAATAAGCTGGAGTGCCTCCGAGAAGCCTAATTGAAATTGAACTCGTCTTATATAGTTCAACTGAAATTAAACACATCTTGTAAAGTTCCATAAAATTTTGATGTCCACAACATTGCCTAGACATTTACCTAAGACATGATCAAACTATTTGAGACGAGTATTATCCTTTAATGACCTTATATAGAGTAAGGTTTTGAAAATTCTTTATAATTAATTATGAAGAAGATTAATTAACGATATTCGAGGTCTAATTGATGAGTTAATTAAATATAACGGGTTATAAGATATGTAGAAGGTATTATATATGGAGTGTTAATTATAAGAAAGATTATTGTAGTAAAATATTGGCTGCTCATATATATAATATATTGAACAGTCTTAGTTATCGGACTTCAACTTAAATTTGGAGATGTTAGAAAATTTGGTAATTTCCCACTTTTGACTAATCTCCTCTCTAAATGGATTCATGAATCCAAAAACAGATAGTATCATGGAAATTAAAGAATGTTGGAATTGGAATAAAAATATTTAAGATGAAATTCACTCATTTTTTCCCAGATCTATCATGTCAAATTACTATTTTTGGCATGTGTTTATATTTTTTGATTATTATTGACCTAATATGATCTTTTAGAAAATTTAAATTAGAGATGTATTTTACTAAATTAATCTTATTAATGATCTTTGGAACTCTAAGTATGATACTACTACTAAGGATAGTATATATGAGAAAGAAGGATAGTAATAATTAAGTTTTCGCTGAAATGGACAAATAAAATGAAAAATCTATTTTTACCATAGAGACCAAGTAAAATAAATGCAATGAAGTGGAACACAAAATTATATGTGGAGTCAATCTAGCTTTTCGGATGATGAGATATTAAAAAAGAAATCTTACCTCTACTACCAAAAAAAAATGAGGGCCAAAATCGATGGACGAACTGGACTATGTCGGAAAATAATGGATTTTTTTAGATTAAAAAAATCAATGGATTACGTCGGTTAAAACTGAGGAATGTTCGTTGGTTTCCTTGAATAATAAACCAATAAACATTATTTTAAAAAATCAACGGACTGTATTTTGTTCATCGTTTTTTCATAAATATATATAATAAAATGTCGCTACTTGGAATCGAACAGAAGTGTTTGCTGTGATATTGAACAATTCTACTACTAATCATACATGCTCTTTAACAAGGTTTTGCACTTAAAAAACTGACGGACTCCTTCGATTTTTGGAGAAGAAAGATAAAAAAAAATTGAGAGGCTCTGTAGTATTTTTTAAAAATGAATTTTTAATTTTTTAAAATAGCTTTCACATATTTTTGACCGAAAATAATCAATGGACGTTCGTCAATTTATATTATTTTTTTCAAAAAGAAAATCAGTAAAAACCTACGCAAACTTTATTTTTTCCATCATCTTTTTTACTTTTTTTTTAGTAGTGCTCTATTATTTGGATCATAACCCTATTTATAATTACACATTCGAATATCTACCCATAATAAATTAATAATCCATACTTCATGAATTGTCTTAGATCCGATCAACTTTAAACGTCAATTAACAGATCATTATAATTTGAGATAAATTATTTTTATGATATATGGTAATCAACATACATCTTTTATTATTAATACATATATATGTGTAACTCTATATACTCTTACAAAGAAAACTCAAGAAAATTCAATAACTCTTTTTATGAAGAAAATTAAAAAATTCATATTATTATCCAAACTCAAAAAAGGTGGTATATATTATATGTATAAAGGGTATTTAAAAATTAAAACACTCGTTAAAAGCGTGTTTGAAGGATTAAACTCTCCATAAACCCTTGAGAGTAAAAATATTCAAACTCTTTTACTCTTTTTCTTCCTTGTTGTCAAGTGTCAAAGCAAATACTCGTATTTTCTTGAGTTCCAATTTCAATAGTAGAAAAGTAGCCAAGACCCTAGGAAATTAATGATCAAACATAAGAATTTAAATAACATATTTTAAAATATCAATTAGTATAAATAGCCTATATGAGAATAGGTCATATATCATATACTCATTCAATACACAAAAATTAAAAACGTCATTTTAGTAACTTCTTGATATGGCCATGCAACGTTCAATATCATCTTCTTCTTCCAAAAATGTGTGTGACCAAATTCTCCGGCTCGGGAAACAACTCGAGCCGGGGCTGAATAAACATCGCACACCGTGCGATATTTTTATAAACCATAGGGGAATCGACACGAAGCGAAATGTCGCGGGGTTGTTATACGAACATATTAAAAATAATCTCGGGCTTCGTCCGTTCTTGGATAGCAAGAACATGAAGCCCGGGGATAAATTGTTCGATAAAATCGACCCTGCCATTCGCCATTGTAAAATTGGGGTGGCTATTTTTTCACCTCAATATTGTGATTCATATTTTTGTTTACATGAGTTGTCTCTAATGATGGAATCGAAAAAGAGGATTATACCTGTTTTTTGTGATGTTAAGCCTTCTGAGCTTGCTGTTAAGGATTTGAATCTTAATTTTCCTAATAAGGATTTGGAGAAATTTAACTTGGCTCTTGAGGAGGCAAAATACACCGTTGGACTCACATTTGATACCTTAAAAGGGTGAGTACATACAATTTTTCGTCTCAATTTACGTGTCATCCTTTTAATTTGTTACAAGAAGAACACTATACGTACTTCCTTATTTAAAACAAATTAACGTTAAATTTTTCATTTTGTTGTTAATGAAATAATTTAAAGCTAACCAAATGTTTTTATGACTTGTTATATAGATCTCAAATTTCAAAGAGTTTTTTGTTCTTCCTTAAATTGTGTGTCCAATCCAACACTATCATATAATTTCAGACAGAACAAGTATTATATTTGCTTAGTGTCACAGTTTCCTTTTGCACAATTTAAATAATGGTGACACACCTAAACTATCAAATTACATGTTATCTTTCACAACTGGTGCTTAAACAAATTTTAAAAAAAAACTAAATTACCAATTTTATTTTATTTTTTTCGTAAAATAATAATCTTCCGTTGAGATTTGAACTTTGATCTTTCATGATTTTCTTTCTGCTTTATTGACCAAATAGGCTACACTCTCAATTGCAACTGACTTGACACCATTTAAAAAAAAAATTGAAATACGTGTGACATAGCTTATTATGACTTTGTTATTATAGAAAATTAGGATATATGGATAACCAAATTATACGGAACATTAAAACTTTATTATACTTCAATGTTATAATTATTATAATCTAACATGGTTATATAATGTTGTTTTTTGAAGGGATTGGTCAGAATTTTTGGTAAAAGCTTCAGATGCAATAATGAAGAACTTGTACGAGGTAGAAAGAGAGAAGTTCATCAACAGAAAAAAATATATTCGTCGACAACACCTTTTGCACAACTATTGATAAAGTAAAAAATGATATATAATACAATAAATTCGATTGTTCAGGTGGTAAGCACCTTCGAGCCATTTAAGGAGCAAAAAAAGTGGAAGCTCCGAGGGATGAAATAAAATAAAATATAATAAATTCACATTCATTTGTTTATTAATTAGTTCAAATTCTTTTCTTAACAGAAGTCCTTTAATTAGGAAGACTCAAAGGACTTGTTCCTAGCTAACACATTCAATATTCATTCTTCTTTCTTCTTCTTCAATAATTTGTCATGTAATATGAAAGTTTTTATTAGACTTTTTTTGTAGTCTATGTAATCAGTCAAATCAATGTAATATAAAGCATAGATGATTCTTGAATATTTCATGTACTTTCCTCTTTACTAAATTTTGGTTTTACTATAAGTTAGGTATGCTATGTTTTTGTACTTTGAGGTTTGACTTATTTGATATTGTTGTGGTAATATTATTTTTTTCTTTGAATTGGACAAAATAGAACAAGTCATTTATTGGACACGTATGATAAGACTTTTCAAACTTTCTTTGTGCTCATTTTTAATCATCATAAATATTTAACGAATTTTGTATAAACTAAGAAATTTTACTCAATATTGATAAGAGAGAAACTCACTTTTGTACGAGAAGAATTGTAACTTATTATAGTTTTTATATAATGAGTATTAAGTATGGTATGTGGAGTACAATTAGATGCTTTTATTTTTTATTTATAATTTTATGTCATACTTTAACAATCGATTGAATTCTGTGAGGAGTAATGTCACAATGAGCATATACTCTTAAAAAATCTGCACAAATAGTAACTCACATTGTTAAATACTCTTAAAATGTATCAAAAATATAAAGCTTAGACCTATTGTCACAATTGAAAATATGGTTTAGATTATTTTAAATTTACGTGCACACTTTTTTAATATAAATTTTACCTAATGAATGACTATTGCATTGAAAGGCATACTATAAAATATTCTTTTCATAGATATTTTTTGAAAATGTTCGAAAAGATTATAGTTATAAAAAGAATACAATTTAACTCTTCCAATGAAAATATTATATTTGTAAAGAATTCTTTAGACGAATTAACCAGACAAAACTACTATTTTACTAACCAAAATATATAAACTACCCACAATTATACATATATTACATGTACTATATAATATCAATAATCTTTTATTTAATTTGATTAAATAAACTACTATTTAAGTTAATTTTCCTTTTTAATTAAAAAAAGACCGAAAGTCGACAAGACATAATCATTATTAATCTTACGAAGAAACATTAGCCGGCATTAATTCTTTATTTGGACCATAATCACCATTTCACCGCCGGACTTAAATAGTCTTAATTTTATTTTGTCCTTTTTTGGATGAGAAAAATCATAATATTCTCTTTTAATTTTTTAAAATTTAAAATTTGTGTCATTTCGTCTTATGTTGTTCTTCAATTCTTGGTACTTTACTTTCCTCTTTTGGAAAAAAAAAAAAGAGAAGAAGAAGAGGTCAATCAGCCTGGTGTGCTGAGGCCAAAAAATTTGTGACTTGGTCTATTTGAAGTTTCTATATATCCCTCTCTAGCCTTAGAAACTGACATATTGTTGTCATGTGATCACGAGATTACGGATTCGAGTCTTGAAAATAATTTTTGACATAAATACAAGATAAAGTTATGTATAATAGGCTTTTATGATTGGACTCTTCGTTGAATCTTATGCATAGCAGAAGCTTTAATGCACCGAACTGAATTTTTATATATATTGGGACAAATTATATATAGTTTTTGAGACCAAACATATTTTTTTTCTTTTCAAAATATACGAGTATTCCATTCGGTTCATTTTATTTAATCTTGTTTAATCAATTTTTCTACGGATATAGTACAAATTTTGAGACCAAACATTTTCTTTTTTGTTTCAAAATATACAGATATTCTCCATTTGTGTCATTTTAAGTTACGTTGTTTGATTAAACATAAGATTTATAAGGAAAGAAATGAAATGTTTGAAAACTTGTGATTTTAAATTATAAGCATGTATTAACTTTTGTTTGAGTATAAGGCTTTTGAAAATAGTGTTATAAACTGTTATAACATTTATAAAGCTATAAAATCTTGCATTAAGAGTAAAATGAAAAATGTTAAAATTAAATAATATTTTAGTTTTGGTAGCAATGATTACTCTTAATATACCAACTAAAATGGAAACAAGTCATAACAGAAGGGGACCATTCTTGATTTGTGTTTGTCATTCTTATGTAAAAGTCATGCTAATTGGTTATGAATATGACTAAGATAGAGAATTAATCCACATGAGAATATGTCAAATTCAATTTAAAACTTTGAAAGTATGTTTTTGTATATAAAAGAGAAAAATAATCTATTATGGCTTGTATTATATATAAAAAAAAAAAACTTATCTTTTTTCTTCTTCTTTTGTTTAGTTTGATATAGCTCTATAAACATCTTCCCCTTCTTACTTTTTATTTCTTTTTGTATTTGATTACTAATTTGGAGTGAACTCTTATTCTGTGAGTGTAATTATCCTTTTAGTAATTTTTAATCGAATAAGATTTGTTTACACGGTAAAAATGACTATTTAAATCGAAGACATGAGTTCCTCGTTGGAATAACTTTATTTTTTATTTAAATCCACAAAAAATTGACCGATAGGAAATCGATCTTTTTTCACCAGAAATCGTCATCTTTAAATCTGTGCACATACAAATTGAAAACACATATATAAGATGAGGTGGGAACCTAAATAAGCCACAAAAACATAAAAGTGACCAAAATAAGCCACAATTTTAGGAAGTAACTAAAATAGGCTTAGTGGAAGAAAAATTTCCACTTTATCTAATATTCTAAACGTTTTCCGTTAGTCCCATAACGTATATATTTTAATATATAACGGAACTATTTCCTACACTTTATAAAATTGAACTATTTCTTACACTTTATAAAGTGTAAGTTTTTCTTACACTTTGTAAAGTGGAACTTTTTCTTACACTTTATAAAGTGGAAGAAAAAATTCCACTTTACAAAGAGGAATATTTTTCCCATCTCTTTATCTTTTTTTTTGCAGTGTTTGTGTCATACAATCAATTATATTGATTTGACATATCATAAAAACGGAAAAAATTATTCCACTATGTATTTTTATTTTTTTATTCTGAAAAATCCTCCAATCTCTATTTAAGGAGGATGTTCAAACATAGTTGATAGCACCTACAACATAAAGTCTTCTATATTTGTTCATTTCAATCTCAAAAAAAAAAATGTCTTCTAAACCAAAAGTTAGAGTTTCAATTTATTGGGATGGCAAAATTATACATGACGGAAATACCGTTTATTATAATTGTCCTCCCAAACACAATGCTAAATATTCAATTAATGTCCGCTATCATAAATTTGTTTCATCAATTTATAAAAGAATGGGTATAAATAGCACTGATTATAATTTGATTATAGTCGGAAAATACCCTACTTCATTTTTATCACAAGGACAAGTAAATTTTGGAGAGTGGATTATCTATAATGACGAATCGTTGACAGACTTTTTGAGGGTTCCAAATGACTTCATAGATCAAATCAAGTTAACAATACTTGAAATCTATGTTACGAAGGAGCCTAAGACTAGTCAACAACATTCTCCTTTATCGGTCGATGTCCATCCCCGATTAGAAAATCGTAATAGCGTTGATGGATTTCCGATAACTCAATCTACTGATTTTTCTAACATGACTCATTATCAAAATATTCTTACCGGTCGATATGATGTTGATTTGAACGAAACTATCAATGAAAGTGACTGGTAATGCTCAATAATTATATTTCGATTATTATTTGTTGATTTTGTCAATTATTTATTAATTTATATGATTTATTATTCTTATTATTATTATTATTATTATTATATATTTTGTAGCGGTTTACCTCAGCAAGATAGGAATATTGCTTCAAGTTATGGACTAGATAATTATTTTGGTCAGTCCTCACACTTTCAAATGACGGAAAATGTCGGGACATCCTCAAATTTTCATGTCTCGCCTACTTTTGATGCAGATGATTGTCGGTATGTCCAACACTTGATTTTTTATTTAAGTAAGTTAATTGCATGAGACAAATATTTATACTTTTTTACATATATAGGGAAAATATCACACAAGATGAGCCCATTGATCCTGTAAATATCGATGATCGTGACCTTCCAAATTACGGCTCACCTTCAGCTAGTGATAGTGATGATTTGCCTAATGCCGAGGAATTAGGAGATAATGTTCCATTTGAGGTATCATCTAGTGATGATGATTTTTTAATGCCCAATCGGTCGCCAAGACCAATGTCCATGAGTCCTTTTTGTAATCATGAAATTCCTTATCTGGATCATCTCCAAGATGGTCCAGATATCTTTGGCGATACACATGATGAATATACATCACAACGTACTGGGGTGAACCGGAAGATTTCATGAATGGTGCTATTTATATTGAAAAGGGCATGTTGTTCAATTCAAAGAAGCAGTTGCAAAGAGCAGTTAAGCTTCTACATTTAAAGATAGCGAGGGAGTACTTTGTTATTAAATCGACAAAGAAATCATGGCGACTTGTTTGCAGGCGTGTAGAACAAGGATGTCGATTTAGGCTAACTTCTTTTAATGATAAACATACTAACATGTGGAAAGTTGGAAGATACATTAAAGAACATACATGTGATATGGGTACGTGCCGCGATGGACATTTCAACTTGGATGTTGAGATGATTGCTAACGTCCTTCGTGTTGATATAGAAAAAACACCAAGGTACTATTTTATCCTTAGATGATTTTTCTTTAATAAGAAAATATTCATTTTTTATTTGATAATTAATATTATTTTTACTTTTCAGGTTTCCCATCAAAGACTGTCAAACAACGGTTCTTAAAGCATATGGCATTTCGATAAGCAGAAGAAAAGCATATCTTGGTCGCAAGCGTGCTTTTGAAAAAGTCTATGGTACTTGGGAGGGTTCTTTTTCCGAGTTGCCGAGGTTCATGGAAGCTTTGAAACACTTCAATCCCGGAACAATAGTTGAATGGAAAACAGAGCGGCGTGTCGATGTCATTGAAGATGTATTCAACTATGTGTTATGGACTTTTAAACCATACATTGATGGGTTTGTGTTTTGTCGTCCTGTTATATCGATCGACGGAACACATGTCTATGGAAAATATGATATTAAGTTGTTGATTGCGATTGCAACAGATGGTAACGGCTCAATATTACCTTTGGCATTTGCAATAGTTGCGAACGAGAGCATGGAGACATGGAGTTTATTTTTGGATCATTTGCACTTGCACGTTGTCAAGGGTCGTAGAGGTGTGATATTGATTTCAGATAGGCATCACGGAATACTCTCATCCGTGTATAATTCTCCCAATTGGGAGGCCCCATTTGGGTTCCATCGTTTTTGTTTAAGACATTTGAAGGCCAATTTTCAAAAAAAATTCAAAAATGTCATTTTAAACAACCTTTTATGGGCAGCTGCAAATCACTGTCAGGAGAAAAAGTTTTTGGAAAAAATGGAGATGATCAAGGAGATTAACCCGGAAGCGTATGTGTGGTTAATGAAGAACGATCTTGACAAATGGACATTGCACAGGGATGGAGGTAGGAGATGGGGCATGTTGACAACAAACAGTTCCGAGTCATTCAATGGTCTTCTTAAGTCAGCCAGGGGCCTGCCAGTTACTGCAATGGTAAGACTCACTTACAATCAGATTGTGAACCGATTTGTTACAAGATCAAAATTTGTCAATCAGCTAGTACAACAAAAGCAACAATGGATGCCTAAACCATTCAAGATTTTTGAGGATAATCGAAAAAAGTCACAACGTCACACACTTATCAACTATCACCAACAAAGGGAAAACATATTTGAGGTACAGACACATATGCATAATGGTTGTGGTGGCAATAAGCACATTATAAATGCATCACAAGGAAAATGTCAATGTGGTAAATGGCAATCATACCACATTCTGTGTTCTCATGCAATAAAGGGATTTGACCAAATTGGGTATCAAGCATGGGAGCATATGGCACCAGAATTTAGCGTGCGTAGCTACAAAAAAGCCTACTCTGGACAATTCAATCCACTCGACGGTGAAAAATATTGGTCTGATAGTCCTTTTCTTATGATAGCAAATAAAAAATATTTACGAAAAGTGGGCGTAAATAAAATCACCCGTATACATAATGAAATGGATGTTCCCGCAAGTACACTTACTCGCAAATGTTCAACGTGCAAACAAATAGGCCATGATAGGCGTAACTGTCCTTCACAAGCTCGAAACGCCTCATATGGTGGTAGTAGCTAAAGAAAGATGTTTAATTGTGTTAATTTATTCTTGTATCAATTTCTATGCAACTTTTTATTTGTATTTTTGATCATCCTCGAGTGTTTATATTTTCTAATTTTTTCATTCACTTTTTTAAAAAAAAAATACATACACAAAATAATAACTATATATAATTAAAATAATAATACTATTCACCCTCAAAAAAAGATACATACACAAAAATAATAACTATATATAATTAAAATAATAATACTATTCACCCTCAAAAAAAGATACATACACAAAAATAATAACTATATATAATTAAAATAATAATATTATACACCCTCAAAAAAGATACATACACAAAAATAATAACTATATATAATTAGAATAATAATAGTATACACCCTCAAAAAAGATACATACACAAAAATAATAACTATATATAATTAGAATAATAATACTATACACCCTCAAAAAAGATACATACACAAAAATAATAATATTATGTTCCACAACCCTTTCTTGAAATCCGTAGAACATCTCGCGGTCTAAGTCCCGTATATCCATCCTCATCTTCATTGTCCCTCTTCCTCTTTTTGGCCGGAAGATCCTTTATGTTCACATTCTTTACAATTCTTTTAACAACTTTTTTTCTTCCGGGTGTTTGAGGCATATCATCCACTGGCATAATGAAAGTAACATCTGGAGACAAGAGTGGTGACAAAGTGGTCTGCAAATAGAAAGTTAGATAGTAGAAATTGAAAATGAATTGACAAAAATAAAGAGATCCATCTTTAAAGAGATCTAGCAATACAACAATAAATCCAAGCACACCAACACTATATATTCGTATGCTCCATTCTTTATTTTGGATCATAGAATCAGAACCAAGACTTCATTATTAAGACAAAAATCCAAATTAACCTAAGTTCCATTAATAAAATTTTGAACAGATGCAAACATCATGACAACCAAAAGAACTAAGAAATGCAAAATTAAACCCAACTGATAGAAATATTATCTCTAACTGCTCCAAGCATTGATACATTTATCCTAAAGCTGACAATGTCAAAGTATGTCTTTACTACTACATTTCTTATATAAAATCAAAACATTAATAACTAATGTAAATATTTTAAAAGAAATAAATAACATAAACCTGTATCACATTGGGATCCTCATTAACTGTCGGAACGACATTCTCTATAATCGCCGTGGGGCTCTCCTCCACGGTGGATGAAGGCCCCGTAGTATGAATCTAATAATTAAAAGTTAACTTAATATAAAATCAAATGGAGAAAAATACAAATTTGGATTCAAAACATCAAAGATACAAACTTTTAGAAACCAAATGGAGAAAATACATAACAAGATAACCCCACTTCCTGTAACTAAAGGAAAAAACTGTATAAAGCAGTAAAGCAAATCAAGCATAGATGCAAATTTGGATCAAGATACAAACTTTAACAACCCAATTCAAAAAAATAGAAATATAAAAGAACCCCACTTTCTGTAATTAAAGGAAAAAAACTGTATTAAATACATAAATAATACAAACCTGCGACTCAATCGGATCATCAAGCAGTCCTTCAATAAAATCTTGAGTGTTATAAAGTGCAGTATCTTCGGTGTCACAATGGGCAGTACCAGATGTGCCCTACAAAAATATATAAATAGTTATTTTGAAATATTTATATTAGTTATTAATGTTTTAAGTTTATATTAAATTGTTAATGCTTACCGCCATATCAGGTATATAATCTCCAAATGACATATCTAATAAATTCATGATGTCTGATGTGCCAAATTGATGGATATGCAAATCATCGGCCTCTACTCCCGCCTCTGCCTCTATGTCTGGAGGAATAGGTATACCACCGGCGCCACGTCCTAGAGCACGTCTTCGTGCTCTACCTCTATGCCCCCCACGTTCTCGTCCTCGTCCTCGTCCATCTACACGTCCACGTCTAGGTCCTCTGGCACGTATATGTTCAAACAAAGGATCTCCCTCAAAAAATGGCTCTCTAAATTGTATTGCGGCCTCAAGCAATGTATCCCTAACAATCTGAGATACCTCTTCACCATGTGAAGCTAAGGCTGTGTCTCTCTGCCACTGTAATGCAAGATTGTGCAACTTAAATAATCCTATAGACATCGCAATGCTAGTACCAGCAGAATGAACAAAGCCTGACGGTACATCAACCTCTAATGCAGGCTTACCTATAAGCAACCTTCCATACCGCATGTACCATGATTTATACCCTACCCCTCTAGTACCATCATCTACCTCAACCGCTAAACTCTGATGTCGATTACCCCAATCACGAAAATATTTATCCAACATTTCAAGAACCTCCGAACCAAGCCTCCTACGCTGATCATGCACGTAGTGGTTGGTTCCCCAACTAGAAATCGCATGTATATGTTGGGGACGACCAAACTGATGCATCACTCTATCAGGTGCGTGCACCTCAACAATCTCTAGGCAAAGCATAGGCACGCATGCCATCCATAAAGGCTCATCGATCGTACAACAATGAGGTAGTGTATGTAAAATCTCATTTTACGGTGTCCATCGAAACTATTTTTAAAATATAACAATTAGATAAAATCAACGTTAACCGCTTAGTATATAAATAAAATTATTATTGATTTACTTTTAAATAATTTACTTTTATATGTAGATTATATATATATTTTTAAAAAAACTAGTAAAGAGTTACAAATATTATTTGATGTACCTGATCCTTCGTCATGCGGTCTAGCTGATCTCTAATCGGGATAATAACATGATGTGACTCAGTATCCCTATCAATTCCACGCGTCCATCGCCTAGCATATGGAAGTAATACATCACCATCATGCGGCGGAGGAGCTGATGGTTGTACAGGCAAGATCCTCTCCCAACACCAAACCTTAATGTGACAAACAAAATAATTAAACTATCATCATTAACAAAAAAAAAATTAACAATTACATATATCTATTTTTAATAATTTTTAGAAATTATTTGTATCTAATTTAAATATTTTAAAAAATTGAATATAGAAAAAATATTCTTGTACAGTATAATGTTAAAAGATTCTTTGTATTTGAATGTATTTTAAAACTTTAGTAAAGTTACCTGAAGGAGAGGAATAAATCCGCAAATGTCAACCACATTACCGATAGATGCCCGACAAAGTGCACGGTACAAGTAGGCCAACACTGCACTGCCCCAACTATACTTACCTACGTCGTGGATAGGATCTAGGAACGCCAAGTATTGTAAGCTAATAAGGTTCCCCGACGTGATCGGAAATAAGATGCCCCCTAATATAACAAGCATGTAAAGTCTAGAAATTTTGTCAACCCGCTCCACTGGAGTTGCATCTCCTATCGGATCTACTTGTAACTGATCTCGCAAGTAGCCGGTAATGCTATGTATCCTCACCCGGCTCGCACCATCCATATCAGTAGGTGCTATGGCGCATCCTGTGAGTGTCTCTAATAAAGTACGCCATGGACGAATCCTCCGTGTAGCATCCTGCATGTACACAACATCACCATCGATGCGCAAACCAAACAAGACCTGCACATCCTGTAATGTAATCGTGACCTCACCAAAAGGTAAGTGGAAGCAATGAGTCTCTGGCCTCCAACGCTCAACCATAGCTGTAACAAGGGCACGGTCATACTGCATCCTGCCCACACAAACTACATCATACAGTCCTGACCTACGTAAGATCTCCTCAACACGTCCATGAGGTCGATGCAAAGGAAATAAATTCCAGGCATCATTCATGCGCACCGTCCTCATAAGGCTAGTAAATGATATCTCACCTTTTCATAACAATTCTGATTTATGCTCATGCTGAGAGAGAAGAAGTGTACGATCAATCGGTCCAGGATTCACAACACGCTCCATTATATTCTGTAAGAAAAATTCTATTATTTTTGCAATTAAGGATTGTATATGGTCAAATAGATTTAAATGGTGCGTACTGGAGAACTAGAGCAAAGCAGACCTTGACATTCTGCTAGTCAATGAGTATCAGTAACGTTTTATCTCAAGGAATTTGGTGTACCAATTTCTAAATCATTCCAACTCATTAATCTTTTCTATTCATAACTCTCTGTTTAAACCTAATCATATGTTGTAATTAATTATGAAATGAAAAAGTTTTGTATTTGCTATGGGATATGCTGCTGCTTATATGAAGAAGTTATGCTATTGAATTGTGTTAAAACAATTTTTCTTTCCTTTAACGTACTGAAGAATATTTTTTTATCTTGTGTTTGCAGATGATTTGTAAATTGGTTATGGTGATTTGTATATTAGGTTGAATTTTAGATGGTTTGTTCTCTACAAAACTTTTGATTGTTAAATTATAAAAATGTGCATTGACAAATTATTGGTGGATTTATTTATCTTAAGCTAATTAAAGGAACTGTCTCCAAGGAATCCCCATCTAGTGGCACTTTTCTTCAATTTCTCTATTATGTGTTTGATTCTATCTTATATAGTTCTTTTATGTGCTATACTACGATGTAGCCAAGTCTTTTAGTGATGTTCAATATTTCTTGAATCTCCCTAGCCTCATGTCAGGCTTGCAAATTGGACTTCTTGAACAGAAACGAATAGTAGAGTATTTTTGGAGAATCTGATATGGGTGCAACATCAAAAGTGAAGAGTCCGTGCAGCTAAGGATTTAGGACAAAAGGTTTTCCTCAATCCAAACATAAACAAGAATGGGAGCATATGTCAAGGAGCATTGGAGCCGTGGCCTAACAATATTTAAGGTTTGTTTCTTAGTGTATTTAAATTATTTATTGTTGAATTACTGCTTCATTATAAAATGTTTGATTAAATATCATAGAATTTTTTCTTTTCTTGTGCTCATAGTATCCTTGTACTTCTTTAACTGGTTTCTTTGTTGTATAGATTTTATGTAGTAATTATGTTATTTAACTTGTTTCTTTGTTGTATAGATTTTATGTAGTAATTATGTTATTTAACTTGTTTCTTTGTTATATAGATTTTATGTAGTAATTATGTTAGTTAATGTAGGGCTTGGTAAGCATTTAGTGTTGCTAATAAGGATGTAGAAAAGTAAACTAAATTAAAATTAATATGAGTTGCAGAATGAATGGTGTTGACTTTTGTTTTTAGATTTGGATTGACTGTCACTTGTGTTTCTCATTTCAAGGACTTAGGTTATGGTTCAATTTATTTAGGAGTTATTATTTATTGCCACTGCATAAATTTTTTGATTTGCATCTCTGCTAAGCTTTATTTTGATGTGCTTTGGTTTTGGTGATATACTGATAATACTATGTTTTTACTTAATGGAAGTACTTGTTATTCTAGTCCTTATTCGGTAATTAGTAGGAACTAGAAGTGACAATAGTTATTTTCTTTATGGAAAAATACATAAGCCTTTAACTTGGCTTCATTTTGCGTCTACACCCTTCAACTTTGGTTGTGCACAAACAAACACTTCAACTTATATAGAGCTGAACAAGTAAACACATGCGTCTTACTTGGCATCCTACATAGCAATTCGCATCCTACACATCATCATACGTAGTGTCCTATGTGTATTGTATCACGCAAGACGCGTTTACAAGTTTATTCAACTTTATACAAGTTTAAGTGTTTACTTGTGCAAACAAAATATTAAAGGGTGTAGATGCCACCTCAAGCTAAGTTAAAGGGCATATTATATATTGTGTCTTTCTTTAATATGTTTGAGAATATGCTATCTGACTAATTATATACTTCTGTCCAAAATTAAAGAAGTTTCTCTATATGATGGGGTATGGAATGGTGCTGACTTTTTATTCTGGAAAGTTGTTTAAAATGGAATGTTTGGCCAATAACATTCCCAAGGTATACCCACGAATTGAAGTACATCCTTAAGATATCCATGTGAACCAAAAACATGGTTATTGTTTTTCTAAATAAACAATTTTCATCCTTTCATTATCCAAAGTCAAAAGGTTTACAAAAACATAGAACTCGTGTGAGTTTACATGGTATGAAAGCCTCCCAAAATATCTTCTTTGTTCATACATTATAGCCTAAATGTTCAATAAAAATTTAGTAGTATACTCGTTGGTGTCTTTAATCTTTTGGTGTTTGATTCCTTTTACTAAAAATGTGTCATTCTTCTTCTGTTAAAACCTATAAAATAATCTAATGTATACGTCATTAGACCAATTTGCTTAGTTCAAATTATTTATGTCTCTTTACTTGTTATTTGATTTATTTTATTATTCAAAATGACTAATTTTTTTTTTCTTTTCAGAACACATTTATAAAAAACTTATTAAGGAGAAGGTTGATGGGATTTCTACACCAAGGGATGAATTGGTATTGAAGTACTATAAGGAGACAATAAATTTGAAGAAACATGCCAACAAATGGAGCTGGAGACGTTAAGTTGGAGGACAATGCCAACAAGGAGCTTATGTTGATGTTTTTGAGCTTAAGTTGACATGGAGCTAATTTTTATGTTTTTAAACTTCAGATATGTTCGATTTTATTTATATACATGTTATTCATTTCTGAAGGACATACCATTTTGAAATGGTTGTGCAAATAAATGCACAAGTATAGTTAATGAATTAGTGTAATTTGAATGGATTCAATTATTTATTTCATGATATGTGAAATTTAAGTAATTTTGGTTTCTTCTAAAAGTAAGCTAGGGATCATGAAAACATAACAAATCAAGCCAAGAAAAAGCTAGGATGTTTACATATTAGCTTAAAAAATATCCAAGCAAAAGAGAGTTGTTTGCTATGAAGTTACCTAGGGAATAATCCTAGCTATTATTTGCTTGGATATGTTTCTTAGAAAAAATATTCTAGCTAAATTAGCTAGGCTAACAACGTTTTTCCTAGCAAAATTTTAGCTAAGAGTGTATTAGCTACAAAAGGTTGCTACGGTCATTTTCCTAGCAAAAATGATGTTAGCTAATTTTGTAAGTTAGCTAGGGATTTAGTCTCTTGCTAATGACATGTTCTCTTGTTTGCAATACCAATCCAACAATGTAATTCATTTTGTCTATTTCGAATTAAAGACTTTTTTCTAACTCAATAATTAGAAATTGAATGCATACTGTATAAGGCATCGTTTTAAAGTAATGAAATTATGAGATGGAAAAAAATTACCTAATTTGTATAATTTGTAGGATCGGATTGTTATGTTGTCGGATTGTGCTACTCCAATCTTTCAAGATTTTGATTTTTTAGTGTAGGGTTGCTTCAATTGTCGGATTGGGACCATCAACTGTTATGTTAATCTTCAAAGTGAAGTTTGGAAGCCATGAAAGTGAAAGGGGAGAAGAAGAAAGTGAAAAGGTAAAGTAACTTTTTATAAAGTGGAAGATTTTCTTCCACTTTATAAAGTGGAAGAAAAAGTTCCACTTTACAAAGTGTAAGAAAAACTTACACTATATAAAGTGTAAGAAATAGTTCCATTTTATAAAGTGTAGGAAATAGTTCCGTTATATATTAAAACATACACGTTATGAGACTAACGGAAAACGTTTAGAATATCAGATAAAGTGGAACTTTTTCTTCCACTAAGCCTATTTTAGTTACTTACAAAAGTAGTGGCTTATTTTGGTTCCGAACTCTATATAAGATCTAGTAGGCCATACATACACCATTAATGATTCACATATATACATCCAACTTCTACTTTGAAAACACATAAATATATGTACAGTTGGTTACACATAAATCGATTTTAGTTAGGATTCGATTTGTATGCACGTGAATAAGTGTATATTGCTATATTTTAATAGAAGAACGATTATACATTTTCAAAAAAAATAAAAATAAAGGACAAATTACTTAACTACACTCCTTTACTTACCTTAATATCCATTTATCCCTACTTATTTCAAAAATTTCAAAAATCCCTTATTTACCTATGTATCCCGTGCACAACGCTATGTGGAATGTATCAAATGCTATGTATCCTGTGCACAACGCTATGTATCCCGCATGTATCCCGTGCACAACGCTATGTATCCCGCTATGTGGAATGTATCAAACCTAATGTATCCCGTGCACAACGCTATGTATCCCGCAAACATCATTTGTAAGGGATTTTTGGTAAATAGAAAACTAGAAGGGATAGGATATTATTTAGTACTTATAATATGTGGTTCCTATAATTTATACATAAATAAAAGTATAAATTATAGGAACCACATATTATAAGTACTAAATAACATCTTATCCCTTCTCGTTTTCTATTTACCAAAAATCCCTTAAAAATGATGTTTGCGGGATACACAGCGTTGTGCACGAGATACATTAGGTTTGATACATTCCACATAACGGGATACATAGCGTTGTGCACGGGATACATGCGGGATACATAGCGTTGTGCACGGGATACATGCGGGATACATAGCGTTGTGCACGGGATACATGCGGGATACATAGCGTTGTGCACGGGATACATAGCGGTTGATACACTCCACATAGCGGGATACATAGCATTGTGCACGGGATACATGCGGGATACATAGGTAAAATAAGGGATTTTTGAAATAAGTAGGGATAAATGGATATTAAGGTAAGTAAAGGAGTGTAGTTAAGTAATTTGTCCTAAATAAAATCTCGCTATATTTTACAAAAACGGAAGTTAATAGCGCTACTTATGAAAAAATTTCCTTTAATTTCTTTATCCTTAGTGGGCCGGAACAGCCCATTAGAAATTCTTAACTGAATCTATTTGAATTTTTTAAAACTAAGGTTAAGTATATCCTAAATCTTTTATCGTTACGTAGGACATAATAAGGCTCTATAGCGATAGTTTTGATAATTATGTTTTATAACTACAGTTTCGTTTGCTATGGAGGCAGCGGTTTGTATATTTCTGTCCGTTTGTATATTTCGATTGCGAATAAACAAATAGGGTAAGTATATACAAATTCTGTATTTATACATTTAAAAAATTTTCAAAACTCCGTTTGTATATCGCTTGTCAATATACAAACAAAGTAACTTATTATATTTTTTTCATAAATCGTATATACAAAATTCTGGATTTATACAATTAGAAATCGAATTACACGAATTATGTATTTATACAATCAGAAATTGAATTATACAAATTATGGATTTATACAAATCAAACAGATTATACAAATCAGGCGAATAGCAAGAATTGGAGAAACTATAGCCATAAATTACAATTTTCTTAAACTATAGTTATAATACCTAATATATGCTAAATATTTGTTATTCTGCATAATTTTCCCTTTATTAGATTCATATAAACCAATGTTTAATATTTCTTTTCTTTAACCTTTCAGCTTGTCAATAAGTCGTCAACATGAAATATTATATTATTTGCCCAATTAGACACACCAACAATTATTGGGTGTGACCAATGATGGGTAGAGTCAAATTTCAAACTTTATGAGTCGTAAATGATTTAGAATATCACCATTAGATTTAAATAATCAAGTTTTGAATATCGCACTTGTTTAGTAGATTTTTGACTGTGTGCACCCATTTTTTAATCCCGTGTGAAACTAAAATTGTTTTATGCACTGAATTATCTCTTATTTTAATTTATTTCCGGTGAAAAAAGTAATCTAATAATAAAAATAAACAGGGAAAGAATTTAATAAGCCACAAAATATCCTCTTATATCCTCGATCGTATTTATGAGAAAAACATTACATTATTCAAAAACCAAATTTTCCTTAAATTGCTTTGGAGAAAGGTGGATTATCAATCCCCTCCTACTATTTGAAGGGTAAAAAAGGGAAATTAATATATATATATATCTAGTGCCTTAATTATAGCAAAAGTCTCATTATATCGTAGATAAAATAAAGTTACAAAAAAAGTCCCCTTAATATTTTTTTTACCACACCATCCCATCAGAAGGATCAACAATGTTTCCACGTATCCTTAATTAGATACGTTGGAAAGGAAGAGATTGTCCATTAAGGAAAGAAGTGAAGAATGCAAGTGATTCACTAGGCTTGAAAGTTGGAACAGCATGTCCTGCTCCTCTAAATGTTGCAAATGTCAATCCCTTGTACTCTTCAACCCATCCTCCTACCTAATTCATAATAATAATAATAACGATAAAAATAATATCCGCGTTAGATAATATTAAGAATAAGAGAGTAACAACGATACCAAATTACAAAATTTTAATTAGGTATGTACCTGTTTTTGATGGTACCATGGTCTCCATTTTGCTGTAATTGGCAAACCAAGGGCACTTAAACTATATCTTGTTGATAAAACAGGAACTCTTCCATCAGTGTCTCCACTAAGCAGACCAAATCAAACAGGATGATGAAGTATAATTAGACCATAATATTATTCTTAATAATAATTAGCCACATTTTACATTTTCTAAAGGAGCACCAATAACTTAGTTTAGGTCCCAAAATTAATAATAATAATGTGTAAAATATGACAAGAGGAAAAGTGGGTTTTTTTTTTTGTGTGTGTGTGGGGGTGTTTGTTTTTTTTTTTTGTTGGGGGGGGGGGGGGGGGTTTAAGAAGAGAAAAAGTGATATAATTGTGTTAAGGAATACAACTCAATTTGTCCCAATTTATATGACTAACTTATCTTTTTAGTTGATCTAAAAAAGATTGTCATATTTTTTTATTTGACAAATATTTAATGATACTATCAACATTTTACTCATGTTGAGTTCCACTTATTTGACAAAAAGTCTATAAAGGTATACTCCTTTTAAGGGTAATTTTGAAACATTACAAAATTTTTCTATATTTAACTCTGTATTCAATTAAAATACGTCACATAAATTGAGACAGTACCTGTAAACCCAAATTTTGAGTCCAGCATTGATGAGTTTGTGATAAATAGGAAGAACTGATTCCTTTGAGTCTGACCAACTACCAAAGATTGTCATACTGAATATTCAAATATTAAAAAAAAAACTGTTAGTTTCTCTGCTTTAGACTCTCACATCATGTGTGGACTAAATAATATTTTTTTTTAAAAATAAAAAATAAAATTCATTAATAATTACTTGCAAATGCTCCAATTTTTGAGGTGTTGACCATCACTTATAACATGGAGAGCCTTTTGAACATCAAGTCTATTGTAATAAGAAGAAGTATAATCATCAAGACATGGGTCATATCCTCCCATGATCCTTGGCATCTAATTAGAAAAAATCAACAATATATCAGATGTGTAACTATATATAAAATGATGTTTATCTGTTATAACAGATAACCTGTATTATTTATCGTTACCATTTTGGACTTGGTGTCAAATAAAACTTGTGTGGTTTGTTGTTGAGTAGTAGCAGTATCTCTTATGCATACTGAAGTGTAAAGGCTATAGATATCAATTTCTTTGTACTGTTTGAGGACTTCATCAACAGCCTCAGAACAAGTTTGATTGCTCCATGTATCATCACTGTGAAAATTACAAGTATCAGAAATAGTTTTATGAGTTTCATCAGAAATGACAGCATGGCTCCAAGCATAATCCACTAGACCCTTCCAATCCTCTGCATCACATGTTTCTGGATTACCTAGCTGCACCACATCATCAACAACATTTTTTTATTTAGAAAGAACCATAGTTCATATACTTTATCTGTTTTAATTTATGTGACACACTTCTTATTTTAGTCTGTTCTAAAAAAAGATAAACTTCTAAATATGGAAATAATTATTTTTGTTATATTTTCACTTTTTACCTTTAATGAGAATATTTTATAAGCACATAGTAGATGTTGTGTCATGTTTGAAACACCCCCCCCCCCCCTTTACCACTATACTTAGTGTTAACATCTCACTTATAATTATATGAGATCATTTTTACTCTATTTGCACAATATATTCACTACCTAGTTCCGCCACGGGCTACGACATGGTTTGGATTGTAAATTTAAATGATATTAATTTTTTTTCTTATACTTTGTGTCACACGATTCAAACTATGTCATATAAAATGGAATGTAATATGTAGAGGGAATATACATACCAGGATTCCTCTGAGATCAATGAAAAGGGAAGGGTCTTTATTCTTGTCAACAATGACTTCAGCCAACTCAGGTACATATTTTCCTATGCCAAAAAAAACAAAAAAGATGTAAGCTGAAACTTTCACAAAGTCATATATATATATATTGTATCTGGTATAATACCTGCATAACTCTCTCCAGCAATATAAAATGGTCGTTTTTTATATGATGGGAACTTGAGAAGCCACTTGTGTAGAAAAGTATATGTGTCATTGGCTGGTAAATCAGTCCAAAAAGGTTAGGGAAAAAGGACAAGTAAAATATATATATCAACATCACATATGTAAGGTATTTCTAGAGGAATATATTACATAAGACATTAGGACAAAATATCAACATCACATAAGATATTTCTGGAGAAACATATAGTACACACATGACTTATTGAAAGATGACCAATTCTTGAAAAGATAAAAGTGAAAAACAAGTTAAGTTTATGAGAGGTAAGTCCGAGTGACAAGTTTGCAGACAACGAGGGTATAAATAGTCGCATAGTATAACAAAGGATAAACAGGATATTTTTGACCTTTTTCCCTAATTAATATAAATCTCACCTGTGAAATCATCTCCAATGATATGATAATCACCACTTGTATTTGAGTATGAAAAGCCAACACCAATTGGAGATTCCAAGAACAACAAGTTTGCCTCTGCATCAATATTATTTCAATTTAGTATTTAAGAACAAACAAACACACATAAAAATGTAAGCATGTAAATTAATTTATATGATAAAGCATATATTAAACCTTTATTCCATGAATAAGGATTAAGTTGTAGGCCAAAACCATCAAAGTCTACAAGAAAAGGCCCAATCTCTTGAGTTGCTCCATATCCCACTGAAGAACATCCTGGACCTGAAATTATCAACCAAATAATTAAAATTTTCTCAGTTTCAATTTGTTTGTCTGATTTTGATTTGACATTTGAGAAAGTTAGAAAGTTGGAATCAAAGAGCTGCAGAGACTAAAAAAGAAAGTGCATAAGACACAAGTGTGAAAATGAAAGCTAAATTGTTTGACTAGCTAGTGGAATTATATATATTAATCTCATTGAAAATGAATTTCTTCAATTGTTTTCCAAGCCTCTTTTTTTAGTCAAAGATAATTTATTAATCTTGTCTACAAACCTTGAATATTGGTCAAAAAGATATATAATAATGCCAAATTCCATTACCATCAAAACATAATATTATCCATTTCTCAATCCAAGAATATTGTCCTTAGGATAAACTTTTGTAGATACCATAATTTAACAACCTTAAACATGTCTAAGAAACCAAAACTCATAATAAATAAATCAACATATAGTTTTCCTACTTACAACGACGATAACAATATGTTATTACACGTATGATTACTGAACTTTATTCATGTAAGGTCTTACGTACCTCCATTGAGCCAAAGCACTAAAGGTTTATCTTGAGGGTCAATTGAGCATTCATAGAACCAATAAAAGAGTGCTCTTCCATTTTTCTCATTTACTGTGACATGTCCAGCATAATGTTTGAAATTTACACTAGGTTGTCCTGGCAAATTAGTGACTAGATCCTCAATATAACTACTGTCCAATGAAGAAGAATCAGGCTTGTTATTATTGGATAATTCATGAGAACGTCGTCCAACGATTTTTATTGGCTCCAACAATAATATTAAGGAAATAATAATAATAAGAAGCAGAGAATATTGGGAAAACATAATGTTTGATATATTATAAAAAAACAACTTGGAGCTAGACAAGCAAGTAGTAGTATTTGTTAAGAGTGAAAATACACGACATCCCACCTATCTATTTATAGTTGTGGCAACAAAGCACTTTATGAACAAATGTAACCACAAAAAAAAAAAAAACTTTTTGAACAAACCCATTATCTATAAGGTGTGAATCATTTTTAGAAATCAGAAAAAAAAAAACTGGAATTAGCTACCATATCGTAGTTAAATTCCATTGCTCGTAGGCAAACGAGCGAGTCGAGTCGAATATGAGTCGATAAAAAAACAAGTTAAATAAAAATGGATAAGTTACTCAACTCGACTCGACTCACATTTTAAATGGGTAAAAATGAGTTATCCAATGGATAATATGAATAATCATATTTACCCATATGATAATAGAAATCTTGTTAAAAACTTTAAAAACAAAAAAAAAAAATTAAGTTTTTTTTTATCACTTCACTCCACCCCCTACCAGTCCCCAAGATTAAAAAAACTACCACCCAAACCCCATTCAAAAAAAAAAATTAACAAAATTTTAATTTTTTTCATTAAGATTTTTTTAATTTTTTTTTTTTAAAAAAATTACCACTCCACCCACCTACCAGCCCCCCTCCCCCCCACACCCCCTACCCCTTACCAGCCCCCCCCCCCCTCCACACCACATCCCAAAAAAAAAAAATTAACAAAATTTTAAATTATTTTTTAAAAAAAAATTACCACCCCACCCTCTACCAGTCCCCCCTACCCCATACCATCCCCCCCCCCCCTCTCCACACCTCATCCAAAAAAAAATTAACAAAATTTAAAAAAAAAATTAAACCCCCCCGCCTACAAACCCCCCCTCCACACCATCCAAAAAAAATTAACAAAATTTTAAATTTTTTCCAATAATTTTTTTTTTAAAAAAAAATTACCAACCCCCCTACGCCCCCCCCCCCCCTATCCCAAAAAAAATGTAAAAAAAAGTTTCATTTTGAAAAAATAAAATAAAGACTTTCTTACTACCCCACCCTTTATCACTTTTTTTTTTTTGTGAATGCATATCTTTTACCCATTTTATCCATTTAACTATCCACTTTTAAATGGATAATATGGGTATTACTCATTTTTACCCATTTTTAAATGAGTTGGATACCCAATCCATTTAAAATGGATAAATATGAGTAAATACCCATATTAATTACCCATTCTGCCATCCCTACTCGTAGTTAACCAAAGTTATGATAATTCATTGCTAAATAAGATAAATGATGGATTTTTCTATATAAGTATGAATATTTGTCTATCGCTATTTTTTTTATTTTTTTTTAGAGACCCTATATGTACCAAACGTATCTTTTAAATTTGAAATAGATCTCTCTTTTATTTTGATTCTCATCCAATGTTTGATATCTACATTGAAGCTCAATTATTTCAAATTCGCACCACGTAGGGCTCATTTAGGGGAAAGTGCTCCTTAACAAGAATTTTTTTTTATGCTTAAGACTCAAACTTGAAACCTCTAATTAAGAGAAAAGCAACCTCGTTCACTCCATCAAATCTTGGGTGGTAAAAAATCTCAAGCCTATGGACTATGGTATCTGACATAGATTTTAGGCATAGGTTTATTCTAGAGCTTAATTTGTTTAATTTGCATGGATATTAAAGGGGTAGTGGAGTCTCCATTTTAATGTGTGTGGGTTGTTGGGTCACTAATCACGTGATAATGTCCAAAAGGGTTACTTTAACATGGCTCTATAATTAACATTTAATTAATTTTATCCAACCACAATGTATAAAATACTACTAATTAATCCAAACTTAAAGCTATACCTTCCTCCACTAAAAAGTTTAGAAATGGCTTATTACAAAAAAGAGCAAAGCCACATTGAATGAAAAGATCTAGTAATATAATTTAATGACAATTAATTGTTAAGTCTCATACAATATAGTGTAAATAATTTTCTACATTTATCATTCAATTGATGTATATTTTGTATTTAAAGATAAGTCTTCTAGATATGTGAAATTTAAAATCTTAAAAATAAAATATGTTGTAAATTATTTACACTAACAATGAAGTATATTATGTTTACTTAAACTAAAGACGAGTCCTTATTTTAATCAAACACAATAAAGGAGACTTATGAGTTCAATATGTATTGTATTTATTCTTAGTTTAATAATCTGATGTCCGATTCCATAAGTCCATTACTTAGAATATGTATTGTAGTATTTAAATCGTAAATATTAGTGCAGGAAACTTACGAGTTAATTTTCTCATAGAGAAACTGAATCTATCGTAATTCTGACTTTTGTCATCAATCATCGATAATTCTCACAAAGTGGATGAACACCCTTTTTTACAACCTAGATATTTTATAGGGATGAATATCATTTTCTCTATTGTAAATTCTAATAATAGTTTAATATAAAGAAAAATAACTTTTTTTTTCTTCATCCAGGCTAATAATTAGCACCCTTTATAAATATATCTGATCTGATTAATATTTCCAACACCTACTTTATAAAAGAGAAAACACTTCCTGTCAAGCATATCAAACTTTTTTGGTTAAAGAAAGAATAATTTTCAATGAACTATAAAACAGGAAAATGGATTAGACTGGTCGAGGCTGATTATATCTGTTTTTATGGATTTAATTCTTAAATATTTTTTGGCATTATAAATTTATTATATTTTTAAAGTTATGAGTTCATATCAATTATTTATTTTAATCTTAATATATTTTTACATATAAATTTGTACTTCCGTAAAAATATTGAGTTCAAATAAATTAGTTGTCGCTACTCTGTCTTCGCCACTATCATCGCAAGAAATTAAGAAATTTGTGACAATAAATATTACTGCTCAAAAAAATAAATTTATTTCCACTAAATATCTCTTTTTTAATCATGTACAATGCCATGTAGGCACAATTCAAACAGATATCATGTGAACCATATATATATACTAGTTACAGTAGCCCGTGCTAGCATGCGCCCAACATATATTTTTATTTTTTATTTTAATTTATGTGACATTAATAAAATTTTAACGGTCAAACAATTTTTTGTATGTTCTTTAAATTTTAAGTTGTTGATTATTGTGGTTAATATTACTTTATATGTAATTTTCAATATTCTCTTTGTCCCAATTTATGTGTCATTGATAGAATTTCGAAAGTCAAGGAAATTTTGTATATGTCTTTTAGATTTTGAAGTTATTTAATTATTATGAGTTATAGTACATTTTACGTATATGTTACTTTTTCTATCCCAAACTATGTGACATTAGTAGAATTTTGAGAGTTGATCAAATTTTTTGTATGTCCTTTAAATTTTGAAGTTGCTAATTATTGTGTGATTTGTAGTACGTTTCATGTTATTTCAAATAATATATGTTATTTCCTCTATCCTAATTTATATGGCACTAATAGCTTTTGAGCTTCAACCAAATTTTATAGATGTCTTTATAATATTTTAGAGTTTAATTACCTCTTTTTGATTTTTAATTCATTAATATGCTTTCTTCACAATTATCAGTAGAGCTACCTTTCAGTGTTGATGGTTTAGCAACATACCCTTAAAAGAATAGACCAACGAAAGCTTCCTCTTATTGCTTATTGTGCGTATTATTAAGTAAAAAGTATTCTAATTAATTCTACTAAAGATTCACTAATTGAATGCTGAGAGAAATTAATTAATATGAGAAAAGTACTGAAAAAAAGACTTAATCCTACTCCATCCGTCCAATAATTATTGTTTATTATACTATTTTGGAATGTCCTACAATACCTAGTTTACCCCTTATCATTAATTATAGTCATTTTTCAATTATATTTTTTAATACATTATATTTATTATATTTAAAAAATGATATAGTAATATTACTCTTTTATTTATAATTTCTTAAAAAATGTATAAAGTCAATACTAGAGAAATATTATTGGAGAGAGAATAGCTGATATCAGTCACCAAAGCAATACAACTAAGTAGTAATAAGTGGGGACCATGTTTTCAGAAAGTTGTGCGAATTATTTGTAGTTTAAAGGGGACAAATTAGTCCAATAGATACAAAAAATGAAATGCAGTTGCACTACTCCTTTAACTAACCAATTGAATTACATTTTTATGTGAAATTACAAAAGTAACATCTGAGGATTTTTTTGTCAATTCCCATAAACGGGAAGCTCCTCACATTCACTCTTATTAATAGTAGTAATATAATAATTTTCAAAGTTAAATTAGATTGTATTAATTTGATATTTTAAACAAAAAATTTAAATATGCAAAATCTATACAAAAAGTACTATAAATTGTAATTTTTTGCATATGAATATGATGAAAAAGCACATTGTAAAATATTAGTTAAAATTCTTATAGTTTGACTCTAAAAAGGAAATCATAACAATTAAAAGTGTATAGAGAGAGTAATAAATAGGTAATTAAATTTCAAGAAGTTTAAAATAAAAGGTTGAAAAAAAGAATAAGATAGACAACATATATTGAAAATTGAAAACATATAAATAATAAATGGGCCCAAATGAGGTAGGTAATTAATGGTGTTAAATTGTCCAATAATATAAATTTTAAAGGTACAACCATAAAAGAAGAATGTACAACACTATCTTAGCACATATCATCCAACACTTGTCATGTGCTAAGTAGTAGATATTCCCACTTATTATATATAGTAATAACACTTGTCCCACTTATTATATATAGTAATAAGTAATAGATATTCCCACTTATTATATATATTATATATAGTAATGTATGCATGAGAGGTCAATCTAGAACAGCTAGCAAGAAGCAATAAGAAGTAGCTAGATTTTATTTAATTAAAATATAGTAGATTAGATTAGGGTGAATATATTAACCAATTATGTGAGGCAGCACCCACAAATAGAGTTGGAAAATCCTAGAATATATTAAGAGTGTCCTAACATTAGAGCACAACGTTAATTAATGTCAATTCCCTTTATCCATATCTATAATAATAATCTAATACTACCAATTTTAACGTCAATGTTAGCTACTGTGGTGATGTCACTAACAAGAATCAAGTATGACAAGAATTGCTCAAACCACATTTACACTATAGTGTGTTTAATATATATGGGATAAGGATCTGAAAAATACTTCAACTTTGATTGGATTTGTTGTTGCAATACTAAACTTTCATGAGGACCTATTACCTTCCTAGACTATTTAATACCGTATTTTAAACATATATATTTGCCCACGTGGACATAAAAAATAATGCAAAATTATAAATATTAATGTATCCACGTGTGCACATATATACCTTTAAAATACACTATTAAATAGTTCAGGGGGTAAAAGAAATACGGTATTAAATAGTCTAGGGAGGTAATAGGTCCTTATGAAAGTTTAGTATCGCAACAGCAAATCCGACCAAAGTTGAAATATTTTTCAGACCCTTATCCCTTAATATATTATACGTATCTCTGTTATGATTTAAGTCCATGATATATTATTTGTTCTAATCCAACAAAACTTTATAGATTTGTTTCTTGAGGTATGTCATCATCGAGTCCAAAAATATGTGTACGAAATTAATTTGTGGTATTTCTTAAAAATAAAATTCTTCACTTTTTCTCTTTTATTTTGATGTGGAATTAGCCTTAAGTCATATCATGTACACCCTTCTTCAGAAGACCTATAAAAGTTATTTTTTTTCTTTTAATAATGTAAAAAAAATTTACAATGTCGGATAACCTAAGCGATAACTATAAGTTATTATGAGATTCGTAACTTGTAAAATAAGACAGATTACATATTACATCGAACATAGATAATACACTAATAAGTGCGTTCATATATAATTTTAGTAATTTTTGGGCATGTTCAATATGTCATGTTTCATACTAAGGGAAAGACAAGTGGAAAGAGAAATTGGCATATATTCTAATAATATAAATTGGTGGTGTTTGGCAATTGGCATACAAAAAAAGGTTGAACAGCTTTTGGGAATCTCATCATCAAAGTGAAGAAAATATAGTAATTTTTGTGGCGAACCTTGTGCGTTATGACTCTTTAATCTGAACATGAGAGAATGAAAATAAAAATAACAATGAGTGCAACAACCAACTAATTAATTGGATGTGAATAATGAGTTGGATTCCAACTTTATTTGGTTGAACAATATTATAACAACTAAAACTTCTACCACTTTATGTTAGAATAGTTTTTGCAACTCCTTTCTCTAGAGGTTTAATAATGACAAACAAATAATATGGATTGTGGTGCCGTGGTGAGATTGTTTTACCCTTAATCAGATTTCTTGAGTTCGAGTCCTGGATATAGAGAAAATCTTGTTGGAAGCGCTACCCCAAATGAACTCCACAATGCGCGATCCGAATTTAATCGAAACTTCAATGAAGATCAAGATAAATAATAATGAAAAAAGTATTTATATATGCCTCTACCATGATCTTTCCAATCTACTAGCTCTAATTTGATTGAACTATTCATTCTTTATCTTATTTAGAGGCGGAACTAGAAGGTTATTATACGAGTTTGACACAAATTTAGTAACTACATACATATATAGTCCAAATACAAAAAAATTGCTATTATATAATTTAAAACTCAAAATTTTCAAATCCTGACTACATGTATCCTTAATTTCTTGTGATGGTTTGGAAATTTTCATTGATGCATGCATCTTTTGCATAACTTACTCAAAAAGGAGGAAATTGCCAGTGTTCAAACATGCAATAAAATTAGGGAAAATATAGAGATGTTTTCTTTCTTCTCAACTTTAATATAATTTGACACACTGAGCCTATATGCTATTGTGGTCCCTTAGGTTTCTTGAATTGATAACTTATTCAAAGGTAATAAAGAGAATAATAGGCTGGACATATTATCTGGCTAGGGAAAAACATTAAATTTGTGGCATTATTTGAAATTGAGTAACTTTATCCTCTATTTAACTTTTGATCTATAATATTATTCTTGGCTCAAAATAAAAAAAAAGTTTAGCTTTTTTCCCTTGACCTAATGAGCTCAAAGGTGTGGATAAAATTGAATCTTAACTAAAAAAAAAGTAGAGGATAAATATATATATATATATATATATTTTTTTTTTTTATTTTTTATTTTTATTTTTTTTTTAAAAAAAAAGTCACACCGTTCACTTATTTCACGTTGAAACTCTATTAGTGGCATGAACAAACAAGACATATAGCTATGGGTATATGAACTAAGTAAATTTGTACGAAGAGCACAATTGAATTATTTTGGAAACTATAAATAGTACAATTTTACGATATATGACTCTTCATATTAAGTCTGATATATGCGATAGCCTATTAAAAAAAATTATACTATGTACCCGTATATATAACTTAAAATCAATTATCTTTTTATTTTGGCAGGAAAAGGGCACATCCTTTAAACTTATAAAGCTATATAATGTTAGCGAGAACCATATTAGAAATTGATTAAATGTCTTCTCATCCTCTCCAATACCATAATTAAGTTTAATTAGCTTTAAAAAATTCTTGAAAAGTGTCAAATGACATAGACAGAACATAAGGATCAATAGTGTTGAATTCATTCTAGATATTATCTCTTACTATAATGCTTCTGATTAGGCTCTTCAAATTAAAAATACTCATCAGAAACAGTAAATATGTCTAATTAATATCCTCTATAGTACTGCTAATACCAACTCATATCTTATTAATTAAAAAAAATGATAACTAACGTGGCAGTTCGTTTGATTCAATGAATTTGATAGGAAGATATATCGTGTAATTTTATCTTATCTTAGTTTAGTGGAAGGTATCAAAAGGAAGAAGTTGTCCCATCTTCAATAGATGAAATTATGGACGATAAAATTTGCTCATCAAAATATAATCAGTTGAATTAGAGATTAGGCTTATAGTGAACTCGTTGTGAACCTTTTCGATTATTAGTAGCGGCTCGTGAAGTAGCCCTCTTTCTTTAAAAAAAAAAGATACATGCCCCTTTCCTTATAGTCAAGTGGCTTTCCGCTCCTCTCTCTTTGTTTCGATGAAAGCCTCAACGCTCGCGTTCTACAGGGAACTTTTTTGACTATTTACCTTCGCTGGAAGCAAAGGGCGAAAACTCCAAAACTAGAAAAGGGTGCGTGTGTTGTGGTTTTGAGTTCCTTGGTTTGTGTTCTAATAGTAACCACAGGAAGAAAGCGGGGAGCATGGTCCCTAGTCTCGTTTTTGCCGAGCCTGATTCTCTATGGCATGGACGTCTTTGATTGGATGGAAAGTGTGCAGTGAGGGTGCTTGTAAATCACTAGATAGCCTAGCTCGACTCAAGCAATGCCCAAAAGTCCCATGCCTTTCTTGGTCGGACCAACCCAACCGGCGATTTCCGACATGTCAGTGAGTTGATTTGAGCGCATGCAACTCAAGTCATCTAAAAGTATTTCAGGCTAAATATATATGTAACAAAATTGACCTTAACAAATAAAAACTTGTCAAAATATTTTTTTAAAACAATCTTTCTTTTGGTAATTTATCAAGTGGGTAAGAGAACAGTCGAAGAACTAATTAAAGTTGATTAAGAGTTGAACAAATTGAATTATGATTTATTGTTTAGCTAATTTTGATTCAACTATTTCAGTCTAAGTAATATAATTTGAATGAGTTATTTGGACATGTTCAATTTCAACTTAATCTCGTCCATTTAACATCCCCACGTGCAATTTCCCGAATAAGATCGAAAAGAGTAGAATAAAGTTTTGAATAGACAAATCTTTTAGCAAAAGAATAGAATTAATTCAGGCATTCCATGCACGGTCAAGAGTGGAGAAATGGCATGTCAAAATGACAAGAAATGGTTCTTTTCAAAAAAAATGACAAGAAATGGTAATTGTCGTCTATATACATCCCTATGACTAGTATTTAAGCATAAATGGATCTTTTTGAATATTGTCCTTAATGTGAACAAAAGATGATTTAACTTAATAGTAATCCATATATATATATATATATAAGACATGAATTCTCAGACATATATAAACAAATGTAAAATAAAATAAAAATCCATTTTAATATTCAAATTGTGAAATTAATCAATCAAATAGATGCTTTATAAATCTTTTAGAATGTATATATATATTGACATAATGAAGTTTGAACTTTATTTATGATTGGTTATATAGCCTGAAAGAATAGTGTTTTGGGTCGATGTTGTAAATTTATTTTTATGTTTTCAAAAGTCATCAACAATAGGTTTTAAGCCTAGAGGTGCGGGATTTGGCTAGACTCCTACCATGTGATATATAGGGTAGAAATATTACTTTAAAAAGATTAGAGGGGGACATGGACCTTGCCTCTAGCGAGCAAAAGAGATTGATCAAACAATTTAAAGGAAGGAAGTAGCCTATACAAGTAAAAAATGTCGATGTTGTAAATAAAATTACAATATCTAACTAACTGTAATGGATATGTCATCTGTATAAATAGACGTTGATTCTCCTTCACCTAGTATTTTGTAAATTATTTCTTACTCACATAGGATGGAATATTCAAATTACTCTCTTCTCAATGTTGAATTCAACATAGAATAATGTACATAGAATTACTTGAGAAAAAGTTCCTTTAGGAAAAGAGAAAAGCATGGTAGCTTTAAGTCGTTGTTGTTTTAAGAATCATATACATATATAATGTGGAAATAAGAAGAAATTAAATAATGGTCCTGCTTTGAATAATCAATGGAAGGAAGTGGGGGTCGTTAGACCTATCAACACTAATGTTATAGGGAACACAAACCATTTAATTTGGTCAAACAAATACTCAATCCGTTTTAAAAAAAAGAATGATCTAATTTAATTTGACACGAAATTTAAGAATATAAAGAAGATTTTTCAATCTTGTGGTTCTAAATTAAAATTACGTTACATGTATCAAAATGTCATTTAAACTCGTGGTCTTAAACACGTCACATGAAAAGTTAAAATTAAAATATTGTCAAATAAAGGAAAGGAAAGTAGGTTATTTTCTTTTAAACAGAAGGAGTATATAACTACTTTAATATCTACTCTAATTGAAAGGAAAAGTTCAACTAAAATTATTTAGCTAGGTGGATTGGTCAGTTCTTTATATTTTATAATCAATTCTTTGACAAGATCAAGTTTGTTGAATATTTCAAAGTTTGGAGAGATATTTCTAGATGTGCATGAGATGATATCTAATTTGTGTTAGGATTATTTGTTTGGATTATGAATTAGGATATGAATTGTGATAAGCATCAGCCTGACTCCCACTTTCTCTTCTTTCATTATGACTTGTATATTAGTTCGAATTCAATTACTGATGTGATCACATTTAAATGCGAGAGGTAGTTGATTTGACGGCTCCTACATGAGTGTAACGATGATCATGATGATTAACTATTTCATGTTCATATGGACTATTATTTACGATGAGAAATAGGTCGATACTCCCCATACATATTGTCACATCTCGCATATTCATGGCCACAATGGTTAAACTTTGTATCGTCAAAAATTGCGATACATATAATGATATCTAAATCATTATTATATTCTTAATAAAAAAAATAAAATTTGAGGTTATTAGTGTGAACTCGTAGTTAATAGGGAGTGTTTAAATTTACTCCTTAAGTGGCACTTTAATAAGGAAAAATTACTTAAATACACAACACTTCTTTACCTTTTCTCAATATTTCCCTACTCTTTTACTAAAATACAAAAATCCCTTATTTTCCCCCAATTCAACTTAACCGGATACTTTATTAGTTTAAGTATCCGCCCGTTATTAATTAAAGTATCCGCGCTGCTATATTATGCATCCGCCCGTTAATTAAGTATTTGTGCTGTTAACAACTTAATAATTTAAGTATCGCCCATTATTAATTAAAATATCTGCGCTACTATATTATGCATCCGCCCGTTAATTAAGTATCCATGCTGCTAACAACTTAATAATTTAAGTATCCGCCCGTTATTAATTAAAGTATCTGTGCTGCTATATTAAGTATCCACACTGCTATATTATGTATCCGAAAAACACTAAAAAAAGGGATTTTTGGTAATTAATAAAAGAGTAGGGAAAGGAAGTAATTTCTTTCTTATACTATGTCATTTGCCTAATTTTTACCTTTAATAAACTAAAATTTTTGTCACAATATTGAAGCCCAAAGTTAAAGAGAAAATAAGATAAAGAGATTATGAATACATTTCATCAAGAAAGCCAAAGTTGTACAAAGAGTAGTCCAACACTATCAAAAGAAAATATGACTTCTAAATTATTTTATTTATATGTAATGATTAAGCACATTCCAAAGACAATTCTATTTGCTTTAATTCCCTTATCCAAGTTTTTATTATATTTTGGAGCATATTGTTGTACACAATAAACATGTGCTACATAGGGGTAGTTAATTATAGTATGATCTTTAGGAAAATGTAATTAGCCATCTTCTTTGACCACTTTTCATTAACAAATTTCAGTTAGAATCATCATCATACTCTCTGAATTGGTTACAAATTCACTAGAAGAAATTACGGACATATTCAAAATTTAAAAATTATTGATTTTTATTATTATCTCAAGCTACTACATAATAATATATGAATTTAAAATATCTCTCTCTCTCTATATATATATAAAAAATTAATTAAAAATTATTAATTTCACGTGAATCTAAATATTCTAAACAAGATCTATTTTTAATCCGTGAAACTCAAATAAAAAATACATATTTTCTACAAATATAATATCTAAATTAATTTACGTGCAACTTAATTATTTCACCAAATATTTGTGTAATCATTTCCCTATAAAATAAGTAAATATAGCATATGGTATGGATTTTTATATATCCTATGAAATTCATAGACCACGTGTCGTCTAAGATAAAAATAGAAGAAAACTTTAAATACAAAGTCTCTTCCTCCCACTAAGTAGGCATTCTTGGTGTCTAGAACATTATTTTGTTTTCTTTGGATTAACGTTATCGTTTTCAATTCTCCACAATCATTTTTAACTACTTTATTATCTTTCTCAGTAAAAGGTCAAACAGAACATAATTAATTAGAACACAATTACAATATAATACTTCCTTCATTCATTTTGATAGGTCACATTTCGCTTATTAAGAGTATAAAAAATGATCTAAAATATCTTTAAACTATTACAACAGATAAAAAAAATATTGACTTATTGACTCCATAATATCTTCAGCATCAATCTTTACGATCCTAAAATGCCGGTATATATTTATTTTTTATCATATTAATATGAGAATGCTTATAATTTATAATATTAAAACCAAAAGTGTCAATCCCTCCATATCAATATGTTTGTCTGGTTTTGACTTGACATGAAATTTATTTATTTTTAAACGGACTTTTTAATCTTTTAGTCTTAAATTAAAGATATGTAGAAATTAGAATGTACCAAAAAATTCTTTAATCTTATGGTCTCAAACATGACGAGCGAAAAATTAAAATTAAAAAGTTATCTGAAAATTAACGAAAAAAGATATTCTTTTTTAAATGAACTAAAATGAAACAAACTGAAACAAAAACAGTACTAATTTCACATGAATAAGTTGAATAAGAAGTTTGTTAAGTCTACATCAGGTCAACAAATTAAAGTGAAAAGGATGTATTTATGTTCCCCTTATAATTAATAGCTAGCTAACACGAAGAAAATTAAGATTCCAAATAAATTTGTTAAACGTAAAGTCTGTCATGTACTCATGTTTATGACTTTGATAAGAAAAGAACCCATAAATTAGAAAAAAGAATTAATGGAACAAACTATTAATTAGACCAGTAAACAGTGCTTCCAATAGGAAAGAAGCAACACATGAGTTGTTCTTCCAAGATTATAATATATGGTCAATGCTTATTTTCTTGTCAATATCAAATGCCAAAGCTTTTTTTTTTTGTCTTCGCTAAAAGCCAAAAATTAAACGATAAACCTTTTGATTGTGAAGTCAAAGAAGTTGGGAACCTAAAAAAGGCAAAATTATCTCTACGAATCTGAACAAATGTTTATGCTATATCACTGCAACAAATTCAATTATCAGGGACAAAAAAAATTCATCATTTATAAATCATATTTTGTCACTAAAAATCTTGTGAGACGAAAAATAATTCGTTAATCAGTTGTCACTAAATGTGTGTCGCTAAAAGTATACAAAAATGATTTAGTGCTTCGTCGCTAAAAGTATTATATTAACTACAAAAAGAAAAATCGTCTCTTAAACATTTGTGACAAATTTATTTGTCGTAATTTTTATTTTTTTTAGTTAATAGTATGCTTTGTCATTAAAAAGGTTATTACTACTGACAAAATTATATCGTCGCTAATTATTTTACTTCAATCAGTGACAACATCAATTGTCTCTAAAGTTATATGTATTTCATAGTTGAACAAAATCTAATTTTGTCACTAATGACTATATTTTATATACAAAAAAATATTTTGTTCTTAAATAAATTAATTAGGGACAAATTTATTATCATAAAAAAGGTTAATTTTCCTATTATCTCTCATCTCAATTTTTTTAAATCCTCCCCAGGAGCTCCCACATTATGCTTCCTTGGGGACTCAAACTCACAACCTTAAGGTTAGAAGTGATGAGTGTTTACCATCCGATCAACTATCTTTTGTCTCTCATTTTTATTTTATTTTTTAACTTCATTCACTTCTTTCATATTTAACTTCTGTAGAAATGATATATTATATCATTATTTATACACATACAAAAATGCATGAAATTTACCACCCACAATTCATTCAAATGTAGATTTATTTTAATTAAACTATATGTTTTTAAAAATATCTTTAAATATATTCAATACGATTCTGTCATTTTATTTATTTATTTTTATAAATTTTAAAAATTATTCAGTACAATTATAAATTTATATAAAATTAAACTTTCAATTTTATTTCAAAAATTGAAAAATCGGTTCAATTCGATCAATAAATCAATTGTTTTGAAAAAAAAAGCATTGATACCCATAACTATAGTACTTCATCGTAGTATATTTGAAATCCTATTTAGTTCATTTCTTTTATTTGTGCTTTCATTTTTTAGTTTATTTCAATTTTCAAACTGATGAAAAAAGTTAATAGAAATTCATGAAATATTTCGCACCTTTGCAAAGTCTAAGTTTGTAAGTCGATGGTAATTATGTATAGTTGCTCTACGCACGTATGTGGAATTACTATTAAATATGTACATATTTTTAGACAGAAGCAACTAGATCGACTTAGTCTATGCAATTTACCAATCACAAATCAATAGACACACACAAAAATTAGCACGAAGACTTGAGAAATTATTTTTTCGATTGTCTTTATCGATGAAAGTGTATCAAATAAAAAATAAAAGTGTTAAACCAACAAATATTAGTGATCTAGTGGTAGAATCGTACCCCCACTCACGGTACTTATAACCTGGATTGTATTTTTCAAATGATGCATTTTATAATTACGTAATTTAAGAAAATTGATGAATTGAACTTTTTTATTTTTACAAAATCGATCGAATTAGTTGGTTTTAATATTTTCCCTCGTCAAATAACGAATGGACTCTGTCTATTTCTTATGAAGCACTTGTATTAATCTTTTTGTAAGTTGTCACTTGTAATTATGAACAATTGTAGCGAAAAAATTTATATTTAGCTATGAATTCTTTTCGTATCAAATAGTTGAATTATTCACTGCAAATTTTATGTCGTCGCTATTTAATACCTTACATATTTTGTGACAATTTTTTTGTTTTCACTAAATCACAGATTGATTAGAGACAATAAAATCTTTGTCGCCAATTATTTATATAATTAGTGACGAAAATAAATATCATAATTAAATCTATTTTTTATAGCTAAAACTTATAATATTTAACTACGAACTCTAATTTGTCGATATTGTAACAACATATTCTTTTAGATGAAATTTTTTGGTGTCTAAAAATTTATAAATTTTAAGACAAAAAATTTTTTTGTCATGAATTAGATACATTATAAGTGACGAAATAATGTGTCACCGATAACTTTAAATTCGTGACTAACACTACTTAAAAAATGGCGCCAATTAATTTTTTGGTGGAAACTTTAGTGGACAAAGCTTTGCTACGGATTGTTATGTTTTGTCACTAAAATTACGTGTCTCATATATTTATGCACAAAAAGTAAATTTTGTCACTAAAAGTGAACAATTAGTGACAAATTTGATGTCGTAGCTAATAATTTTGTAGCTATATGTCATATTTATTGTAGTGGTATATGCTTGAAAAGAAAAAAAGGAAAATTATGTAATGTACAATTTGGACAATTAGTTTATCAATATGGTTGAAATATAAATAACCATATATATTTTGATTATTGTGTTTGTATATGTTGTGTATGGATATGCTTATTATTTGTTTGATATGTATATTTAATATTAAATATACACTATCTATACATTGTATACATATTTTATAAACTGATTGTTAATGGTATTCGGCTATTTATTTATTTATTTTGGCTTTTTGGGAAGTTTCAGTTTTTTTTTAATCAATGTCTCTCATTATTTCATCAAAAACAACATGCCAAAAATATAACGCTCTACTAAGTTAGTTTGGTGTTAGGGCGGGTAAATGAGTTGTTAGAATTGAATTTGGTTGAGTTAAAATAAATTGAATTAATAAATAAATTATTGCCCAATATTGCTTTTATAATATTTTAAATATCAATGGTACTTTATTTGAATGTCGTTTTTTAACTTGTATGTAATTATTTTTAAATAAAGTTACACATTTACTTATTTGGATTAACTACGGATATTTATATTTTGTCAAATCTAATTAACTTCAACATTACATGTTTGAAGTTGTTTTAAAATGAATAATCATATACATTTTTACACACTGCAATCTTGACTTAAATAGTAATTTCAAAATTGATTATATGTGCACTTTAACCTCAAAAATTAGTTAAATTGAGATAAGTCGAATTAAAATGAACTAAACAATGTGTCATGATACGAATCACTCAACTCTTACCACATTTTGTGAAGCATTTAGATAATTTTGTTGGCGAATAAAGATATGATCCTAAAATATCTCATAAATTTTTAAATATATTTTTAGTTTGATAATAAATATTATTTAATTTTAGGAGTATTATACTATTCTTAATAAATTCCATCTAAAGGTGTATATATAATTTCATTACATTAAGTTTGAATTGAATTAGATTTTTGTATGGATGAAAATTACTATTATAGACTTAATAGTTAAGGTGCAAGTGATGTAACGTAATTTTAAATTATAGTGATATTTATGTACCAACATGAGTTGTGGTGTAGTAGTGAGATTGTTTCACCCTTAATCAGAGGTTTCGATTCGAGCCTGGATATGAAAAAATCTTATTGGAAGCGTCACCCCTGAATAAGTACTGCAGTAGCCTATCCAAATTTACCGGATTGGAAACCAAAAAAAAATATTTATGTAACTATAAAAACTTAAATTCAAGATAAATAAAAAATTCCCCCTAATAACTTCATCATGGTTTATTTGTATAATCGAGGGCATTTCTGGTAACTTGAGTAACAATCCATTTTTCTTCTTCTTCAATCTTCACAGTTCTTCCCCAAATTTTAATTTTACAAAACAAACTTGCAGAATCTTCTTCCCCAGATTCATTTTCTTTGAGTGTTTATACGGGTTTCAAGGTGGAGTGTTGAACACTAATGTCATTGTTCTGAATTCTGTATCGCCACTAAGCTGAAATGGAAGCCATGGTAGTTTTTTGAATTTTTTTTTGAATTTCATCAATTTTTTTGCCCCCAATTTGATGTTATCTTGCCATTTTTAACAATCTTGTTGCTTCAAATCAGTTGTTTGGAAGTTGAATGTGTGAATCTTGGTGAAGTAATAATGCGTTTTGAGTTATTTGCTGCTTTAATCGCATATTAATCAGTTAATTGTATTTGATTATGTTGTTGAACTTTATTTATCTTTTTCTTTATTTGTAGTCCACGGAAAAGAAATTAATTACGAGAGATGATTGGGAGAAGAGGCTAAATGATGTAAAGATTAGAAAAGAAGATACAGATAGATTGGTAATGAATTTTCTAGTTACAGAGGGTTATGCAGAAGCTGCAGAGAAGTTCAAAATGGAATCAGGGACGGAACGTATCCTTATGTCGAAAGATGATCATGTTATGTTTTATACAAATGTGTATGTTATTGTTTGCGTATTTTGTTTATCCTTATGTTGTTAATAGCTGAGATTGATCTTGCTACCATCAAGGACCGGATGGCTGTAAATAAGGCTGTGCAGTCTGGTAATGTGGAGGATGCAATCGAGATGGTTAACGATTTGAATCCCGAGGTATGCCTGCTGATTATCATGTACATATGGCTAGAATGATAACTCACAGTATAAACACATCGTCTATCTAGTGGTATAGTTTGAGTTTCTTGTGGTTTGCATGTTTTTGCTTTTTTGATTCTTATTATATTTGATGATATACTCTTTATGTTAAACATGGTAAAGCTTTCATATTCCTTTATGTGTGTGTCTGAGAGATAGATAGGTGATCCGTTAGCTGTATGTGTTAAGAGTGACATTCCAAAAGAAATGATAGCAAACAGGGAAGTCATTAGAACAGAAGATGATGAGGAACTATTTACAGTGCACAGCTGCGGAGAGCACTTCTTTTTTGTGACTCAGTAAAAGAAAACAATTACTGGAACAATTTTCAAGGCACATCAACTTTATGAATCTTGATGCCGCTGAAGACAAATGTTCATTTCTGTTTTCTGTTTCACTCTTTACTGTTTGCTCATCAATGATTAGAAGAGGGAAAAATGTAGGGACTCAGTATTAGTCTTGTTCTAATTTTGTAACCTGACATTCGATTCAGTTAAATGAAGGTGTGGATGTGATCCAACACTTATCATATACAGTTCCTTTTTGTATTTTTTCCCTGGACATGTGTTGTGTCTTCTTGCATGCACCTTGACTGATCCTCCTAGATTCAAATCATGCATCAACGATTTGTTTATCTCCTTGGGGACAACAGTCTTCATAGTTCTTATAATTTATATTTCCCTTTTCCTTTGGGTTTGTCCTTGTTATCTTATGATTCTGTCCAGAAGTTAATTAAATGTCCGTGTTGCTCACTTCCCAGTGGAACTATTAAATCCTAAGAGAAGTATATAGTCTTTACTGCTAGCACATTCCATCAGTTTGTGCAAATGGTAAATGGAATCTATTAGTCATTCTTCTTAACCTGTCTTCTAATCTGTGTTAAGATACCATTGACCCTTGTTCCAGAGGATGTGTTAATCATCTTCTGAACTTTTTTTGTTTGTTTCTAACTGATGGTAACAATAGCTTGGCCCTTGTTATTTTGACTTCAAAGCAAAGCTTTCCTATATGAGCTTGAATTCTGCCTGAAGTCTCCATAAACTCCAAGGTCAAGTATTAGTCGCATAATTTTTTGCTGGGATATGGATCTTAAGAGTTCTGATCAAGAAACTGCTCGAGCAAACTTTTATGAACATATAACTGAGGGGACGATAAATTGCATTTGTTTGAAATGACCATAGAGTATAGAGAAGCTCTTTAATATAAGCAGATAGCATGAAATAGACAGCTCTGTCCCTTGAGGGGGTTGGTATTATGTAAGAGAATTCTTCATCTGGAAGGTTTATGGTTCTAATGCAACTTTTTAAATTTGCAGTTAAAACCTAAAGAATACAAACAAACACATAGGAATTGAACTCACTCAGTTCCTTAGTATGCTAGGTAAAACTTTGAGCAATTAAAGCATTTGAACTCACTCAGTCACTCTTGGAATCTTGTTAGTTTTACTTCAGTAAACATATGTTTGAAGTTTGCTTTATTGTTGTGCTATCCTTTTCTTTTTTCTTTTTGCTTTCTACGTCATCTCTAGCTTGTGCCTCTTCTCGATAAAATATATTTTTTGGATAGAGCTGAAGGAATACAAAATTGACGATAGAAGATCCTGATGCAAACTGTCCAAAATTATTGTCTTACCTTTGAATATTTGAATCCTTCCTATAGAAAGTCTATGCAAACTTCTGGTTTGGTTAATGACATGGAAACCAGTTTATAATTGTTGTCTTAGATTAGAATTAGACCATACGGACCATAATCTAGTTTCTTACTGTTGGGACCGCACGTACCACCACCCTAACTCCACATTAGTATGATATTGTCCGCTTTGGGTCAAGCCCTCACGGATTTGTTTTTGGGCACATCCCAAAAGGCCTCATACTAATGGAGTTGGGTGAGCACTTATATATTGGTACATTTCTTCTTCTCCATCCGATGTGGGATAGATTTGTTACCCAACAATTACTTGGGATGAATCTTCTAACCTGAGCTATTATGCATGGCAATGGGTTCCAGGCCCCTATTATCTTTTCTTTTTTCTATTTGTCCCTAAAAAAATAGGAGATCATCTAATGTTGTTTCTATGTAGCCAATATCAATTTCCCCCGTAGCTGATATCAGATCAGGAACGTGATGTTCCCGAAGAATCCAAACGATGTTGAATTTTCTTTTTTTGGTTCATTGTTCTGTTATTTTGTGGACACATATGACGTATGCCTTGCCTTTTGTCTCTAGTATCTTTTCTCTTGTCATCTCATGAGATTAACACCCTAGAAAATCTTGATACTTGGAAGGTTATCACAAATGAGTGTTGCTTTTTAGGTTGTTTGAGTTGATTGTATTCTAAGTTTACCTTCATGAATGCAGATATTAGATACGAATCCCCAACTCCTTTTCCATCGCCAACAGCAAAGGCTGATAGAATTGATAAGGAATGGAAAGGTTGAAGAAGCTTTGGAGTTTGCTCAAGAGGAACTAGCTCCAATGGGAGAAGAAAATGTAAGTATTCATCTTTAAATACTATGTTTGAGATTTCCGTAAGTTTCTTTTTTCCAATGCAACATATATCTTCACTCAATCTATATTATCGAATGAGAAATGCAAGTCTTTGCTCTAACTCTCAGTCTAATTTCATATATCATCTGCATTTCAAATCTTGTCTGGCTGAACTTCATAGTTTCTGGACATTAAAACCCATTAACTGGGGGAGTTTTTCCATGGTTTTTTCTGTTTGACTAAATTATAATAACTCTATAGCAAAGCTTCTTAGAAGATTTGGAGAAAACTGTTGCATTGCTAGCTTTCGAAGATGTATCTAAATGCCCAGCTGGAGAGCTTCTAGATGTATCCCAGCGCTTAAAGACCGCAAGCGAAGTAAATGCGGCAATTCTCACCAGCCAAAATCATGAAAAGGGTTAGTCCCATTTTCATTAAAAAAATAAATTACTTGATCACTCCTGATATAGGCCTCCACAGAGTTCTGTGGGGAGAGCCTGATGTCTAATTTGGACATTTATTTAAAAATGATCATGGCACTAAATGTTTTCTTTATTTGATTATGCAACAGATCCGAAGCTTCCAAGCCTATTGAAGATGTTGATATGGGTACAGGACCAGCTTGATGAAAAAGTTTATTACCCTCGCATAACCAATCTGTCGACTGCAGCACTTGAAAATCCTGCTGTCTAAAATACGATGCAAGTTCCCTTCCCTGAATATAGATAAGGCAAGAAGACCTATGGTTGATTCATTTTCATTGATCTATGGTTTCTTAGGCATACGTTAGATTTGACAGTAGGATGTGCAGTTAACTACTCGATGTAAACAAACCTAGTTATACCTTCCTATCTTAATCACGGCTACACGAATTACTGAATCTGTTTGTGTTTTTCATAGTGTTGCGTTTGGAAAATTTGTGTGATTTTTTAGCTGTACTTATTCCAGCAAGAACTTGGAATTTGGTGGGTAAATGTACGTTATTTGATACACCACTAACTACTTGCTACTTCTGTTTTTAAGGTGGCATTTGCTTCAAAATACTGGTAATTGGCTTGCTCTTTAAAGGTAATTGATGATTAATGAAAAACTACATAATTCAATGAGGAAAGAGTCTTCCTTTGCTAAATTTGGGCATTTTCCTCAAATGGGCTCACATTGATATTAGGACCTCAAGTCCAATAAAGAGGGGCTCACTGTTGAAATGAAAAGTAAATGGCCCAATTAAATTATTTCAGCCCGCTAACATTATTTTCGGTACTTGTTTGGGGACCTAAGTCCCATTTTTGAAGTTAAGTATTCCTGATCGACTCCATTCTAGCCTCAGCTCGAAAACTCTAGTTAAGGATGAAAGGATACTTACGATCTTTTTTGTCAATAGACTTTCAATTCTGAATTCTTTGTTAATGAGCTGTTCCTCGAAAGCATATAATTGTGTTTATAGTAGGCCTGTGAAGTGCAAGTCATCAACAATAACATTTTTCAATATAATCTCACAAGTAGGGTATGAAGAAAGTACAATGTACACAATCTTATCACCTACCTGATAGAGGTAAATAGATTATTTTCGATAAACCCTCAAAATCTAAAAGTAGTTTGAAAAAAGAGAACACGGAAATGAAACCAGTAATTCGATTGAGTAAATACTACTGAAAAAAAGGTTGTGGTTTCTTGATAATAGCAAAATGTAATTGTATATAATATGTAAAGCACCGAATTTATGCTGGGCTCGACAACTACAATATTGCTAGATTCCCACATGATGTAATTTGCACCCTTTAATAGTGCTACTATATATAATTAGATATTATCTGATTAATTTATTGCTACTTAAAAAGAGTATCTTATTTGGATTTGCTCCCTTTACCTCTTTTGTTTCCTAACTTTTTCAGAGTGGGATGCACACCAAAGTTCATAGTGGGGGAATTCCCAGACCTAAAACTACTTACTATATTTTCTTGTGGGGTTAATTAAGCTATAAAAAAAATCCTGTTAACATAAGTACTCCTATTGGCAACCAAGGGTGAAGAGTGTGAAGGTTGAAGTGGTTGAGAACCCGTGAGGTTCCAGGTTTAAAACTCAATGGAGACAAAAAATATAAGGTGATTTTTTTTATTTGTTTGAGTTTTGGTGGACAAAGTTACATGGTACCTGTTGTTAGTGGGAGGTGGCAAATATTCCATGAAATTAGTTGAGATGCGTGAAAACTGACATGAGCACCACGTTCATTAAAAAAAGTACTCCTATTGAATAATATTACTTGATATGAAAAACTAGCATGCCATGATTATCACTTAGTCATCCGCTCCTACTAGTAATTTAATACAAAATTTTCACCTCCTGACTAATATTTAGTGATGGTAACTAACCTTCTCAGGAAAAAGTTTTGCCATGTGTATTCATATTTTTGTAATGCATAAATGTTTGGAAGAATGATTCGTTGTGATTTATCGGTCACGTGTTTGATGGTGTAATTAGCTACTAATTCTAATATCGGGATAAATATCTTATATCACATAACACTCTCTTTATAAGTGGCGATTCTTTCCCAAACCTGACATGAATACGGAATGTATAATGCATCGGATTGGTTTTTTATAAAAAAATAATAAATTTTTTTTTCCATGACTTTCCTCCCATATAACTGAGAAGTTTATTAGTAAAATATTTGACGGAAGTCAAAAGTGTTTATTTTTTGAAAAATTAAAAGGAGAAAAAATTGCTCAGGAATAATATTAAATGACAACTTTAAATATACCCCATATATAAGAGATATTTTTGTCATTTTCTAGCACTATTTACGCTATCGTCTAGTTGTTATCTTGTTGAAACAAAAATGATAAGATTTTGTTGCCCAGTCTATCAATATATGGCCCAAGAAAGAGTTTTAACGAAAGACAAAATTTAGCAGGCTACATGTGAAAACCATTGGATGATGTTTCTCAACGTTGATGGATGATTACATAATGAATTATTTCATGGGAGATATAAATTATATGTAAAAAAATTGGAAGTTTTCAAATATATGTTTGATTATGTGAATTTTATTTATATTTTTAAATGTTTGAACAAAATACCTCATAGTTTAGTTGAATTTTTTATTTTTTCGCCGAAAGAAATCTCTTGAGAGATGTTTTTTTTCTAGAATTGGGTTGTACATCATATTAAGGTTATATTTGAATTCTGTAATTCGTTAATGCAGTAATACTGTTAAGAAGTTCCACATCGATAGAGGAATGAGAAATTGGTCTCTTTGTGTGGATTTGAACAAATCTTCCTCGTGAACTAGCCTTTGGGGTTGAGTTAGGCTCATGTGTTTCTTTATATAAACTTGGATAAAGCTCTCTGTATGAGCTTGTTTTGGGGTTGAGCTAGGCCCTGCCAATCCCAATTTGTTGTTCACCAATGTTGAACCCTTATTTATAAGTGTTCACGCTCCAGTTGAGGTCCACATGTATCGGTAGAGGGATGGGAAATTGTTCCACATACGTAGAGGAATAAAAAATTGATCACCTTATATGAACTTGGACAAACCTTCCTCAAAAAAATTATATTCGATAAATTAACCTGAAAAATGTTTGATACTATTAAGATCCTTTTACTAATATAAAGTAGCCGTCTTAGGCTTGTGCCAAGTAATAAAAAAGGCAATCAGAAAGAACTAAAATTTTCGATACATTCTAATAAAAACATTAGATTACAAACATTGGAAGTTACCCTTAAAGATACTAACAAACAATTTTTCATAGTGTTCTCCGTCTTATCAATTAAAATCTTACATACATGAAAAACATATATTTCTTCCTAATTTGCACACAAAAATATATACTAAGTTACTAAAATTCTCATCACTTTTCAATTTTAAAAACATCGAGTGTGGGTAAGTATTTTCCAATCAAACTTATGGGTTCTCTTCCCTTTCCATCCCCATCTCGAGCAACACCGCGTTCACCGGAAAATTCCACGTCAAGGTACTCTATTTTTGCCTCATTCTGTTCAACAATTGTGACAAATGATGCCACTACTACAAATTGGATAGCATGTTATGATCCTTCTAACAATACTTGGAATTATGTTACGTCGATCCCTAATTTGCCCGAAAATCACGTACTCAAGGACTTTGCGATGGTATCAGTCTTGAATTCACTATATATTATTGGTGGTCGACTCTGTAAAAAAGAGAAAACTCAAAATGTTCAATATGGAATCGATGAATTTTTCGATAGGGATATTGATGTGATGTCATTGGTGTTACGTTACGATGTTAATTCTAATCAATGGTCAAAATGTGCACCACTTAATGTACCACGTTACAATTTTGCCTATGTTGTTGAGGAAAATAAAATTTATGTAGCTGGTGGGCAATCAATGTTGGGTAGTGCTAGGGGTACTTCATCAACTGAAGTTTATGATACTTTAATTGATGATGGTCGATGGACTTTATTGACAAATATGAATAGGTCAAGGTGCAAATGTGTTGGCGTGACGTGGCAAGGGAAAATCCACGTGGTTGGTGGATTTGTACAGGGTGGAGGGTTTTCGCAATATGTTGACCGTTGTTCAGCTGAGCTGTATGACATGTCAACGGGTGAATGGGACCTCGTGGCGGGGATGTGGCAGTTGGATGTGCCAGCTAATCAAATTGTTGAGGTGGATGGTAGGTTATTTAGCTCCGGGGATTGTCTTAATGTATGGAAAGGTCATGTTGAGGTCTATGATGGGAAACTTAACATATGGTACATGGTTGAAGGTTCACAAAATAATATTTTCCCCTTTGAAGAAAATGGACAACTTATTCATCGACTATACTTAACAATGGCCCCAATTGGGACACATTTGTACTTTTTGGCAGGTTATCGGACAATCGATGATCCATCAAAAACAATATCAACAGTATATTCATTTGACACATCAGCAACGAGAGGTGCATGGAAGAGCTACGAACCAATACAAGAGGAAGGAGAAAGAGAGCTATGTAGTCATTGTTGTGTTGTCCAACTCTATTAGCTAGGGTGAGAGACTTTCTTAAGCAACAAAAAAAAATGTTGTACAATTTAGGTATTGTACAATTTTGATTTTGTATCTGACTACGTATATAGCAGACGCTTGGTTCATCAGACTGTTTTGTTTTTTTAGTAATCATTATCTCTTGCTTTTCAAGAAAACATAGAAGAAAGAGTGTGGGGTAATCCCTTTTTCCTTCACTAGAGGAAACAACCAAAACATTATGGTTTGCTTAAAATAAGAAAAGAGATTAAGCAAACATGATTTGATTATGTCTTTCTAGCTAGGCCCCTTACTACTATAATAGGTCTTTAAGCTTTATATGACATTTTTTATGTTAGCAAATAAATTAAATGATGATGATGTTGGACAAATGTCCCTACTTAGGTCTATGAAAACAAGTTGTTTTGTTGACAATTGATTTTTCTACAAAATGTCAATTGCCATTAAGGACTATAAAAAGATTAAAATCAAAATATTTTATGCTTTCCCCTAGCTAGTTACTAGCATGAAATCTATTTTTAAAATTTTCTTTTTAGGGATTTGCCTAAGTAGTAGACTAGTATTAGTACTAGATTAAAAGATTTGGTGAGACTTATTAGTGTGTTAAACTATGATTAATTGCTTTTTGGCTTGTCTGCAATCATTTCACTAGTCTTCAAGATACAATGATGTTTCCTTCTTTTTTTCCTACCCGGTGTTCTGTATTCATATTGAAGCTCGATTAAATACATATTCACGCTGAAAAGTCCCACGTGGATAAAGCGCTTCCAAACAAAGATAATTTCGCACCTAGGTGACTTGAGCCCGAAACTTCTGATTTAGGATGAAAGAGTGCTTACCGGCCACTCTACCACAACCCTTGTTGCTAAGATACAATGATGTTTGTTTTACATAGCACCAAATGCCTACTTTCATGGATCTTGCCTAAGCAAGAAGAGAGGTTCGAATAGAAGGGGTCATTTGAGTCTATCTAGAGCGTTTGATCATGAATTTTTTTTATTTTTCCTCCGAGCTGAACTCTGAAAACATGTTTGATCATAAAATTTCATAATTTTATTTGAAGTTGAATTTCAGAATTTTCAAAAATTTGAAAACAACAAAAATATATTTTCACTCCAAATTACTCGCGCAAAAAAACACCAATTTTTGTTCATGGCCAAATAGAAACAACATTTTTCATTTTAAAAACAAAAACTATTTTATTTAAATTTCACTTAAATGCCCCGTTATAAAGTATATAACTTCCTTTTTATTTCTCTTTGGCAACCTATAACAGAAATAGAATCTGTAAATTAGTTCCGAAAAATTTCACGTTTTATCAAATGACATTTTGCTCATAGTTATAACAATTTCTTTGGTACCGAAAATTATGTGAAATATGTTTCAAAGTAAAATTGAATATTGAGGAAATGAAGTTAGTATTGTATTGTACCTCCTCCATTTCAAAATAAGTAATATCTTAATAAGAAAAAATGTTCGTATCGCTTTAAAAATTTAAGACACAAAATAAGATCGGACATAGATATGGGTCTAGACTAGAAGGATCAAAAAGAGATGCAAACAGTGACTAACTTTATTACTTTAATAAAAAGAGTTGCAATTTTCACTGAAAAAAGCAAACAAAAATACTAAAATGTCATTAAAAGAATAGAAAAGACTGAGGAATTTGAGTCGGCCAATCCAATGACCAATTGCCAGGATACCAAGGGACAAACTGTGAGGATTTGTCCCTAATTTGTTTGACATATCACTAAAATTATTTTTTAAACGATATGTCATACAATGTTTTTAAAAAAAAAAAATTGTTTCGAGATAGAGATATTGCATTGGCAAATTATTAATTACTTAGATAATGTAATTATATTGTAAAAAATTTATGAAGTGTTGTATATGATTTTTTAATTGTAAATGAATTCAATAACTAAAATGAGTTGTTAGCAAGGTTGAGACTTGAGAGTTATTATAGTTTACTTAGTGACCTTCTTGCATTGTATTTTTTGTGATATGGTATTTCTTTAGCAATCGATGAAAAAAAGTAAAATTCAGAATTTATAAACATTAATCTCGACTCTCTCTGCTTCTATTTCTCCACACTTCAACTGGCAACAATATTTTTGATTGTTTTTCAAAAGAATACTCTCCAAGAATCATAAATATATATTAGTTTCTTAATCTATTTACTTCTTTTTTTAAAAAAAAAAAAAAGGCACTAAAAGGAATAGATGTGTAAATGCAAGACAATTATTTTACTTATCCATTATTTTAAAAATAAATTTCATTTTTTACATATCAAGAAAAATAATTATTTTTTTCATGTTTAAATTTACCTTTTAACATTAATAATTATTTCATGAATTATTTTTCAAGTTCTAACACTAAACATTACTATTAATAAAAATAATTATATCAATTATTATTTACTTGAGGAGGCAGATGCATGCATGTTTGACCAAATCCCAATCAGTGAGAGCGCACGTAAAAGTTAATTTTGTGTACTGCCATACGCCATCTCACGTGTGAATGTGATCATCCCTCTTCTTCCCGCATGCGCTACCCCTCTTTTGACACTTTTACCCTCCTATTTTACTTTTAAATAAACAAATTGCAACTTGAAAATATTTTTTAATTTTATAATCTTAAACGTATTATTTGAAAATTTTAAATTAGTTTTTTATAAAATTAAATGGATTAATAATAAAAATAAAACAAAGATATTAAAATAAGTGAAGTAGAGTAATTGTTTTGACTTGTTTAATTTCAAGTGAAGTCTTTAACTTTCATTGATAGATTAAATTTTTACAAAATTTTAATGAATATAGGCATCCAAACAAAAGAACTTCGATAAACTTTTTTTTTTTTTTTGTTAAAAACGAATATTCTAAATTTTAATTTTAATTGTTTGATTGAGAACTAGTTATTCTAGGATTAATTATCTTGTGATTAGTTATCCTGAAATAACTTATCCCACCATATATATGAGATAACTTATCACATCATTATGTTATAATTGATAAGATAAGTTATCTCTAACGTGTTAACCAAATAAAACATCAAAATTTTATTTAAAATTATTTATTTTTATTCATCACACCAAACGACTAACTAACGACGATCAGTCCATTTTGTTGGTGGAAACATGGAAAGTCTGACAATTTTAAGAGCTGACATGTCGGGTAGGGGCCCCTACGATTGATACAAAGAATATTTCTTATTTTGACTAATTTGCCCTTCTACCTTTTTCAGTATGGCACACAATGTACAGTTAGTTCCACGTCGGCATGATGAGCTGGAGATACTTTGCTGACGTGTATGATAAAAAGCTTATCAAGAACCACAGAGATGATAAGCCGAAGACGAGACGTGTCGTGTTGTGTCATGTCTAATCATCTCTCATATATATATTTAAGTGCATGTTTTCTTTTTACATGTTTAAATTATTATTTCAGTCTCGTTTTTCTCATTTTATTTTTTGATATCTTCATTCCTAATCTTGTTATTATTTTCATTATTTTAAAAAAAGAAGAACATCATATTATTATTGAGAGCAACTTTTTCAGTGATATTGATTTCACTTAACTACGAGCTGGTCCCCTTGATCTAACAATTCACTCTCAACTTTTTTTTGAGTCTATTGATGTGAGTTAACATAAAATAAATTTAACTTTTTGTGCACATCTCTCAGTGTACAACTTTGGATGAGAGGCTCAGAAAAATGAAAACAACAACTAAAAAAGATTAGTGAAAATGATATCTAGCACTTAGATCTATCCAAGGTTGAAATAGAAATTAAAGAATGAATCATATATAAACCAATTTTATTTTTTTGAAAATTCACAAAGTATGAAATTTAGAAATTTGTCTTGGTCTATATATATAAAAAATTAGAGAGGTCAAAGAGGCAAGTCATGTTCTTGTAGTGGAAAATTCAAAAGGGGAGCAAAGGAGAAAGCTTTTGTTTTTTCACAAGAAAGGGACCGCTAACATGCCTTCTTGATATATGAGATTTTGTGATGACACCACATCCCAATATAGTATTTCTCTTTCATAAATTTCACACAACGTATAATGATCGCGGTGTTCAGACTAATTTGCTCATATTTTAAGGGTTGGTTTGACCATGCGATATGGTATCATGATATGATATCATAATATGGAATTATGAGATGAATTGAAGTTTTGTGTGGACAAGTGATATAAAATTTTTGTGTTGTATATTTTCTCATAAACATAGAATCTCATAAGCTGTAAAACTATTAAAATAACCTCAATTATTTATTCAATTTTACTAAATAAACAAAAATTAATAAAATTGCATAATAAATTATTACAAAACTATTTGTTCTCCACTGAAGTAACTGTTTCATCTAACTTTAATTCAATAAAAAAAATTGAACATAAATTATAGTGTACTAGTCTTTAATATTACTCAACAATCGGTTGGTGTGAGTCAAAGTGACTATATGTTTGTGACAATAATAAATTTTAAGTCGGTGAGAATAATAAATTTTAAAAATTAATGATGTCATTATAAATTTTATTTACATATAAAATAAATTGTTAGTAGATATAAATATGAGGTTATTTTAACAAAATATAAACTTGTGGAATAATTTTTGTATTAGAAATATCTCAAATCATGATATGGAATTCTCATATCATGGTTTTTGAAGAACATGGAATCATGAGATGGAATCAACGTAAAATCACATGTCCAAATGATGATTCCATCTCACAATTCCATATGATAATATGATATCGCATGGTCAAACGCATGCTAAATATTTAATTTTGTATCTACTATAATTATTGATAGTATGTTCAAATATTTTTGATAAAAGAGTCACTTAAAATTATTAACAAATAATATCCATACGAAGAGAGATTTATTATTTTAAAATAACACTGATTATCTTTTACAAAAGATCAACGGTGGATATTAGCTAAACTCTTGATATATATGTACTACTATAGTCTGTAAACGAGCAACCCCTCTATCTTGTATATGTCATATTGGAATACTTCAAGCATCTTCATTAGTAATTATATATCAAAAGTCTTTTATTAAGAATTCACTTGAATAAACTTATAATTTATGATTTAAAAAATATTTAAAATATTATAAAATCATTTTAAAATTATTCTAACTTATATAAACATATTAAATAAGTCAATTTAAACTGGCTCAAATGTTAGCTTGTACCACTTAAAAGTGCATGATCTAGTCACATAAATAGATTTCTCATTGTTCTACCTTTTCATTTTCAATTATTGAGTCTAACCATATCCTAAAGGGAAAATATAAAAATGAATTATTCTGCATAAACAACTTTTGAAATACTTACTAATTTATTTGGGATTTTTTTTTTCTTTTGAAAAGGATCATCAAGTTGCTAGAGGAATAGTGAGACTTTTTGACATTAAAGAAGGACAAGACAAGTGGCTATTCCAAGTTAGACAGAAGCAGAAGAGTTATTGGGCTGGATATTAGGAAAAAGGAGCTGCCAGGGCCCATACCATTACTAGTGCATGCTCATTCATGTAATTTGCATCCACCAATAAAGTGGGACTTCAAACTTGTTTTATTATTTAATTGGGCCTGATGTTTTGTATGTTGTACTCTACTGTTCCATTGCTTGTACCTTTCATTTTCCTTGTTGTATTAATTTGTGTCACATACAAATTAAATAAGGATGTGTTCAAATGTCATAACAAGACTAGCTACATAGTGATAAATTCAGAAATTTCACTAAGCATGATCCCGAGAGGAAGAGTATTTAGCTAGGAGCTTTTGCTAGATAGACTTTCAGATCAATAAATAGAGTTGAGGTTATAGTTAAAGCCGCTAATAGAAAATCATGTTTGGACTTGAACCTCATAAACCACTTAAAAATCAATCTCTAATTTTGTGTTTAGGAGATACAATTCATATATATACATAAAAATAAAATTATTTTTTATATATTGTGTAATTTTTAATCGAATAGGTTCAAATGAACAGCCTAACCATCCCTAGATCCTGGCCGCACAAACCAACATTTACTAATGCTGACACAAAAAAGAAACACTCAAATGAGCAACAGTAATTATTAAGTAGTACTAGGTAAAAAAATAAAATGATTAAGCATACAGCTGTTTAGTTGACAATAATATATATCTCTAATTTTTTATATAATTCTTTTGGAGTTGCTCTAGTTACTTTACAAAACTTGCTTCTTTCTTGTTCACTTTTTCCTGTTTTAGACAAACAAAAGAGACTATGAAAATAATAATAACCTGAAGTTCTTTTCCAACTAAAGAAACCTTCTAAAATGTCATACTACCAACCAATGAGATATAAAAAGATAAATTGATTACAGTAAAATATAGGTTGGCAATTGACATCTTTTACATGAGTTTATCGAAACTTAATAGTTACATGACTTATGAATTGGATTTTATATATGTGTTGAACAATTTACTAAACAAGTACAAATAGGTATTTTCAAACCAAGTAAATAAATTATTCATGATAGAATTCTAAGGTTTGAATTCATACTGTTTAAATTTTTACTCCGTCTCCACTTTGTCTTAACAATTGATAATCCATGTCAATTATGAGAAATTTTGATTATCTTAACCTTGTTTATGTATTAAGATATATGTTCTTTTCAGTGTTTTAAAAGGCGGGGACATGAGGCGAGGTGTTTTATACAGTACAGGGTAAGGCCATGGACGGCTCTAATAAATCGGTGGCCTAAAGCAAAATTCGAATGGAGGCCTTAAATTCGAATATATATTTTTTATGAAGTTTATTATAGCCAATTATTTAATCTTTCTTGAGACATAATACTCATAATTTGTCAAACTTCTATTACTTCCTTGCTCTTTTATGAAAAATTATATTTTCTACAAATTATACGCGATAATTTTTAAAAAAAATATGTATAACCTACTGTATTTTTAAAAAATGAGGCCCCTCAAATTTTGGGGCCTAAGGCAGTTGCTTTTTTTTCAAAGCTGTAGAGCCGCCACTGGGTAAGGCGTAAGCCCCGAGATGCGGGGGCGTAAGTCTCGTATCTATTCAATTTTATAGTTTTATTACTAATAAAATAAGCAAAAGTAAACATTTCAATGATTTATGATTTTTATTTGAGATAAGTATTAATAATCAATAATGAAGGAAAAAAAATATTATAATTACTATTTGAGAAATATTATTATACCAATAATAAAATTATGATTTAAAGCAAAAAATGTTTTAAAAATTAATTAAAAACGAACGGGCGTACGTTTTTACGCCCAAGACTTATGTTTTTAATTTACGCTCCGGAGCGTTTTTGATACGCCATGCCCCGAGACTCAATATGGGACTCGCTCCAAAAACGTTTTTGAAAACACTAGTTCTTTTCATTGAATATTTTATTCATAAATAATGTGAGAGGTAGAAATCATGACTGAGACAATTATGTACCGAAATTATGATAAATAATTTGAGTCGGAAAAGTTAAAAACAAAATGGCTTTAATTAGCTCAACTGAAACAAAATTGAAAACTATTTCCCATGAAAAGGCCCTAGTACAAGATGATTCCAATATATGCCATGGGAGGAGATAAGACATGTCCATTTCAACTGTCAAATTTGATATTTCCAACTTGTGTGTGTACTTAAAAACAGAGCTGAGGATAAAGACAAAAACCTCTCAGACCTCAGTCTTCCTGCTGCTGCTGCACCATTTCAGCAGAGAGGCCCTCACTCACCTCATCTCTGACCAAATTCCAAAGCTTCTTCCTTTATTTCAAAATCAACCCATCTTCATGTTTTTCTCTCTCTTTTTAATGGTGTCAAAATCTTGAAAAGCCTCTGTAGTCCAAAGTTCTCATTTTTTTTGGTTATGTTGGTAGAAAGTTAGCATTTTTAGCAGTTCTTGGTTTGTGGGGTTTTGAATAAAACTCTGTATTCCCAAGTTCTTGTTTTTATTTTCTTATGTTGGTAAAAAGTTTGCATTTTTAGCAGTTCTTGATTTGTGGGGTTTCGAATAAACTTTGTATTCTCAAGTTTTTTTTTTTCTTATGTTGGTAAAAAATTTGCATTTTTAACAGTTTTTGGTTTGTGGGGTATTGAAAAAACTCTGTATTCCCAAGTCCTTGTTTGTTTTTTTTTCTTATGCTGGTACAAAGTTTGTATTTTTAGCAGTTTTTAGTTTGTGGGGGGTTTTGGATAAACTCTGTATTCTCAAGTTCTTGTTGTTTTTTTCTTATGTTTGTGAAAACTTTGCATTTTTAGCAGTTCTTGATTTGTGGGGTTTTGAAGAAAAAAATGGCAGAAGAAGAGAGTTGGGGTTGGCCACCATCACCCACTGGTTCACCAATGTACTTAACAAAAGATGATCATTGGACTCATTTTGATAACTCTGTTAATGCTGTTTCTTTTGGTTTTGTTGCCACTGCTATTCTCATATCTATGTTCCTTATCATGGCTATCTTTGAGAGGTTCCTCAGACCACCTTCTCCGCCGGAATTGACTCCCTCCGTTGGCCACCGCCGGCATGCAGACATTGAGTCTCAGTTAGGGTTCAACCACAAACTTGGCTATCCTACACCCAAAGTAAGTGTCTTTTAAGAATTTAGCTATCTATATCTTGTTTGTGTTCTTTCAGGGTCCTTTTTGGAAATACTCACTAGTTTCTATTTGTTTATCTGATTTTGAATTTAAGTTATTTTAAATGTATCAAAATGTCTTTTAATCTTGCAGTCTTAAACGCGTTAGGTGAAATCTTAGAATTAAAGAGTTGGCTGAAAAGTAAAACAAATTAATTGAAATGGAGCAAATAGTCTTCTGCTAAATGTCAGTTGGATTATTTATTGTTACATTGACCATTTGGGGTTTTGAAGTTTTTGTATTGTAGCTAATGTTAATTGTGAATTAGTCTAGGAAATGATGAACAGGAATTTGATGTTTCACCTTTTTTGTTTGGATTTTACATGAGTTGTTAGTATTTTGCTTTATTGTTACTTAGAAAGATAATTTATTTAAACAAAATATGTGTCAATGTATTTGTTGTTTAATTCATATAGGTTTTAATATTTCTCTGTGCTTTGCAGAATATATGTAGTATTGCAATCTTTAATTTGTGTTGCTGTTTATTAGAATGAAAACTGTCCCATCTAAGAAATTGTCATACAGGTTTAAATTCTACTATAATTGATATACCTGTGTGCCATTTTCAGTCACTAGAATAATAATTTCTTCCCTTTATTTCCCTTTTTATTTTATTATTAAAATATTCCATCTATTTTTCTCAAGTTTTCAAATTCTTATGTTTTGGGTGGGGTGGGGGATGGGCTAAGGTAAATATCCCATAATTTTTTGCAGAAACAGTAGAATAAATTCTCATTTCATAATTCTTGACTCATTTTCTCCAAGACTTGTGTCAGTGAGAGCATTTCAGAGGCTTTTAGTGACATTAATGTGGAATAACATATTTGATTCTTCCCATTTGTCCGTCCCTTAGTGGACAGAGTTATCTGGTATCACTTACTAGTGGTAAGTGACAGGTATCTCGTGGAATTAGTCGAGGTGTGTAAAAGCTGGTCTAGACACTCCGGTCATCTAAAAAAGAAAAAGTTGCTACTACTTTACAGCAGAAACCCAAGTTGTGGAACTATAAAAGATGATAAATAATATTTTAAGAAGTCTATGAATTATAAAACTATATATTTGCATGTGCATATTCTTCATAATGTGATACACAAGAAAACACTCACATTAATTTTGTGTTTGAACAATGGCCCTGGCCCCTCTTCCATTTAAGAAGTTAGCTTTTCAGTTGGTCCCCTTTTAATAAGATCTGGGGACTTTATGCCTACTTGTTGTTTTTCTGTTGTATATTAAGTCTTTGCCCCCACTCCTTGTTCATCACCTCCATTAATATATCCCATCACCAGTCACCACCAATGTTAATGATGTCCTCCATGGAATACTCCTGGAATGGAGACAGATTGCCAACCCTGAGAAAATCTTTGTTTTTTCTTGTTTACTTTATCGAATTCATATTATATCTTTTGAGGGGTTTTGCCCATTTAGTAGTCTTAGGTTGTGTTCGGTATGGAGGAAAATGCTTTTCCAATTTCTAGGAAAAACTATTTCCTTAATAATAAGGAAAATGATTTCCCTAGTGAAGTCATTAGGGAAAAACAAGTTTCACAAGTGGCATTCTGCATTAATTGTATCCTCCCGGTCATCCAACACACCTCATATTCAATCCCACCCCAATTGTCACCGTCCCCAGTCTCCCTCTCCCTCTCCACCTCTGATCATATTTGTCTAGATTATATAAAAACATAATCTAATGTTTTAGGATAATATTTCTTGCTTATTTAATTAACACAAAAAAATAAGCAAGAAACTCACTTTTAAAAAAAAAATAAAAAAGACATTATCTTTTCGTACCAAACGACTAATATTTGGGACTGGAGGAAGTAGTATATCTTCTCTCCACCCTGTACTACTGCTACATGCAATTATAGACAGATAGCTTCCTTTTGCTGTCATAACTAACAATTCTTCCAATCTTTTTCTCCTTGTATGAAATCGACTTTATGTTAAACCATCCGCAAATTTTTCCTTTATTGGTACTTTTGTCCCCCTTCTCTTTATCCTGGTGCCTTTTTGTGTGGAACTTCACAACTTTTAAAATGATTTATCTTCTTAGTCCCTGCTAATCCTCCTTCTTACAGATGCACAAACAGGCTTAATATGCTTAACCTGTTTCAAGTTTAGAAACTAAGTATGCGCGTTTGGTTGCAGAATTGATTGGAATTCAGAAACATAATTTTTTAAAGTTGAAGTAATGTTTTAACTTACATTTCACTTGAATTTTTTTCTAAATAGTATGATTGGAAAAAGATTTTTCACTTGAGAAACTGAGTTGACCTTTTGTGTGTGTGTTTGGGGGGGGGGGGGGGGTGAGTTTTTATGTGCTGGAAGGCACTCATTGGTACCCATATTTATCCCCCATAAAATAAAACATTCAGCCTGGATTCCACCAACCAAACATAATGTGAAATGTAAAGGAATCATAGATGAACATGTACAATTAACCTTTAGGAAATTAAATATAGAAAGCTAAAGTGAGTCAGAAGGTAACATATTGTATATTATCACACATAGTGATGTTCAGAGTTAGGTTGGCCTACAATTATTGTGTGTTTTAGTGCCCAACTAAGTTAGAAGGCCATCGAATAATTTAGCTATGGTTCATTGGTTGGTTGGCATATGGATAATCCTTCGAAAGACTTGGATTCATCTCTTCGTGTTCCTTGCTTCTAGCAGCTAAACTACACATACATATATACAAGATCAAACACCTAGTCCCTCTTGGATAACATAACCAAGAGTGGGAGAATCTTAATAACTTGCAGTATATATATCTGACAATAGAAAGATACAAAAGTGTCGATAACAAGTCTTTTAGCAGTTGCGATTTGTTATATTGTACCTCTTAATCGTCTAGTTTACTTTTACTACAAACATGAGCCTGAGAGCAATCCTCTGAACATATATTATTGAGCTTTCTATGAAGGTAACATTTGATTGCATCAGGTATCTACCAATGCCAGAGAAGTTTCAGTCTTGATGCCCGGAAATGACATTCCAACTTTTATTGCTCATCCTGCTCCTGTACCTTGTCAACCGGAACGCAATCCATGGCCTTCCCATCGGCAGAATCCTATACCCAGTGTCATAATTTCCAACTCAAACGTGTCATCCTAGCTCTTCTTAACTTGATGATGCATAAATCAGAAAATGCCAGTTTTATGGAATTATGAAGGGTAACCTGAGCATATATTTTGAGTTTCCCAGTTGGGATTTTGGGTTATGTACATAGAATTTTCTCAGCTGGTTTGCTCTTTTTTGTACCCAAAGCTTCAGTAAAGAAATAGCTAAAGAGGTTTTAGCTTGTCTATGTTGTCAATATGTTCCATAATGGTATTCTAAGCATATATCCTCTTGAATTCAAACCTAGTTAACTGTTAATTCTCACAAAACCTACTTCAAATTTTCCGATTTCAAAGGAAAAGCTGAGATGAGAGCTATACCTTCTTAAAACCAGAAAAATAACTGCTATAAAGTACTTCCTCCGTCCAGTTCTATTTGTCATGTACAAAAGTCAATTTGACTTGTTTTCAAAGTTAAATTAGATTACATTAATTTGATATTTTAAACAAAAAATTTATATATTCAAAAATTATACGAAAAGTACTATAAATTGCAATTTTTTGCATATCAAAATGATGAATGTAGTAAGGGTATTTTCAGTATTAGCATATGAATTGGGCCAATGGAACCAGCCTTCAAATTTCATATGAAGTACAAAATGGGGCAAGGACATAATTAGCCATCCGAAAATATTGATAACCGAATGACCACATAAAATCAAAAGATATTATAGGCAATATAAATATATACACTTCTTATACAATATCTGCACACATATTATACTTGGCGTATACTGTATATCCACTAATTTTGGGTATTTAGTAAAGGCAACGATCGAAAATATCCATCTCAGCGAGGATTGACGAATGGGTGTTGAAATTAGTTGATGAGTCGATATTTTCGACAATTAAATCTCTTAAAAGTGGTTGATAAGGGACTTAGGGTGTGTTTGGTATGATGGAAAATGTTTTCATGGAAAATGTTTTTCTAAAAAATGTTTTTCTGGAAAATAAGTTGATTTTTGACTTATTTTCTCATGTTTGGTTGGTAAGTAGAAAATATTTTCCAAAAAAGATTTTTTAGTGTTTGATTTATGAATGAAAGTTATTTTTGATAAAATATCTCTTTTTTTACTAGAGAGTAGAAAATAATTTTTGAATTGAAAATATTTTTTAAAAAAAAACTTAAATTTTTTGGGGGGAGGGGTGGCGGGGGTAGGGGTGAGAAGGGGTAAAAAAAAAATTGAAATTAAAAATATTTTTTAAAAACAAACTTTTTTTTTTGGGGAGGGGGGAGGGTGGGGCTGGCTGGGGAGGGGGGTCAGGGTAGGGGTGGTGTGGGGGTGTAAAACAAAAATTTGAAATTGAAAGAATTTTTTATAAAACTTTAAGTTTATTATTATTTTGGGGGGGGGGGGGGGAGGAGCCTGAGAGTAAGGGTGGGGTGAAAATAAAATTTTGAAATTGAAAATATTTTTTAAAAACAAACATTAAATTATTTTTTTTTATTTTTTTTGGGGGGGGGGGGGATAGGGGCTGGCGGGAGGGGGGGTAAAAAAAATAAAAAAACTGAAGTTGAAAAATGTTTTTTAAAAATAAGCTTTAAATTTATTTTTTCAACAAAAAAATTATAATTTGAAGTTGGAGGAAAGTTTTGAAAAATGTTTTCCTTCAGTTTTGAAGGAAAGTCATTTTCCTTGAATTTGAGGAAAATGAGTTTATTTGAAAAATATTTTTCAAAACATTTTACCCAACCAAACATGAGAAAATTGGAAAACATTTTCCAAAAAATGATTTCTTTCGTACCAAACACACCCTTAATTTGATATTATTTGGTGGAAAAATAAGATTTCAAACTCATGACATTTATTTGAGCAACTTTCACATATAGCAAACACAAAATTCATATTTGTATGCTATAGCAAAGTTTGCATAATTGCGTTCCATAACAAACATAAATATGTATATTTCGCTATACATATACAAAAGAAAGCAATTGTATAATCTGTTTTGGTATACATATACAAAAAGATCAATTGTATAAAGTGAGAGAGGCGAGTGAGCGAGCGAGATCTGGAAGAGTGGCGAGCGAGATCTGGGAGAGAGGAGAGAGGGGAACGAAAATACATGTATATATACAATTTTCACGCATTTTATACATTTGTGTTTTTATATAAGGTGAGAGAGGCGAGTGAGAGAGCAAGATCTGAGAGAGTGGCAAGCGAGATCTGGGAGAGGGGAATGAAAATATATGTATATATACAATTTTCTCTCTTTATACAAATACAAACACATGTTATACAATTTGCGTTTTTTGTATAAAGTGAGAGAGGCGAGTGAGAGAGCGAGAGGGAAATGAAAATATATGTATATATACAATTTTCTCTCTTTATACAAATACAAACACATTTTATACAATTTGCATTTTTTGTATAAAGTGAGAGAGGCGAGTGAGAGAGCGAGAGGGGAATGAAAATATATGTATATATACAATTTTCTCTCGCTTTATACAAATACAAACACACTTTATACACTTGCGTTTGTATAAAAAACGAGAGAGGCAAGGAAGAGAACGAGAGTGGCGAGCGAAATTCACCAGGAGAGAGGTGAAATAGCAACAGTTTGTTATGAGATACAATTAAATCAAACTATATTTATAACATTTAATTTAAATTAATAGTTTGATGTTATATACAATTTTCCCTTTAATTTAACCCATACATTGCGTATTACAATCTATCTTTAATGTCTTCCTTATCTTATGCCGCCAGAGTTTATTCTCTTCACTCACTTCTCTTGTATTCAGAAGATTAATCCTCCGGCAATAATAAATTCCAATTCAAGAAAAATTAAAATTACGAATTTATAAAGTTCAATTTTTTGAATCCTACTCAGATCAAAACTAAATACTCATTCAAAGTTGGAGACGGAGGTACTTGAAATTTAATTTATGAATTTTAAATTCTAATCTTTTTGAATAATTGAATTCTATGTTAATTCTTTTCTTGTCTCAATTTATGTGCTATTTTTATTTTTTGAAAGTAAATTTAACAAATCTTTGAAGTAAAACTAGATTAGATCAACTCAATATTTTAAAATTAAAATTTAAGTATTAAAAAGTTACATGAAATATACTTCTCTAAGTTATAACTTGTCTCATATCAATATAATTAAAGATTTTAATTCAAAATTTACGTAATTTAAATCTTGACAAACAAAAAGTTTTAAAAGTAGTCAATACATATCCAATAAATTTTTAAAATAAATACATAATACAAATAGAAACTATTGAATTCGATCAAATTAATATCCCAAACCGTGTAAAAGAAAGCAATAATAGACTATACTTACTATTTTAAGAATTGTCAGAGACAATGATTATGAAGCACGAGCCATCGGGGAATGACTTGTCCAAAAATGTTGAGGAGTAGTTGGATTCTTGTGTTTTTTCTTTCAATTAATTCTCTCCATTCATTTTTATTTTCGAATTTCAATATAATCAAGAAATATTAGAAAGACCAATTAATTAATTATTTTTCAAGAGTAAAGACGATTAAGACACGTACTTACATGATTGGAGGAAACAATTATGGGACCGGGGAGGAGAAAGAAAACAAAAAAAGGGTCCCTAGTTCTACCATTTAGTAACATGGGATTTAAGGAGGGAATGCAAAATTTAGATTGAAAAGAAAGAAGGCTAAGGGTGTGATTGGTAAAGAAAACTATTTAGTATTGTAGTAACTTTTTTTCTAGTGTTTGGTAAGTAGAAATATCGAGTAGCATTTACATATAATCTTAGTCCATGTAGGGGTGAATAGGATGAAATGTCACTTACGAAACTTGTTTTTTGAAAGTCATTTTCCTGATTTTCCGAGAAACTTGTTATCCTAGTCAGTTGAAAACAAAAGAGCTGGAATCATATTGAATAATTGGTCCCAGTTTAAGGAAAATCCTTACGGTAGTCTAAGCACCACAGATTATTCTGAAGACTTGTAAATTCAAATCTGAATACCAATATTCCATAGCCATTGTTTTTATGAGCTAGCAACATGAAGTCTACTAGTTTCTTCTTGTTTGTATTCTTGCTGTATTTGAGTCACTTCAAATGTGATTCTAGGGACAGCATAACTTCAAGGAACATATTATCAAACAAAACGAAAATTCTTGTGTCAGCTGGACAGATATTCGAGCTGGGACTCTTCAACACACGATCTAGAAATTATGTTGGCATATGGTACCGGGTGAGTCCCAAAACTATTGTGTGGGTTGCCAATAGGGACAAACCAATTCCCTTATCAGATGAAATTTTGGCTATTGACATTGATGTCGATGGTAATCTCAAAGTGTTGGACTCAAAGAAGAACTCTTATTTTTCAACAGGACTCGTTAGTGCATCTTCTTCTAAGCGTACAGCAAAGCTCTATGACTCAGGAAATTTGGTTTTAATTGATGAATTGTCAGGCAAGAGATTGTGGCAAAGTTTTGACAACCCCACTGACACCTTCCTTCCTGGTATGAACATGGACAGTGCATTGAAGTTGACTGCTTGGAGGGTTACCCAAAACGATCCCAGCACTGGAGATTACACGTTTCGGCAAAGTCAAAGAAAATTTGAGTACAACATACTACACCAAAAGACGGTCCTTCTCTGGAAAGGCTCTGCTCCAGCTGCTTATGCCAAACACTATAGTTTCAATGAACTTCCCTCTCTTGTGGGATCAATGTTAACCAATTTCAGTTTGAATACAAAACGACAATATACCCCGAAATTGAACAAGTCACGGACTGATGATGTTTCATCTGTGCCAAACTTTAATTACACAAGGCTACTACTGAATTCCTTAGGGGAAATACAATTATATGGCTGGAGTAACGAGAGTACAGGGTGGTTACAAATATGGTCAGAACCACAAGGTCCATGCGATGTGCAGGACACTTGTGGGAACTTTGGAATTTGCAACAGTGGGTTTATGTCTCGGTGCAAGTGTTTGCCAGGATTTGACCCTATTTCTCCAGAAGAATGGACGGTTGGGACTTATACTGATGGTTGTTCAAGAAAGTCAGTTAGTGGTTGCAACAAGAAGTCAGAATTTGACACATTCTTAAATATGCACTTTATGAAATTTGAGGATTCAGACATGCCAGATGTGGAGACTAAAAGTGAAGAAGATTGCAGAAAAGAGTGTCTAAGAAACTGTAAGTGCATAGCATATTCATATTTTGAACAACCTAGAGCAGAGAGAGAAACTTCTAGCACTGTACCTAGTTGCTCGATTTGGACGAAAGATCTCAACAATCTTCAGGAGAACTATACTGGTGGCCTCAACCTCTCTGTCCGCATAGCAATTACTGATATTGGTACTTCCTTTCACAATTTGCCTTAACTTTGCAGGCCATACCTTGTATAAATACTATAAGATCAGTATCAATTTTAGACAAGTAGAGATTTTTCTTCATTGGACAACCTATGTAGTCTGGTACAGATAATTTTTATCCAAACAGGCCTTCCTTTGCCAATTGTTCTCTCCACCTCATCCCCCCTCAACCCCAAAAAAGAAAAAAAGAAAAAAATGTGAGTAAATCATTAAGTAGAATAATATCTTGTTCAACTATAATGTGAAGACATGGATAATTGAAGTTCATGACAAGAATATCTATAATTATCATTTTGCAGGAGCAATAACAAGGAGAAATTGTAAGCCTTGCGGCTCAAACATTATACCTTATCCATTGAGCAGTCAACCAAATTGTGGGGATCCTTTGTATTATAGTTTCTCTTGTGATGATTTAACTGGAGAAGCACGTTTCCGGACACTGACTGGCTCATATCCTGTCATTAACATAAATAAGGAAAACAGAACATTTGTAATACAAGTGCGTGCAGAAAATGCTGGTAATTCATGTGATACCAAAACTCAAGTTTTATGGCTCAATCAGTCATTACCCTTTCATCGTATAGATCGGTGTGATGAAGGAAAATCACAAAACCTCAGTCCTGGTGGATTAAGAAATGAAATACACATCATGTGGAAACCACCACCAGAACCTACATGCAAAACTTCTGCAGATTGTGTGGATTGGCCAAATTCCAGTTGCAATATCAGGGAGGGACAAGGTCAGAGAAGGTGTCAATGTAATCAATACTACAAATGGGATGATTTAGCGTTAAATTGTACCAGAGGTATGTTAAGACTAACTCCAGCTCCTTGTTTTATAATTCATGCTTGACTACAGGTCTACAGAGTCTTTAGTTGTTAGTCTAATCTTTACCTGGTCCTTAGCATGTAGTGCCACTATTATTCTTAGTGCCTAGTAGTCAGCGGTAGTTGCTCTAGTTTTATGGTTAGTGGGTTGTTATTTGAACAGGAAAGTATGATGAAACCTACATGGTCTTGGATGTCTATATAAAGGTCATCATTTACCTTGAATAGATGCCACTGCTAAGTTATTTTCAGTAGCTATGTCTATTTTAATTCATTAAAAGCACAACATATTGTTGGCAACAGTCCAAAGATACTCTTAACATTGTGTGATATGTTCGCATTAAGCCAAACCCGCCTGATTTTTCTCAAAAGGTCTCACACCACCACTACACCTTATATGTCTTATTTTTCCTTTTTCAGCTACCAATGTGAGACTTTGTTCGCACACCCAATCATCTCCACTTCAAACTAAGTTTCACATGACTCATCACCTTATGGGCTCACCCATATCAATCTAGTATTTATGGCCACTGAAGCCCACTGACTTATTGTTTGTGTATGCATTTCCACAGCTATGGGTAAAGGTAGTAAATCGGCACGTAGATGTGCAAAGACACTAAGTCGTGCCCCAAGCCACCACTCTGCCATATTCATACTCATCTTGCCGAACCATTGACTCTATATTAGTTGTTGGGCTAGAACAACCCAAAGGTACTCTTAACATCGTGTTGTATTGTCCAAAAGGCCCCACACTATTAAGAGTATCCAACAATTTATGTAGCTTTCTTTTCTTCTCTACTTTCACGTGGGACTTTGTTCACACACACCCAATCTCCCTCTCAATCGAGTATTCATGGTTAACTTTGAGATTAATTGTGTATCACTCCCATCAACCGAGTATTTACGGCCACCAAACTACTGGCATCTTTTGTGTGCACCTTCAAAGCTACAGGTAAGGGTAGCAAATCCACCTGTAGATGGGAAAAGACACTAAGCCGGGTCTAATGCCATCTCCATACTCGTCCAGCCAAGCCACTGGCTTTGATACCAGTTGTTGGGCTAAAACAACCCAAAGACACGCTTAACATGATGTGATATTGTCCGCTTTGGGCCAAGCATGTAGAATTTTCCACAGAAGATCTCACACCATGAATAGTACAATTACACCTTATATGTAGCTTCTTTTCCTTTTCAACTATCAATGGGGAACTTTGTTTGCATACCTAACAAGGTGTGGATCACCACCCACAAATCCTTTTAGTTGTATCCTCCATTTTATTCGTTTCAATTTCGTTTGGTTCAGAGCATGCAGGACAAAGAGGATGGAGTGGAGAGAAGGCAACATCCTTGAATCTCAAAGTCCTGATTATCTCTGTCAGTCTAACTGCTGCTGGAACTATAACCATTTGCTATGTGATTATCTACCATAGAAAAAAGGTGGCAAGAAGGAAAGGTAACAAATAGCACAAGCTTTTATATATATATATGTATGATATATATTGTGAATTTGCTGCTAATTTTGAACTCACAGAAGCCAAGAAAATAAGTTTGGGGAATGGGATAGAGTACTTGTCCGAGCGTGGAGGTTCATCTAAATATTTGGTAACCGAAGATGATAAGAAACGGATCGATCTCCCATTTTTCAACTTGGAAAGCATACTAGTCGCTACGGACAACTTCTCAGATGCAAATAGGCTTGGTCAAGGTGGATTTGGCCCTGTTTACAAGGTGGTGGTTCTCACATGTACATATATTGTTTATTTATACCATTTTTAAAATCATCTTTCTAACTAGAGCTAATATTGTACGTACAGGGTAAGTTCCCTCAAGGACAAGAAATGGCAATTAAGAGGTTGTCAAGTCATTCTAGTCAAGGTGCAGAAGAATTTAAAAACGAAGTAATGTTAATTGCCAAACTCCAACACAGAAATCTAGTCAGACTTTTGGGCTACTGCATCGAGGAAAACGAAAAGATCTTATTATATGAATATATGCCCAACAAAAGCTTAGACACCCGTATTTTTAGTGAGTCTACTTACTTTTCTTCTGAGAACTTGGCTCCCCTCCATTATAGAATCTCTCCGGTTGGTTCAGTGAACCTCTAAATTTCATTATACATACATACAGATAGATATAAGGGTCAATCAATATTTATTTAACTAAACCATTGTTCAACTAAAACTTTGCTTTGTTGGGGTCATTATTATTACATTGGAAAACAGAAAACAAGTATCCGAAATATATTGCTTTTGGTGTGGAAAGATTTTCTTACCATTCATCAATGGTAAAACAGTGAAAGAATGTATTAGCAAAAGCTTAGGAATTAGAATGCATAATTTCTGTAATTGGTGAAAACTAAGATTTCAGTGTGATTTAGTTGTTCTTTGAGTTCACTCTACACAAATACCTCGGGTACTACTACAAGGGGATTAAGTTTCTTAAGGACACAATATAAATTCAACTTTGACTTGATGGGCTTGTTCTCGGATAGTTCTCTTGAGACATTTATCAAACATATTGGGTGTGTTTGGTATGAACGGAAAATGTTTTTCTAGAAAATTAAGTAGATTTTTGACTTATTTTCTCATGTTTGATTGGCGAGGGGTGGGAGGCTGGTAGGGGTGGAAAAAAAAATTGAAGTTGAAAATATTTTTAAAAAATAAACTTAAATTTTTTTTTGAGGGGTGGAGGGGCTGGTAGGGGAGTGGGTGGGTCGGAGAGTTTTGGAAAATATTTTTCATAAGTTTTGAAGGGAAGTCATTTTCCTTAAATTTAAGGAAAATGAGTTGATTTGAAAAACACTTAACCCGAAAATTGGAAAACATTTTCCTTCCCATTTTAAGCAAACATATTTGATTTCTAAAAAACTGCTACCTTCAATTGTTCTTTTGATCATCAATTGGTTTCGTTTTTGCTAATGTTGTGATTTTCTACTTGTTCTGCAAGATCATAGTGTACGCCCATTGTTGAATTGGAATATCCGCTTCGAAATCATATTGGGCATTGCTCGTGGACTTCTTTATCTACACCACGACTCCAGAGTACGTATCATTCATAGAGATCTAAAAACGAGCAATATTCTATTAGACGAAGAGATGAATGCCAAAATATCAGATTTCGGCTTGGCCAGGATTGTTGAAGGCAGAAGTATTGATGCTAAGACGCAAAAAGTTGCCGGAACTTAGTAAGTATATATGCTTTCAGTTTAACTTTCTGCAAAAAATCTTATGAAAATACAAGTACATGGTGCTAATCGGAAAATTGTGCAATCACCTGTTTATAGAGAAACCCTAGGGAGCGGCCTTGTTTCATGAACTAGCCTCTCTCAAATCTCCGATCAGGAACTCTTCATTGACAGTGTCACCGGAGCTAGATGGATCTTAATTACCGGCATGATATTGTTTCCCGGTAGTATCAAGTATCATCAACTCCAGAATTGAGTTGTGCTATCATGGCGGAGCCACCTAATTACTTGGCGAATAGAGTTAAATGTTAGCTATTATTAATATACCTATCTTAAAAGAAAATTTGCAAATCCTCGCCACAGGCCCTTTTTATCTCTCATAGAATACGTTGTTATTTAAGATAATTAATCCTAAGATAACTTGTTCGTTTAATTGTACTAATTCTTATCTTGTGTTATACAGCGGCTATCTTGCACCAGAATATGCATTGGAAGGACTTTTTTCAATCAAGTCTGATGTTTTTGCTTTTGGAGTGGTTGTACTGGAAATCATTAGTGGAAACAAAAACTTGGATGTTCTTGAAGACACAAACCTCTTGGGTCATGTAAGTACCAAAATACTTTCTCTATTTAGAACATGTAATCTTAGGACATAAACGAAATGTGAAGATTGACATATAAATTAAGTAGGCCTTCTGTCCCAATTTATATGAATATTGGGCATCGTTGATAACTCGAAATTAAATATAATTACAGGCTTGGAAACTATGGATGGAAAATAAGGCATTGGACATAATGGACCAAAGTCTAGTGGATACATTCAATGAAATTGAAGTAGTAAAGTGCATAAACATAGCACTTTTATGTGTGCAAGAAGATCCAGGTGATAGGCCAATTATGTCAGATGTGATAATTATGCTTGGAAGTGATAGCATGCCTCTTCCAAGACCCAATCAACCAGCTTATGTCACAAGGAAAAATTACACAATAGGAGCAAGCACATCATCCTCCTCTTCTTATAATTATAATAATTACTATAATTATGATTCATTCACTGGCTCCAAAAATGAGTTGACCATCACTGATATGCAAGGCCGATAAATAGTATATAGTAGTAGTAAGTTTTGCACGATATGGACTTGTTAAATACATATTCTAAGGTTAGTGTGAATGACAATATTTATGTAGTAGGCGGATCTACGTAGAGGAGAGGGAATGCAAGGGCACCCGAACACTCGAGAAGAACTTCATGTATAAATATATCTCGAGTATATATATGTACTCCATTAAAATCTATGTGTGTTAGCATATATATATTGAATGTAAATATAGTAATTTGTATATTATGATAAATATAGGGCTAATAGGTTAGGGTTAGCGGTACTATTGTCAACTATTCTCTTGTATGAGCACGCAATTGAAGCAGACATGTTGATGCTCAGCTTTGTGCTTATAGTAATTCTTGGATAGTACTAATACTTTGTACTGGTAATAAAATCCTTGTTAATCCTCTAAATGTTGCATTAGTTTTCTTTTAATCTCTATATATTTTAAACTCTTGAAATTATTTATTTACTATAGTAATAAAGTAAAACAATTTATTTGTCTTTTTCCTCTTGTTTTATCATGAAAGTTGTAAGTAGAATAACTACAAATTAAAATCATGGCACAAAATTGACACCCATACTGTTATCCTTCTGTATCTCAATTTTATGCAGGTTGCAACAAAAGACATGAAAATTGAATATTGAAACACAGAAATGGTCCTATATAGGCCAAGTCAACTTCATAAGTATGGGCTGAAAAATAACATTTGTGTGGCAAAGTATATATACACCGCGAAGATATGGGTAATATATACTGTGGAATCTATAATATGATGAAATAGCTAACAACAAATTGACAAATTATAGTAACGGATTCATCGATCTTTTTCAGGAGCTATATATGCATAAATAAATATGGACCACTGTATATATATAGTCCAAATGATATATTATATATGTACTACTATATAATAACGGCTATAAATAATATTGACATTTCCATGAGGAATTGAATTCAAATTCTCCATATAATGTCAGGGGACCTTTATATTGTATCGTATTAGTATTAGTTACAATTTTGATGATGCTGACAATTTCAGATATTCAAGGATTAAATGCATGTTCTATTCTAGATTAGTGAGGCCTTTATTGGTTAATATTAGCAATGTATGCTGTAAAGTAGTGAAGGTAGTTGTGATAAATATGGTGCCTACTTTTAATCTTGTCTTGTGAACCCCATACATACATATATATATATATTAATAACTAGTTTAATTGAGATCCATGGATATGTAGAGAGATTTGGTCAAAGTTTCACATTGGCCTAACCAGCTGTGTAGAGCCAGCCATAAATATACAAACTTATCAAATTAAATCCCAACAACCTATTTGCTCCATTCCCCTTTAGTACTCTCATCATGATCACATGCATCTTCCATTACCTCTTTGCCCTTTTTTATACACAACTTGTCAAATAACAAGAATCAATTTGGTCCAATAATTTTCAGTACGTACAAGGTAATATTATAGTCATTTATCAACTTTCATTATTAGCTTATATGGATACGGAATATACCTCCTCTTCGGCTAACATTTTTATTCTCTAACTTTGAATGTATACAAGTAAACATTTAAATTTGTACCATATACTCATTATTTCCTCCGTCCCAATTTTATGTGAGGTAGTTTGACTCGACAAGGAGTTTAAAAAATAAATGAAGACTTTTAAAGCTTGTGGTCCAAAATGAATGATAAAAATTTGTGTGACTGTAAATCATTTCATTAAAGATAAAATAAACATTTTATAATTAAATTGTTACTTAATATAGAAATATATCATTTTTTTTAATTTATTAAAAAGAAAAATAAATCACATAAATTGAAACGGAGAGTACTATTTTGGGGTAACGTGTTTGGATTTAATATCTAGTAATAAGTGGTTTTGAATAGTTCATTTGTGCAGATTAAAGATGAAATAAAGACAAATTAAAAGAATCAAAATAAAGGAAGAGCAGGTAGGTACATGAGAATGTGTGAAGAAAATGAAGAAGCTGCTGACAGCCGCAGCCCATAAAGGCATGTGTATCTTCTTCGATTCAAAAGTCTGTTACCAATTATTGTATCCAAATTTAATCCCCACAACAGTTGCCACTTTTATGATATTCACCGTGAAACTCGATTAAATTTGAATTCATAAAGTTTTATAATATAGTTGATTAAATTTGGATGGCGGTAGAATGTATCATATTAAGGGTAAAATGCTCTCTAATAAAGATGACTTTATATCCAAGAGGATTCGAACTTAAAACCTCTAATTAAAAACGAAAAATCGGTACTTACCAGACATCAATCCACCACAACTCTTGTTGGTGACACTCTGTCAAAAAAAATAGCCTACCACTTTATCTTCCCAAAACTGTGACCATATATCCAAACCGATTCCGTAGCGGAGTCAGAATTATATATGTATATAAATACACTTTTAATCATATAAATTACTAGTATAATTTTCTGTCAAAGGAGTCCATATCTGACTACTAAATCTATGAATTATTGTTGTGTTATGAACAAAAATTATATTTATCACAAGAATCATCCAACCATCCTTTTAGATTCGTCGTGCCTCGCATTCATGACACAAATATTTCAAATACATTGAAGTTGATTATCTAAATCTTCACTATATATATCGCCTCAACGTAAGGTTCTTCACATTAAGGATTTTTTTTTATTTTTTTTTTGATGACAAGGGAAATCCGTAGCCGCTACCCTTTGGGTGCGCATAGGGTAAAACCTCCGCTCCTATGCAATAGCTCACAAACCATATAGGAGAGGTAACCCGCACTAGGCAAGCCCGGTGCGACGAACTCGACCCAGAAGACAAACCCCTTGCTTTCGCAAACAAGGGGTTTCGAACTTGAGACCTCCAACATGAAAGTCCCAAGCCCAAACCACTGGGCCACCCCGAAGGGTACATTAAGGATTTGTTATAGTAGAAATTCTCTATGTTACTAATTATTATTTTTTTAACCGTATGCCTTGACACCCCATGAGTGGTGTTGGGTACAGGAGGTGTGAGGTTGGGACTACTGAGTACTTATCCATAATCCAATATTCCAATCCAAGCAACGCCAGGTTCCAAAAATCATTCATTAACATATTTTATTTATTTTCCATTTATTACGTGCAAAATAAATCTTATTAATATTTTAATAAACTTATCCATCAAAGTACATGTTAAATGTCACGTTTAAACAATTCAAAGTGACCGACAGTGCCCCCAAATCAGTCAAAGAATCATGAATGAGAAAACTAGCTACTTGCAAAAAATTGCGGTACTAATCGATGTGAATTTAAATTAATCAGACAAGTTAAAATTTTTTAAGTAAATATATAAAGAGAAAGGTAGATAGGCACTGCATGTTAATGTCAAAATCTAATATTATAGCAACTTTTTACCAAAAGATTACATTAATTTAAAGAAAAATGAAACATTCCAATGACACAAGTGGATTTTCAAGTGATTCATTTCCATTTGTCGGTGCCCAATTATTTTCTCCATTTCCATCTCTCTCATCCATTTTCCGGATCCGATCACCCAATTCGGATCTCACCCTTCCCGGCGACTTACCCGTTTTCCTCACCGACGGACTCCTCCCTAAACCCGACCCGTATCCTCCATTCTCCGTCCTCATCGCCGGTGACCTCGATCTCCTACCGGAGCATTCCCCATTATCCTTCCTCTGTACCCGAGATTCCCTTCCGGATCCGGATCTCACTCGACCCGGAGACGGATCGGATCTTCTCGCCGGCGAGTTTCCAACACTTCTCTGAAAGGAACCGTTCCGGTACTTCGCCGGTGACCGCTGCCGGACTTCGTTAGCGTCATCATCAGCTGCATATCGCTTCTCTGTTACTGTTGCCGCCTCACTGAGAGTGCTGCTGCAGATCTCGGATACTTCTTCGGAAACATCATCAGGGTGGTTGAAATTAGGGGTAATGGGTTTCTTCATAATGTGATTTTTATGGTACATTTCTTCCATCGAATTGGAAAATTTCGAGATGGGTGAGGATTTTTTGGGACTATTTTCATTAGTGTAGAGTTTTGATTTTGGAAAAGTGGGAATTTCAGAGAGCACTTCTTTCACTGTTTCTTCCTCACTCTGTTGTGAAGAAGAATTTGATAGAGTTGGAGGTAGTAGTTTGCTGTTACCACTGCTAACACAACAACCCATTTTCGGTAGCTAAGAAGAAAAAACCCTCTAATGGAGTTAACAGCTACTTCATTGTATGACGGTGGATATGCGGCGGCGATGTGGTGGACGACGGCGGTGATAATTTGGAGGGAAGAATGTGATTAGGATTTTGGAAATGGAGAAAGACTATAAAGAGAAGTGAGTCAATGAAGTGAGAATATTCATGTGAAGGAAGAAATGGTTTCCTTTAATATAGCAAAGGGGTGGCCCCAAAAAACAAATATAACTGAATTAAAACTTTGGTCTAAAAAATTTAATACTCCTACCTTTTGTTAATGATTAAAAAAAAGCTTAATGACACTAGGATTCATATGTGATTATTAATTCATGATTTTGTTCCCCCAACGTCTACTTTTTAAGTTTTAGGTAGTATAACATACAAAATATATTAGAATCTTTAATTCTAAAAGGTTATCAAATAATGAAAAATATTATTAATAGCTTAAGTTAGTTGACTTTATTAAATGTCGAATTCTTTTCAATAAATTTTTTGACTCTGTCACTGGTTATTATTAAGGGTGTGCAAAAATAAAATCGACCGATAAACTAAACTGAAAAAATGTTATTGATGTATTGTTATTAGGTTAACAGTTTTTTCAAAAAAAATTATCAGATTATCGATTTGGTATTGATTTTTAATATTGAATATTGGGTAAACCAATAACATATTAAGACTAGTAATTTACTATTTTTACTTGTACATAATATTAAATATTAATCTCAATGCCTTTACAAATGCTCATAAAATAAAAACAATAATAACAATAATGAAAAGAACTATACAAGTGTAACACAAATATAAATTAAGAGGAATATGGTTCTTACTTATGGTTTTGACATTTTGTATAATGTGAAGTGTGAACTGAAGACTAAATGCCAAAGATAGACAATACTATAGTAACTAGTTACAGTATTACGTTATCGCGTCAAATTTATTAGAGAAGTAATATATTTGTTTTATAATTGGTTAAACCAAAAACCGAACCGTTAAGAACCAAATCCGATAAACCAAAAAACGATTAAAAATATCTTATCGATTTATTTTTTGATTTAACATATTTAAAATTAAAAATCAAACCAACACATAAAACTGAACCGATCAATAGCACACCCTAGTTATAATTTTGCCCCTTTCCTACCACCCCATTTTTTTTAAAAGAAAAAAGCCTTTACTAAATAATGTCATGTAAAATTTGAAGTAAGGAATCACTTGCCAATTATAACAAAATTGTGACCCCAACAAATTGAATAGCTTACCAAGGTAGTGTTCCATCAGGCAAAAATAATAAATAAATAAATAGATAAACCTTGGTTATAGAATATGGCAATATTTTGTCCATTCGAGAATATTTTATCATTTTGAGGAATATGACAATTCTTGGGAAGAATTTTCCAGACGTCCCCACTTTACCTCCAAAATCCAAAAGATAAATTTAAAAAAAAAAATCGAAAAAGGTGAAGGCAGAAAAATAGTGTAATTTATTTTGTTATATATATACTAACAAAATTTTAATTAATTGAAATGTGTTTATCTAATATGATGCATATGTTAACCATTATAAAGTAATAGAGTACATACAAATATCATTATTCATGTGTTTATCGATTTAAGTTGCATCGTACATTTTCCTAACTCAGTTTAGAAGAAATGATTATTGTTCCATCACCATGATATGCATGATCTTAATCATGATTAATGTTGCAATTAGTAATGTTAAGTGTTTTTGGTCTATATATCCACTTATCGCATGTGTAACCAGGGAACATATACATGTGAAACATGAAACTAGTATAATGTGTCCTCCTGACGTTAATAGGCCAAAAATAAATAACTAATCTTATTGGTCGGAGCTCAAAACCAATCACGCAAAAATTAATGATTTGTTTTATTTAAATAGTTTCCAAAAATTGGTCTTTTGATTAAAAAAAATTTATCCTAACTATATAGTGATTAGTTAACATTTCATGATGATAAAGTAGAAGACATTTTTCTTTATTCTTTTTTTTTGTAACTATTGATAGAAAAATATGATTTCAATATTAGTGCAAATTTAATAGTCTAACTAATACAAATAATTTTCATATGGTCATTCTTCGAGTCCGGACTCCGATCTTGGGAGAAGAAATCTATTTCGATATTTATTTTTAGGAACATGCCCTTTAATTTTGATAGAATAGATTAAAAATTATGTCCTTTAGACGTCGAACTCGCCATTAATCCATGTCATTTTCAAGGTCAAGTTTTATGCCATGACGTAAAGAATGTTGAATTTCAAAACAAGGAAACAAACAGCAGGAATTCAAATGTAAAAGAGTCCCCACAAATTTATTTATTTTCCCGTTTCATGTTCCTTTCTTCATATTTATTGACCTAAAACAAGGAAAAAACTTCCTTCTCGTGATTTTCATTAACAATATGACAAACGGAAATCAATTAATATTCTAAGTTTTAGATCTCATCTCATCTAATTCAAAGATACCAAATGAAATCAACTCGTATGATATATATTCCGATCTGTTGATTTCATATTATAATATACATGGGTAGATGTAACTTTAAGAAAGTCGATGGGATATGGTGATTTAGTTTTATGTAATTTTTTTCTTTTTCTTTTTTGATACGGTGGTTCGACTATAGGAAAGTTTCACTTTACTAAGTAAAACGCTCTCAACTAAAATCAATATTTCAGTAATTTTGGTTTATCTTTTATATATATGTAGAGTCATAGAGAGAGCGTTTTATTAGGTCTTCAATAGAACATACATTTATATATCAGTCTACATCAATACATGAAGTGATTTAGGCCTATCAAGAAATCAAACATATAAACACATCTAAGTTAAATCTCCCATGTATTTATTTAAACAAACGGGTAATGCTAAATGGCCAGAAAATTAAAAAGTCTATAATATCCTTTTTATTTTAAAATAAACTGTTCTTTTTACCATTTAATTAAAAGGTTTTAAAATTAAAAAGGTAAAAATATCAAAAAGATAAAATAAAATAGTGTGAAATATGTTATTTTACTTTTCTGGCCAAAAGGATTTTTCCTAAACTATTTTATAAACCATTAATATTAATCAACATGTAGTGAAAATTCCAACATTATAAGATTCTAATTACTTAAGCCGCCAAATTAAATAGGCTTAATTAGCAATTAATGACACAATATGTGATTCACAATTTTTTAAGGATGCCTGTGTCTGTGCCTAGAATCTTATCAGACTTGACCAAAGTTATTTTGACGAGTGTTTCTCTAAATAATGAGTTTTTTTTTTCTAGGATGCATATGTCTGCCTTTGGTTTTCTTATTCTATCTGACAATTATTAATTATAATCTCATTAAATAATTACTTCAACCGAAAAAACAATTATTAAAAAATACTTGTTCTGCAATGTTACATACATTTATAATTACTAGCCATTAGAGGTACGTAGTCTTTATGTGCTATCTTTTGACCGTCGAATTTAGTATTGCGACATAAATTGAGACAAACAAATAAAGAGTACTCACATTTTTTTAATAATTTTTTTTGTAGCCCCAACTCCCAAAAAGAAAATGAAAAAAGAAAGTAAAGTAAAGAAGAAATGAGCTAGCACATCATGAAGCACAATTCCACTTTTTGCTACTTAATAGCTGTTATTTTGTAATCTTCAAAAGTATATGATCGAAGTTGGTAATAATGATATGTAGACTTGTTTAAATCAAGGGTCCCTTTTGGTTCGACAATATTTGAGGCTAGATTCCAAGAGCTATGACAGACATGTTTTTAGAAATTAAGACTGAAATAATTTCAGTCGATATTCGATATTTATAACTCGATTAGTTGAATTTGTGCCAAAACATTCCACTTCGAGGATAAGGTAGTCAAAATATTTGGTTAATAATGGAAGGGTGACTCTATCACCTCACCGGGGGTAGTAGGGGACTTAAGTGGTTCATCTAAATCTTTTCAACGAAAAATTATATTTATTATTTATAAATAATTAAAAAAATTATATGTATTATATATATATATATAAATGTTGAATCGCCTTCAACTTACCTTTTTAAATTTTGAATTCCTTAATGATAATTATGATTCCGCCACTATTGACCTCACTATAACCTTTTCATTTTTTTTTCTTGTTCTACTTTTTTTTTTGTTAAAGATGAAATGAAATAATTTTTGCTCCACCTAACATCACTTATCTAAAAAAACTTAATTATTAATCTATTCCATAGGTGTAAAAGTAGTATGTGGCACTTGTGTAGTTACAACTCAATAATAAACGACATAAGGACGTAGTGACTAGCTACTTTTTCACTCATATAATTGAAAAAATATCACTATCTTAAAATTTCAACTTATATAAAATTAGTGAAGTTAGCCGCGCTTTGCGCTATTATAAATAACTCGTTTAATTTATCAAAAAAAGAATTAAAACAGTTGACTACTAAAAGTTTTGTGAAGGTTCTTTGTTGTGTTTAATCCGAATATATCATATTTGAAGCCTTAATCAAGTTTATATAGTATTTAAGTTTTTGTATCGGTTGTAATTTTAGATTGCTTAAGCTGAGAGTTTACATTCTATGATCTCATCGTATAATTTTATTGAATATGTGTATCCCATGCTTTTATAATTTTATACAATTTTTTTAAATCTATCTTTTATTCTTCGTATGTTTTTTGTTTTGTTTGTATCTTTCTCGCAAAACTAAAGAATTTAAATCAAATATACTTATAAATTTAGAAAACTCAGAAGATCAAAATGCCATTATCCTCCTTGTTCATCAAATCAAATTAATTTTAAAATATTTATTGTGGTTCAAGTAAGATCAATTATAGTTTTATAAAATTACTTTTTTCCTCCAAATATTGTAGGCTCTTACTATTTTCTTTTTTAATGTTCTTATTCTTCGAAAGTTATTATCCTTTCTTCAATAATGATGAAATCAATTCTCTTTTCACCTTTCACTAATCTTAGCTTGTGAAATATTTTGTAAATAACTTTCTATCTTGACTAATTTTTACTACAAATATAATATATTTATTATTTATATAAAAGAATAGATTGAGAGATATATAACCCCAATTACACAAAGAATATAAAATATTTGAAGAAATTAATTATTTGAAACAATCTCTTTATACTTTATCAAAATGCATATAACAAATTTGAGAAAAACTTTTTAAACAAACTTTATCAAAATCCCCATAGCAAGAAAGTTGAGTCCTTTTTTATACTTTTTTTTTAATCAAAAAGTTTATTATTGTAGCATCTGCATACACATTATATTATTTATTTTGAGATGAGGAAAATATCAAATTTTATTAAGTTGTCATGTGCATTCAAATCATGAAGATAATCATACTTTGTCAATTTCTTTTTATTTTTTTGAATTTGTAAATCAAATATGAATTTAGTAAATCATGATTATTATTTTTATAGTTAGGATATTATCCTGACAAACAAAATGTGAGATTACTACATTTGAATTAATATTATAATCATAAATTTTATAACGTCTTAAAAGAGTAAAAGAGAATAGTAACAAAATTTGCATATATTAATAATGATAGTGTATTCATCGAACTTGAACTTAAATGCTCAAATAGTGTCATATGTTCATCTTATATTTCACCATAAACAATAAAAATGATTCACAAAAAATATGCGAAGAATAAAAAGTATAGAAAAATCACCAACAATAATGAAGAAAATAACACAGACAAGAAATAAAGAAGGAAAAACACTATAAATAAGAGACATCAACTAAACTAAAATAAAACAAATAATATTACCTATCAAGTTTGAGTTTTGAATTTGAATTCTCACAAACAACATAGGCATATGCTCATCTTATATTTCATATTGTAAACAAAAAAGGTTAAATCACAAATAATCTAAACATCATAAAATTAGGCATAACAAAGTGATGTACTTAAGTGTAACTATAATCAAGAAAGAAAGAAATTCTTACCGGTGGTGAGGATGATATGCTTTAGTATTTATAGTAATCAATGAATTTGTAATTTAATTGAATAATATGAATTAAAAAATAATATAGTAATAAATAAAATTGTAACTTACATTGGTATTAAGTGTCTTAATTGTAATATAATAATATCTTTAAGAAGGAATAGAGAAAGGTTTTAGGAAAAGGTGATAAATGGTTAACAGAATTTAAAAAATTATCTTAATTTTGTTATTAAGTGTCTTAATTGTAATATAATAATATCTTTAAGAAGGATTAGAGAAAGGTTTTAGGAAAAGGTGATAAATGGTGAACAAAATTTTAAAAAATTATCTTAATTGCTACAAATTTTAAGGCAAGAAAATAAGAAAAAAGGCACAAAATCTAGAGAGGAAAAAAAGGATGAATAGATAAAGTAAATTACTTAATTTATTACAAAGAAATATTTTATTAATGGATATATATATATTGATTGATTGATTATAAATAAATATAAAAATACTTAAAATAATTTTTTTCAAAAAATGTCATGTTATATTTTATAATTAGAAGAAGATTAAAATAAATAATTAATTAAAATTTATTAAGAGTGAAAATTAGAGAGGTATGAGTTATGAATAATTGCTTCTTGTAAATTGGCATGTGAAGAGTTTTTGTTGTAAATATATCTCCATTAATAAAATATTTCTTTGTCATAAATTAAGTAATTTACTTTTATAATAAAATAATTGATTTAAATAAATAAAAATGGTCAAAAAAAGGAGAAAAAAGAATAGGAATAGATGTCATTAAGAAATGCCACATCACCTCTTTTATATTCAACTTTATTATGTATATAGATTGGGTAATTAAGGTGATGTTAGTGGGCTGGTTAAGGTGATGGTAGTGAGCTGAGTTTTTAACATACGTTTTGGGCTGCAGATGACGGATTAATTACTCCTATTTAGTGTGATGTTTTAACTCATTATGCATTTTTGTAGGGATTAAAAAATCAGAAATAATTTAAAAAAAGGAGAAAAAATATAATTGCAAATGCTAGCCATTGGAGGGTGACACATCAGCGATTCTAGATTCAGCTTTTTATATATATATATATATATATATTTATTTATTTTTAAATAATTATTTGTAATTATTTTTAATTATAAGGATTAGTTTTTATTTTCTATTAATGATTTTCCCCCATAATAAATAGTTATAGGGAAAATGGCCTGATATACCCCTCAATTTTGTCTTTGGAGCTGATATGTCCCTCGTTATGAAAGTGACTCATATATACTCTTACCGCTATACAAACGGCTCACATATACCCCTACCGTTATAAAATATGCTCACATATACCCTTCATTTAATGGAAGTGAAAAAATTATATTTAAATTTATATTTTTGACTTTTATTTTTTTTTAAAATCATTTAGGGGTATGTATGATTCTTCTAGCAAAGTTCAAGGCATATTTTAATCTTTTTCATACATAAATTATTTTTTGACTTCTTTGATTATCATTATTTGAGTTTCTTATTCTTATTTTATTTTGTTCTTTCATTCCTTAGTGTAAAGAAAAAAATTTAAAACTATTTTTTGTTTCTATATTATAATTTAATACTATTTTTTTGTCCATATTGTAATTTAATTTTTGTATTTGAAGAAAAAAATTTGGTCATCTATAATAAGTTTTATAAGAATATTAGTGAAATATAAATAAATTTGACCATCAAAATAATAAATCTAAATTAATCATTAAAACAAAAAAAAAAAAGTTCGAGGAGAATTAAATATACCCAATATGGGATTATATTTTTTTTTAAAAAATAATTAAAAAATTAAACTAAAATTATTATTTTTTCATTTTCGTTAGAGGAAAAGGGTATATGTGAACCATTTGTATATAAGTAGGGTTATATATGAGCCACTTTCATAACAAGGGGTATATTAGCTCTAAATGACAAAGTTGAGAGATATATCAGACCTTTTTTCCATAGTTATATAAATGAAGGAGAGCTGTGGGACAATAATGGCCTATGTCACAAGTAATAATAATGATGAGTATCATGGCTTTGCCCTTTGCAGATTAATATATTCATAAGTATATCTTAATTAAATCCTATAATTTTGAAACACTAGCTAGTACTATGAGTGAATTTATAATTTTGAAACATATGATTAACAAACAAATAATATTATAATCTATTCTACATCAATGTTTGACCTCAAAGACCAATAAAACTTTATATATAACATGGTTACCTCCTAATCTCTTTTTTAAAATTATTATTATATATAAATATATTTATTCTTTGTTTTCTTTCCTATTGATTCTCCATCTTTATTCTTAGTCAATGAGCCATTTTAAGAGTTGACCGAAAAGTTGATTTGACCTTAATTCTCTATCTAATCTCATTTTAAGTAAATTTTTTAAGTTTATAAATATCAAAGGGGTGAGAAGTGACAAATATCACTCATTTTCCAATAGGAATAATAAGGTGGGAGAAAATAAGAAAAAGGTACCAATAATTTAGTAACCTTGTCCAATTGCGGAGCTAGGTGGGTATTCGTGAGTTCGAACGAACCATCAACTTTTTTGTAGACCCTGTATTTGTATTAGAATTTATATATATTAACTTGTGAATCCCTAACAAAATTGAATGACAACTCAGTGGTAAGAAAGGGTGGTGAAAATGTTTTTCACATTAGTATTGTGGGTTTGAACCCTACTATCAATAAAAAAAAAATCTCTTTTTAAAAGAGACATGTTTTGCAATATTTTCTCTCTGACCTTCTCTTAATGAACGTGTTAAATTTTAAACCATATTTTAAAACTAATCACTGTGATTGTTATCAATACCTCCCATTACCATTAGTCATGAAGATAGAGGATACTCAAGATAATGTCTTTTTGAAAGTCGTCTCACTTTACAAAATAACCCTCAATAAATACATATATAAAATTAATACAAAAGTGATGACATATTTCTTATTTGATGTTGAAATTTATTTTAATTATTTTTAAAATGATTGTTATAGCTTGATAAGAACATTTTTGTTTTAGTAAGTAATGGAAGTGTATATTATTAATATAATTATAGAGCCTGATTTAATAAACGTTGATTAATGAGGTTATATTTTTTTTAAGAAGGTAAAGAATTCAAGAAGGAGAGAAAATTTTGTCCACCAAGCGGGACAGAGTGCGACCCCTAAGCAATTGGGGGTTCTTGCTCATCTCTTGGGGGTCCATCTCATCTGAAAACTTTTCTTCTTTCATTAGCATAGCTAAATTTGAATAGGATGAATCAGCCTCGGATTTTTCGTTACTCGTGTCAGCATTCTCACTTCTAATATCTCCAGGTCTTGTCACCAAAAACCTTCCCCGATTGATTGAACGTTCCGCTACTGACACTTGAAAAAGCAGCTTTCAAGGTCTCGTCGCTTCAGTGAATCACTTGAGCCCTGGTACATTTTCGGTGCCATGGAGCTAGACCAGTGAGCTATTACACTTTCTATATGATTATTCAAAAGTGAAGAAAACTTTGCAAATCCAAAAAAAAAAAAAAAAAAAAGAAGGAAAAATTACATAAATCCCACCTTTTAGTTTACATATTACCATTATCCCCTATAAGTTTGACAAATCTCCAAAATCCCTCATTTTCGTACATCAAATTAGTGTATCTCGCGCATCAGATTAATGTATCAACGCTTATATTATTGTATCTCGCGCATCAGATTAATGTATCATGTATAAAATGTACATCAGATTAGTGTATCATGTATAAAATGTAATGTATCATGTATAAAATGTAATGTATCTTACTTAACGATTAATGTATCTCGCGCATCAAATTAATGTATCAGCGCTATATTATTGTATCCATTTGAGAGATTTCTGTAATTATAAACTTTTAAGGGATATATTGTCATTTTTCCTTAAAAGTATGTGATTTATGTAATTTGCCAAAAGAAAAAACTTTGCACAACTTATAATTCCAATATTGTAAAATATTGTAACATTCTACAATTAGGCCCAGAAATTTCTACTTTTTGGCCCATTAAATTTGTGGGCTCAAATGAAGTAAGCATACTGCGTAACAGGCCCGAGATCTGTTTAAGCCTTTTGAATGTTTAAGCATTTGTATATACTTCAAGAAATAATGATCGATATGGGTATTTTATCGTAATATTCATATTAACTGATGTATATTCTTAGGTCATGTGAACTAATTTGAGGAATAAGTAATTAATGTTGAGGTTAAAATATCAAATTTTTTTGTCTTTTCTTGATAAGTTAAAAGTGAAAATCTATTTTTGAAATAGTGTACTAGCAAAAGTGAATGAAGGGAGTTGTAAGATGTTCTTAAAAAAATTCTTTTACATTTGATTATTTTAATTTTAAACATATTTATTTAAGGTAAATATTCTAAATTAGATGATAGGATATGTCCAATGATAAAATTGTAGTATGCACTATGTACAACAACATATTCGGTGAAATGTCACAAGTAAGGCTTGAGGAGGGTAGAATGTATGTAGATCTTATTACTACATCATGGAGATAAAAAAGCAGTTTCCGAAAGACCATCTACTCAAGTAGAAGTGTTAGTATGTAGTATGTATCATTGTACCATGGTTGAGTGGAGTACGATACAAATAGTAAAGCATCAACGAACGAAAAAATATTTAAAATTTCATTTGGTGACTTTACTTTAGTCATAAAAAATAACAAACAAAAATATTTTTCAATGATATCTATAGAGTAATTCTTACTCGTATTTCTTGTTAAATAAAAAATGTAGACTTTTTCACCATGGTCCTTCCAGTGCACAAGATATTATAGTTGTTGCAAAGACAAAAGTCTCAAAAGTGCAACTTTCATGAATATTTAGCCATAATTAATTTACCAACAATAATTAATAAATGTGCATAAAGTTAATAATATTTCGAGGATGACAAGTAGTTTAATTTTTCATTAAATATTTGATATAGTTGTGAATGTGACATAATTATGTCAAATGAGTAGAGGGAGTTGGAAAAAAAAAACGCATGCCCCATATTTGGAGCAACATTGCTATCATTAGTGTTTCGTTACTCATCAGTCATCACATTCTTCCAAATTAGTAATCGTTAGTTCCTAAATACTTCCTCCGTTTCGATTTACTTGTCAATTTTAATCTCGATACACATATTAATAAGAAAATAATGATTGATATTACTATAAGTTTATCATTTTATTTCTATTAGTTGATAGGGTCTCAAACAGGCTTACTCATTACATTTTTCAAAAACATTAACTTAATGTTAATAATTGATGGTTAATAGAAAAAATAAAATTGTCATTTTTTTATTTGTCAAAAATATTAAGTAAAAGTAGAAATTAAATTAGGAAATATTTGACGAGTAAATCCGAACGAAGGGAGTAAGTGATGTTTTAGATTTTTAAGCAACAATTGATCTTATTTTTCTAAAATCGTCATTATTTAAATACATGAAGTTTTACAGGTTAAAATATCACTTCTTTCTTCAAAGCATTTAATTAGAGGTAAGTTAGTAAAAATACTTATTATTTTATAGGAATTAGTAGTATTATAAAAGAGTGTGTCTAAACTAAAACAACACTTATTAAGAAACGAAAAACTTTTTGCAGATTTAATGAGGTTTTTCCAAGTATATAGGTGTTTTCTTTTGGCATTATGTTGTAATATTCATACAATTTTTTTACGTGAAGGTAAGACAAAAGAGTATTTGGTTGTTATAGTAACTTATATGAATAAAAAATAATTGAAGAAACATTGACTTTAATTGTTTACGCTATAATTAGAGTAGGTCGCAAGTTTTCTTTTTCTTTTAGGTTGTTAATTTTATTTTTTATGAATTACTTGTACATTCTTTTTCTATAGTTAATTAGAAGTTAACCTCCTTAACCAATAATTATTAGAATATTGTGCACTAGTGGAGACAATGCACTACTAAACCATATTTACCTTTCTAGGAGTATTTCTTGATATATTATTAATTCTTACTAGTTATCTCCATTTACAAGATAAAGAAAAAGGAAAAGTGAATAGTGATTTTTTTTTTTTTTTTTTGGGTTGTTGATAATGACAAGACGTGATTCACGAAATCAACAATGGTTACTACCCCTCAATATATATGACAATTTTTTTTAATTTTTTTTTTGTAAATCATATAAATATTATTGACATACTTTAAATTTAAAATTTTATAAGTTATACAACCATATAAATGCTTTATTATACTTTAAAGCCATTAATTATATAAAAATATATTTACTTCTTTAAGTTCACGCAAAATTAAATTATGTCATATAGATTAGAAGAACAGATAATAAATAATTATGATATTGGTGTGTATGGGTCAAGTCTTAAGACCTAAGAAACTACAAATTTTTCATGCCTACTGAAAATGAACTTCACGTAGTCACTTTTAACCACTTTTTAATTAACAATCATATTCACCCTTAAAGTTTTCCTTACTTGAAAATGAGATAATGCTCTTATAAAAAAATAATAATCAAGGAGATAGTTCAATGATCGAGAAAGCATTATTATACTTTTTTTTAATATAATGCAGTAATTAAAAATTAGGTGCTCCATTAGTCATTGCTGACCAATTAGACATTTTCCATTCACTTACCAATTATGTGATGAAAAATATCTTTAAGCAGAAAATAATACTAAGACGTAATTACATTTTTTTTAGTTGTAAGAAGTAATAATTGAACTATCAAAATTGAGATAGGACAGTTAACTTGGATTACTTAAGAGCAGTGTTTTAAAAGGCGGAGGCGTGAGAAGAGACGTTTATGCAGTATAGGGTGAGACGTAAGTCTCGAGACACAAGACGTAAGTCTCGAGACACAAGACGTAAGTCTCGAGACACAAGACGTAAGTCTTATGGATCTATGAAGCATAGTCTTATATATATTCAATTTTATAATTTTATTACTAAGAAAATAAATAAAAATAAAACTTTCAATTATTTTACAAATAATTTTTAATAAATAACTTATAATATATATATAAAAAATATTATGATTTATATTTGAGAAAGGTTTAATAACCAATAAAAAAGTATTACAACCAATTTTAAAAAAAAAATCATTAAATTTGGTTGACATGAAAAATTTATTTTAAACTAAATTTTTAAGAAATAAAAAAATTCTCATTATATGCATATTGACACGTCCCACTAAAATTAAGTAATATATATATATATATCATACAACCAGATTTAATACGATATTTAGTAAAACAAAATTATATTGTAAGTTCCAATATAAATTATAAATACAAAAACAAATAACTATTAACTTATAATTGGATAATCAGTTAATTATGTCAACCTTTAAACAATAGTGAGATAATAACGAAGATTCCAATATTTCTTAATTATATGAGAAAAATTAGAGTATCAAATTATGTCGTCATATTTGCACGAGTGATTGCTTTAAATATTATTTTAAATGCATCTAAACTAAAATGTTCTTGATAAATATATATATTCACATAATTTTAGTAGGTCCATCAATAAAATGATTAAATTGATTGGTTGATTTTCTATATTAAATATAATAGTTGAGTGACTTTCTAAGATAACTATATATTTAAATTATAATTGAGCGACTTCTGACTTATAAAATAAAATTAAATGACTTTATGAGAAAACTACCACAAACCACAGTTAAGTAAATTTCTGAAAAAAGTTATTTATAATTAATTGACCATTTGAGATATTATCTGAGTTTTCTCTATCCATCATTTGCTTGATTTTTTGATTTTTTTCCCTCTCTTTTTGTGGTGCGGGTGCTGTATCAATATAAATAATATATATATATATATATATATATATATATATATAGTTATTCTTAGGCGTATAGTTGCATCTTATATAACATTATCTTATTATAAAAGCTATTTTTATGCTATATTTTACTTTTTAAAGAATTTACCTTTTTAAAATAATTATGTTCTTCTTGATAATATAATAATCATCTTTATAGAAATAGAATCTCTAAGATTATCAATAATAGTTTCAAAGATTTTGATAGAATAATTTGATACTTTAATATATCATATGACAAAATATTATATGAATATATATATTTCTATCATTAAGATATTTTCCTTCTCTGTACAAAGTTTTAACATTTGACATAAAATTCTTTTTCTATCAATTTTGAAAGGATTTTTCAAGTAAATTTAAAATGCTGGTCTTAGAGGTTAAATCTTGTACATTTAATTATGTATTTATTGAAATTGAACTTTCATTAATTGCTAGTTAGTAGAGTAAGCATATATTTGAAATTTATGTGAATAATAAGTGCACAAGTTAATTCAAACATTTTCTTTTAAAAAATACTCCTTCTATTTCTAATTATTTGTCCACTTTTTTTTTTTAGTTATTCCTAATTAATTATTCATTTTGACAAATCAAGAAAGAACAATTCTTTTTTACCTATTATACTCTCAATTAATTATTTTGAAAAAAGTAGAATTTCTTGAAAATCTTAATTTTTTAATGCATCTACTTCATAATTAATAGAGATAAAATAGTAAACTCATTATGTCAATAATTATTTTCTTAATAGGTGTACCAATTCAAAAATGAACAAATAATTAAAAACAGAGAAAGTGTAAAAATTATGTAGATCCTTCTCTCTCCTTCCAAAATGCTTCTACTCATCAGAAGCCTTTGTAATTTATCTCACCGTCATCCGATTTTAATGTAAGTATCGAATAAATAATAAAAGTAAAAAGAAATTAATGTCATAGGAAAAAGACAATTTTAAAATATATTAGTGTAGATTTTGTTCCCAATTAAGCATAAATAGTCAAAATCACAGTGGGAGCCATGTGCTGAAAACTCACCCAAAACCAGTAGTACTGTTTTCTACACAGCACCAACGGTACACTCTGTGGTATAATTCAAATCAAATTATTGAAATTCTTCTCCAGCTTTAACGTTCTTTTAGGAAAATTTGTTATATGTGGGTTCCCTAAATTAATGGGATTAAATTAAGTACTCTACTGATGTACCAAATCACTGTTTATCAAAAGGTAGAAGAAAGAAGATATAGGCTTAAGCCTAAAAGCAAGTGTTTATCTATTGTTTTTGTCTTGTTTAGAGACACAAAAAAGAAAAGGGTAGTAGCACATATCCCAACTTTGTTGTATGTGGGGTTCTTCACTTTGCTATAGTGTTTTTTTGTTCATAAAGTTTGAATCTTTATGTACTTTTTGTATTGAAAGATGTGTTCTTTTTATGCTTTTTCAACTTCTCTGTGATGGGTGTTCAGTAATCAGTATTTGACTGCCTTTCTTTTTTAAGAGTACTCTTTTTGCAGGTTATGTGTTTTTTTTTGTTTTGAAAATCCATGGAAGTGTAGTTTTGAGGTTTTGGTTCTTTTGGTTGTTGGAGATTTGTCTGTTGTTTATGTTAAAGTGAAGATCTTTGTGTGTTTTGCAGAGTGTTTTCTTTTTGCTGGAACTGTGAAGCAAAGATTTGAAGGAAAAAGGACAGAGGAAGAGGAAGCAGGAAATTTGTGTTCTTGGAGTGTCCCTTGGTGATGATTGGTCACAAGATGTGTGGACTATATATGAAGATTTTGTTTGTATTTGCAGTTTTTGCTGTTCAAAATTGCCAGGGGTTTACTGATCCTCGTGATGGTATTAATAATCTCTCTGTGGTTTGAATTTTGTGTATTATACAGTATAGAATGTCTCAATAGTTTGAATTTGTTATCTTTTCTATTAGCTTTATTGAAATTACCGTTTGATGTTTTGGGTAAAAGAAAGGTGAAGTTTATGACTTTGTGTTCTTTTCTTGCTCTCCAGTATTTGCCATAAATAGTTTATATACTAGTCTGGGCTACCCCTTGCTTCCTGGATGGGTGCCATATGGATTAGACCCTTGTGGTGATCTATGGCATGGTGTACTCTGTGTCAATTCCAATGTAACTGGAATGTAAGATTTCCTTTTTTTTTTTTTTGCTTGTGTTTCTCACATGGTTTGAATACTTTATAATGGATTTCTTTTATTTTTTTGGCAGAGTACTAAATGATTCAAATTTGGGAGGTGAATTAAGTGAGGGCATAGGAAGCTTTGCTTCAATCATACAAATGTTGGTACCATCTTTATCTTCATCATTGCATTGATTTAACTTATGTTGCTGAAATTTGCCTTGTCATTTGGTTCTGTGCACTTTGTCCTTCCCTGCATCATTTGGCACCACTATTACATTGTTTAATTCTATGGCTTTAGTTAACTCCTACGTATTAAATGTCTACGCTTTGTGTTATGATCAAACCAGAGATCTCAGCAACAACCATATTGGAGGCAGTATACCATCCAATTTGCCTGTCACCCTCAAAACCTTGTAAGTTAATAATCTTTGTCCTTACTGAGCTTCTTCACCACTTTATAAGTTATTTGCTCCACATACATCCACATTTTTAATCCTATTATGGTATTTGTGTATATACAGGTCTCTCTCTGGTAACCAGCTTACTGGGAGCATTCCAGACAACATATCCTCGTTAGGGCAATTAACAGACTTGTGAGTTATATTTGACTTATCTTGATATACTTTTTCTATGACCATGCTTTTGTTATCATTACATTTAATTCCTTCCTTGTAGGTCGTTGAACAACAATCATCTCAATGGAGTCATTCCAGATGCCTTTCTGCAACTTAAGACTTTGATTAACATGTACTCATACTTCTTTTAGCTTTTTACCTTTTCGCAGTGATGAAACTACTTTTCTTGGTGTTGTTTGTATTTATGGCTTCATGCCCTTATTTTGCAGGGACTTATCTGGGAACAGTTTAAGTGGTCAGCTGCCTCCTTCAGTGGGGACTTTGTCGTCACTTACTACCTTGTATGTATTTCTCCTTGTTGGTATGATAATTAGGGAAATATTAGGAAATGAAACTACTTTTCTGGCTATGAGGAATGAGTGCTTTCCTCTCTTTAGACACTGAATAGAAGTTCAAATAAGTCCTTAATTCCTTCAGAAATTTAACATAAGTTCTGCTCATACATAATTTAAACTGATAAGTTTTGTAAAGATAAATATAGTTTTTGACATTTCATTGCATATGTAACTGTTGTATGGTTGTGCTGAATGTTGGTTTGTTAAGATGTGTTTTCTGTGAACAAGCTAGAGGAATGATATTTGAGGATAATACTTCACAAAGTTGATTAATTTTGTCTAGAATCTCAATTTGCAACCATTCAACTTAATATACTTGGATGGTAAAAGGATGGTAACATAATTTCTCAACTAGACTTGTGAATATACTTGTATTTATGGTGGATTGTGATACTCTAGTTTTGATTTTTGAATATTTACTTTTGGCTCTATGCAGACACTTACAGAACAACCAGCTTTCTGGGATCCTTGACGTTTTGCAAGATCTTGCTCTAACGGATTTGTAATCTCCTGGACTAATAAATTTTCCATCATTATAGATAATGTCATCAACTATGTCATTTTCTGCTCAATGCGTGCTTAAATTTGGTCACTTTCTTGTTCTGCAGAAACATAGAGAATAATTTGTTCTCTGGGCCTATACCGCCAAAATTGTTGAGCATCCCGACCTTCAGGTAAAAACCTAGGAATTTTTTTGCCCTCTTTAGTTTGAGTTTTCTTTTAAGCTGATGAAATCCATTTTATTCTATCTTCAACTTCTGTAATATGAACTGGAGTATCTTATTTCTCTTTGTTTTAATTTGGCTTCATCTCTCTGGGTACTTCCATCAATTTAAAATTGGATAAGCATTGGTCACTGTGGTAATGGGACAATGTGACTTAAAAAGTTTATAACAAAAGGGAGTTGTCTCTTGGGCTAGAGATTCCACTATTTAGATCTAATTTAATTGCCAATTGTGCTTGCAATGAATATTTATGGGAAGCCAGTATAACTGTTGTTTCTTATAAACTTGACACCATTCCATGAGCTGACCATGAAAATGTTGGTTTTACAAGTTTTAGTTTCTATAACTTTGTCATGCATCGATCTGATAAATAAATCAGTACACTGGCTGATAAATGGGTAAAGTAGCAAACTTGAAGATATGGCATGTAATGATATTACTAAATAGTATGGTCTTTTTGATGAAGACTGCATAGTACACCTTATGAGCCAGTTCTTTACTCCATCAATCAACCATCCTCCATCCCAAATTAATTGTGGATGGCTATATGAATCCTCTTTATCCGTTCTACCTTATGCATCATCCTACATGTCACTCTTAACTTTTATCTAAAATTCTATTTTGTGCAAGATTGATAATAGATATTTAGTTGGTGTTTGTTGTGAAAGCTCTTTTGGAGTTCTTTTAAAGACCTTATTGAAACCATGTTTGCTTAAGTTCTTACAAGAAATTTTTCATTTCATCAATGAAGAAGGGGGTTTGAGGGATTTTCATTAAAAAATAATTCTTCTTCCACTTATAAAAGTGCTCACAAATCTTCAAAAGATCAACTGTGTAAACACATTTGTTTTGCACATCTACAAAAATATTTCTCCAGAACCATTTGATTGGTTAAAATGAAATTACAATGGATAACCAATCAACATGATGCATTTTTGTGATAGACTAGCCTTAGTCATGGCCTCAATTGTTTAGTTGATACTCTTTGGGGGAAGCGAACTATGGTAGTCTTTTCTTCTTCATGAAAGGTTCATTTGTATACTTATAAATTTTGTTGCCTTACATGGTGAAATCTATGTTTTTTATCAGACGTACAGGGAATCCTTTTAATACTACTATCATCCCTTCACCACCCATGATATCACCTTCTCCAGCACCATTTGCGCTTTCTCCAGATTTAGCCCCTTCACTGCCATATATTGTACCGCCAGGACAGGAATTACAGCCCTCTGGAAGGCAAAAGAGTAGTAATTCAACCAAACATGTCAAATTGATTGCTATAGCCGGATTAGTATCCCTTGTCATACTTGGATTGGGTGTTTGCCTATTGATGTCACAATTCTGCAAAAGAAGAAGAGAGACCCAAAAAGAAACCAAGAGACATGAAACATATGATCATAGTTTGCCCAAGGCCAAGGGTAACCCTAAGCATGATCAATCCCTGCAAAAACCATATTATGATGCTGAAAAAGGTAAATAGTTCATATGTGTACTTTCTTCTTATAGATTTATGTTTATCGTTAGTTACCTGTTGTTTTTAATGGCATTATGATGACAAAATGGATATGTCCAAAAGAAGCAGGTTTGAGGCCAGTGGCTGGAAATGGGAAAGCTCAGGGTAGGAACATGTCAATGAATACTTCAGAGGCTGTGCAGCAGAAAGACGTGAAGAGCACTATATCATATACAGGCGATGAGCTGGACTCGGAGATGGAGTCAATGATATCGGATGTTCTTCCACCACCGCCACCACCTTTTCTTCAAACTCTTTCTGCTGAGAGGATGGTTGTAAATCCAATTGTTCCCCCAATTACCTCAGGCAAGCATGCTATGAAGAATGTAAACTCTGCAGAGTTCTTCACCATTGCCTTTCTTCAGCAATATACAAATAGCTTTTCTCAAGATAATCTTATTGGAGGAGGCATGCTTGGAACAGTCTACAGAGCTGAGTCTCCCAAAAAAGTAAGCATCTTTATTTTCACGAGCTTCAAATCAGTAAATACTGTGTGCTTGCATGCATTGTGACTGCATCAGTACCACATCTTGAGCTTCATTTCACTTTTTTAAAGGTGGAAATTACTCGTTATTTTTATATTAAAAGCATGGTTTTCTGTGACAGACATTATATATATTTTACATTGAACTTGTAGATGTTTTTTGGGTCTGTAATGTTTGACTCGAGTTTGCATAATGGAAGTAGTCCAACCTTGTAGATGGCAACAGTTTCCATTAGTAGACTGTAGATATACCTGACATGCCTGCTGATTCAGTAAATTAGTTTCCTGTTTTCCCAATAACCACTTGTACTTGTCATGTTTGTATATAACCTATTTAGTTGCCGTACAAGGGTAGAAGGTGCTGAGACTTTGCTATTTCTTGATGCCTTTTGTTTTGTTAGCTATTGGCGGTCAAGAAACTAGACACTGCTATGACCAAGCGTCAAAGTGATCAAGAATTTGTTGAAATGGTTTCCAATATCTCTAAACTTCAGCATGAAAACATTGTCAAACTTGTGGGTTACTGTTCAGAGCATGGACAACGGTTGCTTGTCTACGAGTATTGTAGAAATGGTACCCTCCACGAAGCATTGCACTTAGATGATCAGATCCACAGAAAACTTTCCTGGAGTACACGTGTCCGCATTGCACTTCAAGCAGCAAGAGCATTAGAGTAAGTACGAAAAAAAGCTAAATGATATTAGTTTATAAGTGCTTGTAACTTGTTTTAATGAATTGTGATGGTTAAATAAATTATAAATTGGCTGTTAAAGTCAGCTGTGCGTGTTTCCTGGGCTTAATGTTTGCTACACCACAATTAATTTTGTAGTTTTATCCTTAGCTTGTAACCGTTTAGAGATTGAGTTGCTTCCTGTTTCACTGAAAGGTATTTGCATGAAGTTTGTCAACCACCTATTGTCCACCTGAACTTCAAGTCCACTAATGTTCTCCTTGATGATGAACTTGCTGTACATATGTCAGATTGTGGTTTGGCACCTCTGATGTCATCTGATTCCATAAGACAGGTAATCCCTTCAATCCTCAAACTAGAAACAAGAATAACAGGAGATTTGACTTGCAAACTGTAGTTATTCTGAATTCGTAATGGGAAAATTTATCCTTTTGGACTGTGATCTTCATTGAACTTGTAAACATTTCCTTCTCAACTTCTAGAAACTGCATCATTATTCATTAGTATGAAAACTAGGTGCCAATTGGCTGCTAAAAATTGGTGCATTCTGTTTAGAAATGGTTGTTTGTTTCTATTTCGAGGGGATAAAAATGCAAGGACAAGACCTGGTATTTCTGCTAATTTTGGTTCGCATCGAAAAGCTGTCCATCTCATATTGCATTTATCGATGAATAAAGTGTTGATAACTTCAGTATAACTTTCAGTTGCAAGGATCCGGCTATGGTGCTCCTGAACTTGAATTGGGAAACTATACTTGTCAGAGTGATGTTTATAGCTTTGGAGTTGTTATGCTAGAACTTCTCACAGGAAGACAATCTTACGACAGGTTAATTTCTTTTCTGACAGATATATTTTAACACCTTGCTAGTTGTTATTGTTGCAACTACATATTTTTCTAAAATTATACGACTCCTGACTTTGAGCCCATTAAAACATGATTTCCAGGTCCCGGCCTAGAGGGGAGCAGTTACTGGTTCGATGGGCTATTCCACGGCTGCATGATATAGATGCATTATCAAGAATGGTTGATCCTTCCCTAAATGGTTGTTATCCATCCAAGTCTTTGTCTCGGTTTGCTGACATAATTTCCTTGTGTATTCAGGTTAATCTCTTCCTTTACAGGTTCCTCATAGCTCTTTAATGAAGTGTAAAGTCCCACTTACAGTTTTGAGTTACCGCGTGTGAGAAACTTTACTGGTTATTCTTCATAAAATGAGACTTTAATCCAGTTAAATTCCAGGGTTTTGGTAGATGTCTGTTTTGGATAAACCTACTTAACCATAGGCTGCATGTCCAACAAGAAAACAAACTCTACATTTGAGCTATTTAGGCTCAAGTAAATTTTAGAATCAACTCAGTCTAGGGAGAGTCTGCTATAGCTAAAAAACATACACATAATGTTTGGACTGATGTTTTTCGAGCTGTCGCCTTTCATACTTTTCTCATGTCCTCTTTACTTTTTTTTGGGCAGTCGGAACCTGAATTCAGGCCACCAATGTCCGAAATCGTGCAAAATCTTCTGCAGATGATCTAAAGATATCATCAAGACTGAGTCTTTTAGCATAGATGGCAAGGATTCAAGGAGAAATCTTTACACAACATTTTCATTAAGCTCAAATATTGTGTGCTAACATGAGTAATGTAATCTATTGTAATGTAAATAGCATTATTATGTTTTGCAACATTTTCATGTGTGATTCTTTTTGGCATATCTGTGAGAAAGCATTCTTTTAGTGTAATCGAGGAGTTTGTAATATATTTTCAGCCAATTCTTTATGCAAGTTTTGTGATCATTCGAAGCACTTGTATAATATAAAATTAATGTAGTTTGTGATCTCTTTGCTTAAAGTGCGCCTTTGCTTGATTTGACATTTTTTGTACTTTGATATTTTTAAATCAATCATTTATAAAATGTATATATATATATATGTAAGTTATGTAAATGAATGAATTAAAGAGAAATAAACAGAAAGAAATGTATACAATTTTTTTAAAAAATAAATTAAAATAGCGCACACATGCAAACAAGTGATTGACAATTTTTCCTCATTTTCTAATTAGATGTTCTGAAAAATGTGTACTAAAAAATATAATGTCAATTCTCCTTTCTAATTAAGTAAAAGTATATTTTGACGATTATTCAATTTTAGTTTTTATACTCTTTATTTCATAACACAAGAGGGTTAATATTACAAGAGTATTATACATTGTAATTTACCTGGACATTAGACATACATTCTTTCATCATCACTAATAGAAAATTGAAATAACCAACACAAATTTTAGAGCGGTAAGTGTTTTTTCATCTTTAGTCAGAAGTTTTAGGCTTTCTAACGTAAATTTAAATTTAGTATGATTGCAATATGAGTACTGAGCACCTAGTCGGACTGCAATATGAGTGTTAGATGAGAAATTTTTTAAAAAGAAAAAATGAAATCAATTTGCAAAGATATAATTTTAATAATATTTTAATGAAGCTACGAAATAGTTCCCTTTTACGAGTAACTTTTTTTTTTCTTTTCTGAAAAAAAATAAGAAAGAGAGAAGATGGGATTGTCAGCTGCAGTGCAGGACTTGCTTACAGCACTTCAACGACGTCGTTTCATTCTTCTCCTTCTCGCCTTCTGCATTTTACAGCCCGACGAATTACAGCTTCACGAATTCCCCAGGTTTCTCTCTCTACTTTCTCTCTCTATTTCGCACATACTTCGTAGAGAAACACTCTATAATTACTGGATTGATCTTCCTTATACTGTTAAAAAGGAACTTTTTTTTTTCTTCCACCCTAATTTTGTTGATGAATTGTTGGACCTATAATTCGCTGCTAATGTAAGACTATTGTTATGCTTTTATGTATGTTTCTGTTTCTTTTACTTCTTTTTATTACTATTATGAATGGAAATTTTGCCCGAATTTGCGTAGGTTTTGGATTTAGAACAATTCTGTCGAAGGATTTTAATTTTTGCGACGTGGGTTTTGTTTCGTTTTACTGTGAGATGGGTTCTTTTCTGTTCTTTGATTTCAAATGAGCCTGGATAGAGCGGAATTGTTAAAAGGGATTCATGTAGCTGTGCCTAACTAGTTTGGGATTTAGGTATAGTTGGTTGATTGACAGTACGTTGTATTAGTTTTCTGCTGTAATGGGGGAAGGGAAAAAAATAATAAAAAGAGCAGTTTTTTCTTGTTGATGAAATTCCGTGTCCGTTTTGATAGAAGGAGAGAATCCATATATTAGCTTTCCATGAATAGACTAAGGTAAGAGCACTAGTTTTTTTAATTACTGGAAGTCAGTTCTCCATCTGGATGATCTCGTGAAATCCAGCTATGAAGATCAAGCTAGGTAGGAACTGAAGGGCGAGGAGAAGTTGAACCTTTTAAGTTCTATTCTTAATCATAGAATACAAATTATGGAGCGGTTTGCAATTTTGATTGTAGTACTTTGTGATTCTCCTGCGGTTAGTTTGGATTCTTATTAGCTTCCTATGTGACAAAAATATATCATCTTAGATGATACACTAATGTACTACCCTGAATTATACCCAAAATTCCAGCGACACCTAAACTTTGTGGGGGTCATATTACCCCTAAACTCATTTTTTATGTATTTTTGTGCTCCTTTTGTGCTGACATGGCACCATGCGTTAATCTGAGGCGCGTGGGAGCAGCAGTGTGGCAGCTCTAATCAATAGGATTTCGCCACATGTCATTGACAACGTTGAAAAAGAAAATCCTTTCTTCAAAACCTGATTCTTTTCAGAGTCAATTTACCCTGTCTTCATTCTCCATTAATGGTGGCTCCAAATCAATACCCTTCTTGAAATTTCTTCTTGACTCAAAAAGGTAAGCTTAATTTTGTGTAAATTCTTAATCTTTGCATCCTTTCATGTCGAATTTGTAGTTCTGATTTTTGAAAGCCTTCGAATTTGACCACACTCCTTGGATGATTCCGATCAAAAGAAACCCTACACTCCTGGGATGGAATCAAACACTAAAAAAAAAGTACCAAATTTAAGCCTACATACCAAGTACAAAATCGAAAACTATGATTTCGGTGAATTGCTCAAGAAGGCGAGAGGTTGGATCTGGAAAGATAAATCATTTTGGTAAAGTTAAATGTTTTTGGGAATAAAGTTAAATCTTATTGTGTAAAAAAAGTGAAAATGTAAGTGGTAAAGGTTAATGGAGTGGGACCCTTTTTGTGTAATAAAAGCGCTTGTTAGACACCGCACGTCATTTACCTGGAAAATGGTGATACGGTGATACGACAGCACAAAAGGAACACAAATACATAAAAATGTGTTTAGGAGGGTAATAGGACCCCTGTAAAGTTTAGGTGTGTCGCTGGGATCCTGGGTATAGTTCCGGGTGGTACTTGTGCCTTATCCCTTAAATATTCTAAAATGTTCTCACTTGTCTCATATGAATGGAAAAAGATTAGAAAAACACTGAATAAGTTTCTATGCGAATGTTGCTTAGACATAACACAATAGAAGCAAAGGACCCATATAGCACTGGCTGCTTTCTTGTAAATCTTGCTGTAGATTTAATTACAATAAGCTTTTAGTATTTTTAAAGGTTTTGTGGTTTTCAAGTTCTTACTCATCATGCAATTTACTCCTCTTTCTATTTTCCTGGCTACCTGTCTGTGAATGTTCAGGTTATTTCATCACATGGTTTTGGATGATTATGTAGCTCTTAGTTTTCATACTTCACATGTTGATGGATCACCCACGATCATCCTCTGGGCCTGGTGAAGATAATATTGGCATACCTGATGATTTGCGGTGTAAGAGGTCTGATGGGAAACAATGGAGATGCACTGCATTGTCTATGCCTGATAAGACTGTGTGTGAAAAGCACTACATACAGGCTAAGAAGAGAGCTGCAAATTCTGCAATGAGAGCCAGCATGAAAAAGGGAAAGAGAAAATCAATGGATGAAAATGATGTATATTCGGAGAGTAAAAGTGATGATATGGATTTACCAGCCGAGAACCAGAAACTTGGGGATTATTCTGGTTCAATCTCTGGGAAGAAGCACAAAGAAAAGGTACCAAAGAATCAGATGAATTATTTTTCTGAAACACCTCAAAGCAAGATGTTTTTAGCTCGTGGCATGAAGTCTACTGATTATCTAGACATGGATGTTGTACAGTATGATGAAAGCCGAAGAGGTTACAGGACGCCACCTCCTTCTGGTATGGAATCTTCCAGAAGCAGATCGCAGAAGATGTTTGATTCCAGTCCTACAGCGGTGAGTTTGCACTCACAGTGAGTAGCATTGGGAACGGAGTTACTTTAGGAAGTGGATAGATTGTATTTTGGTAAACATGAGATTACTCTAGGGCAATGTGATGCAGGGGATAGTTCATTTAGTAAATAAATAATTCTAATTAAGATAATAAAATTGTGGTGGTTGTTATGTAATCTGCACATTTAAGTTTGATGAAGACATATTGTCTTAGATTCAATTAGAGTTCTTAGACCTGAAGTTTCTTTTGCTCTCCAAGTATTAGAGGTCAACAGTCCGTCATTGTTATTGCTGGTTGTGTTTGATATTCTCACTTGGGCTCCTTTGATTTTCCCCCTAGGAAACCTCTGAAGGGAGCTCCAATTCTTCTGATAATACAGGGGGGCAACCTTGTCATCAATGTAGGCGGAATGATCACCGAGTAACTTGGTGCCTTAGATGTGATAGAAGGGGCTACTGTGAAAGCTGCATTTCAACTTGGTGAGACTCAATTATGAAAGTAACATGTCTCTAATTTTCTCCATTTCCTATGCAATGACTTCAGAGTTTAATGTCAGGTACTCCAACATGCCAGTTGAAGAGATACAGAGGATTTGTCCTGCGTGTCGTGGTAGTTGCAATTGTAAAGTGTGTATGCTGGGAGACAACTTGTTAAAGGTATATATATATGGCTAAAAGAGCTTTACATGATGTAGTGGTTTTGCTTAACATGTATAAAATATTTTTTTCTTTTCTGTGATTCATTATTGCTGTGTGCATAGGTTAGAATAAGGGAGATACCTGCACAAAACAAATTGCAGTATCTCTATTCCCTTTTGTCAGCAGTTCTTCCAGTTGTTAAGCACATTCATAATCAGCAGTGCTTTGAGGTGGAACTAGAAAAAAAACTTCGAGGTACAAGTATGATCTTTTGCATCTTTATTAACGTATATGGGAGTCCAAATTCTGATATTGGGCGAACTATGACGTATGAACTGAATATCCCTTATATTGTCCAGGAAATGGAATGGATCTTGGTCGGACAAAATTGAATGCAGATGAGCAAATGTGCTGGTAATATTTCAAATTGATAAATGTTGAACAATTGCCAAAGTTCTTATCTTCTTTCTGTTCCTGCTATTTGGAAATATGCACTCTCAACTTCTCTGCTTGATAAGATCTACGTCATCGAGACGTTTCTGTTTGCAGTAATTTCTGCAGGATACCAATTGTTGATTACCATAGACACTGCTCAAATTGCTCATATGACCTCTGCCTTAGCTGCTGCAAAGATCTCAGAGATGCAACCAAGCTTGTGCAGGATGACAGGGGTAAGCAGTTCCTAGGAAGAGCTGATTGCAGAGAAACCACGTCAAAGGAAGTGAAATTGTCAAACGTTCATCTTAATATACTTAGCAAGGTTTCTGATTGGAAAGCAGATGGTAATGGCTCCATACCCTGTCCACCAAAGCAATATGGGGGCTGCAGTTCCTCGGTCTTATCATTGAAACGAATCTTCAAGATGAATTGGGTAGCAAAACTGGTGAAAAATGTTGAAGAAATGGTTAGTGGATGTAAAGTATGTGATTCTGGCGATCTAGAGAATACCTCTGAAGGGAAGTTGTTCCAGGCTGCTCATAGAGAGAATGGGGATGATAATGTTTTGTACCATCCATTGTCTGAAGATATTAGAAGTGAAGGGATTGAGGACTTCAGAAAGCAATGGAGTAGAGGTAAACCTGTTATCATCAAGGATATATATGATGTATCATCGATGTCAAACTGGGATCCCATTGAGATATGGAGAGGGGTAAGGGAGACAACAGAGGAGAAAACAAAAGATGATAACAGAACTGTGAAGGCCATTGATTGTTTTGATGGGAGTGAGGTTGGTACCAACTGTCTCTTGCTTGCACTATTAGATCTAGTTTCAACTTACTTTAGATTGGCATATGTGGTTCATCTCCCCTATTATATGTTATAATTACTGTGTCCATTTTCCATGAAGTGGGCTCTTGATTTCTTTTATCTTTAGCTGATCATACCACCGTCTCGTGTTTAATGTCTTGCAGATTGATATTCAGATTGGTCAATTCATCAGAGGATACTCAGAGGGAAGAATTCATGAGAATGGTTGGCCAGAAATGCTCAAATTGAAAGATTGGCCTTCTCCTAGTGCTTCAGAAGAGTTCTTATTCCAGAGACCTGAGTTTATTAGTAAACTTCCTTTACTTGAATTCATTCACTCCAAGTGGGGTCTTCTAAATGTAGCTGCAAAATTGCCTCATTATTCCCTGCAGAATGATGTTGGTCCTAAGATTTTTCTTTCTTATGGGATGTATGAAGAACTTGGTAAAGGTGACTCAGTGAACAATCTGCATATCAACATGCGTGACCTAGTGAGTGCCATAATTTCCTTCTCATGCCATCTGTTTCTTCCTATTGTCCTCGTGTATTTGAAACCTCAATTAGAGTGTTTCTTGTGTTTATCTGAAGTCGAGGCCAGTTGATATGCAAAGTGATTTGAATTCCATTATGAGGATGGCGTGCATTTTTACTTGGAAAGATATTTGCAAATTTAATCCTCAAGATGATTTATTTTTTCTGTAGTAATTTTTTTTTGAAGCTTGAGCTTTCAAGAGGAGTCTAAGATTTAGAGTTGACTGAACCACGAACAATTTGGTTGTTTGGTCAATTTGGTATTGATAAGTCATTAACTTGATAATGGAAAAGTACCTGATCATGGCCTTAATGTATAAGTAATCAAGAACAAATAATATTTTACTCTTCTCCTTTGCATGGTTCGGGAATGTGAATAGAAGGTGTGTAGAAGCCCCAGTGAGGAGGTGTGAGAGGTTGGATGTGGTGGGTTTAAGGAGAGGCAGAGGTATGCTGAAGAAGTGTTGGGAAGAGATGATTAGACAAGATATGACACAACTTCAGCTTACCGAGGATGTGACCTTAGATAGGAGGTTATGGAGGTCGCATAATAAGGTAGAAGGTTTGTAGGTAGTTGAGCATTGTCTCTTCACTCTTGTTTCCAGGAAGGATAGGCTTGGTGATAGTTTGGCGCACTAACCTTGAGGTTACAGTGGCTGATAGCTGGTCCCCACAGGGATGGAACTTCTTCTTCAGGAGGCATCTTAATGACTGGGAAGTAGGCAGGTTTGTGGAGCTATTGCAGATGATTGATGGTTTCAAAGGCACTACTGTAGAGGATGACACTTTTAGATGGAAACATGATAAGGATGGCAAGTTCTCTGTAGGTAGAATTTATAGGAAAGAGGTATCCTGGATGCCTGAGAACAAAATAGGTCCTTGGAAGCATGTATGGAAAAGTATGGCTCCTACTAAGGTCAAGTGCATTGCTTGGTTAGTAATCAGGAAAGCTTGCCTCACTCATGAGATCCTGCAGAAAAAAGGATTGCCAATTGTGTCCAGATGCATGTTATGTAGTGACGCTAGAGAGACAAATAATCATTTGTTCCTCCATTGTAAAGTCACATCTCAGCTTTGGACTATGTTCCTCAGTTTAACAGAGACAAAATGGTCAATGCCAGAGCACACAGCAGACTTGTTAAGTTGCTGGATTAGGAGAGGGGGGAGCAAGACACAGAAGAAGTGGTGGAGAATAATCCCACACTGTATCTGGTGGACTATCTGGAGGGAGAGGAATGGAAGAAACTTTGAAGATAGATTCAACATTCAGAAAATCAAAGAGAGCTGTATAGCAACTTTCTACTTTTGGTGTAAAGAACATTGTATAGAAAATGCTGAACAATTAGTAGATCTTTTAGGATTACTGTTACTACCTTTTTGGAAGTCTCCAGCATACCTTAATGCTGAGGAATACAACATTACCAGTTTCAAAAAAAGTTTGGCGCACTGTACCTGTTTCCCCATTTATACCAGTAGTTGTAGCATTTCCTCGTAGTTGCCTGTCTTCCAAATTTTGTTACTCGTTATTTATTGTGCTTCAGTTATCACATTCTTTGGTTATTGTTATTGCTCTTGTTTTCTGAAAGTTATGTTATGATTTCCCTAGTATTTGCTATGTCCTCTGTACTTCTGTATTTTCCTTTTAATTGCTTTGATGTGCTTTACTTGAGCCGAGGGTCTATCCGAAACAGCCTTTCTACCTCCACGAGGTAGGGTTAAGTTATGTGTACACTCTACCCTCCCAAGATCCTGCTTATGGGAGGACTACACTGGGTTTGTTGTTGTTGTTTGGTCTTGCAGTACAAATCCTGCTTTCATCTGATAAATAATTTAGGTTGCTATGTCTTCTCTGTAATTAGGTATTCCTTTTGGTTCATATCAGTGAGGTCAAACTGAAAGGTTGGCAGAAGACGAAGATAGGAAAGATGCAGAAAATCTTTGCTGAATCTGATCACAAAGGATTTCCTGGCGATGCACTAAATGTTTCAAGGGAAGGGGATTTCTCCAAATTTTCACCTGTTGGCGATAGAGGGGATGGTCAGTATGCTGATACAGATTCAAATGCCAATGAAATGTTGGTCGACCAAGAGAGCAGAGTTACTTCTCAGACTGGTGTAGATAACTTGAGTCATGAAGATCTGAATGGTTCCAGTTTAAACAGCTCCGACAGTAGTCACTCTGGAGCTCTTTGGGATGTCTTTCGGAGGCAGGATGTGCCGATGCTTATCGAGTATTTAAGATTTCATTGGAAGAAACATGGAGATTCAGACCATGTAACGGATGATTCTGTAGGTTTACTTCTCAAATGCAATAACTTGCCCAAGTATTTCTCTCTATATATATTGAGGTCATAATATTTGCTTTCGACATTATTGGTCTCAGGTGCCCAGTCCTCTTTACGATGGAATAGTATATCTGAATGAGCATCATAAGAGAAAGTTGAAAGAGTTATTTGGTAAGACTAATAGTTTGTCGTCGCTACTAAAGTTGACAATGTGAAGATCTCATGTGCTGACATTTGGCCTTACAGTATCTTTCCAATTAACTTTAAATTCTTAACCACTGTATGCTTATAACAAAATAAATACTTAACAATGCCTCAGAACTGATTCTGGCTATAACTTGATGAAACTTTCCTTGAGTTCTTATTTTTTCAGAGTGGATTGTTCTGCTTTTAGTTCCCAACTTCAGCATATTTAATAAGGCCCTAAAACTGGACTCTGATATGCAAATGTTCTTTGAAATATTTAAGTGCCTGTCACCACCCTAACATTTTCTTTTATGTTTTTCTGTTGCTCTCTTCTAGTTATACTGTCACAAAATGATTCCTTGATTGAAACTCTATAATTCACAGGAATTGAGCCTTGGTCGTTTGAACAGCATTTAGGTGAAGCGATTTTCATTCCTGCTGGATGTCCTTTCCAAGTGAGGAATCTTCAGGTTAGTGGACGAGATGAATTTTATTAGTTGCTTGTAAACAAAATAGGTTCTCATCCTCCTCACATACTCATAAAAGGAACACAATGCAACTATTCTCCTGAAAAGTGTTTTGGACACATAACAGTCAACTATTGGGTGGAAATTAAGCTTTGCTAAACCATCCACCTAATCTTGTAGGTTAAAAACCTCAAACTAAAGTACCTAGCTTACCTGCTGGAAAGGAAGGTTTCTTTTCTTTCTATTCTTTTCACTAGATGGAGATATGTTCTCTCAGTTAGAGATTTGGTACTCCTTCTAATCCCTAGAGGGCTGCAGAATGTTTGTGTTTTTTCACTAGGTGTCTGTAATGCTCTGAAGAAATCCCCAAATGCTCCCCTCTTTCAGAACCATTTCTCCAAGTCCTGGTCAGGTTGTATAAGTGGCCCAGGTGTTTGTAAAGGAAAGTTCCTAGCGATTTGCAGTCGAAGCTTTTGTTTAGATAATAGATATGTTAAGTTCCTCTTTGAAACCACTCATTACTAGAGCCATTGAAGAAAATGTAAAACATAACCTTTTTTAGTGTGCGATTTAGAAAAGTTCTGCTGATTGCTCTTTCTGTTTTATTGCAGTCAACTGTCCAATTGGGCCTTGATTTTCTTTCTCCAGAAAGTTTAGGTGAGGCTGTAAGAATGGCTGAAGAAATCCGTGGCCTTCCTAATACTCATGATGCAAAGCTACAAATGTTGGAGGTCTGTGTAATGATTCTTATTCTTTGCCCTACCTCAGCTTCGTTGGATTGGCATTCTTAACTTTATTCAATCATTCAATACAGGTGGGAAAGATATCACTTTATGCAGCAAGCTCAGCCATCAAAGAAGTTCAGAAGTTGGTTCTGGATCCTAAGTAAGCTGTTTTGCATGTTATTCTTTCTTTATGGCTTTTCTCTCTTCTTCCTTGTAAGATAGGGATGTCTATGACATTTCTTATGTAGAGGTTCTAGGTTGAGGTAGAAAAACTATATTGACTTATTTAATAAATCCTACTGCTGAGCTATGTGTCTGTCAAAGTTGGGGCTGGTCTCGACTACTTATACCATATAGAGGCTTCTAAAGGCCTCTTTGGTTAATTTCAACAGGAATGTACTGTAAAAATCCAAATGTTATGATCCTTCCCTGAGTTGTTTCTCCGAGTGTTATAGGGATGGATCCGTTTGCTTTCCTTCTTCTGTTTCTGATGAGTTCATTTACTATAGCGTTTCCTTGTGTAATTGTGTGTGCAGAGTTGGTCCCGAGCTTGGATTTGAGGATCCCAATTTGACCGCATTGGTGTCAGAGAATTTGGAGAAAATGATGAAGAGACGTGAGGTAGCTTGAACATAAACCAGTGCAGAGAGGTTTGTATCCGAGTATCTCTGAATTCATATGTACAGAAGAAACAGCAAAACCCATAGGGAATGTGCATTGGAGTACTTGGTTTTGTTCTGCCAAATGCTAGATTGCTCTCAGGGGATGTGCATTGTTACCGCTCACTTTTGTTCTCCCATAATCTCATAGGTTGCATATGGTTGTAGCCTGTGGTATCTATCTATTGTCTTATGAAGAAATCAACAGCTGTGTTACTTCCCTAGTCTTGTAGTAAAAGATATCAATAGGTCTATCTATTGTAATTGTAATTTTATAGGAGGAATGAGCACTTATAGTCTACTGCAACATCAATTCAAAATATCATTTTTTTGATAGATATTCATATGATTATATAAAGCTTCTTTTATTTTACTCTCATCTTATTTTTCATTTTTTGGGGGGTGGGGAAGTGTGGGATGGCTATCCATCCTTCATTGTTGATATGCTTTTGTGGTCAGTTTATTGTTTCAATTCCCAAGTTTTTTGTTCACATTGTGCTCCAATAGTATACATGGTTGACAATAGTTTATGAAGAGAAATTCATTTTGTAATAACAACAAGTGCACACTTGTTATCCACATCATGAGTAGGAGAAAGACAAAAGACAATCAATTCCCTTAGAGTAATTTCGATTTCTATGTGATTTTGACATTGTGTGTTTTGTACCTTTCATTTCTTTGGTGCTTGCCATGTGCTTGTACATGATTTTCAAACGTCTGGTTATAAGCACTCTGAAAATAAATCTTTCCCCTCCCAAAAAAAACACCAATTTAATGAAATTATGACGTTAAAATAAAGCAAAAAATGACAAGTCAATATAAGTAATCACATATTAAGTTTGCTTTGCTTTTTTCTTTTAATGGAAGAACATGTAGTGAGCTAACCCCTTAGTCTTGTCCAATGAAATAAATAGTTCTACGATAAAAAAAGAATATTACAAGTACAATCTTAAATTGCGATAAGTCAAGATTGTTACCAATACATCATATTCTGAATGTCCATTACATAATTTTCTAATAAGTTTGAAATCAAACGACAATCTGTCAGCAGCTTCTGAAAAACCTTGTAATAGTATTTCTTTTCTTTTATAAATAGAAAGTCAATTTAATTCCACTACTGAAAAAGATAAATATAATTTTGTGGCCTATTTACCTACCCATTGCAACTATACAAAGAGGGGTAAAAAAAAAAAGGAAAAGATTTTATTTTTTATTTTTTCTTTTGTGTGTGAAAAGAAAAGAGTCACGTGGTACACTATGGTACGAGAGTGGTATGTCGGTTGTTTTTTTTTGACAGTCAACTGTAGATTTATTTCTCAGTCTCTTTTTTTTTTTTGGAATTTACTCAATCATCAAAATATTATTTTACTGCTAATTTTTGTTATTTAATGCTGGACGTTTTTTTAATCAAAACATGACAAAATAAAAATAAAATTAAGTGGCGGTGGACGAAAAAGGACAAGAACAGCACATGATTTACTCTTTAGTTTATGTTACATTGTAAGTACAAACATGCAAATATTGCAATCAATTCATTAATGCTCAATTTATAACTATATATTATAAATGATTAAAATAAGAGTTGTTAAGGTTTGCTCGAATAAGTTGTACGAATTGACAGAGCCATCAATTCAAGAAACAATGCCTAATTTAAACTCATAAAATATAAGTAAAAAGATTATGTACAAAATTGAACAAATAGACATATAGTCTTACATGATATAATACACGTAGAACTTCACGTAGGACACACATTATCACGTCATATAGGATACATATATGTGTTCGTTCAATTTTATACAAGTTAAAATGTCTACTTATGCATACTCAAAATTGAATGACATAAATACCAATTAAGATCAAGTTAAAAAATACGTTTATGTGTTACGCCAAGATAAAAAGAATAAAGAAGGGAACATACCACATTGTTCAGAGTGAAAAGCAATTCATTTAAAAAGGTGAATGGTTCATACAATCATGATGATTAACTATGATGAAACCTCCAAACAAGCAGGCAAGAGCACATTACCTCACCTCACACTTTGTTACAATTAATAATTGCTACACCTCAAAAAAAAAAGTTTTACAATTTCATCTAACTAATTAAAAATATTATGATAAATCTTTGTCATATTACAATCCAAGGTTAAATCTCATCTATAAGTCATATGTTTGATGTAATTTGTATGGTAATTGACAACCAGGGGCGGTGCCAGCCCTCTGGGTTCATTCGACCTTCTTCGGCGGAAAATATTACTATTTATATATGATTAAAATTATTTTTTATGTATATAGTAGATGTCGAACCCCTTATTAAAAATCCTAGCTCCGCCATTGTTGACAACTAATTCTTAATTATTGTGTTTTAGAAATTCAGTCAAGTCATAAGTTAGTTTTTGTTCCTTTTACTTCAAGTTTAAGGAGATCTCAATACCTTTTTTTTTACTTCTTACCAAGTTATAATAATTACACTAGCAATATATATTTCATGATCCTCTCTATTGGTTATAAATTAAAATTATAATAACATTATGCATGGTAATCCCATAATTATTGTCCTAATCATTACAACTATTGTAATGCTAAAAGACTATTAATTAATGCCTTAGCCAAAGAACTAGTCAACCTACGATTTATTCTCCTTTGACTATTAGAAATTACGTTCACATACTTTATATAAAAATAATTTTATTTTTTTAATGAAGTGGATAAACTGTCTCGATCTTAAATTTGAGTATTTAATAATGTATAAACATAAATCACTTTTAATACTTATTTTATTTTATTTTTCCTTTTGAATCTAATTAAAAACTAATGGAAAAAAAAAAGAAAAAAGAAAAACTAATATAATTGATTATGAGTTTGTTGAGTTGCCTTTATCTAAATGATGGATATTTTTATTGAGTATTTATGTATAATTAAAGCTAACTCGATAGCTCAAACACACATTTTATTTTTATGAAAAAGACAACTTAACTGAACATCTAATAAGATCATGTCTTAATATAAAGTGCTTTTTTATCTTTTATTTAAAACTCTCAAACATATATTTCTTATTTGAATTATTGTAAATTAATTTATTGTCTATTATGGTAGGTAAAGGGTGAAATTGGAAGTCTTAGTTCTCTAACTTAATATTTTTTTTTTTCTTCATAAAATCAATCTTTAAAATATATATTCCACGTGTGCCTTTTTTTTATTCTTCAATTATTTATATTTAATGTATTTCTATCTTTTCTCAAATATAAATATTTATTACACTAAAATGAATTTCCAACAACCATTTCTGTGTTTTGACATTTTTCGAAACAATATTTTTAATATTAAAAAACAGAAACGAAAAAGGGAAGTGAAAATAATAAAAGACAATTAATGGTCCTTGATCACCGGAGCTGTTTTTTTGGTTAGTGGCTAGAATGTTTGGATAAGTCAATAACAACAATATTTAAATTCAAAATGAAAAAAACAAAGATTCTAGCAATAAGCAATATACCATGAAGCTCCTAAGCTGTCTGGCAAATAAAGTCGGTTGAGAATTACGAGATTTCATGCTTAAATTTTAGTAAAGACTAAAATATTTGATAATTTCTTCATCTGTTTTAGTCTTAGTGGAAAGAGTATGTATTGCTTTTAAGAGGTAGTAAGTATTCTGTGAAATCTATCTGTATTAATTTGATCTGAACATCATAATTATGAAGAAAAAAAAATGATATACCATAAAGTACCCAATGACCTAGTGCTTAATGAAATCGATTGAGAATTGTGAGTTGTTCAAATTTAAGCAAGAACTAAAACACTTGATGATTTCTTCTATTTGATTTTGCCTTAATGCAGAGTTATTCGATTCGTGTTTTGAATGGGAGGTAACATATATTTTGTGAAATTTATCTATGCATAAATTGGCACGAATTCTATGATTATCACGAAGAAAATAATAATAATTAATATACCACAAAGTACCCAAGATTGTGTCGTAGTAGCTAATGAACTAGGTTGAAAATTACAAAAATATCATCTTCAAATTTCAGCAGGAATCGAAAAACTTGATGATTTCTTCATTTGATTTAGTCTTGGAGCAGAGTTATCTGATTCCTATTTCTGATTAGAGACGACATAAATCTATAAAAATTATCTGCGCGCAATTTGGCGCGAACACCATAATTATCACGAAGATAAAAACAGTAATTAATATTCCACGAAGTATAAAATTATCTGCGCGCAATTTGGCGCGAACACCATAATTATCACGAAGATAAAAACAGTAATTAACATTCCACGAAGTATCAAGATTGTAACGTAGTAGCTAATGAACTAGGTTGAAAATTACTCGATATGAGGTTCAAATTTCAATAGAGACCGAAAAACTTATGATTTCTTTCATCTGGTTTAGCTTTAATGAAGAGAAGTATCTAATACGTGTTTCTGATAAGAAGTAACATATATAAAAATTTATCTATACGTAAATTAGCCCGAACATCATGATTATTTAGAAAAATATAATAATTTATATATCAGAAAATAATGTTAAATCACATGTATTCATGTTATAAAAGATTTTTTTTAAAAATCCAAATTCTTTGAATCTTTCCTTTATGCTTTCAAGGAAACAAATAATAAAAAGAAAAAAAAAGTGGTACCACATATGTTTGTAAAAATTTAAGTATTTTTCATGTTCTCTTTCTTCTCTCTTCAAATCCCTCTGAATTTTCACAATTTCCATTTCCATTTCCCTTCCCCTTTCCCTTTTTAGCTTTTTCACTTTTTTTCAACAAAAATTGATTCCTAACTTTCTCTGTGGATTTTTCACTCACTCTCCCTTCCTTTCTCCCCCCTCTCTGTCATCCACAATCGAAGTTTTCTTCTCTCTGTTGACGACGGACGGTGACTTTTGTCGGTGCTCTAATCTTATGCTTTTTTGTTTTCCGGCGAGTTTTCCGATTCGTGGTGCAGAATGGCTAAGCGTGGCTACAAATTGCGTATCCTTTTTTGAATTTTGCTATTCCTTCTATTTATTTTACTTAAATGTGCGTTAAGTTTGAATTTTACTGTGTTGTTATGATTTTTGTTTGATCTGAGAGTGTTGTGTAAAATTTTATAGTTAGCTGCTGAAAATTGAAGTAGAATTTTAGTAACTTGGAAAGAAAAAAAATTTGAATTTGCTTAGAAATTAGAGAATTTGGTTGGAGTGAGCTGAATAGTTGGATTTTTGTGGTATGATTTATTTTTTGTGTTTCCTAAGTCTTTAGATTTAGCTAAGTGTTGGTGTTGTAGGTGAGTTTTTTGAGGTTTACTGTGTGATTTTGTTTTTAAGTTCAAGTATGTGGAGAAGTGATGAGGGTTGCTCGGATGGTAAACACCCTCCACCTCCACCTCCAACTCTAAGGTTGTGGGTTCGAGTCGCGGGGGAGCAAAAAGGTGGAAGTTTTCTGGAAGGGGATAAAAAAAAGTTATGTGGAGAAGTATTAGTTTTCAGCAATAAGTTCTTGTGATTCTTGACTAATGTGAAATATAGAGGAATTTGTGGCGCATTCGGGGAATGTAAACTGTTTAAGATTTGGGAAGAAGACGCGTAGACAGTTTCTCACTGGTGGAGATGATCAAAATGTGAATCTTTGGTCCATTGGTAAACCAACATCCACTGCGGTGAGTTCAAATATCTATCATTTCCAGTTCACTTGCCTGAGTAATGTTGTTTCGCTTAATTGGGATAATGGATTTGTTTCACAATGAGATCTTTCTTTTTCTGTGAACGTTTAATTCAAATGCAAAATGCATTAAATGAGTGATCTATTATGATTATGCCTTCTATGCGGGAAGAGCTGCTGCTGCTGAATTTGTTGTTGGGGCTTTCTCTAGATAATTAGAGCGGGTGAGGATTGAGGAATGAGGTGTGATGTGCATTTTAGATGGGGCAGAGAATTTCTAAAATTGTTAATGCTGCCACTTAGATATAAGTGAGGTTATATTACCATTGTTTCTTTATTAGTGCCTTATAAGAATCTTTACCACTTGAAATACCAGACTGCTGTGGTTCTTTTGGATGATCTGAAACAGGTAACACGTAGATCATATATCTCCAAATATTATGATTTATTCATCTAACTAATGTGTTTAGTTGCAACCTTTGGTATGACAGAGAATACAAATATATGGGAACTGTAAACCTTTCGAGTGTCGAGTGATGGGTCATTCATCTAACTATGAATGCATGAAATTATTTGTTGATTCACTGTGTTGTGAAGAGCTGACTGCTACATGTTTTTATTTATCTTGAATCACTTTAGTCATATGGGACTGAATAGTCTGGTTTTGTGCTATTCAGAGCCTAAGTGGTCATACGAGTCCAATAGAATCTGTAGCTTTTGACTCAGCAGAGGTTCTAGTGCTTGCTGGAGCTTCATCAGGTGTAATAAAGCTATGGGATCTGGAAGAAACAAAAAGTAAGTCAATTTATCTTTTTAGCTCTATATATTCTATAAAATCTATACTAGCTTTACTCTTAAAGAATTGCAGTGAAAGTGCTCGCAATACATTCTAAAAAAAGAATGTGCTCACAATTTTTATTTTATGACATTGATGTTTTATCCTCTTAAGCATTTGTCCTATTTATTAAATGTTGGTCTTACCTGCGAACTTCCAGCAACGAGAAAGCATCGCCTGAAGTTGCCTCAGCCTGTTGGCCTGATTATTTTTGTGTAAATGAGCTAAGTGTTGTCTTAACTGTAGTAAATGTCTTTTTACGTAAAAATGGCTGGTTGATTTGATTCCTCGTGCAAATAGAAAGTTAACTGCTTCACTATAGTATGATGTACAGTTAATTGCAATTAACACTTACTGCATGGTCATGTATATATTAACCCAACTCGGTATGTAACTGAAAAAGCATCTTTGGATCTTCATTTACACAAGAAACTTGCTTTATGATTTCAAGATTGACTCCAAGGGCGGATCTATGTGAAGGCGAACACCCTCACCGGGAAAATACACTGTATATCTAAGGTCAAATTTGAATTTTATGAGTATCTATGTTATAATGAACCCCCTTGATACAGTTAAGAAGCTTAGCTTAGTAGTTAAGGGGGTTCAACCATTCCCTGGGTCTCTGGTTCTATTCTTGCCCACTGCATTTCTTTTTCCCCTTGTTTTTGCTTTGACTTTCCCCGCAGATTGGGCTCAGCTTGCAGCTGTTTGGGCTTCAAACTCCAACCCAATTGGAAAGCCTCATTATTTTTGGGCTCCATTGGCAGCTTTATTCTTCCTACTTTTTTGTTATTTTTCTCTTCAATTATATTTATCCTTCTCAATTTGTCTTTGATCCAATTTGTTAGGCACACTATTTTTGCCTGTTATTCTTCTTATCTCTGTTGCTCATTTTGTTTCTACTTAAAAAAACCCTCTTTTAATGAACTAATTCGAAGAAACTCTTTTAAAAAACGATGAATTATTATTGAACTTGCAATTGAGATAGAAAACTATTTTTAAAAGTAAATTAAAATTAAGAAATTTAAAAGTTGTGAAGATCCTTTTAACAATATCTATTTAATTGAACTTACTTTCTTTGATTTTTGGTATTTCTTTCCTATTTTTTTCAATTGTATTTTCGAGAGAGGAAAAGTGAACTAAATTAAATTTAAATGAACTAAAAATGACACCATTTATTTGACTTCTGAATATGTATTATAGAATCTTGACGATATTCAAAGTAATTTATGATTGAATGGACACTAATTTGGAATAAGATTTTAAAAAATAAAGCAGAACACTGCAAAGTAAAAGAAAAAAAGTAACAGAAATTTCAATAAGGCTCGATGGAGTAAGGCAAAAGTAGGACAAACACTAAATGGGGCATGAAAAGATAAGTTAATTTAGTGGGTTAAGGTTAGTCTTTTCCTTCCCCACTTTGCTCTGTTTTTCATTTTGTAATTTGTGTGTGTTTTGCTTCTTCATACTTCGAACCCCCTTTAGTGAAAAATCCTGCCTCCGCCATTGATTGACACTAGTCATATTTAACTGAACATCCTTCAAGTGTTCGAGTTATCTGCGTATTAAACAAAATATGTAATCCTATTGTGCTTAGATGAGCAAGTCATATCCAGTTTGACTCCTAATCCGGTAATTGTTCTTGAAGTGTAGTGGTTCGCACTCTTACGGGACACAGATCATATTGCACTGCCTGTGAATTCCATCCTTTTGGTGAATTTTTTGCATCTGGATCTATGGATACTAATCTTAAGATATGGGATATAAGAAAAAAAGGATGCATCCACACATACAAAGGTCATACTCGAGGAATAAGTACCATAAGATTCTCTCCTGATGGCCGCTGGGTGGTTTCTGGCGGATTTGACAATGTTGTGAAGGTAATTTCTAAGTTGGCTAAAACAAATGTGGCATTATAGACTCTTTTTTTCTAGAGTATTAACCTCTATTGTTAGTCAGGTATGGGACCTAACAGCTGGAAAGCTCTTGCACGACTTTAAGTTCCATGAGGGGCACATTCGATCCATAGAATTCCATCCACTTGAGTTTCTTTTGGCAACAGGTACTCCTTTTATTCTGTACCCAATCATAGAAATGGTGCTCTGAACAATTTATGTCTGGTTTTCTTCTTTCCCTTATCCTTTTCTTTTGATCTAAATGATTCTCCTTACCTTTGTCCTTAATCTTTCTTTTGTCTTATTTTAAATTTCAGTCGCGACTCTACATCTTCTAAAACAAGGATCAATTATCATTAACTTAGTGGTTAACATACCACTATAACTTGTTTGGCCAAGCTACTAAAGGCCAAATATGTCGTCTTCTTCTTTTTTTTTAAAAACTCGTATTTTAGAAATTGAAGGTATTTGGCAAAGCTTTTGGTGAAGAAATAAGTGTTTTAGAGTAGTACCGAAAATTGCTTTTCAGCTTTCAAGCAGAAGTGGAAAAAAATAGCTTCTTCCAAAAGTAATTGCTTTTGATTCTTTTAGGACAAGATTACCCATCTAAATAATATTTACCAAATTGATTTGTTGTGGCTTCCCTTTATCGTAATTTACCACTCAAAAATACTTTTGCAATTTTGCCAAACTTGTAACAAAAGCACTTCTATAATTTAGTCAAACACAAACTACGATTCTTCCTAAGCACTTTCTCGAAAAGGATTTCTGATACTTTTGATAAGAAGTACTTCTCGAAAGAAGCTGATTTCGGCAGCGTGGCCAAACATGCTACATGCTTTTTTATAGTCTTGCCAAAAGGTTTTGTGTTCTTGCCTTCCCTTGTCATAAATAGTGGTTCTTGCTTAACTTTTCAATTAGAAAAGAGAATCTGGTCATTTAGAAAAGAGAAATCACAGGAAAAGGTGCATGTTTTTAAGCAAAAGGATTAGTCTTACTGATTCATTGGTCAGATTATGAGAAGTTCAAACATTTCAAGAGGTGGTGGTGTACTTGAGAGTGGAAAATGTTTTAAAGAATTTTCTTGCTCTCCATCTATTATGGTCCATCTGTGATGGAATTTTAAAGCCAGATCCATCTTAAGATGGCATATTATAGCAGGATCAAATAATTGATTCTTCTAAACTCAATAGAGTTTTGTACCTTGTCTCTATCCAAGTAATGATGTTTTTTTCTGCTGTCCATGTGATCTTGTTTCAACACTTGAGTTGTTCTCAGGTTCTGCTGACCGTACCGTAAACTTTTGGGATTTGGAAACATTTGAATTGATTGGATCGACCCGACGTGAGGTATCTATGCCATCTTCTTTCAACTTTTTACTCTTTTAAAAAAATGTACACCATGTGCAAGCAAAGAGCTTGTGATGCGTTCTTAGTTTGGCTGTTAGTTGTTAGGATTATATCCAGATATTTGTATACATTGGTGTAATAACTCTGACTGCTCATACTTAAAGTTCCCCCTTGAAGTTGCCGCCTTTTCTGTTATGTGCTTATACCGAAAGTGCTTGTAACTAAATAAGATATTCTTTTAATTTGCTGTTTAAAAATGTCTTAGAAGTTACAATTTAGTAAGTTGGCTATACTACATGAAATGATTGAAGCGAAGCATTTATTTTGTCAACATAACTATGTGGTTCTTTCTTTGATAAGCAATATAAGATCGAAATGGTTATCTCATGTGAGTTTCTTTTCCTATCTTTCAGAGGATGATAGGAAGAGATTCCGTAGGAGACATATGACTTGGGATCTGTTAAGAATATTTGGTGCCGTCTTTCTGCCCCTTATGTGTCAGTTTACTCTTGGATGCATTAGAAGGATATGTGAGATAAAACCATTAGGCTAGCTCCTCAAGATATTTTCTGCCATCTTTGTGCCCCTTGTGTCTCAGTTTACTCTTGGATGCATTAGAAGGATATGTGAGATAAAACCATTAGACTTGCTCCTCAAGATATTTTCTGCCGTCTTTGTGCCCCTTACGTCTCAGTTTACTCTTGGATGCATTAGAAGGATAGGTGGGCTAGAAGCATAGAACCATTAGACCTGCTTTTCACTCCAAACACTTTACTGGTCCAATGAATGTGGTGTTCTTTTCAGGGATTGAACTAAGAATAACTGGCAATGTGAATAAATTTATCTTGCTTGTATAATTTTCTTTTCTGGGCAATATTGATACTGGTGCATATTTTTCTGTGATTTGAAAACAGGATATGATACTTCCAGTATATTTGTTTTGATTAGATTTTTATGTTAAAATTTAATCTACTCGGATACAATTATGTTTGGAAAGTTTTGACGTGTTCTTCTAGGCTGCAGGAGTACGATCAATCACCTTTCACCCGGAGGGAAGGACTCTGTTTTGTGGACTGGATGATAGCTTGAAGGTTAAGCTCTTGGCATACTGCATTTTTGTAATTTTATTGTTGAAATAAGCAATTCTCATGTTTGTTGACCACCTTTGACCTGAAGGTTTATTCATGGGAGCCTCTAAAGTGTCACGACTCTGTTGAAATGGGATGGTCGACTTTAAGCGATCTCTGCATACATGATGGGAAGCTTGTAGGTGGTGCTTATTACCAAAACTATGTTGGAGTATGGGTTGCAGATGTTTCGGTACTTAGCTTGATCACTGAAGCTTAAGTCAAACTTGTGCATGGTTTTAGTTTTTATCTTTACATTTGACCCATTTGTTTAAAAATCAATTTTTCAATTTGTTTTATTTGTGGTCTTTTCTGCCAGCTTATTGATCCCCATGGAGCTGGTTTAACTCCAGATAGACAAAGTAACTTGGAGCAGAAACAGGACCACGTGGAGAGTCGTTTAGAAAGAATAGGAAGCAACAGAAGTTCTAATTCAAATCTTCGCTGCCCATCACCTGATATTGATTCCAAGGAAATAAAGAATATATATGTGGACAGTAAGTTGTTTTTGCATCCTACTCTAAAAATCTGACCATGGAAACCAAAAAAAAATTAGCAACTTGGCATTAAGAAACTCTAATATTGACATCTTGTTCAATTATAGCCATACACTTGGGGTGGAATATAATGGCCTGGTGTAATTCTTTACCTGATATGGTGATAACTGGTCATATGGGTAAACCAACTTGTTCCGTATTTTTAGGTTTAGTAGTTCCGACATGCCAATGTTGGGTAATTAGAAGATTTCACCTTGCCACCGACATATCCTTCATGAAAGGATTTGATGAATTTTATCATAGTTATTCAATACTAGGTCATCAAAAAAAAAATCATAGTTAAGGAGAAGGAGTAGGAGTTAGCTTTAGGGGCGGAATCAAATGATTACGAGATAAACAATGAGACAAAGGAGAGCACTTAGACGAGTCAGCCAAAAAGAAAGACCACCAAGATAGGCATAGTAATTCGATCTCTTGATCACCCATTTTTGGAATACCATTTTTGGGGGTATTCATTACTAGTTGAAATGCAACTTTTTATTGAATAATCTTTCTACTTCATTTAGTATCACAATTTTCAGTTTACACATCCACATCTAATTGCAGTTCTAATTCCCATGCACTTAAAAATTTCTTTTTGCAGGTGAAAATCCTGTTACCATTAAGAAAGTTACTTCTCCTTCTCCAAAAGTGGTTCCTCCTTTAGATTCTAAGGAAAACAAGAAACAGTTGAGTCAGAAGCTTAATTCTGTCATTGGTTTACCTGCAAAAACTAATGGATTGCCAGTAGGTAAATCATTTGTTGTCCCCAGTGTGGTACCTCGTGATATTCCAGAGGAGAAGAACTTGGATACTTGTAGAAGGGAATCTGTTTCTGCAACCAGAGTAAGTAGTGGTATATCACAAAAGCCGTCTCACATAAAGTGCCCATCCAGCAATAACTATGATATGGAGAAGATTTCTGTGGCTCTTCAGTCTGAGTTTGCAGACAACTTGCTGCGTACAGTAGATTGTAAGAAGGAATCAGATATTGATAGCAGGCTTATGGCAGATGATAATTCCAGAGAACGTTCCGAGGCAAAAGATTCAGCTGTCAAGCATGGTGGAGAAAAGCTAGAGAAAATTTCATTGCAACCACCGCTGAATAGTCGGGAGAACCGTTAGTTCTAAAATACTCTTTATTTGAATTGACTTTTGAGCTCTCTATGGTTCGTTCCCGTGTTGTACAGTTTTCTTCATTCTTCCTCAGTTATTCTTTTCCAGGTTTACTGCTAATTTTGGGTTGGTGATCTCTATTTTAGTCACAGGTTTTCTTCATCTTGAGGGATCTGCTCATTAAAACTTGCCTTAAAATAAAAAATTAAACTACAAGATATTTCTAGTTTGTATTTGACTAGTGTTCATAATTTTATGGCACAGTATCGTAAGAATGTTCAACTTTTTTTTTTCCTTACCTGATCAGTGCTATGATGTGCAATGTTTTTGAAAAGTCAAAATTAGCTTGCGAAATCATGCTGGCCGAAATAATCATTTTCTGCTTTTGCTTGATACTGTGTAAGATGCTGGTATGCACTTCCTGGTTTGTTGACATTTTAGTTCTTCAGTTAGGTTTATAGTTTTGTACTTGGCCTTTTCTTTGCATATATAGATGCACAAGTTAGAAGCATGAAAACAAATATTAATTTAATCTTCATTATGTTTCAGGTAATGTGGCTTCAGAAGGCAGGAAAGAGTTGCATCCAGTTAGATTTGTAAATGGAGGTTAGCGTCTGATAAAACTATGCTGTAACAAAAGGAAAAAAATATTTCAAACAATTATTTTTTTTGTATGAGTAAAAAATCAAATACATTCTAATTAATGTTTTGTTGAAAATGGCAGTGGCAGTAGTGCGAGGAAGGACGCGCAGTTTGGTTGAGAGGTTTGAGAAAAGAGAAGGGTTGAACATGGATGATGTCCATAAGCTGGATGCAGTGTCTCATTCTAAAACTGAGGAAAGAGATGTATCCCCTTTTCCACCTTCTTGTTGTAAAGACGAGGAAGAAGAAACCTTTTCCAAATATTTTGATGAGGAACCAGAAACATCACCTTTGACAGCTTCTCGTTTTAAAACAGAGGAAGCAATGCGCCCCATGCCTTCAGCTCATTCGAAAGTTGAGGAAGCAAATTCATATTCTTTGCCAGCTTCTCAATATGAAGTTGAGGAATTAGAAGCATCCCATAAGCCAGCTTCTAAGTTAAAATCTGAGGAAGTAAGAAAAGCCCATTTACCAGCTTCTCATTCTGAAGCTGAGAAATTAGAGGCATCCCCTATGCCAGCTTCTCAGTTTAAATCTGAGCAAGTTAGAGAATCCCATTTACCTGCTTCTTGTTCTAAAGCTGAGGAATTTGAAACATCCCCTATGCCAGCTTCTCAGTTTAAATCTGAGGAAGTTAGAGAATCCCATTTACCAGCTTCTTGTTCTAAAGCTGAGGAATTTGAAATATCCCCTATGCTAGCTTCACAGGTTAAATCTGAGGATGTAAGGAAGTCTCGTTTGCCAACTTCTCGTTCTAAAGCTGGGGAATTAGAAGCATCCTCTATACCAGCTTCACAGCTTAAACCTGAGAATGTAAGAAGATCCCGTTTATCAGCTTCTCGTTCTAAAGCTGAGGAACTGGAAGCATCCCCTGTGCTTGTTTCTAAGTTTAGAAGTGGAGCAAGAACATCCCGTTTGTCGGCTTTTCGTTCAAAAGCTGAGGAAGCTAAAACATCACGATTATTAGCTTCTCGTTCTAAAGCTGAGGAGGCACAAACATTGCGCCTGTCGTCTTCTGGTTCTTATGCTGAGCAACCACAAATAGCCCCTTTGCCGGTATTGATCTTGTGCCACCTATAATTGATTGTTTCTTCTTTGGTTGTGTTCAGTTGATATGTTGAGATTGCCTGGTCATATCTGATATACCTTTACATTCTGTCTAAGCAATGCCGCGAATGCTGAAATGCATGTCCTCCAATGAGCTATGTAAATTCTGTGAGCCTAAAAAAATCACTAATAGCAAGTGCACTTGTTAGGAATCAGTTGTTCCGTATCTAATTTATCTACTAGGAGTGTGGTTTAAGCTTTTAAAACAGGTGATGAGAGAATTTTGTGCTCTCTGGTTTTGTGAACAGAAGAAATTCTCCTAGAAATACATGTTCCAGGCTTTATTTTTTTCTTCCGTCTTGTAAGTTGACATATGGAAATGGCGGTGGAGTTGGGGTTGCAACTGTTTTCACTTGTAACATTGATTTTATTGCAGCCTTCTCTTTCAATATTTCAATCTTATTTGGTAAATACTTTCTCAACTTTGGCATAACTCTCCGCATGTTACTGCCTACATGCAGAATACTGATCAGCAGACTATTGCACGGTGTGAGCCAGTGCAGAATGATGATATAATTATTGAAGATCTTATGCAATGCCATGATGTACTGCTAAGTACGTTTAGATCTCGTTTGACAAAGCTGCAGGTAACCTTTAGCTTATGATTTTATGTAGTTTGAGCTTATGTTTACACGTGTCACACAGATACTGGTTTCTGCATTCCTAGTTTTATCTTAATAGGATTTAACTCTTTAGAAATGCCAGTCTAATGTTGACAGCGTGGCATGGAATTCTTGTAGGAATTTGGAAGATCTTTTTGATTGATACTTATGATATACGAAAAACTGTGTGGTCCTGTAATGCTTGAAGCCTCTTACAAGTATAGTCTTTTAAACTTACAGGTAGTTCATCACTACTGGGAACGGAATGACATCAGGGGTGCTTTTGAGGGTTTGAGGAAGTTGTCAGATCATTCTGTGAGAATTTATTGAAACTTCTGTCATAGTGGTCTCTTCCCAAATATTATATTTGATAAATTCTCTAATGTATTTCTTAAATTTATTTCCTCTTGCAGGTGCAAGCTGATGTTGTGAGTGTCCTCGTAGATAAAATGGAGATTATCACTTTGGATTTGTTTTCCTTCTTGTTGCCTGTACTGTTGGCCTTGCTTGATACTAAGATAGAAAGGTAAGTAGTGATACAACTCACTGCTTGTTGCCTTTACTGTTTCCAGTTTGACATCCTTCAAATATGATCTAATAATACTGCTTTAATGATTACTGTGGTATACATGGCGATTATTTAATCTTTGATTATATATCATTACCAATCAAAGCTAGGGTGACTCTGGTTTCGAATTTCTGGAAAAATAACTATATTGGTTTTCCTTCTCCACCCTGTCTAACTAGAAGTTTTTGCAAACATGGTAATATATATAATCGAAAGGTTAGAACAGAAAAGAAGGAACAATACATATCTTGGCAAACCATGGCATTTTATTTAATCAGTTTTTAACATGGTGGTGAATTTTACTTGGTTCAATTGAAGCATAAGAGATAAAAGGGACTACCTCAGATGGTTTATTAGCTTTAAACAATTTATGGTTTTGTCTGTGTGGATGTGGGGGTTGCATTGCACACATTTATTTCATTGAATTCTGCTGTTAATTTTTATTTTATATTCTGATTGCACTGTTAAATTTTATAGTTATATTTTTTAAATTTCTTCTTCACATGTTGATTGCTTCTGTCTTTTTTTCTCTTCTACAGGCATGCAAATGTTTCCCTGGAGCTGTTGTTGAAACTTGTTGCAGTCTTTGGACCAGTAGTTCGCTCAGCCGTTTCAGCACGTCCATCTGTAGGGGTTGATCTTCATGCAGAAGCTAGGTAATGATGCTTATGTGGCTAAGCAGTTCACCTTTCGTTTATATGCTTGGATGCTGGTAAATACAAAACACTTACCTGTCTTTGATTTTGTACACTGTAAAACAGAATTAAGTGCTGCAGGCAGTGCTTTGCCTACCTCCAAGATATACAGAAAACACTTCCTGCACTTATAAGGTAACTAAGAATCTACTTTTTACTTTTCATAATTATGATTGTTGTCATGATTTTATTTTATGGGTGGTCCAACTCATCCTCTCTTTAGGATAGAGTTACTAGATTCCCAATAGAGCTTCAAAGTCAGAAAAATGGCAAGTATAGTGCCTCATTATGTTTGAGCCATCGATTAAGGTGTTGTAAGCATGCTTCATAGTCAGTGATGCACAACAAACTTCAAACCTATTAAGAAAATGAGAATCTTTTGGTTTTAACTTTCATTGGACAATTGTTATGATCAAAGAATGGTGGATTTGCTATCATTGTGATCTATCGTAAGTTTTGTATATTGAAATACGTTTAATCCTATCATGGTAGCTTAGTAACTGGTGAATCAAATTGTTCTGATACTTCATGATTAATGCTATCTGAATATGTTTGGTTTGTGGGTAGGACGTTCAAGGCTTGATATCTAATCAATAGGTCCATATTGAACTTTCAAAAATTTTAAAGTAGATGGATGCAACTTGTTGTCGAGTAGGATTTCCCTTTGATATCTTTACCTTCTTTTGTTTCTGTTAAAGAATGACAAAAGTCCCACATCGGTGGTTAATGAGATGGGTGGACTCCTTATAAGGCTTGGGCAATCCTCCTCCCTTTGAGCTAGCTTTTGGGTGTGAGTTAGGCCTAAGACCTAATTTAACAGTTTCATATCTAATGCAATCTAAAAAGTCAAAACTCCTTATGTCTTGATTTTGCTTGCTATCTCAATTTCGCTTACGTTCTGTTGTAGGAGAGGGGGTCTGCCGGCAAAAGGTGCAGTACAATTAAATCTCCTACTTCAAGAATCATAGTCCAGTTTATCATATATGCTTTTCCTAATGGCTAAAGCGAGACAACGGAATGGGAAGTTAGCTAATATACCATGTTCTCAAACTTATGTCTCTTTATGGACACCCACAATTTTGCTCCTCGGGTTTCCATCCTTGCTACCATTTTCACCAACCTTGTAACAGCGGAAAACTAGCAAGATGGAAATGCAGTGTCTGTCCTCCGCCACTGCAACTGGTTTGAGAGGCAAAGGTAAAATCTCTCGACATAATATGACCTTTTGTTGGAGAGTAGCATGGCTATCTTCATTCAGATACGCGGCTTGAACATATTCAAAGTTCCTGGCTGTATGTATCCATCCATATGTAAGTTGTGTACATGTATCTGCAATAGTAAAAAAATGGATGAGATGTGTACATCATTTGATCAATGAAACAGATATTCATACATACCCCCTTCTCTTGCTATCAGAACTCAAAATATTGAATTTTCTTCTCAAGTCACTATAAGCTTACAATGATAAGCTTAATTTTAAATTGCGACTAAGATGAATGTCATTATACAATAAGACTCCTTTTATGGAGTACATAGACCGTTTTCAAATGCATACGACACAAGATATTTACAATACTTTTGGAAATTTTATTAGGAAATAGAATTTATAAGCAACTTATTGATATTCAAAATGGCAAAAAGACTTGCATTTATAGTAAGAAAAATGAAACTAACCACCATTTTTTCCAACATAATAAGAAGGTACTATATAAAGCTATAACTAAAGTTGTTCACAAACTCTAATTACAAATGACGCCATGGAAAGTATTTTTCCTTTAATTTTCTTGCGCTTGATACGTAAGCAAAAATTATGGAATACCACATGTGAACATTTTTTTTTTACTTTTACTAGAAAAGTCATTTTCATCATCTCTAAAGAACTTGTTTTTCTGGAGATATTTTTGAAAATAAAATTCCTCTCAACCGAACACACCCTAACGTAGAAATTACGTTCACGTTATATGTTTCCTTCATCTGCTTTGTTCAATTAATTGGTTACACAAATGCTTGTCTTATGAGATTAAATCACGCAATTCCCTTCCTTTTTCATCTTTTTTTCTGGAATTACTTGAAGTTAGAAGGTAGAAAGGAATAAAAATTGATCAGTTTAAGCTATTAAAGTAAGTATTTAATTAAAATTAGAGAAAGGCACAATCATATGTCTGAATCAGTTAAAAAGTCAAAAATAGAAGGCACTTTATGTGAAAGGTATTTTAATCTTTTATATTGACCCTAAAACGACCTAGTCCAACTATATCGCTCTCACAGATTCTACTATGTTGGTTATTTTTTATTCTTCATGGAAGTTTGTTTATCATTGTTTATCGACTGATATCGTTACTAATAAATTTTATTTAGACATTTGAGCTATGACATAGTTTAATTGAGCACATAAAATACTTTCGGCTCAATTATAATTGTAATAATTTTTTTGCGCATGTTCTCAAGTGCTCATTATATAAATAAGTTACATCACTTAAAATATGTTGTTTCTCTTATTTATACGCATTACTCTTAATAATAAGTCGAAAAATCTCAGGCCTATTCCATTTGAGGCTAACGTGTATAACAAAAGTAGGCTATATATTTTATGTGGTTAAACTAGTAAAATTATCCGCGCTTCGCGCTGGAATTTAATATCACGAAATGTATAAAATAATACTTAAAACCTATCAGACATTAAAACTAAAACACTATATTATCTTGCTTACAAGATTACGTAGAAACATACATTAATAATGTAAAGGAAAATGAAAATTATTACATCGTATCATTTAACTTTAATAACATAAGCATAAATTATAAATTAATTATTGTAAAAATACATACCAGGACATAAACAATAGTGTCAGTGAGCCACTTAAAATGAGGAAAGTATACAAATATTTAATTGTGAAGAAGAAGAAGAAGAGGAGGAGGTTTAGAATTTTCGTTGTGTTAAAATGAGAGGAAATCCCTCTATTTATAGACAACAAATGGTAGTGTGAACAAATGTTTATTGTGCCTTATCATAAAGGTTACAACTATTTGAGAAAGTTGCAACCCTTTGGAAAGGTCACAACGTTTCATAAAAGTCATAACTTTTCATAAAAGTCGCAACTCTTTATTAAAATCGCAACTTTTCATAAAAGTCAAAACTCTTCATTAAAGTCACAATTCTTCATTAAAGTCGCAACTTTTCAGGAAAGGAAAGGGCTAATTTTATAAATAAATAAATTAAAAGGAAATTCTTATTTGTGATGGCGCCACATGTGTCTAAGGTTCTCTTTTAGATATATATATATATATGATAGATGATGATTATCAACATGATTAGCCATTAAGAATACATACAAAAGTTTTTTTCACAATCTAAATCAAAAAATATATAATAAAAATATTTTATCATGTCTTTAACTTGAACAAGTCATAATTCAAGTCATCGACCATTAATTTATTATAGTCAATCTTATTAATTGATGGTCATTCCAAGTCAGTCAACGTGTAAAAGGACTACGGGTCCATTCTGCATGTCAATTTCTTAAAATTAAGGGTCATTTTATATAATTAAAAATAACATTTTTAACCCCCAAAAATTAAGAAAAATGGCTTTTCACTGTTGGTTCATCCGCAGAGAGGGTGAGAGATATTTTCAGGTAAACCAAAATTCTCGATAATCAAAACACGAAATCTCCAATTCCCAAAATTACCGAAAAACAGTTATCATTGTTTTCTCCATTTTTTTCTCTTCCAGTCACCATTCTTCATCAATCATTTCTCCCCTAAATTCCCATTTCTTCAACTTTCTCACAAATCCGTCAACCCCTTTTCTCTCCTTTTTTTTTCTTCCCTAACAAAAAAATTAACAACCCAGAAAAAAATCAGAATTTTCCGTTTAGAAAATCATCTTTCCGGTGATGTTTCGGGGGTAGTTGCTAACGTGCGCCGTTACGGGACTTTTTTTAAAATTATCTGAGCCGTCCACGTGGAGGTTCTGGATTGTTCGAGACCGTTTAGGATGGAGACGGAAACAATGGGGAAGATGAATTGGGGTACGTGGGAAGAGCTAATACTTGGTAGCGCTGTTCGCCGGCATGGGACCAGAGATTGGAACGTCGTCGCATCGGAGCTCCGTGCCCGGACTTTATATCCTCACTGTTTTACCCCTGAGGTATATACTTATTTACAATTACGTGCCACTGTTTTATTTATTTTATGATAGAGACAACACTACTTTTTGTTTTAATTTTTTGGTCTGTTCGCAATCTCCCGTATTTTTCTTCCGTTATAAAAGAATTATTATTGTTCTTGTCGGATAGTTATTTATTTACTATTTGTTTATTCATTTATGCTTCTGCTTCTGCTTCTGCTTCGATTTCCTTATCAGACTGATTTTGTGGGGGCCATCTCATAGGATAAATAACTAAATAATCGAGTTAAAATTAAACAAATAAATTGAATTAACTTTATTTTAAAGCTGTGATTTTTTTTGAGACCGACAAAAAAAGAAAAGAATATTGTATTAATTGGACGGATGGAGTATTAAACAAAGACCCTTTCTTTTTGTTTTTGGATAAATAGTGAATTATTTGGTCTGTCCCTGGTACTAAAATTGAGTAGATAGAATTACAAATCGTATTACTGTTGAGTGTTGAGGTGGAGGGGTGGCCAGTTAAGTATGTGGCAGGAGGAGTTTGGTTGGTAGACTGTCAAAGTGGACCAGAATCTTAAGCTTTTGGTGTAATGGGGCCAGCCAAAACTTTTGTCCTTATTGATGAATGAACATGTGGATGCCATGTAGAGTGGTGAACCAATGAAAAATGGGATCTTTTTTGTAGTGGTTTAATGCATTTTATATGTCAGTGTTTCTTGGTTCCTTTATGTTTTTGCCTTTGACTATGTGGTGATCTTGTGGTGGATGAATATTTGATAAGACAACTCTTGATGATAAAGTATATCTGTACTATGTTTTCTGAATAAAGTTGTTAGCTTTATAGCTGTCTTGATCGGACCCTCTACGAATGTTGTTGTACTCGAGTCTAATATGAGCTTTATTTTTAAAGATTCCTAGTAACTTAGCATTATAGAAACTTGATATTGATAAATAAGGTCTTGACTAGTATTGGTTGTTAGGCTTTTAATTCTCCCCCAGTCTGCGAAATTATTGCCTTTCTTTTTCTCATTACTCTTGATCAGTTGATATTAGAGTAGAATTGTTCTGCAAGAGATGTGATTGATTGAGACATGAAAGGCTCTTTGACCATCTTGACAAAATTCTTTGTGGAGTAATGGAGTTGTAAAATCAAAATTTTAATACGAGAAAAGCTGATCACAAATCTCTGAAGCGTAGCTTGTAATGCTTTGTCACTTTCTAATGATAGAGATGGACAAATAAGGACTGCAAGATTTCTCTGATGCGAAGGAGTAGATTGTAGCATTTACTTACTTAGAATATTTGATATTGAGGACCATAGACATCATAAGATCATTGGTTCTCAGTCATAATTTTTTCACATGTTGTTGGTTTTTGGATGCAACTTGTTGTAAAATGAGATATGTTGTGTCTTGGCACTTTTGAGTAGTGTGAATAGCAAGAGTTTAGGATAATAAATATCTTGCTAACTATGTAAATGCACTAACCAGAGATAAGGGAACCAGTGGCGGAGCCAGAATTTTTAATTAGGGGGTTCAAAATCTGAAGAATTAAACACACGAAGTAGCCTAAGGGGGTTCGACATCTACTATATATACATAAAAAAATATTTTAACCATGTAAAAACAATATAATTTTCCTCCGAAGGGGGTCGGATGACCCCCCTAAAGATAGGGTGGCTCCGCCACTGAAGGGAACCATGAGGTATACTAATTTAATTCAGGATTGTAGTGCTCTGCTGACTTATGACTAGCCAATGCATTTTGTGTAGCAGATTAACTTCAATGCTTTTTCTTGACTTCGTGTTTTCTATGCTTAAGTTTGCCTACCTTTAACCATACTCTACGATATGCTAATTTGAGTCATCGACAAATAACTTCAATTGCAGGCCTGCAAAGCCAGGTATGAGGAGTTACGTAAGCGCTACTCTGGATGCACGTGAGTGAAGTTCTTCGATATCATGACCTTATTTGTTTATTAATGAGTTAGTTACCATGGAAGTTATGGTTTCTGACATATGACACATGTATGATTTTTATTTCCATCTAGTGTATGGAGTACACAGTTCACTGCGCTATTTTATCTTGCCTTCAACTTTGGAATGAATTCATGGTTTCCATTAGTTACTGTGAATCGAGTATAATAGGATGTCATCCTTGCCCTAACCAGTGTCTTACTTATATAACCTTCTTTTGGCCAGTGCTTTGTTTGAAGAGTTGCGGAAGCGACGAGTGGAAGAATTGAAGCGGGAATTGGTGAGATCCGAGAGCTCCATTGGGTTAGTAAATATGTTTCTTCCTGTTTTAAGTTGATAAGCAAACACTAGCTAATAAATCATGTCATTAATGAATCTGATGTTTTGCCACTTTTTCATGCATCTGAATGGTATAAAAATCCTGTCTCATTACATTACTACTGCCTCAAGTCTCTGGTTCCCTTGGTTACCTGTTTCCTTAGAGTAACTCTGTGATTCCCATATTTTATCTCGATGCTCATTGTCAGGTCTCTTGAGTCAAAGATTGAAAGGCTACAGGCTGAGAGAGAGCGATCTGATCAGATCCACAGTTTGAGTCGCACTGAATCTCCTGCTCCTCTGACAAAATCAGAAGATATTGAGTCTTCTGTGAAAGAAGAAGCAAAGGATGGGTTGTCTGCTGGCAGCTTCACGCTTGATATTAGAACAGACGCGACCCCTGAGTCTCAGGTTCCCACCATACCCTCAGCTACAGAGACAGTCGTGAAGCTAGAACTTTCAGAGTCTTGGGGACGGGACAAAGCTCCAAGTACAAGCAAGGTTCCAGAGTCTGCCAATGGAAATGGTGGGGCTGTGAGGAAGAGAAGAGGCAAGAGGAGAAGAAAAGACACGGTTTGGGATGCCAAAGAAGGGAGCATTGAGGACAGTGACAATGTATGTTCAACGAGTCTCGCCTCCACTTCTCACTGTAAAGAAGTACTAACCAGTTGTGATCAGAGTATTAGGCGTTCTGCTGCAAGTGATCATATAGTAGGTATATCTAGGTTTAGGAACGATGACTTGATGAAGATTTTCAATTCTATTACACAGCATGAAGCTGCTATGGTCTTCAGGCATCGTCTTGATAGTCAGAAGAGAGCAAGATACAAGAAAATGATAAGGCGTCATATGGATATCGAAACAGCAAGATCAAGACTAGCCAACTGGTCCATCAAAACACCAGGTGAACTCTTCAGAGATTTCCTTTTACTAGCCAACAATGCCATGGTATTTTACTCAAAGAGAACGAGAGAATACAAAGCAGCAATGGCCCTAAGAGACATAGTCACTAGAGCCTATCGGGAACATTACAAAGGCTCTTACCACAAAGCTACATCATCACACCTTCCATTGCCAATAATTGGTAATCCACCTGGGAAGCCACGAAGTGTTCGCCCTCGTCCTTCCAAAGACAAACTTCAAGCCAAGTATAGCAACAACATCATTGCTGGAACACTAGGAAGACAGAATCATAGACTTGGTGATGCTGCTGATTCTAAGGTACCATTGCAAAATCCCTTATCAGCTAAGAAGGGCTTCAAGAGGCCCGGAAAAATCAAGTGTGGATTGACTACCGAGACTGTCAATCCACAAAGTAAAGTACAAGCTAAGGAATCCTCACAACATAATATTAAGGTTAAAAAGGAGCATCGAGTTAAGCCTGTGACCAAAGAGAGGAAGAGGGCTCGGCAAAAGTGATTTGCTGATTCCATGATCCTTGGTGTTCACTTACTTTTTGGTATAGAAATTTTCTGTGTATCATAATTCAATTTTGGGTTGCCATTTTGATCTAGGCTTCATCTTGATACAGGAGAAATGCAGGTGTAATATAATACTAATCAAGTTGTGGATAATTAACTCCAAAATTATAGAATTGTTCCTGAACTATCTCTTCATCAGGCCCAACTATATTATGGATAAAAAGGTCTTGTAAAATAAGAAGCCCAATGGTTGGACCCAATAATTGTGTTGTTATGGTTGTGCCTTATGTGACAGGCTCAACTCAAAAGACATTGAGACGAGGATCGATTCTGTGTCATCCGTGTGGATAACCACCCTTCAAGTTAACTAAGCCATCCCGAAGGACATTCTTTTGCAGTTTTGTCCATATTATATGTTGCTCTTTAATTTATGCTCCTCGTTACAAATAATTTTTTCACGGGCATACGTTTATATTTTCATATCATAATGATCAACAAATTATGTCTGAATGCAAACTTCAATTTCTAAAGAACTTATGTCCTATTATGCATAAGTTCAATTGCAAAATGAGAAAAATAAAAAACCAGATCACTATCACCACATGATATTATTTCTTCCTCTAATTTAACCATATATTGTAGTTAGCCTAATCAATAAACAAGTCAAGATCAACTTACACATAGTTAATTAACTAATTGTTGATCAATAAAATAGATAAATAAATAATTAAGCCAATAGACAGTGGACAAAACTCCTTATGCATAATGATTAACTGATTGGTGACAAAGAATAAGGAATAAGTTACTAATATTTTAAAAAAGGTTCCATTGGTTAACTAGTTCCACTTCCACATGTCAAGATCAACTTATAGTTTAGATCTTAAAATTATTTTTTAATGCAACATTGTGTCTCAAAAAGGGTTTGCACATATTTGGTAAAAACACTTACCTTCCCCAAATGCTTACATTTTTTTTTTAAACACTTACCTACCCCAAATGCTTACATTTTTTTTTAATAAAAAATGCTTACATTAAATTAATAGACATGTAACATGTGTTTGCATGTAATTCTCTTTATCATTTATATAGTTTTGACTTATCAAATCACTTGACTATACCAAGCTCATGTTGTTTGATATAAATAATAAAAAAATATTTATATTCAATTGATGAAAAATGGGATTTGAGAGGAGCTGAAAGTGTTTATATTAGATTATATTAATTTATCATCATTATTATTTATTATAGTGAAAATATGTGTTAGTAAATTGTGGTTTAGTATTAAGAGTATATATGAAAACCGGTCATTGGAAGCAAAGATCTTTCACCGAGTAAATTTTGTATATATTAATATAAATTTGGAGTAGTTTTTGTTGAAACCAAGTTAAGATAAAATAGGGACCATTTGAACAATATAGAAAACAGCCACCTAAACAATTTGTTTTTCCATATGAATAATATTACTAATATAATTATTCTTCATAGGGTTAGTACTCTAATCTTTATCTAATCCTAGGAGAACACACTTTGCCTCTTCTTTTTTTCCACTCCCCTTGACCATAATTACTTCCCTTTCTTTATTTTGACTGTATCACATGGTTTAACATAAAATAGTCAATTTACGCTTTTTTTTTTCCTTCAATTTAATCATCTTGTATTCAATATTTACTGATCTAATTAATTCGAATTTAAATTGAATAAGTTATTTTTTGTGATTTGAATTGGAACATCTTCGCGATTTATAACGATTTATTCTTTTACACGTGACTTCACTTAGGTGATCCAACAATTTCTTAGTGCTAATTGTTATAGGGGTGTCAACTACTTCATGAAATCATCAATTCACATTAATAAATAAATAATTAGAGAAATAAACCTGCCACACGATACCATAGATAATTAATAATATTAGTAATAAAAAGCTTCCCTTAATTATATGGTACTTAGTTTAAATTATAAAGGAAAAAATATGTCAGAGATCAACCTAACTTTAGATCTTCATTTATTTTTTTTAATGTAAGATATGGGACTTAAAATATGTTGCTACATAGGTGGAGAGATTATATATTAATTTATTGAGAAAAAAAATACTTGGATTTAAAATATTGGGTGTATTTATTGGAGATGAATTGATTTTATTTTATTGACGACAAGGAGTTAATTCTCTCACTTTTTCCCATAATTTTTTTAAAAAAAAAACATTAAAAAAATTGAGGCACATATAACGGAAATATTATTAAACAAGCAAAATAAAATAATATAAAAGTACCCTCCAAACCTAGGATTTTGTTAGCTGTAAAAACAGGATGTTCTTTACTTGATCGACACTAAGGTGCGATTTCTACGTCGATTTTAATAAATAACTAAATAATATAAACTTTGTTTGCTGTAAAAAGGACGTTCTTGATTTTATTAAATAATACTTATGTGTGATCTTCAAAAACTAAGGTGGATTGTTATATTAAGTATTTGATATAAAAAAATCCTATTATGTTCAATATTTACTTTGAAACTTGATTAATTCAAATTCATTTTAAAAAGTTTCATTTTGAAATAAAATGTTTCTTATCAAAGTACTTAAAGGTTAATTATGCTTATTTTGATATTACTTAAAACTAAAATTTATCCATAATTGAAGAATTAAAGTATTTATTGACCCATCTCCACCCCACACCCCCACCAAAAAAAGAAGATAAACCTAACCTAATAGTACCAAATATTAGGTAGGTAGTTCAAATAATAATTTTAAGAAACCAAAAAAAAAAAAAAAAAAAAAAAAAACAAGGGTGTTATTAGGTCAAATAATTGCAAAGGAAAAGAAAAACCAAATAAATCTTTGTTCCGACCAAAATCTCAAAAGCCTTGTTAATATACTTTTTCCTCACTTTTCTCATGTGAACACCCCCCACCCCAAACAATGAAAAAAACAAGAAATTAAATAATAGGGCCTATAGAATAAATAAGGAGAAAAAGAAAGAAAGAAAGAATAAAAATATTCAATCTCACAAATAGTATTGGTAGTATTGGTCTCATATTAAGTAGGCGTGGATATGTAATTTTATATCGCGATATAAAATCATGAAATGAAATCAGCTTTTGGACATATGGTTTCACGCTGATTTAATCCCTAATTCTCTAAAAATCATGATTTGAGATTTTTCAAATACAAAAATTGACCCACAAGTTTATATTTTGAAAAAATAATCCCACATTTATATCTACTAACCATTTATTTTATATGTAAAAAAAAATTATAATTCATATCATTATTGTTTAAACCATTCATATCTCATATAATGATTATTCTCACTAACATAAAATTTATTAGTACTTCAAATCAATTTCTACTTTACCATTTATATTCATCAAATTCATTATTTTTTTTATCAAATTTATTTATCAATCAAATTAACCAAAAAATTCTAAAAGTAACAATGTTTGTTCGTCTTCTATATCATGTGAACGAGAAATGCAAGCTTAACGTGAGATTATTGTACGTACTATGTGAGGGGATTATATTAAAGATTAGTACACCACAATTTATGTTTAATTTTATTTTTTATCGAATTAAAGTTTGATCAATAAATATTATAGTTTTAAAGAATATCTTTGTGATTGTGTATTATGTAATTTTATACACTTTTGCTTATTTAGTAAGACTGTATAAAAAATTAAAATAATTTTAATAGTTTTACAACTTATGAGTTTTATGTTTATGAGAAAACATGTAACATAAAAAGTTCAAATCGTATATCTGAATAAAACTTCAACTTCATTTTATAATTTTAAATCATGATTTCATATCGCACGGTCAAACGGACCTAAAAATAACATCAAAATAGCTAGCATCATGAAAAGTCACAAGTATTGTACATGTGCACCCACACGCCTTCAATTTCAATTCACATGTTTTATGTATAGCTAGCTAGATTCTACTAATCTTTTTTATTCCTTTTCCTTAATTTCATATTTCACTTATATACTAGTCACGCCATTTTCACTTAATGCAAGGTTGAACTTGTAAATATTATTATTATTATTATTATTATTATTAATAGAACCATTTTTTGTGATAATAATAATACAATAACGTATCTGTATAAGTCAAAAAGTGACTTTATTATTAACGCGAAAATTCAATTGGATATTTACTAATTAAGATGAAGGAGAAAATACTATGTAGCTATAATCTTACAAAATACAATACATTATCAATTTTAGTGACAGACCTTTCACTATCTTTTTTTTATTTTTTATCAATTCTTTAATCATGACCAGCACAAAATTAGAAGACAAAAAACTTTTTTTGTTTGTTTTTTGTTGCAATCATTTAAAGTTGAATGTCAATACAAATTAGGTGGATAAATTACCAAATCCAAGACAATATAGTAGTTTTCTTCTGGACCCCAAAAAATGTAAAATGTTCCAAAAGAAGGCATATTTTGCCAAATTGTTGAAATTATTCACAAAAATAACTAAGAAGCCAAAAATGTTATTCTTTTTTCAAGAGCTCTGTCTACCTAAGTACTACTTAAATTCAAACTATAAGCAATCATCAATGTAAAGTTCCACTCACCTTATATGAAGATGATTTATTCGAAATCAATAATCATAAAAAATACTTTGAATTATTATTTTTTTCGCGAGTTTTATATTTGATTATCAATTATTCTCTTTTATTAAAACAAAAAAGAGAGCAACTAATTGTTAGTCTAATCAATTTTAAAGTGGAAAACTTGTCGAAAAAGTGATAGTTCATATTTTTAACCATTAACTCTTTTAGAGATTTAATATATGGTCGTTTTTTTAAAAATAAGATATTATTCGAACTAAATAAATGTATTAAAAGCGCACTAATCAGCTGCCCTCATCGAACACACCGACACATACTAATGCGATTAACACGTTTCTTAAAAATATTATTAAAAAAATATATTTAAAAAAATATTTATATTAGGTAGAAGTTGGCAAACAAAAACAAAAACATATATATATATATATATATATATATATATATATTAATTTTCAAAAAATGCACTTTTCAACCAAAAAATATTTATATTAGGTAGAAGTTGGCAAACAAAAACAAAAACGTACACACACACACACACACACACATATATATATATATATATATATATATATATATATATATATATATATAATTTTCAAAAAATGCACTTTTCAACGAAAAAAATATTTCTTTTCCGAGTAAAATTTAACGGCAAGTTTGGTAAATTAATTGAACTTAACAAACTTCCAACTTAAGGATTCATTTAGAGAAAATACAGTTACGAAATTTTGCAAAAAGTTGTTAAAATAATATTCCAGAAATAAACGGTGGACATTTTTAGTTTAATTAAGTTAATCAAAACTTCTAAACTAATTTTCTTAGGGATTGTCATAATTCTTTTTCAATATGTAAATCAAGAGGATAATCAACACTCATCAATAACGCAAAAATATTTTTAAGTTTTCCAATTTGCAAAAATATTAGGATTACATCCAAATAAGTTAGATATATAAACTATTTATAATGCTGATTTTAGGAAGACTTGTTATAAATTTAAAATGAATACACTTTTTTTATCTCCTCCTTTATAATTTGAATTAAAAAAGATAAATATGTAAAAATAATAAAAAGATTAAAACTAAAAACCAAATTTTATAGAAAGATACAACACGTCAACACCAATTGATCTTATATTGATCGATCATATTATTTCTAATAATACAAATCTTTGTTCATGTCACATTTTTCTTCTTCGTTGATTATGTCATTGTGTTGACTTGATATATTGCCATATTTGGACAGGGAGTGCGTGTTTTTATTCTACATATACTATATAATATAATTTTCAACTAAACGTATTTGACTGTCATTTTTTACTGCATATGACTATACCATTGTGTGTAGAAAACAAATTGAAATAGTAGTAAATAACAATATTATATGGGTTATTGATCTTCGCATAAAAAATACTATATCATAATTTAGGATTTAACAGTATGAAGAATTTTTATATTACATTATACTAATAACATACCTTATATTTTAAGTGACTAAGCTTTTTTTAATACAAACAAATTTATAATTGGTCTATACTCTATATATCAAATGACTCCTAACAATGAGAAGTAACACCACTCCCTTAAAACAAGGAAATCAAAACTCACTCCCAACAAGAAAAGTGTCTTTTTCCCTATAAAATAATACTCTGACTCTGTTTATTTTTACTTATTTGTATATTAAAAATGAATTTTTATTTTCATTTACATTTACACACTTTAATATATTGATTTTTTTTCTTCATCTTTAACACTCAATCTATAATTTTATACACTAATAATAATAACTTTTTTCTTAATTTATTATTTAATTTTTCTTAAGAAATTTGGATTAATACCCTCGTCTCTTCCCAGATCCGTCCATGAATCTACACTTATATTACGTGCATATGTTAATTATTTCCGGGGACACAATACACACAAATCACTTTAGCAAACGAACAAAATATTTTATTATTTCTCTAATTTAATAGTACTAATACACCATCAATTTTTGTGTATTTTAACTAAATAAGATTAAAGTATTAATATTGAATTAAAAAAAACAAAACAAAAAATAGAGGTGATTACAGGTGCATTATTACAGTATATAGTGGATTAGAGAAAGCAAAGAGCCACCTTAAACCGAGGTACTTTCCAACAATTTCGTCTCTCTCAAAGACTCTTTCTTTTGCCTAACCCTCCTTCTTCTTTAACCCCACCCCACCTATACCCCCTACCCCCACTGCTACCCTTGTCCACTTCTTTCAATATCTATACTGTATCTGTATGCTTACCTATACATATACATAGATTTGTCCCATTTTCTGTTCTGTTTTGCTGATAAAGACTTGAACTTGTTCTTCAAAGGTTCACTTTTTTTCCACTTTTCAAGATTCTGGAGCTGTTGGGTTGCTCTTTTGCTCCAAACCCTTGTTGGGTTTTCAGTTCTTGAGGTATGTTTTCAATCTTTCTTGGTTCTTGATTCTTGATTCTTGGTTCTTGGTTCTTGTTTTTTGGTGCTGTTATGGAGATTGTTGGGTAATGACAATTAAGCCCATGGTGGAGTTGGGTGTGAGTGTTCTTCAAAAAAGATCAAGTCTTTAATTAATGGGGGTGGCGTGAGCTGATCAGATTCATTAGCTTTTTAAAGTTTTATTAATGCTAGAGTGTTTGTGTAATTAATGGTTAGTTAAGTGTGCATTGAATGGTTATTTGTTGTAATCTTGAAAACTGATTACTTCAAGTAACGTCTTCTCTTCATTTAATTTTCTCCTCCTTGTCTTTGAATTTCTCCTAGTTTTTGGATCCTATTGAACTCACTGGTTTCCCTCATCAATACTTTGAATTCGTTATAGGATTTGTTAAATTTGTAAGAATGAGCATGTTAGGAATTTCATCTGCTTGCCTGTGAGTTTTTTATTTGGAATAAACTCTGAATCACAATTTTCTTTTTGTAGGGAGGAGGATAGATTTTTGTTAATCACTATTGTTATTTTCCACATTCATTTATCTAGTTTTACATGGTTCTTGGTTCAACACAGATAAATATAGAACCATATGAATTTGTTAGTTTAAAACATAGAATGTGGGTTGAACATTTTTTTGGGAGTCTTGATGCCGTGTGAATTGCAAATGTTGTTCCGAGAAAAATTCTGGCATACATGAAAATCAAACAAGGTGACAACTATTAGTGGAATTCGTCAACTTTGTCAACGCTTGTGTGTCACTTTATTGTCTTATTCTCTGTCTCTACATTCAAATTAGACATCTTATCATTGACAACACTACCTCTTCCATTTTTTCGGTCGGTTTGTGGGTGGGGGTGGGGGGTTGGAAGGAGGAAAATAATGAGTTGTCTTGGAATAGCTGGCTGAGCTTGCAACTACTTTCCTTTTGTTTATAAGGGTGGTCTACAACGAATTTGCGCACACCTCAGCTATAACACTTGCTATCTTTCACTAGGTAAATTTGTCTACCAATGCCTTTTCCCATGGAAAGAGGTCACTTAGCGTTTTTATCCTTTCCAATCTCCAATAGTTTTAGTCCATTTCATTCACCTAAGTACTAGTCCCAAAGTTTTCACACAGTTCATAACCTCTAGGGCACATCCAGTGTACCAGTAGCAACCCTGAATTAAAAATGACCTGTCATTTCACAGCATATATTCTATAATTGTCTCCCAAAGTTTTCACACACTTGATTACCTCCAGGGCACATCTAGTCAACCAGTAGTGACCACGAATGCAAAATGACCTGTCATTTCACAGCATATATTGTAGCCTGACTGTGTAGTTGTGTGGGAAACTCGTCATTTTGTGACCTAATCAGATTATAGAATATTGGTCGCTAGAGCCTTTTTGATTTTTGTCCATAAAAATTAAAAGGTGTCAAAAGAAATTGCTTACTGGTATTCATGTGTGTTGATAACCTGTTAAATCGGCTGTGTGAGAGAGTTACTAGGTAATCTTATGCACATTTAAGTTTCATTCCATTTTTGTCAAACTGATAGCTAGCACAACATTCTTTTCCTTGTATGCGTTGTTTGCTAGATTCAGAATTCCGTTGGAGATCCTATACTAGAAATAATGTTTATCAGTTAATGAATTGCAGAAAATAGATAAATGTGTTACGTCTTTAAAATCTATTTCACTAGATTCTTTGTTAAGACTAGTTGTTGATATGTGTGCATTTGTTGCAGTGTTCGATGAGAACTTTTTCTGTTTCATATTCGCCTGCAACAGGCAATTAAATTATGGCGGTGTTTCTGCTGAAGAAAAGGAGTGTTCTCCTTGATGGGGTATGTAAATGCTTTCTGGTTAGGAATTACTAATGACCTGATTATCTAGCTAACAATCCGTAGATTTATTAAACATTAACTTGTGAAATTGAATTGCAGGGAACATGTGGATTAAAGATGAGACAGCTACCATTTATGTGGATCATCTGTATAGTTATGTTGTTTATTGTATATAGGACCACCAATTATCAGTATCAACAGACAGAGGTATGATTGCATTGTACTGCCATTGATTTGCTAACATTTGCTACTTTTAATTTTGGCATCTAGACGGTTGCGTGTGAAAGGATAGAGAGAACTTTCCCTTTATCAAACCGAGAGAGGCCAGATGATACATTTGGTGGCATATAAGTTTATATATTGACCTTGTAATTGTGCTTTACCTGATTACCCTGATACAATGTTGCTAAAAACATTTTCCTTTCCCTGTTTACCTTTTCAGATGGAGTCAAGGTTGGATCCATTTTATTCTTCAAAGGTAGTTATGCTCCTTGTTTTCTCTCTCAAAATATTTCTAGCCTTTGTACCTCGCACAGCACAAGGCAGTACCAACTGGATTGATTTTTTGAAATTCAAGAAGTTCTATAATTCATCATTTGATATTTCTTGTTATCTAAAGAAAGGTGTGCATAACATAAATAAGCAACGGAATACTATAAGTGGTGGAGTGGCCTCCGCTTAAATTCAACACCTAAAAGAATTTATGTTTTTTGGGTGAACTAATTTACCCCTAAAAAATCCTTATACCAATGGTGATGCTTTTTATTCTTTCAACCAGGACTCTAGTATGGATATGAGAAGCTTGCACAGTTTACCGCGTGGTATTATCCAAGCAAGATCAGATCTGGAGTTAAAGCCTCTTTGGTCAACAACTAGTTCAAAGTCAAAGTCAAAGGTCTTACTCTCTATACTCCTGAACTGTGAAAAAATAGAGCGACCTCCTTTGGATACTGATATTTTATTTGTTACCACACTTTTCCCATCGCTGGGCTGTCTATCACTCTGTCATGCATCTAATTTGTGGCAATGTTGTGTCTCTATTTCAGGCTAGCAATTCTAGCTCTCATAATTTGTTGGCAGTTCCAGTTGGCATTAAACAGAAGAGCAATGTTGATGCTCTCGTCCAAAAGGTATAACATCTAATTTATGCTTGTTATGGACAGCACTTATGTTGTAGTACTTTCTGATTTTACTATCTTGTATATACCTGTGACCTAATCTTGTGATATTCAGTTTCTTTCAGCAAATTTTACTGTCATTCTATTCCACTATGATGGTAATGTTGATGGGTGGGAAGACCTCCAATGGAGTAAAGATGCCATTCACATTGTTGCTCACAATCAGACAAAATGGTAAGAAACACACACTATAGGGGATTAAATTGACACGAGCAGATTCAAGGACAATAAAGGGAACACTTTAGCCACCTTGACTAGCAATATTTCCGTGATTTAGAAGTGCTGTTCAACTGACCTGCAGTGTGATTTTAGTGAAAACAGAGTAATCGTTAGGCCACAAGCTAATTGAGATTAATCTGTGCTTTTCATTAATTCTAAACGTTTTTGTCTACTGATCCAATACAAAGTTGCTGGAAATTAGTCTGCTTCATAATAACCATCCCAGATACCCTGCAATCCTTTGCTGAACAAATGATGACATCTTGTTCTTCATTAATCTTTTGACTTAATGAACTCCTAATATCTCCTAAGTTGGTCTCATCTTTTGGCTGTATGCAAAGTGTTATTTAACTTCTTTAAGGTCCTAGTGTTCATCTTATGCAAAGTTATCTTCCTTGTGGATGCATCTAGCTTGTATGATTTATGCTAAATGATATCTCACCATTGTTGTGAATTTATCTGATGCAGGTGGTTTGCCAAGAGATTTTTACATCCTGCAGTTGTTTCAATCTATGATTACATTTTCCTTTGGGATGAAGATTTGGGTGTGGAGAATTTCCATCCTGGAAGGTAGGATGATTGCACGAGGTTGACGTTGGCTTTCTGTTTATCTTATATTTTTAATCCACCAATAGATACATTTGATACAAGTCATTCACTCCTGGTGAGTGTTGTGAATATATTTTCTATTTGCTCGTTTTGTAGAAATAAAACAGATCTAATCATTTGATATCTCCTGGTGGATTATTGTGAACAATGATCCTATGAACTCCTTTCTTAGAAATAGGCAGATGTTATCATTTTAATATAAATCAGTATGAGTTTGTTTCTATGATCCTGGATATTTTTCCTCTCCTATTTTATTTCTCAAGCATTTGGTGTCAAAAGTCCTGACATGTTTCCTTGGGCATTCCGTGCTTTGAGGAGATAAACAGTAGTTGCTTCATTTAGTATCTACAGTTTATTGTATTTACATTATCATGTCAATGGATGATTTCTATTACTTACTCTGTTAACCAGGCTTCCTTTTTTATGGGGCTTCCTGCTCTAGAAGGATGGTTGTTAATTTTATGAAAGCAACAAGTCTTACATGCCTCTTTGCTAATTATAATTTTCTTTCAATTGCATCCTTTTGTTATTAGGTACCTTGAAATAGTTAAATCTGAAGGACTGGAAATTTCTCAGCCAGCTTTAGACCCGAATTCAACTGGTATCCATCATAGAATCACAATACGAAGCAGAACAAATAGGTTCCACAGGTAAGTCCGCCTGGCTATTTAACCACCCAAATTCAACCTCCTTTGGGTGAATATTGATGCACAATTCCTTTTTGCAGAAGGGTCTACGATATTAGAGGTAGTACAAAGTGTTCAGCCGAAAGCGAAGGTCCCCCATGCAGCGGGTAAGTGTAACACAATTACTGGATCAGACTGTTATGAGCCTTTGGGCATTGGTTGGTCAGGATAAGTTTTTGCATCAGTTCCTGATGTTCAAAATGACCTTGTTGTATACTCTCTTCCTACAATTTTGTTCTACAAAAAAAGATTTTGAGAATATTTAACTTCTCGAGTGCCTTGAGGTAGATGCAAGTTCTTCCGGAATTTCTTTACCATGCATTAGCAGAATGGTTGATTCACTCTCCTTTTACAGATTTGTGGAAGGAATGGCTCCTGTCTTTTCCAGATCTGCGTGGCTTTGTGCCTGGCATCTTATACAGGTAGAACTTGGTTTCTCTCTTAGCTGAGATAGGACATTTTCAGGCCTTTATTAAGAACCCTATGCATACACTTAATGATAACATAATCAAGAATATACATGTAAGTTTTGAGGATGGTGTTGGATTTTGATATTTTGATTTTCGATTTGAAAGAGGCAGGCAAAAGTATTCTAGAAGTGTGTTTCGATTGAGTGCCTGAGTTTTTGTCACTTTGTTTAGTTGATCATCCCAATGAGTGGTACGTTTTGAAGAATTCTGGCAGCTTAAAATTAAGAATTCTACTGTGTGTGCCTGTGCTCTAAGTTACATTCTTCTTAGTGGAGTGGGGAGCAGTGTTCTCTAAGAGATGATGACTATGTCTGGTTTGTGTCAGAACTTTAACAGTTCCGTATAAATTGTTGCATTTGCTCATCTTATAATCACATTTTTTTTCATTTTGGATTGAAATGCTTGTATACTGTTAATGTGCTCTAATTAAATTAGCAAAGCTCAGCGATGTTCTTGGATTACTTTTCCACTTGCACTTTTGACATGTCGTGTGGACGCACTATCCACTTTCATTTTCCACTCTCGTATTGATTCATCATCCTGTTTAGATGAGCTGCTAATGGTTGCTCTGTGCCTCTTTCTTGTCAGAATGATCTTGTTCATGGATGGGGAATGGACATGAAACTTGGTTATTGTGCACAGGTGAACTTTCTTTTCGACTTGTTAATTTACAAGATGAACCTCTCATCCCTTCCTGTGGATGTTTTTATGCCTGTTGTCTCCGGAGTGTAAAATAGAATTTCTGGAATGTAAATTGCTATACATTTCTCTTTACTCTTTAAAACTGTCTGTTCTGATACAGCCCTAAACCTGTTTGAATTTTATTATTGTAGGGAGATCGATCCAAAAAGGTGGGAGTAGTTGATAGTGAATATGTAGTGCACCAGAGCATCCAAACTTTGGGCGGACAATCTTTGAAAAAGGTAACTCTCTATATCAATTATCGAAGACTTTCGATTCGTTTTTTGCAACTATCCTCATTAATCATCCCAAATATGTTAGATAAGGTGTTCTTTAAGTCTACAGATAGAGGCTATATCATAATAATTGTGCTGTTTGCTTCTTTGTACCTCCATTGTCCATGCTTTTTTCTATGTGCAGGATTCAAATCCTGAAGAGTCTGTGAAGGTATACATCCAATTCTACTTTGTGCTTGGACAGTTTGATTTTTCCAACATATATCTTCTTCTGCTGATGTTTTAACTGATTCTTGTCCTTGATTTTCATTTTCTTTTCCTTGACCTACAGAGACACGTTGTTGACGTGCGATCTGAGGTGAGTGTCTGCTTATACGACAACATATTCATTTCATTCAACTTTCTTCTTTCATGGCATTGTTCATGTTGTGTGCATTACTATCGTCTATCTGCCCTTCCATTTAGCTTATTTTCAGCTGCCTTCCCATTTGCAGATTCGGAGACAATCAACTTACGAGCTGCAAATATTCAAGGATCGATGGGAACGAGCTGTGAAGCTGGACAAGAACTGGGCGGATCCATTTAAAGGTAGCCAGAGACGTAGACAGCTGTATAAACAAAGGCAAAAATCAAAGGTTAAGAAGCTCAGTTAAGGTTCATAGGTTTATCTCAAATCCAGTCAATGGGGAAAAACAAAAGGTTCATAGGGTTCATGTCTTGTAATTTGTTCTTCTTTTTAGGCCCCATGAATCTCATGATTAGTTCATTACATATATAGGTTTAGTTTCTCCTAATTTTTATACTGAATGTATTTAATAATTTTCTTCTTTTTAACTTTATTTTCTCCACCTTTCTTCACTTCTCTTTTATGTACATCATTTTTTTTTTTTGTAACTAGCCTTGGGTTAACACAATGTTTCTTTTGATTTTAACTTCCTTTTTTTTCTGGTCTGTGGAATTTTTTTCAGTAAAGACCAAAAAATCAAATCTATGAAGTGTTGAGTTAATTAGCACTAATGTTAAATGGGGTCTATATATTGAAGGATTGAAGTTTGGAATCTAAATCCCCAGTTGTATTGAATTTTGATCAATAATGTTTAAGTTAGAGGACCCCAATTTTTGAAATAACCTTTCCACCTCTCTCACTCGTCTCTCTCCTTCCTCTCCCTCTCTTGCCTTCGGCCCTCTCCTATGAATTGCGCGGTGTATAAATTAAAGTTAAACCCTAGGTTGTGAAATTGAAAACCTTTATTTGATCTACCACAACAATGCCACAAGTGAAGTTTGTAGCCAGGAATTTCATGGATATGGTTGCTTCATTCCTTGTGATGAAACTAGATGATGATCGTCTTTCTGCTTCTTTCAAGTGTGTATCTATCTATGCTCGATACACTTAATATATCAATGCATATTTGATATTGGCTTATTTGATGGATGTATTAGTGCATATATAAATACAAGATACATGTATCTACTCAAAGATAAAACTAAATACATCGCAGATACACTGTACACTAGATATTTGATATCGGATACATTATATGAAATTGGTATTGGATACAGGGGAGGCTCAACGTAATCGGAAGCCTAAAGTGAAATCTTAATTAGAGGCCTAAAATCTAAATAAACTTCACATGCATTTATTTAAAATTTATTTTTCTTACATTTTTAAATGCAAAGTATTACTTTATATTTTTTTTATATATATAAATGATTTATTCGATTTCTTTTTCAATTATTAGTTTTAAATAAGATTTTATTAATTCAACGTTGAAAAATATTATTTTACTTTGGCAATCATTATATGAATTGTTAACATAGTTCTACAAGTAATTAGTTGACAAATTTCAAATAAATATAAGAGTTAGAACCATAGCTTTGATGAAGTTGATAATTTGGTTACCCCACATTTTACTATGGTTGTTGTAATGCTTGAAAATCTAAAAAGAAATGGAAAAAGAATTTACAATTCAATTTGTTCAACATTTTTCGACTATTAATTGATATTTTTGACAGAATATTACTCTAACTTATCAACAATTTAAAGAAGAGAGTGTAAAAGGAGTTAAAAAGAAAATAATGTGAGTATTAGTAGATAGAGTGTAAGAAAATAAAACAATATTTTCTTGATTTCTTCTATTTGAATGGGGTTGAGGAGAAAAAAATAATAATTTTAAATATATACTTTTTATCATAAATAATCAATATTTTTTCTATAAAAAATTAACACATAATTTATTCTTGGTAAAAAAATGAGTCCCCTAAAATTGGGGGACTAAGGCCAATGCCTTATTAAAGTATACATAGAGCCGATTGGATACACCAAATGAAATTGATGCCAGACACAAATACACTTATAAAAATTGATACAAGCTTGTATATATATACACAGATACATTGTGAAACACATATACATGGATTGAAAGGAACGAGAGAAGGATAGATGCGAGTGAAATAGAAGAAAGGTGAGCCAGGGTATCCCAAATACATGTGAATTACTCTTCATATACAATGTATTCAGACCAAAACTCGGATATAAATATGTAATTTTCGAAACTAAATAAGCCCACCCAAATCGGCCCAACTAAATCCAAGAAAATAACCCGGCCCACCATCTCCTTCGTCCACATATTACTCCGTCACCTTAATTTCTCTTCCTAGGGTTTAACATAAACCCCTTCTCTCTCTCTCTCTCTCATCGCTGCGTAAAGCTATGAGTTTAATTGCCGGTTCATACGAGAGATTCATTTGGGGATTCAAGTTGAGATCCACCAAAAACGATCAAAATTACGAACTAACCCCTCTCTTCTCCTTCCCTTCACATCTCTCACCAATTAAATGCACCGCCGTCGCCGGTTCTGCTGCTGTATCCGGCGGCGCCGATGACACAATCAAAATCTATGACCTTTCTACTTGCTCAGAAATTGGGTCACTACACCACTCTGCCACCGTTACTTCACTTTCCTTTTTTACCCCTTCTTCATTCTCCTTCCCTCGTAACCTTATTGCCGCTTCTGAAGATGGTTCGGTTTCCATATATGATGCTGATCCTTTTGTTCATCTCAAATCGGTGAAAGTGCATCGTAAGGCAGTGAATTCTATTTGTATTCATCCGTCGGGGAGGTTGGCATTGACTGTTGGAAGAGATGAATGCATGGCTATGGTTAATTTGGTTAGGGGAAGGCGAAGTTTTTATTGCAGGTTGGGAAAAGAAGCTTCTTTAGTTAATTTTAGTGATGGTGGTGAAAAGTTTTTTATGGTTATGGATGATAAGATTTCTGTACATGAATCTGAAGATGCGAAAACTATTCTAGAGCTTGATAGTAAGAAGAGGGTGCTTTGTGCCACTTCTGGGATGGTGAGTTTTCTGGACTATTACTAGATTGAACTCTCCTCAATTTTTGTACTGTTTATTTGATTGACATATTTTGATCACCTACTTACTGTATTGATTATCACTTTCTAGAAGTTGGTTTTACAGGACCATTGCCAAAAAAAAATCCAATATGTATCCATTATGAACGCATGCTTATGTATTCACCTCTTGTAGTTGTGTGCCTCATTACTTTGTGCAAGATCCTTAGACCATTATACTTTGTTAAGAGTGTTTATGAGGTTCAACCAGTAGCAAATAGAATAGCCATCTGTTCCTCTTTCACTGGATTTTGGTTGCAAATTAGTTGATTTTTCCGTCTGTAATGGGATCTTGTTGGTGGGGATATACACTTTTATTTCTTCTTAACCCAAATAACCAGTAGAGAAGCTTATCTAGCTAATCAAAGTCCTCAACCGAAGTTTTCAGAATGCAGTTTAACTATATCTGTTTCTAGCAAATCCTTTCTCTTAGAGTGTTCTTGGTTGCTCAGTGATAAAACACACTTTTAACATGTTCATTAAGTTTCCATGTGGCATATATGGATTAATTGAGATAGCCTGGACTATACTGGAATTTGAAGCATGAGAATGTAGATGGCGTACTGTCAAATAATATAAATAGGATATATAAGATGGAGTCGGGAAGCTTTCTAGTTAGCTTATTTTCTCAGGTGTCATAGACTGTTTTGTTGGTGGTTAAATAGATATTTGCTATACTTAAAGGGCTACAGTTTTCTTAAATATATTAATTTCATATATATATATATATATATATATTTTACTCATTTCTAAAAATGAGTCCCTTGTGTGTGCTTTCTCTTTCTTGTTTAATTTTCAATCCATCATTTTTTTTGTATAATGGTTTTGTTTGGGTCAGCTTGCAATACTTCCATTAATCCACATGTTACCTGCTATTTTCCACCAATGCAGGTGGTAGTTAACTCTACCCAATAGAAATCACCTAGCATTTTGTTTGTATATTCCAGATTCATTGACACCAAAAACCACACCTTTGGTGCTTTCTATCCCATCCTTTTCCCTGCATGTTGTGCATTCTTTTACTTGTCTATCATCTTGCGCTTGGCGTCCTACCATCCCACTTTCAAAGCACCAAGAAAATATTCAAGATTATATACATCATGTAAAGTTTAGTTGTAGGCTCCAGTTTGTTTTTCCTTCCAATTCTTTGATTTACTTCTTGAAGCTGAAAGTAATATTTTACAGCATGGTATTTTGTTTACTGGGGGAGAGGACCGGAGTATTAAAGCTTGGGACATTACTAGTGGAAAAATTGCATATAGCATTGAAGATGCACATTCTACTCGTGTGAAAGGCATTGTTGTGCTACACAAAAACAGTGATGGTGATGCTGAAGATCATCAACACATAGTAGCATCAGCATCATCAGATGGGGTCATACGTGTTTGGGATGTTCGCATGACTAACAAAGATAAGCCAAATCCACTGGCTGAGGTCAATACAAAATCCAGGCTGACTTGTCTGGCTGGATCATCAATCAAATGTGAGTTTTCCTTTGCTATTTGAATTTCCCCTCTTAATGTTTGCCTAATTTTAAATGATTCAGATAGTCACTGCCTTGACTGGTAACTTTTTGAACGGATTAACTTTGCCTATTCTGTTCTGTGGTGCCAAATTTTTTCATTAAAGGTAAAATGAGAATTTTAAAGCTAAATATTTATAAATCTAAAAAAGTGACATTCTTTTTGGGACAAACATAAAAGGAGAGTGTTTCAGATCAATTGAGTTAGGAGTATGAGTACAAAAAATTGCCAATCATTTCTCTTTTTGATAACTACTATAAAAGAATCTATAATCTTTTCATTGGCATTTTTTTAAAATTAACTATTAGCGCTCCATGTGAAAGAAGAGGGATGCTTTGAGTCTAATGCCTAAGATAAAGGACTATTTTGGGCCTTCTCTCGACAAGTGTCCTTGAAAAATAGTTCACAGGAGCTAACCAGCATCTTATCAATTTAGCTGGAAAAAGAGTCGCAATTGTTCAGTTGTAAACATAGGCGTCTGACAGCTATAAATTGCATGGAATTTGCTACCTAAATGATAAAACACTTGACTGATCTTGTTTGTCATTGTCATCTTTCAGCTATGAAAAGACCAGAGGTTGGAAATACTACTTCAAATGGACAACAGCTCGATGCAAGTGAAGAATCCTAGTGCTGTTGTAATTTGCTAATGACAATCACACAGTGTATCTGCCATATTTTTCCTTTAAATTTCCCCCCTTGAAGTTGTTGGAATCATATCAATTTTGCTAGTTAAAGGTGGATCACTCGATATATCTATTTTGTAACGCGTGTATGATTTTAATGAGCATGAAGAGTTATTTCTTGCAGTTAGTATTTATTTTGGTTCCTACACTGATGGGATTTCAATTTTAGTATATTGCTATGTATATGAATGTGCAATTTGTGCTGTCGTTTAACTCATCTCCAAATGATAATCTTTTCATTACATTTTTGTATTTCGTATACTCTTCTGATTCTTTCCTTTAGTTTGTCTAGAAAATGTGACATTTTCAGATTCATAAATTTAACTTTAAAAGGAATGGAGACTTTTCACTTTGAATCTTCTTTTGATTGGATGATGACACCGGCTACTTATCGCAAGGATTCAGTTATCCAAACAAACATGGGTGGACAGATACATTGGTATCTGTGTTGTTGTCGGAGATAAATTAATTGAGGTAAATTAATTGAGGTGCGCGTAAGATATGATTTTTTTCTCATTTATCCAAACAAACATTCAACTTATATATTGATGAGATAGTAGTGCTTAATCAATATTGAATAAAATTTAAAACACCATTGATCTAAACTCAATTGGGAATTTAGACACCAAATTTTGATGTATTTTCTGCGCTTGATACTCGTGATATGTTAAAAATAAATAACTTACACTTTCTTTTATATAATATTTATTTATTAACAATAGGGGTGTTTTTTTGGGTTCAATCCTTTGTGGGTATAAAGTCGCCTTTGTTAGGAGCACTTTACCTTTTATGTGAATTTTTTGACACGAATTTGGATACAGTCGAGCAGCAATAAGGGTAATAGGGTGGATGTCAATGTCTGAAACTTCCTTTTGTTTTCTTTTTATTTTTTCATTCTTTTTCTAGTCAAAAGATATTGGGAAATGGAAACAGGAGAACAAAGACTCATCAGAACCAAAAAATTGGTCAATTTCATACTCCAATTTTAAAAAAGAAAAAAGTGAACAATTTCGTTTTTGCAAAAACGAGTTTAAATACTTTTTAACGATGACTTTTCAAGATTAATTTAGTTTCTTTTAACTATATTTATATTTATTATTAAGACTTTGTTTGCAGCTTCCGCTAAAAAATGTTTAAAAAATCATTGCTAGAAGAGTTAATCCTCCATATTAATTAAGTTTTATTTTATCTTACCGTGGACGAAACTAACATTTGAAAACATATATGATTGCTTTATTGTATTTTCTTATGTGTAATTTTTTTTTTCTTCCAATAACTCTATTATCGGAAAATTTTTAAAAGTAAGAATGGAAAGAATAAAAGAAAATCATACGAGTTAGTCTATATCTATTTCATTAAGAAAGAGAAGAAATGATGCAAGTAAGGAGGAATTTATACCTATACAATTGCTACTCTTATTGATATTGATCAATGAAGGGTGTGTTTGGTATGAAGGAAAATAAGTTGATTTTTGACTTATTTTCTCATGTTTGGTTGGTGAGTAGAAAATATTTTCTGGAAAAAAATTTTAGTGTTTGATTTATGAATGAATTTTTTTTTTGAGAAATATCTTTTATTTTTACTAGAGTAGAAAATAATTTTTGAAATTGAAAATAGTTTTTAAAAACAAACTTAAATTTATTTTGGGGGGTGGGGGGTGGTAGGGGGTGGGTGAAGGGGGTCGAGGGTAGGGGTGAAAATTTGAAATTTTGAAGTTGAAAATATTTTTGAAAAACAAACTTAAAATTTTTTTTTTTTTTTTTGGGGGGGGGGGCTGGTAGGGCGTGGGTGGGTGGTGGTCGAGGGTAGGGGTGAAAAAATGAAATTTTGAAATTGAAAATATTTTTTAAAAACAAACTTGAAATTTTTTTTTTTTTTGGGGGGGGGGGGGCTGGTAGGGGGGTGGGTGGGTGGGGGTCGAGGGTAGGGGTGAAAAAATGAAATTTTGAAATTGAAAATATTTTTTAAAAACAAACTTGAAATTTTATTTTTTTTGGGGGGCGGGGGGGGTTGGTAGGGGGGTGGGGTGGGTGGGGGTCGAGGGTAGGGGTGAAAAAATGAAATTTTGAAATTGAAAATATTTTTTATAAACAAACTTGAAATTTTTTATTTTTTTTGGGGGAGGGGGGGCTGGTAGGGGGTGGGTGGGTGGGGGTCGAGGGGAGGGGTGAAAAAATGAAATTTTGAATTGAAAATATTTTTTAGAAACAAACTTGAATTATTTTTTTTTTTGGGGAGGGGGGGTGGGGGGCTGGTAGGGGGCGGGTGGGTGGGGGTTCTAGGGTTAAAAAAATGAAATTTTGAAGTTGAGAATATTTTTTAAAAACAAATTTAAATTTATTTTTTTGGGGGGGGGGGTGGGGGGTGTTAGGGTTGGGTGGGTGGGGGGCTGGGTAGGAGGTGGGTGGGGGTCGAGGGTAGGGTGAAAAAATGAAATTTTAAATTTGTAAATATTTTTTAAAAATAAACTCAATTTTTTTTTAGGGGTGGGGGTTGGGGGGGGGGGGGTGACCGGAGAGAGGAGTGGGTGATCGAGGATCGGGATGAAAAAATAAAAATTGAAAGTTGAAAATATTTTTCAAAAACAAACTTAATTTTTTTTCTTTTTGAAGGGGGTTGGGGGCTGATAGGGGGGTAGATGGGGGGGGACGAGGGTAGTGGGTAGGGGGTAAAATAATAAAAAATTGAAATTAGAAATATCTTTTAAAAACAATTTTTAATATTTTTTTGGGAGGGGGTGGGGGTAGGGGTGAGGGTGGGGTAAAAAAATTGAATTTAAAAACAGGCTTTAAAATTATTTTATTTTTTTTGGGGGGGGGGAGGGTTGGTTGGGGGTGGTTTGAGGGTAGGGACAAAATAAATTAATTTTTTCAACAAAAAAATAATTGTAATTTGAAGTTGGAAGAGAGTTTTGGAAAATGTTTTCCTTAAGTTTAGAAGGAAAGTCATTTTCCTTAAATTTGAGGAAAATGAGTTGATTTGGAAAACATTTAGCCCAACCAAACATGAGAAAATTGAAAAATATTTTCCGGAAAATGTTTTCCTTCATACCAAACACACCCGAAGACTAAAAATGTTGTCTAATAAAAGCAGGAATTTCATTCTATTTTTACCTCAGCGTATGAAACGATATTGAATCAAGTAGATTAAATTAACTTAAATCAATGCATAAAATAAAGGATTTTATCTCTATATTTACAATAAAGTTATTATCTTAACAATATTGAAACCAAAATCTAAAAAGGTTTATATCATAGGAAAATGAAATATTTGAGAATGTAAAATCTTATATTGAGATCCTGTTTAGAAGCTCTTTACGAAATCAATGAATAACTTAATATTTAGTTCCTAATTTATTCTTGTCATTAATTATAGTTATTTCCCTAATATATTTTTCAAGATATTGTATTTATTATATTCAAAGGGTCACATAGTAAAATTATTCTTCTATTTATAGTTTCTTAAGAAGTGTGCAAAATCAATAATGGACAAATATTGTTGGACAAAAGGAGTAATAAGAAATATACTAGTGGAAACTTGGATTGTCAAAAAATAGTTGAACAAAAAGGAGAGTTATTGTGACATAATAGCAGTATCTACTTGAACAAGAAATACAAGAAACTTGTCCTATTTTAGTTTATCTTTCTCACCCTTTTTGTGTATAAATTTAACATATGAATACTGTTAACACCAACAATATTTTTTGATATGTTGGGATGATCCTTAATATTTAAATATGATGGAAATGACTTTTGATGTATTTTAAAAGTAATTAATTTGATTCTAAGCGATATAAATAAAGAGAATTACTATTTTTGTTATTGAAAATAAAAGTCATCAAGATGTATTGTCAATGAGCTAATAATTACAAAATAAAAGATTTTCTTATATTATTTCACTCGAATTTTAAAATTTATATCAAAATTCTTACATAAAATTACAATTTGAAAAATATATTCAATGGAGTTGGAAAGAAAGACTACAATATCTTGATCACTTTTTAGAATACATTACACACTAGTTAAAAGTCCTTACATTAATAAATGTAATTAATTTTAAAGTAATTTGGTGCATACAAAGATTAAAACTTTATTTAATTTATATGCTAGTACTAATTAATTAAAAATTAAAAACTGACCAAAACCACCCAATTTTATCTTTTCTTTGTTTTCTTCTTTTGTCTTTCTACCTCTCTAGAATTGTAGTGGAATTTTCTTTCTTCTTGTTTTCCTCATTCAAATTACAATAGTTTTCAAGACTCTGCCTTTCTTCCTTCTCTGCTAAGCTTTTTTCACCTATTTTTGCTATTTAGATCTCAACTTTTATACTTTGCTTTCCCTCTGTAAATTTCTTGTTTTGTAGCAAAATTCAGAGAGTGGGAAAGTTTTCTTGAAATGGCCGGCAGTTATGATCATAACCCTTTTGAAGAAGAAGAAGAAGTTAACCCTTTTGCTGTAAGTTCCTTCTTCTTCTTTTTATTTTTCGTTTTGTTTTGTGGTTTAATTCTGAAAGTTGCTATCTTTCTGTTCTGGGGTTTTCCTATTTTGCTGCTATGCAAGTGGAATGTTTGTTATTCTTCACTTGATCAAGTTTTGAGTGATCGTTAAGTGATTCTACTGGTCTGTTTTGTGTGTGTGTGTTTGGGGGTTAACTCGTGATAAGCGGTTTAATTATGAAGTTATGTTCGTTTTGTTTTGTGGGTTTTTCTTTTGTTTATTGGTTTTGCAAATCAATATTTCAATTTAAAAGTGTAGCTGGTGCTTCCTATTTCCCATTCTTTGTTGGATTGATTGATTTGGGACCATCTTAAGTTGTGTGATTGATATTTGTGTAGGTTGACGTTTTATTTGCAAAATATTGAAATATATGATTATGGATTGTTATATACTATGATTAGCAAAAGTTGTTTAGTTTTGGTATACTGAGATATGAGGGAAAGCTCTTCCCTTTCATTGAGTCAAACTCTTAACTGTAATGGTGTCTGAACAGTTAGAAAGTTGGTGTCTAAAGGAAAATGGTTCCTAGTTTTAATTTCAAATGTGTTCCATTATGCAATTGGTAATAATGTTTCCAGTGGTGGTGAATAAGGGAATCCAGGATCATATGTGGATTCGTTCCTTGGCTTAACTTCATCAGATATGTGCAATCTAATATAGTGATTGGCATAAAGGTTGTTGTAGTAAAAGTGATAAGTTCTTTTGTCTGTAATACTGTAATTCTGGAGGAATTTTGGAGAAACAATTTCCGTCATATTTGAATATGAGAACCCTCTAATTCTTGATGTGTTTTTAACTTAGGATGTTCTGTCCATAGTAATGTAAGTATAGTGAATGATGTCACAGAGTCATGTTAGATCACACATCTGACATCACAGGATTTTAGATATTTTTGCACTGATCTCCTCCTGTGCATGAACATTAATTATGGGATCTATGTGTGCAAGTGTTGGATAAATGGATGATGTAATTATTTTTTTGTATAACAGTCTTAAGTATCTTCTGAAAATTACTGCAGGATGGTGGAGGCAGAGGGAAATCTTCAGGGCAATCAAAATTTAGTGGAGGTGCATTTTATACCACAGTAAGTTGGACATACTTTTCTCTGTCCTATCTGTTTATCTCAGTTCGCTTACATCGGGATCGGGGTTAGGAAACCAATTTTCGTTAGTTTGGTAAATAGATCAATATTTCTACTTTTACAAACTGCAATTGTATCTGAACTAGTATTTGCTTATGCTTAGTCGCTTTATCTTTGTAACCTCCCTCTTTTTGGGGCGGGGGAGGTGAAGTAGAAAGGAAGAACATAGGGGTAAATTATTGGATTTGCTTCTTTTGTTGAGTGTTCGAAGTTGCTATGTGGATAACATCTTTTGCCTTTCTCTTGATGTATTATCTTAATATTTTCCCTTTTATCAACTTTTCAGTCTGGGAGTGTGCCTCCAGCAACAAACTCCAGACTTTCACCCCTTCCGCCAGAACCAGCTGATTTCTATGACCGCAATGCGTCAATCGATATTCCTCTTGACAATGCTTCGGTAGTTGGAACTTTCTGAATCTCTGTGTTGATTTGTCATCTTTATCTTATTTGACATTAATATCTATGATGGTTTCTTAATTTAAGTTTGTTTGAATTATAGGACCTGAAAAAGAAAGAAAAAGAATTACAGTCTAAGGAGAATGAATTGCGGCGGAGAGAACAGGTATGGGATGATGAAAATTTGAACAAGGGTTTAATAGTCCCACCCTTTTTATAGTGTTACTGATCTATTTGAGCTGAAAATATCAGTTCCCTCTATTTGCACCTCAGCTCTTTGTTGCTGGTGTATCAAAGTCATTTTTCACTTATCTGACTTCTCTATGTTTTGCAGGATCTTAAAAGGAGAGAAGATGCTGCGGCAAGAGGTGCCTTTTTTGCTTTTGCTTTAATTCTTTTTTTGGTGTTTATCCTTCTGCTATCCTTCTTTTTAATCTTCAACGAATATTCAGTCTTGCAATTCTTGTAGAATTTAAACTACTAATATGAAGTGAGAACACCATATATAGTTTCTAATTACATCCGAAGGAAGAAAGATAACGGGACACTTCTTCTGCTATGTTCCAGATTGAGCCTTCTGATTTTTATCTAGGGCGATTTTATTTTTTTTCGTCTTCTCATACAGTCTCCACCATTCTTTCCACATTTGAAGTAAAATTCTGATGTTCAAATGTAACTTTCAATTCTCTGATTTCCCTGAGTAACTCACAAGTTTTGTAGAATACTCTATTTCAGGTGGAACTTCAGTCCTGTGATTTATGCAGTATCTTACAAGTTTAGTTCATCTTTGAATTGCAGCCGGCATTGTTCTCGAGGAGAAAAATTGGCCTCCGTTCTTCCCTATCATCCATCATGATATTGCAAATGAAATACCAATTCATCTTCAAAAGCTACAATATGTTGCATTTACAACTTTCTTGGGTATGTTAACTACTGCTTACCATGTGTTTGGTTATTCTGTTTTGGAATATGGGTTTGTGTTCTTATATGGTGTACCCTCCGTTCAAAAAATTGTGGGGTTCAGAGTGAGTGTGTCACACATCTAATTCTAAAACAATTCCTTAATTCGTTTAAATAAAAAAAATTCACAGTTAAAAACTACATCGAAGTACTAAATGCAACTTATTGTAGTAGAAAATATTTAGAGAAGTTCGGATAGAATTGTCAAAAAAATAGTTGGACTCTAATAGTAAAGTGTCAATCAAATTGGGACAAATGTAATAGTTCTTATGACTTAATTCATTGCATCCAACAGTAGTTTCTTAGATTTTAACCATTGCAATAACCAACCAACATGTGGCATGCTTTTCGTTTCTCACTTGGGACATAAAACCTTTGTTTTGTTACATTAGTTTCCCTTTTTTATTTATGTTCTTACCCAAATGGTAAAATGCCTCATATTTCCTTATTTATTCATCATTGAAGTGTAATCCCCATTCGTCAAAAGAATATAAAAATAATGAGAAACGAGGACCAAAAAAAGTCAGATCCTCATATAATGCCTTTTTGGAGGCCTTCAAGGAATTAGGTACAATATTGCAGAAACTAAAAAGACCCTAGTTTAGTCTGCATAGAAAGAAAAACAGAGATTTGAATTGATAATCCTTCTCTTTTTCGTCCCCCTTCCCATGTAACTTGGACTAAAAAAATGTGTGCATACCAGTAAGAGTGTAAGTGTCCGGTAGAGGTGGGGGAAATGTTTTTGCTAATTTCTAGCATTTTTCGAATGATCTTCCTGTAAATGCCATTATCTCTATTTCAGTACACTTTACTGTACCAGCAGACAAGTGAGGGATCCATATGGTCTGACTCACTTTCGATCAACATTGTTACTGAATCTTATCGTGAAAATTGCAACTCAAACAAGCATTTGCTTGTGAATTGTTCTGGTTGTTGAATAAAAATTCTTTGCACGTTATAACTTGATAGATCTGTCTGTCTGGAATAAATTTTTTTGAGTATGAATTGTCATCTTGTACTGTATGTGAGTTTCTTGTTTTTCTCTTGCTAATGAGATATATGCTGATTGTGAGCAGGACTTATTGCATGCCTATTATGGAACATTGTAGCTACCACTACAGCGTGGATTAAAGAAGGAGGTACATCGAATCGGCATGTTCCCCTGCCTCTACATGCCATTACTTATCCGATGAAGTCAGAGTACTTACTTTAGTTTTTGTCTGTAGATGTAAAGATCTGGTTCCTTTCTATTATTTACTTCATATCGGGTGTTCCTGGAGCCTACTTCATGTGGTATCGTCCTCTGTATCGTGCTTTTAGGTAAACTTATCTGTCTTTCAGAGAATTGAGCTGATTTACTTCAGAAATTATCAAACAGTTTTTAAATGCGAGAACTGATCTTTTTGTTGGTTGTTATGGCTGAAGTATTAAATTCGAAAATTTTGTCAGTGTTGCAGAGAACTGATTCTTTAAAATTTTGCATACGCCTCTAATGAGTTTATCCCCTTGTTTGTCTCTTTTTTTGCCTTGTTTTCCCCTTCCCCAACTAATCGAGGTATTTGGTCACAGAACTGAGGGTGCCATGAAGTTTGCGTGGTTTTTCTTGTTTTACGTGGTAAGTTCCTTATGCAATTGTTTTTGTCTATGTTATATAGTCTCTTTGTTGTTTTGTCATATACTCAACGCGAATGACATGGGAATGGGTACTTCATAAGGATCCTTCAAAATACTCTAGAAACTTTCAAGTAGGTTAAGGTTACTCCCTATCAGGTACATACCTGTACCTGAGTCCATATTACAAAATACAAAGTCAAAGATTTCTTGGATATCTGACTCAAATGTTCAGCTGTCATAGATTTTTCTCTGTTTGCAGGTTCACATTGTATTCTGCGTCTTTGCTGCTGTTGCTCCTCCAGTAGTCTTCAGAGGAAAATCCCTTACGTAAGTTTCCATATTGCATTTGACTTGTTAAAAAGAGTTGTAAAATTACATCAACACTGTCACCTTATTCCAAAAAAGAAATGACTCAAATAAATCCACTGTTTCTGGCATACTAGTAGTTACATAGTTCTCTTTCAACCAAAACACTGAATTCTGCCTTCGTAAAGCTTATTGCTTTTCAATTTTGTGTGGATGAAGTAGCTAACCATTAAAATGATGTGATGTTCTGTTATTTGTTGGAACAGAGGCATCCTGCCTGCGGTGGATCTCATCGGCAAAAATGTACTTGTTGGGGTGAGTTAGGACTATTTTCATCACAATCCATAGTATCTCTATCGTACCTTTTACGCCTTTTTGTTAAGATGGACTGACCTTTGAAGAAGAAATATGGAAAGAAGAGAACCTACTCTAATGAAAGTTTTAACTGAAGCTATTAAAGTTGTGGTTATTAACATGAATCTGTTGTCCTTCCCTTATTAGATTTTCTACTTCATCGGTTTTGGGCTATTTTGTCTCGAGTCATTGCTGAGCATTTGGGTTATCCAGGTCAGACTCATATTCTGTTTCTCTACTTCCCGTTTTACTCTAGCCTGGAATCTGACCACCTCTCATAATGCAGCAAGTATACATGTATTTCCGAGGAAGTGGTAAAGCCGCACAGATGAAGCAAGAAGCTGCTAGAGGCGCCCTTAGAGCAGCAATATAATTGAAAGAAATGTTCTTGGGAGAAGGCTGATGTTTCTTGTTTTCATATATGTTGTAGTTAGTTCAATTACACAAATATGCTGCTTGTTTTCATATGTTTTTAGTGATTATTTTTATGATATGATGTATGTTTTATTTGACTACTTAGACCAAAGTGCTGTTAGAAAAAAAGATAGAATCCCTTTGTGTTATTAGAGACACAATCTATATTATGTTTAAATTGATCTTTTGTCATACTTCTTGTAATGTTTCATCTTAAATCACACATTTTTTTCAAATATAAATGAAACATACTTCTTTTAATGAATTGATTTGAAAGAATCTATAGTGAGTTGAGTTATAATTGAAACGGTCTTCTTACAGCTTAATTCACCGACTCGAAACTCATAAAGGACTTTTAAAGGAGACAGTAGGGACCAGGTCGCGGTACATCAGAGTGAATTAACTCAAATAGTACATACACAATAATGACTCTCAATATTGAAATATTATTTTTAGAATATGTTTAGCCTTCTTACCTACATTCTTCTCTTGGAAAAATGTATAATAATACAATTGAATGAATTAATATATATATGTTAAATCTTTTCAATTTTTTGTTTACTCCTCTTTATGAAAATTATGACTTCGCTACTAATTTCATAAAAAAATTCTTCTTAATCCATCTATAGATATGATATAAGATAAGGTTACAACTTTACAATTAATAAGAAACTGGTACCATATTAATGAAGTATTAATCTGATAATCATATCCCCTCCACCTCTTCAAATTCTTAGTCAATGTTATTAAATGTAACCAACTAATTGAGTACACACATCTTTAATTCACCCAAATCTATCAATTTGTCCACAATTTAGAATTCATAGCTTTTTAAGTTCCCACACGAGCATTCTCAAAATGCATTAAACTGGTATGTACTTCGAATAGTCGCAGAGCCAGAAAACTTTAGCAAGAAAATTCAGAAAACACTAAATTATTATACTTATAACATGTCAAGACGATTCAACAATATATATATAGAGTAACATCTCAATCCCAAACATGAATTTTTCATCATTAATTCTACTACTTATATCATAATAATGTAGAACTTAGCTAACATAATATATTGTTCCACATGACAAAACAAATACAACCAAACAACACATATTATAAGTAATATAAATATAATAACTTACTTAGCTATTATTATTTTTTTGCTTCAACAATAAGCAAGACATTTCTTCTTGCAATCCATAGTACATCCACCAGATCCACCACCAAAACCATAACCTTTTCCAGCACTTGAATATGCTTTATAACATTTTGCTGGACATATTAATTTCATACCCAAACATGGGCCGTTTTCTTTACACACAACACTGGAACTTACAGCTCCACTTTTTCCATATCCACCTTTTGGGCTTCCAAATCCACCACCAAATACTCCACCACCAAGCCCAGGAATATTAAACCCTCCACCAGGCCCAAAAATCCCACCAAAAGCCCCATCACCATTGTTTTTTCCATTATTATTTCTGACTTCGCCATTGCCTGTTTCACCTTTCTTTGGTTTTTCAACCCCGTGTTTTTTCGGGTGGATGTTTCTTGTAGCAATGGTAGAAGTGAATGTTATGATGAGCAATATAGCTAAGAGAGTGAGGGTAGTAATGGAGATTTTCTTCATTTTTTGGTTTTTTAGGTGAAAGAGAGAGGAGAAGAATGAGTAATATTTATGGGAAAAGAGAGTTATAAGTAGATGGTAGTTGGCACACTTTTATGAAGACTTTATATAATTAGAATAGGGTGGGTGCAATTTATTACACTATAGTATACATGGTTATATTAGATATATCTAGATATTTTCCTTTTTAATTAGTGATATTAATGCGTCAACATGTACCACATAGAGACAGAATTTACATAAGAATCATTCAACATCTACATATTCAACAAAGCGGTTCAAACAAATCCTTTTTTGTTTTACCCCTAAACATGTGTACATATTTATATAAGTGTAAAGGACTTATCATTGAGAATGTGTGACAAGATAGTTAAGAATTAATATATACTTTGACTAATGATTTTGAATTTTGAAAATAATTCACTTTTAATAAAATGTGTTAATTACCCCATATGAGTTTACTCAACTTGAATTCAAATTAATCAAATAGTTTCAAATATTAGATAGTTAAACTCGAAAAAACATAAATGGACATAGTAGGGTGGACTATAATTCTATAAATTAGGCATGTAGGGATGGTAGATAGGTGCTGCCTTAATGAGCCCTAGGAAGCAGAGAATTAATTTTTACATTAATAGATACAAATTAATAAAGGTGATGATACAAGTTAGGTGGTACAAATCAAATAGAGAAATCGTACCAAACTGAAAAGTCAAATAAATCGACAAAATAAATAAATATTTTTATCTATACTTGAAAAAATAAAGTTTGAAATAGTATTTGTGTAACCAAAAAATCGATATAATTAATTTGGTTTGATTTTTAATAAAAATCGAACTAAACCACTTCATGTACACCCATAAGTACAAGCAGTGGATTAATTCTCTATATATCATAAGTCATAATTAGAGCCATCAAAATGGGCTTAGCCCATGGGGTCGGCCCAACTCAACTCGTTATATGGGTTAGGTTGAGATAAAAAATTTCAAGCCCATTTAAAACTAGGGCTTATAAGCCCGCTCCATATAAGTCCCTGGCCCTTGAGGCTTGATTGAGGTCGGGCCGGGGTCTGCCCATGGGCCAAAACTTTTTAATTAAGGGTAACTTACCATAATCTCACTAGTATATAATCTAATTACTTTAATACACGTTATGTTGTAATATTATGAATCTTACCAGATTTTGGTACGTCCAGATACATGTATCTCGGAATATATGAACTCAAAATTAGGTTAATATGTTCTAGATACACTCTATCCAAGTAGATTCACATGTATCTAGGATGCATAGACAAATTTCGCGTCCTCGCTCCCTCCAATCTTACTTATCACTCTCGTATCTCGCTTGTGTATTTGGTATGCGAGATACATGCTAACTACACTAGACTTTTTGCTAGTGTTATTACAACAACACCATCGTTTGCCATATTTGATTTGAAAATCTTCTCATTTTCTTGATATTATAGAATTATAAGTTTGAAAAGAAAAAAAAAAGGGCTAGCCCGCCCAAGCCCTCAGCCCTTCTAGGGGTGGATTGGGTTGAGCAATTTCAGGCTCTTCTGAATGAAGGGCCAGCACATCCTAGCCCTTCAAATTCGTTGGTCTGCGAGGCTTGAACGGGGTGGGTTGGGCCGGCCCTTTTTGATAGCTCTAGTCATAACTTTCATGTCAACTATTCTTTACAATTTTGTCCCCCGATCTGTTATTATTCAGATAGATAAAAGAAAAGTTGAAAACGCGTTAGACACCAGTGGTTTAGTTTGAAACTCGCATGAATTTATTGTGGCTAAAAAAGCCAGCTCACATGAAATTGTCCTTTGAACCCCGTTTGAACATAGATTTTGATGTTAACATTTGAAAATTTAAGTTTTTGAAGTTGTGTTTAGACATCTATTTAACTGTTAAAAATATTACATTGTGAGTGGGAGTCCCAAAAACTGCTCTGAACGGAAACTTAAAAATATTTAAAAATTTAAATTTCAAAATTTAATCAAATAGAAATTTTAAGATAATTTTTAAAATATGATCTAAAATATGTAGTTAAACGCTTGGTACATTTAATAGTATCCGTACATGTCAATAGAATGGTTGTTTATTGCCATGTGCGTTTGTAAAAAAATATGGTTGAGATTCATTTGAGAGGTAAACAATTTTAACCAAAATAAAGAAAAGGAAATAAAAAACTAGAAAAGTTATTTTCCTATTTTGAATGTATTTGTAATATTTTTAAAAGTATTTGACCAACTGAACATGAAAATTTTTTTTAGGCAAACAGAGACATTAAAAGAAAATTGGACCCATCCTATTGAATTTCACTCGCTTTTGCAGGCCACTCCTATTTTCCCTATGTCTACTTAGGTGATATGATATATCCAAATTTCAATTAATGCATTCTTTTAATGAATTAAATTCCCACATGCTGATGCTAGACATTTTTTTTCAATTTTGGCTCCCAGCATAGTGCAATAAATCAGTACCCTGTACTTGCCAGCGCCATAAATCCCGATTTAATCGGACTCCAATAGGGTACCGGACAGCGGGTAGGAAATTAAAAATAAAAATAAAAAATCAGTACCCACAGTTGCAGTATAATGCCTAGTACTATCATTTATTCATATTTGCAACATAGATGGTCCTATGCACATCATTTGATCACATTTTAGGCTGAAAATTTTGAGTAACATACAGTAGGTTAAAGGCTAGAGGAGTTCCAGCTAGCATCTACAGCCCCGATGATCGTTTCGTGCAGTTTGGCTCCAGCGCAAGCAATTATACCGCGATCAAGTCCTTCTAAGTATTCGCCTTTTGAGAAGTCTAGTGGTTGCCCTCCTGCATCGGTCACCACTCCACCGGCTTCTTCAATGATAAGAACACCAGCTGCATGATCCCATATTTTCTCCTTGTAACCAGCCCTTGCAAATTTCATGTATATCTCAGCATCTCCGCGGGCTATGGCTGCATACTTGACCATGCTATATACACGTAATGGCTGGTTCCTGCAGTTGATATGTTGTCAGCCGAGCTTTAAAAGAATCTGATTGCATCAATATTTTACTAGAGATTGCAGAGTAATTTTCAGAATTTGTAGCTGTCAAGCATAACCGGAAATAGATTCTAAATGCTAAGACAACTAGTAAGCCATCGTAAATACAGCATCTTGAAAGTTACACACGTTATAGGAAGAGCAGTTGTGGAATATGAGAGGGAATTGTGAGAGATATTTACCGAAGTCCAACACTATGAGCCAGTCCTGCTGTGAATGAATGGCTTGAATTTGCCTTCTCAACTGGTTCACAAAAGGTAGCTAGTGCTGGGTTATCGATGGAGGATACTCTAATTTCCCTTGCAGAGTTCGGCCACACAAATTTATTTTCTCCGTGCAGTAACGGTTGCATCCAAGCCTTGCCACCACCTTTCCTTGCATAAAGTACAGAACCTCTATCCGAAGATTCAGATGTAGAGGGGGTCAACCTAGATAAGATTCTCCTATAACCATTTTGATAACTAAGCCATTCCTTCTTCATAGGATAATTTGGACACCCGAGAACCCCAAGCACAGGTTCTCCGTCTTTGATCAATGCCAAAGCAATAGCGTATTGATCTCCACGTACAAAACCCAACGTGCCATCAACAGGATCCAGTACCCAAAACTTGCTACCTCTGGCACCTGCCAAGCTGCAACGACTTATGGCCTCAAGAACAGCTTTAGCATCCAGATCAGTATCAGGACCTTTCAGTCCAAAACGAGGTGCATCGGCTAGACACTCATTCACAGTTCTTACTACTGCTTCTAAGAGGCCCGTTGCGCTAGCCTTGGAAAGAGCTTCCACGTCTTCCTCAGCAACAATAGAGACGTTACTGCCATAAGCCTCGGACAGTACCCAGCTTACAATTGCTTGGACGCTCCAATCTAACAAGATCAAGATTAGCTGATCTTAGCATTTTAAGAAGATACAGCAGCTTTTATGAAGAAAATGGCTGATGCACCATCATCTTGGAAATGCACTCTTGAAGTATTTCAAAATGTTATGACAAACCAGAGCATGACATCAAAAAGTGAAGCCTGATCCTTTCACGTTTGAAGATCAAGTCCAACTTAATGCATTGGACCCCAATTGCACATAATGTTACATGGATCCATATTTATTTTCACATCAATTTTTATTGTAATTTAATTTGAAAACTCTGCACGAAGCACCTATACCCATGTCACACCCGACTTTGTGACATAAAGTAGACGTACCCATAAATGATTCCATGTAACATAGATAGCAGCAGGAAAGAGACAGATACAATTTTAGAGACAGAGCAATTGTAGCTCAGACATAAAATCTTCTCCGAACTCAGTCTGGGAGATCTTATGGTTCTGATTCTAGAATTCACTTATTAAGATAGTGCAACCTTGTTTGTCATATGTTCTTCTATTGTCAGTATTTCTGACATTGATGACATAATCTTCAGTCTATCATCACCAGCAAAGTTTCCTCCTATAAATCATATGACGATGATGGTATTTTTGTTCAATTTTTCTTAGACCAGATTATTACTTCTTGGGAGACAAAAGGACTTATTAATGGATTTGTTGAGTGGAAATGGATGGAATTTAATATGCAGCTATGATTATCAAGTTGTTCTCGTCACGAGAGATGCCACCTTGAGAGAAAATTGTGGTTACCTCAATGTTGTATGGTGACTTTATGATTTATGTTTGTTTCTTTGAAACTCAGTAAAGCAACAAGAAAACGACAACAAAAAAGACGATCATATGCACTTATTCATAGATTCAATAACTAAATGACCATCTATGAGTACAACACAAAATCTTTCTTTCCTCTTTGTCTCTTCATGTTACTTGTCTCAACACACATATTTGGACAAGGCAGCCACTCATTACAGAGAGAAAGGCATCAATGAACTTGTGACACAGAGTTACTATCTTTTGCTTGATGACTGTTAAATTATGCTTTATTAAAAGTCTACAAGTTGTAAAACATAATAGTACCTAGTGCATTAGGTTGTCTTATACATTGCAAGCTTTAAACAAATACACTTGAAGATTCTAGATTAGGTTAGTATGCTTTAACTCCCACACAACTTCTATAGCACTACAGAAAACCAAAATAGTATGTTCCATTTCACAGGAGAAAACATGGGTTCGATAGAACTCCAAATAATAATAAATACAATTCAATAGTTACCTAATATCCTGAAATGAGTTAAAAACAGACAGAAATGTGTCTCTCACCATCAATTGAAACAAAATGATATCAAGAATCCAGTTTGTTTTACCAAAATACATATGTAGGTAGAGTTTTCATTGAACAAACCATCAATCTTCAACAAGTTACATAATTTTACTGACAAATTGGAAGATTAGGTCCGGTGTGGGCACCCCGGACCGAGTTGTGAATATACTTCTGGTCCTTGAATGTCACACATCTTATCCCGGATAAAAGAATGTCTGGATTATCACATGTAAAGATATAGCATGTGACGTAACTCAACCCTAGCTCGCTCATGAAGGAATGATTGTTCAAGTCCATATAAGCAGACCACCAATCCATTTCCCAACTAAACCAAATGTGGGACTCTTATCCACTCTAAACATCACACATAACATTCATTTTCGACTATCTAATCAACAATATCCAAAATGATTACTAAAAAAGACACAATCTTTTTCCCTCCCCCAATTCACCTACAAAAACCCAATTCTCAAGCAAAGTCCTAGAATTCCCAAACACCCAAAACACAACAATACAATCTAGAACAATAAGCAACATACCAGCAATTGTCACAGGAGAGTCATCTTCCTTAGAATGAACATGTTCAGAGCTTTCTGATAACAAATTTTCTTGAACCCTCTGGCAGAGCAAGCAAGCCATATGTACAGCTCTTACAGCAATTTCCACTTCTTTAGAATACCCATCTGATATATAAGCCGAGTTAACTTCCAATTTACAATCTTCATCCATTGCAGACACAAAATCTGTTTGACTACTAGTTTGGGCAGTGAAACCCAAGTAAGAATCTTTCTTGGTCCAAGAAAGAGTTCCTAATATTTGTTTTTTTGGGAAAATATCATTCTTCCTAAATGTATGTGGGACTTTGGTTGAAAAGCTACTAGTACAAGAAGACATAATATAGATTAGTTTCTTTTATAGATGAAGAAAATTTACACGCAGCTAAAGAAACAGGGGATGAATTTTTATTTTTTTTGGTTTCAATGACTGGCTTGAAAAAAACGATGAGTTTTCGTGTGGACTCAATTTGTTTATATAGAGACACACAGGCAGAGGTGTACGGTAGATTACAAAACAATAGCTAGTTTTATTTTTTTAGTCTGTTACAAAAGGAATGAATATTTTTCCTTTTTTAGCCACACTTTACTTTTTTTAAAAAATAAATAAATAACCGGAGGCAGTATTATATTTGATAACTTAAAAAATTCAGTGTCCTACTTGATATAAATCACAAAATTTAAAAAATATTTACATGTCATACAAATTTTTACCAGCTCCAACTTGACCCTAACATCGACCGATGAGAGGGCGTTGCTCGGATGGTAAGCACCCCTCACTTCCAACTCGAAGGTTGCGAGTTCGAGTCACCAAGGGAGCAAAAGGGGTGGAAACTCCTAGAGAGGGTAAAAATAATAATAATAAATAATAATTAAAAAAAAAAAAAACCTAACATCGACCTAGATACAACTTTGCACCGCGATCCTGAGCTCGACCCCGACTCAGACTATGGTTACTCAACTAGACCTTATTCTAACCTTAATCCAAAACACTGATTCGATCAAACTCTTAATTAGTAATTTTATATATATAATATATAGCAACGAAGTTGATGTCTTTTTAATATCCAAACATTTTGCCATTTGAATTATAAGATCTGACGTTTTTTCTTTCATTATTAAGCATATATCGACGTGACCTAAAACTTAAATGAATGTGTGAAGAGAGGTGATATGAATATAGTGGAATACTTTATACACACGAACAAGCAATATAAAGATGATTTTCAATTGTAGTATAAAAGCTATTTGGCTACCAATAATTAAGAGAGTTGAAGTTTGACAAATAAATTCTCGAACTTTTTATGTAATTACATTTATTTTTATAGTTGTTTGGATGAAAACCTTAGCGTGATCATGTTGTTATATCATAAAATATACTATAATTCATATATAAGTATATATATTGAGAAAAGACATAAAATCACCATTAAAGTTGTCCCGAATTTTTAAAAAGATACCTTAATTTTGTGGACGTCCAATTACCCCAGAAAATATTAAATATCTTTGCAAATATACTATTTCGACCTATAACGCGCGTGGAGGTATTTTTTTGGTGCCAAAAACCAATTAAAAAGCACCATATTTCAGTTTTCTTTATAATTATTTACTTTATTTAAATACATCATCTTCCCAAAAAATGGCAAATAAATGGAAAAAATGGAAGCAAATTTCGATCGAGTCGTGAAATATAAGTTATTATCATTATCAAAATGAAGAAAATGATCTTCAACCAAAGCTATGATGAAGAAAACGAGGAGACAAACTGAGAAATGGAAAATAAAAGAAAAGAAAAAAGTTTTTTTTCTTTTCGAAACAAATTAGGTCGGGTGAATTTAATATTTAAATTAATTTAATTTAATTAAAATGTGAGCATCACACACATCTTATCTGGTAAAAAAAATAAGTCAAAATGGTATATTTACAAAGATATTTAATACTTCTATGGGATAATAGGACACCTATAAAGTTGAGATGTCTTTTTTAAAATTCAGGACAATTTTAATGGTGACTTTATGTCTTTTTTCATATATATTTTTAGTATCAATATACAAATTACTTGCGTTTGCTTAATAGACACATCAATTTTCATGGTGAAATATTAGCCCTATTCAGGATAACAATGAAGAAGTAACAGATATCTTTATCCTAACTAATTCGTTTTAACATAACCCCACATGAATATTAAATGTATATATTGAGAGTGTAAATCATGACTTATTGTTGATGTCAAAATGGCATATTGCTCCTTAAAGTTGATTATACTTATGTGATTTTTAATGTATGTATATAGGATATATATTTATATATATTATAAACCAACTTATTGCTGATTTCAAAATGACATGTTCCGATTTGAATCTATGATTTCCAATGTGAAATAAATCTTGTTACACTTAGCTAAATATAATCCTTAGTCCTAAATAGGTGTAATAATTCACAAAACTTTACATAAAACTAATCTACGGGAGCCGCAGAGGCCAGAGGTGTCCCATAGATTACATAAACATATAACTATTTTCATTTTTAGTCGGTTTCAAAAGAAATGAATATTTTTCCTTTTTTAGCAACACTTTACTTTTTAAAAAAATAAATGGAGGCAGTATTATATTTTATAACTTTAAAAATTCAGTATCCTACTTGATATAGATCACAAAATTTAAAAAAATTTACCTAGGAAATATTTTCTTTTAGAACACTTGGGTATAATCTGCACAAATGTTATCCCTGTCCCAACTCCGACTTGACCCTAACATCGATCCCGGATACAACTTTGCTCCTTGATCCTGATCTCGACCCCGACTCAGACTATAGTTGCTCAACTAGATTTTATTCTAATCTTAATCTAAAATATCAATTCGGCCAGACTCTTTATATAACGAAGTTGATGTCTTTTTAATATCCAAACATTATGCCATTTGAATTATAATATCATGGTCTTAAGAGAGTTGGAGTTTGACAAATTAATTTTCAAACTTCTTAATTATGTAATTAGATTTATTTTTATAATAGAAAGACTCAAAGTTAAACGGATTAGTCATGATTCTAGTGAGTTGTTTGGATGAAAATCTTAGCGTGATCATGTTGTTATGTCATAAAATATACTATAATTCATATATAAGTATATATATTTATAGTTATTAATTACAATGAAGAATTTACAGATATCTTTATCCTAGCTAATTCGTTTTAACATAACCCAACATGAATATTTAAAGTATATATTGAGAGTGTAAATCATGACTTATTGTTGATGTCAAAATGACACATTGCTCTTTAAAGTTGAAGTAATATCATCAGTTTATAATATGATTTTTAATGTGTGTATATGGGATATTATATGACTTATTGCTGATTCCAAAATGACATATTCCGATTTGAATATATAATTTCCAAGGTGGAATAAATCTTGTTACACTTACCTAAATATCCTTGGTCCAAAATAGGTTTAATAATTTACGAAACTTTACATAAAATTAATTTTGGTTAAAAGTTTTTCAGAACTTTACATTCATGTAGTCACATATATATATAATAAAAAATTTCTAAATTTGACATTATTTCAACTTTGTTTATGCACATATATAATCATAGGGCCTTTATATATGTGCATAAAAAACATAACACAAAGATATATTTATCCTAAATAGGTTTAACATAACCCCACATTGACAATAACATGAATTTTTTGTCTAAATAGGAAATGACTTATTGCTGATTTCAAAATGACATATTAATCGTGTTTATTAGATAGTTTTTGAGAATTGAGCAGAATTAAAAAGGGTGAGCTAACAAATAATTGTCTAACTTTAGTTTTATATTTTTGAAGTTATAGTTATTTTGGGATAATTTTTTTTTAAGCTTAAACGACAGTTAAAATGGAACGGAAGTATATACATATATGAAATGACTTATTGCTGATTTCAAAATGACACATTATTGCTGCTCAAAGTTGAAATAATGCATGATCAGTTTATAATCTGGTTTATCACTGTATTATCGATCTAAGTTGAATTCCAAAGTAAATCCAAAAATTAATCATATCCTTAATTTTCTGATATGAGACGAATGAAATAATATGATTAGCACTTATCCAATAACCTTTCCGTTTTTTGAACATTTACTATTTTAATTTTGTCTTGGAGCAGTTATATAGATTTGCTTAATTTACTAATCTCATCAATATAATAGTCCAAAGTTAAGTAAGTTACTCTTAAGTCTAATCATTTGATATTAATGCCAAATGATGCATTGCTTTGTTCAACACATCGTCATTCAACTTTGTATTTCATCTTAATCACACATAATTATGTTCATTTTAACTTAGCACAAAGTCGATATTACAAGTCGTACAGCAAAAAATTATATACAATAATTATATGTTTTTTAGTTGGCTGTATCAAAAATACTTACTGATTATATTTATCGAAAGAGTGTATAACGAAAAAATATCACTTTCTTGTTAATGCAATAACTAAACTTCATATTACAGTAGGACAAATGTTAGTTTTTCTGAGTTTAATTTAATTTACTCTTCTTAAGACAAATAAATAAGTCCAATATCAATCATTCAAACAATAGGGGGAAAAAAAGGGAATTTGGTTAAGTTGGTCAATATAAGCCGGCTTAGACCAATCTAAGTAATTAAGATTTTATCTAACATTATTCGTTTTGTTGAATCATATAATTACTTGACTAATATATAGAGAAAGGAATATGACACGATGATGTGCTCAAATGTTAAGGGGTCGATTAATTTGCGGACTAAGTTATTACAAGATTATAGTTTTGGAATGACTAATTTATCTTACCTTTCAAGTCGGTTAAAATAACATCAAGATGAGGAATTTCAGTAGTTCGGTTGGTTAACTATATGAACTTTTACTTTGTTGATAAGAGTTTAATTCTCAATCGTGTAATCCCCTCTCCTTCCCCCCCTTTTTTATATATTATAAACAAAATACCAAATTTGATGGGATAAGATAGGATATCCTAAGACTAAGAGCCCGTTTTGATTGACTTAAAAAAATAATTTTCAAGTCAAAAATAAAAAGTCAAACTTAAATGACTTTTAAGTCAAAAGAATTAAAGTTAGAGAGACCTACTTTTGGCTTTTAACTTATTTTAAGTTATTTTTAACATTGTCAAACACTTCCTAACTTGTTTTAAGTCATTTTTTTGACTTATTTTAAGTTATTTTTATATTTGCCAAACATTTCTAAAAGTAAAAAACTGACTTAAAAGTAGATTTGACCAACTTTTAAGTTAATCCAAACACCCTCTAAATTTATACTTTATTTAGTTGAAGATATAAATTAATGTTGGAATTAATTATTCCTTCGATCAAATAAAGTATAAATCTGATCTCAAAGTTAATCCAAATTAAAGGTTCAACTAAAATCTAAATTTCAAATCAATTTGATTTGAAATCATGACCTAAACGGACCCAGACCCTTAGTTTCAAAAGTTGATCAATGGAGGATACAACTTACAAGTTGCTCTTATCGTTCACTTTTACTTCTCCACTTTGAATTTTGTATGAGAAATAATGATTAATATAAATATTTTTATCATAATACCCATTAGGAATGTGCATGGCCGGGTTGGTTCGGGTTTTTCGAATATCAAATCAAACCATTTGTGTCGAATTTTTAAATTTATAAATCAAACCAAACCAATAAATTTTGGATTTTTCAACCTCGCCTATTTTCAGATTTTTTCGGGTTTTTCAGATTTTCGGATTTTTCCATTTAAGTATTCATACAAACATATAATTTTCTTGTACTTCAAATATTTCTTTAGTCCTACCAAAATACAACTATCTAAGGAGTTTCTTAAGAAAATAACACAAAATATAATATGATTAATGACACTAAAATATCCAACAAAAATAATAATAATGAAATCGTGTAAAACAAATATTGCAAATTAATAAGTCATAATGAAAATGATCATAATTTAAAAGTACAAAATCATGCTAAAATAAGTTTAATAAGTATTAGTTACATGACTAAATATTAAAGGAAATTAAAATTAGATTATGTATTTTAATCGTCTAAACCAATTTAAAACTAAAGAACAAATATTCAATATTATCATCATTCTTAGTGCTGAATTGATTTTCTTTTTTCATTAGTATTAATTTGATTTTGATTTAAGCTTTATTATAATTACCAACATCTATGGACTATAATCTTTATTGGACCATTCAGAATCCTAAGTTTCATACTTGAAGTAATATATTAAAAGATAAAAACTATTAAAAAGTATAAGAAATATTTAAAAATTATATCAAAGTAAATATTTTTATGTATATTATGCCTATATACCCATTTATTATGTAGTAACGTATCTGTCAGTAACCATGAAAGGATATGGTACAGTGGATGGGTCAGATGTTTTGGATTTTAGTTTTGAGTATGAAAAAATTCTTGATCGAGAGGGCTAACCCCAAAATAGGCCCTACCCAACACAAATCTGAAATAGTCGAACTTCAATATCAATATCGGACACTAGATAGAAAAACTAATAATAATAACTTGTCTGCTAGTATGATATATACTTCGACATAATAATAAGCTGATCTGAATTCAAGAATGAGAAACAAAGAAATGAAACAAGTTAAAATTAACAATCCTTTAATTTGTATGCCACTAATGATAATTTTGTCCACTAAATTTCGACAAAGGAACAATAAAGTACTTAGATCACAATCTAATTCCACTAAGATATGGATCCAAAAAAGCAATAAATAAATAAAAAGAACAGTCTTATTCATAGAAGCTTCATCAACTAGTACAAAACTACATTTTCCTTTTTTTATATATATATAAAAGAAAAAAAACAGAAAAAAAGAATAATTGCAAGAAAGTCTTAATTCATTGTACTTCCTAAAATGATGCAGGATGGAATCTTGTCTGCTATTCTTAGTAACTTATTTTAGTCAAAATTTGGTCTATTTATTAGGTTAATTAAATAACCCATTGTAGTATTAAAGGACATCTAAAAAAAAAAGTTGGTAGATATCAAATTTAGTTTGTCTGCTATATTATAATTTTGATACTAAAAGAAAAATGTTAAATTATACTACTAACTGTACTTTTCTTCATTTGAAACAGGACATGTTAATTGGAATATTCTGACTAAGAAATGGACCTTTCTCTAGTCATATTTGTCTCCTTGAAAATTTTATTTTATTTATATAGAAAAAAGACACTTCTATTAATGAGTATTTGACACTGGACAAACCATTTTAAATGGAAATAAAAATGTGAAAGCTACCAAGTCAAGATCTAGTCAAGCTAATGTTCCAATTTTTTGTTGTTTAATAATTACTTATTCAGTACATATGAATAATTGTTTTGTACGTTTATGATTTTGTTCTGTTTTCTTAGTTAGTAACAAAAAAAAAATAATGGTGGGATGATTGAGATTTCTCCACTTTTAATAAGAGTTCTCTGGTTCGAACTCTTGAAAATGAGAAAAAAAATCTTATTGAAAGTGTCACCTCAAAAAATAAGTCTTGCAATGCGTGACTCCATACTGAAATTTCCAAAAAAGAAAAATCACTATATAATTATTATTAATGATTTAACTATGTACCGTAAATGATAGAAAATGGACTAATACATAGAGAAAATATTACATCCTTGAGAAGAAAGTGAGAATGTTTATCATTCGAGCAACTTTCTCAAAACGTGGAGATGTCAACATCTTTCATTTTTTAGTTCTTGTGTTTATATTTTATGATAAAAAACGCTGACGGAGGTCAAGTTTGAAATTGAAAAAGTTGATAGTAAGTGGAAAACGCCAACATTAAAAAAAGTAGATTGTATAAGTGTGGATGCATCTTTTTTTCATATTTCAAGGGGAACATATATACGTGTGAAAACCCTACCAAGTCAATATCTAGTCAAACCCTAAAGCTCCAAATTTACCCTGTCAAAACTACAAATTTAATAATTTCTAGAAGTAGTTAATTATGTGCAATCGTATCTAATCAAACTTATTTAAAAAAAATCATTTAGACATTTGAACAATAAATTATTATCCTCAAATTTTAGAAAATCTTGTGTGCATGTTTTCTCGTTTTTAGTACGTAAATATATTAATTACATAAAAAATATCACATCCTTTAGTAATTATACATCAACCTAATTAGTTGTAACAAACTTGAAGTTTTATGTGAAAACTTGAACCAGAACTAGTGTCTAGTGAAAATATTTTATAATAAGTTCAAGAGTTTACAATTGAAATAAGTCATAACTTGAGTATGTAAATAAAATTTACTGTCAAATTTAAGTGCTTGTCGATATATTCAACCAAGTTTAAAGCTTACTAATTTTTCACTAGAAATATAACAATATACTAATATGTGAGAACCATAAACTAAAATATATATTACAAAAATAAATATAAGTTAAACTTTGAAAAAGACAACAACGATCTCTTATGAAAATCTTAGTAGCTAATCAATCAATGAACTATTTGAATATTGCATCTAATTAATAAGAAATTCGATTGATGCAAGTCTTGTCAACAAATCATGTCAATATATGAAGGGAGATAATTAAAAGTAAAGCGAGTCTGAATGCAATGCACGAGGCCATAATTTGGATCGTGAAATAAGAAAATGACATAAAGCCATCGGGTCCCAATTATATTTTTTAATGATACACTTTTAATTATTAATTTTGCTTTGCTAAATGGAATTTGGTACCAATAATATTAATTCCCACGTGTTGTGGATGCAACATGACTACTAAAATAATGCTTTCACATAACTTTATTGGGATTTTATAGTTTACTTTTGCTTCTGCTTCCACCAGACATATCTTATACGCTTAACTGGCATTGTACCCACCACTTAATCAACTTACCATTAAAAATAATAGTATTTTGAACACATAATTTATTCTAATTCTCTTTCATTTTTTTTCTTAACAAATTGGAGAAAAAGACAAAGAATGGAAAAGTAATAAAGAATCATCTACAAATGAGGTGTAGCAGATAGGATTTTTCGAATTTGAGTCTTGAATATAAAAAAAAATTTGATAGAAAAAGCTTTCAGATTCTATGCGATGCGAATATGAATTAGACGAAAAAAGAAAGTGAATGGATCAAATTGTGTGTCACACTTACTAGGAGCAATTATTTATCATTTCAAGTAACGTGTCCGAAAATTGAAGCCTATAAAGTCGCCATTTGTTTAAGCATATTCTTGACATGTAAGAATTCCACTATACAAACCAAATCTTTTCTTATTATTATGGTTTTTAGAAGAGAAATATCAAAGTAAAAGGGCAATGTGAATAGAAAAAGGATACAACTTAAAATATTATAATTTTTTTAAAAAAAAACACAAAATTCTCCTCTCGAATATATTTCTTCCATTCAAGAGTAATGAAAAATCTAAAAAATTTATAATTGAAATTTTTTCGAGCATATAATGTAATTAGCCCTTAAATGTATGAGATTTCCATATAAAAATACATTAAGGGCCTGTTTGGAAGGACACCCTGATAATTGGATTTGGTGTAATTACATTGTCTTGTCCTGTTTGGAAGGACATGTAATTACTTGGTCAACAGATAATTAGTGTAATTGGCAGGGGGTAATTACACTCTACAATTTACAGGCAGATGCTGTGAATTGCTGGTAATTATATGGTGTAATTACCACCTGATTACTTTTTAATTTTTTTTTCCATTTTTAATTTTTTGTTTTAATTTATTTTACTTATATTATTTTAAGTTCTTTTTTTATTCTAAAAATTTGTAAAAATTTATTTTATATTTTATATTATTATTTTTCATTTTTTTCTTGTTCTCAACCTTACTTTACGTGATTCTATGCAATTTTCTCGTATTATCTATTTCTCTATGCCATGCTTATTTTCTCATTAGCATAATTTTATTAGTATTCTAATTTTTAAATTAAAATATAATTTATTGTTAAGTAAGGTTATAGGCTTACGTTTTCTTTATTAAGAAAAAATAAAAATAAATCATATTTATTGCTATGTTGAAATTTGTTATAAGAGTATTATGTTAAATTTTTTGTTTTGAATTTATAACTTATGTTATATTTTCAGTTTCATTTGTTTTAGTAATATTGAATTTACATTGCACATCATTTTTTAATTAGACTTGATAGATTATATTTTTGTCAAATATTTAATAATTTATGACATTTTATTTATATATTATTCTTTTTATCAAACATGCATTTCACGATATTCGTAGGAACTTCAGACTTTTAATTGTTGCGATCAATTCAATTGAAATATATTAATTTGAAAAAATATAAATCAATTATTTTTTCATAATATTAGTTACAGAAAATATGTTTATTAATAAATATATTTTCATAAAAGAATATATATCTTAAATATTTAATTTAATGTCATTTATAAAGTTTCTTATTTGTCTAGTATAAATTTTAAATAATTAATTTTTATTTTTAAAATTTATTATAATTTTATTATTGCAATTGTGCATACAAACAGAATATGTGTAATTACAGTGTAATTACACTGTAATAACCAAACAAGTCAATATAATTACTACCCTAATGATGTACTAATTCTAATTACCAAATGGCTTTTCAAACAAACCCTAAAAAAAAGTATCGTCAATGAAATGTCAATAGTATTTCCTACTTTATAATATCTCGAATAAATAATAGAGAAAAAAATAATAATGGCTTAATATGTAAATTTCTTCAAAATCAGGGTGATTATCAAATTAGGGAGCTATATATAGAATTATAGATAGGTAAGGTACCATTCGTTTCAGTGGATAAGCAAAGCAAACAAATCAGAGAAACGACAGATCTATCGCCGGAGTTGGGTACTAGTAATTAAATCACATCGGAGAATTTAAAAAATGGCCGGAGTAAGAAAAGAGATGATAAATGGAGGAAATATTTCAAGAAGAGAGGAATATGGGCGACCAATTCCAAAAAGAGGGCAAGTGAAGGTTACCATTGTTTTGGGTTTAGCTCACTCTTTGTCTTCCATTTTCTCCAATCGCCGGTAGATATGGAGTACTGAAGTGAGAGAACATCCAATTTTGGTAAATTTAGAGAGTGTTGGAGGGTATTATTGTCCTTCCCTAAGCTAGGATTTTGAGCTCGGTGTGTTTTGTATTTTGTAGATAGCTGGTGATTTTGATAATTCCGGCGTCCATTGTATAGTGTTTTGGAACTTAATTTTCAATCTTCTTCTTCTTCCCCTAAACATCCTTGTAATTTCAATCTACGACTAGTCATTTTGATCAATATCATAGTTTAATATTACTTTACTTCTATAAATAAATTAATGTTTGTGATTATAAGTTCTTAAATACACTATTTTATGAAGATTTATTAGTTAATAATAGTAATATCTAATTATTCTTTAATATAATCCTTTATATATGATTATTGGTTTGGGTAATTTCTTTCAGGCTGAGCATGAGTATTTTTATTTTTTTTATATAAGATTTGAAATGATGGGTCTTTTTTCCTTTACAAAATATAAATTTATGCGTCAAGTTTCACATTTAAAAAAAAATGAAATTATGATTTGAAAATCCAAATTATGTTTTTCTTCTAAGAAATTGAAATTATGATCTCAAATTGCATACTCAAACAGTAATTTGAAATCAGGACTTCATATTACATATCTAAACGCAAACTTAAATTCTACACTCCTTGCATATTTATTATGATACTTATATTAGTTATTATATAATTTTATTTTTCATAGATTTGAGAGTAGTTAACACTAAGAATATACTTTCTCTGTTCAATAATCGTTGTTCACTATTGACTTTACACACTTCTTAAGAAACTAAAAATAGAAGGGTAATTTACTATATCACTATTTGAATATCATATAAATACAATGTCTTGAGAAACGTAATAGGGAAATGACTATATATATTTAATGATAAGGATAAATTAAAAACTAAGGATAAAATTATTCATTGATTTCATAAAGTGGATAAGTATTATTGGACATTCCAAAATAGTATGGTGCATAATTATTATTGGACAATAAAAAAATGTATTTGTTATATATACTAAAATAAATAAATAAAAGTAAATAATTATTTATAGTATATATACAATCACAACAGTGCGTAATACTACATGGTAAAATATCACCCAATGTGAAGGTGTGTCATGTGTCAAATTTGATACTTTGACATCATAAATTAATCGGAAATCAATGAACCATAAAACAAGAAATAAAGTAATTAGAAGAACTAATTAACAATCTTTGCAGCCTCTTATGATAATTTGATCCACTAAATTTGGACAAAGAATAATAAAGTACTTAGATTACAATCTAATTCCACTAAGCTATAGATTCAAAAACAAATAAATAAAAAGGAAAAAAGTCCTTTTCATAGAAGCTTCATCCAATATAAAACTATTTTTTCCTTCTGAAAAAAGAAAATGATTTCAACTAAGTCTTAATTCATTGTATCTCCTAAATAACTAAAATGAGACGAGAGGGAGTTGCTTGGATGGTAAGCACCTCTCACTTTCAATTTGAAGGTTGCGAGTTCGAGTCACCAAGGAAGCAAAAGAGGTGAAAGCTCCCGGGGAGGGTTAAAAAAAAAAAAAAAAACTAAAGCGAACATGATTGAATCTTGTCTGCCTTTCTTATAACTTATTTTAGTCAAGATTGATTTATTTTTTTATGTTAAAAAAAATATAAAGTTGTAATTAAATTGCAATAAAAATAGAAATTTGTAGATGGCAAACCTTATTTGTCTTCTATATTTAAATTTTGACACGAAAAGAAAAAAAAAAGCATGATTGTTTTTAAATTTTTTTTCTTTGAACAAAATATGTTTTTGGAATTTTCTGTGAAATGGAATATTCTCTGGTCAATTTGTCTCCTAAAGAATTGTATAGGAAAATAGAAGAAGAAAATAGTACTGACACTCAATAAATCTTTGTTATAGCTTATCAAATTTTAGATCGTAATTTATTTATTTTTTGTAAAAATATAGATGATTTAAAGTTCATCTTGGCTTGCATATAATTATAAGTTTTCATAATTTTAATATTTTAATATATTATTTAAAAAATTTGAGACTTAAAACTTTGAATCGTCAAATAAATGTTCTATTCCATAGATATCAGTAATTTTAATAAAATTCAACCAAAATCAAATCAATGCTAACAAAAAAAAATACAAATAATAATTCAACACTAAGACTGACAATATTTCAATATTTGTTTTTAAATTTCAATGATTTAGACATTTAAAATACATAACATAAATTTTTCTTTAATAATTAATCATGTAATTAATACTTATTAGTCTTATTTTAGCATAATTTAATACTTTTTAATTATGATCATTCTCATTATGACTTATTAATCTGTAATATTTATTTTATGCGATTTCATTATTATTTTTTGTTGAATATTTTAGTGTAATCGCTCATCTCATATTTTTGTGTTATTTCTTAAGAAACACCTTAAGTAGTTATATTTTGATAAGACTAAAGACATATTTAGAGCACAAGTTAATTATATATTTATAAAAATATTTTACCGAACAAATCCAAAAAACTCAAATAAAATCGAATGCTATTAATTTTGGATAATAAATTTAATAATTCTACACCAATAATTTGATTTGATATTTTAAAAACCCAAACTAATTCGGCCCGGCTATGAATCCCCCCAAATAAGAATAAGAATTACAGATATGCATAATTGATCGCAGGTGGAAACAAAACATTAAAAAACTATAAATAGCTTAGGTGTGAACGCATCTTTTTCGAATCCCAAGGAAAACATATGTATACGTGTGGAACCCTATCAAGTCAAGATCTAGTCAAACCAAATTCATGCAAGTTGTATCACTAACCGCTCAAAATTACAACAACTCTAAATTCAAAATTTATTCACAACAACCCTAAATACGAAATCCCTTGTCAGCGAAAGAAAGAAATTTTGCCCTTTTGAATTGGGCTCGATGGACCAAACTTATCTACTACGGGCTATTTCTCATGTGTGGTTTGTGAGATATTGTATAGAAATCAAAATTTTATCATGTGCATACCCAAAAAATAGCAACTTTGAATTTCCCTTGTCATAAAAAAAATCTTTATAAAAAAAAAAATCAAAGAGAATGTATAAATTCGAGTCAATTAGATCTATAAATTAATTACCATGTTATCTTCAATTCAATTATTTAATGACCAAAGGATAATAGAGAACCTAAAGGAACATTTTATTATTAAAAATTGATACTTCATTATTCGACAAAGCATATTAATTAATGGGGCTAATTAAACCAAAAAACAAGTCTTAATGCAATGCACGAGTCCATAGTTTTCAATTCGATATGAGAGAAAGCCACCGGGCCCAAATTTTTCCTTTTTTTAATGATTTAGATTTTTAATTAGCTACTATCTCTGTCGTATATTACTTAAATCATATTGACTTAACATATCTTTTATAAAAAAAAAACAAAAATAATATATATTTTGAACTTGATTATTATGAGACTTTTCGATAGAAATCTGAATTTAATCCAACTTCAATATAAATATCAAAATGTCAGAAAAATAATAAAAAGTTAAATAAATGGATTTGTTGTCAATTATAGATATATATATTAATTCCCACGTGTTTTTCATACAACTCGAGGACTAAAATATTGTTTTTAGATATTTGTCTTTTGGTTTCACCAGACATATCTTATACGCTTAACTGGCACTGTGCCCACCACTTATGAATTTGCAATTTAAAATATTAAATTAGTTTGAATCATTATCGTTTTTGAAGACATAATTTAACCTAAATCTGTTGTATTTTGTTTTTTTACTTAAATTAAATTGGAGTAAACGACAAGAAAAAAATGGACCAGAAATTAAAAAAAAGTGAATGGAACAAATAATTTGTCACACTTAAAACATAAAATGAACCCAATGGCATAGGTTGTAATTTTCACCAAAAGCAGGGGACTAATACCAACTGCTGGACTATATATATCACGGATCATTTCACTACACTCACACAACAAACAAAGCAAAAACAGAGTACATACCTACCACCGCTGCAACAACCAAACTCATTAGAGTAACCGCCGGCGAACAGATCCATCAACGGAGTTCATTTACAGTAATTAAAGCACACCGGAGAATTTTAAAGATGGCCGGAGTAAGAAAAGAGATGATAAATGGAGGAAACATGTTACGAAGTGAGGAATATGGGCGACCAATTCCAAAAAGAGGGCAAGTGAAGGTTACCATAGTATTGGGATTAGCTCACTCTTTGTCTTCCATTTTCTCCAATCGCCGATAGAGATGGAGTAGTGAAGAGAGAGTACCCAGTTTTGGTAAATTTAGAGAGTGTTGGAGGGTATTATTGTCCTTTTTAGGATTTTGAGCTTGGTGTGTTTTGTATTTTGTAAATGGCTGGTGATTTTAGTAATTCCGGCGCCCATTGTAAAGTGTTTTGGAACTTAATTTTCAATCTTCTTCTTCACCTAAAACATTCTTCAGTATTTATTTCCTATTGAACTGAAGATGCCATTTCCAATAAAATATTATTCCTCTACGAAAAGGGGATAAAAATGCTCTTAAATTTAAGTGAAACTGGACGAGTTAATAGTTTAAGAGCATTTTTGGATCAATTTAATGACATGGTTTTGGTGAATTTATGTGTGTTGAGTTTTTGTATATGCTTCAAACTAGTCTCTGGGGTTGAAGGAAACTGGAAAAAGAAACTTTACACAAAATCTGAGGTAAAAATGAACTTTTTAAAGAATAATCGCACCAACAATTAAATTAATTAATACTACTTCTTAGTAAAAAAACAAAAAAAAAAGAATTTTATGAATCTCACATTTTACTCTTAAATTCAATAAAAAATTATATCATACGAACAATACATAAAAAACAAAACATCCATCATCCAGCTAAGTAATTGATAAAATTGTGTATCATGATATATGAATTACACATGACAAAAGTAGTACAAAATTTGGTCGCCCATCCATGGATCTGCAATCCAATGTAAGAGGGCATAGGCAACTGTTATCCAAAATTATTTGCTTGATCAACTTCAGTTTGGGTGACCAGACATACTTTATCTTTCTTTGCTAGGTAACATCTGCAACCACCACCACATGTGAATGTATTTGACCAGCAGAATTTGTGCCTTGATGTAAATCATATGTCAGAAAGCAAGTCTTCTGTCCCAGTCAATTTTGCAAACTCATTCTCATCGATAGCTCCCTTTTTTAGCTTTTTCAATAAGCGGTACTCCCTTGTGATCTCATCTTCATCTTCAACTAACTGTGTAGCACGTCTTTGTTTGGCAGTTCTCTTTCTCGAGGCAGTTGCTGTAGAATTTGCTTCTTTTTTAAGTCTCTGTGTCTTCTGTTCTTGTTGTTGTGCCATTGCAGCTTTTTTCACTTGTAAATTCTTCTTTCTTTGCTTCTCCCTGGATTTGTCCCTGAATGGAAAAAAGTAACGGCTAAGTATCAAAGGCCAAGACTCCACAACAGATCTAACATTTATTGACCAGTACATAAAAAAGTCACATATCGGAACTGCTCCGCGAAAAATATAATGATAATGACAAGACGCACTGAAACTGCCTAATCTGTGTGATTCCAAACGTGATTGTTTGCAGGCTGAATAATGAATAAACTTACTTAAACTTGATCTCGTCCAGGTTGATATCTTCAACAGCAGTGAATCCCTTTGTAGAAAGAGAATGATGCTTCACATCAGGCACAGAAGGAAGTTGCAAAAGACCATATCCCATGCCCAGCTTCCCAATCTCAAGCTCCTTCCACCTGTAAATAGAGGACTAAGCTGAAGACATGGAAATGTAACTACTATAATTTTTGTTTTGCATCATGGCCTTAACTTACCTTAAAATGTAAGAGCAGTGGTGCTCTTTATATGCACGGATGTATGATACAAAGGCTCTGAGTCCTTTCTCCATTACATCACGATCTTTCTTTGCTGCTGACCGTATCTAGAAAAAAGGAACATCAGTAACAGACAGAATTCATTAGTCAACTGCAGCCTCTTCAACCTTTTTGAACACCGAGGACAAGATTTTTTTTTTGGGTGGGTGGGGACTACACAATTCTGGATCTCATTATGTTAAATCTAGTTACAATTCTTTAACTGATGAGGATCATGGCCTTGGAGGAACATATGAAGATCAAAGTCAACACGGAAAGTGACTTGTTTTGTGTGGCTAGTTACAAGAAAAGCATGCTTGACACAAGACACCCTTCAGAAAAGAGGTTCTCAGCTCTGTAACAGGTGCCATCTTTGTGGAAAGAATTCAGAAACCATCAACCATTTGTTTTTGTACTGTCCAATTGTTTCACAACTTTGGACTTATTTCTGAATATGCTGGGATTACAATGGACAATGCCTGAAGATACAATTGATTTGACGAGAAGCTAATCTAGAAGGGACTTGTCAAAAGAACAACACAAATGGCAGAGAACTATCCCAGCTACTACATAGGTGGACTGTTTGGCAAGAGAGAAATGCAAGATGCTTTGAAGATACAGCTAGTTCTATACAGAAGATTAAAACAAAGAACTGTATACTTTTGTTTCCTTTTTGGTGTAAAGAGGGTTTGATTAATGATGCAGAATCTCTGTCACACACACTAGAATCCATGCTGATATGATGTGAAGTTGGATCTTTTTGTAAATAGTCGAGCACAATTCGTGTTGCATTTATAATACTTACCCTTTTCTCAATTAAATGAAAAAAGGAACTACACAAACTAGCGGAATGAAAGCATTTGCACTACGAAGCAAGGGGGAAAGAGAAATATGGCATAATTTAATTCTTACTTCATCTATAATATCAGGAGCATCAGAGGCGCATTCCCCCTCTTCTAAGAAAACGTCTTTTATACGCAAGAACTCCACATATGCTTCCTCCTAAAAAGACCAAGACATATCATAGTTAATAAGTAGGTTTGGAGTAACCCTGATAGAGACTATATCCAAACAGCCTCCAAAAAGTTTGATACACTAGAAGTGCAAGACCTGACCTTTGGTAATAGAAAAACAACAGCACTACCTTGTCGGCCCAGCCTAGCTGTTCGGCCTACTCTATGTATAAACATTTTATCATCCTGAGGAAGGTCATACTGCACAAGAAACAAAATAAAGAATAATACATCCATGTAAGTTCCAGCTGCTTATTATCATGCTCATAATTACATGCACGATTGACTATAGAACTATATTTCATTAGGAGAACGGTGGTTCATATTCCTACCACAAGCTTCCATCTGATACCTGTTCATGAAGAATTTAGTGCCTTTGGTGTGGCTAGCTGGGTGTGCACAAAAGACTTAAGCATTTATTTGTTTAAAAAAAAGTGTAAGTATTTCCTGAATTACTTTTTAAGATTTTGCAAAAACTGAAAACCTTTTCTTTGGTGTTTGACTGAATCAAATTTTCAGAAAATTGAAGAAGTTTGTCGAAATGATTTTTCAACACTTCTCAAAAACAAATGCCAACTAGATCATTCCTATACAAAATGCAGTCTGTGTGAACTATTCTTTAAATACTGTAGTGTGACCCATATATAAACCAGGTAACTTTTTCTTATAATGATATCATGTTATTATTCAATAGGGGAAGGCAACAGTCAACAATGTGTAATACTAACTTGACTACCATCGGAAATTGTTAATTCTGCTGCACACATTCTCAGTTCTTTAAGTTCAAGATGGTGAAGGAGTGATAAACATGTTATAGTAACAAATTAATAAGCCCTCCCCTATCTCTCCACCCCCCCCCCCCCCCCAAAACCAACCATGATAATGAAGTTCATAAGCCAAAATTATTATGCCCAATAAGAAAGTACCTGTATTATATAATCAACACCTGCAATATCAAGTCCACGTGCTGCTACATCTGTGCATAAAAGAACACCACTGGAAAGAGCTGTAAATGATGCTAGTGCTTTCTCCCTTGCACTCTGCAAAAATTGTAAGAGTGTTAATTTCCTGAACTTCTATAGAACCTTCTTTAAATAATAGGCCTTAATTAACAATTTCATAAAATAATAGACCTTTATTATTAAGATGTCAATAAATGTACCTGCTTCATCCTTCCATGAAGAGAGATTAATGAAAAACTTTTCAGACAAGAGAGACGCGGAAGAACAGTTCCCCAATAATCAACACTAGCACAAGTCATGAAATAACTGCAGGAGTAAAAAAATATCAAGTACTAAACACCAATGTGATCTCCTACCATCTATGCAGGTATGCCAAAATATATGATATACAATTCAAGATTCCAGGAAAGTAAGCTCACACTATAATTTTTTTTGACTTGTTCTTTGTTATGAGGTGTACAAGCTGCGATGATTTCTTGTCCGCTTCGCATTCCAGATACTGCCAAATTGAAGAGACATGAGAAAAGCATATAAGCGCAAAAAAGGAAAATTGCCTGGGAAAACAATCCCAAGGGAAGCTTCTCACTAGTGCTTTGCCCCACCACTGAACATTGCGTTGCTATGGTCAATTAGAATATGGTAATCTACACCTTGACATAAAGTTCTTTTGGAATAAACAAACACTGTGAAACAGTGGGAGCATACCTCAATATGAAGGCCAGAAGGTGTTTTTGACGAGGTCGAATTCCCAGACGCAGAACCGCTCAACTGTTTTGCTTCTGCCCGAACTTCAACCCTGACAGGATTTCTCAATCCTGCCTTTGATAGTTCTTCAACTGCTTCAGTTTGAGTAGCAGAGAAGAGACCCGTTCTACGAAGCTTAGGTAAACGAGAAATGATTGAATTTAGCTGCTTCTCGAATCCCATGCCTAATAGCCTATCAGCCTCATCTAATATCAGGATCTGCACGAATGATATGTTTTTTTCTGAGTAGCTAATTAAGATGAAGTATTTCATATATCACTACCAAATCCCGAACACACATGGACAAAAGAAGGGTTGAGGATAGGGGGCAGAATCAACGGCCATTGTTCTATTTATTGACAGCCAATTGACTGCTGTAAGAACATGTAGTAAATCAGAGACTGATTCTTCTTTTTAAATGTAGGAAATCAGAGACCACTTAAGTCAGAATGTGATTATAGGCAATCACAAAAGTCAGCCTTGAGTACGAACTTATGATCTAGGAGGTAAAATTTAACTCCTTTTGGGGTAAGGCTGAACTTAGCATCACTTCAGTGCACAAATGGAAAGCTTTACATAAATTTTGCAGCTAAATTGTTTTAACACAGGGCATATGGCAACTTCATTTTTCCTTTTTAAAGTATCATAAGAAAAACATAAATTATCATCTATCAAGTAAAAGATTTGACACTCTAAATCCCAAGCAAACTAAATCTTTAAGGGGTCGTTTGGTGTGAGGGATAATACCAAATAGTCCCGGGATTAAATTATAGTACCGCTTATTTTGTTGTTTGGTTGGCAAGTTCGGGATAACTTATCCCGGGATTAATAATTAGTACCGGGATAAGTTATCCCTCTCCTTGGGTGGTATAGTAATCCTGGGATAACTTATCCCGAGATAAAATAGGTAAATGACAAAAATGTCTCTTTCAACCATTTTATTATATCACTTTTTACATTAATGAAGGACATTTTTGTAAACAAATAAATTGTTCTTAAAATTTATTATTTTGAATACAACAAACCAAACACTCAATAAAAAATAATCCCAACACAACTTATCCCATCATAACTAATCCCAACATAACTTATCCCAACATAACTTATCCCATCATTACTCATTTTCAAACCAAACGACCCCTAAGAGTAAACAAATGGTTATTAGCTAAAGAGATACTGCAGCTCCCGAGCAAAAGAATTTGATGTTCCTAAATTCCCAAGCTAACTTTCTTTAAAAGAACAAATAATTTTAAAAATCACTATAGCACTTGAGCACAAAGCTCTATGTTTTCCACTGAAGGAGGCATGAAAGTAGCACCTCAAGATCCCGAAAGTCCAGTATATCCATGCGCTCCATTATGTCATATAGCCTCCCAGGTGTCCCAATCAACAAATTTGCTCCTTCCTCCTCTATCTTTTTGATATCTGCCTTTACTTCTAATCCTCCAACAAGAAGCATAGGCCTAACATTTGCTAATGTGGAAATGAATGGCTGAGCAACATGAAATATTTGTGACGACAACTCCCTGGTGGGTGATATAATTATACCCATTACCTGCAAGGGAACCAAAGAGACAGCTAAACACAAAAAGAAGACAAAATAGAATTAAAGGAAAAAAACAGAAAGGGAAGTATATCACAAGGATCTTTATTGATTGTCAAATGGGTCTATTTGGATAGAACATAATGCCATAAGCATGGAAGATCCATTTTTACAGAGTATAACATGTGCGGCAAGATGAGTCAGTGCCTTTTGTTTGTAACGTATGGCCTGTCAACAAGATTGGACAGCTTTATTTATCTATTATAACTATTTCTAGGGTGGAAGGCAACTTGTCCCCTCTTTCTTCTATATCGTTCCTCATCAGGTTGCATTGCATTATTTAATATCCAGACAACAATAGAAGTATCAGAGAGCAACCTCCAGTCTTTATAATCTTATAGTACCTCCCAACTGGCAACCACTACTGAATCAAGTTCAAACTGGTATACCGAAGATCCCTTAAGTTGGAAATATTCCAAACCAGAAACACCCTAAATGATCCAACTTGACGGTATTAACCAGCAAAAATGGATATCTTTTAAAATACCAATAACCAAGTGACTCATTTTTCACAAAGTCAATCAGCAGAGTCCACTTCTCCAAAACACGTGAAGTGGATGACAGTGCCATTGTCCTGAAACTTTTCATTGCCACAAGCATATGTATTTGTATAAGTACCATTCTATAGTCAAATTTGAATTTCCTCTAGAACTAATATGAAACTTGACTTGGTACAAATGAGCACAACTGCATCTGCTTCCAGCTTATATCAAAATCCTCCATGACAGGCCAGTTAATACTTAACATTCTAGTGCTCAAGCATCTTAAATATATTAAGCTCGCATACCTCAAATTGGGAATACTAAATTCATTTGTTCTTTATAAGCTAAATCAGTTTTAGCTCCCGTTCTCTGTATGTAATCAATATGTCACAGCAAAGCCCCAAATTTTCCTACCTAACAAATCTAAACACTAGTGCCGGTACTAATGCTTGCATACTTTGCATAAAAAAAAAGCCTAAACAGGTCTCGTAAAGCAGAAGAAGGAACCTTATTACCTTGTGAGGTTTGGGATTGGAAGAGGAGCGACGGATGATCTCAACCACAGGTAAAACAAAGGCTAGGGTTTTACCAGAGCCAGTGGCGGCGTCGACGGTGACATCCTTGTAGCTGCAGAGTAAGGGTATGGTGGCGGCCTGAACAGGAGTACAGAACTCGAAGCCGGAGTTGGTTAGGGCTTCCAAAACTGGCTCAGCCAGCCGCGGTTCGAGGTCGGAGAAACGAGTATTCGTTAAAGCTTTGTTCTGATTCGCCGACGCCATGCCCGCCGCACTCGTAATTTTTCTTCAACCCAACTGCCTAAGTACTATGCTAGTAATTAGACCGACCGAGTCGAATAAGAACCGCTTTCGAAAGTATTTCCGGTCCGGTTTGGCTGGTACCCCGGTTTACTCCACTCTTGTATTGAAAATAATTTTTATTTTTCCCTTTTAATAATCAAGAGAAATTTATAGTTTTCATTTAATATTATTAACAACAATGTACTTAGTATAATTTCATAGATAATTTCTAAAAAAGATAAAGTGTATGCCGGTGTTATTTATATTTTCATGAAATAGGGTGACGTTTTCCAAATATCCTAATTCAAACACATCAAATCCAAATAATTATGAAAATACAATATAAAAGTGTATAAAATATGACAATTAATTAAAAAAAAAACACCATAGAGCTTCTCTAAAAAAGAACAGCAACAACACCGTTCTTCCAATACTATACTTATCATTAAATAATTTAAAAGATGCTGGGAATTTAAATTTCTAAAGTATAATAAATAAACCTAATTCTATTACTTCTCTATTTATTAAAAAATGAAAAATAACAAATTAGATGATGAAATATTTGAAAGAGTGAAATATACGCACAATCACGTATATATTTTTGTAATCCTTTTTTTTTTTTTTCTATTTATACAATTTTTTCAGCAACCATTTATAAAAGGAAAAATTGTATGAAATAGCAAACTATTAATTCAAATTAAATGTTATAGCCATAGTTTATTTTAATTATAATTCGCAGCAAACACCCCCCCCTTTTTGCCATCTGATTCTATATACAATTAGTCATTTTATACATTTCGGTATAAAATGTGTTTGTGTTTGTATAAAGTGAGAGAAAAGTGTATACACAAATACATATATTTTCGTCCTATACACTTATAATTATATAAATACAGATCTTATTATACAAATTACAATGTATAAATGAATTTATACAAAATTGAACAATTTGTATAAAATTGAATGTTTGTAGCGAATTATACAAATCAAAAGCTCCATAACAAACATAAAATTTGCTATGGAGCGCAATTATATAAACTATAGCTATAACATACAAATATAATTTTTATATTTGTTATATGTAATAGTTATTCTTTATAAAGCAACATCAACTTCTTTTGGGTCTATTTAAAGTACGTGCCCTAGAATTCTAGTACATGTGTGTGTAAAGAAAAAAAGAAGACAAAATTACCAACAAAATTTATAAATGTTGTAGTCGGTGAAGATTTTCTGACAACACATATATAGGCAGGCACGGATCCACCTTTGCCAGGAAATTACATTTCACATGGATGTCAAATTTTGGTTTAATAAATATATATAAAAGTATTGACACATTTTGATACAAGTGAAAGGCCTAAAAAATGTTTGGATTAACTTAAAAGTTGATCAAATCTACTTTTAAGTCAGTTTTTGACTTCTAGAAGTGTTTGACAAATAAAAGGAAAAACTTCAAATATGGCAAACATTCATATATATTCAAGAAAAATAGCTATGTTTTATTTTTTTCATATTATATGGATTTAATTAGACTATAAATAGCAAAGTGAATTATATACAAATAAATAAATAAAAATTATATTTTAAATATAATAAATAAATATTAAATAGGAAAGTAATTATTGAATGCCTAATTAATTATGACAGACACATTTATGATCTTTTCCCATGATTACCATTATCAAATTTTTCTCTTTCATCAATATTCATACATCACAATTTTTCTGATTTTTTCCTCCAAATTCATTCAAATTCAAGATCCTTTACATCACTGCAGGAGCGGTTTTTGTGATTTTGTATCCATCAGGTATCTTCTAATTGCATATTTATCTCGTTTTTATGAGCATTATATATCTACACATCTATACTTTCTACTATTTTCATAGAGTTTTCATTCAAGAATTTGTTTATCCATTTCAATGGTTGAAATTGATACTCCGAGGAGGGTTACTAGAGGTATACATTTATTTGACAAATTGTTGGATGAACTACCTTCTTTTGATTTGTGTATTACTCAACAACAAGCCAAAAATCCAGGCTCTATTGTTGCAATGGAGAAAGAAAGAAGAACAAAAAAGGTTAATGACCATATACCCTTAAATCTGTTTGAAGAAATCGAGCATGCAAAATTAGTAAAGAAGAAAAAAGGTTCAAAAGTGAAAACTAATCTTGAAAAAAGGAGAAAAGTCAACAATATTGATTCAAGTGGGTGCTGAAAAAGAGCAATCGAGCAGGAACAATAGGAAAATGTATTTGAGATTTGTATGCTTTATTTTTTTTTAGTTTAATGTCATTTACTTATCTATCTCATCTCAACACATGTATTGTGTGCCATTGTCCGCTTGTATTGAAATTGTCAGAAAAATTGATTTCGTTTGTATATAGTTGTTAAAAAATGAGTACAAGAAGAACATGAACAAAAAAGAAATTGAGGGTTCTTTGATTGTTAATTTTGTATATAGTATAATACTTATATACATAGACATTTGTATTATGATATAACCACAAGTTGAACTGTTGATCTGTGATTAGAATACATAAGTACTCTGTCAAATTTAAAAAGTTGATTAACGAATTCAAGTATAGTTGGATACATCAATACTATATTGTTGGCCTTTTCAAAATTTTATTTACAAGAATACTTATACAGTTTGATACCCACAAATTGTATCTTTTTTGCTCGTTTGTCTAATGTATCCATTCTTATACAGTTTGATACCAAATTGTTATCTTTTTTGTTCGTTTGTCTAATGTATCCATATTTTTGCTTAACAACAGTGTTGAAATGTATCCATATTTACATACATAGATACTTGTATTGTTTTATAAGCACAAGTTGAAATATTGATTTGTGAATACAGTTATATCTAGATAGAAAAGTACTATATCCAAGATAAAAAATTGATTAGGGAATACAAATATAGTTGTATCCAACGTATTCATTTTTGTGTTTAACAACAATGTATTCATTGTATTCTATATTGGTGTATTCATTTATTGTTTAACAACTGGTGTATCTATTGCCATGTAGTTCACCTATTCAAAATCGAAATACTTAACCTTCATTCACAAATTCAACAATTTGCTTACATACAATAACTTGAATTAACAAAAAAAAATTATTAATACCTTTACAACGCCAGAATAAGAAATATGGAGACAACAAGAAAATTGAGTATGATGTATCACAATTTTTGTTAAACTGATAAAGAATATGACCTGATATATCTTTAAATAAGTAATTTTTAGTTATAAACTTAATTATGGGAAGTTGCTTATTGTAGGACATAATGTAAGGATAGTGGGTTATATTTAGAGTCAATTCCTTATTTAGTTTGTTGTACTTAAAGATGTATTAATGTATAAGTAAAAAAAAAAAAAAACGATACAAAAATACAATAAAAAAGTGATATAAATGGTAGTCATTTATTGTAAATAACATACTTATAGCTATTGATATTCATTAACCCTATAAATATAGTTATTTTTGTAAGTTGCTCTATAAAAAAATAAGTAAAAAATGGCTTAAAATAAGTTGAGAAGTGTATGGCAAGATCAAGAATGACTTAAATAAGTTTAAAATAACTTAAAATAAGTCAAAAACCAAAAGTAGGTCTCCTCCTACTTTTTATTTTTGACTTAAAAACTATTTTTTTAAGTCAATCCAAACGGGCTCTTAGTCTAGTGGTTAAGAGGTTGCAAAATTCTCTAAAGTCGTGTGTTCAAGCCTTGTTGGGCTCATTAATTAGTATTACTTTTTATCGACACCCTTCATGAAAATATTGGGTCCGCCACTGTATATAGATGTGTCTCAATTGTTACTGCCTATCTTCCCTACCAAATAATCTAATCCTATATTAAAAATATTGATTGGATTATTTTTTTTATATTAAAAAGTTTTATGGTAAACAAAATTATTATGTTTATCCTCTTTATATATGTTTATTATAAATTAATATGCTCCAAACGTATAAAACACATACACTTAACTAGTATTACACAAAAGCAGACAAGAGGAAGTCAATTTTGCCGATCTTGAAAGTGAAAAAATGCCTCAATAAAAAATTGACATATAGGTATGGTGCAAGTGTGGACTGCACAATTTTATTTTCAAATGGAAACACTACTCTGAGACCCTACTAAGTCAAGATCTAGTCAAGCTAATGCTTCAAATTTATTCAGGTTTATATTTGGACAATATTTGCTTGAATTGAAAAGAAAATACTTTTGAGTTGAACCCCACATAAGAAATAGACTATACAATAGAAGGGGTAGTTAATTGAACATTATTTACATGCAAAATTGTACAATGCATATATGTTATATATTCATTTTATATAAATATCTTAAAATTTGATAATATTCTTAATAAAATTTTGAGAATATTCTCAATTCTACGAACTTGAATTGGGGTATATAGTTGGTGGCAATATTAAATTAGATCGATTCAATCCATTAAATCTCACTTTTTTTTATAAAAAAAAACTAAATAAATTGGTTGTCATAATTGACAATGCATGTGACGCACAGGAACATTTTAATGTGCAATAAAAGAAAAACGAGTCTTTGTTCAATGCACGATTCCATAGTGTTTTTTGGTTTTAAAATAAAGTTAAGATAATGACAGAAAGAAATTGGGCCCCAAATTAATTCCTTTATACCAATAATCAATAATAAGTGCTTTTACTAAATGGATTTTGAACCAATAATATTAATACCCACGTGATTTTTATGTAACATGATTATAAATATTGCTTTTAGGAGCGTCTTTACTTTTGCTTCCACTTAACATAATCTTTATCCTTGATTAATTGTTAATGTGCTTTCCATTATACACCTTGCAAATTAAAATATCCAGGTTTAAAGACATATATACCCCTATTATTATTTTTTCATTTTTCTGTGCAATAGAAGGAAAAAAGATAATTAAAAAAATTAAATTGAAAGAAAAAAAGTGAACTGATTACCAATCCAATAATTTATTTGTTTTTAATTTATCTAAAAAAATATATCATATTTCTTTAATTAAAAATAATTTACTGTAATTCTTTAATAAAATAATTTATCACCATATTTATAAGGAAGACAACAAGGTCAATATCGTCAACACCATTTCGTAACTTCAATAATGGAGATAAAGATAAGGAATGGCACATATAGTAAATTTGTTTAAAGCGAGGGGCAATATTAACAACTCAGTTATATATATAGGTGTTCCATTTACTTTCTTCATAACAGCAAAACAAATCCAAACAATCAATCAACCGCCGGCAACGCAACATCACCGGAGCAACCACCGGCGACGAAATAGTCAGTACAATTCACTACAAGTAAAACACATCGGAAAATTTCATTTCAAAGATGGCCGGAGCAAGAAAAGAGATAATGATGATGAATGGAGGAAACATGTCAAGAAGGGAGGAGTATGGGCGACCAATTCCAAAAAGAGGGCAAGTGAAGATGACTATAGTTTTGGGTTTAGCTCACTCTTTGTCTTCAATTTTCTCCACCGGTGACCGATCTGAGTCTGGCCGGAGAACAACCCATCTCCCCTGAGCTCGCCGATAGAGATGGAGTGTATCAGTTTTGGTAAATTTAGATAGTTTTGAAGGGTATTATAGTCCTTGTAGGGAGGGAATCTTGAGCAGTTGAGCTCAAATCTTTTCTTGTGTACAGCTTTTTCTTAATTTTTACAAGTTCTGTCCTGTATATACTAATTTTACTAGTTATGTTCTGTATATACTTTGGGAGTTAATTTTCATTCATCTTCCATATGGCTGAGCTTTTTCTCTTAGAAAATTTACAAATATTATTAGTTTATTATTCAATGAGGGTTATTAATATATTTTACTTACTATTAAATATGAGACAACCCTACTTTGCATACCGAAACAAAAAATTATTGGAATAGACATAATACCGAATTACTCATGCTTTTAAAATGCTATGTGCTATTTTTAATTGCTCACAAATTTTAACTTTTCCAATTTTTAAAATTAAGTGAGCCATTGAATAGCATCCATCCCATTTTAAAAATCCAACTCAATGATTAAGTGAGCCATTGATGAAAATCAAACGTGTTAAAGCACAAATATTATATATAATAAAGGAGAGTGTTAGACTTGCTGATGTGGCATGTCTAGAGGCTGGATTTCTTATTTACTTTTTTTGTGGGTTATTTTTTAGCTTTTTTTTTCATTTTAAGACATAAAATATTATTTAATGTTTTTGCAGAATATTAAAGCATATTTTCTTCATTTCATATTAAGTTAATTTTTGAGGTATTTTTCATTTTTCAAATTAACTTAATTATTCAGTTTTCAAGACTATTTTTAGAGTGTTCTTTCAATTTTACCCTTCATTAGTTAGTATTGAAATTAGTGATTAATTAATATTTAGTTATTTTAATCATAAAATTGACAATAATTAATAAGGGTAAAAATAAAAAACTAGGTTCAATTTATGTCTTAATCTACTTTTCTTAAAGGGTGTGAAACACCCTCAAAAATTAACTTAATATGGAATTGAGGGAGTAATATTTAATGCTTCCTCATTAAATCATATACATAAAAGTTTCAGTTATCAATTTTTTACGTTAAAAACATTTTCTTAATTGTAAAATTTAAGAAGATTTATTCCTTACACGTAATTACAGAATTTAAAAAGTTTTTTTAACACTAACTTTTGAATACTATATAAACACATACGACATAACATATGTTCTACATCTCTCTCTTTCCATAAAATAAATAGAGTAAAAATAATCAGGCAACCAAGGCCTAGATATGAATCGAAGCCAATTTTGTGATTGCAAGTGTCAATATTACTGTCAATTTTGTAATTTCAAGTGTTAATATAGCTACTATTTGATACTCTCTGATCCTGTTAGATCATCAATCCTGTTAGATCATCAACACACTCATTTACTATTTAAGACGTAAAAACATTAGCAATATGAACATGAAATTACCGAACATTTGTTGAATGTTACACTTATACCATGGTAGGAAGGTTGATCAGAGAGGTTTTCTGTTGTGATGACAATCAAAATAGTTAAATGCGGTTGAGCATGACTAAGTGATCTATGGGTTCTCACGAAAATTAGAACACTTGTAAAAATTGTATACTGAGGTCACAAAATAATTTGATATATTTTGAAAAAAAATTCTATGTTCTTTATCATTTTTCATTGTAGCAGAAAGTGATGAAGTATTTTAGAGAGAAAATTGAACCTGAGAGATTTTCCATAAAACTAGAAGGAGATAATTTAAAATAAATGATAGATTGGAGTAAGCAATATATAAAGACTAGAGTGATGGGAGAAAATGGAAAATGAAAAAATAATAAAGAGGAATACGAAAAAGGAAAAGGAAAGAAAAGATTTCATGTAATATAATTAAAATTTAAGGTTAATTTGCAATTAATGATTCATTTATTTTGTTACATATTTTTATTTTTTATTTTATCTAATCTATGAAATCTGAAAAAAACAATATTAAAATATTTTATTTATCTCTTCTCATCATTACTATAATTTATTACTTTTCATCTTTCTTTATTATTACTACAATTTAGAAATCCCTCAAACGGATACAATAATATAAGCGTTGATACATTAATCTGATGCGCGAGATATATTAATCGTTGAGTAAGATACATTACATTTTATACATGATACACTAATCTGATGTACATTTTATACATGATACACTAATCTGATGCGCGAGATACAATAATATAAGCGATGATACATTAATCTGATGCGCGAGATACACTAATCTGATGCGCGAAAATGAGGGATTTTGGAGATTTGTAAAACTTATAGGGGATAATGGTAATAAGTAAACTAAAAGGTGGGATTTCTATAATTTTTCCTACAATTTATTACTTTTCCTTAAATTCTTTTTTCTACCTTCTATTTTTATAATTTTCTAAAAAGAAAAAAACGTATTTAACTCTAATACTTATTACCATAATTTAATATTATACCTTCTATTTCTATTATTTTTTAAAAATATATATATTTTTTTTATTTATGTCTCCTTTCTATTACCATAAATATGTTCTCCTCATTTATTTTTCTCTCAATCAATCTCATTTAATTTGTTGTAAAATGTTGAAGAAAATTAAAATATCTTATTTTTCATCATTAATAAAATACTATTAGTTAATTTTCCTAAAACTTTTCTTTTCCTAAATTTCTTTCATTTATTAAAAAATAAAACAGTTCTTAAATTCTGATATATCTCTTCACAATCATTTTCAAAGATTTTTATATTTTTGTAGTTTGTCATTTTTGTCAGAAATTTATTTATAACTTATTCTTTTTAATTTTTACACTTCACCATTTTTTGAGTTGCAGGAGCTTAGATTTTCTTGTGAAAATAAATTTTAGTTATATATATATATATATATATATATATATATATATATATATATATAAATACAAAAATAAAAGGTAAAAAGATGAATATAAGGAAGAGAAATATTTAAGAAATATATTTTTATGTTTCAAAACGGTAGCTTTTGAATTCCTTATTTTTGGGAAGGTATAACTGATCATTAATTAATAATTAATCTTTTCTTTTTTCTTTTTTTTGGGGGTATTTTTCTTTATTTTTTCCTCATTTATGTGTTATATTAAAAACCTTTAAAACCCACTTCTTTAATTCTATTAATTATATTAATATAATGTTTAGAAACCAAAAAGTCATTTCTTCAATAAGCTTTAATGATATTTATTTTCATTACACTAACAACTTTTTATTTTTCTAATTTCTAAAGTAATTAATAATCATATTGATATTTTATATTATAGTTGTATAAATAAAGATATTGTCAGATTTTATAGAAATCATCTTATTAATTTTTTTGTTGTTATATTTTCGAGAGATATTGTCAGAAATCATCACATTGATTTTTTCTTGTTGTTATATTCTTTATGTTTATTATTTGGATAGTTTAGTTTAACTCAAAAAAATAAGATGCAAACTATTGAATTATGATCAACTTGTGGGAGTGGATGTCAGTAAAAACTCCAAAGATTAATTATGCATTGAATTTGTATTTTATTCTTCGTTTCAAAAAATTAAGGTCTAACATATATATTGCAAACACATCTTCATCTATATGATACTTAATAAAATTATTCATAGCTTATCATTTTTTATAATCGCGCGAAGCACAGACAAGTTCACTAGTAATTGTATATATGTTCACAATTGACTTGTGTATTTGATAGAAATTTCTAATATTTTTTTATTTCTTATTTTGTATTAATAAAATCATTCCACATAAGTATTTGTATTAGTTAAATTACATAATTAAATTTATCTATGGCAAATAAATTATTAAAATTATTGTCTTTTCCAAACAAAGAAAAAAGAAGAAGAGATATTAACTATAAATATATGTATTGAAATGGTTGTCTTTTTCCTTCTTTATCTCGATTCTTTAAGAAGATCATCAAAAAGGTACAACTTTACTAACAAAATTTCTTGATTAAGTCATAAAACAACAACGTTTCTTGATTAAGACATAAAACTCAAGAGAGAAATCAACAGATTTGGATTTCTTAAAAATTGGATGAGATTTGATTGTTCTAAAATGAGGAAATACATAATTACCTCATCAAACTTAGACCTTTTTTTTTAAGTAGACACTTAAAGTTTGTGCAAGTCTTATTACTCATGAAATCATTTTCAACCATTATAAATATATCATTTTAACTTATTTTTACATCAGTTGTGATATCACGCTTAAGAAGCGCGTGAATGAGGAAAATTTAGCTTCAACCAGTGGAAATATGACACGTATCATGTCAATTGATCTCCCAATTACTGCATCTACTTCACTTAACGAATAGGGCAACAAAATTGAAGAAAACCTGAGTTCTGAGCGAAAAACTTTAGTGGAATAAAAATAATTGTTGAATGCTCCATCCCACCCCCGCCGACGAAGAAGGGAGAGAAGAAATTAGAGAATGAAACAACAAAATCTGTCTCCGTCGCCGAGGAAATCAGCTAGCCGTGGATGAAATTCTTCGCCGACAACGACCCTAAAAGGTGTTTTGTTTGATGGACTGAGACTGTGTTAGTCAGTTACAACTCAATCCTTTCATGAAAATTCCATCTGAAACAATAAAAAAAATACCCATAATTTAAAATTGAAATTATTAGAGAGTGGTCAATTAGTTGCTATATCTGATAAAGATACAAAATGTGAAGAGTTAGTTTTTTGGAACACACATTCCATGACAAATTGATAATCTAAACATCAGATTTATTGTTTGATTCGCTTAACATGTCTAGTTCATGGTTGCATTTGAACAAAAAAAACAAAGCAATAGTTTAAGCGGAACGAAGGAGAAAAGAGAGAGTGAAATGATATATCCAGTTGGGTTTAGAGGTTGAAATGTGAACGGATCTTCTGGGTTTTACCCGATCTTTTATTAAATGGGTGGTAGAAAATAAATTATATATTATTACTTTTTGGAGTGAACACACGCGCATGCGTTGAGTAGGACTCCCACAAACTTTGAGGGCTCGTTTGGTGTGAGGTATAATAACAAATAGTCCCGGGATTAAATTATAGTACCGCTTATTTTGTTGTTTGGTTGGCAAGTTCGGGATAACTTATCCCGGGATTAATAATTAGTACCGGGATAAGTTATCCCTCTCCTTGGGTGGTATAGTAATCCCGGGATAACTTATCCCGGGATAAAATAGGTAAATGACAAAAATGTCTCTTTCAACCCTTTTGTTATATCACTTTTTACATTAATGAAGGGCATTTTTGTAAACAAATAAATTGTTCTTAAAATTTATTATTTTGAATACAACAAACCAAACACTCAATAAAAAATAATCCCAACACAACTTATCCCATCATAACTAATCCCAACATAACTTATCCCAACATAACTTATCCCATCATAACTCATTTTCAAACCAAACGACCCCTGAGTGTCTACTTCAAAAAATGGTTCAAGTTTAATGGGGTAACTATGTATTTCCTCTTCTAAAATTATAATTTGTAATCAATTAGTAAATGCATCGTAGCATTTTAATAGAGTAAAATTTTCGCCTAAGTTCATCGTTTAGTTTGAGGGGTATATTTGACCCAAAAAATAAACGTGAAGTATATTGTTAGATACTAAGGTAGAAAAAAAATATTCATAAACTATTTCTCATAGGTTAAAGGTATTTTTGACCTTTTTCTTTATAAAAATATGTTTAAATAATTGTTATTTTATGAAATTAATTATGGTAAAATATGAATGTTATACATATAGGGACTGCAATGTTAATATTTTAAAACTTGGGTATTAGACTTAATTGTGTTCCCACATGTTTTTCTTCACTAAATTTAAATACATGCGTAACTTGATCTAACGCCTAAATTCCCTTAAAATGGATGATTAATAATGAGTCACTATAATGTTACATGTTCTTTTAAATATTATTATGAATAGTGTATTAAAATAATATGTGACAGATAATATTTTCTAACGTTTTGAAATAATGTAACATTTATTATTATTAAATATAAAAAGAATAACTTCACAGTCTACTGTTGAGATTTTGGATGGTTAGACGCATCCCCTTCTTTCACATTTAGTTTAACAAGCTATATCATTATTAACTTTATTTAAAAAATAAATAAACAATAAATATTTAGCTATGTTATTATACTTATGCAACCAAATATGATTCATGGTATCACATTATTATTATTATCAAGTAGATTTATGTAATTATTATGTTGTATGTTTACTAGGTTCATGTAATTTTGTTCGTCTCGTAATTGAACCAAATCTAATTAAAATGAAGGCCTTGGAGTAAATCTAACTTAAGAATGACGATTTGTACTTCATTTTGACAGAAAATCTTAATTGCTCAGTTGATTGACTTGCTTGCTGTACTTTCAACTTATTGGTGAGAGTTTATTCCCGACCTAATTGCTGTACTTTCAACTTATTGGTGAGAGTTCATTCCCGACCTTGTAATCCCCTTCCTGATTTCTCCTACCTTACCTTCATTTTTTTTAAAAATATAAAAATATTCCCATTTTGACAAGCATTTTTCCCATTCTTCTTTTTCAATCCTAAAAAATATAACATTATTAATAAATTTTTACATTACACTATAAGGTAGGTTATTAAGTGTTCAAAAAATGGATCAAAAACATGAAAATCCTACTAGAAGTGCTAGTTTATCCTATCTTAGTATTGTCTCTGCCAAAAATCAACGTTGTTCCCCAGTTCATAGCCACATAAAACCTGTTCCTCCAGCTGATAACTCGAGTCAGATATGCGGAGCGCCAAATAAACCAGCTCATGAAGCCTGCTAACGAGACACCCTTCTCACCCTGACAAACAAAATAAAGATCAAAACATAGTATGGAAAGGTATATATACACAGGACAAGCTCTTTCTTGATTGATATTACACGAAGAGACGAATCCAAGATGTAGTCATTGTCTCATTGAGTCCAAAACCCGCCTGACTAAATGTTTTGGTCGAAGAGTAATAGAGATGATGAAGAATATTATGTTACCTTAGCTTGACGGAGATCAACAAGAGCCTTGTAACGCCCCACAGTTGCCATGCTTCCAAGATGCTTGTAAACAAATGGATCTCCTAGAGTGATGTCTTTGGCTGAGAGAGCTTTGCCTCCATTCTGTTTCCCAATGTTGGTGAACAATTTAACAAGATACTTCCCTTGCCTTTCAGCAACCTGTTAAAAAAATTGCGCTTTGAGAAAAACTCTATACTCCAAAGTAATATTTCAAGAAAACGTAGTAGTTTCTCAAGATAACTCGATTCTTGCAACCCAAGAAGAAGGATATGGGTAAATTTCAACTCCTAGTTATGTCTAAGACAGGATAACAATACAGCTTGTTGTATTGTTGTAGAGAAAAGGATACCGGATCAACTTTCAAGTAACGTATCACTGTAATCTTTGACAGCATATGCAACTTTAAAGTTGTTCATAAAAACTTTAGGCCTCAGTTACGTTCATAAACGGTTGCAATTGAGGCCATTCACATAAAACTAAGCGGGATCAAGAAGAAAGAAACATGCAATCACTACAGGAAATAAGAATGGGACAGGAGAAATGCAAATGAATAAGAAAAAGATGCTCAGACAAATCAAGGATGTATCAGGAAATTAAACTGACCTGAGCAAGAGCTGGAAGCACTGGCTTTCCAGTCTGTTCAAGAAAACCAGCACAATCTCCTATTGCAAACACATCTTCTACAGAAGGAACTCGCAACCATTCATCGATTCCAATCCTGTAACATGTCTTAAGATTAGTTGGCTGGGTACAGGAAAGGGAACCAAGGTCCAAGAAGTTGCTAAGTTGTTGGAGAAGTTCAAACTCTGTACCTTCCACCAGGAGACTTGGGAATATCTAGTGATTTAATAAATTTGGAAGGACCAACTCCAGTAGACCAAACGAGAAGGCCATATGGAACATCACTTCCATCACTGAGAACTATTTTATCTGGATGTACTTCTTTTACAACACCATGAACAAGGCGGACACCAACCTGATATGTATGAGATTTTGCTCACAAATTCAACAAACACTGAAGAAACTTCTTTTCTTAATGCAAAGCAATTGAATGATTCATTACCTTGGTCAAATGCTTTGTCGCATATTCCCGCAATCCAACATCAAATGAAGACAAAATCTCATTAGCCTGTCCATGGAAAGTGTTACTAGATCATACTCAACAGTCAACATAATGCTATTTCCTCTGCAATTTTAGGTTTGCCCAGATACAGCTGGATATTTACCTCAATGAGGGTTACATGAATGTAGTTTTTGACATGAGCATAACGTTCGCGTACATCTCTCATGATAAAATCACTTAGCTCCCCGCTGAATTCAACCCCTGTAGGGCCACCTCCAATCACAACACAGTGCAACAAGCGCTCTTTCTCTTCTTCAGAAATGCCTGCAATTTTACACACACAAAAAATTTATACTACATTCACTTTTTCTATTATATCCTTGATGTCATATATTATCCTACAGAGTACAGATCTACCAAAGAAGTCCGGTACGGCAAGAGTAAAGACTATGGAACATGGGGGAATAACCTGGAGTTTCTGAGACCATCAAGTTCATAAGAAGCTTCTTCCTGATTTCTTGGGCATTCTGTACTTCACGGAGAAAGAAGGCATGTTCCTCCACCCCCTTTATGCCAAAGGTCAAAGGTTCGGCTCCAGAAGCAATAACAAGCTTGTCATATGCAACCTTAAATCTGTAATGCTCATGAGAGACTCCACGATCGCCAACCGTTTCACAGTATACCTGTATTGTGTCTTCTCAAATCAAAACACACACAAACATAATAGACTGAACACGATAACAAGTTGAATGCAGTTTAAACAAAGTCCCTTTCCCCTTTAATTACTTGACTGTATTGCTCGAATAATTTTCTGATTGGTATGCCATTTACCTAGGAGTCTCCTAATTTCCTAAAAAAAACAATACCTGAATGGATGTAGGTAATCATGTCTATATATTTGATTAGATTGAAAGGAGGAATTATATGTTAAAGACATATTTTGGAAGTGAGAAAAATAAGAGTTTGTTATACTCACTTCATGTTTATCAGCATCAACACCAGTGCAGGATGCTAGGAAGAAATATGAATTTGGATCCTTTGCCAGTGCTTTCTGTATCTGGGTAACTGGTTCAGCAACTGATCGGAATTCCAATGTTCCAACACAAGTAGATGCAAGCAAAGGTGTAAAGACCATATGGTTTCTTGGTGCTATACAAACAACATCATACATAGTAGTGTCTATTCCTTTGAGGAATCTGCAAGCGGCCCAACCAGATCCAAGAACAACTACTCTAGGTTTTTCGCCCTGTTTTGTTGCTTCAAGGCCTGGATAACTGGATCTTTCATTCTTTGAATCAGAACCCCCAACCGTCTGAGCCTCTGCATGTGGAAACTGATATTGAGGGGTAAACTTCATTCCTCTGTTCCTGAAACTTAATTGACTTATCATCTGTGTACTTGGAATGTATGACGAATTGAAACCTGTTACAGCTTTTTCAAAAACTGGCGCAGGGTGTCTCAATGGTGAAATGCCTTCACAGAATATATTTCTCTCACTTGCATAGTTTCCAATTGCACCTCCAGAACGCCTTAAGCTACTCCTTGCAGCCCTTACCAATGCCATGTTCAGAGTACTCCTTACCGAAGCTGATACTGTTGAAATCTTTTATGAAGCAATTACTGTTTGGACTTTAGATGGTATGCAATGTTTATGAATGACACTGAAAAAAGGAAGAAAGTAGATGTGAGCTCTCGATAGAAGCTGCAATACACTTATAAAGAAGATCCCAGAAGTGTGGAGAAGTAAAGATTATGAACATTGAAGTTGAGCGTATCAGTCAAGGACAAGACAAAAGCAAGACAAAGATGGTTCCTAGAATCACCTAGCAGAAACAGGAAAGACAAAATCTGCATTTCTTCACGGTGGCAGTTTCAATGTGAAGTGTTCTCGCAAAATTCTTAGAATGGATCCAGATATAAAACACCTGGATTTACAATATACCATGATCTTGCATACACTCACTACAATCTCAGTCCTCTAGACAAATATGGCCAGTTAGTGCCAAATTCCAAATTTGGTAGCAGATTTTACAAGAATCTGGTCAAGAAAATGAAGAGTGCAACCATATTTACAATGCCAGTTTCAATTTGAAGTTTACTTGGTCACGTTTTGCTAATACTTACCAGATATGAATTCACTCTAGTCAGTCTGTTATGAAATCCAAACCTCTGTCATTTACTATATAAACTACCGAGATGTTGATATCATTGCACAACAACTTGATGGTACATATAAACTCCGATAACATTATAGGTTATACATTTCATTACTTCATACCTTAGAACAAACTATTTGTTGACACAATATTACAAATAATCAGCAAAGGTCGTTGGATTAAATTTCTGAACACGACATACTTAAATTCAAATTTGGAATGACAGAACACATCTAGAAATGGAAGAAATGTGATTGCCTTCAATGCAAGCAATCTATGAAGTGAGGTAGACAACATCAATCTCTTAACCCATAAACTGGTTAAGTTGTATGATTAGTTAGCAACTAAAAGGTTCAATCTTTTTTTCCAGAAAAACATCTAGTTCTACAAATAAATTAGCTTGGACCAAGACAAATACTGAAAAAATCAGACGAAGAAAAGAATGACAGCATCACGGAAATAAAAAAGATTGTCAACATCAGCCTACCAAAATCTGCTACACATAATTTAACATTCAAATTTCTACAACCAAAACTGGACAGGAAGAAAAACATCTTTAACTATTCACAAATAAAACAGTGTCCTACATTAATTGAGAAAATGAGTTGTTGTCTACTTAGATAATCTTGGACAATCCTTCTCTCATGAGCTATATTTCGGATTGAGCTGGCTTATGCCAAAATAGATCAAGAGAGGAGCGGATTGACAGTATTGAACCCAATAGCTTTATATGTCCAAATATTAAATTTTAGAACCTAGTAACTGAAATAGTTTGTGGGTTCAATTGAATCCTGGATCCATCCGTAGATCAAGAACCCCTGTGTGCTCAATATATAACATCATACTCATAAAATAGCAGTAAAAACTTGCACATGATTAATTACATACTACTCAAAACTCAGAAGGTCACAACATAAGTTACAATAATGATGAAACTATACATGGTACAGTCAAGATCCAGCATAATATATACATAAGAAATGAAAAAAAGGAATTACCTTTAAGAATTTAAAGAAGAAGATGAAACCCCATAAGAAAGAAAAGATTTTCTCCAGGATATCAGGAGTCAACAGTATACTTTTACACTAAAAAAAAGAGCCACCCTTTAATTTTATATAGACAAAACCTTGATCAGCAAGAAAATATTGGTCAAAATCTGATAGCTCCACCTGCATTTTTTTTTTCTTTTTTCTAATGTAAAACAAAAGGGTATGGAGGAATCACAAATACAAGTTCTCTACTGCTATAATTTTAACATTTGGGTGATTTGCTGCAAAAAAATATGTATAAATAAAAGCATGCAAATGTAGATGAAGGCAAAAGGAAAGAGGCAACTCTGCCATCTCGGTGGAACAAACGACAGCGTTTTACTTCCTTTTTTTTTTTTTTTTCCTTAGGTCAATCGAGGAGTGCTAATTAGCGAATATGATAATTAATTACATATTACATCATGGCCTTCGTAAGATTACTAACAAATTATCAAACCTCCCTATAACAATCTATTCATTATAATGACATTTTACTATAATAATTTGATTTTCAAATGAATCGATTTTTGAGTACTTTTATTTATAATTGCTAAATGAGATCTATATATATACCTCACTATAATAATCATAAAATTTTCATAGAAAAGTTGTCATTATAAAAAGGTTTGACTATACACATTTGGTAATTGTTTTTCTTTTGTTTCAATTTATGTGATAGTAATTAAACTGAGGTAAAAATAAAATATCATTCAAACTTAAATAATTTTTGTAATATAAAAAGTTATCTTTAGACAACCTAATAATGTACCGATAGAATAACACTATACATGGATTTAATTAATTGATTTACAATAATTAATAAATGAGAAAAATCAAAACCTTCTAGAACAAAAATCGCGTTCAAACACTGACAAGAATTTGGCCTTGAAAATTCAGAATATTCCAATGATGTTTGAATACATCTAGAGCACACCGTACAAAAGTAGAAGTAAAGGCTAATTAAATAGTATAACAATAAGGATTTAACCAAAATTATATACATTGTCAAGTTTTTTTTTTTTTTTTAAAAGTATAGTTGCAATTTAATACCATATAGTAATAGAAAATTAGTTATATTTTTTTATCAAGTGATTAACAATTCTATCTATTTTATTTTATTTTCACTATTTTTTTAAAAATAGTCCATTAAAAAAGATATATCTTTATAAATTTTCTTAATTAAAACTTTTATTATCAAACATGTTTATAATTTTAAAAGTTTTAAATATTGCAGCCACACAAATAATAAGTACTATTGTATGAATATTTAAAAACATAAATGTTTTTAAGAAAATTAATTAAATTTTACGTCAAACTAAGTTAAATGAAACGAGTAATACTTATCACAAAAAATATTAATAATTTGATTATAAAAACATTTTATATAATGTATATGTTGTGCATTAGAGCAACTGAGTAAGACAAGTAAATAATTAATCTTTTTTCATATCACACAAATCAAGCATATTCTCATTTATCTTCTGACTCGAACCTACAATCTATCGTCCACCGCCTAATTTGTTTGCGAGACAGCTATGTATTACCTAAAATGCTGTAAACATGTGAAGTATGTGCCTACGTTATAAGTCGTGTCAAAGTCATTTGCCATCTTCCATACTCAACCGATCAATATGTTTCTTTCATGTTTAATTTACTTTATTATACCAAATAATATTAAGAGCTGACGTTTACCATTTTGTCTTCTAATAATAATGACGTCTATATAGACAAAAGGTGATCAGTTAGTCGGGGTTTCAATGTGGTTTGTTGGCTTTAGTCGGAATTTCAATGTGGCATATTGGCTTTAAAAACCAGATGAGGAAAAAATAATAAATTATTATCTTTAAGCATCAAGTTAGTGTCTAAGGGCATTTTCAATTCTACCATCTATTTTACTCTTCAAATATAGAATTTTCTATTTTTTCAAACAATCATCTCCAATCCAATTCTCTATTTTACTCTCTAAAAATGAATTTTTTCTCTTCTCAATATTATATTATTATTTCTATTTCATTCTTATTTTCCTATTTCATAATATAATTTTCTTTCTTCTTTTTTTTTTCTTTCAAATAATTACTTTGTATAATTTTCATGTAATATAGATTTTATTTTTTTCAAATTTTTTTATTTAATTTAAAATTTTATTTTATTCTAAATTTCTAAATAACATAAATTGCAATCAAAATTGATGTGATAAAATTATTATGTTATGTATTGTGTTGTCTCGTATTTAAATTATTATGTTATATATTTGTATTTTTAAATTAAAATTTTCATCTTATCATTTTAATTTTGTGCATTCATCATAGTGACAATTAATAATAATATCAAATCATATTAAAGTAAGAAAATAAAATAAAATAAAAATATTATTAATTTGAGATGAAAATAGTATATATGAAATAATATATTTTTAAAATATTATATTACATTTAAAAATAATTATATATGTTAAATATTTAATTAATGGTCTTATATGAAAAATAATGTGTTAATTAAAAAATAATAAAAATAATCAAAAAATATAATAGAGAGTGAATAATAGTTCTCCAGCGTAGAAGAAAGAGTGAAATGAAGGGTGGTTGAAGAGTCAATTCTCTATTTTATTCTCCAAATATAAAAAAATGAAAAGTAAAATAGAGGTGGGTTGGAGATAGTCTAAGATGCAATATATAGTATAGTCAAATATATAAATTACCATTTTGTATTTAAAGATAAGACGAGCTAAGTACATGTAATTACACTTTTAGTAACATATCTGTGGGTAATTACAATTTACAGGAATTTAAATACAACAACGAATTGTAAGACAGGTTAAATCAGACCACAAAGATGTGTCATCTAATTTAGTATTTTATTTTATTTTGGTCAAACATGAACTAATATATGGTTTTTCATTACTATTTTATTAAAATTATTTGGTAATTAAGTTGCAGCAACTGAATCTTCTTGTTGAGAAACTCCAAAAACGTTGTTTAAAAGCATGGCTAATCGTATTCCACCTTGTGCTACTCGTTTCATTACTATTGGAAGTCTTGAATTGAAATAATCATCTGCACAAATTAAAATAGATTAAATGTCAATTTATTAATTTGTATCCCAAGCATACACAATAAAATCGTAGACAGTCAAGTGAAAAATACCTGATAAAGTTTCACCAGCTTCAACACCTTTGTATCCCCATTTACATGCTATATTTATACTTTCCGTTGCAAACCTTGAAACATCACATCAACAATTAATCAATTTCTCAAGGACAAGTGCTTAATATCGTTATTTAAGTCATAGTCAAAGTATATATGTTTTTGTACGTTTAGTCGTTTCAGAATCAACTTCGATTTACATAATTGAGAAAGAACTCACTTGTTTACACAAGAAAAGACATTGCCACATTCTCTCCAAGAAGCAAGATCATCAGACCAAATTCCCTGAGTATGTATATGATTTAACAAAATCAAAATTTGAACCGAAAATGTCTAGTTGGAACAATTGTTTAGGAACGAAGGTGTTCAAATGGAACCTGACTTGGTTCAAATATCTAAATGAAATATCCTGACAAGTTTAAGGGATTGACTCTTACGTCAGTGAAGTTTCCTTCAATGTCTTCTTCAAGGAGATTTACATCCTTTGCATAGTAGTCTTTTGCAGCTGTTAGAATTATCTCCCTATCCCACACCTATAACATTATTTTTTTTACAAAGGAAAACATACGTCGTTAATCATCTTTTTTCTTACTATCATAGCCAATTTGAACGCATTAACTTTAAATCTTGGATCAAACTCGATAAGTTATATACTTACATGGTGCAAGTTTGATTTATGCTTAAACCAGCGTAAATCAATACTATTTCCTCCAGCATCACTTGTAAAGCCAACATGCATTGGCTGAAATCACCAAAACAACAAGGTAACAAGTTTTTCTAAATAATAATCATACGTTGGTTGCTATTATTTAACGTTTCAAACGCGAAAAAAATAGTGAGTACATACTTGATGGATATCTCCCATGAAATGTGACAAGAACAGCAAGGCCTCTGTCATATTATCTGTAATTATTGACAAATTATATGGTATTATAAGTGAATTACCCCCTTACAATATAAGAAATTTACTATTTTTGATTCTTACATCGACGATCGGAAGTTCCCTCTCTGTAATGAGAGAGTTGAGTAGTAAAGTTCTGAATTGCACCAGCAACACACATATCCTTCACTCCATGTTGATCATGACAGTCCCCTTTTCATCATACAAAAAGTAATTATGAATTATAGGATCTAATTGTGAAAAGAGAGAATAAATAGATCGTGTTTTTTGATGCATTTGACATACTTTCATAATCAAAGTTGCAAGCTTTATCTGGTGTATCAATGAAGTGTAGAGGGCTTGTCCATTTATACTTATACCAGTGCCGGACTTGATCTGGCCACACACAGAGGGCCGATAAGTCGCCGTTAACATATTCCGGCAACAGCATCTTGACTGCATGAGCTGCCTCATCATTCAACAAGCCCTGTTTCCACATGCAATAGTTCTAATTATTTGAAGCCAAAAAAAATACATTTTTCAAATAAATTCAAATAGAATATATACCTGCGCGATTCGACATGTCATCATATGTCCCTCTTTGCTCCATGCTTCAGCACCATGATGGTTGATAAAAGCAAGACAGAGAAAGAAAATAATGCTTAATGAAATTAACCTCAACATCCTCAAAGAAGTTCTATAACTTGACAGGTATCAAAAACCAGAAGTGTCCCACCAAACTTGGGCATGTTCTATATATACAAAAAATGTTGAAATGGTTCTTGTTGTGTACAAGTTGAAGATTCCTCTTATCTTAATAAGTAAAATAGAGGTTGATTATCCATAAAAGCAACATACAGCATATTCCAATATGATAGCAGCATCTATCATATGTAATAATGGACTAGTTTTGCATCTAAAGTTACATTTTATTACACCTTTTTAAATACAATAGTTGACTTATAAGTCACTTATGTAGGTTTCAGTTCTTGGCGTGAAGGGAACTCCCAAGTTATAATGGAAATTGAATACATAGAGTGGTTTTCTTCTGCAGTTTATCTTCATTGTGCAGCAACTGATGGTTTTTTAGTGAAAATTCGGTTGAGAACTTCGGCCAAGCGGACCCCACCTTGCGCCAACCTCTTCTCCACAACAGGAAGACGAGAGAGGAAGTAATCGTCTGGAAAACAAACAGATAATGGAAGATAAATAATATATTGAATATAAAAAATAACAACATACCTAGTGAACCCTACAAAGTGGAGACCTTATCACTACCTCGTAGAGGTAGAGAGGCTGTTTTCAAAAATATATTGAATACGATTGTGGTATATTTTGTGATGCACATGGAGGCTTCTCTCAATGTTAGCTAATTATTGTTACACACAGAACATAGCTGTACGTAGCTTGGCTTTCCATATATATTTTATAGGTGGTTGATTTGTAGGGAAGAAGTGTTAAGAAAATGGATCCAACCAAGGGCAAAGCAAGATCATGTAAACAATAATGAAGAAAACTAAATTACATATATCCACGTCAGTCTAGTTATTATCAAACAGGCAAAAAAAAGCCTTGCCAGCATCACGTAACAGTACGTCCAATAATGGGTTGATATTACAGCATCTCGAGCTTTGTCATTACAGAAAACAGCATAAATGAATGTTTTCTTCTGAATTTGGTTTTCTCATAGTTAGGGGTCGTTTGGTGTGAGGGATAAAAATAATTAATTAGTCATGGGATAAAAAATTTGTGTCTTGTTTGGTTGACATGTTTGAAATAACTTATGGGATAAGTTATCACATATACATGGTGGGATAAGTTATCCTAGGATAACTAATCTGGAATAACTTATTCCCAATCAAACGAGTCACAGAGAAAAAGCTTCCCCTGTTGACACTATACCAAATGTCGACTAACTTTAGATGAATTAATTAATTTAATTTTAAAAAGGTGAGCCTTAATTTCCTTTTCCTTGTCAAAATTCATACCTCTTTAATAAACTAAAAAATTCTATTATATATATATATATATTATTTTTCAATTCTACTCAGATTATCCAATAAAAGAATTTTTTATAATTAAATAAATAACAAGAATAAAAGATTTGATGACTTGTTCTAAAACAAAATGTGTTTTCCTCCTAGCATCCAATCATTTTTCCAAAATAACTTGAACTATTCTATAAAGATGTGTCATTCTTGATTTCGTCATGTTTTTATATCCCTTTTCTATCTTTGTGAGTACTATAAAAGTCCATTTTTTTTTAATAAAATAAGTTCGAGCTCTTATCAAATCCTTACTCTTGTTCAAATAATTTGATTGTCCCTATTCGTTCTAGTTCAAGCATCATTAAAATCTTGTCTCGAGTCTAAGACTTTTTATTTAATTATTATTTCAAAAAAAATGTTTCATTAAAACATAGTAAAGTCCTAATGTCATCATCATCCTATAGGGAAATATGAGCTCATATGGAAAGGGAGACAAGAGACCAAGGAATGATCAATCACCTTGGTTCATGATATTGGATTAGGCCCTGACAAGGACATGGTATGAAAGCATGACGAATTATAGAAAAGGAGTGGTGTTCAAACGCTTGAGATTCTTACGATGCCTCTTGTATGTTGAGCCACTAAGGGATTTGATAGAAGCACTAGTTCATTTTTGGGATCTGTTAAATAATGTATTCCATTTTTTAGACTTTCAACTTACCCCCACTCTGGAAGAAATAGGCGTATTCATGGGAAGGGGTAAAAATCTTCACGAAGAAGAGCCCATGATACCAAAACATGTTAATGGTAGAAGATTTTTGGAGTTGTTGTACATCAATGAAAACGAAATAGGTGGTTGCCTTGATAATAAATGGGTTCATTTAGAATTTTTATACAAAAGATATGGCCGAAAAGATGGGTTCGATTTATATGGAACGAAACTCCATAATGTTGGGTGCCGCCTGACCTGGGAAACGCATAATTATGATGCCTTTATAGTAGCTTTTTGGGGATCATGATATTTCTAAAAAAGGGAAGAAAGATCAACATAAATTTAACTGCAGTCATTACAACTTCTGACAAGAAGCCTAACATCACCCTTGTACCTAGCAGATATTTACCGCACTCTAACAAGGTGCAAGAATGGAGAAGATTATTTTGAGGGATACAATATTTTACTGCAAATGTGGATGATTAAGCACATTCGTTATTACCCTTAAGTAGTGAACTTCAAAATAGAATGAAATGATTACATTGGGGCTACAAGGAAAGAATTAAAGATCAATTTTTTTCAAAGGGCATTGAAGCTTGGAAGAAATACCTCAATGCTCTGACAAAATGAATTATCATTGATTCCCAATAGATGAGGTGACATACATGTCTATCGTCCTAATGGGTCTTCAAGATGTCCAGCGTTACTGCATGCCACTCAGAGTCATGCGACAATTTGATCGACGCCAATTTTTACCTACCTCCTAATGAAGATATGCAGGAATTCATCCCAAGATCTCTTCTATGGATATCAAAAATATTTAAGATTTGGGGAGAATGAATATTCTCAAGTCCCTACGACAGAGTGGAGGATCGCGACAAAGGTGAGGTGGGCCACTCATACTTAGGATGGTTTCACGATCACCCCCCCTAAGGTTATGTCAAAAAGATCGGTGAAAGGGCCCACAGATCGAGAAACGAAAGTTAGAATCAAGAAAGCTCTACTCGAGGTTGAAGAAAATAAGATCTACTCTCAATGTCTTAACTAATGATCTAAAGAATGTTAAAGAAGAGTTGGCCTAACATTGGAAGCTAGAGTTAGGTTGGTTCAATAAATGGTTGAGAAGAAACATCGTTCTACCATTCTGACCTTACAAGAGGACTTGGGTATTATGACAAACACTATGGAGCAACAACAGGAAAAGTTTAAAAAAGAAAAGGCCCAACTCATATGCGCACAGTCTAAACTTCAGAATCAAGTAAAGGCTTTTATGAAACAGGAAAGAGCAAAGCATTTCACTGCTTATCAAGCAAGCGAAGTGTGAGATTGAAAAGAAATCAACGAATAGTTGAGCGAGATGCACTTCATATTCAAGTTGAAAAGCTCCAGGAACAAGAAGAGAATTTGACACATCCAGTTAATACTACTCGACATTGGTTACAAAACTGTCACCAAAATATGAATTAGGCCAAAGATCGAGTACTTCAACTCAAGGATACACTCAATGAAGTTTATGGTGGTTATCTACATCAAAATAATGAGAGATCAGGCCAACAAGCACGTGTTCTGCATCTACCAAAAGTATTGGCTAAAATTTATATAAGTCTTGGAGGCGATTGAGATCCGAAACACTTTCAGAAGAAATGAAAATAATTTAGGTGCATGACATGTAATGTGTGATTAATATTAAAAAAGAGCTAAATTCTAACACATTTGTTTTTGTTTATAAAAAAAGTTTAAAGGTGGTTAAGCAGACATCTCAACCATACTTTACAAAGTCAAAGGGAAAAGAGAAAATGACCCACAAAGATGGAATAGAGTCAAACAATGAGAAAGTCCAAAATTAGATGGTTTCACAAGAATCAATATCAGTAGAAGAAGTAAGGATGTTAAGACAACAAATGACTGAAATGTATGGAATGGACAAGGTCCTCCATCTTCAATTCGTGAATATCTGCATACGAATATGTCATCCCTTATCCAAGTCTCGATAACGACAAGTGATCCACCTAGATTTGGTCCATATGTGAACACATCTAATACTGTTGGAACTTCACGATACGCCTAATGAATACACCCATTGTGAAAGTTCCAACAGTATTAAATGTGTTAATATGAACCAAATCCTGGTGGATAAACTGAATCACTTGCCGAGACTTGGATAGGAGATGACATATTCGTATTAAGATATTTACGAATTGAAGATGGATGAGCTTGCCCATTCAACCAAGCTACGTACATTTTAGCAATTTGTTGTCTCAACATCCTTACTTCTTCTACTGATACTGATTCTTATGAAACTATCTGATTTTGGACTTCCTCATTATCTGATCTATTTCGCCTTTGCGGGTCATTTTCTCTTTTCCCTTTGATTTTGTATAGTATGGATGAGATGCTAGCTTAACCACAAACCAACCACCTTTAAACTTTCTTTATAAACAAAAACAAGCGTGTAAAAATTTAACTCTTTTTGAATATTAATCATACGTTGTATGTCATGAACCTAAATTATTTTCATTTCTATAATATCTTCTGAAAGTGTTTCGGATCTCAATCGCCTCCAAGACTTGAATAAATTTTAGCCAATACTTTTGGTAGATGAGGAGCGAGAGCACGCGTCTGTCGGCTTGATCTCTCATCATAATGATGTAGACAACCAGTATAAACTTCGTTTGAGTGTATCCTTGAGTTGAAGTACTCAATCTTTGGCCTCATTCATATTTTCGTGACAGTTTTGTAATCAATGTCAAGTAGTATTGACTGCATGTGTCAAATTCTCTTTTTGTTCCTGGAGCTCTTTAACTTGAATGTGGAGTGCATCTCACTCAACTATTTGTTGATTTCTTTTAATATCACACTCTTCCCTAATAAGTAGTGAAATGCTTTGCTATTTTCCTTTCACGTTCCATAAGCCTTTACTTGATTCTGAAGTCTAGATTGTGCACATATGAGTTTGACCTTTTTTTTAAAAAACTTTTTCGCTGCTCCATAGCGCCCGTCATAATACCTAAGTTTTAAAGTAAGATCAGAATGGTAGAACGATGTTCCTTCTCAACCCTTTTATGAACCAACCTAACTCTGGCTTCGAATGTTGCCTTAAGTTGGGTCAACTATTCTTTACGTCATTACTCATTAGTTAAGACATCCAGAGTAGACCCATAATTTTCTTCAACCTCGAGTCGAGCTTGTTTGATTCTAACCTCAACTTTCGTTTCTCAATCTAATGGCCCCTTCACCAACCTTTCTGACATAACCTTAAGGGGGTTGATCATGAAGCCATCCTAAGTATGATTGGTTTACCTCACCCTTGTCGCAATCCTCCACCCTGTCGTGGGGACTTGGAAGTATACATCCTCCCCAAATCTTAAATATTTCTAATTTCCTTAGAGTGATCTTGGGATGAAACTCATACATGAATTCCCGCATATCTTTATTAGGAGGTAAAAACCGGCGTCGATCAAATTGCCGCATGACTCCGAGTGGATACCTCGAAGACCCATTAGGATAATGAACAATCGAAATATAGACATGTATATCACCTTGTCTGGTGGGAACCTATAATAATTCCACACAATCTTGTTAGCGGTTAAAGCATTGAGGTATTTCTTCCAAGCTTTAATGTCCTTTCGAAAAATCAGATCTTTAATTTTTTTTTCCTTATGCCCCCAATGTAATCATTACATTCTACTTTGGAGTCCACTATAAAAGGGTAATGGTAAATGTATGCTAGAACCATCGGTTCAAGGGTGATATTAGGCTTCTTCTCAGAATTTGTAGTGACGACAGCTAAATTTATGTTGATCTTTCCTTTCCTTTTTGGAAATACCATGATCCCTAAAAAAGCTACTATAAAGGCATCATAACTATGCGCTTCCTAGGTAAGGCAACACCCACCATTGCAGAGTTTCGTTCCATATAAATCGAACCCATCTTTTCAGTCATATCTTTTGTATAAAAATTCTAAAGGAACTCATCAATTATCAAGGTAATCACCTATTTTGTTTTGATTGATGTGCAACAACTCTACAAAATCTTCTGTCATTAACATGTTTTGGTATCATGGGCTCTTCTTCGTGATGATTTTTATCCCTTAAAAGAACGATGAAGTTTTGAAAAAAAAATCCAATCAAAGTAACTATTTTGAAAAGGGATTATTTTATTTCAGAGTCATCACTTGAAATTGAGTTTTGGTGTTCAAGTCACCTAATTGAAATTCCTAATAAAAAGAAAATTAACTCTATTTTTTATTAGTCTATGAAATAAAATTTTGGGTAAGGAAATTATGTTGACCGAGAAGAAGGTATCAGACACCACTCGAGCCTCGTGATTTTAATACGGTCGCTTTATTGACTATTTGACTTGACTCAATTTTTAAATATATTATACTCATAAGCCTAGGAATTACTTATGTCCCACCTTCTTTGATTTATTTTAAACTCGCATTAAAATTTGTCTTATTTTATTAAAGAGTAAAAAAAATTATTTTAGCTATGATCTTGATAAACTCCGATGAAAGATCAAAATGGTGAACAAAGTTTGATTTTTTATTTATTTTTATTTACAGTAAAACAATTTATTTATTTTGTTAGTACAAGTAGCAATCAACATTTCATTAACCATATCTACTCTTTAGTAACTTGTTTTGTTCTAAAAAGGTAAATAATATTACTTAAGAAAGTTACTGTATTTACTTATAAAATTACTTAATAGTGTAAATATTTTGTATAGTGCACAAAATTTAAATTCTAAGAAATTTATACTATAAAAACAACAGAAATTTATACTATAAAAACAACAATAGGCTCAATTGAATATGCTCGGGCAATGACGGAGTGGATTGGAAATCAAAACAAACAAAAAAACTAGCTTTCCACGTTAACTTTAAAGTTTAGTAACATTCTTTAAGCTTAAAACTTCATGTCTTGGCATACTTCAATAATCAATAATCAATATATTTATTTTAAAACTCACAAATCATAGCAGCAGAGAAACTATATACATGCAAATTAACACCAATTTTAATTCTGGCAGACCTAATATCTTATTTACTAATCATGAAACATTATTTAAGAACATTGAAAACACATCTTAAATAACTCAACGTAAATGATCCAAACATACAATTTATATAAAAATTTTAAACAAACAGGTAATGGTGAAAACGAACCTTCAAATTGCTTTCGACTAACAAAGGAAGGTAACGTACAATCTACAAATTTCCAAATCAGGTCCACAAACTCGAAACCGCGAACTATAACTCGATTCTCGGAACACTCTTTTCCCAAACTCTCAGATTTGCTCTCTGCTTTATAACTCTCTTCTTCTTCTTTTTTAAATTTTTCTATCACGTTTCTTCTGCTCAATTTCTATCTCTTTTGCTTATCAGTTTCTTTTTCTCATTCCCCTGTACTCGTTGTTGTTGCTTGAGTATATACAATATTGGATGTATAAATTTGTTGCAAGGGATAAGGGACGTGAGAGAGTGAAAGATTTTCTTGGTTGAGGTTTTTACGGTTGAAAGTGTGAAAAAGAAACGTGAGGGAGTAGGTAGTTTAGTTTAGGTTGACTTCTTTCTTTTCTTTTTTCCAATTTTCAGCTTTTCTTCTTTGAATATTATAAATATATCAATACAAAATTTAAATTAATTAATTCTAAATCAATTAATATATAAAGTGTTAAATAATCAGATTACAAAATAATAATAAAGTTACTATCTTTTTCTATAGTTTTCAAATATTTTAAAGTAAGCTTACTAAAATAAGATAATATCTAGTTTAGATCACAATAAATATATAGCTACTAAAAGGGGTAAAACTTTAGCTTCAGTCAAAAATTAGGTGTTCACACTGATCTAATTAAGAGTGTTTTCCAATATAACAAATTTATGAAGGTCAAGCACGTCGTTCGAATAAAAGCTAGAAAGTGAAAGAAGACTATAGATGTTCAGTTTTTACCTGTTAAAGTGCTTCCCGGGGTTGCATTTCTGTAGGCAAACTTGCAGGCCAAACGGATACTTTCAGAAGCATATCTGTAAAAACGAGTTCCTCAAAATAGTGCATTGTTTTTATATACATGTAACGTATGAATATCTACACTTACGGGTCAGGACAAACCATCTCCTTGCAACTTTCCCAAGATGGAACATCATCGGACCATTCATCCTATATCCAGATACAAGTACATTAGTTACAAGTGATTATGGGAATACAGAGAATAGAAGAAATGACAGGATGCACACGATTGTTTTCTCCGCGTCTTGAGAAGCTAGTGAAATACACATACTCAAACTGAAAGGTTTTAAGCTTAACAAATTCAGGAGTTAGTGCTATCTATACATCCGAAACAAAAAAAAAAAAAACTTGCAGAAAACTTGCAATGATATTATTGAAGAAAGATTTTCTGCATAAGCTAGGAAAAACAATTTGTTACATCTTGCTGGATCGGAAAGTTGAATCCATGTGAGGCGGATTTTGACTACGATTTCAGAGACTGTTTATGCTAAGAGCATAGTAATATTTTCTTTAAGAGAACAAAAGAGAGTGAGATTCTTTCCAATGAGGACTGTGGCACTGGGATGATGAAATCCTCCCACAATATGCATGCATCATTTAACAATTCCCAACATCACTTGAAGAATTGTAAAGTTCATATCTCTAACAAATAGATATGTAATACTGTGTACGAAGAAATCAACTAAAACTTACAGTGATGTTTTTCAGAAGAGCTTGTGTCATTAACATTATATCAGATTTGTAGTATGTCTTTAACGCAGATTCAATAATCATGGTATCCCATACCTGGAAAAGTTTAAGTCAAGAAGTTACAGTGGCTGTTTCTAATAGATATCTGATTTATGGATGGCTCACATTAAATAAATTAATGTTTCAAAATACACCCCTTCTCTTGTACGCATACAGTTTAAGATGTATCTACTACTTCTCAAGTATTGTTTGACAGGTAAAAGATAAGAGGTAAACATGCTCAGAACTTGCCTTTTGTTTTCAAAGTAGAGAAAAGTGAATACGTAATTTGAGAGTTAAAGAGGGTATTATCTAAATATATTTCAAATGAAAAGGACTATAAATTATAGACACTTTGTATAATTAATGGTAACATGAAGTGAATAAGTCTGCTCGAAGATGTTACACTTAATTTTGTTTAGTGATCCAAAAGAATGAGATCAGAATAAATTGGACTCAAAAAGAAACGCACAACCTACATGGTGCAAATTAGTCTTCCTCCTGTACCAACGAACTATTATACTGTTTCCACCAAGATCTCCAGTGAAACCAACATGAAGAGGCTGCACACAGAAAACAAAATAAGATAAAACTGAATTTACCTTCCAGGACTTCCATTTTCTTTTCCTGATCAACACTCAAATTTAGATAGTAAAGAAACATCAAATATATGCTGTACACGCTTTGGATTTGATGAAGTCTGTCTCATGATCATATTTTTATAATCATTTATCCTGTCTTGTGATCATATTTCAGACAATCACACGACAGAATAAAAATATACAACTGGTTAAATAAAAGATAATTGGTGAGACACGCAAACACACACACACAAAAAGATAAACTTGCTGTGTGACCTACAGGGCTTGAAATTTTTTTCTTCAAAAATCAGGCTTATCAGTCACATGCTTCCCCAGACATGCAACTTTTACAAGACCAGTAGATGATTGAAACAAGGTCTAAAACAACTGTTTGTGGAGGTTCTAAAAAGTAGTTGGTCCCTTGAGTACAAGGGTCAGGTGTCATTGAATGATGTTAGAACTTAATTTATTAAACTAGACTGGACCTTCGTAGTTCATGTCCAGCCAAGCACAATGCAGGTAATAAAGGAGCTCCTTTCGTAAGAGAGGACCAAAACTACAGAGGCAGAAGAGTTCCCCTGAAAAGAATATCAGCATATAATAACATAGTCCTCGCAGGAGGAAATACCACAATATTTAATTCTGGATTTCCATAACCAAAATAAAATTGAAGTGAGTGGGCCTCCAAAAAGGAGAGGGCATATATTTGGAGCATGGTACAACCACCCACTTAATCAGATTAGATCAGGAAAAGGAAGCGTATTACTCAGAAATGATGGCATTTCTAATGGTTCAATTCCATGTCCCATGGATAACTCTCACATCATATATGAGTCAAGGTAGGCTGCCTACATTAGACCCCCTTAGGGTGCGACCCTTTCCCAAATGCAGGATGCTTCATGCACGCTGCCCTTTTTTTATTTCTACACCAGAGGCATAGCAGTATGGACGTTATTATTTAATACTAAAAGAAACTTATTCTTTAATTAAGTATTTAGGACTAAAAGAAACTTATTCTTTAATTAAGTATTTAGGACTAAAAGAAACTTATTCTTTAATTAAGTATTTAGGACTAAAAGAAACTTATCAAAGTAGTTACAAACATTTATATACAGACACATACAGTTGTGTTTATTTACAGTTACATACACCAAGGTTCCAGGAAAGGTGAGCTGACCTGATGTACGTCACCAACAAAATGAGACAAGAACATAAGTGCTTCAGTCAAGTTGTCTGTCACTAGAAATAATTAGTTCCAGCCCAATAAATGCATCAATAACACAGAGGGGCAGTCTTCCTCACATTTTTCTGAATTTAAATCATAATATCCCTGTGAAAGTTGCATTGAGTAGTTGTATATTGCTCCCGTAACACACCTGTCCTTGAGCCCATGCCCGTCATGGCAGTCTCCTATCAGAAAGTAGACCAAGGTTATTAATGGCTCAAAGCTAAGATACAAAAGTGCATTAAAAGATGTATCTTAATATGCCATATCAGGGTTTATCATTATAACAGAAAAAATGTCAACTATTAACTACTGGATCAAGTGCGTGCTGCTACTTTGCCTACAGTGCACCAAGTAACAATAGGAAATGCAGGCATGAGCTAGAAATCTTTTACCGTACTTCTCTTTTCATTTGATACGTAGGGAGTAAACTTGATACCAAAATGAATAGCTAACATGAACCAAGAAGTTTTTCTATAGAAGCAATTATATGTAGTGTCACTTACGGCAATATTTGTAATTGCACAAGAAATCAGGTGTATCTACATAATGTAATGGAGAACTCCAGCGGTAGTGGTAGTGGCGCCGAACCTCATCAGGCCAGGAGCAGACAGCTGCAAGATCACCTTCGGCTTGATCTGGGAGTAATGCTTTGACTGCAGCCAAAGCATCTTCTGTTAGATATTCCTGAAAGACCCAAGAGATTCACATAAGCTTCCTAAGGAAGAGCTCGACAAATTTTTTATTTTTATTTTGTCAGTACTTTCCATATGCTTGCTTCCACTCAAAGAAAAATCTGTCAGAATCACAAAATATGTCCACCATAAGAAGTTTCTGGGAATGTCTCAAAAGGATTTCAAGAATCTTCCTCCAGTACTAATACATAGATAGACACCTTAACTTGTCTTCAACTAACAACTAAACACTCCAATTGTCAACTAACAACTAAACACTCCAACTTTGAGGATGCACATCTAGATACCTCAGCTCGTTCCACTGTGTCAGTTGAACACTCCACCTTACAAAATGATCATCTAGACACCTTCAAAATTTATGTGCCACGTTAGCATTGGGTGTCCACGAGACTCAGTAGGGACGAGTTGAGGTGTCTAGATGTACGCCACTAAAGCTGAAGTGTTAACTTGCCATTTGACGCCATATTTGAATGCCTATCTATCTATGTATTATGCCTTCATCATTTGAAGCACACGAAGACTATCTATTTTAAAAACATTATGATTCGATGTAACTATATAATTGCCAGATCAAGTTACCTACTATGTAACGGATAGTACCATGAGCTTCCAAGTAGTATGTCTGTGTTTCCATCAACAACAGTGTAAGATGGTATTTTCTACAATGTCCTGCTGTTCCAGATTACTACTACACTCTTTATATTCAGTTGTAGCCACAACTTTAGAGCATTAACGAATGAAGGAAAGTCTGCCTTTTTTTTTCTCTATTTTGCTATTTTCTTTTCTATATTTCCTTGCATCTTTGGTTTGGTTACTGAGCACTTGCTCATTCCATTTCGGGTTGGTTATGGAACAACTATACGATACAATTCTGCCACAATGGGTGCACATCCATAAAACCCCTCAAAAGACTTCAGCCAAGGCCAAATAGGAAATCAGAATAACTAGTCAACGCAAGTTCTTGCAAGCAACTACATAAAGATCCAACCTTTATGAATAAACCCATAAAAAAAGATCAACATTAAACACCCCATTACTCCAAACACTCAATCTCCACTAGAATTTACTCAGAAAATTCAAAAAAAATTAAAAATACTTCATTTACCTCAGCAATTTTGCAGATAGCATAGTGTCCTTCTTTCCCCCAACCAAGAATTTTTTGAACCATCATCAGAACAACAGCTACTCTTACAAACCATTTGAGCTCAAATCCACCCATCTTTTCCAATCAAATTACACAACCTGTAAAAAAAAAATCAAGAAAATGATTCTGTGCAGTTTAAAGGTGCACATACAATACAAAAAGAAACAACATATTTTAAGAAAAATAAATTGTACCAGTTGCTAGGGGTTCTTTTGGTGGTTCAAGATTCAAGAATGACAAGATTTTTTGAGGTGGAATAAACCCTAGAAACGGTACTGAACTGAAGAGTAATAAGAATCAAAAGTTGTTGAATTAAGAAACGCGGTAATTTCAAACTTCTATTATTTTAATAGTAAGATAATGTGTATTTGGTAATCAATTTCAATATTATACTACACATGTCAGTTTGGGTTTGGTGAAAATAAAAGAAATTTAACCCAATCCTTTATTAGTACTTGGCAATTAGGTACACTAACCTGAAATTAAGGAAAAAGAATACCATGTGATATATGATTCGTGTCATGTTTATATAATTGTTTAAAGAGACGTATTAAACAATTTTGTACTCTCCTTATAATCCATTATTAGTATTTTATTAACATACTTTGTTGTACTCTGGGTAAACCCCATTGTGTAATAGCTTGCAAAGGGAACTAAACCGCATTAGGTAAATCCTATGCGAGAGACTTGACTCAAAAGGCATTGAGGGGAATCGATTTAGGGTCACCTCCGTGTGGATAACCACCCTTCAAACCAATTGAGTCATCCTGAAGGATAGTCTCACATGTTATATAGTTTAATTGAGTTACCTCAAATCATTTGAAATTGAATAAAAATCCTCAATTGGAAAAACAAGTAATCAGTGTCTATAGATCAATTATTCTACTAATCTCTAATAAGTTTTAGAATGCTCCTTTATAGTTATCAAGAGTCAAATGTTGTCATTATTCAAACCAAAGCAAACTAGATTTCAACATAGATAAACAAGAGAGATTTATGAGAACAAACAATATATGCTAATACAAGCTGCTACTATATGGAATTGAACTTATTATTTTCTCTCAGCAACATTTTTTCCAGAAGTGAAAACAGTACAAGAGTTGCAGTCAGCTGATAGAAGTGAACTAGTCTTGTACTTGTCATCACCACCAACAACCGCCATATCGACCCCTGACTTGGCTGGATTCTTGAAACTTGGCTGGTAAGTCCTGCCAAGAATGCCTTCAACTTTTGGAGACAAATCAAACAACCTAAACTGCACTTCTAAGTGAGCAAAGCTATCATTTTTAGGTATACCATAACTATGTATCGCGTCCTCTTCTTCTGTCACAGGAACAACATTAGCTGAGATTTCCACTATTTCTTGAATTGTAACTCTTATACTGTTTGTTGCTGAGGTCCTTTCCAGTTCAAGGTTTTGGTCAGGGGAATTCCATACCGATGAGTGGCCTAATGGAACACTTAAACTCATCCCGTTATAAGTGAATTTCAAATGATCAGCTTCTTGATCCCAATTTTCTGCCTTGGTTGCTTCAAGTGTGAAGTTATGTGAGCCAAACATGAGGCCTATAGCTTGAATCCATGTGAAATCTCGCGATCTGCCAGCAGGACGGATACCAATGAAACGAGCATTTATTTGAACGTTGACATCTGAAATTAGGCTGAAATGCTCATCTTTTTTACCATGGAAGTAGAAAACAATCCCATCTCCACCTATGAAACGAGGATCGTAACAAGCTGCACCTGGACCATCACAATTTGGTTTTCGTTCTGTAACATATGTACAAAAATTCATTAACATAATGTTACTTCAGATAAAAAGGATCAAAAATATATAGCTAAGCTAAAATGAGTCTAAAATACTTACTTCTGCATACTGCTTCACATTTAGGAGAGTAACAATCAAGAAAACACTCTTTAGCATATGGATCTTTCGGGTGAATTTCAGGGCACTCAGAAGGGCAAGTTATATACTTGAGATAGCATTTGCTGTAACGTTTATAGCACGTGACGCGTTGAGGTTTAACATATGCTGCTTGTGTTTCTATTACCATAATAGTATTAAGCAATAACAGAAGGATAACTGCAAATTGAAAGCCAAATGGATTCATTATTTTGATATTTTTGGATGATGAAAGAAGTAGTGAGTGATGTAGGAAATTATCCCTCATCTAATGCTTCTTATATAGTAAAGTATAATATTTGACTTGGGGACTTTTGGATACATGTTATCTTCTTCTCTAGGTGCAATTTGCACACAAATGGAGAATGAACAAACTTTGGTTATAGAAGACTTATTTTTTCCTCTTCTTGCTGCCATCCAATAGTGTTAAATGGCCAAACCAAAATGCCTTGCATGGAAAATATTACTTGGTGTTTGGTATGCATCCTTTATATGACTTCTCTTGTTTGGGGGTGGGGGTGGGGGGGGGGGAGGTTGTTATTATAATGTAAAGATTATTTATATAAAATTATTGTATATGATTTTTGTAGCAAACTTATGACATTTTTGCTTGAAGCTTGACATGTCAAACTCAATTTTTTGACGATAGTGTATGAAGTTTTAAACGTATACATTTGAATTGAAAGTAATTTTTCTAAAACTTAAATTACCAAACTTTTTTCTTGCAATATTATCACGAGTTTCTAATGATAAATCAGAAATTTTATCACTAATTTGAGATAAATATAAAAATTATCACAATGAAATTTCTACATTATTTTATGTTAATCGCTACTATTTTATATTTTATTTTTTTACAATGTAATTTATTTTTGAAATTTTAGTTTGAATTGGGGGTAGATAAAGGAGAAATAGGAAAAGGAATAACAAGAGGGGGAATCCATATTTAGCCAACAAAAATGAAAGTTCACATACTCAATTATATTTCCCTATACCAATATGGGTTGTGGTGCACTGGTGGGAGTGTTTTCACCTTTAATCATAAGTCTCGGGTTTGAGTCCTGGGTATGGAGAAAATCCTGTTGGGAGTGCCACCCTCGAATGGGCCCTGCAAAGCGCGATTCGAATTTAGTCGGAGCTCCAATGTGGGCTCTGAACATCGAGTGGGAAACCAAAAAAAAATTATATTTCCCTTTACGACCTAAGGGCTCATCTGATACGAATGATAACGAATAAATTATCTCAAAATAAAATTTAGGATGAGTTTATCCCATGTTTGGTTGAAATAAAATCAAGAGTTATATTAGGATTGTACCATTAATTTTATCCCAGCATCGAGGGTGGAATAACAATACTAAAATAACTAATCCCAATATAATTACTTGTCCCCAACCATATGGGTGATGTTGCAACTAGACAAAACATATGGGTAGAATTTAATTATTAAAAACCATATGGGTGATGTTGCAACTAGACAAAACATATGGGTAGAATTTAATTATTGAAAACTATATGGGTGATGTTGCAACTAGACAAAACATATGGGTAGACTTTAATTATTGAAAACTATATGGGTGATGTTGCAACTAGACAAAACATATGGGTAGAATTTAATTATTGAAAACTATATGGGTGATGTTGCAACTAGACAAAACATGTGGGTAGAATTTAATTATTAAGAACTATATGGGTGATGTTGCAACTAGACAAAACATATGGGTAGAATTTAATTATTAAGAACTATATGAGTGATGCAACTAGACAAAATATAGAGCTTTCAAGAACAAGAATATACAAGAAAGTTGTGTAAACCTCTCCAACCCTTCCCAAAACCTTGTTAACTCAGTGATAAAATTGATTGTGATTAAGTATGAAGGCTGTAGTAATCACAAGTCCTGGTGGTCCAGAAGTGTTGAAGATTCAAGAAGTGGAAGACCCACAAATTAAAGATGATGAAATCTTGATTAAAATAGCAGCTACTGCCCTTAATAGAGCTGACACCCTTCAACGCCAAGGTAAATACCCACCCCCTAAAGGAGACAGTGAATACCCAGGTCTTGAATGTTCTGGAACTGTTGAAGCAGTCGGCAAGGACGTTACTCGCTGGAAAATTGGTGACCAGGTTTGTCTGATTACAGTTTCCATTTTAAAAAAAGATGACAACTTTATTCTTGAAATTGAAGCTTAACTGTTGTTTGTTATTGTAGAATTGTTATATTTCCTTTTGATGTTGGGTAATATGACATGGAGGAAGTTATCTGAAAATGCCTAAATCTTTGGAATCTATGGGGACTTGGCTAAGAACACAGCACAAAGGAATAAGATATCTGAAAATGCCTAATCTTTCGAATCTTACTAGCTCCATTTCAAATTTTTTTTGTGTGGTTTTGACTTGACACTAAGTTTAAGAAAGTAAAGACATTTTTTTGCCTAGTGCGGGTTACCTCTCATATGTGGTTTGCGAGCTATTGCATAGGAGCGGGAGTTTTACCTTGCACCCAAAGGGTAGCGGCTGCGGGTTTCCTTGTCATCAATTTTTTTTTGTGGTTTTAAACTAAAATAGGTAGAATGTACCAAAATGTCTTTTAATCCTGAGATGTTAAACAAGCCTTATAAAAAGTTAAAAGTAAGAGTTGCCAAAAAGGGAAAAGACAATCTTTTTGAAACAAACTAAAAAAGGCAAGTAAGACAAACAAATTGAAATGGATGGAGTATTTTTGTTAGAGTTTTCTATGTCAGACTAGGAATAGGTAGGAATTAGAGAACCATTAATGAGTATTGGAGTAAAATGAGCCCCAATAGAGAAGAATGGATAAAGGATTCATATAGCTTGACTCCACCTAGTTTGAATTTTTGGGGTAGTTAACTAGTTATTGTTATTGTTGTGTATGGAGTAAAATATTTCCATTTCATTTTGTGGTGCTTCGTTTGACATAAATTTGGTAGAATTTAATAGTGGTGGAACCCTTCGGGGTGGCCCAGTGGTTTGAGCTTGGAACTTCCATGTTGGAGGTCTCAAGTTCGAAATCCCTTGCCAGCGAAAGCAAAGAGTTTGCCTTCTGGGTCGAGCTCGTCGCACCAGGTTTGCCTAGTGCGGGTTACCTCTCATATGTGGTTTGCGAGCTATTACATAGGAGCGGGGGTTTTACTCTATGCACACCCAAAGGGTAGCGGCTGTGGGTTTCCCTTGTCATCAAAAAAAAGAAAAGAATTTAATAGTGGTGGAAGTGGTGATAATTAAGTACGAGGAGGGGGGAATAATGTCTATATCTTGATAAGTAAAGATTAAGGGGCAAAATGACCTCCGCCCATCAGGGACAAAAGGCTTCTTGTTTCAAGATGAAAGAATTTCCTTGAGTAGTAACCTGAATGATTCTGGACTAGCCCTGGTTAGTAGGGTAGCAGTTAATCCATTAGCTTCCTGAAGTGAAACTAGAACAATATTAAGTTCTTGTTAGGCCTTAGCAGGAGACATTGCAGTGATGTTTTATGAGCTTATGTTCTTTTTCTTTGTTGGTTTGGACAGTACATTTCTATGTATTGTTTAAAAGGGAGTTTTGTTTAGTGCATTGATGATGTAAAAGCTTCACATAATAGGTATGTGCTCTCATTGGTGGAGGAGGTTATGCAGAGAAAGTAGCTGTACCTACTGGACAAGTTCTTCCTATTCCATCAGGTGTTTCTTTACAAGATGCAGCTAGCTTTCCTGAAGTGGCATGCACTGTTTGGTCGACCATTTTCATGACGAGCAAGCTTTCCTCGGGTGAAACGTTTCTGGTGATTAGACAGACCATAGTTATTCTTTAAAACAATTTGTTGTTAGCAGTAGTTCCTTTTTCTTTTATCTATGCAGATTATCAGCCATTTAGTCAATTGGCAGAATCTTTTGGGTAGTATGTTCACAATTGAATCTTTATGTCCTTGATTCTGGTGGAGTAAGATCAAGTACGTGAAATGACTGATAGCTACATGTGTTACATTCAGATACATGGAGGCTCTAGTGGAATTGGTACCTTTGCCATTCAAATGGCTAAGTGCATTGGGGTCAAAGTTTTCATCACAGCAGGTTCATGATGATATCTTATCTTATTATGGAACTGAAATCATTCAGCTAACCATGTCAAGTCTTGTTAACCAGGAAGCGAAGAAAAACTTGCCGCATGCAAAGAACTCGGGGCTGATGTTTGCATCAATTACAAGACTGAAGACTTTGTTACACGCATCAAGGAAGAAACAGGAGGGAAAGGTAATCATTATCATAGGCATCATTTATTATATTAGAAACTAGGTCTGCTTGATAAACAAACAACAACTACGCCTCAGTTCCAAACAAGTTGGGAACTTGGTCTTTGTGATATCAATTAAAATTTGAATATGCATGTTTCTGTAGAAAATTATGATGGTTATCATATATCTCATGGGGCTATGGGGGAAACCACTCAATTTCTTCTCATGTCTGACATTGGTGATATTCTAATTTCAATGTTCAACACAGGTGTTGATGTCATACTAGATAATATAGGAGGTTCATACTTCCAACGAAACCTTGACAGCCTCAATGTTGATGGTAGGCTCTTCATTATTGGTTTTATGGGAGGAACAGTGACACAAGTAAATCTTGGCTGTTTGTTAGCAAGACGCCTGACAGTGCAGGGTAAGTGCAGATGTGCTCTGATATATTTGGAGTGATCTTTTCTGTGAAATGTATTGTTAAATTTGATATGGTGAACTTGTCTGACCAAATACTTGAACAAGCATGCTGTTAGTCAACTGGAAGAGAGATATCTCAAGACACTCTACTGTAATTCCAGTTTCTTTCTATTCCCACCCCACCCTGACTAGCTCAATGAGTGGGGCGGAGATTGTATTCATATAGTTGCACATGCCAATAGATGACTTCTAAGATCTTGTGTTCAGTTGGGCTTAGACTGTAGATTCAGTTGGTTAATTCCATGGGGAAGCAATGATTATCAATTGCAGCTGCAATTCTAATAATTGGTGCACAAGAAATGAAGTAATCTTAATTTACCCTGATCTTAATTTTCTCTAACTTCTCTTTCTGCTGCACCTTTTTCGTTACATGCAATTGCTTCTACTTCAATGAAGCTTATGTAAAGCAAGTTTCTCTCTCTTCCTCTTGTGTGTGTGTATATCCAGAGCCTAGTGTTCTCCACTTCGCAAATGAACTGTCTTGAAGTCTCGGTGTTCATTTGCCTCGTTGATATCCCTTATTTTGACAGAGTGAGAAGCTAACTTTTGTGACACGTGGAAACCATGTGTTTGTATCTTTCTTCCATTTTTATAAGGCTCTCTCACATATCCTATCATGCTCCTTTACTTTTGTCCTATTTACTTTCCCTCACTTCACTTCTACTACTGTTCCTCCCGTAGCTTTAGTTCCTTGCAGTAATCAGCCTCAGTTATCTCATAAACAGTCCTGGCTTTCAACCACCAACCATGGTTTATAATAATCTGGTGACTTCTATGTGCACTGACCTACTTCAATTTATTTCAGGATGGGAAAGATAAGATAGTGTAATAGAAGCAAAAGCAACACAAGCTTCCACTGATATTACTGGGTTTTATTAGATGGTATAGGTCTCAATTTAATATCAGGAGAACTGAAATATTCTGATTCATTTTTCATATATTTACGTTATCAAGAAAAAAAAAGAGAGAAGGTGATTCATCTTTCATGTGAAGTTGAGCTGTCTCTTCTTTGAAATCCTCATTTAGTAATTCTTCGTCAACTTGGTCAAATTTTGGCCTCTTCCTCCCGGGTACTTGTTATGGTTAGTTTGAATTTTGAAATTTTGAAATTATTAGTCCAGCTCTCTCATTCTCGCATAATCCTATCCAATGTGTCTATTCCCTCCAGGTTCTAACTGATCCTTCTCTTAGTTGAAGAATCCTTGATATCTTTGAGGGAGTTCTCTTTTTATAATAAAGTGCATAGACAATTGGAGAGAAAAAATTCTTTTTGGAATGTTGAAATCTAGTCTCATGGATTTTTTCTCTGATTGAATGCCATGGACCTCATTTTTTATTGTGTTTCAGTAGTTTTTATGTCAACTTGTGACTTTTCTACAGCTGCTGGCTTGCGTAGTAGAAGCGCAAAAAACAAAGCTCAAATTGTGAGAGAAGTGGAAAAGAATGTTTGGCCAGCAATTGCAGCTGGCAAGGTGAAACCGGTGGTGTACAAGTACTTCCCTTTAGCTGAAGCTGCTGAGGCTCACCAGTTAATGGAAAGCAGCAAGCACATTGGAAAGATTCTGCTTACTGTTTAAATGTTGTAAAAGAGAGATTTTCTTGTTCTTAGTGTTAAAATAGCCTGTACTTCCAGCCAGTCACCGCCCCCCCCCCACCCAACCTCTGCTGCATGTATTATACTTTGCAATGTTCCAATAAAACAAAACCTTTTTATGATTTTTTTTCATTTTTTTGTCTGCGTAAAATAGATTTGCTGTCTATTTCCAACTTAAGTACAAAATACAGAATTTGCATGTCATTCTAATAATAGAACAAAAACCATGAACACAGCTGGAAAAAAGAGCAAAGGTTTCCTTATAATATTCTGCAAGTCATACAATTTGTATATCATGTTTGGTAGCAAGTTTTGAGATATTTACCTGAAATTTTTACTTGTCAAGTTCAAATTTTTGATGATCATACCTAAAGTTTCAGATGTATATGTTTGAAATTGATAGTATTTTTTAAAACAAATTTGAACTACCAATCTTTATCCCTACAATATTTTCATGTTTTTTTCTCAATAATATCCACTTGACATAACTTTAATTGTGCATTAATTTTTTATAATGTAAATCATTACTCTTATCTTTAACTTTATTTTTTTTGTTGTTATTATTAAAAGAAACTATAGATCGAGGTGATGTTGTAACTAGACAGAACATATAGCTATCAAGAACAATAATAGAAACAAAATACTCCTCCTCTGTTACTTTTTTTTTTCCTAGTTCGGCGGCTAGTCCAACTATTTTGAATTTTCTAGTTCGGCGGCTAGTTTAACTATTTTGAATTTGCATTGTATAGGGCCATATTAGAAAGAAAACACTCCCTAAAAAAGATTTTTTCATATCCAGGCTCGAACTCAAGAGTGGAGTAGCAGCCCATCTGCTACACTACATGTGGTACTCTACTACTCCTTTATGTATGCAATAAAGTCTAGTAAATCTCTCCAAACTCTTCCTAAAACCTTGTTAACTAAGTGATAAAATTGATTGTGATTAACGAAGGATGAAAGCTGTAGTAATCACAAGGCCTGGTGGTCCAGAGGTGTTGAAGCTTCAAGAAGTGGAAGACCCACAAATCAAAGATGATGAAATCTTGATCAAAATTGCAGCTACTGCCATTAATAGGGCTGACACCCTTCAACGCCAAGGTGAACATCCACCCCATAAAGGAGAAAGTGAATATCCAGGTCTTGAATGTTCTGGAACTGTTGAAGCCGTCGGCAAGGACGTTACTCGCTGGAAAATTGGTGATCAGGTTTCATATATTCATAGTTATATATTTTGTTATGCGATTATGATGTCATGAAATTAAATATAATAATGCATAGATGAAGAAGGGGATATTACAGTGATGTTTTTATGAGCTTATGTTCTTTTTCTGTGTGGATTTGGAGAGTACATTTCTATGTATTGTTTGAAAGGGAGTTTTGTTTAGTGCATTGATGATGTAAAAGCTTCACAATATAGGTATGTGCTCTCATTGGTGGAGGAGGTTATGCAGAGAAAGTAGCTGTACCTACTGAACAAGTTCTTCCTATTCCATCAGGTGTTTCTTTACAAGATGCAGCTAGCTTCCCTGAAGTGGCATGCACTGTTTGGTCAACCATTTTCATGACGAGCAAGCTTTCCTCCGGTGAAATGTTTCTGGTGATTAAATAGACCATACAATTTGTTGTTTAGCAGTAGTTCCTTTTTCTTTTATATATGCAGACTATCAGTCATTTAGTCAATTGGCAGAATCGTTTTGGGTAGTATGTTCACAATTGAATCTTTATATTCCTGATCCCCGTGGACTAAGATCAAGTACGTGAAATGACTTATAACTACATGTGTTACTTTCAGATTCATGGAGGCTCTAGTGGAATTGGTACCTTTGCCATTCAAATGGCTAAGTGCATTGGGGCCAAAGTTTTCATCACAGCAGGTTCATGATGATATCTTATCTCATTATGAAACTGAAATCATTTAGCTAACCGTGTCAAATCTTGTTAACCAGGAAGTGAGGAAAAACTTGCTGCATGCAAAGAACTTGGGGCTGATGTTTGCATCAATTACAAGACTGAAGACTTTGTTACACGCATCAAGGAAGAAACAGGAGGGAAAGGTTATCATTCTCATAAGCAACATATGTTATATTAGAATTTAGGTTTTTTTGATAAACAAACAACAACTACGCCTCAGTTCAAAACAAGTTGGGAATTAGGTCTTGTGTTATCAACTAAAATTCGAATATGCATTTTTCTGTAGAAAATTACAATGGTTATCATATATCTCATGGAGCTAGGGGCAACCACTCAATTTCTTCTCATGTCTTACATTGATTATATTCTAATTTCAATGTTCAACGCAGGTGTTGATGTCATACTAGATAATATAGGAGGTCCATACTTCCAACAAAACCTTGACAGCCTCAATGTTGATGGTAGGCTCTTCATTATTGGTTTTATGGGAGGAACAGTGACACAAGTAAATCTTGGCTGTTTGTTAGCAAGGCGCTTGACAGTGCAGGGTAAGTACAGACGTGCTCTGATATATTTGGAGTTTAAGAACTTTTCTTGTTATGGTCTGTTTGAATTTTGAAATATGGAAATTATTAGTCCAGCTCTCTCATTCTCGCATAATCCTATCCAACGTTTTCATTCCCTTCATGTTCTAACTGATCCTTCTCTTAGTTGAAGATATCTTTGGGGGAGTTCTCTTTTCATAATTAAGTGCATAGACAATTGGAGAAAAAATAAATTCTTTTGGAATATTGAAAGCTAGTCTCATGGATTATTTCTCTGAATGAATGACATGGACCTCATTTTGAATTGTGCTTCAGTAGATTTTATGTCGATTTGTGACTTTTCTACAGCTGCTGGCATGCGTGGTAGAAGTGCAAAAAACAAAGCTCAAATTGTGAGAGAAGTGGAAAAAAATGTCTGGCCTGCAATTGCAGCAGGGAAGATGAAACCGGTGGTGTACAAGTACTTCCCCTTAGCAGAAGCTGCTGAGGCTCACCAGTTAATGGAAAGCGGCAAGAACATTGGAAAGATTCTGCTTGCTGTTTAAATGTTGTAAAAGAGAGATTTCCTTGTTCTTGCTTGTATTATACTTTTGCTTGCAAAAGTCCAATAAAACAAAACCTTTGTATGATTTCCCATTTTCCATTGCATGAAATAGATGTGTTTTTTTTACTGGTTCCTAAGTTTATGGCTGTGTGCTTAATCTGGAGATCTCAAAGGAGAGTCCCTACTACAACATTTAGTTTGAGTCCATATCTTTTATTTTTATGATGATTAGGGAACCCGCAGTTGCTATCCTTCAGGTGTACACAGGGTAAATCCACTCCAGTATAATAGCTTGCAAACCACACGAGAGAGAGGTAAACTGCACTAGACAAGCTTCGTGCGATGAGCTCGATTGAGAAAGCATGCAGGGTTTTGAACTTGAGGACCCCCCCCCCCCCTCCATTTGGGAGATCCCCTTCTCAACCAACTTGGTCACCCTTGCATGTGTTTGAGTCCATCTTTACCGTACCCGTTTAGTTGTAGTTTCCAGTTTCCTCTCGACTGCCAACTTAAGTACAAAATACAGACTGGAGAATGAATTTGCATGTCATTCCAGTAATAGAACAAAAGCCATGAACACAGAGCTGAAAAAAGAGCAAAGGTTGATTTATAATACTCTTTTGGATCATCAAGACTAGGGCTGTACCGAAGTACCATAGATTACAACTTACAAATTGCACACTCAAACTGGCTCTGGTTAAAATAAAAACGAGTACATTTGATTGCTAGAAGCAGAAAAATTTGACAAAGAAGGTTACCGCGCTAAGCCAATGATTACACCTCCTACCAGGACCATAGAATTTGATGATTCAAACACTGCAAAAAGCTTCAACAGCCAGACTTTTTGGTACTGCAGGACATGGGTCACCAAGTTTAGCCATGGTGATAGGAATGGAACATCCTGAGTTGCCAACACACCCCTGCATAGTCATTCAAAATTGTCAGATCAAACATATGAGAAAATGGACTTTGGTTTAACTCAAACCCAAAAGCTAGCTCGTGAAGGAAACAAGAATCGATAGGTCTGGCTGTGATACAAGAATCGATACGTCTGGCTGTGATACCATGCGAAGAAAATTGAACAGTAAGTTTAGCTCAATCCCAAAAGCTACCTCATGAGATGAGGATTGTCCAAGGCAAAATAAGGAGATCAAAATCCATCCCCTCAACCAATGTGGGATCTGATAATTCTTTGATAGTTCAAGCCTTGATGAACAACACTTTGAGTAGTATATGGGGATTTTCAGAAGTTATCACCAATATATGTAGAAACAAATGAAGAAATGCTAGTAATATTACCTGATGAACTATGGATAACACATCCAAATGGCAACTCCCTTTAATGAATGCTCCACAATCTCCTGTAGGAGTTCCAAAGCTAGCAAAGTTAACTGCAGCGATAGTCCATCCTTGATCACAATTCAGTTGCAATGAAGGTTCTTGAGACGTAAGATCTTTGTTTGGCTTCCAAGTATCAACAGGTGGAGGATCTGACTCAGATACATGAGCACAAATTTTTTGCCCAGATCGCGTTGAGAAAGATATCTTTGAAGGGTCACCACCAAGCTCTTCATGTAGCACAAGCAGGTTCTTTCCAGGCTTTAACCAACTGCGCGGTACATGGTACCTATATGAAGGCTTAATGGTTAGTACTCAGTGAAATCAATTTGCAAGGAGAATCATGACAATGCAAGGCATCAGAATAAAATACACTAGCCAAAGCTATCTACTCACAACACTTGAGCAGGTTGACCACATTTCTTCAAACATTTCCATGAATCATAAGCTCCTCTGTAGTCACAATTATCAGAACAGCCTGTTGAGGGTGAACGATAAGAAGACCAGTATCTCCCTACATGCTGCCCATTTACCCATGCCTGACCTTTACCCATACTGGACAGATTTAGCGATACAGGACCTCTTCCTTCTGGAGGAGAAAAGCTAGTCTGGAAACATGATATCCAGAATCAAGACAAGAATACAACAGACGCAACAAATTATCATAGCACCAGCATTGACATTAACTGCCACTCTATTCCTAGAAAGGTATTTCTTTCTTTTGTTGTCGAAAGAAAGGTACCTAAATGATAAGCAGTTGACATAAAACAAGTGAACCAAGCAATTCTACACACCTTGTACCATATCAAACTCTGATTTATTGGGACAGAACTCCCCTGAATCCACAACGAACTATTTGCAAGACTAACTTTATCAAGTCCAAGATACTCACCTTCAAGTCCTACCTGAAATAAGACAAGTTTCATGTTATCCTTGTGATCTTACAACAACAAAGCCATAACCTTCTGAGATTACAGAGACGAAAATGCATCACCCCCTCAACCCCAAGAGAATCCGGAAAAAGAAAAGAAAGTCTTCAAATTTATACCAATAGTTATGCTGCTTCATTATGCCTTTTCACAAAGTCCTCTAATGTTCTTGTTAGAAGATACTGTCACACATCTTTATTAGATTTTCACTTACTTGTTACTTCCTTTGTCCCTTTTCATATTACCTAGTTTGGTTTAAGTACTCATAGAGTTTCTTTTTGGCATTTGAATTACTTGTACTCTTAATTTTATAGTTAGGAAGGTGAAATCATAATTAAACAAGAATAATACAGACTGCATGACATGGACATAATAAAGGATTTGTCTGTCACATCAACAACCTGGTAGATCCATTCTGTAGAAGAAAAATTCTTGGAATTCTTCAAATCACTGAAGATAACAGAAAATACCCCTGCTCCAGAGATGTCAAACCATGGTCCATAGTTCTGGAGAATCACATGAAAAATGAGTAAGAATTAATGTAATTGAAGTGGAAGCAATAACAGTCAAGATTGAAAATAACTTCAATAATATGTGCTTCAATAGGCAAAGCATTGGAAAAGGCTATTTACTGAGATGGACTTACCTGCAAACCAACCATCATGCTCAATATGTCCACTGTGTTGTTCCCTTTCTTAAGATGGATTTTTTTACTTAGCACAAAGCTTGCATCATCGTGATTACCGTAGCCAAATCCTAAAGAAGGCACCAAATCAGCTATCTTAGCACTTCTCTTGGGCTTAAGGGGATGTTGAAGGTAAAAACTGAAGCATGTTAGTCTTCTTCTTGGATCCGTTGAGTTGTATGAACTGACTCATACAGAGCTTAAACTATCATATAGGGGACACAGAATTTTTGCTTTTATTGGGGCCTAGCACATGATAAGTTTCTTATAAAGGGTGGTACTGAGATTTGAACTTGGACTTTTATTTGCTCTAATACCATGTTGAGTTGTATATATTGCTCATCAAAAAACTTAAAATCTATCAGAAAAGTACACTTTTATGTTGCTATTACGATCACGTTGGAATTTCTATCTAAGTTATTAAACACGGTTAAACAAGTAGAGATTAGATGAGATAGTTACCAACTGGTTTCTTGTTTACAAAAACAAGAGCTGCATGTCCTAAGCTCCCAATAATTAGCTGCAATTCTCTGGCTTTTCTCTTCTTAATGTTCTCCTCCACATTTATACTGGCAAGAGAAAGAAAAAGCAACTTAGAGATATTACATCAATGAAGTAACTAGCTTATCATATTGAACAAATGATTAAACCAGTGAACCGAGGTGGGGTATGCCCTTTATTTTCTCATGGAAGCCAAATATTAGCATCTTCAGATCAGCTTCTTCCGTAACGAAATGTAACATAACAATGACAAGTGAAGGAAAAACAATTTACCTTGTTGTATACCAAAGGAAATCACTGGTATCCTTTGTTGTATTTATCTGCTCTAGTAAACGGGGTGATGCAAAGGAATGATTATTCGCGTTACCAACTTTTTCTTTGTACCAGCCCCAAGGATCTGACTCCAGCGAATTTTCAATTGAAACTGTGTTATGAGTAAATTCTGTACTTCCTGTCGTTTTTTGTGAAACAACCTTTTTTCATTATGAGTAAAGGCAAAATGAAATGTTAGATAGCAGTAGCAAAATTGAGGCAAAATAGACTTCAGTAAAGCTTCTTAAGGAGGAGTTATTCTTTCATAGTTTCATGTAACAAGAAAAAATAGATATTTTATGCATTTCTAGTGGAACAGATATGGAAATCTATCATTGCTCGTACAATGCCATTATAGCATCTAAAATCATAGAGGGGATCCTCCAAACAGATCAAATCTGAAAGTTGAGTAGGACTGCAGTACCTTCGCCGTGTTGAATATGACATTCTTACAGTCTGGAAGGATGCTAACAGACCAAGCAGGAAGAAAATATGACTTCCCATTAAATGTAACATTTGCATCTGAAGTGTTACCATAGTTAGCAAGGAAAGCTGCACAGTCATTGGAGCTTTTGTAATATACATGTGCCTGTTAGACATTTCTGATGTGTCAAAATTAAAAGAACAAGTGACATTGGTCCAACATTAAAGAATTTAGTTACTCATAGACTGACAAAAAAGCTAATTCAGATATCTAATGATGAAAACTAAGATATCTAGCCTGCAGGAGGTGTTAGAATCCCATATCGGTTAAGGGTATGAGCTGAAGTTCTCTTATACAGACTTAGACAATCCTCACCTTTTACCTAGCTTCTTGGGATGAGTTAGGCATCAGGTACACTTCCTTCACGGTTTTTAGATTCAAATTTTTGTGTTATCTACCTCTAATCTATTAAACAGCTGAAATCTGGATCGAAGACATCTCACTATGTGTCATTTACCTCAAGTTTCAGACCAAGGGACAAATGAGTTGGATCTGCATTGACCAAATACTCTTCACAGTGTTTTATCGCCCTGTGTAAGTCGCGTAGGTGGCCCCACTTTGGCTGACTTATGAAACCTGTATTAAGTACGTTTGATTAGATTAGAAAACCTTAAGACATCAGCTTCAGGAGATGCTTAAATAGATCAAATGTTTCCTCTTATATTTAAGAAGATAGCATACCATACTCATCTATGGGGGCATCATAGTCGTAGCTTGTTGCTACTAGAGGACCTCCGGCTGTTCGACCAAAATTGGTGCCACCAAAATACTAAACAAAATAGATGGCATAACTATTCCCAGAAGTAACAAGATCAAGAACAACATGTGAATATTAACATGCATTTACCATGTAATAATTTTGAAATGTACCACCAGTTTCAAAAAAACGTGCAACAGCAAAAGCTAAGTCTTCAACAGGTCGATAAGGAACAGGATAACCAAATGCAAGGAACCTGCAAAACAAAACAACACCTTGCAAGTGATGAAGGAAAAGAACATGTCATGAGTCAGAGCTCCTGATGATAATAAAAAGGAAGAAGATTTACCATCCAACGTAGTTTTCTGTCCACATCTTTGGCTTGGATGGGGAATTTGGAGTGAAGCGATCACAATAGAATCCATTACATGTGTTTATCTGCATATCAACATGTTTGCAGTTATCAATTCACTAATTTAAGTGTCCTTTCACTGTTGATTTAAGAAGCAAAACTATCAATGGTATCATCAGCAGGAAGTTTAGTTCAAAAGGGTCTTGAGATGACTGCATTTTGTAACATACTAATATCCAATAGCTAACAAAAATGCTTCTGATATACTGCAAATGAATACCATTAACACTTACCACTGAATCAGGTGCATCTTCTTGTGCACACATCACCCAAGGAACACTCGTATTAAGACTAACAGCAGTTTCTGCAGCCCATTTTACATACAGCTCTCCGCTGACTCCATATGCCCACTCAACATTTCCATACTCATTTTCTACCTGTTAAGATGATAGATCATTGATTAACACAAAAAGAGCGACAACTAGAATTGAAAAAGAGGAAGGTGAACTATCAAGTAATAAGAGTGTACAATCCAGGAAGAAGATCTAAACTACCACATCCATCATCACAAAATCGGTAACAAGAAGAGGTTACATGGTGAACTATCAAAAAAGAAGAAAGGATTAAACAACCTGAGCGAGTATAATTGGACCTCCTTGTGTAGCGAAGAGGTTCTCTTCCTTCATAAGATTAACAATCTTGGCGAGAAAGAGTTTCATTTCATTCTGCTTTGCAAACAATACAGGTTTCTTCAACTATTGAACATTTAATAGGACCAAAAAATAGAAAAGAAACACAGACTGGCCAACACTTTCCTTAAAAAGCTCATTTGTTGTTCGAAACTGTATTCCAGGGATAAAATGTAGCCACATAGGGAAGCCCCTGCTCAGAGAACAGGAGGGAGATATTAAGACGAAAAGTTAAGACCCTGTTATGATGTACATGATAAAAATAAGAAAATGAGTTTGCTGTGATGAACTAACCCATAGTTCCATTCAGCACAGGCATATGGACCAATACGGAGATGCACGTATAGGCCAGCTTCTTGTACTGCCTTCACAAACCGTACAATGTCAAACCTGCCTTCAAAGTAGTACTGCAAGAGTAGGAAGTGATAACTACAATTGACACTGCTCTCTCTATGTCTTAACAAATAATTGCATTGACCCAAATGAGGTAAAACAACTTCCTATGTGCTAAATTGATAGATAAATGCCAAATAGTGAGCATTGTAAGGGAGACCAATCAAACTCGCGTAAAAACACAAAATTGAAATGACTTCATACCTCTCCTTTGACAGGTTCATGATAATTCCAGAAAACATAACTCTCTATCACGTCCAATCCGCCTTCCTTAGCCTTTCTAATGATCTCTGGCCATATCTACATTCAACAAGAAAACCCCTTTATAATCCATGTTACATATTGTCAAACTGAAAATCAAGAAGAAAAGAGAACACCCCACATTGCCATATAAGAAGAAAACACTCACTTCAGGTGTAGTTCTTGGATAATGTATTGATCCTGATTGCAAAATTCTCCTCTTTCCATCAATAACTAATGCCTTGTGATCATAACTAACTGTCGTTGACGCCCCTCTTTCAAAAACTAAAAGTATAAAAAAAATTATTACCAACAACAATTTCTTGCTTTCCATAGTTCAGCTAGATGGTCACATAAACAAGAATAGAGCAGTGACTTTATAACATCCAATAATACTTTTGGACCAATAATTGTTGTAAGGATGATTTTTGTCCTTAGTATGTGTTGTTACTGAAAAAAGGTGAATCTTTCTTAGTTTTCTCCCCATAATTTTGTACTATAAGGTTGGAGTCATTGAGGTGATGATGGCTATGTATTACCAAGATTGTATTCAAGTGATGTCTCTAGCACTGATTAAAATTCCAAGAGCTAGCCTACAAAATATGAAACAAATAAAATGTCAAAATTCAAGATGCTAATTTATGTAAGGTAGATTGAATAGACAAAATGGGGGACCAAATAGGTAAAGAGATGAAGGTGTATATATTCACAATTTTACATATTATGATTGTCATCTTAACAATACATTAACTAAGTATGTATGTAAATAAATATGTGTATTTAAGTTTCATTTTCACTCTTACGGTAAATATTTTTTTATTAAGCGTCTGTTTCGAAAGACACCAGATAATTGAAATTGGTGTAATTATCAGGGTAGTAATTATCAGCCTAGTAATTACACAACTTAGTAATTACGCTGACCTGTTTGTTTGCCACATTGTAATTACAAGTGTACTGTTTGGTTGCACAAGTGTAATCATAAGGTTATATTGAATTTTAAAAATAAAAAGTAATTATTTAAAATTAAAAATTTATATTAGACAAATAAGGACCTTTATAAATGATATTAAATTGAATATATAATAAACATACGTTCATAAATAATATTTATAAAAAATAATTCGTTTATAGTTTTCAATTAGTATATTTTAATTAAATTAGTCATGAAAATTAAAAGTACAAAATTTCTATGAACAACATGAAATGCACGTTTGACAAAAAAAATATTATAAATATCATGTCATAAAATAGCTTGCAATATAAAATATCGAGTACTCCTAAAACAAATGAAATTGAAAATACAACATAAGTTTTAAATTCAAAATAAAAAATTTAACATAATACTGTTATGTCAAATTTCAACATAACATACATAAATATGATTTAAAGAAAAGGAAAACACAAGTCCATAACTTTATTCAACAATGAATTCTACTTTAATTTAAAAATTAGAATACTAATAAAATTATACTATTTTTTTTAGATAATACGAAAAATTGCATGAAATCACATGAAGTAAAGGCTAAGAATAAGAAGGAAATGAAATATAAATAATATAAAGTAAAAAAAAAATATTTTTAGAAAATATTAGAATAATAAAATTAAAAAGAATTTTAAAAAATAAAAATACAAATACATTAAAACCAAAAAAATAGAAATAAAAGGAAGAAATTTAAAAGTAATCAGCTTGTAATTACATCGTGTAATTACCAACAACTCACAGTCTCCCCTTGTGAATTGGAGAGTGTAATTACCCTATCAATTACTACCGGCTAATCAGGTAATTAAATAGCCAATCAAACATGAAAGATAATGTAATTACATCCAATTGCACCAAATCCTATTATCGGGGTGACTTTCTAAACATGCCCTAAAGATTATCTATGTATTCTCAAATGAATTCTTAAATTCCATTTAATTCATTTCATGTTAATAAATAAAATCAAAGTAGAAAGTAAAAATATCAACAGAAATTCCGCGTGTTAAAACGCGTATTTATACTCCATTCTTGAAATCAATATACTATTGAACGCGTATTTATACTCCATTCTTGAAATCAATATACGTACTATATATATTAGTTTACGCCAAATCCATAGTTAAATTATATTTGATGCCAAGTGCTCTCACTAAGTAGAAATTAGAAAGCAAATATACTAGTAGATTCACAATACTCAGCACGAATTTGTTGTCACTGATCTTCATTCTTGATTTATTTTACTGTAAGTAGTACAAGAATTTCCACAAACACTCAATTTGTTTGTTTATAACTCTAATTACTGCTTGATTCCTTCTTTGTTTTGTGTTTTGGGTGTGCTTGATGATAACTTCTCTACCATCTTCTTCCCCTCTCCTTTGGGTTATGCGGATCTTGATTCTTCTATTATAAATTTATGGGGCCCTAGAAGTCAAAATGATATGGGTATTTTTTTGTATTTATTCAATTTGCTGTGTATTGATTTGGGTTGTTTTTTGTTTTTCAAGAAAACATTTTATTTTGATTCCCCCATTGTAAAATCTGTATTTTTAACTAAAAGTTCAACATGTCCCTTGAATCTTGATTTAAAATCAAATTCTTGTTAAATTTCCGGTTCCCTAGAAGTTGAAAGGATATGGGTATTATTTGTATTTATTCAATTTGCTGTGTATTGGTTTGGGTTGTTTTTTGTTTTTCAAGAATTTTCAAGAAAACATCTTATTTTGATTCCCCAAATGTAAAATCTGTATCTTTAACTAAAAATTCAACATGCCCCTTGAATCTTGATTTTAATCAAATTGGTGGATAGATATCAAGCTCAAGTTTTCTCAAATTTGATATTCTGCTAAAGAGTTGTATGTTGATAAATTTGTGTGTGGTTCTCCTCCTAGCATGGCCTTGAACTAGCAACATTGAGAATAGGTCTAGTTGAAAAAATGCAGGCAGTTGAAAAATTGGGGCACACCAGTATAAAGATCTTTGGTATTTGATTTGCAGGAGGAGCTCTTTGTTGTGTTCTTGCAAGGCTTGGTAAAATATGGACTTTGCTAGTATGGACCGTGCACAACTCACTCTGGTGGGATCAGGATTTTCTGCTTTGCTTTCAATGCATTTCACGATACAGCTCTTGTCGCAACACCTCTTCTTCTGGAAAAACCCAAAGGAGCAAAAGGCAATAATCATGATTATATGTATGGCTCCCCTTTATGCCATTGACTCGTTTGTGGGTTTGTTAGATATTCGTGGAAGCAAAACATTTTTCATGTTTCTAGACTCAGTTAAAGAATGCTACGAGGCTGTGGTAAGTTGCTACCGTGTGATTGACATGCCTTTGTTAATGGTGCATACACTGTCTACTAGTATGCTTTCTAGTTTGACAGAAAAAATAAAGCAAAACATGTTTCATTTGATGTTTTTTTCAGGCAATTGCCAAATTTTTGGCTTTGATGTATTGTTATTTGAATATATCCATCAGCAAAAACATTGTGCCTGATGAAATCAAGGGGAGGGAAATTCATCATTCCTTTCCAATGACTCTATTTCAGGTGTGATTATACTTATTTTTAAGCTTTCCTCTCAATATGTGCCAGATGATTATGCATTCAATGTATTTATAACTGATATCAAAATTAGTCTCCCTACCCCACAAAGGTAGGGGTAAGGTTTGTGTACATCCTACCCCCTCCCCAAACCCCACTTGTGGGATTACGCTGGGTATGTTATTGTAACCGTTGCGTTTAAATCTAGCCACTATTGGACTTTCCCCCTTTAGTGTTTACTGTGTAATAATATCATTTTGAAGAATTTTAGGGGCAAGGGAAAGTCCATCCCCCAGTATATTTCTTTTTGTTCTGAAGCACAGGGCTTCTAGTCGTCTAAGATAGACAACCAAGTTATTTGAGTTATTACCCTAATGTAACCAATTAATAATTATGACTCTATATCCTAAAGAAATTATATTAATCAGTTCCAGTCTAAGTGCAGATACAATTGTCTAAACTTAGAGTGAAAGTGCTTGTTCTTTCATATTCGGATGACTTGGAGGCTTGGCTTGCTAACACTTACATAAGTTTTCTTATAATCTGGGTGATGTGAGATATTAAGTTGAAGTTTGTCTTCCTAATTTTTTCAGTTGTTTAATTGAGCTTATGCCTTTCTTACTCTATTTCACTAGAATGATTGATAAAGTAGTATTAGAATGGTGGATTGTCACCATGCATCTAATGTTCTTCCTGCCAATTGCAGCCCCGCACTGCTCTCTTAGATCACCGGACACTGAAACTTCTCAAGCATTGGACATGGCAGTTTGTCATCATCCGTCCAGCATGCTCTATCTTGATGATCACGTTACAGATTCTTGGGTTGTATCCGAGTTGGCTCAGCTGGACGTTTACCATCATTCTCAATATTTCATTCTCAGTGGCCATGTACTCCTTGGTTGTTTTCTACCATGTTTTCTCAAAGGAACTGCAGCCACACAAACCACTTTCAAAGTTCATCTGCATCAAAGGGATAGTTTTCTTCAGCTTTTGGCAGGTAGAGACTCCAACTCATCTCCTCTGCCCCCCCAAACCCAGAAATAAGCAACTGTTTGTTTTACATAAATGTGTGTTTTGCCAACTCTCTTGATTCATTCAATTTGATCAAAAAGGAGAGAAAAAGGTGAAAACCGGGGAACAAATAAGGTCACTTGGTATTTGACTACTACGATTTTTCTTTTCCTATGCTTCATCAATTCTATTTTACTTCTTACATTTCCTTTGCTTATACTTCATCAATTCATTGTCATTGTTGTCTTCTTGAATCTGTAAAGCTTCCTCTCGTCTTCAGCTTCTTTTTCTATTTTCTTTTAGAATTATTTTTTCTTAGTATGTGAGTCATTTGGTTCTACTATGAAGCGAGGGATTGTTGGTTCGTGGGTCAAATGATGCACTTTGCAAAATCCCTTCATTGATTGAATTTGAGTAGTAAAAAAGAGAAAAAGAGAAAGCAGAGGGAAAAATAGGATCATTTGGTATTAGACTAAAATTATCCTTTGTCTATGCTTCATCAAATCATTTATTTTTTTTATGAAAAGGGAAACCCGCAGCCGCTACCCTTTTGGGTGTGCACAGGGTAAAACCCCCACTCCTATGCAATAGCTCACAAACCACATAGGAGAGGTAACCCGCACTAGGCAAGCCCGGTGCGACGAGCTCGACCCAGAAGGCAAACCCCTTGCTTTCGCTGGCAAGGGGTTTTGAACTTGAGACCTCCAACATGGAAGTCCCAAGCCCAAACCACTGGGCCACCCCGAATCAAATCATTTTGTTGTCTCTTCTTAAATTTCTCGAATTTCTAATGGTTCCTCCTCTACAACTTCTATTTCTGTTATTCTTCTTAATTTACTCTTTTTTTTCTTTTTATTCCAAGTATGTGAGTAATTTTCTTCTACTATTCTAAACTCTCTTGATTTCTTGTTTCTTTTTTTTTTAATCAAAAAGGATGGGGGAAATAGGATCATTTGGTAATCAACTACTAAGATGATTCTCATCAATTCATTATTGTTGTTTTCTTTTCTTGAATTTGTAACAGTTCCTCTTCTATAACCTTGATTTCTATTCTTCTTACTTTACATTTTATTTCTAAGTATGTGAGAAGCGATGGGTTGCTGGCTAGAGGGTGCAAAGATGCACTTTGCAGAAATGTGCGCTTTAGAATCATTTCTGCAACCCATCGCTTCTCAGATAGTCGAATTTGTAATTGTTCCTTTCTCTACAACTTCTGTTTCTGTTTTTTTCCTAATCTTCTTTTCTTTCTTCTATTCATTTCAAGTGTGTGAGTAAATTTCTTCTACTATGAAGCAAATGGTTGTTGGCTCATGGAGAAGCAATACACTTTGCAAACATGTTCACTTTCCAAACTCTCTTGATTTGTTGTTTTTTGATCAAAAAGGATGGAAATAAAGAGAAACACTACTACGAAGCAAATGGTTGTTGGCTCATGGAGAAGCAATACACTTTGCAAACATGTTCACTTTCCAAACTCTCTTGATTTGTTGTTTTTTAATCAAAAAGGATGGAAATAAAGAGAAACAACGGGGGAAAGTAGGATCATTTGGTACTCGGCTACTAAGATTACTCTCATCAATACATTATTGTTGTTGTGTTCTTTTCTTGAATTTGTCACACTTCCTCTTCTATAACTTTGATTTCTACACTTCTTACTTAACATTTTATTCCAAGTATGTGAGTCGTCTACTTTTACTATGAAGCGATGAGTTGTTGGCTCGTGGATGCGAAGATGCACTATGGAGAAATGTGCACTTTACAAATTCTCTTGATTTTTTCAATTTGATTATAAAGTAAGACAAAAAGAGAAAATGGAGGTTTATGGTCATTTGATATTTGACTCCTACGATTATTCTTTGCCCATGCTTCATCAATTCATTGTCGTGTTTGTCTTCTTTTCTTCTTGAATCTGTAAAGCTTCCTCTTCTACAACATCTTTTTCTATTTTTCTTTTTTTTTTTCTGAATTATGTGATTCATTTGCTTCTACTATGAAGTTAGGGGTTGTTGGCGGGTGAAGCTATGTTCACTTTGGACCTGTCTTTCTGCTTTGTTACTACAGTAGCTGGAGCAATTGACGGTTAATCAACTAACATTGAACAGTAATTTGATTATCATCGTTATCTTTTTGTGGCATTATAGAATTTAATGATAATTATTTTATGTTAAGATCGACGGTCCTTTCAGCGATGGCTTTCTTTGCTTTTCACTTTTTAAAGCGTTATTTGAAAGAAAGGATGAAAATATTTGTAATCTATAGAGGCAGCATAAGGTTATAGTAGCCCTACTCCCAAGGGCATAATGGACTGGTTGAGGTGTAAGAGTAGCGAGTTTGAATACCCAGTACGAAGTGTAAAACCAAATCCAAAATATGTCAAGTCTTTCGATTTATAACTAGTAATAGAAGTCCCTTAATGGGTTTGTCGTTACATGTATTGAAATGGAGCCAAACCCATTAAGGGACTTCTATTAGTAATTATAAATCAAAAGACTTGACTTATTTTAGATTTGGTTTTACCTAGGTGTAAGTTTCTGCTAATTTTGACCAACAACCAATACGTATTAAGTTCCTCTGATGCTGTTTCCTCACTGCGTCTTTGTGGGAGTGGTATGGGCAGGGGGGAGAGATTTTGCTTATTTGCAGGGATGGGAACATCTTCATTTGGTTGTGCCTCATGCCAAACCTTTTACTGCTATCCTCTACATCTGTGTGCAAACCTGTAATGGAACCAAAACACACCAAGGGACACTGAACTCTCTATGTACTTCTAGGTTTATCTGTAGCTTGGGAAAATGATTTCTATATGGAGGACTTGGTTTCATTATTTTGACAACAAGATGTCAAAATCTGTGTTTGCTCGGACTCTTCAAAAATGTCGCGCGTGTCGGATTCTCCAAAAGTAGTGTATTTTTGGTAATATGACACGGGTGCAACATCGAAAGTGAATAGTCCATGCAACTTAGGTCAAGATGATTGAGACGTAGAAGAGCGCACAAATGGGTTCTGCGGTTGGGCTCACATTATTTTTTTTACCGTCCCTAGGAGCTCCCACCCCTTTTTGCTCCCTTGGTGACTCGAACTCGCAACCTTTGGGTTGGAAGTGAGGGGTGCTTACCATCCGAGCAACTATCTGACCAAACAAGTGAAAATTAAAGGTCTTTAATATGTCTGCCTCCAACCTCCTCTAAAAGGTTATGTCATTAGGAGTAGATAGCTGTTATTCTTTTACAATCATCTCCTCTGAAGTTTGATTGGTGGATGGATATCCGTTGTGTGAGTTTGAGGCATGGAATCACTGTAATGAACTGGTTATAGGATAATATAAGTGAATCCTGTTAGTTACCGCAGGGAAACGTGATGTAAAGGTTAGGCTCACGTCACGAGTTCAAACCCTGCCGCGGACCAACAACAAGGTATTTAAGTGGAGAAAGGTAGAGAGCAGATCCATTATCCACTGAGTTTCAAATCACGAGCCACTGACTCTCGGGATTTCTAGGTTATCAAAAAATAAATAATGTGTCCTGCTAGTCAACAATCATCATCAAGCAAAGGATACAAAAATACCACCATTAAAATATTGAATCCTGTTTAGATCCTCTTGACTTGCATGCCATTACTATTGAAATTCTTTCAACTTCTCAAAAAGGAGGTATTGGTTTCTTTGTTGTGTTGTTTCTGTGAGGAAGCCTCTCTCCGTTCGATGCTTTGCTTGACTGAGATATGTTTTTACCTCCACTGGTGCAATAAACTATTCATCTCTGAATTTTGTAGGGGTTGCTGGTTAAAATTCTAGTCTCGTGGGGAATTATCAAATCTCACCATTTTTGGTTGGATGTGGAGCACCTTCAGGAAGCCATTCAGAATGTTTTAATTTGTGTGGAGATGGTTTTCTTTTCTGTTATGCAGCAATATGCATACCATGTGGCTCCTTACAGTGGTGATGTCGAAGCAAAGTTGAAACTGAAAAAGGATGACTAAGTTGATGCACAAGACATTGGTGTGAATAGACACTTCCTCTGTGATCTTGCATTTACCACCAGTAACAGTGTGTAATGCAAGTTTTTGTTGTTGTGTAACCTATTGATACGATTCAGAGAGGTCTCAAGATAATTAATTTTCGTGTGTTAGTTAGCAAGGAAGATAGAAATTTCTATCATTTTCTGTGACAACCAGTTTTTACTCATTTGTGGTTGGGACTTCTTAAAGTTGCATCAGTCGTTTTTCTTCATGAGAGGCTGGTGTCCCTGGTGGCACCTGCAGGCTGCAACAAGCTTGATTGTGACTTTGTAAAGTATATATTTTCTTGAGAATATCATGACACTTTTCTATGGGGAACAAGCTAGGCTCTCAAAGTCATGCCTTTTCTACCGTGGCACACCGCCGTCAAGGAGAACCCAGTTAAAAGTTTATTATGACATTGCAGTTAAATGCTTCAAAGTGTAATTCAACCAAGTTCAAATAGAAAAGAAAATGCACAGCTGAAGCACATTGCAAAAATCTCCAAGTATAAGACCAGTTCGAAGAAAAAAGAAGTGATATAGAACACTGGGTGTCTGCATACAATTTAATCGAAAAAGGTGAAAGAACTGCAACTTCTATATCCTCAAACACAATCCATGTTGGAAGGCCAGGACGGAAAAAAGAGATCGAAATAACAAAAACAATATACAACATAAACTTCATTCGTGCATGACATTGAGAGGAAAATGCAAGAACTGATTCTCCAACTAACTTGTCTTATGGAATATCATTAACTTGACTGACAGTTACATGTCCCTCTGTTAGTAACTATGGGTACAACCTCAACCAAAGAAATCCATCTAAGAAGAAAACCTGTTTTACAGAGGTAAAGACTAGCATTGACCAACAAATGCATTCATAACTTGGTCCCTCTAGCCAACGTGTCCCAGACGAGTTGATCACCCACTGCATATAAGAGTGTCTTGATTCCTATAGCCAACCGATAGTGAACATGTTATCCTCACAATAAATGCAGACATAAATGGCTGCTCAAAAACTAGTCCCTGCAAGCACCAGAGATAAGGTTAGCATGTCTGTTGAACACCAGGAATAAGAAAAGTGAATCTGCCTCAAAATACAAGCACACATGTACAAACAAGACGCAACACAATAAGGAGAAGGCGAGAAGCGAACTGAAAATACAGTTATCCTCCTCCAGAGGAAGAGAACGATAGATCTAATTGATATTCTGGATGAGAAATATATCTACTGATAACACCCCCTCCCCCCAAATAGAGGCCATTCATCCCAATAACAGATATTCATTAATGACAGAAAACAGCACGAGTGGAAGTGCTTTAACCCTCTCTTGTTGGTAGTAAGTTACAATGTATCGCCTCTCAAGGGATTGACAAGAGGATACATTTAAGGAAACTGGCAAAAGTCTCAAAAACATTAATTGGAAGTTGAACTGCACCTATCTCCTAAGGAATTGCCAAGAAGAGTCACAGAAACTGACAGACGACCTCATAAACAAACTTTAGAAGGGACCTTTCACTTCCAAATTGCTGTGGAAGTTTAAAAAAATCTGTGACAAGTCAGTGAAGATGCTTCCTTAAAATTTGGTTCTTTTTGTCTTTCAGAAGTCATGAATTTAACACTGATCCATTAAAGGTATGATGTTTTTTTCTTTTTGAAATTGGATTAAGTTGCAGTTGTCATTTGAGGATTTGAAAATCCTAATTCAAAGTCTTTTATGTTTTAATTGCAATGGCAGACAATCAAGCGATCAGTGAAGATGCTTCCTTAAAATTTGGTTCTTTTTGTCTTTCAGAAGTCATGAATTTAACACTGATCCATTAAAGGTATGATGTTTTTTTCTTTTTGAAATTGGATTAAGTTGCAGTTGTCATTTGAGGATTTGAAAATCCTAATTCAAAGTCTTTTATGTTTTAATTGCAATGGCAGACAATCAAGCGATGTGGCAGATTGTTACTTCCTGGACCAAGTGCTACTAGTTTCTTCCCTAGCATCCCCCCCCCTCCCCCCCCCCTCCCCCCCCCCCCCCCTTCATTCCCCCTTCCATGACAGCAGGCATTGAAAAAAGAAGAAAAAATCCATAAAGTTCATATTTTTCCCAGTCAGTGAAAAAATCCACAGAATTCATCTTTTCCTTTTTTTCCCTTTCTATTCTCAATATATTCATCTCTGCTCTTGATTCAAAAACAAGCTCATCAAGTCACAAAATGAAGTGCAAATGCTGTAACAAAAAATTGCAGAAAAGCACCAAGATTGCTCAGGGCTTCAAGAGCACATCTTCACGAAGATAGACGTAAATGAAGAGAGATACTATATGCAACGTGAAAAACTAATTCACAAATACAATATATATGCAATGCAAGAAAGGTAAAAAGTTAAAAAATGTGTGACATGAAGAATAATCACTTTGGAGGCAGATAATTAAGGTAAACACAGAGAGTTAAATCACTGGCATACCAAAGTCCCTAACGCTTCACATCGCAACATACACAAGCAAGTTGGGGGAAGTCTTCAGTAAACACACTTATTTCATGGTTGAGAATGGAGAATATATAAAATTTTGGGATGATAAATGGCTGGGAACAGCATTTTGCAGAAATTTTTTCCAGGACTCTACCAATTAACTGAACAGCCCCAAGCATCAATCATAAACTGTTGGCAAGGAAACTCTAGTAGTTTAGCATTTAGAAGGAATATCCTAGACCAGGAGGAAAATGAGCTAAGCTCCTCATTGGATAGTTGACATGGATTCTCCATTTTCTTCTGAAAGACGTAATGGCATGGAGTTGTCGTAAAAATGGTATTTTTTCTGTCAAAAATCATGCTATACTAATCTTTGGAGCAGTAGTAGTATCGCTGAAGTATTGTCTTTTAGGAAACAAGTTTGGAAGGTAAAAAATCCAACAAAGATAGCCTGTTTCAGCTAGTTAGCTATTTTAGAAGCTTGTCTATCCCAAAAATACCTCACCGAAAGAGGATTGTGCTCTGCAACAGGTGGTATGTGCTACCCAAGAATCTGAAAGCATCAGCCACCTCTACTTCACTATCAAGTTGACAAAGACATCTGGAGTATGTTTTTGAATCTTTTTGGGGTTAGTTGAGTAATGCCCTACACTGTTAAGGAAGCTTGTGCTACCTGGGGCCTCTGGAGAGTTGGCAATCAGTGAAGATTATACGGCAAATAGTTCCACCATGCATCTTTTGGTGTATTTAGAATGTTTTGAAGGAGTCACTACACTCTCATATACGTGTTAAAGGCTAGATGTCTAAAACTCTTTTTTGTTGTTGTGGGCATCTTCTTTTTTGGGAAATAGGTAATGAGAGTACTTCATCCGTGGATCAAGATAGGAGTGACAGATTCAGTGGCAATTCAAATCTACAGATAAGTTTCAGATCACACTAAAGATAATTAAATCCTAATTATGGTATCAGCTATGATGATAATTTAACAAAAAAAAAGGGTATCAGCTATGTGGATATACAAGGAGAGCATTTTTCGCTATCCATGTCACGACTACTTTTACAACTAAAATTCTACGACGGGACAGAGCAATAAAAGATCAATCTACATAAACATAATTCTTAAAGCAAGGATCATAAAGCTTACCAGTATTTGATCAAACCATCCCAACCACAAGTAGCAACTTTACTTTGTTCCAGAGGATGCCACTCTGCACCAATACAGACCCCGTCATGACACTTGAGAGTTCTGAAGACCTTACACGATTTCCAATCCCAAAACCAGCATCTGCCTTCACCATCTCCTGAGAAGACAAACCGTCCATCAGGTGAGAAATTGACCTGGCAGGCATAACCAGCGACAATGTGTCCAGCAAATCTTTTCTTTTTATTCAGCTGAAATCTCTCTCGTGTACTATAAATAAGAATCTGGTTATCCAAACTTTGTGCTGCAATCCAATTCCCATTTGGATGGGGCGAAATAGATGGCATGGAATGCATATGGGGTTCACTTATATACTTGATAACAACCGGAATACCATATTCCCAAACACGTAGTGATTTATCATCACTAGAGGTCACAAACCTCCTATTATTATCCACAAAGGTAATTGTATTAACTGCCCCCAGATGTTGATCGTACTCTTGTGTAATCTGTCCACTGTTTATATCCCACTGCACAATCTTCTTATCACTCATACCAGCCAAAAGTACATTCTGCTTATCCTCATCAGGATTAAGCCTCACCACATAGGGTATCTTACCTGTCGTGAAGGTTTGAATTACTTGTCCTGTTTCTGTATCCCAATACTTAATGTACTTATCATATCCAGCTGTCAAAAACTTCGACCCGTCATTGCTAAACCAAATATCCCTCACTGCCTTTGTATGCCCCATGTAAGTCCTCATACATTTACCGGAATTGTAAACATCCCAAATCTTCACCTTTGTATCCATCCCAGCTGACAAAATCAAATGACCATGCTTAGGGAAAAACCTAATAGCTGAAACCCCTTTCGTGTGTCCACTCCAAGTATGAACTAATCTCTTTGGTATATAACAATGATCATTAGCAGCCTTTGCATCCTTCGGTGGAGCAATCCAAGACCTGCCCTGATAATCCTTTTCCTCTTTACCATGAAATGTGCTCTTTTCAACCATAGGCTCCGCCTTATCTTTATCACCGCCTCTTTCTTCACCCTTCTTCTTAGCATACTCTTCAGCATACTTTTTCTGCTCCTCAGATAATTCCACTTGCAACCCTTCTTTCTTTCCAGCCCATGGACTCTTCCTGTTCTTCATCAACCATGTGTCTGTGGACGGATTTTCAACTTCCGTCATATCCACGTCCTGCTCATCACCCTCCTCCTCCTCCATTTTTTCCTTCTTTTTCTCTAACTTCCTCTTCTTCTGTTCATGCTGTGGTATGTTATACACAGAAATTGCATCACATTCCTTCATTTTTTCCAAATCACCGATGTAGCTATTTTCAGAGGGATCAACAGCATACCCATACTTCTGAAAAGTATTGTACTGCTCGTCAAATACAAAGGGTTCAATGGACGCGTCCTCAACGAACCCTAGCTTGTGATTTCTGAGTCCTTGAGCTAACCCGTCCTTTGCGTACGGGTGAGCTGGACCGCAAATTGGTGCCCATAGTTGTTCGTATGTCGGGTTGAATCCAACGAGGTGCTGGGTCGGATCAAGGGGTTTGGATTGAGCTCTTGCAGCTTCGCCGGCAACTGTTAGGGCTAGCATGGTGTCGTCGACTTTAGGGGCGGCGGATTTAGAAGGAAGCATTCGGATTGGGGAAGAATCCGGCGAAGATTGGGAATCAGGGTTAGCGATTTCATCGTCCTCGGCGTAGGATCGCAATAGGTCCATTAGGGATTTACAGATACTGTGAAAATCGTAAATATTGAGTAATAATCAAAGTTTTGTAGCTGAGACTATATTTTCCCAAAATCTAGACAACGATGATGAAATTGTCCCTCATATAATGAAAAAAAAAAAAAAAAGACTTTTTTAATTATTACTTATACTTTTATTGATTTTGTAAATTTTTAAAAAATTCCAAAAAAATAAATTAAATTAAATTCTCCTTTATAACTAAACAATTATTTATTTTGAAAGTACAAATAAAGCCTTAATCCGTGAATTATTTTACTTTACTACTCCCTCCGTCTCTATTTACTTGTCAAATATTTTCTAATTTGATTTCCCCTTTTTACTTGTCATTTTTGACAAATCAAGAAACAATAATTCTCTTAATATGTGTGTCAAATCAAAATTTGACAAATAAAAAAGAACAAAAAAATATTATATAGAAACGGCTAGAAACTTACAATTGTTCAACAACATGTCTGCTTCTAGTCTAAACAAGTTAGCATGATTGTATGAATTCTTAGCAACCACATTCATAAGTAACATTATGAACAGAATTACTATGCTTAGTTCAAGTTGAGGTAAGAGTTGGATGTTTTGAACAAAGTTGAAGGGAAAAAAATAATGTTCACCTATATATATTAATTAGTTTCTGAATATATGTGTTGCACGTGTTATTCAATATCAATTACATCATAGAAAATAATCTTAAATTGTTTGCTTAACTTCTTAACTTTGTTTTCTATCAACACAATGATTAAATTCAAAACTAAAGATCTATTGAACTTCAGTAAAAATGACAATGAAAATAATTAAGCAATATTGTCTTTCATCTATAAAAACAGTAATCATAATAATAAACTATAAAGAAAGAACCAATTAATGAAAATAATAAAACCAATGTACCAGAGAAACCTATTATCTAAGCTTTTTGAAGCTTTCCTTTGAAATTTTTGTGATAATTTTTAGTAGAAATTTCAATTATTTTTATTTTTTCGAGATAAATACTCTATAAGTGGTAAAATTACATTGATACTCTAATTTATCAATATTCACAATCATGATAAAATTCAAAACAAAATATTGTTGAACCTTGGTAAAAAGTGACATGGAACAATATTTTAGAAAGTAGAGAAGGATTATGCTATATGTTATGTGGAGCTTCAACTGGAAAAGAGCCTATAGGTACAGTAAAAGCCAAGAGTTTGATGTACTGATAACCCAAGTATCAAATTGTAAAAAGCCTAACAATGATTTTATCTGTGCTGCTTATTAACACAATTTTCAGTTCCTGCCTCATACCTGTTGCAGAAGATAGAGGACATGTGGTTAGAAAAAATATACTTATGAATCAATGAAACATTTTAGAATGAATTATAGTAGTTGAGTCATAATACACAGGAACTAATTGAAGTATCACTAGCAGTAGCAGATATCAAAACTGAAGCAGCATTTCTTCTTAGGAAACCAATAGTCATGTTATGCAACATCATTTTAAGACCTGTAGAGGACCACCTTGCACGCACAACCACCAAGGCAATTTAGTGAGACATAAGACCGGTACCTAGAAAAGGAATACTGAGCATGTAGCACAGTGTCAACTGCATGTCATAGACAAGTTATTTTACCTCTTGCAGTACCTTTGAACCTTCATAAGAAAATAGCCGAGAAGCATTTGCAAAGCTTATCTCAGCAAGTTCTTCTTTTGTCAGCTCAAGTAGTGATGCAACATAGGAGAGTACATGGTGAATGTTTGCAGGATGGTTATGGATTTCTTCTGCCTGTTGTTCATTGCCTTTGTCCTCCTCCGGTGATTTCTCAGATGGATTTCCATCATTAATTCCTCCACTTGATGTTCCATCAGCTGATGAAGCTTCCTTCTCGATCAAATACAGAGAATCCGGATTGCTCAATTTTGGCAAAGCATCTGGTGCATCTGTCTCCAACAAGATCCTGTCCTTAGGAATTGACTTTAACATTTTCTTCGCCTTGATTTCCTTCATGGACATAAGGAACCCAGAGAAGGAGAAGTAAGCACCAAGCTTAGCAAATTCAGGAACCATTTCGGCAGAGCCGAGGTACGAGTGCAGGATGAAACCAGCAGGAACAGGCCCCGCAGATTTCAATAATTCAAGCAGATCCCCGAAAGCACGAACACAATGTATGGATGCTGGTCTTTCCAACTCTTTGGCAAGTTGAAGCTGCTGTCGACAGACATCCACCTGATCAGCGAAATCAATCTTCCTTCCAAATGAACCTTTATCTAAACCAATCTCTCCAACTGCAGCAGCAGGAGTAGACTCCAAAAATCCTCTCAAGGTTTTCAGCCAATTAGGAGTCCTCTCAGTTATAAACCAGGGATGGAGCCCAAAGTTTGGAACAATACAAGGGTAGCATTCACTCATTTCCTTGACCAAATGCCAATCTTTCTCTGACAAGCCATTGACAGCAAAATGGACAACTCCTGTTTCAGTCGTGGTCTTAATAATTTTTGGGACCATATTAAGGATCCTTGGATCTTGGAGGTGACAATGAGAATCAAAGAGTTTAATCATTATGGGTCTTGAAACTGCCAGACTCTTCTCTTCTCTTGATACACTCTAAGTTGGTATTATACTGCTTTTTCCTTGAATGAACCCTTAATGAAGCTCATGTGCTGGAGAAAGATAATGGAAACTGGAAGATGCTACACTGTCTCGCAACTGTATGATAGATAAAGGTGTAGCTAGCTTGTGTATGTATGACAAACAAATGACTAAAGGGAATCTGCACAAATCAAAAGCTGAAAATAAAATGAAGTACCAGTAACCACTCAGAAGTCCAACAATTTCATAATACAACTCAAAAATCCAAATCCATAAACCCATAAGAACACCACATTCAAGTTGGTCTGCCTTATTAAACCTGACTGCATGCGCACAGCAAAATGAGAGTAATGCTTAGAGTTATAGAAAAATGACTTTCAAACAGGATAAGTGTTACTTAGGAATTCTAATCATATTTGAACTGAAACAAATATGATTATGCCAAAAATGAGAGTTCATACACAAGGCTACATTCAAAGTACATCTCTACAACCAATTTTTTAGTCTTGAACCTCAAATAGGAGTGTAGACTATAAAACCAGTGAAACCGCAGTATGGTGAACCTGCAACTCAGGTGCTCAGACTGTTAGACATTGGGTATCAGCTTGAAGTAAATTATCTCAATGTTATCACTGGGTGGGCGGAATCGAAATGAAAAACATGACTAAACTATTTCATTTCCAATTCGATGGTTTAAATTCATCATCAATAAATCAGGCTCCATTCTGAAACGACTCTTCCTCTTTCTTTCAACCAAAGTAGCCATTCTTCCTATTTCTAATTCCAGACAAAGTAAAAGTATTTCTTATTGATCTAAACACCAGAAAGAAGAAAACAAACCAATGAGAACAAGCAGAGAGAAGTAAGCAAGTTACAAACAGGATAAATAAACAGATAATATAAGTAGGAAAACAAAATAAAGAGGACCAACAGCCAAAACCTATAGATAAACAATTTTCGCCAGAAGTTTACACAAACACTATAAAAATGTCACTAGATGCAGCTCCTTTTTTTTGTTTTTATTTATTTGTTACTAAGAAAGACACACATTTATGGCAGAAGAGTTTCACAGAGATCTAAGGATCACTAAACAGAGAACACAAGTCATACATTCACTCTATTTATCATCAGTTCATCACTATTGTTAGTTTTTTGTATCATCAGTTCATCACTATTGTTAGTTCTATTTATCATCAGTTCATCACTATTGTTAGTTTCAAGGGTCTATCAGAAACCGTCTCTCTACGCAGGGATAAGGTCTGCATACATCCTACCCTCACCAGATTCCACTTATCGGATTACAGGAAATCAGATACAATCTCAATTTCCCTCTTATTTAGGGTTAAAAAAAACTTAGTGAAAGCTTAAAGATGTGTTTACAACTTTTCAAACACCATTCTCCAAAGGCATAATTTTGCAAAAAGATACCCAACAAGCGCTTTCTTATACCCATCACCATCTTCCTACCTGTTACATATGTTCTGATTGATAAAGATTGGATTTTTCAAACACCCATTCACTCCAATTACAAGAAATTTTCATTTTTTTAAGCAATAGTCTCCATAAATTTTCTTGGAATGAATAATTAAGTACCTGGAATATGAGCTCTGAAATTCCGGTACACCAAAAAAGAGAAGCTTTCTCAATCCCATTCACACTCAAAATTCTCAGGGACAGCTCGAACCACATCTATTTCCTAGGGTTAACCATGGTTAGATATTAGTGATAAAAATTAAAATTATTTTTTCTCCTAATTGAGATTTGGAAGAGAAAAAAAAAAGGCTTCCTTTTTCTAATTTTATTCGGTCACATACATACATTTAGATAAAATTTTCACAATTACCTAATTTGACACAAAACAGATTTTCCCAAACTCTTTTTTTCCCCTTTTGACTTCCTACTTCAACTAGAACAACGAAAATCTAATCTTCTATAAATTAAGCCGTCCAGACCTCTGAGACAGTATAATTCTTCAAATCTTCTTTCAATAATATTCTCGGAATTTGTACTGGACGAGGCAATAGCCGTAAGGTCACAAGCTATCAAGAATATGGTTGAAGACGATTGTGTTTCAAACATCATTCCCTTGCCTAATGTTCATAGCAAAACAATGATCAAAGTGATCGAATACTGGAAGAAACATTCAGAAGAAGGCGTCTCCAAAGACATGTTGATAGATTTTGACAAGGTTTTCGTGAATGTGCACCACTCGATTTTGTACGATCTTATTTTAGCTGCTAATTTTCTTACGATAAAGAGATATTGGATATGATGTGTCAAGAAGTTGCCGATAGGGTTAAAGGAAAAACACCAGAAGAAATACGTAAAGAATTTGATATCAAGAATGATTTTACTCCAGAGGAAGAAGAGAAGATTCGTAAAGAGAATGCTTGGGGCTTTTGAATGATTTTATAACACTGATGTTATTTTTAATTTTTTGTTCTTTTTTTATTCTAGAATCGGAACAATCTAGTTAGTTATATCCTATTTTATTTAGTTCTATCTTCTGTTGTTCTTTTTTTATATAATTGTTGTTTGGTTTTTATTGATTTATAAATTTATAAATTATGTTGAAAAGAAATTAGAGCTATTTATATAAAATTTGAAAAAAAACAATTGAAAGATAAATTTGATATCCCAAAAAGAAATATTCAAATTTATTTTTTATAATAATTTTGAGTTATTTTCATTCAAAGCATAGTTGATAAATTTTCTTAATTAATTGACACAATTTAAGTATTGAAAAATCTCTTAACATAGCTTTTCTTTGAAGTTACTCATAAAACAACAAAAAAAATTTAAGTATTAGGGAATCCTTTAAAAGACTATTAAAGTTTAAAACTTAAAAAACAAGAGAGAAACATTATGGAGTTTCACTTTTAATATAAGGTTATATTGGTTTACATGTCACTTTTAAAAATTCAATAATAATGTTAAATGGTGCTAGAGCTTAAAAAATATTCTTCGACTTGATTTGGGTAAGAAGATAGAGATTGGAAGAACGTATAGAAAAATTCTTGAAAGGAAGTGTTATAGTCAAAGTGAGATCCTACTTGGCACAAATTCGAATTAGTTGAATTTTAATACAACTATTAAACATTGAGTGAAAAGTTATAAAATAATAATTGGAGGAATGTATATATGTATCGTCTTTCCTTTTGCACAATATATAGTGCATCTTGCAAGTTATTAACAGATGGTTTAACATATTACGACAAAAGAAATCAATTATTACAATTGCTATGAAAAAATACTTGTAATACTCCAAATTTTAGGATAATAATTACTACGGCTTCACAAATAATTGTATCATTGACCAAAATGCTTATTAATTGAATGATTGTATGTACATGTAATGTATCGATATTTTATAAATAATGTTTGATCGTATATATGTGTGATGTACATTATATATCATATATGTATATATAATCAGAAACACATTTAAATAATATTTATACATTGCAACGCATTTTCCTCACGAGTTGATTGTTTTTCCAATATCGACCAGCTCAAATCTCTTCTAAATAATACTAAATTATAGATATGGGAAACTTTCAATGTTTTAATTCTTTTAAATATTATAGATTCTATAGAAATGATCAATTCACATTTGTTGTTGATCAAATTTTAAAATTTGAGGTTTGAAACGTTTTAATGACAGATTTCTATGGATATTCGATTTAAATCTCCACTAAACAATCCTAAAATGTAGATTACAGGATCTCCACCAAATGGTCATTCTGTTTAATTATTCAAATTTACTATTACCATCTTCCTATCTGTTACATTTATTCTGAGTGATAAAGATTGAATCTTTAAAATCCCCACTAACTCCAATTACAAGAAATTTTATATTTCTTTAAGCAATAGTCTCCATGAATAATTATGTATGTGTTTACAACTTTTCAAACATCATGGTTAGATATTACAGAAAAACTAATTTTTCTCCTAATTGAGATTTGGAAGAAAAAAAAGGCTTCCTTTTCCTAATCTTATTTTGTCACATACATATGGTTTAGGTAGAATTTTCACAACTTCCTAATTTGACATTGTTAATGCAAAAGTGATTCTCCCATCAAACTTATTTTTTCGGTTTTGACTTTCTACTTTAATTAGGATAGTGTAATTTAATGCTCTATAAATTAAGTCCTTCAAACCTCTCAAACATTATAATCATTTGATTCAAATATATATTGATCATCCATGTCTTCTTCCACAAAGTTCTTAACTCTAAAGACTTACGATGGTAAAGAATTTGTACTCGACGAGGTGATAGTTGTAAGATCACAAACTATCAAGAATATGGTTGAAGATGATTGTGTTTCAAATGTCATTCCCCTACCTAATGTTCATAGCAAAACAATGACCAAAGTGATCGAATACTGGAGGAAGGCGTCTCCAAAGACATGTTGATGGATTTTGACAAGGCTTTTGTGAAGGTGCACCACTCGATTTTGCATGCTCTTATCTTAGTTGTTAATTTTCTTAACGATAAGGAGATATTGGATATGATGTGTCAAGAAGTTGCCGATAGGATTAAAGGGAAAACACAAGAAGAAATATGCAAAGAATTTGATATCAAGAATGATTTTACTCCATAGGAAGAAGAAGAGATCTGTAAAGAGAATGCTTGGGACTTTGAATGATTTTATAGTTATTTTCAAAAAAAAAATTAATTTAGAATTAAAATTGTCTAATTAGCTATATCCTATTTTATTTAGTTCTATCTTCTTATGTTCTTTTTTATAGAATTTTTATTTGATTTTTATTGATTTATAAATTTATAAATTATGTTGAAAAGAAATTGAAGCTATTTATATTAAATTTGAAAAAAAAAACATTCATCCAAATGGTTAAAAGATGAATTGATATCTCAAAAAGAAATATCTACATTTATTTTTTTAATAATTTTGAGTTATTTTCGTTCAAAGCATGTCCAATTGACTTAATATAAAGAAAATTGTTGGAAGAATGTATAGAAAAACGCTACAGTCCGAGTGAGATCCTACTTGGCGCGAATTCAAATTAATTAAACTTTAATGCAGATATTAAACACTGGGTGAAGAAACTAAAAAATATTAATTGGAGGAACGTATATATGTATCATCTTTCATTTTGCACAATATATAGTGCATCTTGCAAGGTGATAGTGGGTGAGCTTAAAATATTACAATAGAAGAAGTAAATTGTTACAATTGTATGAAAAAATACTAGTAATATTCCAAAATTTAGGGCAATATTTACTACGGCTTCTCAAGTAAATGTATCATTGACCAAATTCTTATTTAATTAAATGGCTGAATGTATATGTAATGTATCAATATTATATAAATAGTGTAAGATTGTATATATGTATGATCTATAGCTATACATTAGATATGTATGAATAATCACAAAAACAGTGACATAATATTTATACATTACAACGCATCTTCCTCACGAGTTGAATTTTTTTCAATATCGACTAGTTTAAATCTCCTCTAAATAGTCCTAAATTATAGATATGAGCAAATCTCAATGTTTCGATTATTTTAGTATATTATATTTTCACTAGAAATGATCAATTTAAATTTGTGGTAGATCAAATTTTAAATTTTGAGATTCAAAAGCTTTTAATGAATGATTTCAATGGATATCTATTCAAGTCTCCACTAAACAATACAAAATTTAGATATTATTAGCTACTCTCAATATTTCTATTCTCTAGATATATTATTCACTCAAAATAATGTATAGTTGCGACGATGTCGAATTTTTATTTATTTAAACTTACCCAATTGCCCGAAGAAGATCCGAGTAGACATAGACATAATCAGTAAATGATCAAATGGTCATTCTATTGTTTTAGTTTCTCGATTACTTTTATTGAAAATTTAGTCAAACAAAGCGATTTTAATAACTATCAGAAATGACTCGTCTTCTAGTAGATGACTAAAGAAACAATGAGTTTAAACTTTCCTTGTCACTTTAAATTATATCATTATCATAATAATTTAAGACATAATAGGTATATTTTAAAAAGCAAATTAATTAAACTTCAAAAAAGAAAAAATAATAAATTTTGGTCAATGTAATATTTAGCTTTCCATATTCCTACCACAACTTGGGAAAGTAATGAAAACCTAATACACTATAAAAGACCAAGCTAGTCTCATGTAGTGAAATCATTCATTCCTAACTCTTTCTATTTTCTTTGTCATGTCTTCAGAAAAACTCATAACTTTCAAGACTAGCGATGGTGAGGAATTCAAACACACTGAGGTTGTAGCTATGAGGTCAGAAGTCATCAAGAACATGGTACAAAACGTTGATTGTACTTCTAATGTCCTTTCCTTGTCTAATGTTGATGGCAAAACAATGACAAAAGTGGTTCAGTATTGAAAAAAATATTCGAAAGAAGGTGTTACAAAAGAACAGTTAAAGAGTTTTGATCAGGATTTCTTGAAGATGAGCCAATTAGAATTAGTTGGTGTTCTCTTGGCTGCAAATTTTTTTGATGATAAGCAATTGACTGAGGTAGTAATCCAAGAATTTGCTAATAGGATCAAAGGGAAACCAATAGAGGAAATACGTGAAGTATTTGGTATCGCGAATGATTATACTCCAGTGGAAGAGGAGGAGATCCGTAGAGAGAATGCTTGGGATTTTGAATGATTTTATAATATTTCTGTTATTTCCTTAGCTATATCCTATTTTTATTGTTATTTTATTTATGTTAGTTCTATCTTGTGCTGTTCCTTTTTGAAGAAATATTGCTTAGTTTTGAATGATTTATAAATTATGTTGTAAAGAAATTAAAGCTTGTTATGTTATTTGAGAAAAAAAATATTATCCTTTTAGATACGTTATTCACTCAAATCTCCTCTAAATAGTCCTAAATTATATGTATATCTAAGCAACTTTTGATGTTTTAATTCTTTTAATATATTGTATATTCACTAGAAATGACTAATTCACATTCGACATATTAAATTATAAATTTGAGGTTAGAAACATTTTAATGACAGATTTCAATAGATATCCGATTCAAATAATTTAGATTACATGACCTCCTCCGTCATACAACTATGATTGGATGATAGAAAAATTAAATGGTTGAAATGGAGTTATAGTAGTGAATCCGGCGGCGGCGAAGAGGAGGAAAAAGGTTGGATTTACAGCAGTTCAACGTACATTAACAATTGAAGAAGTAAAGAGAATTTTTTGTTAAAAAAATAGAATGAGAAATAAATGAAAATAAAATTAAAAAATAATTGGCATGTGGTAGGTAATAGTTGGCGTGTGTATGCACTTTCTTTCTTATACGTGAGATTGATTGAAATCTGGGATATTTTTATCACGTTTAAATTATTTAAGGGAGTGCTAGGACCTTTGCAAAGTTCCAGTGTCATTTAAAAAATGTGTTATAGTTGAATGGGGATAATGATGCATTTTCTCTCTAAATCATAAGACCTAGAATAGTCTCTCCACTTATATCGTTCATGTTGGGAGGACAATTAACATACAAACAAAATAATACGATGAACGTTACTTCCTCCGGCTCATATTAAATATTAGACTTTTCTCTTTACATGTCTTTTAAAAAAATCATGAATAAGAAGGTTAGTTGGAAAGAAATTACACCTAGTTATATTATTTGAGAAAATTAGGTAGAGTTTTAATTTCCCTCTTGTTTAGGGTATAAAAAAGGAAACTCGGTGATAGCTTAAAGATGTGTCTACAACTATTCAAACACCATTCTCCAAAGTAATAATAACTTCAGGTTTTACAAGAAGATACACAACAAAAGCTTTCTTGTATCTATCACCATCTTCCTTTCTGTTACATATGTTCTGAGTGATAAAGATGGGATTTTTCAAACACCCATTAACTCCAATTACAAGAAATTTTCTGTTTTTAAGCAATAGTGTCCATAAATATTTCCATGAACTATTTTTTCCCTCGTTTTGACTTCCTACTTCAACTAGAACAGTGAAAACCTAATGCTCTATAAATTAACCCCTTCAAACCTCTCAGACATTATAATCATTTAAATCTCCTTTCGATAATATTCTCAACAAAAATAAATTAACATCTCTTATTCAAATATATTTTTATCATCATGTCTTCTTTACCAAAGTTCTTAACTCTAAAGACTTGTGTAACATCTCGCAACTAGAAAGAAGTTTAAAATCTGGAAATAGTTACTTTTGGAAAGAAGAAGGAAATTTGGGAATGTTTAAGTAAGTTAAAGTGAGTTTTTGGTCAACTTCAAATGACCATAATTATTAGCTTAGGATGATATAGGTGTAGTTCCGGATATTCTTGGAAAACTCTTGGAATGATCTTTCCAACGCCGCCAAGTTTGCGCGATTCCGAGTTCGTATGAGTGAGTTATGCCCTTTGGAAGTTGGGATGTTGGATTAAGGAAATGTCCAATCCGGAATTTTAAGGGGTATTTTAGTCTTTTCATTGCCCTATTATTTTAATCAATTTTTAGAAGTTTAATATGGGTCAAATCAAATTTTAGTCAGTTTTAGATTTTGGCATTTCACGCTAGGACTAAGGAGAAAGGAGAAGAGAAAAGAAGAAGGAGAAAAGGGCAAATTCATCAAGATCGATCAAGAAAGTTGGTGTTTCGCCAAGGATTTACTTCTATCAGGTATGTGAGGCTCTCATAACATTGGGATCGTTCTCCCTCGTGCCAAGCATATTTATTTAAGTTTGGATTTGTCCTAAAAGCATTTGAATATTAATGATCTTGATACCTATTCTTGAATTCATATATTTGTTCTTGAATTTGACTGAGTTGGGAAGTTTTTGAGTTCGTTACGTCACATTATAGGGCCGGTTCGAGTTAGGTTCTTAGGTACATTTGCTGGGTATATGTATCTAAAAGTAATTTGAGAAAAAGAAACGAGTTTGGGTTAATTGGGGTTGGAAAACGAAGAAGAAATTTCGTCGGACGAAATAAGAGGATCGCCGCGCGTCGCGCGCCTAATGCCCAGATTTGAGTATTTCAGCTTCGCGTCGCAGAGCTGACATAAGGTGTTCTGCCTCAAAAGACCTTTTTGGAACCAAAATTAAATTATGCCTCCGCGTCGTGGACCCACCTTCAAATATTGATTTTCCGTCTTTTCTCATGTTTAACTATCTAGAATCATTCCTAAACATCATGAGATCTTTCCAGTCACAAATCTTAATCCTTGAATCCATAATTCAATTCAAGGATCAGATAAGAGTCAAGTCAAGAGCAGTTAAGGTCAAAGTCAAGAGAAGTCAAAGTTAAGTTAAGATAAGTTCTTAAAGTTTTCAAAAGTCTTTCACAAATGTTTTAACTTTGTTTTAAGACCTAAGTTTTGAGATCAGTAAAAAGTAAAGTTGAAGTTCTTTTCTTTAAAGAAGTATATGGGGACTATGTATTCCCAAAGAGATTTGTAAATGTTTTTTTTTACATTTAAATAAGAACAGAAACTGAGATTTCCAAAGAGCCTTCGGGCTAGTTTTCAGAAAATAGTAATAGCTTTCTAAATGAAGCAAGAAGGGAAATTGAGATTTCCAAGATAGCCTTTGAGCTAAGTTTTTGAGCAATTATCTCAAATCACAAAAAGAAGTATGTTTTTAAAACATAAAGAGCTAGTATATTTTGGGAGTAGTATTGAGCACCGATATGGGGGAGAGTTCAGACGACTCACAACCCCCATAAACCATGTAGCCACCATGGGTAGAAAAGGGTCATACTTTTTAGATGAACCCTTTTCACAATAGACTAGTGGATCCACTTAGTAGTTCAGGTCCTATACTTTTGGCCGGGTACAGGATGCGCTAGCAGCGTGAGGTAGATCGTTGTATCATCACTATAGCTCTTATGTGATGGTTGTCGGTTAGAGAAACACCCACATAAGTTATTGTATTTTTATATACATCAGTCTATTATATTTTTACATATATTTCAAAGTTATGTTGTATCCTTGTATATATACAGAGTTGACATCATGTCTTTAAACAACTTTTCTTTATATTGCACTTGTTTTAAACTACTTTATATTGAAATGAGTTCAATTAAGTATTCATGAGTTAAGAAGAGCCAAGGTAAGTGTTTCTTTTAGAATCGCTTTCAAGTCTATGTTGTTTTAGCATTCCAACTCGCATACTCGTACATTCAATGTACGATACCAGTTGGCCTGCATCGTCTTATGATGTAGACACAGGTAACTAGGATCGGCATTCCAGCGCACTGTTGATCTAGTGAGCAATTCAGAGTCAGTCGGTGGGCTTTCTTGCATTCCGGAGGATCTATTTTCATTGTTTTCTAGTTAGTTCATTAGGATGTTGTGGGGTTTGTCCCAACATCCATCTCAATTGTTTTAGAGGCTTCATAGACAGTCAAATGTTAGTCCTTTGAGTCTTTTCATTATCATTTTTATTGTTAAGACTTGGGTTGCCACTTTTGGCCAAGTTGAATGTTTCACCTTTAAGCATTCTCACTTATTTTAGTATTCAGTTCAGTTAAGTGCTATTGATCTTTATTAATATGCATATTGTCTTCCGCTGAGTTAAGTAAGTCAGGCCAAGGGTTCGCTTGGGGCTAGCAATGGTCTTCGAGTGCTAGTCCCCCCCAGGGTGTAGGCTCGAGGCGTGACAACTTGTGATGGTAAGGTATTTGTACTGGACGAGGTGATATTAGTAAGGTCACAAGCTATCAATAATATGGTTGAAGATGATTGTGTTTCAAACGTCAATCCCCTGCCTAATGTCCATAGCAAAACAATGACCAAAGCGGTCGAATACTGGAAGAAACATTCGGAGGAAGGCGTCTCCAAAGACATGTTGATGGATTTTGACAAGGCTTTTGTGAAGGTGCACCACTCGATTTTGTACGATCTTATCTTAGCTGCTAATTTTCTTAACGATAAGGAGATATTGGATATGATATGTCAAGAAGTTGCCGGTAGGATTAAAGGATTTTACTCCAGAGGAAGAAGAAGAGATCTGTAAAGACAATGCTTGGGCTTCTGAATGATTTTATAACACTAGTGTTATTTTTAATTTCTGTCTTTTAAAAAAAAAAAAATTGAATTAGAACTGTCTTGTTAGCTATATCCTATTTTATTTAATTCTATCTTCTGTTGTTCCTTTTTATAGAATTGTTATTCGGTTTTTATTGATTTATAAATTTATAACTTATGTTGAAAAGAAATTAAAGCTATTTATATTAAATTTGGAAAAAAATATTCATACAAATGGTTGAAAGATGTATTTGATATCTCAAAAAGAAATATTTACATTTAATTATTTTTAATAATTTTGAGTTATTTCCGTTCAAAGCATATCCAATGGAGTTGATATAATGAAAAATTGTTGGAAAATGTACAGATTAAACGCTACAGTCCGAGTGAGGTCTTAATAGGCGCGAATTCAAATTGATTGAACTTTCATGCATATATTAAACAGTAGGTGATTTTTAAAATAAATAAATAATTAAAGGAACATATTTATGTATCGTCATTCTTTTTGCACAATATATAGTGCATCTTGTAGGGTAGTAATGGATGGGCTTAACATATTAAAACAGAAGAAATCAATTATTACAAATGTTATGAAATTATACTTGTAATACTCCAAATTTTAGGACAATATTTACTACGGTTTCTCAAGTAAATGTATCATTGACCAAAATTCTTATTAATTAAATGGTTGTATCATGTATGTATATGTAATGTATCGATATTTTATAAATAGTGTAAGATTGTATATATGTATGATGTATAACTACATATTAAATATGTATAAATAATCACAAACACAGATATATGATATTTATACATTACAACACATCTTCCTCACGAGTTTAATTTTCTTTCAATACCAACTAGCTCAAATCTCCTCTAAATAGTCCTAAATTATAGATATAAGAAAATTTCGATGTTTCAATTCTTTTAATATATTATATATTCACTAGCAATGATCAATTCATATTTACGGCATATCAATTTTAAATCTTGAGGTTTGAAACGTTTTAATGAACGGTTTCAATGGACATCCGCTTCAAATCTCCACTAAACAATCCTAAAATTTAGACATCGTGAGCTCCTCTCCATATTTCTATTCTTTAGATATATAATTCACTCGAAATAATCTAGCTGTGAAGATGTCGAATTTTATTATTTAAACTTACCCAAGTGTTCGGAGAAGATTTGAGTAGACACAAACATAATAATAAATAATCAAATGGGCATTCTGTTGATTACTTAATGACCAGATAGAGATTCTCGGTAATTCGCTGAAAATCATGTTATTTTCTATTAGAACATTTGACCAAATGGTCATTCTACTTAATTATTCCAATTTACTATATCTAGTAATAACATATCATTTGAATTAAAATATAAAATAATGAAATTTGAATTGCAATATAATTTTTTTGTTGAAAGATAATAGTTTATTACTTTCAAGTTTACACTTTCAAAAAGAATTAATTGTAAGAATAAATGGGGTAATGTAATTTATTTATCTCAATTAATAATTTAGGAAAACTATTTTTAATAATGTGGATAACTATACGGAGCCAAGGGACTGGGGAGTACTAGATAAATTAATTATTTTAGTTTTTCGATTACTTTTGTTGAAAATGTTGGTCAAACACAATGATATGAGTGATCTTCCAATAGATGATTAAAGGAATAATGAATTCAGAACTTTCCCCGTAAGTTTTAATTAAATTTATTATCCTAATAATCTGAGACAATTTATGTAGATTTTGCAAAGCAAATTTATTAAACTTTAAAAAGGAAAAATAATAACTTTTAATCTATGTAATATTTTACTTTCCATGTTCCTATTACAATTTTGGAAAGTAATTAAAATCTAATGCACTATAAAGACCAAGCTAACCTCATGTATTGAAATCATTCATTTATATCTCTCTCCATTTTCTTCATCATGTCCTCAGAAAATCTCATAACTCTCAAGACTAGCGATGGCGAGGAATTCAAACTCGATGAGTCTATAGTTATGAGGTCGCAAGTCATCAAAAACATAGTACAAGACGTGGATTGTGCTTCTAACGTCATCCCCCTAACTAATGTTGATGGCAAAACTATGTGCAAAGTGGTTGAATATTGGAAGAAACACTCGGAGGAAGGTGTATCGAAAGAAGCATTGATGGATTTTGACAAGAATTTTGTGAAGGTGGATTAGTCAGTTTTGTTTTATCTTCTCTTAGCTGCTGATTTTCTTAACGATAAGGAGATGCTGGATGTAATGTGTCAAGAAGTTGCTGATAGAATCAAAGGTAAAACCCTAGAGGCAATACGTAAAGAATTTGATATCAAGAATGATTTTACTTCAGAGGAAGAAGAGGATAATTGTAAAGAGAATGCTTGGGCTTTGAATGCTTTTATAATGCTAGTGTTATTTTCAATTTTTGTTCTTTTTTTTTTTGAATTTGAACTGTTTAGTTAGCTATATCTTATTGTATTTAGTTCTATCTTCTGTTCTTTTTTATAGAATTGTTGTTTGTTTTTATTGATTTATAAATTTATAATTTATGTTGGAAAGAAACTAAAGTTGTTTACATTAAATTTGAAAAAGAAAACATTCATTCAAATGGTTGAAAAATGAATTTGATATCTCAACAAGAAATAACTTTAATTTTTTTAAAATATAAAATATTTATGTTACTAACACACATATTTGTGGGAGAAGAGTTGGACTAAGATATAAGGATTACTAAACAGAGAACACAAGCCATACGTTCACTTTATTAATTATCACTATTGTTAGTCTTGAAAATGTCGAGGATCTATCAGAAATGTCTCTCTACCTCTCAAAGATAGGGATAAAATCTACATACATCTTACCCTCTTCAATCCCACTTGTGGAATTAGTATTGTTAGTCTTGAAAATCGCATTAAGGAAATAAGCTAGAGTCTTAATTTCCCACTTATTTAGGGTATAAAAAAACTTAGTGAAAGCTTAAATATGTGTGTACAACTTTTCAAACACCATGGTTAGATATTAGGGAATTTCTTTTTTCTCCTAATTGAGATTTGGAAGGAGAAAAAAAAGGCTTCCTTTGCCTAATCTTACTCGGTCACATACATAGAATTTAGGATTAAAGGGAAAACACCATAAGAAATACGTAAAGAATTTGATATCAAGAATGATTTTTCCAGAGTAAGAAGAGGAGATTCGTAAAGAGAATGTTTGGGCTTTTGAATGATTTTATAGTTATTTTCAATATTTGTTCTTTTTTATATTAGAATTAAAATAGTCTAGTTAGTTATATCCTATTTTATTTGGTTTTATATTCTATTGTTCCTTTTTATAGAATTGCTTTTGATTTTGATTGATTTATAATTTATAATTTATGTTGGAAAGAAATTAAAGTTATGTATACAAACAACTTAGGGGTCATTTGGTAGGCGGCATTAGAAGAAATGCATCATGTATTATGTAAGGTATTATTTAGTATTAGTGCCGGCAAAATGAGCACATATTTTGGTAACCCGCCCATATTTTGATGGTTTGGGTGAGTGATTTTTTACATAGGTAAAATATGGTTGATACCCATATTCAACCCATAAAAATAGGGGTAAAATATGGATTAGCTAAATGGGTTAAGTTTCTAACTTTTATTCACTCAAAATTCATGATATCACTAAAAATAGTGTAACTTCTCTTCCTTTTTATGTTATTCTATAAAACTAATTATTCTTCTCTATAATTAAAAAGATGAAGTCTTTGACCCTCCAAATATATATATTTTAAATGTACATTTCTTTCGTTAATTATAATTATATTTTTTTATTTGTTTAATTTTATATTGAATAATAAATAATAGTGTAAAATAAGCAAATCATGTATCAGTATTGAGTGTATTGACATTGCTTAAAGTGCATTAAGCATGTTTTAGTCCTAAAATGCAAATATTCATTTACTTTGAAATTAAAAATATTTTCATCTTGTTATTACATTTTATTTTATATTGAAAAGTTATAGGTTTTTATTTTTATTTTTATGATACAATAAAACTAAATGAAGCATTTTCAACATTTTTTCATCTAAAAAAAGACTAAAATATTTTCTCCATACTGAATTCTTAGGTAAAGTACTATTTATTCATGAAAATATGGGTAAACTAGTATTTTACCCAACTCATTTATTACCCAATCAATTTTTACCCATATCAAATATGGTCAGGTTGAATTATTATCCATTTTATGTTTACCCATTTTTAACACGCCCAAATTTGACCCAACCCACCCATTTGTCACCACTATTTAGTATTATGTTTGGTAGGAATTTGGGCCGATGTATAGTTAATCCATGGATTAGTTATACCTCCGGTATTATAGGATGTATTACTAATACCTTCCATTTGGAGGTATTAGTAATACACATGATATAATACCATGTGATAAGTCTATGTAAAGACAAAAATATCCCTCAAATCATTTTAATTATTTTATTTATTTTCTTGATTTTAGATTTATATTTATACTAGTAAATTTATTTAAATAAATTAGCTTACAGATTATTTAGAGAAAGTTGTTTGTTACTAAACAAATCTAATACAAATCAATACAAATTTGAAATATGAGTTGTTTATATATATATATATATATATATATATATATATATATATATATATATATATATATATATATTTGTGTGGTTTTCTAGTTATTTGTATTTTGAACAATTTAAAAAATTACATACATATTAAAACTAAAACTTGCAATTTTTATGTGTAAATGTAGATAGTTTTCTTAACGATAAGGAGATATTGAATTTGATCTGAGTAAACATAGACATAATTAGTAAATGATCAAATGGTTATTCTATTGTTTAGTTTTTCAATTACTTTTGTTGGAAATGTAGTCAAACATAACGATTTTAATAACTATCATAAATGACTGGTCTTCTAATTGATGATTAAAATGATGAGTTTCGAACTTTCCTTGTAACTTTTAATTATATCATTATGCTAATAATCTAAGACTGAATATGTAGATATTGTAAAGCAAATTAATTGAACTTCAAAAAAGGAAAAATAATAAGTTTTGGTCTATTTAATATTTTGCTTTCCATATTCCTACCACAATTTTGGAAAGTAATTAAAACCTAATACACTATAAAAGACCAGGCTTGCCTCATGTATTGAAATCATTCATTCATAGATTTCTCCATTTTCTTTGTCATGTCTTCAGAAAAGCTCATAACTCTTAAGACTAGCGATGATGAGGAATTCAAACTCAACAAGTCTGTAGTTGTAAGGTCAGTAGTCATCAACAGCTTTGTACAAGACATTGATTGTACTTCTAATGTCATCCCCTTGCCTAATGTTGATGGCAAAACAATGACAAAAGTGATTAATTATTGGAAGAAACATTCGGAGGAAGGTGTTACAGAAGTTCAGTTAAAGAATTTTGATCAGGATTTCTTGAAGATGAGTCACTCAGAATTATTTGATGTTCACTTGGCTGCTAGATATCTTGATGATAAGCAGTTGGAGGAGGTAATAATCCAAGAATCTTTTGATAGGATCACAGGGAAAACACTAGAGGAAATACGTGAAGTATTTGGTATCGTGAATGATTATACTCCAGAGGAAGAGGAGCAGATCCGTAGAGAGAATGCTTGGGCTTTTAAATGATCTTATAATATTTTTGTTATTTCCTTAGCTATATCCTATTTTTATTTTTATTTTAATTATGTTAGTTCTATCCTTTGTTGTTATTTTAATTCTGTTAGTTCTATCCTTTGTTGTTCCTTTTGAAGAAATATTGTTCGATTTTGAATGATTAATAAATTATGTTGAAAAGAAATTAAAGCTAGTTGTAGTATTCAAAAAAGAACATTCATTCAAATGGTGAAAAGATGAATTTGATATCTCAAAAAGAAGTTTCTAAATTCTTTCAAAGCATATCCAATAGACATGATATGTTTTCTTAATTTATTCCCATAATTTAAATTCTAGAAAGCCTCTTAACATAGATTTTTCTTTGAAGTTACACATAAAACAACAAAAATAATTTTTGATACTCGGGAATCCTCCTTTGAAAGACTATTAAAATTGCAAAACTAATATTGAGATTATCTAGTTAAAATTACACTTTCAGTTTATCTTTAGAAATATTATAAAGTATCTTCATATATTATAAGCATTTAAATAAAACAACAAAAATAGTAATAATAACGTAAATTGGACTCTAAATTAATTATGAAACTTCTTAAAATTCTTACTTGATTTACTAAGACAATTAGCGCGGCCATAATTTAACTTCATTTTCAACATCATTGAAGCAACATGCATACACCATTGAACTCCTTTTAAGACAATTACTCCGAACATAATTTAATTTTCTATATTTCTTCGTCCATCCAAATATAATTAGTTGATTGACTACGTTAAATACCTAATACATTTTAGACTACCTAGACAACTAAAATTTCGTAATTTTTGACGTCCAACTCAATTTCATATAGGTAATTAAAACAAGATAGAAAAATCATGAAATTCCTTTTTAATACAATGTTATATGATTTAAATGTCATTTTAGAACTATACCGACTGTCAACATTCTAAAATTGATACTAATGTATGACAATTAATAAACTATGATTCAGGGTTCTGGTGTTGGAGCTTAAAAAAGATGAATGACTTGATTGACACAACAGTGCATCTTGCAGGGTAATAATAGGTGGGCTAAATATATTACAACAGAAGAAATCAATTATTACTGTTGCTATGAAGTAATTTGTGTAATATTCCAAATTTTAGTACAATATTTACTAGGGCTTCTCAAGTAAATGTATCAACGGCCAATTTTATATTAATTTAAATGGTCGTTTGTGTATGTAATGTATCGATATTTTATAAATAATATATAATTGTTGGCCTTTGTCTCAAAATTTATGCTGAAATGTCAAAAGTGTTGATCTAAGCTTGGTATCAACATTACCTAAATAAAATAATCTCTGATTTTATAAATTTACTAGCACTCAACATATTTATATCAAATTAATAAATTAGACGGAAAATGGTCAAAAATATTTTTAGACTATTTGAAATGGTTTGAATATACCCCGCATTCATCTATTTTGCTAAAAATACCCCTCAATCAGCCTTTTTGTCCCATTTTTTCCTTACAACTTAATCGATTTTTAAAGTAATTATTATTACTATTATTTATTATGTGACGTCTTCCTATATGATAAAAATAAATCTCCAATCCATTAAATTTTTTTCAACCCGCCCGGATCCATGCATACAACCACACATGATCCAAATCCAATTAAACCTAATAATGAATCTACTAGTATCTCTTCACCAAAGATTCAATACTGGCTGCAAAAGTGTCTCTCTACTTCAGCATTTGGTGTTGCAGTTTGTTATAATATTCAGATCATTTGAAGCACATGACAGACAAATCACTACTGTACATTTTTCATAAATTTGATAATGATGATGATGGAATTCTCCCTTATAATGCATAAGGCTTTTAATTATTATTATTATTACTAGCATACGTACCCACATGTTGCGTGGATATTTTAAAATATAATAATTTTTCAATTTAAAAATTACTATGAATAATATGAATTATTAACATAAGTGCATGTGTAATCATATACTATGTTTTGATTTCAAATAATGAACACTTGATACTTACAAAATTTTATCCTAATAAAGTAAAGATGTGTTTCTCAAAGACACCAAATCTATCTATATATAATAGGAGAGGAAAAATCGCCACATGTCAGCGCCAGAATTAATCTCAACATTTATGTATTAGAAAGTCTATTTTTTAAAAAATAAAAAATAAGATTTTTTTTTAAAAAAAAGACACATATTAGCAATTACTAAAAAATACATCTTTCGGTTCTTCAAAATTTGATTTAAAAATATTTTTAAAATGTAATATTTCAATTAAAGTCAACTGTCAACACCCAAAAATTTGGATTTGGTTTTTTAAAATAAAATAAACAGTTTCACTAACATATGTATATTTTGGATATTCAATTAGTTCAAACTTTTTACTTAAACTATACATTTTTATATTCTTTTAAATAACAAAAGCTATTTATTTACGATTTGAGTAATACTTTGATGAAAAATAATATGTACGGATATATGAAATGATAGAACTCTAAAATCTTATATGTCCTTAAACTATATTAAGGATTAAGAATATAACTAAAATAATGAGTATATTTTTTTCCGTGGAATAATTGTGTTAAATTTTGAGAAATAAACTTATGATCCTTGTGTTGTATTTGTTGAAACTCCACAAAATAATTCACATAACAAAGAGTAGCGTAGACTAAATAAATTTTACAAAAAAAAAAAGTTAGATCGAAAATCTGTCAAAATATAATACAACGGAGAAATCTAAGAGCAATAGATGAAAGAATAACTAAAAAATAGTTTGTTACCTTCTTATCTTGGAGAGTCAGCCAATGAAGAATAAGATGTGTGAATATTTGTGATCTGATAAGTTTCATCTTTGTACAATTCCAACGTTCAACCTCCATTGCCTATTATTGATAAGTTCATCCTGAGTAGACATATTTTATCGAAAACGTATATATTTGAAAAAATATTGATACTTACCCATTTGAATTATAAATATACAATAAATAACTATTTTTAGAGAAACAATCTATATAATTTAAAAGACTTAAACACATTATTACGTATTAATAAAATGGTATAACTTGTTGAGTAGATGTCTTGGATTAAAATTCCAAACAGTATGCAGCAAATTCCAAAAAAGAAACAGGAAAAAAGATATGCATATTAACAATACAATGCAAGGAATGAATATTTGAAGCGTATATTGACTTCTCAAATGAAAATTAATTCCTAAATATGTGATTCAGTATCTATTAAAGTTTAAAACGGTAAAAGTAATTGCTTGTAAGTTTACATCAGTACCCGATTGTTTTAAAAATTGTAAAAGGTTAATTGTCTGTTAAAAGAAATCTGATAAACATAAACTGCTTTATATGTAATTTTAAAAATAATTAATTTTAATCATTTAAAATACTGAAAATTTGTGGTGTTGACATGTGTCATTTTTTCTTATCCTTTTATATATAGATTTTAAAATTTATTAAAAAAAATAGGCGGTTAGCATTTTATTAGGAACAAAAAAATTCAATTTATTTAAACAAAAAAAAAGAGATCAATACAATAGCTTTTTAACGTAAACAAATTTTTAAAACCGTTTTTAATGTCTGTTTTTTTTTTTTAAAAAAAGATTTGTTATTTATTATTTAATATAATCTATCTATTATATATGGATAGATTATTGATTTGTAAATTTTTAAAATTTCCAAAAATTATATTAAAATCTCCTTTGTAACTAATTATTTATTTTGTAAATGAAAATAAAGCCTTAAACTGTAAACAGAGAACAGTTGTTACTAACACACACATTTGTGGGAGAAGAGTTGGACTGAGATATAAGGATTACTAAACAAAGAACACAAGTCATACGTTCACTTTATTTATTATCATTATTGTTAGTCTTGAAAATATCGAGGATCTATCAGAAACGTCTCTTTACCCCTCAAAGATAGTAATGTGTACATACATCTTACTCTCTTCAATCCCACTTGTGGAATTAGTATTGTTAGTCTTGAAAATCAAATTAAGGAAATCAGCTAAGAGTCTTAATTTCCCACTTATTTAGGGTAAAAAAAGTTAGTGGAAGCTTAAATATATGTTTACAACTTTTCAAACACCATGGTTAGATATTACGAAAAAAATATTTTTTCTCCTAATTGAGATTTGGAAGAAAAAAAAAAGGCCTTCCTTTTCCTAATCTTATTCGGTCACATACATATGGTTTAGATAAAATTTTCACAATTTCCTAATTTGACATGAACTCTTTTGTTTTTTCCTAATTTGACATGAACTTTTATTTTCGTTTTGACTTCCTACTTCAACTAGAACAAAAACCTAATACTCTATAAATTAAGCCCTCCAACCTCTCAACATTATAATCATTCAAATCTCTCCATAATATTCTTAATAAAAATAACTTAACATCTCTTATTCAAATATATTCTTACGATCATGTCTTCTTCAACAAAGTTCTTAACTTTAAAGACTTGCGATGGTAAGGAATTTGTACTTGATGAGACGATAGCCGTGAGGTCACAAACTATCAAGAATATGGTTGAAGATGATTGTGTTTCAAACGTCATTCCCCTGCCTAATGTCCATAGCAAAACAATGACCAAAGTGATTGAATACTGGAAGAAACATTCGGAGGAAGACGTTTCCAAAGACATGTTGTTGGAGTTTGACAAGGCTTTTGTGAAGGTGCACCACTCGATTTTGCATGCTCTTATCTTAGCTGCTAATTTTCTTAACAATAAGGAGATATTGGATATAATGTGTCAAGAAGTTGCCGATAGGATTAAAGGGAAAACACCACAAGAAATACGTAAAGAATTTGATATCAAGAATGATTTTACTCCCGAAGAAGAGGCGATCCGTAAAGAGAATACTTGGGCTTTTGAATGATTTAATAACATTACTGTTATTTTTTGTTCATTTTTTATTTTGGAATTAAAACAGTCTAGTTACCTATATCTTATTTTATTTTATTTAGTTATATATTATATATGTTGCTCATTTTTATAGAACTGTTCTTTGATTGCGATTGATTTATAAATTATATTGAAAAGAAATTAAAGTTATTTATACAAACGACTTAGTGATTGAAAATAGAGTCTAACTATTGAACTTATAAGCAAACAAATTATTGATTATGCTAGAAAAATCAATAAAATATTTCTTAGCTATAATTTTACCTAACCATTAAACTAACAATTCTTGCTCTCTCACTGTTACAAGAAAATTAAATTGAATATTGATTCAAGATTCGAATTGCAAAAAAATGTTTTTGACGGATTTAAAAAAAATGATTATTAAGAAATAAATATTGAGATACTCAAAAAAAATTAAGATAATTAAAAAATAAATTCTGAGATAATCAAACAAGATAGAAATAATAAATCAAACATATTAAAACAAGAGAGTATATAACTCAATCCCGTGCTATGCTTTAAATCAGAATTCTCACCGACCACTCGAACCATCTTCTGTTGTTCCTTTTTATAGAATTGTTGTTTGTTTTTATTGATTTACGAATTATGTTGGAAATAAATTAAAGCTATTTATATTAAATTTGAAAAGAAAAATCATTTCTATAGTTGAAAGATGAATTTGATATCTCAAAATGAAATATCTAAATTTAATTTATTAATAATTTTGGATTATTTTCGTTCAAAGCATATTCAATAGATTTGATATATTTTCTCAATTAATTGCCACGAATTTAAATACTGAAAAATCTCTTCACATAGCTTTTTTTTAAAGTTACTCATAAAACAACAAAAATGATTTAAATATTAAAAAATTCTTTAAAAGACTATTAAAGTTTAAAACTTAAAAAACAAGAGAAAAACATTATGGAGTTTCTTTTTTAATATAATGTTATATTGATCTACATGTCACTTTTAAAAATTTATTAATAATGTTAATTGGTGCTAGAGCTTAAAAAAATTCTCCGTATAGAAATTTTTTTAGTAGAAAGCGCTATAGTCCGAGTGAGGTCCTACTTGGCGCAAATTCGAATTAATTACGCTTTAATGCGGATATTATCTATTGGATGAAGAAACTAAAAAATAATGATTGGAGGAACATATATATGTATCATCTTTCATTTTGCACAATATATAGTGCATCTTGCAAGGTAATAGTGGATGAGCTTAAAATATTACAATAGAAGAAATCAATTGTTATAATTGTATGAAAAATACTAGTAATATTCCAAATTTTAGGGCAATATTTACTACGCCTTCTGAAGTAAATGTATCATTGACAAAATTCTTATTAATTAAATGATTGTATGTATATGTAATGTATCAATATTTTATAAATAGTTTAAGATTTTATATATGTATGATGTATAACTATACATTAGATATGTATAAATAATCACAAACATATTTATAAATTACAATGCATCGTCCTCACGAGTTGATTTTTTTTTAATACCGACTAGCTCAAATCTCCTCGAAATTGTCCTAAATTATAGATATGAACAAATCTCAATGTTTTGATTCTTTTAATATATTATATATTCACTAGAAATGATCAATTTACATTTGCGGTAGATCAAATTTTAAATTTTGAGATTCAATATGTTTTAATGAATGATTTCAATGGACATCTGATTCAAATCTCCACAAAACTATCCTAAAATATAGATATCATTATCTCCTCTCAATATTTCTATTCTTTAGATATATTATTCAATCAAAATAATTTATAGTTGTGACGATGTCAAATTTTATTTATTTAAACTTACCCAATTGCCGGAAGAAGATCTCAGTAGACATAGATATAATCAGTAAATGATCAAATGATCATTCTATTGTTTTAGTTTTTCGATTGCTTTAATCATAAATGTAGTCAAACAGAGTGATTTTAACAACTATCAGAAATGACTGGTCTTCTAGTAAATAATTAAAGAAACAATGAGTTTAGAAGGTGTTTGGATTGGATTAAAAGTTGGTCAAACCTACATTTAAGTCAGTTTTTTACTTCTGAAAGTGTTTGAAAAATATAAAAATAACTTAAAATAAGTTGAAAAGTGTTTGGCAAGGTCAAAAATGACTTAAAACAAGTCAAAAACCAAAAGTAAGTCTCCCCCTACTTTTTATTTTTTGACTTAAAAGTCATTTCAGTTTGACTTTTTATTTTTGACTTAAAAGAACTTTCCTTGTCACTTTTAATATATCATTATCATAAAAATCTAGATTTTGCAAAGCAAATTATAAACTTCAAAAAGGGAAAATAATAAGTTTAGGTCTATGTAATATTTTGCTTTTCATATTCTACCACAACTTTGGAAAGTAATTAAAACCTAATACACTATAAAAGATCAAGCTAGTCTCATGTATTGAAATTATTCATTCATAGCTCTTTTAATTTTCTTTGTCATATCTTCAGAAAAACTCACAACTCTCAAGACTAGCGATGGTGAGGAATTCAAACTCGATGAGGCTATAGCTGTGACTTGTGAGGTCAGAAGTCATCAAGAACATAATACAAAACATGGATTGTACTTCTAATGCCATCCCCTTGTTTAATGTTGATGGCAAAACAATGATGACAATGGTTAAATATTGGAAGAAGCATTCGGAGGAAGGTGTTACGGAAGATCAGCTAAAGAATTTTGATCAGGATTTCTTGAAGATGAGCCACTCAGAATTATTGGGTGTTGTCTTGGCTGCTAGATATCTTGATGATAAGCAGTTAAAGAAGGTAATAATCCAAGAATTTGCTGATAGAATCACAGGGAAAACACTAGAGGAAATACGAGAAGTATATGGCATCGTGAATGATTATACATCAGAGGAAGAGGAGGAAGTCCGTAGAGAGTATGCTTGGGCTTTTGAATGATTTTATAATATTTCTGTTATTTACTTAGCTATATCCTATTTTTATTTTTATTTTATTTATGTTAGTTCTATCTTATGTTGTTCCCTTTTGAAGAAATGTTGTTCGAATTTTATTGATTTATAAATTATGTTGGATAGAAATTAAATCTAGTTATATTATTTGATTTTTTTTTAATCCTTTTAGATACATTATTCACTCAAATCTCCTCTAAATAGTCCTAAATTATATATATGAGCAACTTTTGATGTTTTAATTCTTTTAATATATTGTATATTCACTAGAAATGACTAACTCACGTTTGCAACAGATCAAATTTTAAATTTGAGGTTCGAAACATTTTAATGACAGATTTCAATGGACATCCGATATAAATCTCCACTAAACAATCCAAAAATTTAGATTACATGGTCTCCTCTCGATATTTCTATTCTTTTAGATACATTCTTCACTCAAAATTGTTCAGATTGTGGCGATGTCAAATTTTATTATGTGAACTTACCCAAGTGCCTTCAGAAGATCTGAGTAGACATTAACATAATTAGTTAATGATCAAATAGTCGTTTTATTGATTACTCACAGACCAAATAAAGATTCTAGGTAATTAACTGTTAATTCGGTTTTTTTAATTAGAACATTTGACCAAATGGTCATTCTATTTAATTATTCCAATTTACTATGACTAGTAATAACATATCATTTAAATTAAAATATAAAATATCTAAATTTGAATTGCAATACAATTTTTTTGTTGAAAGATAATAATATATGACTTTTAAGTTTCACCTCTAAATTATAAGATTTAGAATAGTCTCTCCACTTATATCGTTCATGTTTGGGGGACAATTAACATACAAACAAAATAATATGACAAACGTTACTTCCTCCATCTCATATTAAATGTTAGACTTTTCTCTTTACGTGTCTTTTAAAAAAAATCATAAATAACAAAGTTAGTTTTATTAATTTACCCTTCAAGAAACTTGCTTGAAACTATACAAAATTATTTACCCTTTCAAAAAGAATTAATTGTTAGTAAAATAGGGGAAATGTAATTAATTTATCTTAATAAATAATTATAGACAACTATTTTTAATAGTGTGGACAACTATATGGAACCGGGGGCCTAGGGGAATACTAGATTAATTAATTTATAGTTTTTCAATTACTTTTGTTAGAAATGTAGTTAAACAGAACGAATTTAACAACTATCTGGTCTTCTAGTATATGATTAAAGAAATAGTGAGTTTTGAACTTTTCTTGTAACTTTCAATTACATCATTATCCTGATTATCTAAGAATCTGTTTGGCATCGCTCCTAAAAACACATTATTTTTAAAAATGCTTTTTTGAAATGACTTTTTAGAGAAGTAACTATGAAAATAATAATAGTTTGTGTTTGACTAATTCATTTGAAAAGTGTTTTTCATAAGCAAATTATGTTTAACTAATCTTTTAAAAAAAAGTGTTTTAGAGTCAAATTACAAAAAAGGACAATTATTAATGTACTTTTAATGTTAAAATTATTTTATAGAGAGAAGCTATTTTAAATATCTATAATAAAAAAATTAATCAAATTTTTATTTTTATTAAATTAAAATGTTTAAATTTCAATCAGTTATACTTTTTTGGAAGGCAGAAATCTTTAATTATTATTCTTTTCTAATCTTGTAAAAATATTATTGTTAACGTTTTTCTAATTCTGCAAAATAATACGTAAAATGATATTGTTAAATTATATATATGAGCAACTTTTGATGTGTAACACCCCGTATTCTACGTGTACTAGTTCTATTTATTACGCTTAAAAAAACTTCCTTGTGGTAGAGTTATGGACTCGGTTTCCTATGAAACTAGTGACAATAGAATAGATTTAAAGTGAACTGTCCGTAGATTTTAATGTGACCCGATTAAGTTGAAGTCGATGGAAGTATTTAAACTTGATCATAAGTTGGTATTTGAGTCTAAAGTTTAAAGTGACATAGTGTATATAAGTATTAAGTTAAGTTAAAGGCATTAAGGTCTAGAAATGGAATAAAATATTAAGGTGCTTGCTTGATTTCACTAAGCTAGTAGATGACAAGTAGGTGCATCACCTACTAAGACTCTTTTGACCATGTTATTGGGTCAAGTACACTACACCTACTTGCATTAATCTGGCTCAAGTTGAATAGAAGAATAAGGGGAAAATAGGCATGCAAGGCCCAATCTTTCCAAGCCCACAAGAAATAATTTGAATGAAAAAGTAGGTGCATCACCTACTTAAATGTGTGGCCTAAATTAAAGACATATGTTTGGCTGCAAAAGAAGTACAAGAAAGGTGGCAAAAGGCCCATTGTTCTTAAGTCCAAAAAGGCCCAAGTGAAAAGTCCAAGTAGGTGGGTCACCTATTTGAAAAATTATGGCCCAAAATGAGTGAGAAAGTCAGCCAAAGCAGGTCCCTTTAAAAGAGATTGATATCAGCTTTTTTCAACCATTTTTACTTTGCCAAAAATATGATTTCTAGAGCTTTCTCTCTTCTCTCTCTTAACTTCATACAACACCCATTAAATACCATTAGGATTCTTGAATATTAGAGAGTTCAAGCTATTGGAAGGTATGATTTAAGACAAGTTAAGGAGGACAACCTTTACCTTGAAAAATCCAAGTCTTAGCAAGTGATAGTACTGTCCAACAAGGTAAGCTACTGCAATTTTCTCCCTCTTGTGCTTGATTTAATTAGGACACTTGGTATGTGTTAGTGAGTTGGAAATTGTTACTTTTACATGATGTAATATTGGGGAGGATGTTCTGGTGATTAGTGCATGTTAGGACAGCCATGGAGGGGAGTTCTATTTAACTTCAGTCATGAGCTTGTTTGAGCACCTTAAAAGTAATGTTAACTCTTCAAGTGCTGGTGATCAAAAACCATGATTCATATTTCTTCTGTTGCATTATTATGTTTAAAGATTGTTTTATGTATGTTATGATAAGGGATGTGACGTTCGGGTAAGTTATGGAGACGTTAAAGGACTTAAATATTGAAGGGAGGTTTGGGGAGGACCTGATACAAAGGTTGTACAGTATATAGACACGATTTAAGGGAAAGGGAAGAAAAGAAAACATTAACTAGATAAATTGCATGCTTACTGCGTGGTTATTATTTTGGTGAGATCAAGTAGCTCAAATTGATTGATTAGCTACTAAAGTGAGTACTCTAATATGAGTTTGTTACTAAATATACGTGCTTACTCTACCAAGTATTAGCATGCAAGGTTTAAACTTGTTTCACCGTCAAAGTACCCTTGGCACATATTTCCCTTATATAAATAAAAAATGATCCTAGATTACACATTGTACATATGTTTGTATGTTGGATATACAATCTGCCCATATCATGCCAACTAGCTTCAATGATCTATATATGTCATCTTTGTCACATGTTCATATGTTCCCTTTATTGGTTGAGTCGGGCTACACACCTCTAGTCGCCTACTCCAATTAGCTATCTAACTACATCGTTGAGCGGGAATAAATAGATTAACTAGCGAGCATTTATATTTCATCCTATTTCGTAACCAAGCAAGTTGTTTGTCCGGGCACCACTCCTAAACACAAATCACTGCAATCAAATGGGTCGATTGAGCTCTCTATATTCTCTGGTCTATCTAATCTCTCCTCTCTCGATTTTAAGATTAGACAATGTATTTATCTTATGGTGATCAAGCATAAAATACTAAAACAAAAATATAGAAGTAACTTATAATGACAACCAAAAATTAATTCATAAAGCCTTAAATAATCAACATTCAATTCGTAGCTACAGCCCCAGAATAAGGACTTTAGCTACTAATCTATAAGAAAATAAAAAGAAGAAAAGAATCCTAAAGAGTATTGACAATTTTATACTTTGATACCCTTATCTTTACCTCTGCCTCCTCTCTAAAATAATTATTTCTATAGACTATTTATAAATGTAGAAAACCCTAAATAAAATAACTGAGTCCCAATCAAATTAGGAACCAAACCGAATAGAATTGGATTTCCCAGTTTTACGCGTGAACTGTGACCGCCTCTGCACGACTTCAACAATATGCAGATGTCTTGCGCTGCTGACACGTGGAAACATCCTCTTTTCCAATTTTATTTCATACATTATTATATTGAATTTATTTCATTAAGCTGTCTGTTTGATTTTCTTCTTCAATCTTCAATCTTTAATTTGTTTTAGCTCCAAACTTCTTCAACTCTACACCAATTTACTTCTACAAATAAAATACACTATTTAGCACAATTCATAAAATTAATGCTCAAAAATAACAAATATAAATAATAAATGTGAGGCAAATAATAATTAAAAATATGTATTTTTGGCCTCACATCAATTTAGAAAGGAAAACCACTTCTCTTTATATGTTTAGAATATTACTAGCTTCTTTCTTTGTATGATGTGAAGGAGCAATTCTCACATTAACTTTTTTTGTAGGATTTCTTCCCTTTGTGGCGTCAGTTCCTTGTTTACGAATAAAAAAGGATTGATATATACTGTTCATAGGTAAAATTCATCTGTTCTAGAATAGTTTTTACATGGTAGGGCATATTTACATTTTCAAGTTGTTTTGGTGAAGTTACTCTCTTAGTCATTTTTATTTTCAACAACTGCAATTGTTTTTTGCATAGTCATTTCTGTTACTAGCGGATTCTGTCCAAGAACGAGTAGTTGTGCATATCTTCTTTTCCCATTAAATTACAATGCAAACACCGCTCTCTGCAGGTTTCGAGTTTAAAACAAAGCCACGTAAATGTGGTACCTATACTCTACATATGATGTTGTGGGGAAATAGTTTTTTAATTTGGATATTTAAAGATGCGCGTACTCTTCCTCTATGAACGAGACTCCATCCAAATCTTCCATTCCTTGGGCGAGGCCTTCTGTTCTATGAACACCCCACCACTGAATAATTTACTTTCAAGTTCTCGCTGTAAATACCTGGCCGTAATATTAGGGAAAAAAACTTTTATTAAGAAGAGGTAATAGAGGGCATAAATTAATAATCAACTGCAGTAGACTGAAGCAACTGTAATTGTTTAATGTGTAAATTTTCTGGAGTTCATTATGCAAGGTTAATTTTTTTCATAGAGTTAAGTCATCTGGAGTTTTATGTTACCTTCTCAAAAAAGTCATCTGGAGTTTTGTTTTGCACTGTTTTAGGTTTGATGGTGTAAGTATCTCACAGTTGACAATGATAAAAACCATGAGCTTGTACTAAGTTTGATGCATTTTGCTTAAAACCTTGTTAACTGAATGTTAAGGACCAAAATATGAAATTTCAATACTATGCCTGCAAGTCACAAAAATGAATGTGAAAATGCTCTCAGGCACAGTTATCGAGGTCAAAAAAGACTACTTTCTTTTCCAGCCATTTTTAAAGTTTCCGGCGTCTTTACAGTTATTCGTTAATTACATTCATCAGTGATTACTACAAAAATTGGTAATAGGAGATACTGTGCTTTGTTTTACAGGATCTACTTGTGGAATTAGTAGTGTTAGTCTTGAAAATCAAATTAAGGAAATCAGCTAGTCTTAATTTCCCACTTATTTAGGGTAAAAAATAAAATATAATAGTGGAAGCTTAAATATGTGTTCACAACTTTAATTTTCACACCATAGTTAGATATTACAGAAAAAAGTAATTTTTCTCCTAATTGAGATTTGGAAAAAAAAAAGCCTTCCTTTTCCTAATTATATTCGGTCACATACGTATAGTTTAGGATTTCCTAATTTGACATGAACTCTCTTTTTTTCTTAATTTGACATTAACTTTTTTTTTTTTTTTTTTCGTTTTGACTTCCTACTTCAACTAGAACCGTGAAAACCTAATACTCTATAAATTAAGCCCTTCAAACCTCTCATGCATTATAATTCTTCAAATCTCCTTTCAATAAAATTCTCAACAAAAACAAATTAACATCTCTTATTCAAATATATATTGACCATCATGTCTTCTTCCACAAAGTTCTTAAAGTTAAAGACTTGCGATGGTAAGGAATTTGTACTCGAAGAGGCGATAGCCGTGAGGTCACAAACTATCAAGAATATGGTTGAAGACGATTGTGTTTCAAACGTCATTCCCCTGCCTAATGTCAATAGCAAAACAATGACCAAAGTGATTGAATATTGGAAGAAACATTCGGAGGAAGACGTCTCCAAAGACATGTTGATGGAGTTTGACAAGGCTTTTGTGAAGGTGCACCACTCGATTTTGTATGCTCTTATCTTAGCTGCTAATTTTCTTAACGATAAGGAGATATTGGATATGATGTGTCAAGAAGTTGCTGATAGGATTAAAGGGAAAACACCAGAAGAGATACGTAAAGAATTTGATATCAAGAACGATTTTACTCCAGAGGAGGAAGAGGAGATCCGTAAAGAGAATGCTTGGGCTTTTGAATGATTACATTGCTGTTATTTTTTTGTTTTTTTTTTTAATTTTAGAATTAAAACAGTCTAGTTAGCTATATCTTATTTTATTTTATTTAGTTCTATATTCTGTTGTTTATTTTTATAGAATTGTTCTTTGATTTTTGATTGATTTATAAATTAGATTGAAAAGAAATTATAGCTATGTATACAAACAACTTAGTGATTGAAAATAGAGTTTAACTATTGAAACAGATTATTGATTATGCTATAAAAAACAAATAAAATATCTATTAGCTAAAATTTTACCTAACCACTAAATTAATAGCTCTTGCTCTCTCACTGTTACGAGAAAATTAAATTGAATATTGATCAAGATTCGGATTGCAAAAAAATGCTTTTGATGGATTTTTTTAAAAAGATAATTAAGAAATATATATTGAGATACTCAAAAAAATAAATTAAGAAATAAATATTGAGATAATCAAACAGGATAGAAATAATCTATCTCAATCCCAATTATAAAATAAAATATTAGAGTATAAACCACATATATGTGGCATTATCTGAAAGAAGAAAAAAAAAGGTAAGTATATATAAAAATAAAATGAAGAAGATTTTGAATTCTAGACGATGATGATGATGGAATTCTCCCTTATAATGCGTAAGGCTTTCTTTTTTTCAATTGATTTGTAAATTTTTAAAAGTTTTCAAAAATTTAAATAAAGCCTTAAACGAAAAATTACTCTTTTTTTTAGTTTTATCGACTTAAATTGAATATATGTAGAATATATCAAAATAATTATTTAATCTTATTTTCTTAAACACTTTATGTGAAAAATTAAAGTTAAAGAAATGCTAAAAAGTTAAAAGTCATCTTTTATACGTGAGATTGACCGAAAAATGGGATACTTTTACCACTTTTAAATTAGTCAAGAAGATATTAGGATCTTTGCAAAATTTCAGTGTCTTTTAAGAAATGTGTTATAATTGAATGGGGTAATGATGTACTTTTCTCTCTAAATTATAAGACCTAGAATAGTCTCTCCACTTATATCGTTCATGTTGGGATGACAATTAACATACAAACAAAATAATAGGGAAACTTCATCAATTCCCCCTTGAACTTGTCCCGAAAAGTCAGTTACACGCTTAAATTATCATAGTGACCTATTACACACTTATACTACTCAAAAGTAAATTTTCTTACCCCTGAAAACTAATATGGCAAAAAAAAATAAAAAAAAATAAATAGGTGCGTCAGTTTGAAATTAAAGTGAAAAAAAAGAAGTTAGAATCTTCTTTTCCACCCCCACCCCCACACCTCTTCTTCTTCACACCCCACCCATTGTCCTCTTTTTCTTCATTCTTTATTTTCATCACACTTCTTTAATTTTTTTTATCACAATCTTAAAGCACAACTGTTTTTTATTCGCAATAAGGTTAATTCACATAGATTTGTTAGTTTATAATTGTATTTTATCTAGAAAAGTTTCAGTTGTTTGTTTCTATCTTTGTCATTTTTTTGACTTTGTTAAAGAAATGTTTGTCGTTGATCAATTTTTGGGTTTAGTGGTGATAGCAACTTTATGTGCTTGGTGGTGATGGGTGGTGGGTGACAAAAATTTAAAGAGGTAATTGAAGATGGTGATGGAGAAAAAAACGATATTAATAATGGTGGTGGTGATATTTGGTATTGGGTGACAGAGAAGAAGAAGAATTGAATGTGATATAGTAGTGGTGAAGAACAAAATCAATAGTGAAGGTGGTCGAATATGATTTTTCCGATGAAATGAGAATTGAAATGGGTGTGATTTAGTGATGAAGAAGATATAATTATTAGAGAATTAAAGTAATTAATTAGGAATTAATTAGAGTAAAATATATTTAACAAAAGAAAATTTAATTAATAAAGAAAAGAAAAAATTATAATTTATGACATGGCGCTGATGTGGCAAGTGTAATACACCACATAATGTTAGAGTGGTATTACACGTCTCAAGGTGGTGATAAATTCAGTTTTGAGTATTAAAGGTGTGTAATAGGTCATTGTAATAGTTTAAGCGTGTAACTGACTTTTCGGGACAAGTTCAGGGGGAAATCTATGCCTTTCCCCCAAAATAATATGATGAATGTTACTTCCTCCGTCTCATATTAAATATTAAACTTTTCTCTTTACACGTCTTTATAAAAAAAAATCATAAATAAGAAAATTAGTTTTATTAATTTACCTTTCAAGAAATTTGTTGGAGACTTTACAAACTTGTTTACCCTTTCGAAAAGAATTAATTGTCAAAGTAAAATGGGAGAAATTTAATTAATTTATCTTAATAAGTAATTTAGGAAAACTATTTTTAATAATGTGGACAAGTATACTAGAAGAATACTAGATTAATTAATTATTTTAATTTTTTCTTTACTTTTGTTGGAAATGTAGTCAGAACGATTTTAACTATTAGAAATGACTGGTCTTCTAGTTAATGATTAAAGAAACGATGAGAACTTTCTTTGTAACTTTGAAGGCATAATACATAAATATGCCATTTAACTTGGCTTCAAATCACATTTATGTCCTTCAACTTTGGGTATGCACAAGTAGACATTTAAATTTGTATAAAGTTGAACAAATAGACACGCATGTCCTACATGACATCCTACATGTCATTTTTTATCCTACGTGGTGTCCTACGTGTATTGTTTGATGTAGGACAAATATGTCTACTTATTCAACTTTATACAAGTTTAAGTGTCTACTTGTGCATACCCAAAGTTGAAGGACATAAACATAAAATGAGGCCAAGTTAAAGGGCACATTTATGTATTATGCCAACTTTTAATCATATCAATATCCTAATAATCTAAGATTGACTATGTAGATTTTGTAAAACAAATTAATTGACCTTCAAAAAAGGAAAAAATAATAAGTTTTGGTTTATTTAATATTTTGCTTTTCATATTCCTACAAGAACTTTGGAAAGTAATTAAAACCTAATACATTATAAAAGACCAAGCTAGCCTCATGTATTGAAATCATTCATTCATAGCTCTCTTCATTTCTTTATGATGTCTTTAGGAAAGCTCATAACTCTTAAGACTAACGATAATGAGGAATTCAAACTCGACAAGACTGTAGCTGTAAAGTTAGAAATCATCAAGAACATAGTACAAGATGTTGATTGTACTTCTAATGTCATCCCCTTGCCCAATATTGATGGCAAAACAATGACAAAGGTGGTTAAATATTGGAAGAAACATTCGGAGGAAGGTGTTACAGAAGTCCAATTAAAGAATTTTGATCAGGATTTCTTGAAGATGAGTCACTCAGAATTACATGACGTTCACTTGGCTGCTAAATATCTTGATGATAACCAATTAAAGGAGGTAATAATCCAAGAATTTCTTGATAGGATCAAAGGGAAACCAATAGAGGAAATACGTGAAGTATTTGGTATCGTGAATGATTATACTCCAGAGGAAGAGGAGGAGGTCCGTAGAGAGAATGCTTGGGCTTTTGAATGATTTTATAATATTTATGCAAATTCCTTAGCTATATTCTATTTTTATTTTATTTATGTTCTATCTTTTGATGTTCCTTTTTGAAGGAAATGTTGTTTGATTTTGATTGATTTATAAATTATGTTGGAAAGAAATTAAAGCTAGTTATATTCTTTGAGATTTCTTTTTTATCCTTTTAGATTTACTATTCACTCAAATCTTCTCTAAATAATTCTAAATTATATATATGGGCAACTTTCGATGTTTTAATTCTTTTAATATATTGTATATTCACTATAAATGACTAATTCACATTTGCGACAGATCAAATTTTGAATTTGAGGTTCAAAATGTTTTAATGACAGATTTCAATGGACATTCGATTTTAATCTCCACTAAAAAATCCTAAAATTTAGATTACATGATCTCCTCTCAATATTTCTATTCTTTTAGATACATTATTCACTCAAAATAATTCATGTGTGTGGCGATATCAAATTTTATTATTTGAACTTACCCAAGTGTCGGAGAAGATATGAGTAGACATAGACATAATTAGTTAATGATCAAATGATCTTTCTATTGATTACTTAATGATCAAGTATAGATTCTTGGTAATTAACAGTTAATTGGGTTATTTTTTATTAGAACATTTGACTAAATGGTCATTCTATTTAATTATATTCAAATTTACTATGATTAGTAATAACATACCATTTAATTTAAAATATAAAATTTAAATTTGAATTGCAATACAATCTTTTGTTGTTGAAAGATAATAATATATAACTTTTAAGTTTCACCTCTAAATTATAAGACCTAGAATAATTTCTCCACTTAAATCGTTCATGTTGTGAGGATAATTAACAATAACATACAAATAAAAATGATATGACGAATCGTCTCATATTAAATATTAGACTTTTCTCTTTTAAAATAAATCATAAATAAGAAAATTTATTTTACTAATATACCCTTTAAGAAACTTGCTTACAACTACAAGCTCGTATACTCTTTTTTAAAGAATTAATTGTAAGATTAAAACGGGGAATTGTGAAAGAGCTCTCTTCGTTAAATCTTCCGCTATCTGTCTTTTTTCACTCCCCAATTTCTTCTCTCCGCTTTTACCGTAAGTTCGCTATATCTCATCCTCTTTGATTTCATTTCTGTGATTTCTATTCAATTTGCTTCATCTTGATTTTGATTTGCATTTTTCTTCAATTACTTTGAAACCAGGTTTTTCTGGAGTTGCAGATTTTGATTTTGTTTGATATTTTCGTTTCTCAATGCACAATTCATTTGTCTTGATATCTCACTTGGCACTATCAAAATTGTTACTTATATACTTTCATGGCTCATCAATGATTTAACTAACAATTTGATTGTTTGGTTTTGAATTTGACACTGAGTTTAAGAAAATAAAGAGATTTTTTAATGTTGTGGCAAACTAAAGATATGTACGAAAATGTCATTTAATCTTGTGTGTGGGAAGCTCCAAAAAGGAACTTGAAACTAAATAGGAAAATAACACAAACAAATAGAAGTGGAGGGGTACAGGTTTTTGTTAATTTTTCATCTTTTGCGAGTTACAGTCTCATTAGTGGATAAAGCTTAAAATTTAAGATGTGGCTTTATTCCTCTTACTGGAAAGGTTAAGATTAAGAGTTATTGGAATTTTAGTGCATGGGAAAATTGTGATTTCTTTTAAGTTATGTGAAAACTCTTTATCAGCAGGTCCACTTTCTGGCTTGTATATTCTTGAATTTCATTTTTCTTGGGAAGTTGGCAAGAATGTTCATCATTAGCTTAATCCTTGCAGAGGAAACCATTTCACTCGCAAGTAGCTCCAACTTACTGCTCTAACAAGGTTAAGGGTTATTTTACTCGTTATATGGCTTCCTCAACGGTTGGGGCACAACCATCATTCTCAACACTAGCAATATCAACCAACGAACCTGTTGTTTCAGTTGACTGGCTCCATGCAAACATCAGAGACCCCGACTTAAAGGTTTATGATCTTTTCAGTCTTAGCAGTCAAAACACTTGGTAAAGAATAAACTGGTGATAGTATGGCCGTTACTACAATTGTCTAAACTACATTTGCTGCTCTAAATATTAAATCTGAAGTTGCAATTATTTGTTCACTCAACTCATGCCTATAAAAAGGACAATTCTTTTGCGTTTCTGTTCATTTCTATTTAGCAACACATTTACACGTGTTTTCTTTCTCTTCCAATTTTTGGGTGTGGTGCTGGTTGTATTATGTAAGGCATCTGTCAAATAGTACTGTGATGTTGCTTCTTTTTCCTATTCTTCTAAAGGTGTTAGATGCATCTTGGTACATGCCAGATGAGCAGAGAAATCCACTCCAGGAGTATCAGGTGCTGACTCCTAAGAAATTCTTTTTTGAATGACAGTGCTTTATCTTGAATCACTGATTGCTTTCTAGTAAATATGTTCACAGATAAGCAATTTTCATTTTCTCAGTCACTTTTATTGTAATTTTGTTCAACAGTCACTTTCTTTCTGTTTTTCTGGTAGAATTTTCTAACTTCGACTTGAGCAGGTCGCTTGCATTCCTGGAGCACTATTCTTTGATATAGACGGAATAACGGATCGAACTACAAATGTGAGATATCTTCCCTGCTAAGTTATTTCTCCTCTGGAAAGAGTGATTTGCTCGACATAATCTTTGCAAATTACTAAACCTTCTCTGGTTTCAGTTTCTCTTCTACTGTACCATTTTTTGTTTCATTTTTGTCCCATATATGTTTCTACCTATACTGTAATAGATGCTTCAGTTAGCCATCCGGCATGCTTTTGAGATAGATTTCATCACCTTTTATGATAGAAAAGCTTTGTTGATTTATCAGTTGCCACATATGTTGCCGGCCGAAGAAGCATTTGCAGCTGCTGTATCTGCTCTTGGTATCGAGAACAAAGATGGGGTTGTTGTATACGATGGCAAGGGCATTTTCAGTGCTGCCCGTGTTTGGTGGTGAGTTATTCAATTGATGATAAAAGGCGGATAAGTTCATATCATCCAAAAGTGTCTAATCAATGGAAAATGGGTAATCAGGATGTTTCGAACTTTTGGACATGACAAAGTTTGGGTTTTGGATGGTGGCTTGCCAAGATGGCGTGCTTCAGGTTATGATGTCGAGTCAACTGCACCCGGTGATGCCATTCTGAAATCTAGTGCTGCCACTGAGGCAATTGAGAAAGTATACCAAGGACAGATGGTAAGATAAACATTTCTCCATTTCCTTTAGCTCACTATGCTTGTAGCCTTGTACATCTTTAAACAAAACAAGATTCCACAAGAACAGCACCTTTTGTAGCAATAGGCTGAGGTTCTCTGAGTTTTATTGTCTTCTCGGGACTTTTGCTGCATCATTCCAAATAATGTTTAAGTAGTGACTATGTTGGGGCTTCTTGAATATCCGGAGGGCTCCACAGACAATAGCATCTTGTTCATGTGTAACCGTTCATTATGTAAGGGATGGGCAACTTTTGTTTGAAACTCAAGTCAGACTATCTTTTAAGATTCTTTTTCTCCTTAACCGATTTAAGAAACAGTTCTCTCATTGTGTTACTCAAATGAAAATCTATCCTTTTTATAAGTAAATTTACTGAAAAGTGAAAACGGTACTCAGGTGATACAAAAATTACAGAGATGGACTTAAGAACTCCTAGTATATGCTTAAAGAGTCAATCAAGTCCATCATATTTCCTTGCTCCTTAATTGTATCCCCTTTGTTCCAAAAATACAAGTATTAAAGACAACTATACTTCACAAAAGTTTCAAGGAACTAAAATTGTCTTCCATAGGATGAAGTGAATAATTTGATGTTTGACAAGTTCCCATTTCCTTAATTCTTTGTTTTATTGGGGATGTATATGATGTAAATACCTTTTCAATCACTCTTTGTCCACTTGGAATTTATGAATATAAAGTTGAAACACCAGTTTTTCTTGCCGTGTAGAACTTTTCGGTACATTTTCTTTCTCCCTCTCTTCGTATTTTCTGACGTTGTGCATTTAATGTTATATTGTTTTAATGTTTCTCTTAGAACTTTTAATGTGCAGGTTGGACCTACTACCTTCCAGACCAAGTTTCAGCCTCATCTTGTGTGGACTCTTGATCAGGTTGGTTTCCTTGATTGCTTTCTTCCTACAGCACTTGGTGGTAGTTGCACCTAGCCATGTATCATGAAGCTGATGGTAATGGCAAGGACTTTTTTTGGATTATTGACATTCAGGCTGTATTCAAAATCCAACTGCTTAAAATTAGAGTAATTTTTTTTAGAGAAAGGTAAGAGTAGTATTATAAAGTCTCCAGCACAAAGACTATGCTAGGAACAATATTTACTGTTCAAAAAGCAAAACAAAAGGTAAAACATGAACGGAACTACAAGTGGACTGCAATTTAGTGGGTATTAGATTGTAAGCTTGTTGGTTGATATTTGTTACCCTTAGGGGTCGTTTGGTAGAGTGTATTAGCAAAAATAATGCATGCATTAATCATATAATATTAGTAGTCCCTTGTTTGGTACATTTTTTCATGCTATGTATAACTAATGCTTGCATTGGTTATACACTCTATTGTGTATTGAGGAGTGGATTACTAATACCATGGATTTCTAGGTATTAGTAATGCAAAGGATTTAATACATGCATTTATATGGTTAAAGACTCAATTGCCCCCGAAAAGTACTTTTACATCTTTTCCACCATAATTGTGAAGGATACTTTTGTAAATAAATATTTTTATACAATGCATACTATTTTTAATACACCAAACCAAACAATGCATAAGAATTAATCTATATATAACTAGTACAAGTATAACTAATACTCGCATTACTAATGCAAGCATTACTAATACACTCTATTGGGTATTATTTTTATACACTCTACCAAACGACCCCTTAGTGCAACTTTGTTCTGCAAAAATCTACCTCCGTTTCCCTGATTGACTGGTACAACCCCATGAAGTTTGTGAAGAAAATCTAGGAGGACTAGAACTATGACAATTGGAGGTTGTTTTCTACAGAATACTTTGATCTGTTCGTGGATTCTGGTTATAGCTGCTCTTTGTGAAGGTTAATAGTTTGATGATTGTATGATAGTCCAATACTGGAAAAAAATGTGAACACAATCTTGTCACTTAACATAGGTCAGAAAGATTGAATCTTTCAATATATTCTCCATAAATGTATGTATTCTTATCAGAATACTTCTAGCTTGGCTATAGTTATGGAGATATGATTTGTGTATATTTTCAGGTTAAAAGGAACATTCAAGACAAGGCATATCAGCATATAGATGCTCGATCCAAAGCTAGGTACTTCATCATGTCTGTAAACACATATTTTAAAATGTGATTGACTAATATGCTAAGCTATTTGTTCAACAACACTCACATGATGACGAGAATAGATTTTATTTGTCAATTATCTTTTGAAGCAGTTACAACCCTTGTGGATTTACTTTTAGATTTTACTTCTCCCTCCTAATTTATGCGACACATTAAGTCTGAAAATGTTTGGCACATGTTATGAATAATAGTGATGTTTAATTTGACCATCCTATACTCTAAGAGTTCAACTTCAAACTTAAATAATGAGGTTATGCTTTCCTTTGCAACAGTTAGTATAATATGCAAGTCAAGTTGTCTTTGTGCCTTGTTAAATATGTCATTTGATTAGGGAGTAATATCTTTTGGCATGTCTTGTCATCTATAGGGCCTTGTTGGATGCTTCCTTATAAACAATTATTTCAATATGCTAGTCAAAGAGAGGCTGCTGTCTTGTTGTATGGTTAGAAAGGTCGGAGTAATAAATTTTGGCACGTCTTGCGATTTAGATAGTTAGATTGCCGTTATATGAATATGTATTTCTTTCTTATGCTACATTATCTTTAGGACATGTGGACAGAAACTTTTTCTCCTAATGTGAATGTTGGCATAGCCAACTTGAACATTTTGTAATGGCTGCAATTGATGTGCCTTTGTAAGCAGGAAAACTTAGATAAACATTATTAGTGGTTACCCTCGAGAAAGGATGGAATCTGAAAATGTTGCCATTATATCTTTCTTGACAATGCTCAAGTTTACCACAGTCATGGAGTCATGAGTTATTAGGGACCACTCATTACATAATGTGTGAAATAGGCAAGTTGAGGTGCTTATATATCTTCTCTTTATACAACATACCCAATGTAATTCCATGAGTGTGGTATGGGGAGGGTAGAGTGTACGCAGACCTTATCCCTACCTTGAGAAGGTAGAGATGTTGCTTCCGATAGACCCCCGGCTCATGTAAAACATTTCAAAGCTGTTTAAAAAGGGAAAACAATAGTAAAGTAGACATATCAAATAGGGAAAGCATTACTTAACATTCAAAAAAAGGAAGAGTAGCAATAGCAAAATAATGCGACAATCGAGGTACCAGAAATAACAAGCAGCAGTAGAAGTCACAGGCCAAGGAACTACAAGAACAAATACTAATACTACTAGAATGAGAGGAGAACAGGTACACTTCTCTACACTACCACCAAGCCTTTCCTGCAGGAAAGCGAGACAATACTTAATTACCTACTAGCATTCTACCCTAATCCGTAATCTCCATAATTTCTATATAAAGTCATGTCCTCGGTAAGCTAAAGATGCACCATGTCATGTCCAATCACCTCTCTCAATACTTCTTTGGTCCATCTCTCCTTGAACCCACCATTGCCAACCTTTCACACCTCCTAAATAGAGCATTTGTGCATTTCCTCTTCACATGTCTTAACCATTTTAGCCTCGTTTCTCTTATCTTATCCACACGGGCCACTCCCATCTTGTTTTAGATATTCTCATTCCTAATCTTATCTCTCCTAATCTGCCCACACATCAACCACAACATTATCATTTCCGCACCTCACATCTTCTGGACATATGAGTTCTTAACTGACCAACACTCCGCCCCATACAACAGTCGGCCTAACCACCACTCGATAGAACTTGCCTTTAAGTTTTGGTGGTGTATTTTTATCACACAAGACACTAGAGGCGAGCCACAATTTCGTCCTTCCAACACCAATACGAAGTGTGAGATCATCGTCAATCTCTCATTCTTTTGGATTAAACAACAATAACAACACACCCATTGTAATCCCACAAAGTAGGGTCTAGGGAAAGTAGAGTGTACAGAAACTTTACCCCTACCTTGGAGGTAGAGAATCTATTTCCAATAGATCCTCTGCTCAAGAAAAAATGGTTCAAAGTAGTATGAAATAGGAAATGACAGAAGTGAGAAACTATGACAAACCATTCTAAACAGTGGCTACAATTGAATAATACAATAATTGTTGAAGAGTCCCACATCAAATAAAAAAGGGATATGTGGTGTCTTTATAGGCTTGGGCAATCCTCCCTTTGAGCTAGCTTTTGGGGTTTGAGTTAAGCCCAAAGCTTAATTTAACATGGTAACAGATAAAGATCCATCCCAATTAATGTTTACCGATGATGAGCCCTTAGATTAAATTGTCCACACACCAGATGTCCAGTCCTCGCTGAAGAGTCCTAAGAGCTATTCTTCATCTTCTTCCTAATCTCCAAATATATTACCAAAACTAGGAGCTTATGTTGGTTCATAAGAGTCTCACCCGGGATAACCTTGTAGTCTTTACAAAGACCGTTATCATCTTTCTTAGGGAGAAAATAGTATATTTGTCTTACCCAATGTACTATGGAACTTACCAAGTTCTCTTCCTCATTTGAGAAACTCAAACTGGCTACCCCAACCCAAAGGCTCCTGCAAAGTCCTCTTTGCCCAAGCCAGCTTGTGGTGTGTATGGACTAACGATGTTTGTTAAGATATGATACCTGGGCTTAACTCAACCCCAAAAGCTAGCTCATGAGGGGTCATTTGTATTCCTCAAGACTACTAAGTACCAAAATTTATACTTGTCCACATCTAACGCCTTAGTACCTACCCATTTGGTCTCCTAGGCACTAGCTACACTAATCTTCCTCTTTTTGAGAATCTTCACTAGTTTATGGACTTCCCCATTAAAGTCCCTATGTTCCAAGACCCCACTCTCAGCCTAGAAGATCCCATAACCCACTTACCATCCCTGACCCTAGCCTTTGTACCCGACCGAGAAAATAACTAATCAAGGGCTTACATCAAAATGAGCAAGAATCAATACTCAAGAGTAAAGACAAAGCAAGAAGCTAAGGACCAAAATCAGTAAGGCAGGAACTGAAGCACAAATGAGCAAGAATCTAAAGACGAGTACAACTAATAAGACAAGAATGATAGCACTAAAGGCTGAGAGAACTATACACAAGAATCGCTAGGGTAGGATCAAAGCACAAGCAAGCAAGAATCTAAAGGCAAGAATGTCTAATAAGACAAGGATGATTTCACTCGGATAAAGACCCTAGATATTTGAAACTTCCTCTCTTGGGAATGACCTGCTTATCAAGCCTCACTTCTACGCCAACCTCGTGTGTCTCATCACTGAACTTGCTCTATAAGCACTCCTTTTGGGTCCCACTCAACCCGGACCCTTTAGACTCTAGGATTCGTGTCCAAACTTCCAGCCGAGCATTATCTCCATCGCGAGTCTCGTCAATCAGTACTATGTCATTTGCAAATAACATTCACAATGGCACCTCTCCTTGGATATGACGTGTCAACTCATCCAACACCAACACAAATAGAAACGGGCTAAGAGCGGATCCCTGGTGCGACCCCATTATGACTTAGAAGTGTTCTAAGTCTTCTCCCAGTGTTCTTACCGGCTCTTGGCTCCATTGTACATGTCCTGAATCACTCTACTGTATGCCACCGATACACTTCTAACCTCCAAACACCTCCATAGAACCTCTCTTGGGACTTTATCATAAGCCTTTTCTAGGTCAATGAACACAATAGGTATGTCCTTATCCAAATGAGCCCATTAACTCTAGAAAATGCAAAACCTCAACTTTTTCATGTAAGAAACTAAGGTGCCTATGATACCAAGCATAATCAGAACTGTTGACTGTACTCTTCCAGATGTCACAGCTTGCGGCCCCAGTTAAGAGCCATTTGATTGCTTGATATGCATTGACATGTATGTGCATAAGATTTAGAAAGAAAAACCACTTCTCTTTATATGTTTAGATTATTACTAGCCTCTTTCTTTGTGTGATGTCAAGGAGCAATTCTCACATTAACTTCTTTTGTAGGATTTCTTTCCTTTGTGGTGTCAGTTCCTTGTTTACGAATAAAAAAGGATTGATATATACTGTTCATAGGTACTTGTATGATGATGGTCTAGGAAAAAATCATCTGTTCTAGAATAGATTTTACAGGGTAGGGCATATTTACATTTTCAAGTAGTTTTGGTGAAGTTACTCTCGTGGTCATTTTTATTTCAAGAACTGCAATTGTTTTTTGTATAGTCATTTCCGTTATGAGTGGATTCTGTCCAAGAACGAGTAGTTGTGCATATCTTCTTTTCCCATCAAATTACAATGCAAACACCGCTCTCTGCAGGTTTCGAGTTTAAAACAAAGCTACATAAATGTGGTACCTATACTCTACATACTTAAGATATGATGTTGGGGGGAAATAGTTTTTAATTTGGATATTTAAAGATGCGCATACTCTTCCTCTATGAGCGAGACTCCATCCAAATCTTCCACTAGGCCTTCTGTTCTATGAACACCCCACCACTGAATGATTCACTTTCAAGTTCTCGCTGTAAATACCTGGCCGTAATATTAGGAAAAAAACTTTTATTAAGAAGAGGTAATAGAGAGTATAAATTGATAATCAACTGCAGTAGACTGAAGCAACTGTAATTGGTTAGTGTGTAAATTTTCTAGAGTTCATTATGCAAGCTTAATTTTTTTCATAGAGTTAAGTCAGCTGGAGTTTTGTTTTGCACTGTTTTAGGTTTGATGGTGTTGCACCAGAGCCTCGAAAAGGAATTAATAGTGGGCATGTACCCGGGAGCAAGTGTATTCCTTTTCCACAGGTGAGGATCTGTGCATTGAAGAAAAAAACGATCTTTTTAATATTCTATGGCAATTTTTCTGTTTCATCTTCTGTATAAAACAGTTCCTGCTTTCAAATGAAGATATGGTGAAGTATTTCTGTTTGAATAGGTTAAACTATTTGTCTCATATTTCCACAGTGCATTTGATGCTCCTTGACCATGGAAAATTTACTTCCAGTCATTGGTATCATCTGGACTATCGAGTGCATGACAATATAACTTTCTCACAGTTGACAATGATAAAAGCCATGAGCTTGTACTAAGTTTGATGCATTTTGCTTAAAACCTTGTTAACTGAATGTCAAGGCCCAAAATATGAAATTTCAATACTATGCCTCTCAGGGATGCAAGTCACAAAAATGAATGTGAAAATGCTCTCAGGCACAGTTATTGAGGTCAGAAAAGACTTCTTCTTTTCCAGCCGTTTTTAAAGTTTCTGGCGTCTTTACAGTTATTCGTTAATCACATTCATCAGTTATTAGTTATTACAACAAAAATTGATATAGATTCAACATGTGGGGGTGGGTGGGGGGGGAGGAGGAATAGGAGATACTCTGCTATGGGATTCAAGTCACATGATAACTAGATTCAAATCAAGGGTGGAGGTTTGGTTTGAATGGGAGGAATAAAACAGAAAGTTGATGTGCAGAGCTACTTTTAGTAGAAAAACCATGGAGTGATTGTGCTTTGTTTTACAGGAGGTATCAAGAGATTCTAATATGCATGGCAGAAGGTGGAAACTAAACGAACATCATTCAAGTTACTTTTGATACACTATTAAATGAATCTGGTTTAAGATTGATCCAACAGCCTATGCCAGTTAAAGTGACGGGGAAACAAATATTTCAAGTAGGCTCAGTTTTATTACCGAGTCCCAGCTCTCTAAACCAAACCATTTTACTATGGTCGGTAATAATAAAATGGGACCAATCTTTGTGGAGATTGAAGCAAATAAATCAGTCCTTGGTAACTCCAAATGCAGCTCTGGAGAATTGGCAACTCGAAACTGCAGAAGATTCTCAATTCCCGGAACCAAAAGAGATGGCGACCCACGAAGGAGACAATTATGAAGATGCTAAGACTATCATTGAAGGTGCGGGGAATGCAATAAAGGGGTAAATGAGACATTCGAATGATTGAATATAGAGGTTGACATTGGTCTGTTGAGGAAGCAGACCACTGACTATACAGATGCAGGAGGAGATACAAGGGGAAATGGACCCATTCTTATGGGCTCACCAGAATGTGATCAAATTGAGCAAGTAGTTTGGGGTTGATTTTCATGGATGTGAAATGGATGCTCTGGCTCTTTTTATGAAAATTGATAGCAGAAGGAAGGCAAATTAACACGAGTTAGAATCACTAATCATGACTACTACTAAAATCAAAGGCCTGCAAGACTTCAAAGGTTTGGTCTTTGATATGAAGTTAAAAGGCAGTAGGGCAAGGAACAATGGGAAAGAAGTTCCATACGGGGAATAATGAATGTCAAAATCATTTCCTGAAATATGAGGGGGTGAATCTTAGAGCAAAGAGGAGGGTGTTATATGGTTGGTTCTTAAATGGAAAGAAAATATCTTCTGTTTTCCGGAAATGAAATTAGGAGATATAAGAAAAGGTCAAATAGTTGTGGGAAACAGGGGATTAAGTATGGAATTAGAGTCTAGTGGAACTAGTGGAGTATTTTAATAATTTGGGATAGTAAAACATAGGGTGGGGGTGGGTGGGGGGGTTGATGCAACTGGCTCTTATTGTCATGTCCCGAGCCTACACCCTGGGCGGGACTGGCAATCGAAGACTATTGCTGGCCCCAAGCGAACCCTTGGCCTGGCTTACTTAACTCAGCAGAAGACTTAAACTCAACAAAGTAAGTTCATATAATAAACTGGAATGTTATAAAGGAACATTCAACTGGCCATTAAGGCCAACTCAAGTCTCAACATGAAATAATGACAATGAAAAGACTAAAGAACTAACATCTGACTGTCTATGAAGCCTCTAATAACAACTTGGATGGATGTTGGGACAAACCCCACAACATCCTAATGAACTAAACTACAAAAAACAATGAAATGGAGCCTCCGGAATGCAAGGAGGCTCACCAACAGACTCTGAACTGTTCACTGGATTAACGATGCGCCGGAATGCCATCCTAGTTACCTGCGTCTGTATCATAAGACGATGCAGGCCAACTGGCATCAGTACATTGAATGTACGAGTATGCGAGTTGGAATGCTAAACATAACATAGGCTTGAAAAGGATCTGAAAGAAACACCTACCTTGGCTCTTCTCAACTCATGAATACTTAACTTAACTCATTTCATTATAAAGCAGTTTAAAACAAGTGCAATATAAAGAAAAATAAAACTGTTTAAAACATGCTAGCAACTCATAATCATAAAATCATAAAAGACATATCATGATCCCTCTCAAAGTCTACTTGTGCAATGCATGAATGAAGTCTCATACCCCCATCCATACTAAGCAGAACCCCTTGAGGAACCATGCAATTAGTGATGTGGGAGTTTCTCTAACCGACAACCATCACTTAAGAACTATAGTGATGATACAACGTTATTAGCCCCACGCTGCCCAGGCCATCCTATACCTTGCCGTGGTATAGGACCTGTACTACTAAGTGGATCCACTAGTCTATGCGAAAAAGATTTATCTAAAAAGTATGACCCTTTTCTACCCGTGATGGCTACATGGTTTATGGAGACTTGAGTTAATGTGAACTCACATCCCCATATCAGTGCTCAATACTACTCTCAAAAATATAATATTAACTCTTATGTTTTAAAACATACTTCTTCTATGATTTGAGATTAATGCTCAAAAACATAGCTCAAAGGCTATCTTGGAAATCTCAGTTTCCCTGCTTGCTTCATTTAGAAAGCTATTACTCTTTTCTGAAAACTAGCCCGAAGGCCCTTTGGTTCCGTTCTTAGTTAAATGTGAAAAACATTTTAAATCCCTTTGGGAAATACTTAGTCCCCATATGTTTCTTTGAAGAAAAGAACTTCAACGTTACTCTTTACTGAACTCAAAACTTAAGTCTTAAAACAAAGTTAAAACATTTGTGAAAGACTTTTTAAAAACTTTAAGAGCTTATCTTAACTCGACTCTTGACTTCTCTTCACTTTGATCTTAACTGCTCTTGACTTAACTCTTAACTGATCCTTGAATTGAATTATGGATTCAAGGATTAAGATTTGTGATTGGAAAGATCTCATGATGTTTAGGAATGACTTTGAATAGCTAAACCTGAGAAAAGTTACGAAATCACCGTCTTGGAACAAGTCCGCGACGCGGAGACGTTTCTGAATAAATGCTCGCGAAATTAATTTTTGAGACAGAGGAATCCGCGTCCTAACCGCGATGCGGAGACAATTTTTCTTCACTGGGGAAGCAAGTCCGCGACACGGACCTGCGCGTCAGAACCTGCTCGACTTTTCCTTCTTCGTTTTCCAGCCCCAAATTGCCTAAACTCGATTATAAAACTCAAATTCATTTTAGATCCCGATACCCAACATATGTATTCAAGAATCTAACTCAATACAACCCTAAAACTCAACGTAAAGATCTCAGAAACTCCTCAATTCATCCCAATTCAAGAACAACATTCAAATTCAAGAATACATGTCAAGAACATCAACTTTTTATCTCAAAAAAAAAACATCAACTTTCAAACACTTTTAGGACGAATTTCGCTGAACTAAACATGTTTGGCGCATGGGTGAATGAACCCAACGCTATGAAAGACTCACATACCTTGTAGGATCAATTCCTTGGCGAATCCACAACCAAAATCGATCGTTTTTAGCGAATCTTGTTTTTCTTCTTCTCCTTTCTCTTGCATTCTTTCTCCAAAAACCCTAACTCTAATTTTCAAAAGCGTAAACTGCACTAACTCAGTCTTGACCCCAATTATCTTACTAAAAACGGATTTAATCAATAGGGCAGAGAAACGACTAAAATACCCCTTAAAAATCCGGATTGGACATTTCTTTAATCCAACAGCCCAACTTCCAAAGGGAATAACTTACTCATACGAACTCGGAATCACGCAAATTCAGTGGCGTTGGAAAGATTATTCCACGAGCTTTCCAACCATATCTGGAAGTACACCTAACTCATCCTGAGCTAGGAGTTATGACCGTTTGAAGTTGACCAAAAACTCACTTTAACACCTTTACCAAATTTCCAGTTTTTTAAATTCTTCCCAAAAATGACTATTTCCAGGTTTTAAACTTCCTTCTAGTTCTTAAAAGATGCGAGATGTTACACTTATTCTCTTACCTACAAATTTAAACAAAAAATTCAGGATTTTAACTAGCATATGACAAGGGTTATACCCCAAATTGCGACAGTGAAAGACAGGAAGTTTGGTGGAAGATTGGGTCTGTAACGGGCTTATTTGCAGGACCCTGCATGGAGGTTGTGACTTCAACTTAGTCAGATCTCCTCTTAGTAGAAGTAGAAGCACCATGTTAATGGCATAATTCTCTGATTTTATTGAAGATATAGAGCTGATTGACCTTCAGCTAGTTGGGAGAAATTACACAAAACCAGGGAGAAATTGCACATGGACTAGAGGGATAGGCATGTGACATCATGTGGCTTTGATCCCTATAAAGAATGGAGCTAAGGAGTTGAGGCAGGTTAGACAATCAACTTAATAAGGAGTATTTACTAGCTGATTTCTAAAATGCTCACGGAACGACTCAAAAAGGTGATACACAAACTTGTAGACTGACAGCAATTGTCATTTATAAAAAGGATGGCAAATTATAGATGTATAAACTCTGGACCGTAGGAGAAAAACCAGGCATTATGTGCAAGCTATCATTAATAAAACATGACTATATTCTGCTTGAAATTCTGTATAAGATGGGCTTGGGAGAACATGGATCAGCTGAATGAAGTTTTGCACAAGTACTATCAGATTATGGATCCTCTGAAGGTTGCTTCCTTCTCAAGGAGGACTATGACCCCTTGTCACCTTTTTAAATTTCTTCTAGCTAAGGAAGGATCCAAGTTCCAACAACATGTTGAAAACTGAACACATGAATGGCTGGATTAGGAGTTTCAATGTGGCAAACAATCAAGCAAAAAGGTGTATATAACTCACCTTCAGTATGCATATGATATCTTGATTTTCTATGATGCAGAGCAGATCCAACTGAAATACCTGAGGGTCATCCTTGTTTTTTTAAGCTATTTCACGACTTCATATGAAACATATTAACGGGAGGAAAAGTCAGATTTCCCTGTTAATAAGGTGCCCAGAATGCAACAAATAGCTAAAATAGTGAGAGGGGAAATTGGAAGCATCCAACTGTCTACTTGGGGGTGCCTCATAGTACCCATCTCTTGGAGGCAGGTTGATACTTATTGTGAGAAATATTGGAGAAAAATATTATTGAATTATTGTCGTGTCTACATTATTACATTGAGACCCTATTTATAGACACTACAATACAATCCTTTACCAAGTAGGATACTATTTACTATTCCTATTTCTATTCCTATTCTATTCTAAATAGGATTGTATAAACCTATTCCTATTCTACTAGGATTGTATAAACTTATTCCTATTCTAGTAGGATTGTATAAACATATTCATATTCTAACACTCCCCCTCAAGCTAGTGCATACAATTCATGTACCTAGCTTGTTACAAATGTAATTAACACGAGGACCAATGAGGAGCTTGGTGAGATATCTGCAAGTTGATCAATCGACTTCACAAAATTGACAGTCAATCTCAATGTGCTTGTCTTCTCATTAAATACGGGATTTGATGTATAATGTCAGTCAATATCAATGTGTTTGTCTTCTCATTAAATACTGGATTTGATGCATAATGTCAGTCAATCTCAATGTGCTTAATCTTCTCATGAAATACTGAATTTGATGCATAATGCCGATAAAACACAGTGATAAAATTCCAGTGTTGAACTTCCCAATCCAAACTTGCAAAGACTGACTCACATAATCGACATACAAGGCTACTAAACTCCCCCTGAGCAACAAAGTGCTCAAAATCTAGTATAAAGTATGGATCATGTTGGAATCAATAGATTAGTCGATATTAAACAAGTCACCCAAAAACTGGCCGGAACATGCTCATATGTTGGAGTATTAGATTTGATGGCTAAAAGTGGTCACAATCTAAGAAATAAAATTATATGGGTAGGGTCGGAATGATATCACAACCTAACTAGAAAATAGAAATTATATAGGATAGTTCGAATTGATGGAATGACCCCATTGAAAAAGAGAAATAATATGGGTAAGGTCGGAATGATGGCACGACCCTACTGAAAAAGAAAAATTGTACGGATAGGGTTGGAATGATGGCACAACCCTATGCAAATCAGATTTGAGGAGTCACCGGAAAGACAAATGGAACTATGCAAATCAAATCTGAGGAGTCACTAAAATGACACATGATGCTATGCAACTCAGTTATGAGAATAGTTCGAAAAAATCCATGGTACTACACAAATTAAATATGAAAAGTAGTCCAGAGAGATGCACAGTGCTACGCAAATTATATATGAAAAGTAGTCACTGGAATGATGGCACAGTGCTACACAAAAAAGTAGACACCAGAATGATGGCACGGTGTTACAAAAATTAAATATGAAAAAATAGTCACCGGAATGATGGCACAGTGCTACACAAATTAGATATAAGAAATTAGTCACTAGAATGATGCATGGTGACCCACCTTTTGCTAACATAATCATTGGCCAGACGGGTAGCATATATGGGTGCCACTCGCCGGCAGCAGAAGCTCTTTAATTCTCTACCAAGTTCGTAGAGGTTCTGATACCATGTGAGAAATATTGGAGAAAAATATTATTGAATTATTGTCGTGTCTACATTATTACATTGAGACCCTATTTATAGACACTACAATACAATCCTTTACCAAGTAGGATACTATTTACTATTCCTATTTCTATTCCTATTCTATTCTAAATAGGATTGTATAAACCTATTCCTATTCTACTAGGATTGTATAAACTTATTCCTATTCTAGTAGGATTGTATAAACATATTCATATTCTAACACTTATCAACTTTGTTTTGGATGCTCCGGTACCTACATGGTGTTACTATTCCTGCATCTGCAAGTGTGGAACAGAGAGGCAGGATGCCTTGAGGAGAAACTTTCACTAGCAAGGAAATAAAGAAAAGAGAGGTTTTAATCTAGTCAAGTGGATAACTCTTAACTATCAATCAGCAAATAACAAGGGGTCTGGAATAAAAAAAACTTGAAAAAACAAAACTACCTTTTGATGAAGTGTTTGACCAATCACATTGGGTTACTCTGATAAAGGCAAAATATGGAGAGGAGGGTTTTTGGATTACCAGAGGGGTGAACAATCATTATGGTTACCAGTCTGTGGAGATCCATTAGAAATTTATGGCCAAACCTCTTAGACAAGTTGAATTTCAATGTGAACAATGCAAGGAATATACTTTTCTGCGAGGATAATTGGTTGGGTATTGGAAGTCTAAACAACTTTATCCTGAGATATGCAGTTTGAATCAACAGCAGAGGGGCAACATTGGAGCAAGTATGGTTTACACAGGGCTGGAATCTGACTCTTAGAAATCTAGTATATGATTGAGAAATGCACAGGATAGCTATTTTCTTTTAACATTTTGAAACAATGCAAGGGTATAAGGAAGGATGGCGATACACTCCGATGGAAAGAAATATAAGAGTGGATTTACACAGTCATTTCTGCATATAAATATCTGAACCAGGAGGAATCCCGACTCAGTTTCCAGCCTTGAAAACATTTGTGGGAAGTGAAGATAGCATATAAAGGGGTTTGCTTCACTGGGTTGGTAATTAAGAGGTTATCCTTACTCAAGATAACTTAAGGAAGAGGGGAATTCAACTTTGTTCAAGATGCTATTTATGTGAACAGAATGTAGAGACAATCAGCCAACTGTCTCTACATTATAAAGTTACCAGCCAACTAAGAGATCTATTCATCAACCTCAAAGGTATCAGGTGGACAATGCTTGAGAGAAATTTTGAAGTCATGACAAGTTAGGACTCGGTGGTTGGGGAGTGGGAGGTGGGGGGATGTATCACTAACAAAGATGGATTAGAAATTGTCCCAGCAACTTAGGTATTTTCAAGATACACACAGTCCTCTGTAAAAATGAAGATGAATTGTATTCTTCTCTTTATATTTTGGGCTAAATTATCGATCCAGATTCAATTCTAGAAATTTTAGATTCCTTGTAAGAGAAGCAAGGATGATAGTTATTTTTGGGTCCTTAGATGTAACTCTCATATATTTGGTTTCCAGAACAATCTTTGATGATTTATATACTGATCTTGTTATATTCTCAAAAAAGAAAAAAAATTAATGCTTCTCGGGTCTTCCAAGAATCATTTTGGGCATATTGGCTCTTGGATCCTACACTGATGCCTTCGTCTGCCTGCAAAGATTCTTGAAAACTGAGGCATTCCCATCTCTTTGTCCCCTTATGCTTGACTTTGCACCTAAGCCCTGGAAAACCCAGTGTGTGTAGTACCTGTTCAGTTTTCTAGCTTCTATCTATTCTTTGATGATTTATGTACAGACTATCTAGTTGAAGCTCTGAATCAACCTTGGGTAGTCATCATCAGTATGAGAGTGAAACAATGAAATGAGCTTCACATGTTTTGCCTGTATTTCTTTGTTTCCAAAACTTAATCCCTACTGAGTAATTCTTAGATCAAGTTCTGTAGCTGTGATATATTCAAATCTATATGTTTTTTTAAAAAAATTAAATATTCAAATCTATATGTTTGTGGTGATTCTTATCAGATGTTGGATGGCTCACAGACACTCTTATCCCGTGAAGAGCTCGAGAAAAAATTTGGTCAAGAAGGTTAGAACTAGTCTCATTTTCTGAGCTAGAGTTTGGGCATGTTGCATTTCTGTGGTTTTGCTTTCCTGCTACCCCTAGCTTTGTTGAATGTTAGACCTCATAAAAACAGTGAGCCATATGTTAAAAAACAGTGTGTTGTATGTGGCACGTTTAGTCCTGAAGCTACCATGGAGCTCAGGTTGGGAACTTAAGTGCAAGATCGTCATTGCAAAACATCCACGTCATTGCCTATAGGCAATTAGAGACCCCCTTTAAGAGGACAACACTAGGCAATAAATATAGTCAGCAAAGTGGAGAATTAATTATTAACAAAATGTTTTCTGTAGTGATTTGGGTGCTCTTTAATTCCCCCCCCCCCCCCCCCACCCCACAATATCTATGCTCTTTAATTTTTTCCCTTCAGCATTTTAAGTAATGGCTAAAAATACCCTGACAACTACTTGTAGGGCAGGAGTTTATATCTTCGTATCATAGTATCCCATAAGTTATGCCCCTGATACCGAAATAACAAACAACTTTTTTGTCATAAGTTCATATTTTCATGTCAACATATCCCACAAATTATGCCTACTTGGCATAACAATTTATGCCGTATGTCCCTACCGAAATAATGAACAATTTTTTCGCGGCATAAGTTTATATGTTTGTATCATAATATCCACAAGTTATAAAAAGCGTAACAAGTTATGTCGTATGTCAGGAGGGCATAATGTATTTCCAAAAAAAAAAAAAAAAGAGAGGGCACACAAGCCTAACTTTTTTTTTTCTCTAAAAAGATAAAGAATTTACTCCCCAAAAAGCATAACTCCAGTTTCTGTGCACTACAACACATTTTGGAAAAATCTACACAACTTAAGCTGCATAACTTAGTTTCTGCAGAATTTATGCTTAGGGAGGCAAAAATTTTCTAAACTTATGCCGAGCGAGGCAAAAGTTCTCTAAACTTATGCTGCCGAGAGAATTGGGTCCGAAAAGGGTACTTTGGTCCACAAATTACATTAACTGAGCAGTAGGGGGAAAAATTAAAGACCAATCTGTTTGAGGGGCAAACCATGCAAAAACTTGAAATCTATTAGCACTTTTTTTGGGGGACTAAAAGCATGCCTTGATTGTATTTAGTGCTTCAAGGCCCAATAGACTTATGGCTCTTTTCTGCGCTATTGGCCTTTAACAGTCATGGTAAGAAACCGTAAGGTTGTCATGTTGTATTTTTCTTCCACTTGTATTGATGCATTATCTTTCATTGGAAGAATATAATGTCTTTTCATTTGCATGTTTATGCAATTATGACGTATGCATAAGGTTCCCCTTTGAAATGGAGAGTTGGCACTGTTTCATTCAGTACTGTGTTTAATCATCTAACTGCATCTAGTAGATCTTTTGTCTAACCATGGGATGTATGTTATTTGAAAATGTCCTTGCACTTTAGGTAACTAATCTAACAATACTTGTTTCCTTGGCAGGTATCTCTTTGGACAAGCCTATAGTTGCCTCTTGTGGCACAGGTGTAACTGCTTGCATACTTGTCTTGGTCAGTTGAATCCTCTTTCTCTCATACAGCTCTCGCTTGTACTGTTGTACATTAATCAATGCCCAGTATTCATATGGCTATTCCATTGTCGCAAAAGAGGGATGAATTTAAAGTTCATTTATCTTTTTCTATCTTTTTAGGGCCTCCATCGACTGGGGAAGACTGACATTCCAGTCTATGATGGTTCATGGACAGAATGGGCAACACAGCCAGATACACCTCTCTCCACATCTGAAAGATGAAGACGTTTGTATGGTCTGCTTGTTTTTATGGGTGAACAATGATGATGGTGAATCTAGATCTAGTTCCTTTTCTTAATGGTTAGTGTAACAACTTCAATTGTATTGCTGAATGATAAAAAGTTGTACAAATTGTCTTAATTTTACCTTCCATTATATTTTGGAGCCATTGATACCCTCGCCGTAAGCAAATCGTATCGTATTTCCCGGTGATGCTAACGAGCTTTTGTATGGACAGAAAAGCTTTGAACCCTGTCAAAATCTTGACACGGTGGGTTTCATGTGTCAAAATATTTCCAATGAAGGTCTAAAGATACTCATCTACTTTTGATAATGTGTGTATACACCAAAGGAGATGGCGAGCTTTTGTTCTTAATTTAATGGCTGAAGTTGTTATAACACCCCGAAACTTTGGTGTGGATTATTACTTTCGTACTTAGTACTAGAAACACTCTTATGCTTAGATAAGTCAACTCAAAAACGCCTCCAAAATCACATGTATTCATGTGTTGTCCAGTTGGACTTTATATTCGATGGGTCATTATTGACTTTAAAAGCTTAGTTAAAATAATTTTATACTAGTGAATATAACCATGCTACACATAATTATAAATTTATTACTTCCTTCATTTCATATTAATTGAATTTTTGAGGTGTTTCACCCCCTTTAAGAAAAGTAGATTAGGCATAAATTGAACATAGTTTTCCATTTTTACCCTTATTAATTATTGTCAAATTTATTGAAGTCATCACATTGAAAATCCAAATGAAGGGTAAAATTGGAAGAACACTTTAGTCTTGAAAATTGAACAATTAAGTTAATTTGGAAAATGAAAGATGCCTCTAAAATTCAATTAATATGGAATGGAGGGAGCAGTGAATGGACGAATATTTGTATTTATATATATAAATCATTGTTGGAACTTATATATTGGTTGTTTGCATTTTCTAAAACATTATTAGTTAAGGTGCAAACAACCAATATATAAGTAATTTTCTAATTTTTTTTTACTGAAATAAAGAATTTGACCGGAGAAGAAGAAAAAGAAAAGAAAAAAAATGAGAGAGGGGTTCAACTTGACGTGGAGTGGGGTGGGTGCGAGGTCAAGGAAAAAAAAGAAAATGGAGGGATGGATCACTTGAAAGTGGGGGGTGGGTGGAAGATGAAGTGAATTAAGATGAAATCAAAATTAAAATAAATCAAAAAGTAAGAGAGAGAAATAAAGAAAAAAACTTAAAATGAAAAAAAAATACATTTTTAATTAAATTAACACGTGTCATATAATGATTGGTGCGTGAACACACTTGCTTCTTAAAATCTGGGATTGATCGAAAAATGATATAATAATATTTGTTTAAATTTAGTGGAATAATAGGTGTCGTTTGAAAATTTGAGACGACTTCAATTATGACTTTATGCTTTTCTCTTAATTTAAATATATGTTTGTTTTCATTTCTTTATGCTGCTGCCATAGGTATGTTACTTGTAAAAATACATACAACAAACCCAATCAAATAAGTTACTCATACATTACAGACTAGTAAAATTACCTGCACTTTGCGCGGGTATTTAATATCATGAAATTTATAAAATAATATTTAAAATTTATCGGTCATTAAAATAAAAATACTATATTATCTTACATACAAGATTACGTAGTAACAAACATTAATAATGTAAAGGAAAATGAAAATTATAACATTTTATCATTTATCCTTAATAACATAAACATAAATTAATGACTGTAAAAATACATATCAGGATCTGTTACATAAGCAATGGTGTCAGTGAGCCACTCAATAGGAGCAAAGTACACAATTATTTAATTGTGCAGAAGAAGAGGAGGTTAATAATTTTCATTGTTTTAAAATGAAAGGAAATCCCTCTATTTATAGACAACAAAGAGTAGTGTGAACAATGTTTATTGTGTCTTATCGGAAATGTTACAACTATTTGGAAAAGTTACAACCTTTTGGAAATGTCACAATCTTTCATAAAAGTCGCAACTTTTCATAAAAGTCACAATTTTTCATTAAAGTCACAACTCTTCATAAAAGTCACAATTTTTCATGAAAGGAGAATTCTAGTTTTGGAAATAAATAAATTAAAAGGGAATTTTGATTTATGGTGGCGTCACGTATGCGGGCCTAGGATTTTTTTTTATATGATATATATGATATATGATTTTACTACCCAAAACTTCTTCCGCAATTGTCCTATTGATAAATGAAATTCTCAAAATGTTGAAATAACCACACCTACAAAATTTAGCCATCAAGAAACTTGAAGAAACAAATTTATAGTAACATACTTGGATAGATTTATTTTAAGTATTTTAAAATAATTTATAGCATTTAGGTAAAATAAAAAAGTACTACTAATAATTGGAGTTTAGCCGTAAGAAAAAAAGGAAAGGTTTAGAAAATGAAAGCCTGCAGATAAACCTCTAAAAAAACCCCAAAGCCCCTTGCGTAGACAATTCAGTTTTTCCGACGAGCAAGACCGGAGACAAATTCAGTTTTTCCGACGAGAAAGAGAGCCGAAACCGAAGCATTATCTTTGTATTCTCTAAGCTTCTCAATGCATCTAACCACGACTCCTCCTCCTCAACAGCTGAACTCAATACAATTATCTTCAAAACCCCTTTTTCTCACAGTGCCATTCAAATGTAGAAGGAAGTTTTCCCGTATAAGAAGACCTACCATTGTAGCTTCTTCTTCCAATACTAATAACAGTCCCGAAGGGTTTTCTTGGCTGCAACTTTCACAGTCCATTCGCCGTGGTTCCGAACGTTTCTTGAATCAATTGGAAGACTCTGTGAAGAAAGAGACAGGTTTTGATTTTCAGGATGTTAAAGTTAAAGTTGGGGAATTTTCAGGTCGAGCTGTTGATTCAGCCAAGAATGGCCAAATTTTGCTGCAACGTTTTCAGTCTGAGTTGTTTCCTGAGTTCTTGAATTGGAACAAATTCGAGTCCTGGAAGGTGAACTTTTGCATTTTTTGTATTTGAGTTATTTGTAAAACTTTGTGCTCACATTATCCTTTTTCCTCCTTCCTTCAGGACGTCAAGAAATGGGATTCCAAAAGAGTTGGTGTCTTCATTCTCTATATTATAGTTACGGTATGTTCTTGTCAAAAAATATATATGGCAATTCGAGCTCCTATAATTAATAGGGAAAGAAAAGAGCTTACTGAGGCATACATGGAAGCATTGATTCCTGAACCTACTCCTGTTAATGTCAAAAGGTAAAACACAAATCAACTGCTAACTGTTTTCTTTTTTTTATGAATACTTGATATTCAGAGATTGATATGATGTCATGTTTTGATCGGTCTGAGGTGCATCTTGAATTTTCTACCTTTTCTTTTGATGATAAAGGTTTTATTAAAAAAAAACCAGCTCCAAGGAAGTGTTTGAGAAACATAAGATAGGAAACAGTTTATGGCTGCAATGTCTTTGGAAATTCTTAAGTCACTTTGTAAGCATCCTTTAATTTACCTAAAAAACTTGTAGGAATATTTATACCTATGAATGGTTTCAGCTTTTCTTTCAATACACCTACCATTTCATCTTTACATAATATCCACATAATACAAGCCGGGATAGTGTCTCAAATCTCCTTTGCTCCTTTCGGAGTCCTTACAGAATCAATCATGACCCCACTAATCCCCAGTCCACTGTACTTCCGACCTTTTCCAAAGTTTCTATATCTTGTGATGGATTGGGGGAATTTAAGAGGAGCAGTCTTGCAGCCTTTTCATAAGACAAGCCTATTCCAAAGCACGTCCCATGATGGAGACAAATGATTCTCTGATAGTTTAAAGATTTGATTAGACTCTTACTTGACCATTGAACTTTTCTTAGATGGGGTAAAAGCTCAATATTTCTAGATTTTAGTTTGATCTGGGCCATCATCATAAAATCAAATCAATGCAGTTTATGAATAGGAGGAAACATTTACCCATGCCACCTTATGCAAGTATGTCTTGTTGCTTGATCCAATTGGTGATCTAAGATGTTTTTTAATCTCTCAACTCCTTTCTTGGACATGTATTCTTATAGATTCAAGAAAGGTTTGTGGAGGAAGACTACCCCCAAAGGTCTAAAGTTAAAGAAGTTCATTGAAGCAGCAGATGGAACTCTTATTCATGACAGTTCCTATGTTGGTGAAGATGCTTGGGAAGATGATTCTGGCAGTCATAATATGAAAGAGGTGATAGACCATGATACTAGATTGAGAGTAGAGGATAAAGAGACTCTGAAAGAGAATCTTGGAATTTCAGGTGAGTTTTGTTATTAGCCTTGCATTATTTTTAAGTATATAACGATCCTCCTCCATCATTTTTCCTTCATTCTAAAAAAAAAAAGATGCAGGGGAATTTTATAGTAGTATTTTATCATCTTTGAATTTATTTTTATTTTAAAAAGAATAAGCTGCACTCTGCAAGCTCATTTTTTGTATTTTCATGCTCCCCCAAGTAATGGTAAAACTTTTGAACGGGTGGACTTTCCCTTTTATTTTTGGTTTGGGTGAAGGGGAGGGGGGATGTATATTTACCAGTATTCTAAAAGGTGAGTGAAGTTGGTCGCAGTCCCATGTTTTTTCATAAGCAGGTTGAAAAGTTACTGCAAAGTCATGATACAAGTAGATGTGATGCCGTGTATCAATTTGAGGGCATTTTTTTTTTTCTGTTTTTTTAAAAGCAGCTGGACAAAAGAACGCTGTTTGTTGTCACCGTTTAAGAAAACACGAGTTAGAAATTTTAAACTTCTATATTAAATATGAAAACTATATTAAAAGTTAAAATTTTATTATATAGACTATTACATAAATAATTCAATAAATTTACACTAACAAAATAATTTCATATATTATGTTAATGATAGGTTCCTTTTTGCTGCCTATTCCACTTTTGTAGTTCTTGCATCCACTGGATGCTTTGTTATTAATAGTTTAATACAACTCTTACTTCATCAAAAAAAAAAAATCATATAATACGTTAATTTTTTACTTTTAATAGATTTAATAATTTATTACTCTACCTTACTTAAAAAAACTCCACTAAATTCTTTTACATAATTTAACAAAAGAAACTTCTATAAAGTATAAACGTAAAAAGATTTTGAAAAAAATATTTTAAAGTGAAATATCAATTGTTTAGTGTCACCTCTTCATAAGAGGCTCATTAGCAGGAAAAGTATTCCTTAGAACCTTGATGACTACATTGAAGCTCACATTAAGCGAGGAGAAACGCTAAACATGTTTTGAGCCTTGCTTCAGGGCTTAAACGCACCTCTGACAACACTGGTTGAATAGTACATAATTTATGTTTCAAGCTTTGGGAAAAATATTTTTGCTGCCAAAAAAGTATTTTGGACATAAGTCTTCAAACTTCTTCAACCGGGTAAATATCATTCTAACTTTCTAGTATTACCTTTTGCTTTGTATTTGTTATTTTAGTTATTTGACTTTGCAGATAGTTTTAAAATAGTTGTTAGAATTTTAATATGTCAACTAGAAAATATGAATTCAATTAACAAAGCCTCTCATTCAATTTTTTTAAAAGAAGTTTAAGGCCTCCTGTTCAGTTTTGGCTTTAGGCCGCTAATGTTCTTGAGCCGCCTCTGGTTGGTTAAGTATGTATTCATGCTTCATAGTAAAATGCATAAATAACTAGTGTCAAACGTTTCATTGTATGTTTTGCATGGTACAGCTTAACTTGTTGGTAAGTTTGCCAGGCAGAGATGTAGTAAATCGAGTTAAGCTCAGAATATAGCTGAAAGGTATGAAGGAAAACCAATTAAGCTAGAACTGATCTGATTACGTTCTTGAGGTTCCCAGGAAGCCCTAATTTTATAGACTTCAGTGACCATTTATCGTAAAAAAAAATTTAAGTTGCCAAGTGAATCCAAATTATGTTAGTAGTCTATTTAAGCATTTCTTTTCCTTTTTTTTTGCAGCTGAAAATCAGGATATGGGAAGAACATGGCGTGCAAGACTTCAAGAATGGCACAAAATTCTTAGGAAGGAGAAGATGGCAGAACAATTAGATTCAGTAAATGCGAGGTATGTGGTTGAATTTGACATGAAGGAAGTTGAGAACAGCCTTCGCAAAGATGTGGTTGAGAAGACAAGAGAAACTCAAGGAACCAGGGCATTGTGGATCTCGAAAAGATGGTGGAGATATCGCCCGAAACTTCCCTATATCTATTTTCTTCAAAAACTTGATACTTCTGAGGTAAATGTTTCACTTTCTCACTTCTGTATCTCTTCATACTCAGATATGGTATGTCCCTTCTGGTTCTAATGCTTCCAAGTGGAAATAAGTGTGGATGCTTTTAAATCTACAGTATTAATGTACATTTTAAGGATTGTACTTCAAGTTGTGGCATGGGTGACATGATGTCACCCTATTCTTCATTCTTTTGACTGATGTTATAAGGGAAAATAGCAAAAGATAGATTTTTTAAACAAAACATTTGCCTTTGCTTGAACTCTAGCTGGAAACTAAAATTCTCTGGTTCATGTGGATCAAACTAATTTATTATCTTTACTCGGATATGGACGCACTTCCAACTAGATTTACTGACTTAGTGTTCTGCAGGTGGCTGCTATAGTCTTCACAGAGGATCTGAAGAGAGTGTTTGTCACAATGAAAGAAGGATTCCCTCTTGAATATATTGTGCGTAAGACATATTAACCTTTCCAGAATAAAGTCTCACTGTTCCTGAACTCCTGACCTTTATACCGATTAATATTTTCTCCTCTCAGGTTGATATTCCACTAGATCCTTTCTTATTTGAGATGATATCAAGTTCTGGAGCTGAAGTAGATCTACTTCAGAAGCGGCAGATTCATTACTTTTTCAAAGTTCTTTTTGCTTTATTGCCTGGAATACTGATTTTGTGGTTTATAAGAGAATCTATGATGCTTCTGAACATCACGACAAATCGCCTCCTCTATAAGAAATATAAACAACTCTTCGATATGGCTTATGCTGAAAATTTTATTTTGGTAACTTTTTATCATCTAATACCAGTCTCTTTTATTTTTTCTGAATATTTTGAATCTACAGTCACCTTTTAACTCCTATTCCTTGCCTACTTAGCCAGTTGGAGAAGTTGGTGAGACGAAATCGATGTATAAAGAAATAGTATTGGGAGGAGATGTTTGGGATCTTTTGGATGAATTGATGATTTATATGGGAAATCCAATGCAATATTATGAGAAAGAGGTCAAATTTGTGCGGGTAAACTCAATGATCCTTTCAAGACTTGCTAAAACTATATATTATGCAAATCTTGTTCAGTATGATTCATTTAATGCACTGCAGGGTGTGCTTCTGTCTGGCCCCCCTGGAACAGGTAAAACACTGTTTGCTCGGACACTTGCAAAGGAAAGTGGGATGCCTTTTGTATTTGCTTCTGGTGCAGAGTTTACTGATAGTGAAAAGAGTGGTGCTGCACGAATCAATGAAATGTTTTCTGTTGCTAGGAGAAATGTAAGTCTACTTCATCTAATAAAAAAATTGACATCATATAGGGATGGGAATGTTCCTCAAAGTAAAAAATTTGCATCTTATGATTTCTGTACCGAAAGCAGCTACCGGTCAAAAGTTTAAGGGGGGGGGGGGGGGGTAAGTCTCCAAGGAAGCTTCTAAACCAGTAACAAATATTCAGTCTAACTCAAAACCAGAAACTTATTTTTGTCTAATGTGCTTTTACAATGCAGTAAGCATAAGTTACTTTAACTGTTAGTCTTTTTTCAATTTATGTTAAACTCTTGGTTTCACTATTTGAAGTTTGAACCAAACACGAATAACCAGGTCTTGAGCATGCTGAGTCACTACTGGGGATGAAGTACAACAACAACAATCCAGTATATTCCCACATGTGGGGTCTGTGGAGGGTCAGGTGTACGTAGACCCCTACCTTGAGGGGTATAGAGGTTGTTTTCCGATATACCCTTGGCTCGAGAATAGGTTTGAAAGAAGAACAAGAGTAAAAATCAATGATGAAGATAATGAAGAAAGAAAAGCACTGAGAGTAAAATAGTGTAGATAACCAAAGTAAATGAAACATCACCAGTGTTTTGGAGAGTGAGAAGCGGAAAAGAGCGACAAGGGCTCGGCGTGAAGCAAAGCACACTTTTTTCAACTAAACTGCTATTTAATACAAAAATAAAAAATATTAAATATGTTTTACCATCTTACCCAATTTGGCTCACTTCGTGCCCCAGAAGGTAGCACTTAATACGAAAATATTAGCCCTGTGGGTGCATATACTGGCTGGTACTGCTTGCGGTAGCGGAAGCTATTTGTGTCTACTAAGATCGTAGATGTTCTGATACCATGTGAAAATAATAAAAAAACTTCTCATGAAATTGATTAACAAGGTACAAGAGGTGGTCCTTATATAGGAGTCTTAGGTTACATATAGTAAGATAGGTAATCAATCTCTATGCCGATAAGGTAAATAAATTCTATTATTAAATACAAGATACTCTAAGGTACCTTATAAATTTTTTTAAATGAATTTCCTTGGGTTGAGGCCCTTCTCCCAACCCTACTGCATTTATGACCAGGCTGCCTTTTTTTATGTACAATGAAACAAGATGTGTATGAATCTAGACACATATTTACTTGTAATTCAACAATGTGCTTTTGCTAATTCAAGGGGATAAAATTTACATTCAGTTGTCCTCTTTGTAGGCTCCAGCTTTTGTATTTATAGATGAGATTGATGCTATTGCTGGAAGGCATGCAAGAAAGGATCCACGCAGGAAGGCAACATTTGAGGCTCTGATTTCTCAGCTTGACGGGGAGTGAGTATCGTAGTTTTATTTCATGGATATAACATTCTTCTTTGCAATGAAAAATTCATATTGGAGAACACTATAGCGCAGCTGTTTTTGATGAGATCTGATTCTAGAATCTTATTCTTCAGTCTGCTTGATATGGCTTCTCAAAGAACAACATTTCCCTTTCTTCCCTACCCTGTCTACAATCTCTAGCCAGTGAAATCCTTTGCTGTTGAATTATGCATTTTTGTATTATGAGGCAATGAAAAATCTAGGGTGTGTTTGGTATGAAGGAAAATGTTTTCCTAGAAAACAAGTAAATTTTTAACTTATTTTCTCATGTTTGGTTGGTGATTAGAAAATATTTTCCGGAAAAGATTTTTTAGTGTTTGATTTATGAATGAAAATTATTTTTGAGAAAATATCTTTTATTTTTACTAGAGAGTAGAAAATAATTTTTGAATTGAAATTGAAAATATTTTTTAAAAATAAGCTTAAATTTTTTTTTGGGGAGGGTGGGGTGGTGGGGCTGGCACGGGGGGGGGGGGGGGGGTAGGGGTGAGATGGGGTAAAAAAAATAAAAATTTGAAATTAAAAATATTTTTTAAAAACAAACTTAATTTTATTTTTTTTGGGGGGGTTGGGTGGTCGCGGGTAGGGTAGGGGTGAGATGGGGTAAAAAAAATAAAAATTTGAAATTTAAAATATTTTTTAAAAACAAACTTAATTTTTTTTGGGGGGTGGGGGGGGGGGGGGGGGGGCGTAGGAGTGAGATGGGGTAAAAAAAATAAAAATTTGAAATTAAAAATATTTTTTTAAAAACAAACTTAATTTTTTTTTTGGGGGGTGGGGTTGGGTGAAAAAATTTATAAATTTGAAATTGGAAATAGTTTTTTAAAAACAAACTTTAAATTTTTTTTATTTTTTTTGGGGAGGGGGGTCAGGGTAGGGGCATGAGGGGTGAAAAACAAAAATTTGAAATTGAAAATATTTTTTAAAAATAAACTTTAAATTTAATTTTTTTTTTTTGGGGGGGGGGGGAGGTGGGGGGATGGTAGGGGGTAGGGGTGGGGTATGGTGAAAATAAAATTTTGAAATTGGAAATAATTTTTAAAACAAACTTTAAATTTTATTTTTTTTGGGGGGGGGCGGGGTAAGTGTGGTAAAAAAATTGAAGTTGAAAAATATATTTTAAAAAAAGCTTATTTTTTCAACAAAAAAAATTGTATTGAAGTTGGAGGAAAGTTTTGGAAAATGTTTTCCTTACTTTTTGAAGGGAAGTCATTTTCCTTAAATTTGAGGAAAATGAGTTGATTTGGAAAACATTTTACCCAACCAAACATGAGAAAATTGGAAAACATTTTTCGGAAAATGTTTTCCTTCATACCAAACACACCCCTAGTGAACTTTGGAGTCTTTTGCTCTTTTTGTCAAACTATGAACAAATATGAGTTAATGTGTCTTGGCAGTTGACTAACTTGCAGCACCTAACAGTTTAATTAATATGCGGACATCACTTTATAATGTCCTTTAAGTGTTGTTTAAATGAAGAGAAAAATATGACACATGTTCTGCTTACATCTTCTGTTACGAGTTAGCAATATTTTCTCATACTGGAAACACCAAGACTTCTGTGATGATTTATTTTGGTATGTTTATCAAGTGCACTGCTAGAGATAGAAATTACAGTAACATGCATAGCAAAAAAGATTACTATAATATTCTAGAGAAGTATTGAAGGCAAAGCCACTTTTTCCCTCCTATATTCCTGTATGGTTGTGCAGCCAAGATAATACAGGATTTGTTTGTGCAGGAAAGAAAAAACTGGTGTTGATAGGTTTTCACTAAGACAAGCTGTCATATTCATCTGTGCAACCAATCGGCCAGATGAACTGGACTTAGAATTTGTCCGCCCTGGACGTATTGACAGACGTGTGTATATTGGTTTACCAGATGCAAAGCAACGAGTGCAAATTTTTGGAGTTCACAGTGCTGGGAAACAGCTTTCCGAGGATATTGCCTTTGAGAAAGTAAATCGCTTGCTTCATTAGTTCTTTTTTTATCCCCCTTTTTTTCCGCTAAACCATTCATTCATATTTATTACTGAATCAAGTAATAAAAGCTACAAATCTAACATTTTTTCCAACCCAACAAAAGCACTACCCTTTACCTTGCCCAAAATCCAAACAACTCCAAACACCTGTCTAAGAACTAGTAAACTTGGCAACAGCCTTAGAGCGTGTTTGGTTTGACTTATTTTAGGTGCTTTTAAGCTAAAATAGCTTTTTAGCAGTTTTGGAGTGTTTAGATAAAATAAAAAAGTGCTTATAAGCACCTGTTTTTTAGCCAAAATAACATAAATAACTTATGACTTTTAAGTCATAAGCCAAAAGTCAATCCAAACAGGCTCTTAGTCCTCTTAGTTCAGAAACATCATGTTTAGCCAACTCACCGGGCAACAAAAGCCTAACAACAGTCTGAATTTCCCTAGAAGTGATAGTAGGCTTCTTATTATACCTAGCCAATCTTGAAGACTCCTGAGCAAGCTTCTCAAATATATCATTGATGAAATTGTTCATGTTCTCCATAGTCTTGCTTGAAATATCAATATCTGGGTGAACTTGATTCAGCACCTTGAAAATGTAGATCTTGTAAGTCTCAACAGTCAACACTCTTCTTTGTCCTCCTCTTCTTCTTGTCAGCACCACCAGCACCTGATTCCTTTGGTAGCTTCTTCCCTGCCCTTGGCTTCTTCTCTGCTGGTGCTTTTGCAGCCTTTTCCTCCTCTGTTGCTGCTGGTTTCCTCTCTGCTGGATTTTTATCTGCTTTTTGTGCCATTGGAACAGAAATTCAGAATCTGAAAATGGGTTACTAAGAAAAGGAAAGTAGAAGATTCTTGGCTTGTGAAATGAGTTTGTGTTGGTGCTTCATTAGTTCTCATTGCTAGCTTGGAATCTCCCCTTCCATTTGATTTGCTTGAACGTAAAATTACTTTCACGTTATATACAGCTTCTTTTCAAGGGGTTAGCAGCAACCTTACTACTGCAGTGTAGTAACTGCACAGGCCAAAAGCTAGTTGTTCCTTTTCTTGTACTTAGTTGCGGGAAGACAATGATGTTCTTTTTGTTAGACTTAATGTATGCTCCATTTGGGATCAGGTTTAGGAATTTGATTGTTGAACTGTTTTCCTTGCACTTCTGCAGCTTGTCTTTCGTACAGTTGGATATTCTGGGGCAGACATAAGAAATCTAGTCAATGAAGCTGGAATAATGTCTGTAAGTTTGTTCTTTGTATTTTCCGTTGATATATAACGTCTCTAATCACTTTTGGAGCTTCATATCAGTTGACCTATTGTTTTCTTGACAAGTTCTGTTTTCTTAAACAATGTAAGTTGTTGACAATTGACTTAAAATCACTTAATTAACATGGAGACTTGTAGAACACAACATACATTTTTTTCTTATAAAAATGTATATTAGATTGCATATTTGAGATCACGTAATTAGCTTTTTGCTGTAATGGTAGACTTTACAGCATGATTTTCTTGGAAAAAAAAAGAAAATTAGACGGTGGATAGCAAGGAGTTTGCCTTCTGGGTCGAGCTCGTTGCATCGGGCCTGCCTAGTGCGGGTTACCTCTCCTGTGTGGTTTGCAAGCTATTGCATAGGAGCAAGAGTTTTACCCTGTGCGCACCCAAAGAGTAGCGACTGTAAGTTTCCCTTGTCATCAAAAAATAAGATGGTGGATAGGATAACATAGAGTATTTTAAGAGAAGTAAATGAGGCAAGCTTAGGTGGCTCTGACTGAAAGTTGTTGAGCAGATGCCTGGAAAGTAAACCAAATTATCAAGTCAAGTATAAGAGCTGTCACCACAAGTGTTTTTTAAAATCACCTTTCTTAATGATCAATTTATCTATAACAGGGGAAAACACAAACCATAAAATTGATTAAAACATCTTCTCAGGCACCCTTATAACTTAAGTGCATGCATCGCCTGATCTCCACCTTAACTCCTCCATCACATACCAATGTCAAACAGACACTGATAAATCCAAACTTTGACAACTGATTAAACTAATTAAAACTTAAAATTTATGTGATATATGCTAACTATTGTCCTCATTAGGAATCATTATTATAAGATTAAGGCTCGGTTAATCCAAGTTGAAATAGGGTATCTTTCCAGTTTCAGTTTTTTTTAAAATAGGGTGTCTTATGTATGAGGGAAAATGTTTTCCTCAAGGACAATCATGTTTTCTGGCTTTCCATTTTCTTGAGAGTGGTAGCTTACATGCAGGTAAGAAAAGGACACTCTAAGATCAACCAGCAAGATATCGTCGATGTTTTGGACAAGCAATTGCTTGAGGGTATGGGTGTTCTCCTGACAGAGGAAGAGCAGCAGAAGTGTGAGCAAAGTGTACGCAATCTTACCCTGTTGCTCCCAAAAGAAACAATATGTATAGGTTTATTGTTTTGATCAATTTAAAATTTTGTAATAGGTATCTCGTGAAAAAAGACAATTGTTGGCAGTACATGAAGCTGGTCACATTGTGTTGGCGCACTTGTTCCCTCAGTTTGATTGGCATGCTTTTTCTCAGCTTCTACCTGGGGGAAAGGTGTATTATGTTTTCTGGGAACATAAGTTGTGTCATATTCGTTCCAAGCTTTTGTTGACTCCAGTACTCAACTGTTGCTCGTTTGTCTGACCAGGAAACTGCAGTATCAGTTTTCTACCCTAGAGAAGATGTGGTTGATCAAGGTTATACAACCTTTGGCTACATGAAAATGCAAATGGTAGTAGCTCATGGCGGGCGCTGTGCCGAACGTATTGTATTTGGTGATGACATTACTGATGGAGGAGTAGATGATCTAGAAAAGATTACCAAGGTAGACTCCATTTCTTCAAATGTTGCAACATTCAAGCAGTGACTGATGAAGTGCTCTTGATTTTACCCTTTGTTGTGTTGGTTGTGCTGGTAGCAATAACTATAGGGTGGTGGAGTAGTACAGTTTTATTGGCACATGAATGTTGTTGAGTCTCACGTCAATGGTGGGATTGGGTACTTGGCCTCCTTATATGGTCTTGCAATCCACACCTCTTGAACTAGCTTATTGTGTTGAGTTAGGCCTAAGGTCTATTTCTTATCATGGTATCAAATTCAGACCTATCCAAATTCTCTGTTTACATGATGTTGAACACCCATATTATATTGTTTACGCTCCAGTTGGCAGGTCTGAGCATCGTGGTGGGTGGGGGTGGGGATGTTGAATCCCACATAGGCGGTGGGATGGGGACTTGATCTACCTATATGGTCTTGGGAAATCCTCAGATCTTAAGCTAGTTTTTTGGGGTTGAATCACGCCGAAAGTCCATTTTGTACAAATGTTCTTGAGGTGTGGAGGAAGATAAAATTTAAGGTATTGAGGAAATTACAACATCTGTGAACAGGGATGATTATTAACAAAATCTTTGCTGGCCTTTTACATACCTACATATCTCTGTATGTTAGTACAAATGTGTATATATTTGCTAACTTTGCCTTGGCTAGCGCTAGTAGTGGGTAGGTGAAAAAGGGACAATCGTTGAGTATGTGATTGCTGTAAACTCAAATTTTTACTACGTCTATGCCAGATTGCTCGGGAAATGGTGATAAGTCCTAGAAACTCTAGGTTGGGCCTCACTTCTTTGACAAAAAAAATAGGATTGGGTGATCGGCCTGACAGTCCTGATGGTGAGATTATAAAATATAAGGTATGATTCCTTTGTGGAGCATGAACTGGCTTGGTTTAATGCTTTATATTTATTTTTCACAACATATTCTCGATTCACTAACTTGTTCACCTCCTTGGATGATTCAGTGGGATGATCCTCATATAATTCCTGCTGATATGACAGTTGAAGTTGCTGAGCTATTTACTCGTGAATTGACAAGGGTAACTCAAATTTCTTCTCTTACGGTTATATTTGGTTATTCCAGACAACAGATTTTGTTTCTCCATTTCTAATCGTTCAAAACATGAATTTTGCTTGTGGTTATATATACTACATATACCACTTGTTAAATGCATCAACAATTTAAAACTGTCTAGGTGTATGCAACCAGCCACCACTTTTTTAATTAACCAGAGTGTCTAGCCCAGCTAACTCTTCACACCAACCTAAATAGGAAAAGAAAAAGAATCAAACCAGGCTTCTTGATTATACAATGCAAGTTCTGAAATTTTAAGTGCCATGGGCCTTCTTCCTATGTTCTTTGGTAATAACTTGTGGAAAGGTCATCTCAAATGGTTAATAATTGTGGTACTTCTTTTACATTCTTTAATCTAGTTTTCCTTTTCCTTTTTTTCTTGGGTTTGTTTTTGCTTTATGGCTGATTTGAATCACGCAATCTAAAGCTGTAGGTCCAACTTCAGTTTCACTCTATTGCCATCAAAGTACTATTAACTGCCACAAAAAAAATTGAAACTGGAGAGCACTATTTAGTTCCATGATGCAACTTTGAGTTATCAATCTGTTACAAGCAGTTCATCACTTCATCTTCTACTCTTTTGCAATATAAAAGATAATCTAACTTAATTTATATCACAGTATATTGATGAGACGGAGGAACTTGCAATGAGGGGGTTATTGGCCAACAGGCATATACTGGATTTGATTTCCAATGAGCTTCTTGAACACTCAAGAATAACTGGATTGGTAAGATGAACCTGCAGTTGTATTCTCTACTCCGTTAAAAGTATATCTGGTTAGAAATGGAAATTTATGTAACCTTCTTTTCACAAATCAACTTTTTATCTCACAACAAGCAATGTTCTTCATACCAAGTGCAATTACTTTGCCTATTTTTTCATTATTATGAATCGCACAGAGTTGTATGAGTTGAGGCCTCACCAACAAGTCAATTGTATGAGTTGTTACATGTCATCTTATTTTCTGATTAGTTGAGGCCTTTACTTTTAACAGTTACTGATATGCTAGACGTATCCAATCTTTAAAGCATCATTTCAGGAATAGTTCTCAAAATAATAAAAGACAATATAGAAATGGTGCATCTATAAAAACTTCAAAAAGTAGAAATGGTGTATCTATAAAAAAAAAAAAAAATTAAAAAAAATAGAAATGGTTTTTTTTGGATGAAATAAATGGTGTCAGAAATATTCTGTGAGACTGCAAGCAGATTTTCACATGCAATCACACCAGAATAGGATAAAAATAGGATGGTTGAAATGGAGAAGTGCTACTGCAGAGTCATGCGACTGAAGGATACCTACCAAAGTGAAAGGTAGTTCTATAGAACAGTACAAGACTACAACAATAACATACACATTGTAATCCCACAAGTGGGGTAGGGTAGGATGTACAGAGTCCTTCCCCCTACCTTTGTTGGGATAGAACAGTATAAGACTAACAATATCATATGGGAGCAAGTGTTGTGCTGCTAAAGTTTAAAATATTCACAAGATGAGTATTGCGAGATGCGTATGATAAGATAGATGTGCGGGCATACAAGATTAGAAATCGTGAACTTACCTAGATATATTGATGTCAAGGTGGTGAGGTTCCTCAGTGGTGAACATTGGCAAAATGGAGATGGGTGGTGTTGGCCAAATGGTGGATGAAGAGTGTTTGGGAGAAGGGAAAGACCAATTTGGTGGTTGGGGATTATTTTCTTTTTTTTTGCTATTGTGAAGGAGAACAATGTTTGGGGGTGGATAAGCTAGAGAATTCTTATTTCAATAGAAGTTATATCCAGGGAGGGTTACCCTTTTTTGGCATTACTTGTGTCAATAGACACATTTTGCACATAAAGCAGTCTTCAATAGGTTACACCCTTAGTTGAAGTGTCTAATTAAAAATATTTGGCAAGTTCAGGGGGCTGTATATGTTATCTGCCTAAATAATATTTGAACTAGTATGAGTAGTCCAACAACTAGAAGGTATATTTTGATGCTGAAATTTCTGACTGTTTTTCATTGTGGTTCAAATGTTTTATGATTTGATGGTTGGTTCCGGGATTGAAATGTTAGATTAGAGGAGGAAAATATCTGGCAGAAAAAGTTGGGAGTTGATTTCCTACTTGAGACACAAAAATTTGGCTGGACTTGGAAGTGCATATAGAATAATACCGCAAGTAGAAGAAAATGTATTTCACGTTACCTCATGATAAAGTTTTAGTTGACTCTCTGACATGTGGTATAATTAGGGAGACAATTTATGGTGTTAATAACAATTTGCTCAACTTTGTACCGCTTAGAGTATTGTCAGGCTTAGAAACTCCCCAATTCAACCTAATGTAAACTATGTTTACTGAAAAAAACCTATTATAAACAATTTGTATGCTCATTTTTACAAAGGGAATCTCACATAGGAATTCTTGAAAAGATTGTGTAATGGAGCAGTATATGAGCTACAAAGGTTAGTTATAATTGAACTAACAGAGAGAAGAACCTATGTAATACCTATCATTCACGACAGAATCAAATAAGAGATATGTGTATACACCAAATGCCACTTCAAAACGAAACTTTCAAGGGCTCATGGACTTATTTGGTTCAGAAGGATTTACTTGGAACGTCAAAAGAAATGGTTCCTTTATATCTTGCTAAATGTAGGATAGCGGTCAAGTGCCAGAGCATTGACAAATACTAGAGAGAATCTTCTTGATAGTTAGAGAAGAAGAGGATGCTATGACACAAAAGGAGCTCATTGTGGTACTGATACTTAAACATACATGCCAATTTAATATCTTCATTGTCTCTCCTCAAGCTCTGTCAGACAGTGGTAAATTCAAGATGGATAATAAATTTGAAACTTGAACGGGAGATTTAAAATGACTTGCAGACTTCGTTTAATTATCACTTGGTACCTCCACAGATGTTTAGAGTGGATAAACACCTATTGATGAGCTAATTTCAATTAGTTTAAGCCTTGATAAACTGTTTCAAATGCATATTTCAATTTGTTTCCACATTACCAAGATTCAGGAAACGGGTAGTTTTTCCAAGCAAAACATTGGACATTTTAATTCTTATCCTCTGCCTGCTTTATTTGAGCATACTGCCTGGAATGGTAGAACCCATATATTTTCTTTAATTTCTATCTTAGTGTTTATTTGTGGATTTCTCCCTATTATAGAATATAAATTGAGAAAGCTTCTTGTGTGCCATACTAAAATTGGGCAAACTAGTAGGTGTCTATAGACGTAAACTTGTAGGTTTCTTTCGACAAGATTATACCAATCTTTATACCTAAAGCCTAGATACTGTACTATAATAGTAACTAGTACAGTTGGTGGATACCAATATACTCTGATGGATCATATGGGTTTACCCATATTTGACTCACTTTTGAAATGTTTGGATATCCAACCCATTTAAAATGAGTTGGGTTGGATAACTGTAAATTTTAACCATATTGCCACCCCTAACCTATACTTAAAGGTTTTTTTAGAACAGAGAATACCTTATAATTTTCATCAAAATCTTGAAGTGTACTCTCAGTTTGTTTTGCTTGTCTACATCTTTTGTTTGCATCCTTATTTCTGTTGACACCCTCTGTTGCTTCTTCAGGAAGTAGAAGACAAAATGAGAGGGTTACGGCCTGCCATGTTTGATGATTTTGTGAAGCCTTTCCAAATAAACATGGAGGAGGTAATATAATATTTGCAGATTCTCAATCTTCATATTTACTTTCCAGACATAATGTGAAGTCTTTATAACAATACCATTCTCTTCAACAGCAGTAATACTGCTTTAGAAACGTGAGAATAGGGATCATATAGAATGTGTACAATGCAGCCCAGTATAATGTCTGCTGTTATTTTTGTTTTAAACATCCTGTTGCTTTGCATGCTGGGGATGGGTCTCTCAAAGTAGACTGTACAAGGCTTGCCACGTGCTGTTACTATGTTGTGCTTTTGCTTAATGTAATGGTCTCAGTTAGGGACAACCTTCTTCCTTGTGAATATTTTAGCTTGCAATCTCATGCAGATTTTATCAGGTTTCGTGGTTTTAATTTTCCCAATTATACTGTGCCTATAAAAATGTTTTATATTCTCAGGAAGGACCATTGCCTCATAATGACCGTTTGAGTTATCAACCGCTGGACATTTATCCCGCGCCCCTCCACAGAAGCTAACATCAATGGTGGTTGTATGAGTTTTCTGGTCAGACCGACATCGGAAGTTGCCAAGTAATGAATGTTGAGGTGTAGAGATAATGTCCTTTTTCACATCAACTCTGACCAATACCTTTGCAAACCAACAGAAACGCGTGCTTAGTAGATAGTTAGGTTGGGTTGCAATTGTTTCATCTTTTATTATTTTTCTTCTTTCCTTCTTTTGCTCTCTTTTCTTTTCCCTTCAATTTATTTCATGGTCTATTACAAGAAAGACCAATGAGAATTCAATATGTAAAATTTGGCTATTTATTTATAAAATAAATTAATGTTAAGTGAATATTCACCCTCACGATGTGAGTAGTAAATGTACAATACTATGACCTGTTGTTTGAGTTATTCTCAATATTCTTATTTCTATAGATAAAAAAAAAAACTATTAAGCATATCATTTATTAAAAGAATATGAGAGTCAACAAGGTTAACTAATGCATTTGACACATAACTTGTGTAAACTCCTTAGGTAAGCCTCGAGTGTAAGGTGTAGGTGTAATTAGGGTGTACAATGGAACATTTAGAATGTAATCCTCATAGAACTAAGTCCCACATGTAATTTACAGGGCATTTTACTTATGGTACGCCTTGGGATTGAGTTTCAAAACTGTCTTTTAAAATACAACACAAATAATTATCTAATAGTGAACCCATCAAATGAAGACATTTATAAATAAAAAAAATAATTAAGCAATATCAATGTTTGGAAAGAAAGATATCAGAAAATAAGAAGATCCTCGATAACGCTCAACTACACATACAATTCAACATGTAGACGGTCGTTCGCAATGTATAACCCTCGAATCTTACAAGGAACATAAGTATATATTTTCGTATAATAATATCCCATAGGTTATATTTGCGTCTTTAAAAAACTAATGCCTTGTTCTGCGTAAATTCGATTTCTAAGAATAAAAATTAAAGATCAATTCGACAACTAAAATGCACGTCTTATGTTTCCCTTATTTCCAATATCCCTTTCTATTTCTAAAAACCTCTAAAATCTCTTATTTCTTTAATGTATCTGAGCTACATATTAATGTATTCGAGCCAGTATTCAATGTATCCGATTTATTTTATAATGAATCCGAGCTAGTTTTTAATGTATTCAAGCTACATATTATGTATCCGAGCTAGTTTTTAATGTATCCGAGCTACATATTATGAATCCGATTTATGTTATAATGTATCTGAGATACTCTTTAATGTATCTGAGCTACATATTATGTATCCGGTTTGTGTTACTTTTTAAGGGATTAATGTAATTACAAACTAAAGAGGGATATATTGTAATTTCATATTAAAACGATGTGATTCCTAAAATTTGCCCTAATTAAAAAGCACAGACTCATTTGAAGGTCATACCTCAAAAGGCCGGCCCAAATGCTTTACAAGTGTTAACTCAAGCCCAAAGCTACACCGAGCCTGATAAAACGGCCCAATTTCATTATAGGCCCACAAACCTCTATCTCTATCTCTTTTATTATTAAACTTTTATAATCTTGGATTTTTCATTTTTCTCTATATATTACCAATTACACGGGATACTTAATGCATTAAACTTTATTTTTTTCAAGATTTTACATAGATTTGTGATCAGTTTTATAGAAGAAAAACACCTATTGATATTTGTAAGATTTTTTTGCTTGAATAATTTAGAAGTTTTATATTTTTCAAAAAATGGTTCGATTAATGAGATTTGGTATGAAATTTATAATCTCAAATATATTTCTATCACCCTAATGTCACTATCTTCTTTTATGACACATAGGGACCAAATTTTTTAAAAGTAAATTATTTTCATTATGTAAAATTTGGTGAACTTTTTCACAACATTAACTTAGATAAAATTTTACAAGTTTTCTTGTGAATAAAGTTATTGTAATTCTCAAATTATTGAATAAATTATCCTCCTTTGGGTCAAGGTCTTCAAACATGATAGATAATATAATTAAAGATATTTGATCATATGGATGTTACTAAAACACAAGATAATATAATGCTTCCTAGTTTCTACCAAAAGAATAATCCATTATTAATCAATTAAAATATTTAAAGAGTAAAGTATTCCGGGAATAATAGAATAGAATTATGCAGCTACTTTGAATTGATCTAAATGTTTACATTTCTAATTATAAATTTATTCAAGTATTATTGTTTGTTACTTTATTGCCCATGCACGTGTTTGTTAGTCTGTCTTAATCCTCTTGTTGGTTAAGTTTGATTCCAAATTAATCAAAAGAATGTTAACTAATTAAACTACACGCTTAATGATGCACTTATTTTATTCTTTTTTTCACTATTATGTATTCGCAATGCACTTAATTAATTTGAATTAGCATCAAATAAATTCGTAAAACGACTAAGCATATTCTTATTAAGAAGTTCTGCATTCATTGTAACTAATTTTATTCTATGTGCATCTCTTTTTTTTCTCTATGTTTGTTGTCTTTAAATAATCGACTATTCAAGATCTTTCATAATTTGAAATTATATAATATGCTTCACATAACGAAATACATGGTGTGTTCAACTTGAGTCACAATTAGGTTATAGCTTCATTTATTTTATGCACTAATGATATAAAAATTAGATATGCCATCAAATTATTTATAAATCAATTTCTATTATAACACTAGTTACATAATAATTTGGTCAAAAAAGACAATTTACCTGTTATATAGTATATATTAATTGTGTAAATAAATTAAATCATTTTTAAAAATAGATTGCCTTTTTGTTCTCTGTTAAGCTACTTCCACAATGTCACTTATGTGTTGAGTATACATAATATACATGTCCTTTTTAATTTGTAGAGCAATTTTCTTCTATTTAAATTGTAATTAGTCGGTCATAGGTGATCATTTTCCTCCCACTGCAACAGTAATTACTAGCAATATTATCATCATTTAAAATAATTTTACTCTAAAAAGGGAAAGTAATTAAAATAAGATCATTTAATTACTTCAACTAGTAGAGATAAATGACACTGATATTAATCAGCTTAGTCTACATTTTGAAGATAATGACATATGAATAAAAGTGAAATTAATTAATATTCACACCTAGAGAGAACTGGAAGTTTTCACGTAAGTTCTCTTTAATTTCATTTATGAAATATCTTCAATAATCCCATAAAATCAGCCAAAACGGACTGTATTGTTATTCTCAGCAATTAATGTGAAATTGATGGTCTTGGAATTTTGACGTACGTTACGTGACATGTATGGAGAAGAAACTAGAAGCTGATATTTTGGTTCGCGTCCGGAATAAGATAAGTAAGAATATTTCATGTGTTGAAATGTATATTTTATGAGATCATTTTATCTTGAGATAAAAATAATTTCGAGATTAATCAATACCTCAAATCAAACATGAGATAAAATTAATCCCAAATTTTGATCGTTGATTTATTATTATCCTTATCTCACGTACCAGACAACTTCTATATTAGTTACTCCATTGGATCTGGCATAAATTTAGCTTGTTTCTACTTATTTCCCAAAGTTTTTTTTTTTTTTTTGAATTGTGGAATTGAAGTGGGAACATGAGAAATGGGAAAATTCCATAAGACGATGGTCGTTATGTTAGTTGGCAATTATATAACTAACTATCCTCTTCATATTTTATATCATATCGTTATCTTCCTTTTTTCTCTTTTTTTTTTTCATTATCTGAACACGAACAAAGTCCACAAGTGTGGCCCCAACTGTAAAACAAGTCCACAAATCTTAGCTCTTTCTAGACTCTCCTCTATTAAAAAGGAAAGAAATTATATAAACAAACTAATATCAATAGATACATATAAAAAGATTTGTTACAACTTACTATAAAAGATCAAGATATAATATAATGTAAACAATCTAGTCATTTGAACAAGTATTAATAATTAATTTTACAGATCGAATTCGAAGACGAGGCTAAAGGATGGAATAGACCTTTTGGTGGAAAATTATATCACAAAAATAGAATAAGAATAATTAAATTTTATATTTTATTTAAACATCAGACGTTACGAATAGTCAAAATGAGATATGGGCTAAGCCACAATTTATTTATTTTGGGCTAGTACGCACTCCACCACTATATATGTGGACTATATATTGACATTTGACTGTAACGTAAAAGATTTGATAGCTGTGTGTTGACATTTTTGATTCACTCCACCGTCCATAAATTCACTCCAATTATCCAAAAAAAAAATTAAATGCACCATAATAAAGGGGGGAATTTTTATTATCTTTTGAAAAAGAAAACTCAAAGGTAATTTTGAGTATGAGCAAATTGGATATTCTTTTCTTATAGTACTACAATATACTCCTTCCGTCCCTTTTTATATGTCACATTTTTACTTTGCACTTGCATTAAGAAATGATGTAACATTACCCTTCTACCCTTATTTAATTTTTTTGGAACTCAAATTTTCAATCAATGAATATGAATTAATTTATTTTGATTAATTAATTTAACCAATAAACATGTATCAATTATTTAGTTTTTCCAAGTTGGTCAAATGTATATTTTCAAGGTTAATAACTCACAAGGGTAAAAAAAAAAAAAAGGAACAATATGGTAATTTATACATTAATTTTATGAAATGACAAGTATTATGGACCAACTATTTATAGAAAGGGATGACAAATAAAAAAGGACGGAGAGAGTACTAGTTAATTCATGATAAAATAAAGAATATAAGAGTCAAGAGATAGAGCTTTATTTTCAAAAGTCAAAAAATCATAGGTTATTGTTGGACTTAATATAATTAATTAGACGTTAACTTCCCATTATCGGGTCAATTGTAAAATAATATATATATGACTTACTTAGCTAATAAGTAACATAAATCTAACCCTCTACATTTAATTTGTTATTTCAGAAAAAGAAAAAGGTACTTGTACGTGTGTTATCTTTTAAATTAAGTATAAATCAATAAAAACATTTCTCTTTTTTTAAAACCACTCTCAACGGTCAATCGAGCCAATTACTTATTCTTAATAACTCTAAATTCACGAAATTGTGGAAGAATATCTCGAGAGGTTAATTAGTAAACATATAAATTTGTTAATAATAAGACCTTCAAAATCCTTTTTCTTAATATATTACTAATAAAATGATTAAATCAGTGACAAAAATAATAATAGTCATAATCACGTCCAAGTGTTGGAAGCTAAGTTTTCTTTTCCCTTTTAATTCTTCTACTAGTATTACCTATTAACCTATATGTTATGGCACAGATTAATTAATAAGGCATAAATCACGGCACTATATATAGTTTCACCATCAGCTCAGTCTACAGTATAGAGATCAAAAGTGTTGAAAAACTTTATAGCATGAAATTAAATAAATAGTCACACTAGCTACGTGCATGCTACATTTTTTCATTTATGATGCTTCTGGACTTACTATGTATATTCAATTCGAATTAAGTAATTTTTGTTCTAATTTGTATATATATTTTTAAAGAAATAATTAAAGGAGTAGAGATAAAAAGAGCACGAACATAATAAATCAAATGGTTATGAAGTTGTGAGTTGAGGAAAATAGTCAGGGGTAGAAAAGTTGCCTCTTATCTACTGGATTATCTCTTAAAAAATATATCTTAATTAGTTAATTGGGTAAAAAAATTATAATTAATAAGTAACTTTTTGAGATAATTTTTTTTGTCAATTCAATAGTCCAGTGTGAAAAAGATTATAGAACAATATTATAAAGTATAAAAATATTTTATTTTTTTATGTTTTTCATAGGATAACGACTTCATTATATAGTCATGACTTGTCTAGTTAGATTGAGATTGGAGATTGGACTCTACCATCCTAATCTTAATAATCTAACTTTTTCCAAGTTATGTTAATATCTAAATATTAGTCCTAAATGAATATGGGCCGTGTAAAAACTGAATCAACTGATAAATCGAGTCGAAAAAATGTTATTAGTTTATTGTGATTGGGTTATTGGCTTATCGGATTTTTAATGGTTTTATAAGAAAAAAATTGAGTTATCGGTTCGATATTGATTTTTTAATATTAAATTATTGGGTAAATCGATAATCCATTACTCTGTTAGGCCATTAAGATTGTATAATACTTTACTACTTTGCCCATAAAGAAATATTAAATACTATTAATATTAGTACCTTACTAATTACTACCTTTGTCCTTTAGCTTTCAATTCACATTATTGTCCTAGTTTCTTTTATCTATGTTGCACTTATATAGTTCTTTTCCTGTTGGTTACTATTTCTATTATGAACATTATGTAAAGTAACATTATTGTCTTGTCTTGCTAAATTGTTGGAGAAGTCATATATTTGTTTGATGAACATTATTTTTTTGGTTAAATCAAAAGCTGAACCGTTAAGGACCAAAAATCAATAAAAATATCTTATCGATTTGATTATTGATTTGACATATTTAAAAATAAAAAATTAATAAATCAAGTCAATAATATATAAAATCGAACCAAACCGATCGATTCACCTGACTTTACTACACGTTTTGTCTATCACTTAGTCTAATGTAGTTAATAGATTAAACATTTACTGATTGACAAATGGGCAAATCCAAAAGGATAGGAGCTAGGTGGTCGTTATGTTAGTTGTGAAATTGGGAGTAAAAAGTATATAGTATAGTATATTCATTATCCATGAACACGTAAAAGTCTACAATAAATTAGGTGCTTCCCAACTGTAAAATAAAATGTATAATTAGACTCCTACTTTGTCTCCTTCCTACACTTCCCCTCATCAACGTAACTTTTCTCTACTCTCCCTTTTTTTTTGTTTTGGAAATAAATAATTATACAAGTTATAGTTGAGATAGTTATAAATATCTGAAGTTCAAATTTAACTATCATTCACAATAATAATAATAAAGAAAATAAATTTTACGTGTTTGGCCAGTAAAAGAAATGATATAAGTCCCTCTTTTTTGTTTTAGAAATAAATGATTATACAAGTTGTAGTTGAGATAGTTATAAAGATTTGAAGTTAAAATCTAACTGTCATTTATAATAATAAAAGAACAAAGAAAATAATTTTTTTACTGTTTGGATAGTAAAAGAAATGATGAAAGTGTGTAACGGCGAACTACGTTTATATTGAATAACTAAATAAATAAATAAAGTACATCATTTCAAAGAAATTTAAATAATCAAATCAACAAGTAGTTTAAAGTGAATTCAATTTTAAAGAATGTTTTAAAATCACGTAAAGATACTAATTTAATTATTTGACGATGAATGGGATATACTTCTCATATTGTCAAAGGAACTCAATAAATAAGCTCTTGTAAAATAAGTAACAAGATATTATACATAATGTCAATATTATGCCCACCTAATTTTAATATGCTTTATATTTACTAGTCACTATCTTCAGGGACCCAATATTAATTAAAATTACTATGTAACAAAAATATTACAGTAGTTTTTCAAAATACCTTACATTTTATATTTATTTTTTTAAATATTGAAAAACTGTAGATTAAAGTAGAGGGAAAATTATCTGAATTATTATGTCAATCAACTTCAGTTTTAGGTTCATGCATTTATTTATTTCTCATATTGTCAAAGGAACTCAATAAATAAGCTCTTGTAAAATAAGTAACAAGATATTATACATAATGTTATTATGCCCCACCTAATTTTAATATGCTTTATATTTACTAGTCACTATCTTCAGGGACCCAATATTAATTAAAATTACTATGTAACAAAAATATTACAGTAGTTTTTCAAAATACCTTACATTTTATATTTATTTTTTAAAATATTGAAAAAACTGTAGATTAAAGTAGAGGGAAAATTATCTGAATTATTATGTCAATCAACTTCAGTTTTAGGTTCATGCATTTATTTATTTCTCCATTACTATAATTGCATTCGAAACTTGTGGGACATTAGCAAAATTCTAATTAAGTCTATTAGGAAATATATTTCTATCTCCGACGAAATGTATATTTTCTTATTTTCTTTTCTCAGTACATATAACTCAATTGGTTGGCTAGAGTTTAATTTTCAATTTTCGATTTTGTAATTCTCTTTTGATTTTTTCTTCCATGGCTCCTAATTTTATTTTTTATTTTTATAATAAAAAAAATTATGTGACGAGGTGGCAGTTCCTGATTAAATGGACGGTGCTAATTAACAAGGTGGATTTTCTTCCTCAGACAAATAATAAATGAAACTTCCTATTTACTTCTTTCGTATTTTTCCTTCTATCGTCATCAATCATACCCGTAACTTGACCAAAACTAAAAGGGAGCAGTATGAGGATGAGGATGAGTGATATATTTGACGAGCGTCGGTGAAGAATGTAACTAAACCTGGAGCTTAAAATAGTTAATATAATAAATGTTTTTCTCATATATATTCACCTTTTTTCAAATAATACTTACACTTAATATTTACGTCAAATAAAGCAATACATAACAATTGCAAATTAAAGTAAACCTACATATTATTGAGGAATTTTCATAAATGATTTACAGTTTGGGATTTATTAACATTGTTAATTTAAGTGACTAAAGTTTAAGAAGACACGCATTATGTATATCTTTATTTGCTTCGTGCAAATATCGAATGTGCGTGATTTTTTCCCCTTATAATTCATGTGTTGAATTCAAATCCATTCATGATCCAACTCAGCACAAACCCTATTTTAATTAATTATATGAGTGAAAACTACATAAGACATAAATTTGATCCAATAGATAAAATAAAAGTATTTTTAGGTCATTTCTAATACATAAAAGATATTTTTATCCAACAAGTAAAAGAAGAAATAAAATTAAAACAATAAATAGATAAAGAATATTATAAAACCATTTATAATATATTACAAATATTTTTGACCTCTTTTCCGTATAAGATTTATCGATTAGGTGGAGTCTGCTCTATTTTAACCTTTGGCATAGAGTCATAGACGTAGAGTACGTAATCAGTACTGGCAAGGGATAATTAATCTTGAGCATAAATTTGGTAAACTATATCTTGATTAGAGACTCTATACCTACTAATAATTCAGAAAATCAAACATATGATAATTAATAAGATTCCTTGAGGAATTGATTATATATTGACTGGTTCATAGTCTAAATCAACACCTAATTAATAATCCCTATTTAACTTATAATATATGTGCACTTTTAATTTCTATCTCATCACTTATGTGATGTTAGATAATCATAAAATAACATTATAGGGAGAGATTCTATATTCTTATATATAAAAACAAAAATTATACTAATATCAAGTAATTTAAATATACATAATATATATTTGTGTGACTATATAATTTTGAGAACTTGTAATTATATATATATTGTGTGGCTATAAAAATATATATCTCATTAAGAAAAGGTAAAAATTGTTATTTTCTTTGAAATAGACTAATGAAAAAAAAAAACTCCAGTGTTAAATAAAGAAACAAAATACTAGTTAATCAATTCTCAACTGGACCCAAAGAAAATTATTGCCACCTTAAAAATAGAATAAAGAACAAAGCAATTAAGCACTTAATCTTTGTAGGACCAAAAAGGTCACTTTCACTCTTTAGAGGGCTAAGTTGTATATTTTATGTTATTTCCCTTCCCTTTTTGACAATCCTACACTCGGTGTAGGGCACATGAATAATTATTCAAAATTTAATGAAGAGATAATTTAGCAATTAGATTTTAATTTAACTATAGGCAAATTAATTAAAGGCTGACGAACCACAATTAATTACATTCCCTAAATAAAACAATTAACATGTTTTTACATTTTAAAAAAAATTATAATGAAATAATGATATTTCATATTCACTTATAATTCAAAAATATGCATCTGCTTCCTACTAAACCCTCCATGGAAGTTTAGGATAAGGCAATCGTCACTCCATTCCAATCCCAAATTGAGGAGATTTGGTGATCGAAGAAAAGTAGCAATCTTAGCAAAAAGGTAAATTGGTCGGCTAAGAGGGTGTACCCCATTTATGGGGTTCACAATCCTAGTTGTGTTTGTGAATAGCAGGGACAGAGCTAGAAGTTCAGATTTAACTCAATAATTTTTGCTCTAAAATTTCAAACCTCTGATAGGCGAGATAGATTTAATGTTACGTCTCCCTCTAGGTGGGGCTCACGACCAAAGGATATATGTATGAATGGAGCTATAGTGTGGTTCAATTGAATTCAGTAGCTTTGATTCAAACTTTATATTTATCTTAAAATATCTATTAAATATGTACAAAATTTCAATTTAAAACCTAATAACTTAGTAAAATTGAAACTTCGAACTCATAAATTTTAGATTTTGACTTCATCTCCTGATATTAATATTGGAATGGTTGGTGGATAGTGGATACATTGAGAGAATGTAGCCAAGAGCGCAGCCATAGGGCCGGGCTTAGAAATCACGCTACAAAAGTTCCGCTACTAACGGTACTTAAATAGACCGTTATAAAGTGATTGTGTGTGGCTGTCACTATTTTTTCCTAAATATTCAAAAGTTGACACCTCAAAGAATAATACCCTCAAGTAAATTTACCTGACTTTTGCAGCAACTTTATATTTCTAGAAAGATTTTCTGCCACATCTGAGTTACACTTGCATTCAATTCACTGCTACACCACACAACATTCGTGGAATAAATTACTTTTCTTTTCTATTTTCTCAATTATCAAGATTAATTCAAAGTCGCGGCATAGTATTCATTTAACAAAAATAAAAAAAACTTTGATAGAAATTATTCGTAGTTGAGCAAATCAAAACTCAAATTGCAGAAGTCCAAGTATAATAGCATAGTGACAATTGGTCAGCTAACTCTTTGTTAGTAAATTAATTATCATTTTTGGAAATAAAATCTAATATATACGACTTGTAGCCTTATGAGCTTTATTTGAACTTGACGAAAGAAAATCTCATCTAGGAGAAAAATAATTGAAAAGAAAGATGAAATTAGTCCAACAGTTGGGGTGCAATAATTTGGTTCCTTTAAAAATCCATTTATGCTGGCTTATTTATGTTTTCACATGAAACAATTCTAAAGTTGATTTTTGACCTTGAAAAGACTCAAGTACACCAATTTTTCTATTTTCTTTCTCACTAAAAAATCAATAATTGAGGTTTAAGAAAAGGCCGACCTAATAGGTGTGATATAGACAACTTACTCTAATACATGCATTAATAGTTATTTTTACAGTTCAAACTCACCACCTACCTCACACGAAAATATTTTTTTGTTACTCAAAGTCTCTTTTATAGTAATTTGATATTCTTTTGATTAATTAGTAATAGTTCAATTTTCAAGCATCATTATCAGTTTGAACTCAACCTAAAGATATTTGAAAACTCATTTTCTGTACAAAAATTGACTGTTTTGTTTACCAAAAAGATTTAAAAAATAATTTTCTGGGACATTAATATCATTAAGTAACAGAACGATTACTAAGTACCTGTAAATCAGCCAACACGTGGGCCAGCCCTCATCCTTCACAAGTGGCAACTCTTGTACCAGCTCAGCACAGAATCAACGGTCCAGATTGCATCACAGACTACAAACCGCGTCCCTTACCCGGATCCCTCCCACACTATTTATACTCCTCAATCCCCAACGCACTTTTCCATAACCAATCCACTTCACCTGCTTCTTCACTCACCGGAAAACTCACCGGAAAAGCAAAAAATTAAGATAAGATTATCGAAGAAAATGTCGAACAGTTTAATTCTATCGATTAAGGTTGTGCTAATATCAATTGGTGCAATTTCCTTAGCGATGGTAGCAAAAGCGTCGATTCCATTAATTTATTATGAGCTCCCAGCAATTTGGAGTGTAGTTATAGCTTGGCTTAAGCCTCCGTATCTCTACTTTGTTATCAATGGTATAATCCTCATTATCGTCGCCACTTCTCGCACGTCGAACCATAAGGAGTCCAGCTCCGACGATCAATTCCAGCCGTTGATTACCGCTAGAACACCTCCGCAGTCAGATTTGATAGCGATTACTCAATCGGAGCTTCATTCAGTCCAAAGTGAAGTGAAGGTGTTTGAGGCCGTGCCTGTACCGGTGGACGAACCGCAGGTGTTTGAGGTTAAGCCAGTACTGGTGAACGGCTCCGTCGTGGTTATGAATCATGGAGATGAAGACGTGATCGATGAGCCTGATGCAAGCGAAGCGATAGTGATTTCGAAATCTGTTGTCTCTCCGTTGCCGGAAATTGAAACTAAAAATGAGTTTCTTCTAGTACCGGCGACGGAAAAACCTCTGGTTTCTTCCAGATTCGGTAACCGAAAACCTGCTGTGAAAATGAGTCCGGAAGGTACGTGAAAAGTACACACATTTCTCAATTTATGTTGCACAGTTAAAATTCAGTTCGAAACGGTGGCATTCATCACGCATTTCATCTTATTTCAATCGGTAAAATTTTTGAAGCTAAAATATGTTACAACAATGGATAATTTCAGGAGTGAAGTCACTGAAAGTGTCGCGGTCGAAAAAGCCAGAGACATTAGAGAACACATGGAAAATGATAACAGAGGGCCGTCACGTGCCACTCACGAGGCATATGAAGAAATCAGACACCTTTCACATTCACGGGCGTCACGTGGCGGCCGTGGACGACGACGCTCCGGAGAAAAACGAGAATTCCACCACCTTTCCACCGCAGCACCACCACCAGAGGCACGTGCTTAAGTCGGAGACTTTCAAGGACCGAACAAACTATGTCTCGCCGTCGTATTCACGGTCGCCGCCGGCTGTGAAGATCTGGAAGGATCCGTCGCTGAGCTCCGATGAGTTGAATCGGAAAGTGGAGGCGTTTATTAAAAAGTTCAATGAAGATATGAGATTACAGAGGCAACAGTCTATGCAGCAGTACATGGAGATGATTAACCGTGGAGTCTAAATTACTTAGTTTTACTAATTTTACTTTTTTAAAAAGACTTTTTTCCTTTTTAAAAAAAAAGGTTGACTGAAAAAAAGAAAATGAATTTGCAATTTGTATTTAGCTTTTAGGCTTTTGAGTGACTTGTTTTTTTTGTTTGATTTTTATAGTAAAAATAGGAAGTATAGGAAAGTTTTTATTGTATAGAAAGTATAGGAAAGCTTTAAAAACAGTGAATTGTTCTTTTATTTGTTATAGTTTATTAAATGAATAAAAAAATGAAAATATAGCAGTTACAGTTGTTATGAATGGTGTATTTATTAGTATATAGAAGATACTTTTAAACTTCATGATTTGATTACTGGTATAAAATAACACCACGAAAATGAAAGCTCCATATGAAGGCCATAATGGTATACAATTTAATTTTATGACAATAAGTAGGGTATTTTTTTAATCAAATTACCAATTTACTTTTTACCATAAAAATATATTTGTATAAGTAATTTTATACCATCAATACATGAAAATGAAGCTAATAGATCTTGGATTTAAGTCTCTTCGGATACGAAATCACCTTTGTTAGAGAGCACTTTATCCTCCAATGAGACTTTTCGACGAATTTGATTTAGTCGGGTTTCAATATGAGTACCAGACATCGGGTAATGCATCTTCAATTTTTTCTTTCTTTATTTGGTTTTTTATTTTTCTGAGGGATATGGGGTGGGTCACATTTATTTCAGTGACAAGAGAAGGGGGACCAAAACGGATGACAACTTACAACTAACATAATTGTTTGGGAGTTCACAAAATGGAATTGTCGGTGGATTTGGATTAACCTTAGATTTTCCAACTTGCATATTCTCTAAAATCTTTTGAGTCAAATTTTCCGGCACAGCTAAAAAGAATATGGATATAAAGCCAATCTCACGTTACATCACACATATATATGTAAGAAAATAGAAAGAAAGAATTTGATGTGTTTATCCTCACTTGTCATAATTATATTTTGAGGTAAAATCACATGATTAGACACAAGTTGTAAGCTCAATTGGTTTACCTACTAATTTTGTGCTTGTAGTGTATTATAGGGATCGAACATGCAACTATGATGAAGACGGTGATGGCAACTGACTGGAGTATTTTTATTTTTGAAATATTATATTGATGAAGACGGTTTCATATGGTACGAGAAGAGAATTCTAGCTTCTTATAAGGCTTGGACAATACTTCTCCGTCTTCTTTTGGTCTTTCTCTATCTCTGTGGTTCTAATAAAGTCCTACAAGCTTTGAATCCCAAATGAGGTCTAACAAGCCTACAACACTATACTATTCTTTCTGTGACAAGGGTAACCAAAAGAATTAGTGGCTAGTTAGCACTAGGCAACTTCTTCAAGCTTGTTCCAAGATTCAAATCCCCTTACTCTCCCAGAACTTGTGAGAGTTTCAGACACACCAAAACGCATTTTTCACACAAAGATTGAACTCCAAAACCTTTCCAGGTATTTATAATAAATATGCAAGGCACCTCGCGGCCATTGCAAAATGTAACCTGTGCATAGCGGAAAGATTACATCAGTTGCTACTTGCTACGTTTTTCTATGTACAATGCATGACGCCAGCAAAGCCAACATATACAAATTCCCTAACACTGCGGAGTACCTCTGGTTTTTTATATAGCACAGCTAATTTAGGTGCCTCATGTAGGAGCATCTTACTGGTCATTAGGTGCCAAAGATGCAGCAGTGCTTATGGGTAAAGGCCTATTATGATCTACATCAGTTTGTTGACTACCACTAACAATAACACAATTACTCGGATTTGTCTCCCCAGCGCCTTCTCCATTTATTTGGTTACCCACGGAACTTCCATTCTCACAGTGCCTGACATATTGCTCTGCAGCACGTTTGATTATGTGTATCATGCTACCAGAATCAGAGCCTGGTGAAAGCTCGTCGTCCCTCTCTGGCTTAGCATTCAGGTCAAATTCACCTTTAAATGGTGAAGCAGAAGATTTCTTATCATTAAGGTAATTGGGATCATCAACAGAAGATTTCCCCTCATCCACGTAGTTGGGATCATCAACAGAAGATTTCCTCTCATCCACGTAGTTGGGATCATCAACAGAAGATTTCTTCTCAGTCAGGCAGTTGGGATCATCAACAGAAGATTTCTTCTCATTCGGGCAGTTGGGATCATCAACAGAAGACTCCTTCTCATTCAGGGAGTTGGGATCATCAACGGAAGATTTCTTCTCATTAAGGTAATTGGGATCATCAACAGAAGATTTCCTCTCATTAAGGTAATTGGGATCATCAACTGAAGATTTCTTCTCATTAAGGTAATTGGGATCATCAACAAAAGATTTCTTCTCATTAAGGTAATTGGGATCAACTGAACCTTCATTGTTCAGCTCTCCATGCTGAGGGCTTAAATGCGCTGCATCATCAATAGATTCTTGAATGTCATCAGCATCAAGCAATTGCCCAGCTGATTGCGGCTGCAGCTTTTGACAAGTAGCTTCTGCTTCTTTCTCTGATAACTTTTTTTCACGCTTCAACATCAATGTTTTGAAACGACGCTTTACTGATTTACAGACGTTACAATCACATGATTGCTTATGCTTAGGACCTTTTCCACTAGGGGGCTGGATGCAGACAATGCATGTACACCCAGGTCTATGACGTGGATGCTTAGTTGTGGCCTGTGGTGATGCTGGAAGGGTCTCTCCCTCTTCTAGGATAGCGAGATGAGCAAGTGCATCAAGCCCATCCAGAGTTTCAACCAAGTCCATTTCCTGTTTAGAAGCCTTCCTTTTCTTGGAAGCTGCAAAAGAATCATGTAACTTCAGTAAACCTGAAGGACTTGCAATTCATTGTCAAGATGAGGCAAACACAAAAAGCACTGGTTCAATAGTGTAGAAATTTATGACCTACAGGAGCAAGCACTTGTACCTTTATTAATATGAGGTAGTAGGTCCCTCAGATGATCTGCTGTTAATTCTTGAACTGCCGAGCACATAGACCTAAAAAGGAGAAAGATCATAACCCAAATACTCAACTGCAATTGAATACTAGAATGAATTTCAGGAATTGCCAATACTTTCTTTTTTTGAAATTGTTAACTCTCTGTATTTCTATCTATGATTAAGATCATTCAGGAATTGTCAATACTATTTTGGAAACGAACTTAATTTTATTTTATCAGGACGGAAATGAACAGACATTAGTTGATATTGATGTTAAAAGTAACAGACAGCCAGATGTAACTTAAAGAAAACGAGAATCGTAGAAAATGGAAACTGACGAAGTTTTTTTCTTTTCTAATGATAAAAACTCATATAATGCAGGCACAGGTGCCAAGAGCCCATGATGAAGGTGGTTCAAAGTCAACTTTCTGAAAGAACAGAAAATTGGAGAGAGAAGAAGAATGCTACAGAGTTGATTAAAGGGACAAACTGCTAAAAGAAAAGGGGAGAAACCAATCATAGAAAACCTCATCTTATTGCCAATTCCAAATAGCAAGGTTCAGTTAGCCTTCGAAAAGAAAAAGGATAAATTTGTGTCAGCAGGACAATTTTTAAAATGATTTTCAACATCTAATATCAGAAGCGCATTTCAACAACAACAATTACATATCCAGTGTAATCCCACAAAAGTAGGTCTGGGGAGAGTAGAATGTCGCAGACCTTACTCCTACCTTTGAAGCACATTTCATGAGGAGTAATTCACCAGTACATCACCTTTTCTTCTACTGACAAGCTTGATTATTGGAGTTAAAGAGGTTTTGGCTTGTCCAGATTGCTTAATGCAATCCACTTCAGCGCTTACACTAACAAGAGCATGTGGCGCGTTCCTTCATGTATTCTATTGACATTTTAAGTGCATCTTATAGGTAGGTTAAAGAATTTCCATCATACCTCTCGGGGTCGCGTGAGTTGTCTGAACAAGTCCATCTAGATGGAAGGTCAACATTGTCAGGAACTTTTCGCCACTTGAAACAGTCCTCACATTGTACCCACTGTATTTTTTCACTGATTCAATGAATAAAGCATCAGCAATTCATATTCAATACAATTTAACACATACCATATAGAGCTAGCTGCTAATAGTCAAGAGTATAATAGTTTACCCTAACTGATCCATATGAGGGATTGTGGGCCTTCCAATAATTGGCGCATCTTCCTGCTAAAGTGGAATAAGCCGAGGATAAATAGGACGGAGTAATATCAGTAAAAAAATATTACAAGGACTACCAACACTAACTGACAAGTCCTGAAAGAAGATTGGACACAATTCCCATGTTTCGGATATCGGCTACAAAAGAGTTGCTGAGTTATTTACAACCACTGAGAAAAGAATTTGCCGACAATAATCTCTCGAGAAAATTTAGAGAGTAAAACAAGTTTGAAGAATATTCCTTAATTACAACTTCAACTAAAGAAAAAGAAGGAATCTTTATTTGGAAATGGAACTCATTGCTTAGTAAGAAGCATGTCCTCATTGGAGATCCCATCCAATTGGTGCCATAAGGCATACGTTTTGTTCCTTTTTAGTTTTTATTCCCACATCTTGCAGTACACCACAAACAATAGAAATATAGTTCTCCACAAAAGACAAACAATCTTCTATAGAAACAAAGACCAGATGGGTGTACTAAAGTTAACTGAGAACAACCTGATAAAGAAAAGTAAACTAAGAACAAAAGGTTATTCCTCAAATGTACAAAGTCATTTTCCAACCCCACAAAAGGTCCTCGATTTCTCTGCTTCCATAGGGCCCTACAAGGGGCTAAGGATGCAATATCCCATGCATGGTGTCTTCTGTTCCCTCTTCTAAAGGCTCAGACATGGAGTACATCCTTCACAGATCCGGCATTGTCCATTATACTAGCCACAACAATTGTGTTGCACCTGGAAATGCAGCAGGAGGCGATCCACGTCTTCGCTCAAGCATTTACACACAAAGCATGATCCAACATATGTAACTCCTCTTTATCAAGTTCTCAGCTGTCAGTATCACCCCTGTGAGGATACAAACCAATAAGTGCCCTCTTTTTATGACAAGGGAACCCACAGTTGCTACCCTTCGGTGGGTACAGGGTAAAACCAGGTTCCAGCGTAATAGCCTGTGTGGTACTGCACTAGGAAAGCCCTGTGATGAGTTTAACCGAGAAAGCATGCAGGGGGTTTCAAACCTGAGACCCCCATTTGGGAGCTCCCTGCTCAACCAACTCAGCAACCCTTGCGGGTCAAAATAAGTGCCCTCTAAAATGCCCCTTCCACCATTCTTAATGTGATATACCTACTTTTCCAGTATGTACACTATTTACTTCTTTTGGAGGGGAAGTGTAGGGGGGAGGAACCTTTTAATGAAATGTGATTTACATTTCTGGCGGAAAGTGACAGCTACACATCTTCTGAATTGAAAAATCAAGGGTGCTCTAATGTACACCATAAATAATGCATAATAAAGAAAACTGATCATCTATTCTAGTTATAAGCAATAACACATAGCAACTGCAAGAATAAATCTATAAATCAGCAAGAATTGGTAGACAATAAACTGCTAAAGAGCATGGTACTACACCATAAATAATGCATAATAAAGAAAACTGATCATCTATTCTAGTTACAAGCAATAACACATAGCAAATGCAAGAATAAATCTGTAAATCAGCAAGAATTGGTAGACAATAAACTGCTAAAGAGAATGGTACCTCGTATTCTTCAAATTCACAGCCTTCTATCACAATTACTGTTGGAGCACCACTCGAAGGTGGACGCATCAACCCTTGGGCTTGCACCACTGTGACCTTCAGCTCTACCAAGTTGTCATTATCAATCCGCAGGCGTTTCTTTTTCGAACCCATTGTGCTACCCTTCCTCTTACAACGAATAGGACGATTATTTCCTAATGATTCATTAACCAAATCATCAGACATTTTAGTTTCATCCCTGGCACTTGTTGCAGCAACATGAGTGGTTGATGAAAAGCCCTTTTTAGTAGAATTTGCCAGAACTTCTTCAGAGAACTTGGTATGTTTAGTACTGGCATTCCCATTTGTAGCAACACCATTACCGTTACTGCTAGCTTCACTTCCCTGTTAATAGAAGGCCAAGTAAGAAAAAAGAAAGCCTGAATTCAACAGCTTTTCACAAAAGACGTGAGAAGCTTATACCTAATGAGCACCATGACTAATTGAGACGCAAAAAAGTGTTGAAATCGGAAAGAAACCACAGAAACAATTCCTATGGTTTTGTTATACCAATTTGACATGCTTTTCTTGTAAGCCAATATATATTATTCTCAGCGTAGAGTTCTTAACTTCTATTTCCAGATGATCCCATAGCCTTGTAAATTAAGCAGTACACCCAGTGGGAGCAAAGAAGCTACTACTTGGAAATTGGCAAACCTGATCTGTGGTAAGAATATTTGAAGCCTTTCTGCAACCCATGACCAACTTTCCTTCTGGTTCTATCCTACTGAATGTTACTGACAAAAAAAAAAGTTGCATCTAGTCAGCAAGATGCCTCTTAAACACATTATAGAATATTAAGAAAAATATATAAATTCAAGGAGCTCCGGACAATGTCTTACTGATATTACAAGGCATGAAAGGTAGTTCAATAATTAGCTACCCAAACAATCGAAATATCAAATAAGCCACTATGCTCTAATGACAAAATCTCTCTCTAACGGTAATATTTTCCATCACCTTCCACACCAGATCCATTAAGGAAGATAAGCTGGAAAAAGAACTAGCTAGGGAACAGATGAAATTACCTATGTCACCTGCTTGCAATTGCATAGACTGTATGCATGGAGTCACCCCTTCCAACACATACATACGACTGTTATTATTAGGCCAAAACCTGAACTGGAACATCCATTCCTTCCCTTTCAGATCTTGCATCTTGAGAGGCAACCCTTCTGGATTAGAAATTGGTGGGAAATAGGCCTTCATCACAGTAAAACTTCATTAGAATATAAAAAAAAAAAAACATATGAAGTACCTTTCAATTAAAAGGAGAGTAAATAAGCATAGATTATCCAATTATGAGATAATCCTCCAACGAATTTGATTAGTGAATTGTTAACTTGACCAGTTTATGAACAGAGACACGAGAACTCCAACAGAGAATTGGTATTAAGAGAGAATATCAAAATCTAGATACCCTCACCAACAATAATGAACTTTATTAGATTTATAAATCACAAATACATCTTATACCACCGCTAGCCCAAAGTGGATAAAGTATCTCTTATTTCAAAGGCATGTTCCCAGGATCCCTTCCTAGGTTTTATTTTAATTTATCAAGAAATAAGATTTTATAAGCAAGGATAAGGAAAAACACCTGCTTACAAGTACACCGAGAAGTAGAAACCTTACGAAAAGATATTGGTTCTCTACAAACAATACCCTAGCTCCTATTCCTTCTGGGACCTCATGGGTACATCAAAAGAAATTAAGAATAAGATGTTATCCCTCAAGTGTATAAAATCTTCCTGTATAGATAAAAGGCTCTCATGTTTTGATTTCTCTCCATACAAGTGCTAGGTGGAGTAACATCCCATGGTCTGCATCTTAACTTCCGTCTTCTGAAGGCCCAGCCACATGATACTTCTTTGACTGTGCCTAGTTAAAAATCTTTAAATCCAAGCCCATCCCAGCACATTGGGATCATTAAAGTCCCAATTTATCGAGTGAGACTTTTTCTCCCCAGCTTGCTTAAGTTAGAGGCTTAGAGCTATTGTGTCACTATCCTTCTCTACTTTCTCCATTCAAGGCATTCCATAGAAAATCCCATTGAAAGTTTCTCCTTCAGCTCTTCCTCTCTTCATGCACTACCCCATTTACCTTTACCTAATCAATGTGATATATTTTTCTATTTGTCATGACTACCCTGTGAAAAAAAGTTGTACTCAGGTCCTCCTTTTCCAACCATAACAACCATGATTTTTATTTTTTTGAAACCGGTAACTTGTATTCCTCAGCATGAAGGGCTATGCTGGCCAACAACACCCACAATTTTTATCTCCAACTAATTTCTTGAGCTAATGCCAAAGAAGGTAGCTCGCTTTTCAACTCTTCCTTCCTCTCTTCCCCCCCCCCCTCCAACTCCCCTTTCTAGGTTATAGAGACACACAAATTAACTAGATGTATTCACTATCACATCCTTCTTACGAAAGGAAAGCAACATTAAGGCATTTGGACATATATATTATTTGAATAATATTTGTAAATAAAACAAATGATTGAATGGCTCACTGGTTTGAGTGTTTGTTTTTATATTTTTGCCCCCAAGGCCTAGCTCGAGTGGCAAAAGGTGGAGGATTTGTGGCTTAGGTTGCAGGTTCAAGCCCCACGCCATGCAAAGCGAAGCCCGGTATTTAAGTGGAGAAGGGTAGAGGAGCGGGCCCATTATCCACCGAGTTTAGAAGGTTGTGATTGGTCTAAAGGGCGGGTAACAGACAGATTTCTCGGTTATAAAAAAAAAAAGAAAAAAAATATAGTAAATAAATGTTTGTTTTACAGTTTTGTTGATTATTTCAACTTAAACTTAAAATAAAGAATTTGAAGTTGAAAAACTGGTCCATGTATTTCAAGCGAAATAATTGTTTTTCGCTACCAAAACTTACTTTTTCCCTAGTGAAATCCATGTCCAAAAATACAATTTAAACTGCCAAATACCTTTTTTCTGTTTCAACTTTAAATACTCAATGCTTCAAATTCAGCAATGATTTTCCAAATGGGTCCTACGTCATTTGATAAAACACTTGTAATTTTTAACCCCTATTTAATACAAAAAATTTCTTAAATGTCCAAACCCTCTGAAGTAAATAATGTTCTACCATTTCAAACAACCAAATTTTTTCTAGAATTTGTACTATCCTAAAGGCATTAGAGATCTGAAAAGAAAAATGTATATAGCAAAGGAGCTCACCTCAGCACATTTCTTTGGCAATACTAGCCGTCCTATCCTGCCAGCATCACTAGCACTTAGCATCTTTTCAAACAAAGGAGTTATCACAGAATTTGAACTTGAACACTGTCAAGGTTGTAAACAATTAGCTGAGTTGCACCAAGCCACATTGCAAATAAAACATGTCTTTGTAATTTTAGCAAAGAAGCACCTCAGATGCAAACAAATTTTACTTCGTAAAACCCAAGCATAATATAACCACAGGAATTTATTGACATATCCATTATTTCAATAGGTCCTTATAAAACAAAGGATACTCTTCAGATAAACGTCGTAGCTCTTGATCCGTTATGCGAGGCCAGTAACGAGGTAGTAATTGATTTTTCCCTCTCCCATCTCCACGAATCTTCGAACTCCTCACTTGCGTCTCTCCAGCAGAATCCACTGTAGCATGACCACCAAGCTGCTTCCCCAAAGGCAAAGGAATCGAAAGTGTATTTTGTTGTTGCACACTAACAGAGACCTTACTGTGAACAGTTGGTTCATTTTTGCAAGCAGAACCTACTGTCAAACAAAAGCTGGGTGCAGAAAGATCACTGTTTGCATAAGATGATTGCCATGGAGAACTTGTACAAGATTTATGTGCCTCCTCACGATTGAAACCTGTAAGACAAAGGTTACTCCATATTAAGAACAGCCTAAACCTGTAATTATCAACTCTAGTAGAACATCTAAGATATGATAAAATCAAGAATATTTCCAGTAGAAAAATTCTTTATATGTGGTAAGTAAATATCAGTACCAGCATATCCGTTTTCAAGTGTTCCTGGTACACCAATCTTCAGCTTTCCATTCATCAATTTTTCACAGGAGTCCTTCCTGTTGTTGTCAGACAACAAGGCAAATGGTCTCTCACTAAGACTAAGCCTGTCGATGCTAACTGTGGTTTCAGGAAAGGGTGCCTTGTGCTGCAACTCATTTTGATTGGTGGAAGCATTAAATAAACTTGGTGCTTGACGCCATGGAACAGGACCAGAACCAGCTATCGGATTCCAATTGTTGACGTCTTTAATTCTTTCAGGCTGCAGAGGAAGGAAAAGTGAAGGTGGTGGCCAGGCAGGATTTGGTGTCTGATCAAAATATGAATATGAAGTCAAAATTCAAAAAACAATTTTATTCAATGATAAAATGTGATGCAGTTAAAAAACTCTTAAGCAGAGATAGAAATTAAACGAACGATACTATCAAAATTGTGAAAAGGTTTATCTGCTAAATATTTTTTTGAGGTTTACTCAGATAAATATAAAAAAGTAAAAACTGAAAATTTTCATGATTTCGACAGTATCATAGGCTTACTTCCTATGTCTGGATAAGAGATTTTTAAATTGCATCACATTCTTCAAAAGGTTGTCAAACGTGGAATCAATATTAGATTGAAGTCCCTCAAAACTTGTTTGGCTGGAAGATTCAATCTCTGTACAGAACAACAGATGCAACTGTTGATTTGGCTGTAAAACTAATATGTCTGGATAAGAGATTTTTAAATTGCATCACTTTCTTCAAAAGGTTGTCAAACGTGGAATCAATATTAGATTGAAGTCCCTCAAAACTTGTTTGGCTGGAAGATTCAATCTCTGTACAGAACAACAGATGCAACTGTTGATTTGGCTGTAAAACTATGGAATTAAATCTAAAAAATGAAGAATGCATATGAAAGATAGTCATCGCATGGGAGAAGCTATTCTTAATGCTGGATCAATGGTTCTTTAGCACAGCCCAGTCCTTGACTGGGCTGGACAAGAAGAATGTTCGGAGATTACAGTGGATGAGGTTCATTATACAAACTGATGATTTATGCAAATTTACCATTGACATAACAGTCAACAGTTAAATGGTAATCAAGAACAGAGATGGGTCAAGTTTTGTGCTAGTTGAAGATGGATTGTTGTGCTATAAGATAGGGATTTCAAATGGACTTACCCTAACAAATGAAAAATACTAGCCTTGGTTTAAGTTAAGGTTCAAGATGTAAACGCTGCTTCACGAATGTGGTTTAAATTTTATTGTAGGTTGGTAGAAATCCTAACTTCGGTTTTAAGTTAAGATTTGATCTATGAAAATTTCTTTTTTATCAAAAAATTTTGAGATAAGACCAGATGAAGGTGAGCAGGGTCATAGTTTTTCCTTTTTACGATTTGTGCTTGCTACTGTTGGAAGATAGCACTTCCTCTAGATTGATTTGGCCGAGTTTTAAATCCACACACAGCGCAGCCAAGACGGTCCAACACTGTTTTGCTGAATGGGACGAACTAGGGGTCTGTTGTACCGTACCTCCAAAAGTTGCCACATCTTGGTAAAATTTAATATAAATATTATTCAAAAAAAAAAAACTAACATCACATCCACAAGATCAAAGGAAGAAAGGATCTTTTCTTACCAAAATAAAGCTTTTCCTAGCACAGGCTATGCACTCAATACCTCCAGCATCCAACAGAACGAATGTATGGAAAGAGACAATGCATCCACAGTGGATTTGCTGCATGAAGAGAACAAATCCTATCAAGATTCAGAGAAATTATTGTAACAGGAGAAGCATGAACTACAAAGTGTAGCATGACCATGTCTAATATAAAGGTTAAAAAAGTCCCAACAACATTGGAACTTCACACCAGCAACAAGGAAAAAGAAAATGTGCTCCTCACCTTTCCGCAAGACTCACAAGATCTCCATCCAGAAGAGTTGAGGTGAAAAGCGTCACAAAATTTGCCATCGTCATAAGCAGAACTGCATGAAATATTAATATACATCAGCTCCAATCAAAGCTATCAAATATCGAGATATTCAATGAACTATCGCTTGCATAAGGTAATGTACAATAGATTTCGTTGATCAAAAGATCTAATTCCATCATAAATTAATCAATTAGGATATTCAGCCAGGTTCTCAACAGTTGAGTTTTCTTCAACACTTAACAGCTAGGTCGAGTACTACTAAATACATAGTAATATGATTTCCTAGAGAACTTATTAAGTATTCTCCAACTCCTCTAAGTTAAATGAATCCAGACAAATACTAAAATATTCCTTTTGTGCATGAGTTGTTTGGTGATTACATCCAAATCTTCTTGATTTTTATGACGTTTTGTTCCTTTGGCCATAACTTATGTTGCTCAAACCTTTCAAAATCCTTGTCCCATTCATATCGATCCAACACGATTTGGGTGTGGGGGGGATCCACAGTGAATTTGGTCAGCCAAACTTGGGTGCTTTGACTACATCCATGACCAAAAGTATAGATTGATTGGGTATTTGGTTTGATTATGGGTTTGTCTTCTTTTTTTAAGTACTAGAACAAATTGGTTGAATGAAATATCACGTTTTATAAATAATTTAATTATACTAGATTTAGCTTAATAACTTCAATAAATTGTCAAAAATACTTATATTTGTCATAATTTACACTTATTGTCTGTATCTTGACACTTGTATCCATACCCAAACTCAAGCAACATAGGTCAAACTATCCAAGAAACTTGTTGTTGCTCTAGTAACCACCAAATTTTGGGTCAATGGAAATAGGCTCAAAAGAACTAAATATTTCGGAAAAGGTAAAGAAGACCTTGAAAATATTATCTAGATACATGTGTTCTATCCCTTAAATTTAAAATTTTCAATGTCTCTGTATCTCTAGTTTGCTACTTACTCCAATATATCCTTACGCATATTTTCAAAAATTCTTGTTCAATATTTTGCCAGGAAAAAAAGCATAAAAATAAATGATGAAAATGTCAATGATCATCATCAACCAAAACAGAAGCAGAATGTCATATTCATACATCAGCATCCTCATAATTGTATAACATGAAACATAATAACGATACCATAGACCTGCAGTCCAAGTAACATTAGCTAAATTAAACGTTACAACAAAATACTTAAAGCATAACTTACAGACTCACTCTACATTCTCGATAACCATGGAAAAAAATGGTAGAAGGTTCCAAATAGAAACCCCAAGAAAAATTAAATCTTGGTAATTAAAAAAACCAAAGTTATAATTTTTTACTCTTCACATATACTATAAGAAATAGTCAAATACTACTCTGCCTCAATTCCAAACTAGTTGGGGTCAATTGTATGAACTCTCTATAACCATTCATCTCCATTTAAGCATGTTCATCAATTACTCAATAATTCACTAACTTGTTAAAAAATAGGTCAAAAATAGATTGTTGGAGTGTAAAATGCATCAATCAACTTATAATGGGGGTATTCTATATAAAAATATCACCTTTTCAGTAGATACATTCCATCTAAACTGTTTATATGTAATAAAAGGAAAAAATCCTGATATTGTTACACATATCCTTGGTCAATTAACCCAAACAGAAGTAGAATGTTATATTCTTTCGTCAACATCCGTAAACCTAAAGCAGTGCAGTACAAGTAACATAAGCTAAACTAAGTGTTACGATAAAATACCTCACACAGGCTCACTCAACATTCTCGATAACCAGGAGAAAAAATTGGTCAAAAGTACCAAATAAAAACCTCAAGAAATAATAAATCTTTGTAATAAATTGCTATACTTAAAAACCAAAGATATAAACTTTTTATCCTTCACATTCACAAACAACTACTCAGGTCTCAATTCCAGTCAGTTATATGAAGTCTCTATAACCATTCATCTCCATTCACAAATTCTCACAAATTCATTAATGATTTGCCTTTTAGAAAGAGTCGAACAAAACAAAAATCAAAAATTCAAAACTTGAATAGAGCGAAAAAAAAAAAGTTTACCCGCAACGATCACATAGCTCAGCGAACTCGCCGGTGCGACGACGCCAACCTTTCCTTGTCTTTTCAACAAATTCCTTGCAGTTGCTGTTGAAGCAAACATTCCCTGAAGCCGCGGCGGACGACGCCATATCGGAGTTCACCTAACTCTAACACACACACACCAAAAAAAAACTTATACACCGCCCGAAATAAAAAAGGAACGAAAAGGAAAAGTTTTTTTTGGTTCAACAGGGAAAATTCTCGTTAGAGATAGCGAAAGAAGGGAAAGTGAAAGTTGAAACCCTAGAGAGATGAAGAATTCTAGAGAGAGAAAATGAAGTGACGGAGTGATTGATATATAGTAGCCATTAGAGAGAGCGAAAGAGGGTTTAATTTGCAGAGACTGAAAGATTTTAGAGAGAGAGAGAGAGAGTGAGTGAGGTGAAAGAGAAACATTGACGTGTGTATTGTGTTATATATATACACAATTCACTGTGTGTGTGTGTGTTTATTTGACGATCGTGCTTTTACTCATTGGAGGAAAATTCCACGTTATCTTAAAAGAGGTGTGAATTTACCATACTATACACACTTTTCACCTGAGTCCGAGTTGGCTTGACAATAGGATTACACTCACGTTCGAAATTTGAAAATTTGAGTTTTTAAAATTATGTCTGAACATGTATTTTGTATAATTTTTTTGTATCTGGTCAAAATTGGAAAAAAAAAATTAAAGATAGATTTTTAAAATATCTGGTCAAATAAATATTTAAAGATATATATATTTGGTAAAAAAAAAAAAAATTATGCCTGATTTAAATTTGAAAAAAATTAAAGATAAAATTGATTCAAGATATTTGGTCAAACAAATATTTAAAAATATTTATATATGGTAAAAATATTAAAGTTTTGTATCTGGTCTAAACTTGAAATAAATTAAAGATAGAATTTAAAATTGATTCAAGATATTTGGTCAAAAAAATATGTAAAGATAATTTTATAAAAGCTATGACATAACAGAAGATAAATGAAAGGGTATTTTGGGAAATTTATGTTGTGTTTGGGCAAATATTAGAGTTCATTTATATGCACTAATATATTTTTCAATATTACTAACTACTCTTGTAATATAATTAATAATAATTAACTAATAAAGCCTAATAGCTTCAATGATTTTCTAAAAATGAAATTTTGTGTATGTTTTACTAAATAATATGCCAAAATAGTATTTGAACCATTTATGACATATTGCAATTTTTTATATTATTATTTTTCTGGATATATTCTCAATATTGTAGCTTTTCCAAATAAGTATTTTGTAAATATTGTTTTTTTCTAAAATAATCATATTCCTATAACTTATCAATTGGTATGTTTTGCAAATTTTATTTGGAATGAAGTTCAAACTTCTTCCATTTTCTATTTATAAAATAACCCTCCTAAATACATATATATATATATATATATATGATTATCGAGTTTTTATTTATTTATATTGGACTTTATATTTATGTTCAATATATATTTATTGGTTGCTAGTGTGGCTTATTCCAATTAAAAAAAATATAGTTATTTTTTCTCCCTCTTTTTGTTGATGATTATTTAGCTCTATTTATGATTATTATTTATATTGGACCTTATATTTATGTTCAATATATATTTATTGGTTGCTAGTGTGGCTTATTCCAATTAAAAAAATATAGTTGTTTTTTCTCCCTCTTTTTGTTGATGATTATTTAGCTCTATTTATGATTATTATTTATATTGGACCTTATATTTATGTTCAATATATATTTATTGGTTGTTAGTGTGGCTTATTCCAATTTAAAAAATATAGTTGTTTTTCTCCCTCTTTTTGTTAATGATTATTTAGCTCTATTTATGATTATCGAGTTTTTATTTATTTATATTGAACCGTATATATATGTTCAATATGTTAGTAGGTTTTTACATATACATTATACTGCATGTTGGAAGTTATGATTTCAGATAAACTCGTAGCTGAAAGACTATATTCGCCATGACAAAAGTTATGAATTCATATGATCTCATTTTGCCAAAAAACTATATTCACATCTAGTTATTACAAGTAACATTAATTCTATAACTCGAAAGTAAAACCGTTTTTGAAGAATTTAAGATTCTCACGCAACGAAAATAACGTGCAAATACGAATTATCATGAGAGTAAAATTTATCTAAAAACGTTTTCGATCTAGAGTTAAATTTTAAATATATCTCCATCCTCGTTGGTATTATAGCAATTTCATTACTATCACTCTTAAGCTATGTAAGTAAAGCTCTCACATTTACTAATCAATGCTTGGGACGAGAAATGTCAAAAATAATTTTTTAGCAAGGGGTGATGCGTAACATGCATATATACAAAAGAATATATATTACTATGGACATTAATTAATTAAAGATAAAAGTTATAAAATCTTAAAACTAACATATTTCTACTCTACGTATGTCCGTACTAAATTAAATTACAAGTAAATGATAATAAGTCAACATAATTGCATAAAACTTTATGTGCAGTCACTAGGGACTAAGTTCATAATTTTAATATGAATAATAAACATGTGAGATATATACTTTTGAGAATTAGGAGATTCAAAAGATGAATAATGCATACGTAAATATACAAAAAAGCAAAGAGATTTAACATTTTTATATATATATTATCATTTTAATCATATATAAATGACCAATCTGACTTCACACCTATTTCGTTGAACTTCAAGAATCTTGTTCTTTTCTTTATATATCTCATCCACTTTTTTTCTAAAATCTGTAAAATCAAAACCTTTTGTCTTCTTTTCCCTTCTTTTTTGTCATTAGTCTTTGCAATTTTTGTTTATATATATAGCCTCTCTTCTTCTTCTTGGGTAGATTTTCGTTATTTTATGATCGTGTTCAGCTTTCACGCATCTCAATTAATTTTGTTTCTTATTTTAAAGAATATCCACTACGTGCAATATCAATATATACATACGAGTTACTTTAATGCCCCTAAATGCTAAACAGAAAAAAGGACATTTTTAGTTGAGTGTTTGTTGATGAAAACAAATAACAATATTAATTATGTTACCGTACTAAGTACTTCATGGAAGAATAATTGCTACATGGAAATAGAAAATTATAGGAAGAAATAATGTCAGCGGCCCTATAATATTGTCGTTAAAATAAAAAGTACTTGTTCGTTGCCATTTAATCATATAATTCGTGATTATTCTTTAGCTAATGTGCAAAAAGTGTTATATTTATAGATGGTCCATATGCAAGCATTACAAGGAACATGATTCTTTTTTTCTTTTGGAATTTTAATACTATGTTTTTTTTTTCCCTACCATTTGTTTTTCTTTCCATTGTCATATAATTTTAAATACACTACTAAGGCTTCATTTGTTTTTATTAAGATTAAGACCTCTGAATCTGAATACACGTCTGAAACATTAAGATTTGCATTAAGAGCTAAGTGTCTAGATCTGAATACACATCTAAATATTAAGATGTGGTCTCTAAATCTGAACGCTGAATTATTATTGTTTGTTTTCAATATCTGAATGTGCATATGAAATCAAACATTATATTAATAAAGTATTATAAAAAATTCATTTCAACAAAAATATTACTTTTTGATTAAAAAAATATCATAATCATCAACCATAGCATATAAAAAAATCACGAATAAAAAGTATTTTATAGGCACAATATAATATCAAAAAGTTCAATAAGTATGATAAATACTAGTTGAAAAATAATAAATAAGGTATCACATTATCAGCGCCTAACATATATTTTGGCTAATTAGAAAAACTAAAAAATTCTTATGTTTTTGTCGATAACCTTAATCCAATTCTCTAAGTTGTGACCTCTAACGTCATTCATGCTTTTTTGTAGTGGACACTTTCACAAAATATACTAACACATGTATTGTATAATGACTCTTCCCATCCAAGTCCATCTAATTTTTCCATATATTCTTCAAATGTAGGTGCACTATTTTTTTTAATCATCCTCTCATCAACTTCCAATTCAGACGAATAAGTTTTTTTCTTCCCCAAAACTTTTTTTTCCAGTTGAAACTGAAGATTGAGATTGAGAATTATTAAGAGCTCCATTATTTTGGGGTCACCAACTAGTTCAACAACAATAATATATTAGTGTTATCTCACAAACGGATTTGATGATCAAAAAGTCTCAACAAAATTATTGGCCTAAGACAAAATTCTAATAAGAGACCTCAGATATGTATACATAGTTATTATTTTTTAATTATGAATAGCATTTTTTTCACTCAAAAACCTTGATGAACATCAATACACTAAAAATATTATTGCAAATCAATACACCCTAAGAAAATTATTAATATAAAAAAATACTTGTAAAGATTTTGAAAACTTACTAGTTCAAGAGGAAAAAAATGGTGTTTGATTGAGAAAAGAGAGGAAGAAAGTTTGTAGTTGTGAGAGCAAAAGTCACGCAAAGACCGAGAGAGGTGATACAATATTATTTTATAACTTATTAAATAAGTCTGAATGGTGTTAAGACTCTCTTGCTAATCTAATCCGTTCAGACCTCTTCAGGTCCATTAAGAGGCTTTTTGAAAAAAAGAAACAAATGAACTTAATGGGCTAAATCTGAAAAACCAACGGGGAAAATCACATATGTGTACACTTTTTTAAAAATATTTACGATATTTGTCAACATTATTCTTTTAACCATATTTAACAATTTGGCTGAATGACAGTATTGCTAAAAGTTGCGAATGACAACATTTTTTGCTAAGTTTAAAGGAACAAAATTGTTTTAAGTAAGTATTGCTAAAAGTTGATAAAAATGATAATAAATTAGAAGTATACTTTAAAGTGATAATTATTAAATAAAAGACCTTCACTTATGTAATTTTTCCAAAATGCGAAAACACACTTAATGGACTGAATCTGAATGATTAAGATTCAGACCTCCATTAAGTGCAAACAAATGAGGCCTAAGTGACTTTTGAACTACAAACATCTGACAACAACGTTACATTATATACCATAATGAAAAAAAAAATCACTAATATAAATTGACAAAGAAACTCCCTCTAACCAAAACATTATATTCATGATGACCAAAAAATCAAAGGTAAGAACCAAAAAATCTAAAGACCAAAGATCAATATTCATGAAATATATAGATGAAAATTAAATGACATAAAAAACGAGCAAGCCAGCACGCTAACTATTTCTGCTCAATTAGAATCAAGGTTAGCTTTCTTCGCGTTCCACAAGAATGGAAGAACGCCAACTACTACATTGCCTCAACCCCAAGCTTGTTGTAGATGAAGTGCAAAGTAAGAGAAACGTTGTCCAGCTGAGACCACCAAAAGCCCTCAAAACAAAGTTCAGAAGCAATAACCATGAAAAATATTGGTATATATTCTTATAATCCTTCATTTTACTGACATCTTTCTATACAGAATCCACCAGTCAGAACTAGTTTCTCTCTCTGTAAATACATTGAATCACATAAAAGTTACTAATTGATAGGAGAAAATACAGTAGCCAACCCTTGATCTACTTTGATATGGAGCTTGTCGTAGGTCATCAATGTTTTCTGATCACACTTGTAAGTTCCTTTACCTCTGGCAAGGACCTCACCGTCTACATCAATAATCCCTTCCTTGTTTGGGTCATCTGCTCGTGGACCAGGCTCTAAAGCAAAAGCCTTTACCTGTGGTTGTTATAGATCAATGAGAAGCATTTAGGTAAATCCTAATGAATTCATGCAACTAGTCTTTAATTTCAAAAGTTGACTTCTTTCAAATTTTAACACATCAAATGTGAATATGCATGGGATAAAGGTTAGGGGATTGTATTGCTGATTGTTCAGACAAAGGGGTGCCAATGTGTAATTCAGCTGCTACAAAACCAAAACCTATTTGGTCAAGGAACTACACTAGAGTCTGATTGTACTACTGGACAAGCAGGGAGACAAAACAAATATTGGATTTAGAAACTTCCAAAACAATGAACAGGAAAATTTAGGTCTTATTATAATAAGCAACAGCAAAATGCATTTCAAGAATTGTTCCAAAATATTTTATTTATAAAAAAACGAGACAAGAACTTGCATAACGGAGCTGACTTAGAAAGCTAAGACAATAAATCTACCTTCAAGTACAAGACATGTGGTGATCTGACATGACCACCTTTGTTCATCTCGCCCATCAGTGTTGCCAAGGATATTTTTGGGCAATCCTTCATCACAATCAAGTCCAAGTAACCATCTGAAAACTGTATATGAGACAGAGAAGATGAAGTGAGAATTCAAAATATGACAAACCCAGGACAGTTGCAGTTGAAGTACCCACAGCGTAGAGCTTCTAAAGAGAGAATAAATGGAAAGTAAAGCTTAGTACATTGATCTGCAAGTGTTGGCGCCTTTTATAGTAAGGGATTGGACTTCAAGTTAAAAAAAACAATTGTAAGGTTTTAGACATGTTCCTTCAGCAATGACACTATAATGAAACCATTTATTGCAGAAGATCCTACACATAAATGTGTTTATGTTTAGGAGAGAGTAAAAGAAGAAAACTACTTTAGTTATAACCAGCATGAGTCTTAGTCTAAGAAGAGGATCTTCACCTCTAGAACATAAAATCATTTAATCAGAGAAGTCTACCCCGTATTTTGGCCCGTGTCGTACAAAATAAGGAGCCTACTTTTAGCATACAGAAAGAAACTTGCCTTCAGCTATTAAGTCGGAACATTTGTCTTTGTATTTATATTCAAAATGTAGCAAGCAACTGACTGATGAACTCCTTTGCTTACTTATCCTAAGAAAAAGCGTAATAGAATGAAGATGCCCCAAGAATTCAGTGGAAGCAGGAAAGCTTTAACATGTAGCATATGCACTTTCGAAAGCTTCAGCATCAGTTTATCCATTTTTAAAGCTCCAAAATTAGTGGCTTTTTTGCACAGGTCATTGACCAAGATCCAGAAAGGATAGTTAGTTTTTCTACTTCCCTCGTGATGAATTCAAGTTCTTTATCCATATTCTAGAGTGAAATGTCTGTGCCAGATTTTGCACATGATTTCCTTACTTCTTTCTCTAGAAAATCTAAATCTGCTAGGCTAGACTCCAAGTTTGTAACTTTTTATAAAAGTAAAGACAGCATGTGGAGAGTTTTGAAAAGTAGGATCAGCTTGAAAACTAGCTACTAAAAAGTAAAAAAACTGTAATTTTCTGAGAAGAAAAGGATATCATTTTGGCTAGCTTACCCAGGTAAAGAAACAAGGAAATCAAAACATAAGATTCTAAGAAGAAAATTCATACAACAAATCATTTCCACGGCTTTTAAAGATCAACTATCTTTCTTAGTGAGAAAAAGCATTTTCTACTCTTATTTACCTTCCATTTTCTGTTTATAAATTCAAGATCTAGACAAAGTAAAGTACACCTTCGCAATTATTATTCAATCTATTCCTGACCAAGGATATCATCACTTTCTCCCTGAAAAAAAAGTAGAACTGAAAAGCTATGCTGCATTGTTCAGTGATTATTTTTGGAAGTATCACATTGCTAATCGAGCAGAAAAATAGAATAAGTAACTTTAGGATCAGAAATTCAGAAACAGGAAACCGTTGGAAAAAAATTGGCATGGAAGAAGCAGACACACACGGTTCAAAATCAGCCATTTTAAAGGTAACTCCTGTCTTTAAGTACTTAGAAATAAGCCCTAAACGTTGTATATGGTCACAACAAAAAGAAAGATCTGCTCCAAATTCAAACTACAAATTACAGAAGCCGTTCTATCTGGTATACTTTTAAAGTAGCACCAAGAGAAGTTAGATCAAATTTTATGAGGCAACCTTCACATTGTGTCCAAAGAAACTCAAACCAACCTTGGCATCAGGTGCTGCCAGAACATCTTCACCTCCCCAAGGTACATTATGAAGCCAGATTGAGACAAAAGGCCCCTCAATCTTGCGGTTGAAACCCTTCATGTCAAAAGTGGGACCACAATAGCCATCTTGCATAACCCAATTCGAGTTAAGCTCATCAATTTCACCTCCAAGTTCATTTGGTTCTCCAAAATTTTCAAACCCTGGTGCAGCCACAAATTTGATACAGCCATGATACTTTCTAAGACAAAATATCCGCTGTATTGCCTGGACCAACAACATGAGACTAGCAATTAAAAAGCAAGCCATGATGCTTCAATAGCCATAAATTAGATTCCCTCTGTATTTTAGAACCATGAATCATGTAATCAACTGAAGAGGCATTCAACTTTATCTTTTCTTTCTTTCTTTTTTTTTTCCTGGGAAAAGATAGGATGGAAGGGGGGTGGAACTAGTGTCCATGAAGAACGGTTCAGGTACACAAAGTATTGGCAAATTTCTGGGTCAGTGAATCTCGAATTTTGTAATGAGACCAAACCTTCCAAAGAACGAGAAGGAGCAAGGTGCAAAAAGAGAGGAGGGAGAGAGAGAGAGAGAGATCAACGAATGAAGTTCTACAGCAAGCAGAAAATTTGTACATAAATCCAGTGAGGAAATATGGACGTACAACGTTTTTTTGAAACAGGTAACATATTTGTATATTAATAACAAACTACACAAATGGTGTAAGTTCTGATACTGAAATCTAAGAAAAATACATATTAGAGGAAATAGATTTAGAACATACATAAAAATCCATTCGAGCACTACCCATCCACCTATACTTCTCAGACTCTATATCTATATCAGCTATAAGACCTGAAAGACAACGAGTCCTGTCAGATAGTTTAGTATGATATTTCAATTTGCAAACAATAAGTGCATCACATTGCATTAAATGAAACAAAAAAGGTATCAAAACCACCAGAGCCAATGTCAGATATACATACCCCAGGCAAGCATCAGCACGCTGAAATATTTTTTCTGCCCCTGTAAAACTGTAGCTACATCTAGTGATCTCTTGTGCCCTGCCATGGACCAAACATGCATAGATATAAAAATCTTCTTTCATTCAACAAGAATAGTAATGCAATTGAAACTACAGTTCAGGAATACACATTTTTGTTTAAAAGGATATTTACCTCTAATTATAGCAAGAGTTGCATTAAATGCAGTACAAGATTCACCAACAAAATCTAGAAGAGACTTGGCCATCCCATTTGAAGTTCCTGCATTAGCATACACAAAAATGCAATTATAGAACAGTAGAAGAAAGTAAATAACAGCTTCCATGTGCAAAAATGTTTGTAAGAAGTTACAAACCAAACTATGTATATTATACTGTATAAGAAGTTACAGATCAAACTATGTATACTGTATATAAGAAACCAGATCAGCACTTCAGTCTAATTTCTGAAAGTTGTGTCAAGTCACATGTGTTTCACCACCTCGTTCCCTTGACCACCTTTTAGAAATTAGACGGAAGTGCTTATCTGGTAGTTTAGCATACTATAGGTATAACAATGTGAACAAAAGCTTAATGTGACAAAACCAAAATAATGTATATCAAGCTCCACAATAAAAGCTAAGCAAAATATACAAACCCGCTTAGTGTTTACTAAAGGCAAGCACCAGCAAGAGAAGAAAATATACCTGCGGGTATTACTCCAAGAGGCATCTTTATTGCAGAACTCCAATCCTCCCTTTCAAGCAGTCCATTCACTACCTACTAAAAATTGTAAAACATGAAAGTAAGAGGATCACTGGTTGGTTATCATCCATTTACTCTTTTTGATCAGTAAAACTTTATTATAAGTGCCCAAGAGGAATCGAACCCTCTGGTTATCATTCTTTTACGACAATAAATAATAAGCCAAATATCTTAAAGATAGAGCCCTCAGGACACAGACCTTCTAGAACGCAGGATTAATGAAGAACAGAGGTGTTTGTACCCTTGTTGTGGCTACCACCAATATCAGTGGAGCAACTTTGAAGTTGTTCCAGGACTCGCCTCTAAGAAACGTCAAGTTTTCAACTACATCAGCGCAATATACTTTTTTTCTCTTTTTTTTTTCTTTTGTGGGTGGGGGGAATAAGCCTCTGTGCTTCTCTTTTTGTATGCATTTCAGACGTTGAAGCACGAGAACAAGATAGCTACATATAAGCACTCTGAAGTTTAGGAATAAACACCATCAGTTTATCTTTTGATTAATTTTCATTTAACCATGATATTTACGAATTTATTTCTTCGCATTCAGCAACTCCTTTCAGCAGCTTCATGTTCGAAGTGAAGCTGGGTAAAAGTCAGGAAGAGCCGCTGGTAAAAGAGTAAGTTTTGTATAGCAGTTATCCCACTGTAGGTTCATCTTTGATAACTTTAAATCAGAATAATATATAAACTGAAATATCTTGAGTTTTACATCATGAAAGCATAACATTCCAGTCAACAAACAAGTTACGTATTCCATGATCCAATATATGACAAAAGTAGTCGTACTGCATAATTTTTCAAGTTTGGACTGTAGGAAAGGGAAACAACACTAGTTCAGACAGAAGTTAACAAAAACAAAAATAGACATGCCAACCTACCTCAACCAAAATTCCGTCACCACTGACACAAAGAACTCCATCATATCCCATAATATCCAATGAATGAGCAACTTCCTTCGCATGTAATCGATATTTAGTTTCTGAGAGTGGAAGATTAAAAGGCAAGATTAACGACACAAAAAGAATCGCTGAACAACCACTTGCTACACATGAATAAGAATATTTAATATTGCAAACCTTGCAGTGTGTAGTGAATATTTGCATCATCGAGCAGGGGCTTCACATCGTGACTAAATACTTTGGGTGCAGATCGGCTTCCTCCATATGGATTCAGAAGTACAAAAAGTCTCTTAGGACGACCTAAAATTCCATGATGTCAATTGTCAAGTATCCCATGTGGTTAAAAGCACAACACCATTTTAAGCAAGAAGTGAAGCAAAGCATACCAGAAATCAAAAGTGCTTCTTACTTCCAAGTCAAAGCAACTTATCTCAAGCAAACTTAGGTTTAAGGACAAAAAAAGGCAAGAAGCGCTCATTTGCTTTAACTTTTCTTCTCTGTTACACAATATATGCTAGTAGGACATGTCCTATTCATGTTCTATCACACATCGTATCAAGACTTGACACAAATGAGAACAAAATTCTTTAATTTGGACGAAAGAACTCCGTAGCTGATTAACTTGTTGAATTTCTGATGCTAAATTATTGTGCTCACATAATACCAGAAAATCCTTTTTTTTTCTCACTTAAAGCCACATGTGCCTTTTAATCTATATCATGTACTTCTCTCTCAAGATAAATGTATCACAGAACAAAAAGACAATGACTGCTTATTGCGGAAGAGATGACGACAACAACATCCTAAGAAGAACAAACTAAGATAATCTTGTATTATCAGGAAGTCTAACCAAATATTACCTCAAACAAACGCACACCGCCTAACAGACACGCGAAGTGGTATGATTTAGAAAAGTAAAAGAAAAATAATTTAAACAAAGAACAAATATAACAAGAAGCAAGCATCTGGTCATGCATTCCAACATAAATAAAGTACATGCTTTTCATTCCATTTTTATCTGTTCCCAAAACACACAGCTTCAGGCTGTGCGCTAGACATTACTAGCCCCGGTGAACACTGCCATACCGGACTTTTAAGTACCCCACATCAGCACTTTGTAGTAAGATGTTGGACTTGCAATGGACCATAACAGTTTAACTCACTCGTACATAATTCCACCAAATCACTATTCACACATTATAAAAGAATCGGAGTAATAATAAACATGAATTAATATCATCACGGTTCCTATTAAAAGGAAATGTTGGTGAAATCCATATTCAACAGTTCAAAATCATTGTGTATATAGTAGTACAGCATTCCTCAAAAACACAACGAAATAGTTACCGAGTGAATCGATGACGGATTGGAGTCGTTGATTCCAAAGCCGAAGAGAATCCTCAGACAATGGCTCAAAAGTGAAAGTCTTCCTCATCGGAGCTCCTACATTACTGGGGCAGCAAATTCCAGGTCCACTCTCAATGACGGCATTGATTTTGATCCGAGAACCTTCGACGGTGAAGCCTAGGACATCTTTCGCAATTGACAAACACCGGTCAGGCCATCGGAGTTTTCCTCCGGTAGTGAGAGTCATCGGAACTACATTGCCACTGATTTGAACCTGGTCAGATAGAAGAGGAGCTCCGGCGTCCGTCGGATCCATTGTTAATATCTCGGTTTCCGTCAGGCGCATCGATTTATTACAAGGTGGAAAACCCAGTTGAGTAGCGTAGTGAGAAATAAGTAAGGAATGTCGTTATCTTTGTATTCCGTGAACGGCAAATATTAGTTGCTGCAACTTCAAGTCAGACATAAGTTGTGTCAAAAGGCCCAAAAATTGAGATCACTCTTCGTCTCTTTTGACGGTCGATACGTACAGATCAAATCATTTTAGGTGATTCTTAATTTTTTAACGTGTGTTATTTGTATTTTTCGTTGAATAATCAAATCTAACTCCATCTCAATCTTACTATGGTTATTACGCGTTGTTTCTTAATTTATCTTATTATATTGTATTGTATTATATTATATTATACTATATTATTTTAATGAATACAATGTTTGGATAGATTATATCGTTCTCTGTCATTATATAATGTCACGCATTCATGATTTGAGTGATACTTACAAGAAAAGTAGGGTACAAGATAGATATACTATGAAAAGGTAAGGTAGAAAATAAAATACAATTATTAAATACTTCTTGTGTCCATAATTACTTGTCTACTTTTGAATTGACACGCATATTAAGAAAACAATGATTGACATAGTAAGTTTATTACTTTACTCCTATTAATTATGAAGTAGATGAATTAAAAAGTTAAGATTTTCAAAAAGTTCCACATTTTTCAAAGTAATTAATTGAGGGTATAATAGGTAAAAAATTTTTTATCATTTCTTGATTTGTCAAAATGGACAAGTATTTAGGGACAACTAAAAAAGAAAAAGTAGACAAGTAATTAGGGGCAGATGGAGTAATAAATAAAGATCAAATAAGAAGAAAATATTAAGATAATGACGTGATCACACCAAAACGATCGTTCCATAAAATGAGTTTTTCATTGTTACCTAACGATGGATTTAAATGATATGATAGAATACAATTTAAGTAACAATCAAACAAGCATTGTATTTAAACTAACAATACAACCATCCAAACAAGGTGTTTCAACTAGTTAGTGTTGGTTATATAAATCTTTTGTATCCATTTCTCTTGAAAAACAATTCATTCCAACACTATATAACTCATTCTTACTATCAAATTAAGTAAACGTTTGGACATGCGATATGAAATTATGAGATTAAATTAATGTTTAAACATGTGATTTCATGCTAATTTTATATCATGAGATGAAATCTTAAATTCTCCAAAAATCATGATTTGAGATTTTTCAAATACAAAAATTGACCCACAAGTTTATATTTTGTAAAAACAATTTCACTTATATATCTACTAACAATTTATTTCATATTAAATAAAATTTATAATTCATATCATTACTTTTAAAACCATTTATATCTCATATAATGATTATTCTCACAAACATGAATTTATTATTACTTCAAACCAATTTCTACTTTACCATTTATATATATTCATTATCTTTTATCAAATATATTAACCAACCAAATTGACCAACAAATGATTCAAAGTAACAATGTTGGTTCATCTTCTCAATCATATGAACGAGAAATGCAAGTTCAACGTGCAAATAATGTTTGTACTATGTGGGAGGACTATATTAAATACTAGTACACCATAACTTCTATATGATTAAATTTTTTTATTGAATTAAAGCTTGATCAATAAATATTGTATTTAAAAAAAATATTTGTGATAGTGTATTATAGGATATTATAAACTTTTGAGTATTTGGTAAGATTGTACAAAGAATTGAGTCAATTTTAATAGTTTTACAATGGGGTTTTTATGTTTATAAGAGAACATACAACATAAAAGTTCAAATTGTAAGTCCAAACAAAACTTTAACTTCATCTCATGATTTCATATTGCATAGACAAACGAGCCCTAAATATTTTCTAGAACTAAGAATTTTAGAGATATCAAATTATTCTTAACCTACTCAAGCTTGTTTGGATTGACTTAAAAGTTGGTCAAACCTACGTTCAAGTAATTTTAAACTTTTGAGAGTGTTTCACAAAGTAAAAAAAATAACTTATAATAAGTTTTAAAAAGTTAAAAACTAAAAGTAGGATTTTCTCAACTTTTTATCTTTTTTGAGTTAAATGTTACTTTTATTAAAGCCAATCTAAACGAGATCTTACAAGTATACTCTAATGTGTCAAATGTCAATCAATTGATAAAAAATAATTTCTTTGTTAAATTAATGTGTAATGAGGAAAATCAGAAGAAACATTGATCGCATTAATTAGGTATCTTTTAGCAAAATATGCATCAAAGAGTGTTACATGATAGATGAACAAGAATAATTCTGGCAAGCTTAATGATGAAGTGAAAGTGTACTGGAAAATTTGAGGAGACCAAATGTTCAATAAGTACATAAATATATCTTTTAATTTGGTTTTAACGGACATCAATATCCTTCAATTATGAGTGTGCATAAATAGATATTTAATTTTGTATAAAATTGAACAAATAAATACACACGTCCTACATGACACAATACATGTAAGACCCAAAATTGTCATATAACACAAATATTTAAGTGTTTATTTGTGCGCATCTAAAATTAAAGCCTTGAAGGTTATAAATATCAGCTAAAGACAAATTGAAGGACATATTATGTATTATACCAAAAAAATTACATGAAGAATAAAACAAGTCTCTTGTATTTTTTTTAATATGAATTTAAATTTAATCCGAGTTCAATAATCGAATAACGATTGCGCGTGGGGATAGTGAGATTGGCAACTTCTGCCAGGCTGCGTAAGCTAACTGTAGTAATATAACTAACTAATAATTGCAAACTACTGTATGTATATATTCCATGTCACATTTTTTTATATTTTTTTACACCAATTGGAATATATAGACTATAGTGTATGAGGAGAAAAGGAATCTTTAATAAAGAAAATAGAATGCAATAATTAAAAGGCTAAATCACGTGGGTGGGATCCTATAATTATGACTAATTGTCTGTTTAGCCATTGAACCAACGACCACGATCAACCCTTACCGCCGTCCACTCCTTAATTAATTATACCCGCCAATACATAATACATTACCACTGCTTAACCATGTGCATACTTTCTCCTTTTTCTTATTCATTTGCCCTTTTTCTTTTTAAAATATACGTATACTCTATTTTTATTTGATTATTGTGGTAATCTAAAATATGCTATAATGACTTTTGTTAAAATTGAGGCATTTTCTTCTTAAAAGGTTTCTTATTAATCTAAAATCTCGTATGTTTCTATCTTTTTAATTATCTAAAATTTAAAATAAAAAGGATAAACACATTTTAAATATCACCATTTGTCAACATCGATTTCACTATTTGTGGATACTTCCAACCTAGCTAAAATCTGGACTTTAAATTTAATATTATTATACTACTTTATTATATTACACACTAACTCTAATTAATTGACCACTAGGTCAACAACAGTTGTTTAGGGTAAAAAATGAGATTGGATATAATAATATCATTGATCGACAATTATTATTATTGTTATTATATTATTTCTAGTTTCATCACTTTTGATGGTGGACCATTGCACTATCCTTAATGCATAAATTTCTCCAATTATTATTTAAAAAAGGGATAAGGGTCTGAAAAAAATCTCAATTTTGGCCGAAATTACTGTTACGATACCAAACTTTAATGAGGACCTATTACCCCAGACTATTTAATACCGTATTTTAAACATATATATTTGCCCACGTGGACATAAAAAATAATGCAAAATTATAAATAGTAATGTGTCCATGTGGACACATATATACCTTTAAAATACACTATTAAATAGTTCAGGGGGTAAAAAAACACTATTAAATAGTTCAGGGGTAAAAAAAATACTATTAAATAGTTCAGAGGGTAAAAAATACACTATTAAATAGTTCAGGGGGTAATAGGTCCTCCATAAAGTTTGGTATCGTAACAACAATTTCAGCCAAAGTTGAGTTATTTTCCAGACCCTTGTCCCTTTAAAAATTAAGACCTAACTATGATTAAAATCTCAGGAGCATACATTAACTAAATTAAAGTCTTATCACTTTCTTAAACTTTTTTTTTTTGTAATTTTGTACACCTTTTTGACTTACCTGACATCAAAACATCTCTCTCAACTATGTGGAGTCACATAGTGTGTCATGTAAAGCAAAAAGTGTATAAATTACAAAAAATAAGTTTGAGATAATAGAACCTTAATTTAGTTAAGTTAAGTCTTTAAAATTTTGATCATAATTTATGAGGTACTTGTACCTTATCCCAATAAATTACTAAGATCGATTACTTAGTTGCCTTATGATCGAGACGGCGTATGTTTAAGAAAAAGAAAAAAAATGAAGAGGTGAAGTAGGGATAATTTAAATTGAAAAGGACAAAATGGAGAGTCCAAAAATAAGCGCGTGAAATAAAAAGGCACGCGTGGGATATATAATATAGTATAGATGCAGTGTACAAAGACAAAAAGGAAAAAAAAGAGGAAGCCATCAAAATAGAAACATTCATAGAATGATACTTCCATGAACTTTCCCAGAAACATCTCTTCATCTTCTTTCTTCTTTCAATTTTTTCCCGCTTTCCCTTTTTTCGCTCTTTTTTCTCACTTTCTTGTATCCACTGAGAAAAAAACAAGAAAGTTTTGAGTCTCACTATACGAACAGTTGAATAATTAAACAAAGAAAAAGAAAGGAAGTTTAGATCAGATCTGAAAATTTGAAGAAGAGGAGTGTTTAATAGTCAAAGAAAATGCAGACAAGGTATATGGAAAAACGTGTTTTGGATCCAAGTAGTAGTGAGGAAGGTCAACCTGATAGGAAAAGACCTGCTCTTGCAAGGTAATTTGATTAAAAAAAATGTTTTTTTTTTTAAATTTTTGTTAAGGGGTATTTTTTTTTCTTTAGTTGTTTATTTCTTGTTGCAAATTTTAGTACTGAACAGTGCAGTTGGGTTGTTTGAGTAATTGGTTATTATGTAAGGTTTTGCTGGGAATTTGAGTTGGTTTGAAGAAATTGTAGAGTTTTTAGTGAGGGTATTGCAAGAATTTTTGTGGAAAGGGGAGAATGGTGATTCTGTTTTGTGGGGTGGTGGTGAATTAAAATTTTTAGTAAGAAAAATGTGATCTTGATGAATTGTGTGTGAGGAATGAGGTGTTATCATCAAGATCCTTGGAGAGAAGAGAGTGGGAGCTTTGTTTTCTGGTTGTTTGGTGTTGACTGCAAGTGAAGGAAGTTTTTTGATTGAATCTGGCTTGATAACTAGCTTGCTCTTTGTTTTGGTTTATGAGAGAAAATTGAGTCTCGTGCTTTGTCATAACTACAAGCAATCTACTATTTGATCAGCTATGGCACAGAATGAGAAGAGATTTATAGTGGTTAATTCATGATTCCTTTTTAAGAATTTGTGTCATTTGAGGAGGTGAGTTGAAGGATTTTGATCATGTTGCAAATAGCTTGCAATGAATAACATTACATGACTTCCCCTGTCACAGCCCCACAGGACAGGAAGTGGTCCACTAGACCAACTTTCAAATGGGATCTTCACTGTTAGTTGCCAATAAGATTATCCACATTTCATATTCTCAATCACCATTCAGAGGGAAAATTGTCTCTGTATCTTGCCAGGGACATACTTGAGCTTCCTAAGGGAAGTCATTATCAGGTGTTTGTAATCCTGCAAACACTTGTAGCTTCCTCTCATTGTCTAAGTGATAGATTGATGGTCCACTCTACCCTTCTCTTTTTCTCTTAGCAAGTGATCAGTAAAACCTTTTCATTTTAGAGGTCTTTATTTCTGTTGATTTTTGTTGTGGTATCATCTGACCTGACATCATGTGACCTGGATGTCTTATATTTTCTTAGAGAAGCTAAAATTCAGTGCCTGTTATAGCTTTACCCATCTTTCTGTGCACTATTCATGTTTACTGTAGCATCCTTATTGAAAAGTACATGGTTACTGCAGTGTCATTGTTGAAGCGCTAAAGGTGGACAGTCTGCAGAAACTCTGCTCATCACTGGAGCCAATTCTTCGAAGAGTTGTAAGATTATTAGGCCCCCTTTAGAGCTCTCATCTTATTCATTGGGCATTACTTATGTGAAGTTTCATTTAACCAACCAACCACTTCATGGTAACTTGTGAAAGTTCGGTTTTCAATTACATAACTACTGTGGCATGATATATATTTCCAGAAGACTCAGCATGACAGATATTTTACTTCTGAAATAATCATAACTGCAAGCTTTGCGACTGTACAGGCCAAGTAAAGCCACTGCCAGATATTTGAACTGGATGTGTCATTGTTTCGTGTAAAACCATTTATTCATATGCTGAAGTATTTTCTAAAACTATTTGTGCTTTGATCATTATAGAAATTTCATTGAGAAGCCCCTCCCCCTCCCTCTCTCACCAGCGAGAGCTGTCTCCATATCCTGCTTATATGCATAGTTTCTGGAGATAAGTAGCTTCAAATTTTCCTGTCAAGAGCTTACTGAGTGCAAAAATTTACTTCTGTCTTTATTTTTGATGTGAACAACATATTTTAAGCATGTCTGCACTCCAGATTATCTTTTAGCAGTTCTCTTCTTGGACTCAAATTGTATTTGTGTTGGTAGTAAAAGACTTTTGTGTGTTACCCTGGCTTTATTCAACCTTTGCCTGTTTAGCTGAAAGAGCTAAGATATTAATGTCTTATGTACATGTACTTGAAACATTTGGATTCGATGGGCTTGTCACCAGCCCATGGGTCTCTACATTGTTTTGATAGAATGCAGGGCGCAGAATGGTGCTAATATTTTATGTTATTGGGATGACCAGACCATGCAAACATGTCCATTTGTGTTGTATTTGTACAAGGTTTCTTTTATAGTGACTTTTGTTTACTTATTTATGAATGTCCATTTTTGTTTACCAGGTTAGTGAAGAAGTGGAGCGTGCTTTGGCTAAACTTGGACCTGCTAAACTTAATGCAAGGTATGGCTTCACATATCATAACTCAATCTTTCAGAGAACAAATCTGATTTTCCATAGTTTGTCAGGATGTTTGTATGTATGGGAAATATCCTATCACTCAGCAGAGTCATTTGGTATATCCAGTTGTGAACTGGTCAATGTTCAACTGAATTAGAATGGGATATGAATTGTAGATGTTGGAAACACTTGAGGGGAGGTTTCGCTAGTCTTCTAAGGCCAATATTTGTTATAGCAGTCAATCCCTAGGATTAATGGGAGTATGGGAGGGTTTGACCACTTTCTGCAGCCAGAGTCAAGGGTAGTTACAGATGCAGGAAGTCAATTTAGGAAAGAACTAAATCTTAATAATGTTTTCAGAGTTTGAAGTGGTTAAAAAAAAAAACTTTGCTTTTATCAAAAAAAAAATTTGCTAACATAAACCATAGACTAGTAACCTTTTACATGGACATGGTCCTATGTGTCTATCAGATTGTAATTGACTATTTATTTTGTTTGATATGCTTATTGCTATATAAGTTCCATGGTATTGAACCTTCTCACAGGGAATATCCTTCTGCTTCAGCAGTTTGTATGAATCATTCTGACTTCTAGTTCATTTCAGTGCTAGAGCAGATTGATTTTCCCAATACTACGTGTGAAATGTGTAAAGACTTTTAGCAAGTCTCCATTCCATTGGATACTGACCAAAAAATTGACCTAATATCCCAAACACTAGCATGACTAGGAAGTGCAGTGTGAGGATGTGACCCCTAATTCAATTTTGCATCAAAGATCAATTTATGCCTTTGCTTGCTTGAGCTGTTCATGTACTCTATTTTCTATAATTGAATGTTCACCCTGTTCCGGGATTGAATTTTATGATAACCATGCAGGGTTTCGCCAAAAAGAATTGAAGGGCCTGATGGGAGAAATTTGCAGCTTCAGTTTCGATCCAAACTGTCACTACCTCTCTTCACAGGAGGAAAAGTAGAAGGAGAGCAGGGTTCCGCAATACATATTGTCTTGATTGATGGAAATACAAACCATGTTGTAACATCAGGTCCCGAGTCCTTAGTTAAACTAGATGTTGTTGTGCTTGAAGGAGATTTTAATAATGAGGATGATGATGGCTGGACTCAAGAAGAATTTGAGTCTCATATAGTGAAGGAGCGTGAAGGCAAGAGGCCTCTCCTTACTGGAGAATTGCAAGTGATATTGAAGGAAGGTGTTGGCACCCTTGGCGAGTTGACATTTACTGACAACTCCAGCTGGATCAGAAGCAGAAAGTTCAGGCTAGGCTTAAAGGTAGCATCAGGTTGCTGTGAGGGAATCCGCATTCGTGAGGCAAAAACAGATGCCTTCACTGTCAAGGATCATAGAGGAGAATGTAAGCCCATATAATGTGTCTTTTGTATAGAAATTACAATTATGTTTGTTGAGGTTTGTAGTAACTTCAATCTTGTTTCCTTGCAGTGTACAAGAAACATTATCCACCTGCATTAGATGATGAAGTTTGGAGATTGGAAAAGATAGGGAAGGATGGATCCTTCCACAAGAGGCTAAATAAAGCTGGCATACATAAAGTGGAAGACTTTCTGCGACTTGTTGTGAGAGACTCACAGAGGCTCCGAAATGTAAAAAATTTGAACTTGACATGTTGGAGATTAGAACTATAATTGTTAGTTGCATATTAATAATTCATTTTTTGTTTTCCATCTTGTTATTTCAGGTCCTGGGAAGTGGAATGTCAAATAAGATGTGGGATGCTCTTGTGGACCATGCAAAAACCTGTGTTCTAAGTGGGAAGCTTTATGTCTACTATCCTGATGATATGAGAAATGTCGGTGTTGTTTTTAATAATATCTACGAATTATGTGGTTTAATCTCTGGCGGACAGTATCATTCAATGGATTCTCTTTCAGACAATCAGAAGGTTTGTAATCTGTAATTATTCTCTCTTTTGTATAATTTGGTATTATGGATTCATCTAGACATGCTTAAGAAAGGGGGAAAATGAAGAAGGAAGACATGCACTCTAATTGGGGCTGTGGTTTCACATGGTTACCCAACTTTCTTTTACAATGGAATACCAAGAGAGCTTTATTTTTTCTCCCAATCTGTGGCCGTTTTGTGAAGTCACTACTCTTCAAGAAGCAAAACATATTTGTTTTCATGTTTGTGTCCTCCCAGATCACATTTAGAAGAGATTTTATTAACAAAAGTCCCTCAGAACAAACTTTCCTGCTTGCTACAGTTTGAAAAGGCTCTTTCTTACTATATTTGGCTGTTGTAACTTAGAGATATGATCTGCCAAGTTCTTATGGGATATTCTCCAGAAATTAGTTGCTGAAGCAATGTAATACCTTGATTCACCTTCTCTGTTCTTTTTCTACTTTTTTTAGGCAATAGTTAGAAGGAATGAAGGATACAGACTGCTGAATATGCAAAAAAAATGATTACAATGAAATTTCCCAAGGCAATGTTGTTCCCTTCAAGTTGCTTTCTATAATATAGAATATTCAACAGTCCTTTTGACCATATCCAAATAATATTTACAACTAATTTTATTTGATACTGCTAGAATTGCCACACTAGTTAGATGCGGTTTGCACTTTCTCCTTTGTCCCTGTGACATTTTGATACTTCACATAATAGTGGTCAATGGAGTTACGAGTGTTGCTATCATTTGCATAAATCGACCTTTTTTGGATGTTAGTTCTTTTTTCCCAAGTATATGATGAAGTTCTTAAGCAAATATCAAACAATATTTGCAGATATATGTGGATACTTTAGTTAAGAAGGCGTATGACAACTGGATGCAAGTTGTTGAGTATGATGGAAAATCTCTCCTAAGCCTGGGCCAGAATAAAGCGGCAGTTTCGTCTCAAAATGATCCTACAATTGGCTCTCAGAACCATACAATCTCTTTTGATCAACAAACTAATCTAGCAAGTCTTCCAGCTTCAATATCATCAGAGCAGCCTTCTATGAATTCGGGACTGAACATGGGAGGTATAAATATGCCTTGGTACCTAAGATATGTTCCTGTTAAAGTGTGAATTCTTCCCCTTCTGCTTTTACTGCAGTTTGGGACGGTTTCTGGGTGATTGGAACAATAATTCTTCACACCCTAAGATACATTCTTCATGAACTGTGTTGGATTCTGCCCACTCCTCTTTTTGTTGTTTTGGCTTATTGGTGTGATTTCTTGTTGATTGGAATAATAATTCGTCACTAAAATAGTGTCTTAACAAGAAGAAAAGTTTCCTAAGTGAAAAAAGCATAAACACAAGCAGTGTATGTCAGCATCATGCGTTTGATACACTATGACATGTTCCTTTTGTTCTTGAATTTGATACCAGCAAGATCGTTTTTCCGAATCTTTTCGATTATTCTGTAAATAAAATAATGTATTTCTCGGCAAATTTTTTCGCATAAAAGTAGGTCTCTCAACCTGCATTGTTTACTGCTTTGCATGACGTGAAGGATACCTAGTTTTAAGGCTTAAAACCTGCAATTACCTGTTTAGCGAGCTAGTTGACCAATTATCCTATGACCTCATTTGTCTATTGGATTGCTATAAGTTCTTCCTATTTGTAACTTTAAATGAGATATTTTTCTGTTACCAGGGTATAATGATAGCCTCAGTGGCAGATACACTATGCAGCCTCAGAACATGAATCTAAATGGCAACATGCATTTAAATGGTGCTTCGTTTCCTCAGAACCATTTGGTAGGCACGTCACAACAAGCTCAGCCGCATGGGAGTGACAGCATGCTGGCCCTTCGCCCACCACAACCATCAATGTCTAGCTATTTTACTGCTAGCACGCCTAATCCTTATAAAGGAGCTGAGGACTTCTTAACAGAGGAAGAGATACGTATGAAAAGTCATGAGATGCTCGAAAATGAAGACATGCAACATCTACTACGTATGTTCAGCATGGGACAGGGTCATGCGTCTTCTAGTGTTGCAGAAGAGAATTACCAGTATGGATCAGCATACATGCCCAACATGTCTTCTAATTTTGGTTTTGATGAGGAACGTACACGTTCTTCAGGTAAGGCTGTTGTAGGGTGGCTCAAACTCAAAGCTGCCTTGAGATGGGGCATTTTCATCAGGAAGAAAGCTGCCGAAAGAAGAGCACAAATTACTGAACTGGATGACTCTTAGATTTGATTTACCCCTTAGCAACCACTTGGATATGATGTGTAAGGGCTTTCCTCTAAGAAGCATATTATCGCTCTTGAAATTTGGTTTGACAATCCATATGCATCTGGTGCTGGGTTGGGCTCAATCTGAACCTAGGAGCCTCTTATAATGTACAGTTATGCCTGTCCATGGAGATTGCTCTCTCTCCATTAACAGAATAACATAAGCTTATGATAGTTTTCTCAGCATATTATATGCAGTTCAAAGACGAGCAGTTTTCATGTCCCTAGCTGAAGGGAAATTCCCTGGTTTAGACCTGATTTCTGCTACTAGGGACGGATGGAAGTGACTTCATTTGCCTTGTGCTAACTCAAGATTGTAGCAAGTATGTTTTTATGTTTATGTTGACTGATGCTGTAATTTTTAGTGTTTTGTTGTAATGAGTTTATCAAAAGAAAACATAATATTTGACTCATAGAAACATTTGTTGTGAACATATCATCAAAATGTGATGTGGTGGACCTTCAAAGATTTGTTATATTGAATGAATAATTGTGTTTCGTTTAACTTTGAATATTTGAGGATATGTTGAGTCCTATAATTTCCGATCCAATTAGCTTGTTACAGTACAAAATGTTTTATGATTAGTTGAGAAACATGTGGTGGTATATTGACCTATTTGTTGTGGAAGGGTATGATAAAAAGTAAATTACATTCACAAACAAAACAATGAGACCAATAATACTTTCTTTGTGAAGGTTTGAATTTTCTTTTTTCAGGCAAACAGGAAAGAAATTATTGTTTCATGCAATTCAAATTAAATATATTTTCATTTTTCAATGTCAAGTAGAATTGTTGATCCTTCAGCTTTAACATCATCCAACTAATAACTATTAACTAGAAGTGTACAAAGGGTCTACAATTTAGTAAAAAGAAATAGACACAGGCTTATCTGACCAAAATTAGTAGATCGTGCAAAAGACCCAGCAAACAGCAAGGTACTGTCACTCTGTATCAGAAACTTCATCTTCATCTTCGTCCAAGATGTAAACCAAAGCACGCTTTCTTGCAGCAAAAACACAAGCTACACCTCTTGATGCTGATAGAGCAAAATCATATTGAAAATGTCAAATCACTTGCTAGGATATCCATACCAAACGAATAAGTGTCTAGCAATAGTCATCCATATTACATGAGAATTGTTAACGATAATATCATGTGTATCTGGATGAAATTCCATCTGTCATTACAGGATTCTAGTTTTAAGTGCATTTGCAATTCACAGTGCTATTAGCTATCCGGGGGGGGGGGGGGTAAAGATTCTCTAAATACCATTAGCGTAGCTTAGCTTAGCTTGAAACTGAAGTTCTAATTGACAAAGAAATAGGTGTTTCGGCCTTCAAATGAGTAGGACCAATGGTGTTCAGACGTATTCATTTTTGGTATGAAGCGATTGAACATTTTAAGCCCAGAATTTTCTTGGTTAGTTCTCATGAATGTGTTAGCCTCTATTCCTATAGTTACCAACAACAGTTGTAACCCAAAATAGTACAAATATAACCACTCACCACTGACTGCCAAAGGAGAAACCACAGAATGAGGAATGCTTCGAACCTTTTCACTCTCCAGTTGCAGGTATATAGCAGAATCCTAGATTATCATGCAGATAAAAAGTCAATTAGTTTCTGATGTTCAGAATAACAAATCATGTAGCATGTATATATACACCTCCATCTATTTCAAATTCAGTGACGCAATGGTGTAAATTGAGCAAAAACAATCCATCCAACATCACAAACTAGAATGCATGCCATTGGATACAGAATTTCCAAGAGAAATTTACGCAGATTATTTACTGGTAGAGTAATGATGTCATATACCTGAAGTTCGTGAAGCTTCCAAGAATTGGGGGCGGTAGATCTTGAAAGAGATACAAATGAAAGGTCACCAGCTTGTAGAATCATCATGAAAGCATTTCCAGAGCTCTCAGAAGTGGTTGCAGTTTCGTTTAATAGCAAAACAATTTGACCCTCCTGCTTTGAATGATGAAATGTTAAATGGCAGTTGAAGGGTTAGAAAAGTTGTAGGTTATAGAAAATTAACACCAGGTGGGAATTTTCCACTTACTTTATAAAGTGAGAGATCAATACAGTGATATCCATCAGGAATACATAAGAGGGTCGCTTCTATGGGATCACGTATGCTGTCCACTTTGCTCAAATCATGTGTAAGGCCCCTGACAATACCTATGCAGTTTGTGACTGAAAGAGAATCATCTGGTAATTTGAAGGATATGTAGCCAGTGAGCATCTGTTGATGTATCTCACTATCTGAAGCATCATGCAAAATGTCCTGAACGAATGGAAAGGGATCATAAGGTTAAGTCTCAATTCTCATCCATTATAGATTACCGACTCTCAACAACTCCAAGAATAATCAGGTATAACTAATGCAGTTTAAGTTTAAGCTACAGCGAAATTAAGCTTTCATAACTTCTACCAAGAATTAGACAACGATCACCATAATTTTGTGAACATATATTTTTTAGACTTTGTGGACCACCACCACATAGCCAGATCTTGAGGAGGTCATTTTGAAGCTCCAAAAAAATTTTCATGATTCATTATTATACACAGCACGAGAACAAATTACATTCATAACTATTCCATTCCAATTGTTTTTTTTTTTTGTTTTGAAAACTTGGTTTTTAATATCAAATAACCTAATGACACCAAATAGTGAAAAGGAAAACCATAAAAGAAAAGAAAAAAAATAAGAATCTTAGGAAGATCAAATAGGAGTGGCTTACTCGACAAGGCTATTCATAGATTATGGTTGAACAAGTACCTCATAGTAGGACACTGATGCAGGAACCTTGTAAGGCTTTAGTTTTGAAGAGGATGCAATAGGAAAAAGTGGCAGCAGATCCTCACAAAGTAGTTTTTCCGAAATAGTAGAAAATGGCATCTCAAAAGCATCTTTGAAACTGCAATTCAAATATCAGATTAACCAATTCAACCACAGATGAAGGAAACAACACAAGATTTGAGTGATTTATTTAGTCATGCCAAACAGGAAATGCCTTCAAGAGGTTATGTCAAGCTTTCAAACTTTAGTTATAAGATGTTGACTACTGTCATATTACAATTACAATCAATGATACTTTTTCACACATCACATTGGAAACTAAGGTATTCAACAAAAAATGCATCTCATTAAGGAGAATCATTGTATTAGTTGGATATTCATATATATACCATCAAAAGTGTGAAAGCTTCATCATTGGCAAGCCTACGTTTCCTTTCTATTGTTATTACTTTCTTCAAGAGACACAGTTTTTCTTTTACACCCCTATGGCTTTTGGATCTTACACTTCCTTATGCTGAGATGTGAGCTGCTAAATCCCCAGTGTTTCTGAGAATCTGAAAATGACCTTGCAAAAACAGCTTAAGGTATAACGTGTTCTGCATTTCTGCCTGAAACTATGTTTCCTGGAATGAAGAGGGGAGGGTGAATGAGACAAACCTATATGATTACTTCCTCGAGTTGAACTACTATGATTCACTTCAGGTTGCTTGGTCCAGTTGGAAAGAATTAAAACTAACACACTTCCTCATTTCTATCTAGTTTTGGATGGATTGAGAAAGCTAACATGGAGCAGAACGCAGCCCCTCTACTTCATTTCACCTCCTCTTGTACTTCCTTACCAAACAAGTTAAATGACACTGCTCCTTTTTTTTCTGAAAAAAGTTAGATGGCCCATATTCTTCGCCTTACTTCCATCCCTCCACCCCCTTCTCTTTTCATCAAAGATAGCATAAATGATGGCAGCCTTCATTGACAGCTGACAATTCCTCTATCAGGAGAACTCAAATAAAAATAGGATAGCCAGTTCAAGGAGGACATTTTGTACATTCTTCAAGCCAATAATTTCGGAAGAAACAAAAAAAAGTAAGATCATCATACCAAACCTGATTGTAGCAAAATTGAAAAGAAAAGAGGATTAAAACATTGTGTTCTAAATGTGCAATCCCTTACTTCCTCCTGATCAATGATAATGACAACAGAGGGGGAGCAAGATCCAAATAAGTTAAGTGGTCCAAAATCAAGATCCTTTCCAAGTTACCACCACTCATACACGACAGGGAGTTAAAAAAGAAAATGTAAACATAGAAACGACCAATGTAAACAAGAAAGCCAAAATAGCCAAGATTGCAAGCTCAATTTGTTTTAATAACTCCATATGTTGAGCAGATTAATATTCATCAATAGCGAACAGAATTTTCTCTATTCATAATCTGATCAAGACAAAGAAGATGAAGTAATGTGCACAAAGAAAGGAGATACAAATCTTTACTGTTGATGGTCTCTTAACAGAAAATACCATTTCTAGATCCGCAATGAAACCTCCAATTTTAAAAAGATAAATTCCTGAAGTAATAGAAAGTAGACTTTTTATTCTGCACTAAATGGAGATGAATTTTGTTTCTTACTACTGGTATTGTTGCATTCAGCCATTAAAGCTTCATGCTGGGCAGTGGGCATTACATTAATAAATCACCAACAAGCAGATATTAAGGTAGACAGAAATTGACCTTCCCATTGTTTGGATCAACAGTTGGACAAATGATGTCCAAACACACAGAGAAAAAGCCCTATGCTGGGCAATGGGCACTCCACATTAATAAATAGCAATTAAGTAAGACAGAAACTGAATTCCCGTGTGTTTGGACCAACAGTTAGGCACATGATATCTAAACAGTAAACACAGATACCAGACAGCAAGCAACTACTGAGAATGCAACAACAATAAAACATGAATCTGGGATGTATACACACAAGAGCATCCACTAATTCTTCCCAAATTCTTGGTCTGTTGGCACTATAGGAGTATCAAAATCCAGCTAAACAATATCCACTGCATGCCTATACAGCCAATATTTGAACAGGTAAAAGTAAATTTATTTATTTTTTTAAATATGGGCCAAGCCTCACATGCAGTCGGGATCTTTAACAGTCATCACTACCACATAGAATATTCTAACATATGCACAAATCTAGTAAAGAAAAAAATAAAGAGAAGATGTACCAAGACTCCATTTGTTGAAATTCTTGTGAAAGCGTCCTTTTCAAATATTCTAGATCTGAAAACCCTCCAAAATGTGCTAGTTGTTTAATTCTTTCCATCGTTTCCCTAATTTGGAAAGAACATAAATTTTAGAATTACAACATTGATACAAGAAAATAATAGGCTCTGCACAGTAAAAATGCGAAACAAAAGTAGGTGAAACTATGATTCTGGGGTGAGTTCAGAAGAGTATAATAGCCTTCTATTTTTTTTGATAACCATAACAGCTTCCAAATCATCCACACAAAAAAGTTAACATTGCTAATTAAGCAGTGATCTTCAAATGAATCCCCAAAGTTAAAACTTCAGCTGCAAGAGTTTGGAGTATTGGAATAATTTGACATGAAATTTGGGCTAGCCAAATCCTACGCCTAATCAAATTCTGACTTTTTGATGCTTAAGATAATTGTCATTTCTAAGAGTGATAAAACAAGATCCTGGTTATTCCAACAAGATCTATTGACGAACATCGTCATATTAAGTACAGCTGCATCAAACTTATCATGGAACTTTCAAGTTCTCAACATAGAAGTAGTAGAGAAACCAAATATATACCATTTTGGATTTGATTCAGTTGCAAAATAGAACAAAACACGAAAATAAGAAAGAACACATTTTCACACATTCAATATTTGGAAACTTTTCTTTATATTTAATCCAGTTCAAGAACTTTCAGCAGTCGATGTTACTTAAAAAGGGTCTTGGTCCAATCTGTGACATTTGGACCATTCTGAAACTTCTTCAGGCCCCATGACTTCTCTTTTCATGCTCTCCTACTTCTCATAGACCATAACTGCCAGTCCTTTTTCGAGTGCCTTAATTTTTTTTAGTCAATAATCATGGAAAAGGAGCCAACAACCCATATTTATAGTAATGAGTTTAAGCAACTTCGCCTTGGGAAAAACGAAAAATTTGCGGCGAGGCTTTAGTTTTTTTTTCCTCAGCCCCCACATGCAAGGAAAAGAGAAATGGAAAGAGGTAATGAACATAGGAAAGTGTTTCTTCTACTATTACTACCTTACATAAAAGTCAAACCTTAAAATAAAACATAAACATAGTGGAGAATAAAGCATAATAACTTGTCTTGTACACAAACTTATTTTGGCTGGAGTACAACTTACAGGTCTACTTCGACACTGCTATCTACCTCAGAAAGCTCCAGTAACTGCTTTACAGGATCTTGATCATACAGGAATTTCAAGAATATAATAACAAGTTCACTGTCAAAACAAAGAAGCACAGAGGAAGACAGTTTAACATTAAAACCAAGTGATACCATTTGTAAGTAGATAAAAAAATTGATAATGGTGGAAACAATAAAGAAGGTATGAAAGTTAAACCTATTAAAAGGTAGCTGATCACTTGGTTCAGCCATTAGAATCTTCACAGATTTCAGAAGCCAGCTGAAAAAATTTGAAAACTGAAAACAAGACTAATTAGACCCACCATGATAATCAGACCAACAATGTTATATGGGAGTGAATGTTGGGCTGTTAAAGTCCAGCACACCCACAAGATGAGTGTCGCAGTCGAGGATGCTAAGACGGATATACGGTCATACAAGTTTAAAATGATCACATTCACCAGAAAGTGCAAGTAGCACACATTAGGCTTACTTGAAATTCTTTTTATTCATTGCTGCTTTGGGTTGAGGGGCATACTTCCTATCTTAAGTAGCACTATTATTCTCAATCACGAGTAAACGGCAGGCACCTAAGCATATTTAACGTAAAAGCAGGGAGGCAAAAATATAAAATGCATAACAAGCATTCGTTTGCACTTCTCCAAATTGATCACTTATGAAGTAGGTCAAAAAAAAACCTAGCTCTGTCAATATACTATCATGCAAATTCACTTGGAAGGAGATCATTAAGATTGAAATCTAGAATAGAAAATTAGCATTTCATATTTCTTTTCTATTTCTTTTCAAATAAAGTAACAAACATTTCAAGCTAAAAAGAAAACACTTCTCCTAAATATCTTGTAAAGCCAACTCAGAAATATAAAGACCAAATATACGGTCCCTTACTGGCAGAATAAATCAGAACTGATTTTTAGCACAAAAGATATAGGAGAAAATTGTACAACGAGTAGTACACAGATAAAAATTTACCTGTTGTACAACAGAAGCTAAAACCCTCATAAAACGTTCAACCTGTATGAGTAACATGCCAGCCCTTTCTGTAGCATTATCCATCAACTTCTCGTCCAGGCCGATACCTTTATAGCGTGCACGCCATTTTGAAAGCCCTCTCAATTCTCCAATTCTGAATCCAATAATTTCTGCAGCAGGCTGGAAACAGAAGCTAAGTTCTCAAAGCATCAAAGAAATTGACAAAAGTAAATATTACGAAAAAAGTAGGAGTACTCAAGTGATAATTTCAATAATATCACCAACCACCATCAATTACTAAGTTGAGTAAATGGAGATAGATTTCCATTTACTTCACAGCAGTTATAGAAACTCCTCTAAATACAAGTAGAATCAGTGCTTTGAAAAAAAAAAAGAGCAAGCACCCAAGGGTATGGCCTAGTGGTTAATGAAGTGGTTGATAGCCATGAGGTCTCAGGTTCAAATCCCAGCAGAGACAAAAAACTAGGTCCTTCTTCCCATCTGTCCTAGCCTTGGTGGACAGGGTTACTGTTATGAATCTTTAGGGAAGGATCGATTCACAAGGCGATATATAAATCAGCTCGTTAAAGGAGGCTGAAACCTTAGAATTCATTAAAAGAGAACTCCGATCTCTTCAGCTCTTCAAAGGGAGACTGAAACCTTAGAGTTCAATGGAAGAGAGAACTCCAATCTCCTGCTTTTTGCTGAATTATGACTTACTGATTTATTCATCAAAAGCCCCTTTAAATAGGAGTCTTATTACATCAATAGGAAGTCTAATTCTTATGAAAGTAAGAGACCTAAATCCTATTCCAAACTAATAACTATAACTTAACTTAATTCTTATGAAACTCTAAAACTAAACCCTATTCTAGAATAATAAATAAAACAACTAAAAATATAATTAAATACTTAAATTAATGTCTTCCAACGCATCCCTAACAGTTACCTAATACTTGTTGCTGGTGAGAGCTGACATGTATCCCATGGAATTAGTCGAGGTGCCACAAAAGCTGGCCTAGACACCACGGTCATCAAAAAAAAAAAGAGCAAAAGAACCTCATCTTCTTACACAACTAGTAACCATTTTAAAATTTACCCTATGGTTAACCTTTAACTCTAAAAAACAGACAACCAGATATTATTTTTAAAGAAAGTCAACTACAGTAAAAACGAAGAACAGTACTGCATTCAGATTTTGAGCTGTATCCCGAGGGAAAAAACAGGCAATTAAAACATCTACTAGGCCAATAAGAGTTGGTTAACCTTGCAAACTGGTTAAACCTGTGATACTCTATGTGACTCTGAGTCACTTTTAGAATGGGTATCATCTGAAAATTATTCTATGAAATATTATAGATCAGAGACAGCCTTGCCTTACGATAACTGACAATTTTGTGCAGTTCTGGCACCATGAAAAAAATTATCTTTGTTTTACAAATTTAAAACAGAGAATAAGTCAAGGACACCTGGAGATGATCAAGAACAATTAACTGAAGCTCTTTCCCCGCACCATTAACTGCCTTTGCTACCCGCTTGAGACCCTGGCAATAGTAGTTAAATAAATTAAAAAATTAAACCAGTAATTCCTCTCCTTAATTAAATTCTCCTGTGGAAGAGGTCATACCGCCTCACCAAGAGAATTTTCTAAAAACTGATGAAGCGGAGGACTGGCTCTGGCGCCACCTAAAAGGCTTAGAAACTCATCCTGAGGAGTAGAGTCAAGTCCTAGGCGAAAAATGGAAAACAAAAGTTTAACATCAACGCAGAAGAGAAGGAAACCATTAAGGTTGACTTTTGGATTTTGAGCATTACCATGGTCAACGATCAATGTGGATACAGCATTGAACTTCTCGTGAAATGTGTGCATAGCATCAGACCATATTTTAGACATGACTGATAGTGATGTCCGGATGACTTCACTCAGATCTTCAATGTTGGAAGCCTGTTGGGCAACCTGGTGAAGTTCAGTTTTCCTGAGATTGGTTGGTTACAGCAGTTATGATACATGCCAAATAAACTCAAATCAACAAAACACAATTCAAGCAGTTCGTTTAAGGGAAAATCATAAACCATGTCAGTATCCAAGTATGATTGTAAGAATCTTTGTTAGCATGAAAACATATATTGCAATTGTGATTGTGAATGGTCAAACACAAATCACAGTAATAAGGAGTTATGCAGGTGCTAAGCTTGAATTTGCCTGATAACTTTGCACACCTTCATGGCACACACTATAGCTCTACATTAAGTGCTTTGCCCAACCCTTCCAACGTCCTCTGCTAAATAAGGACATGATTCGGCTGCTTCATATTTATTTATGCAACTGGCTCCACCAAAAGGAAACTTTCCTTCTTAATGTAAAAAGGAGTGGATCCACAGAAAGTCCTCCACCGAAATCCCCGACCTGAAGGAGCTAAGTCCTCTGATCCAACAAGGACCAGCACTTGGTGAGAGAAAATAAGATACAAGGCACTCAACCTCATTTGCAGGAAATCCAAGAAACTTTTGGAGCACTTCTGCGAGAAAAAATGTTGGAGAAGTCCATTATTTAAAATGAAGGGATCAAACCAAACCTGGGATATATTCTCCAGTCTTCTACTTATGTAGTTTACTCTCCACGAGATAGTGGTAAGGTCTCCGTGTACTCTACCCTCCCCACACCCCACTTGTGGAATTTCACTAGGTATGTTGTTGATGTAAACTACTCTGCTGGGAGCCAGGAGTCATAGAACAGAGGCATGTCCTTTCAGGCACTACACCACCCTATCTTGACCTACTTAACAGAGTGAGTGTAGGTATGTTCGACCACTAAAGAATTTAAATCCTATGCCATGTCAAAGTAGCCCATGAAATCCACAACGTCGCTTCCTCTTGACAGAGACCCATAAGCCTCAAGCATGTCTGAATAATGTAACTCTATGTTGGAAAGGTCTATGCATCAAATGTAGCCAAGTACCACGGAAAGTAATAATGCTTTGATGACTATCAACATCGTCCCAACAAGCGTTATCACGCCCCAAATGGATGAGCACATGACAGGCATCCGATGCCTTCAACTTCCATCAAGCGAACCAACGACATACTATTCGCAACCAATACCCAGTACATACAATAACTATATATTACTCTTATACAAATTCTATTTCTTTCTTTTTTTATGACCGCGGTGTCCAGGTCAGATTTCGCGCACCACTAATTCCACGGGATACCTCCACCTCCCACCAGCAATAGGTACCAGATAACTCTGTCCACCAAGACTAGGACAGATGGGAGGAATCACCTAGTTTTTTTGCCTCCGCTGAATTCTCTTGTTTTTTCTTCTCTCCAAGGACAGGAAATTCTAAATTAAGTACTTATATTATTTCTTCTTTAAGGATTTCTATTTTTAAATCATATCAAGATAATCAAACAAAAGTACTTGGCTATCTTTGGCTTTAACAAAAATACAAGTCTCATTCATGAATACCATATGAGTACCCATACTAATATCAAAAAGACCCATCCAACTAACATCTATGAAGCCTCTATGAGAGACTGAAAGAGAAACAAATTCTAACTGTTGTAGCGAAGCCCATTCTTTCTGGAGAGTGTCACTCTTCTTCCAAGTAGCTACCCTCAATCAACCAACTTCTTTATATATACCTCTCAGATACCCTTTAACTTCATGGGTCATAGCTATCAAAACTTCTTAGCTCAAGGCGCTCTCTAAATTGTTTTTACTTTTCTGCCTAATCTCTCTTTTTTTTAAATCTATTTCTCAGTCAGACTACTTTTTTCTGCCTAATCTCACTGAACTGGCAGCCTATGATCCTTGTACAAATTAATGATGCCTAATATTCATTCAGCAGTGACACAGTGAGCCACTGGTGGAAAATCTAAGTACCTTGTACCCTCAAAAACACGTGTCACAGATATGCTACATTCTACCCTGTCAAATTTCCCTTTTTGTTCTTTAAATTTTAATTCTTAAAACAATTATTCAAAGTCGATGCAAGTAAAAGTCAAATCATCTCTATTATCATCATCTATGACGATTGTCTCAGAAACAACAATTGCTGGTTGCTGCAAAATAGAGTATTTTCACATCTTAAAACAGGAGATGAAAATTCATAAAGTTTCGCTTTACAATTACCTTTTGGAAAATATTGAAGTATTGAGGACTAAGCAGTGAAAGCCAAGTAACCCATGATGTCCTTCACCTTGATCAATCTCATCAGTGATCAGCTCCCCATTGCACAAAACTACTAAATGGCAAAGATCTTTAGACAAGGCCACCTTCAATGACATCATACATAGTGAGAACGATGAATAGGGATTAGGCATGAATTTGGCACAATCTATGCAAAGAACTCCCCTGACAAGTCACATCAAAAGTGCCAATACCTGATTTCTAAAGGTGTCATCATTTTTTGGAATGTGTTACACACTTACACTAAGTTTTTTGAGCAACCAAAGCTGGTTCTGCATAAGCATCTTTTATCACTATCACTATTTTTCTTTTAAATTACTATTACTACTTTTATCACTATTGTTTTGTGGTGTTTGAGACTGTTCTGCTACCTTCCTGGTATCAACTCCAATAAAATTATTTGAAATGGAAACTAAAATATAATATTGATGTGAATAAGCAGGACATAGCAAAATGTATCGTTGAGCAAGACATAAATACTTCAACCTTTGGACTACTAAGATATCACAAGACCGTTGACAACAAAGTAAACATACCTTACAAATGGAAGCATTCAGAAGTCGGCTAGCAACATTGCTGCTTGAGAGTGAACTGGAGACAACAAGGTTGTGTATATTCTAGCGAGTAAGTCCAAGTAATCCACATAATAGAAATAAAATATCAGACAATTAGTCAAAGAGACAGGTGAAATGAAAACAGATATCACTCAAAAAAAAAAAAAACTCCAAAACATCTTTAATGAAGACAAACAACTTACAACTGTCCCTATTGGAAATATGCCAAAGATATTGAAGCAGATACTTCCATCCTTGTCCCCGCTACATAAAATGTTATATCTTTGATGTGAAGAATTTGATAGCTCCGGGAAAGAATCCTCTCCATCATCCATGAAGCCACTATCCCCAGGTACAAGTCCAGGCATCTTAGGAACTCTAGGGGGAGGAGGAAAGAACCGTGAAGTTCGATCTTCATAACTGGAGGTATTACTGTTCTTGTCCTAAATTCCAAGAGATAAGACTTACAAGGTCAGGAAAGGTGAAAGGCACAAAAAGCGAAGCACCCAAAACATATCCGGAAGCCCTCCAAACTAATAAGTATCGTAGCATAAAGTTTCAGGTTCTACATAAGGGCAGCAACTCTCTGCAAGTCATCTGCTACACCGTAAAATTTGCTACGACACCTTAACAGAGATAACAAAGATCAAAACATGCAGTCCCCCAACAGAAAATACTGCACACTAACAGTCTGAGACAATTCGTTTGATCTTGGAACTAGAGATACAACTTACGAAAGTTCAATCCAGCAAGAAAGCTTAACAACTCTTTAAGCTTCTTCGAGTTAATAATAGATAAAAACTAATCAAGAATGGCTTCATCGTGGAGCATAAACTGAATCTGCAGGTGGATGTTAAATGGCTGCTGTGGTAGAAATGGATTTTCTCAACACGAGAAAGAGAGGGCAGTTTGGATGTAATTTTCAATATATTTTCAAATAAGGAACTATGTTCCTTTACTCAATGTAATTGAAATAATGCAGTTAGTTCACAAATGAAAGCCCAAATAAAGTCAGACCTCAACTGGCTGACGTTTAATCCTTGCATGATAAATAACTTGAATAGACTTGCACTACTATTAACCATGGAAAAGTAGTCTGTCAGAAGTTTGAACAAAAAGTAAAACCTTTTTCCCATCCTCCTCCCAATGGAGACACACAACATCAGCTGAGTGGGACTTTATGTTTCGCAACAGCTTTCCGTTCTGCAAGGGAACAGACTAATGAGAAAACAGTATGTACAGAAAGCACACAGGAGAATGAACCAATAATATTCTAATTGACAGGGACAAATCTTAACTTAAAGGCTCAAGCCAACAAAATGGAATTCTTCTCACTCAACCTAATCCTAATGAAATCCACCAAGCTCTTGAAAAAAAATGTTTTTTCGCAAATTACTCAGTGTCAACCTAATCCTAATGAAATCCACCAAGCTCTTGAAAAAAAATGTTTTTTCACAAATTACTCAGTGTCAATGTAGTGGGTTTTTTCTCTAATTTGCAGCTAAATAAACAAAGTAGATTCAGGCTCTTCATCAAATATAATGCTCAAGAGATAACTAGTAGTCTAGTACTGTATTCATTTTGTAAAATACAAAACAAGTAATGCACATTGAAGTTACATAAATAAGATCCTTAAATAAGTTTTTATCACATCCTTGCAAGATGCAATATCTTATAAGATATGTTTAATGGACACTTATAGTGGTGTACCTTCACTAAAAGCTTTTATAAGGTTTACAGGGAAAGAACAATCTATAAGTTCTAAAAGGAGAAAAAGTATCTTCTGGATTACAAATTACAAAGTAGGCTAGTACAACTTCTTTCAGGGAAGACAGCAGGAGTAGGTATCTAGCAAATAGTGACAAGGATGCAAATATTGCAGATGGAAAATGACAACAACTTAGACCGAGCAAGAGAAGTTTGAAAACCATTGGATAAAAATTTATCTTATCAAGATATTTATTTTCAAATAATTATTTGCTACCTCATGGCATAACTTACTTCTTTGTTTTTACGAGTAAGAAATGAAATAATCCAAGGTATTTATAAGATCATCGAACGTTAAATATCTTTGATCCTGCAACTATCATATTTTGTTTAAACAGATTCATGACATACTTAAACTAACAACTATTTGCACTAAGAAAAACATCCTTTATATCATCAAACTTACTTCTACATCATGCAAGGAGATGGTCCCATCTTCAAGCCCAACTGCAATTGCTTTCCCATCAGGACGCCAACATATGGAAGTTATGTTCTTTCCTAAAAGATAGATATTCCATTAGTGGACAATTAAGATTAGGAGATTGATGTTGTAACTTAACATCTTTGACACTGAAAAAGGACCAAACATGCTGATTTGAACATGGAATAGGATCAGTTTTTTAGATTATGATAGCAGTCTAATTTTCCCCTCTTATCAGGAATACATTAAATCAGTCCCCACGCTTTCACAAGAAAAACATCTAACAGCCAAACCATAAAACATGTATTACTGAATTTTACCAACTAAAGAAACAATTCACACAAACAAAAAAAAAACCTTTTTATATGGTCAGTTTGCAGGAAGTTCAACTAGTACATCAGCCAACCATAAGTAGAGGTGTCAGCAAATAATATCTCCGCTTTCCCTCTCTACAGTTGAACTATTCAACCATCCCCTAGGAGAAAATAATCTTTACAAAACTTTATAAGCTCGTGTTGAGACATCGCATATTGAGGGATGAAAGTAAAAAAGGGGTACCGGGAGTAACAGTCCAGAGCCTTTGCCAATTGAAACGATGAAGTAGAAGCTTGGAGTCTTCTGTAACCATAGCAAGTAAATCTTTTTCTGGATTCCATTCAGCAATTTTAATCTGCAAAATACGAACAAAATTGAAAATAATCATCATATAAGCAGGTTTACAATACATAAGTGAATACAATCGGACCTGAGAAGCAATGGGTTTGTCGAACTGAAGCTGAAATGGAAGAATCCGTTGGTTTTCATCAGTTTCCATCGCTGCTACTCAGGTGAAGAGGGCGGGGGTTTTGGGTTTTTCTTCCTCCTAATTTGAATTGGGCCACCAAATTTAAAAAGGGACGCTCATATTTCAAACTTTTTTTTTCCAATTTTTTGTAATTTAATCATTAGAGTAAAAGATAATTTTCTTTCTAAAGAAAAACAACATGATTTTCTTTAAATAGTAGGTGTTTTTCAAAGCCGGCATTATAACGGTGGTAAAATTACTTCACCCTTATCAAGACGTCTCCTGTTTGAGCTCTAGATATGGAGAAAATGAGCATCACCCCAAATGGGCCTACAATGAGCCATTCAAATTTAGTTGAAGCTCCAATACGACCAAAAAAAACATATACTCCCTCCGTCTCATATTATAAGTCACATTTTCCATTTGCACTTGCATTAAGAAATAAGGTAGTTTTACCCTTATGCCCTTAATTAATATTTGCTTATGACAACTTTGTAATAAATGATGAAATGTTAGATTTTAAAAATATAAATATATTTGGATGACTATTTAAATTTTACCTTTTGGAGCCAAATTTTTTCACCAATTGATCCAAAAAAAATTAAAAATCAAGTTTTTCCCACCTCAATTTTCCTATATATTTTGTTGAAAATGTTTTTTTATATTTTTATATATAAATTCTTAAAGCAAACATGACAACATCACAAAATATTCAAATTCCATTACTTTAAATTGATCTAAATTTAAAATTAGACTACAAATGAATTTTAGTTCTAGTTCGACAAATCATTTGTTTTTTTTATTTAAATGATGCATAACTCCTTTATTTGGATCTTGATTTTTCTCAATTTGGTCTTCACATGTTTTGTTAAGTCTTCTATTTTTACATCCTTTGAACTTTTTGAAATGTCATCTTCCTTGATAAAATTTGTTGAAGTTTCAACTTTCAAGATTATTTTTGATTTTTTTTTCATCTTTTATTTTTAATTTGTTTGTTGATATTTTTTTTCAAAATCAGATTTTATAGAATAAGTAGTGAATAAAGAAAGTAGTAAATTAATGAATGAAGTACTCTCCCAATGAAATTAATTACTTGTAGATTTCCTAGGTTAGTCAAAGTAAATACATTTTCAAGATTATTATGGGCAAAATATGATAATTTATGTATAAATTTTATAAAATGACATATATTGTGGTCCAGCTATTTCTAGAAAGGGGTGACTTATAATATGGGACGGAGGGAGTAATATTTTCTGGAAAAAAAAATCATGACCACTCCTGGAAAGCCAAATCTGAAGAAAAACAAACTATCGCAACTTCAATTCATAATGCCTACTTATTTGTTATTTGTAATTATAACGACTTGCATCGAACCTCTAAAATAGAGTTAATTTTTTCTAAGTGTTGACATAAGCTAATGAGGTGAAGTTCTCAAGAAACAAAAGTTCGTGCCCAATCTCAAGTACTGAGATGGATAAGAATTGTCTGAGGTTCATGCCCTCACGCAAAGGCTGAATTTGGCAATCCAAGTAGAATTACATATTGACTATTCGAACAGAAGTTGCATCCAATCTCAAGTCACTGTGAATTTGATTTCCGCAACAATTTTAACAATTAACTGTACACATTGGCAAATGGTCAGCATCAAGAAGAAAGCATGAAAATAAAGGATCAAATAGTTTTGAATAAGACAGTTACATGAAATCTATAGGTCCAAAATCTGAGATCTGAATCATACAAGAGAACGCAGATCAACCGACAAATCATTTACCAACGGATCTTCAACCAGTAACTGACCACAAAATGTAAACAAAACAAAGGATACTTTCTTATTTGACCCAAAAGAAAAAAGAAAAAGATATGACACACTCAATAAGACTCCAGAATAGGGAGGTAACAGGGCTCCAAGATCTTCCTCATAGTTGTCACTTGTAGATTCAAAAGATCTCCAGACTGATATAGCTAGAAAGGTAAAAAAACCGGCCTAACATTCCTGTCTTTGCTAAGTTTCCCCCTCTTCACATGAAATCAAAATCATCATAACCATCATATGCATTTACCACTGCATCATCATCTGCCTTATCAACATGTAGCTGCTTCTTCTTTGCACCTGTAAGGAAAAAAAGTCATAAACCCTACCAATATAGAAAACACAATTATCATAGAAAGTAAGTATGCACAGCAGTACCTGTCTTCTTTTTACTTGCAGTGGCTTCCTTTTCTGCTTTAATCTTCTCATTTGCAAATGCAGTAATAGAAGAACCAATGTCTTTAGCATCTTGCCCTTTCAATGAGGTCATCGACAATCTCATAACAGCCTTGAGCAACCCAATGTAGTGGTAGCTTTTCTAAAAAAACAGCAGACAAGCATTTAATGCCCAGTCAAGTTAAACCCCGACAATTAAGAAATTAGAAAAGACTGAAAAGATTAAATTTGCCAAACCTCATATGGTCGCAGCTTATGAGAGATCAACTCAGCGTATTCCAAGAAATCACTCTCGCTTTTTGGGATAAAATTTTCAAGGGTCTTGTCATCACCACCTTTCTTGGCAAACAATTCAGCTGTGGACTTATAATCAGCTTCTTCTACAAGCCTGTAAATAGAAATGTGATAAGAATTCTGAATATCTCCTGATGTCAATAGCCACATTGTATTATCTAGTTCATCGAGAAAACAAACAAATTACACAGGGAAAACATCACATAATTCCCAACCACATTCATAATTCAACTTATTAACTATAACCAATGACTTGGCGTGACACCAGCTTCGTAAACATCTAAAGTTCTAAACTACTAATCCTCTATTTCTCAATCAAGGCATGTAAGTTCCTAACCTTTGCTGGCGAAGTTTTTCTGCTACTGGATCTAGAGGCTCTTCATTGGTATGAACTTCGACTTCCTTGCCTTTCTTTTCACCAGCCTTTGCAGCAGACTTCTTGGGGGCCTTCTCAGCAGGAGGTTCTGGTATAGGTGCCTGATTAATCCACCACACCTTGAGTTGATTAGACCAAGAAGTAGGATGCAGAGTAGGTACTTGACATAGGGGACATATCACCAGAACATGAGAATCACAGAGCAGGCAGCATGACGCAAGAGCACATTGAATAGAAAAATATAGGTGTGAAACGAATATAATCTTACAGAAGACATGAAGGATAATAATTAAAGTTATCTTACAAAATAATACTCCACAGAAGACAATCACCCTACTGTTAGGCATTGGTTCTATAAATAGCTGATGAAACAAATTATGAGGTCATTCGATAACGTTCTTTTCAATTCTCCCCATGGATCAATAACTATCCAATCATGCAAGGAAAACCTTTAATTTAGCATTGTTAGAAGTAAATTTAAAATGGACGAATAATATGAGCATCTTATAATTACATCGCGGAAATGACTTTTAAGAAATCTAAGTCTTAAGATTAAAAGCTAAAAGAGCCTTTCTACAACACTACTATATGAATCTCCATTCATCATATTTATCTATTTATGTCATCATCATGCCAAATAAAAATAAAAGTGAAGAATAAATTAAAAATGTAAATATGCAAATAAATAGCAGCAGTAGTAATAAACAAATTATAATAAAAGTTTCTCAAGTTTTTACTGCCATATAAATCTATTACAAGTTCAAAATACTCCTAGAAAAGCAATAGGTCAAAAACAATTTACTAACAAGACTAAAACCTATTTTCAGCTAGTAGATATCTCCTACATTACTGTTTCCTTCCATTGTGCCCTATATATAGCTGAGCCTACATCGATTCGAGGCATTGTAGGCCTTTCAAGACAACTACCTTTCATGTGATCCCCATCCACCCCCGACCCCCCAAAGCCCCTTTTAAAACCTTTAGCTCATCATAGTTTCCCCAACAATACATTTGATTGACAAAGGACCTGATCAAACCATCTAAAGCAGCATTCACTCCTTATATCCTCATTACGTGCTACTTGCACCTTCCGGTGAATATTGTCAGTTCTAATCTTATATGACCTATGTACTTTCCTTGTCAATATACACAAATGTTACCTTCTCAAAAATATTACCGTACATCTCTATGAGTAATTATATTCATTCATCCATCATTCCATTCTCTTGAAAAGACGATATCTAAATTGTTTGCACTTGGCACCACAATCCTGACTAGTCTTACCTCAACTCCACTCGCTTCATATTAGCAAACTAGTAGAGCACATAGTCAGCTTATATAACTTAACAAAAGAAAAACTAAAAACAGCTTTTTACTACGAGTCATTCTTTTCTACTACATTAAATGATGATAACCGCATAATTATCTTGATCAGGCTTATTTCATTGTTCTCAGTATTAGACACGAAGTGAGGATTCCTAGTCTATGAACTCATATGCAAACACTAACACAAGTCACATCCCATAGGTTTTCTGCACACACAGCAAACAATGACAAGATATGGAGGCATATAAATCTGTGTTTTATGATTAGATGATTGGATATACGAGTGTTTTACTTGACTCCACAAAATGGTATATTCACATGACAAGATCCATGGTTATTGTGTTGTGTATCATCCCACTCTACATACCTTTATTCATCTATTAGTCGTATGATAACTAAATAATAATGGCGAAACAACCTACTCAAACACATGGAATTCACCAAGAATGAGAAGCATCTGATGTATAACAGAAAATCAACTGGATCCAAAGAGATCGAAATATTAGCTTACACTTCCAGGTTGGTATGGAAAACATGACCAAATGTCTTTTTATTTTTTTTTATAAAGAGCATGCCAAAATATCTAATCAGGTTTAAACACTTCACCAGCCGATTAAAATATTTGTCAAACCTACTAATGCAGATGTGCTAAGACATATTAATTCTATAAAGCAAAAACACAGAAATATAATCCGTTGATGCAACGACATAAAAATCCCTTAGATAATTCTTGGATAAGTCACTCCAAGTAAATATTCTCAATGCAAAAGAATAATTTCCACTTTTCAAGACACTGATGAACAACACTAGCAGGTATGAGGCAACTAACATTATTATCAGAACAAGATAGTTTAACTAAGATAATTTTTTTGTGGGGAGTGGGGGAATTGATGAGTGGTAAAAGTGTGTTCACGAAACAGACGCAGGAAACCAATAAGTTGTCTACTATACCGGAGCAGGCTCCTCTTCATCTTCCCAAGATTCTTTTACATCATTATCCTCTGCATCTTCATCATCCCATTTACTCGTTGGCTGATCCTTCTTAAGTAGATCTGGAACTGGTACATCCTCTGAAATAAAACATGCATGTTATATACTATCTTGCATATATTGATGGGGTTAAAACTAAAATATTTGTCAAGTGAAATGAAACTCAGAATTCGCTATCAAATAACAAAAACTTAGGCAATTATGTGAATAAGATTATGGTAGTATAAAAGACTTCAACTGAAGAGGTATTAGGTTGAGGATAGTTACATCCCTTTTTCTGCATGCACAATAAACCATGTCAATGCCCAATGGAGAGGGAATCCAAGTGTTTTCAAAAAGACAAATGATTCAAACCCAAAAATAAACTGGTTTTAACAAGCAAAATCTCCAGAAATAGGGACCCAAAGGCTGGGCACCGGACCGGAATGGGACCACCGGACCGGAACGGGACGGTTTGACCGGTACCGGGATGAACCGGACCGGAACTTCCGGGATGGAGGCTCAGTTCCGTCCCGTCCCACTATATACCGGGACGGACCGGAACGGAACGGGATGGGATAAACGGGACGGCACATATAGCTATTTCAAAAAATAATTATTTTTTTGAGTTATTTTGAATTACGAAAATACGAATGTTTTTTTTATTTTTCTAAGTTATATTAGTTTATAGTATTTAAGTTTTAAAATTTATAATAATTTTACTGAAGTTTATTTCAAAGATATTTTTTTTTAATTTTTACGTATATAAGTTTGTAAGTTAAGTTTAATAAAGCTTTTTTAAAAGTTTTTGAGCTTATGTAGTTGTGTTACAAGTTTTAAAGATTTGAATCTTTTGAAGTTTATAAGTTAATAAGTTATATTTATAACTTGTAAGTTAAATAACTTAAGTTTGTAATTTTAAAAAAATTAAATAAACAAAAAAGAAATGCTAATAAAAGTAAATAATGACAAAAATATTATTTTTTATTTTAATTAAAAATGATTTACCGGGACCGGAACGGAACCGGGATGAACCGGTACCGGTATACCGGTACCAAATCATGATACCGTTCCGTTCCGTGTACCGGTTCAATGTATCCCATCCCGTCCCGAATACCGGAACGGTACCGGTACAACCCGTTCTGGTGCCCAGCCTTAGACCCAACATTTATGGTTTTATTCCAATTACTGCAAATATTCTACCACTTACAATGGTAGTTGCTTCTTGTAAATGCTATGCTAAAAGATTGTATCAGTTACCCAAAAAAAATGGACCAGTGAGTTCAAGTGAGTAGGCTCAGCACTTAGACAATCCAGAAGCAAGTATTATTAAACCCTTACCACAATAGAGACAGCATAAGCAGCTTACCATTGATTAGTGAGATGAATTCTTAGATTATTGTTTATTCCTTTTCCTTTCTGCCACACACAAACCCTGGTGTGGTGTGAGTGATGACAAAGCATAAATGAGGCAAAAACAAAATTGTTGCTGACTTAAGGAATGCGTTCTACTCTATTTTTGAAGTCAATAGGGTCATACCCACAGAGAGTCACAGAAGTCTATGAATCTTGGAGTTTACGAAGTTATAAAGTCATAGGAGATCCGGATTATGATCCTTGTGAGTATTTTTTGGTGTACTTAGACAGTTAGAAACTATATATGTTTTGATGGAATCTCAACTCCGTCCACTCTTCAAAAGCTAGATGCCTGGTTAATTAGTTGGAGCACCTAACCCCTGCAAATAGCACTGATCTGTTTTGGACTTCGATAGCTCCCTAAATCTAGTATAGTTTCTTTGGATGCAATCTCTCTTTTGTACCTTTTGCATCTTCTTGATACCTATTAATGAAACATCTTACTTCATCCAAAAAAAATTGAACTGTGCGCACCAAAGTACAAATTATGGAACAAGGACTGTTTTGTGTTAATGTTGTCCTGCATTCATACAAGACATGTCCCCAAAGAAGGGAAACATTATTTATATTGCACACCTAGTTAGACTGAGATTTAACGTAGCAATGGGGAATTGCAGACAGCAATTGCACACCTCAAACCCCTGGCATCCTACAGGATCATGATTGCTATGCTACATCTCAAAACTTCTTTTGAATAGATAAGGATCATAAAAGAACACGGTGATTGTATCTTTCGTGAATTTGGCAAAAGAAAAGCTACAACACTAAATATATTTTACATCTTCAAATTAGATTTATGGCACAGAACTTTGTCTATCAGACCACAGCCTTCAGGACAGTAGTTGAACAATACCAATGTTGAGGAACATACAACACAAGGAAAATTCATACCAGTCTTGCACTAAGTACTCAGCAAGGGACTTTACTCCAATATAAAAGTTACACAGAAAGTTTATAAATGATACTCTATCATTAAACAGTAAAGGAACATACAAACAATCATGTTTTAATGCTTTCCAATTAAGTAGGAAGAGCAATGAATTGATTCCTAAATAAAGCAAGATGTATTAGCATCAGAAGTTATTGAATTAGTTTTCCTTAGGAAGGTAGTTACAAAAACAGTTAGAAATATCAACATTACCCCAATCCTCCATCTCTAGTTGATTCTCTTCCGTCCACAAAAACTTGTTAAGTTCAAGTATCTGCAGTAGAAAAAACTCAGTTCTTTTCCAGAGAAACCAAATTATCAGCAACAGAAACCTTTTTAATCAAATCACTAATATACAGGAAAATCAAATCATTCAATTATGCAAATAGAACTCCAAGATTAATCAAGAACATCGTCTCGTTCCCAAGATTCTATTAATACCCACACATACAGACTTGTCAAAAACCATAACACAATGTCAATGGAACTCCAATATTAATCAAGAACATCACCTCGCTGCCAAGATTCTATTAATACCCACACATACAGACTTGTCAAAAACCATAACACAATGTCAATGGAACTCCAATATTAATCAAGAACATCACCTCGCTCCCAAGATTATATCAATACCCACTCATACAGACTTGTCAAAAACCATAAAACAATGGAAGAAAAAAGTTTCAATTAATATCAGTGTTCGAGTCGGTCGGACATTGTATGTCAGGTAGGGAAGTGCGGCTGAACCCTAAAACCGCCACTTAAAGCAGTTCTCAAAAATTACAAATCCGAAAGCCCTAAATTCAGTTCAAAGACATAAGGATATATTATATGACGCGTGAGACTCAACTACGAACACACACACACATATATATATACATCCAAAGACGCCAAATCACAGAGAAAAGCAATAAATTGAACCAAGAAACAAGATTGAGCGAATAAACCAAAAACAGAGCAAGAACCGAGTAAACGCAATAGATGAAAAAGGAGATACTTACATGGGAAGAGAGATAACCCGAGGTGAACAAATCTGATGAAGGCGATGTAAAATGGTTAAGCACCGTATTAAGCAATAGCAGAATGTGAAACAGCGTTTCCGATGACCAAAATACCCTTGGCTCAAGCAGTCCAAGATGGAGAAAGAAAATCAAACAGTCAAGATGCCTTTACTTTTATAGTAAGTAGAATATAAAAAAGGAAAAACTAATTACTCCTTTCGTTTTACTTGCCACTTTTTCCTAAAATAGATTTTTATTTTTACTTGACATATCAAGAAAAGATAATAATTTTTTCTATGTTTTAATGTCAGAATGACATCATTTAACAGGTTTAGTAAAATAGTTATATCATTAATTACTCCCTCCATTTCAAATTAATTGAATTGTTGAGGTGTTTCGCACCCTTTAAGAAAAGAAGATTAAAACATAAATTAGGTATAACTTTCCATTTTTACCCTTATTAATTATTGACAAATTTATTATTAAAATAACTAAACATTAATTAATAAATAATTCCAATACTAATTAATGAAGGGTAAAATTGGAAGAACATTAAGTAGTCTAGAAAATTGAACAATTAAGTTAATTTGAAAAATGAAAAATGTTTCAACAATTCAATTAATTTGAAATGTAGGGAGTATTTTCTTAATGATTGTGTCAAGTCAAACTGTGACAAATAAAATTAAACAGAGGGAGTAGTTGATCATCTTATTAAAAATACTTATTTCATATTAGTTGTCCACTTTATTAAATCAAAAAAACATTAAGTAAAGTTTTTTATATTATCCTTATGATTAATTCTCTTAACAGTGTGCACATTTGTTTGTAAAATTCCTAAAAAAGTTTTTAAGGGGTGAATTAGTAAAATTATCTTTTTATTTATGGTTTCTTAATATGCATGTAAAAAAAGAAAATGATCAACTAATATAAGACAAAGATAGTAATAAGGAAAACATATCATATGTATTTACTATACATCGCTATAGTTTGAAATAATTATCATTTACGACTACTGCTTTATAAAGGCTAATGCACTCTCTCTCCTCTTTCTCCGAGACCTCATTCGCTTCTCTCCTTCCTCCAACATTCTAGCTCGTCTCTGACCTCCTTCTAGTAGCTTTTTTTTATATATACAAATCAATTATGTCAATTGTATTCTTGATATACTTATTAATTAAATATACAAATTAATTATATCTATCTCCTCTCTCCTAGATCTTGTTCGCCTCTCTCCTCAATCCTCTCTCATCTTTCATCTCTCCTCCCTCTTCCTTCTCCCGATCTCGCTCACCTCTCTTCTCCTTATAATATGTAGTTACGAATTGTAAGTAACCAAATTATAGCTAAGAAGCTTGATTATGTTTCTAGTCTTACTTGTTTTTGAAATTTCCTTTATAAAAAATTACGTACTTGGAATTGAAATTCTACCATTAAAGATGAATTTGAAATTTAAATTTAAGTTTAAATTTAAATTGAATTTGAAGTTCTTTAAATCTCATAAACAAGCATAAATTTAATAAAAATTTCATGAGACACCTTATTTAAACGTTGTCATTTAAGTTGTAGCCATTGTTAACAATTATTTAATTGATCCCACTTTTAACAAGTTTCCAACAAACCTCCTCCTCCGACTTCTATATATACATATTTTAGCTTTAAAACTTCGATAATACTATAATCACATCATCCATTCTCTTCATTTCTTACATCATCATAAAAGACTCGTAAACTAAATATCGTCTATAACTTTTATCTTAACATAAAAATCTTACATCCAAAATCATTAAAAAGAATAATCGATCACTAATAATTTAAAAGGTAGTCCAGAAGCTAGAAGGCATGGTTCAAGTAAAAGTATATATTTTTTGGCCTCTACAAAGCTAAATATATATATCCAAAGTCAAGCATGAACTAAAATTATGTCTAAAGAAGGAAAACTTGCAAAAATAATTTAACATATGGTATAAATTTGACTTCGACTCCAAAAACGAATATTTGTACTCTCCGGAGAGGGTTTAATTAACGAGTCAAGTCTAATTACAAGTAGATCAATAAATTAATACCATATATTTAATTTAAATGTGAACATATTTCACTTCAACTTCGATTAATATGAGGGGCTTGAGTCATAAATTCAATATTAAGGAAAAATGTGATTCAATAGGTGGAATTACAAGAATAATTTTAAGATATTTGTAAATTGTAATATGCTAAAAGCATTTTTTTAATCTTTTTTTTATATAAAATATAATTATGAAACTTAATTTCCAAACTGCTCTCTTCTTCACTTTATATTTTTATTGTTTAATCTCAAAATTCCTAATATTCTAATCCTTGGGGAATAGATCATCATTTCTAGGCCTCTGCTAAATATACAAATCACTATAATTATTTTGTGTTAGAATTTAAACTATTTGATTTTGAGTAAAATAATATTTGTCATACCCACACTCATCCAATGGATTTAATTTGGCTAATATTTTTTCAACTTTATTGGGTGGCCAGGGTCCAACTTAACTAACAACATGTGAAATTGGATTGGCCTATGGATGGTCCATTTTGTTTCACTTTTGTTTGAACGAGTATAAAAAATATTTGGTAGGAAGTGTTTTTCTGAGGCCCTACACAACGCAAATTTAGATTAGTTGGACTCTAATACGGATATCGAATCGAAATAATAAAATATCACAATCTATTGTTAAATGAATTGGTTACATGTAAGTTGTTTAAAGGAGATGGTTTAAATTTAAATTACCAATTAATCCTTAGATTAATTAATACAGGTCAAATTGCTTTCTTCATTTATGGATGTAACCTGTCTTTTCCATTTATTTTTTGGAAAAGGGTCAAAATTACCCCTGAACTATATGAAATAGACCATTTATACCCTTCGTTACATTTTGGGATAAAAAATGCCCCTGCCGTTATCCTAAGAGACCACAAATACCCTCAAGAGTTAACACCCCAAATTTTTGTTGACGTGGCAAGCCACATGGAACTAATCCTTCCACCTAAGCGTTGCCAACTAGGATTCACTACAAAAGAACTAGACCTTTAGCGGCAACAACAGTCGCCACAAAAGCCCAGAAAATCGTCACTAAAAGTTTTTAACATTAAATTCTAATTTTGTTTTTTTTCTTCATTGTTTTTAAAAAACCAAATATGATATCGATTAAGTAGGAGTTTGAAGACACTATATGTTTTATTTTTATGTCATATGTAAATGTATAAAATGTACAATGATGCATTAATTATATATAGTAGGAGATTTGAATCGAGAAGTAATTTTGATTATTTTTCGTAATAATATTGGATGTTTTTAATATGGATATTGCAAGTTATTTATTTTAGAAAATTAGGTCGCAATCGAAAATTAATTATCATATTTTTTTGTTGAAAAAATAGGTTTTACTAGCGAATGGTTGTTGGAGCCTTAGTCGCCACTAAAAATCAATCATAACCTTTAGTGGCAATATTTTGGGATTTTGTGGCGACTTTGTCGCCACTAAAAGTCAAGCTCTTTTGTAGTGAATCTTAGTTGGCAATGCTTAGGTGGAGGGATTAGTCCCATGTGGCTTGCCACGTCACTCAAAATTGGGGTGTTAACTCTTGAGGGTATTTGTGGTCTCCTGGAATAACTGCGGGGGTATTTTTGATCCCAAAATGTAATGGAGGGTATAAGTGGTCTATTTCGCATAGTTCAGGGGCAATTTTGACCCTTTTCCGTTTATTTTTAAATGGAAACTCTGTTAACAAATGATAACTTTTTTCATATTACTACAATACAAAGTGACAAATGTCCAACTAAAAACACTAGTCTTATGGGTAGGAACTCATGTACATCCCTTTTTTTATTAATATATTTTTGGGAAAAGGGTCTGAAAAATACTTCAACTTTGGCCAAAATTGTTGTTACGATATAACATTTTATGGAGGATCTTCTACCCACTGCACTATTTAATAGTGTATTTAAAAGGTATATATGTGCCCACGTGGACACGTTATTATTTATAATTATGCAATATTTGTGATGATAGACATATATATACCTTTAAAATACACTATTAAATAGTGTAGGGAGTAAAAGGTCATTTCCAAAGTTTGGTATCGTTACTGCAATTTCGATCAAAGTTCGGATATATTTCAGACGTTTTTTCCTATATTTTGATAAGAGAACTGAAATACACACAAGCTAGTTTGATGATGGAATTGAGATTTTCATGGAGGGGTTTAACTATGAAAAAATAAAATGTGAATAAGTTGATGCGATTTCAACATGTACTTTATATACATAAAAAAAACTTTAATCATATATAAATAGTATTTTCTCTGTCCCAATTTACCTGACACATTTTGAATTTCGAGATTTAAACAAATCTATTTTTTATCTTAAATTTTTCATATATCTTTTAAATATTTTGAACGATCAATTATTGTGATTTAAAATACTTTTTACGTTGCTCCACTAATCTCTACAACCCTAGTTGTGATTCATTGACATTGAACCATCCCAGCTTTTTGGCATGACAAAATTTTAGAGATATTAAATTAGTGGGGTACATCTTTCCATGAATTTTTTTTAACCAATTGGCTTTTGTGTCTCATCATATGAAACCAATGCTTAAAAATGAATAATATCCAAGTACCAAAGTATAATATTAGTCCAATTTTAATAGACAAAATTCAGGAGCTCGAGGCACATTGATCATAACCCTTAATCATTTCCCCCACTTTCTTCTTCAAACTCTTATTAGACATATAGTAACTTGCAAGAGAACCCTAAATAATTAAAACTTTAGTAGTAACAGTTTCTTCATATCACAATAATAATTCCATCTAATTAATTAACCATGCATTGGATCTAATCATCTAATAAATTCTAAATTCACTGGATAGGATTAGGTAATGAAATCTTGTTTAATTTAATCATATAGTAATAAAAGTTTGGTCCAAGCGTTGAACAGTTAAAGCCAATTGAGATCTTGCTAAGATTTTCTGTAAATAATAATAAAAAGATTTCTTTTGAAAATCTAAGCTTTTGACTAGTCCAATTTTTAGAGAGGAAATGATTGAACTAACATAATTAAGAAAATTTGTAAATTGCTTACTATAGTTCTCTAAATTTTGGAGACTAATGCCAAATATTACTTTGAAGTCAATTCAGGTCACTTTAAAGTGAGGGAAAAGGAAGTACTTCTAAGTTATAGCTGTTTAGAATGTGACAAATTATGAGAGAATTCTTAGAAAGAAAAACACAAAATTAAATTTTTTAGATTATATATATAGTCGCTATAACGTTTTTTATAATTCACATGTTATAGTAGGTAACTTGTGTCAGATTTCAAGATTACAAGTTACCTAGACCCTGATACATGTTGCTGATGGGACGTGACATGTATCTTGTAGAACTAGTCGAGGTGCGTGCAAGCTGATCCGGACACCTAAATTACATACTAGTATATAATTTATAAGCTCTTTACAAATCTATATTGGGATGTCCCAAGAAGTAATTATACCAACCATTCTTGCTTTCCATTTCTTCATCATACATCAACCCAATGAGTTCATATTTGTGGCCTCAATCAATTTTTAAAGTATCCATTTTGTCTTCCAAGAATTGCTACAAAATTCCCATTATTTTAATGGTCCTCTGCTATGATTATATATATATATAAATGGACCTACATGAACCTTCAAGTACTTCTTTCAAACAAAGCAAAAGCTGTGAAAAAAGCAAATCTTTCTGACAATTTACACATGCAACCTCTTATTATTCTTCAAACATGCTTAAAATTTTGGCATCTCAAGTAAAGCCAAACAACAGCAAGAAGAGGTGACAAACTCTCAGTTCTTGTAATATATATTTGTTTGTTTGTGTCTTCTGTGATGGTGACAACTTATCAGATGAAGAGTCTTAGTACATTAGAGCTTATGTTAGAGGAACTTCAGCAAGAAGATGAAGAAACAAATGATTTGCCACCACCTTTGCCTGTTAGGCCTGTCATTAAGGCTAGGTTGCCTAAGGGCAGAAGGAAATTGACACCATTTGGTAAAGAAAAGAGGAATCTTAAAGACATTAGGGCTCAAGAAAATGCATTTGTTGATCAATGGAGTACTTCAGAAGAGAGGGATTCTGCAGCCATGACAGATAAGGTAAATGGGAATGAATTAAAGAATTAATTTTTGTTAACTTGCACATGCCTCGACTGTTCCATACTTTCTTCATTGGGTACCTGCTACCTCCCGTCAGCATTCGTACTGCTTAACTATGCCAACTAAGGTAGAATAAAAGAAAATAACCTAGCTAGTTTTGACTTTCTGACAGAATTTGAATCATTGGATACCTGCTACCTCCCATCAACACTGGTACTGCTATATGTTGACTCTTTGCTAGAATTTGAACCTTTGTCGATGGTTTATTCTCAGATCGTTAGGCCACACCTCTGGATGCATTAATTTTGTTAAATTGTAGCAAAGGGGTTTCTACTTTTTAGGTTCATGAAATTTACTATGTGATCATTACCTACATTAAGTTACAGCAGCAGGACAATGACTCTTGGAAGAAGTAGTACAACTAAAGCTTTTCCAGATGCAAAATTTATCTTCACCAACTGGCAAATGTGGTTAGTTCCTAGATTAATGAATGAGGGCATCTAAATATTTATTAATTGGATGACAGAATGTACAAAGGAAGATTCACATAGCATCTTATTTAGACTGAATCACAGTCATATTTCTCATAATTTCAACTGTTGTTAGCTTACAAATTATACTTAATTTTGATGGTAAGTGTGGTTTATTTCACAGATTTGTTTGATGGTTGATCAGAGAGATGGAGCTGAACTAAGTAGAGTACTGCAAATTCAGAGATGCTTTCGCGGCTATCAAGCCCGCCAGTACTATCATGAGCTTAAAACAGGAGCAGTAGCTCTACAATCATGTAATTCACAATATCCTATTTTTTTTCTCAAAACTTCATATGCTATAATACTAAGTCCACCTTCAGAAAGAAAAATCAATCATATCAAACTTAATAGTTCTTAAAAACATATGCCTCAAGGGAAAAGAACTTCAGCATGTTATTTTGCATTTTGATGATCAGAGCTCAACCATAGTCGTCGATTCTTGCAGTTGTGCGTGGTGAAATTGAAAGAAAGTATTATCAGGGTCTCACTAGGAGGTTAGCAGCAATTATCTTTATACAGAAACACATAAAGAAGCATCATCATAAAAGAACAGAACGACAAAGAACTGCAGCCATATGTTTGCAGTCTGGTAAGATTGTAGAATGCTTAATCCAAAATTTTGAATATATAGTTTTGAAGATAGTCCTCAACTTTTCTCTATGCATTCTGCAGTTAGTCGAGGTTGGTTGATTCGAAAGAAGTCCAATCTCTCAGGTGATGAAAAACGATCTTGTGTTGTTCAGAACATTAGAGAAAAAAATGACCTTGACAATAAGGAACCAGAAACTAAGGTGTGCTTTATTTCTTTGAAAATTGGTTCAATGTCCTGAAAAACACATATCTTAACCACTTTGGTTGCTTGAATGAAACTCCCTTCAGGTACCACGTTCAATTCTACTTGATCTTCAGAGGCATATTTTGAAGACAGAAGCAGCCCTGGAGAGAAAGAAAGAGGAAAATGCAGCTTTGAGGCTACATATTCAGCATTATGAGATAAAGTGGAATCAGTATGAATCAAAAATGAAAGCTATGGAGAAGATGTGGCAAGATCAGTTAACGTCTATACAAGTGAGCATTCCATGTCTTCATTAAAAAAAAACAAAATGTTGTTCAGTGGCATCTCGTATGGATATCACTTCAAAATGTGCTGCAGATTACTTTATTTGTTTCGATAAAATCCCACATATAAATTCTTATATAACATCAGTGAGATTGCTTAGTGTTATTTGCTTTAACCAAAAGACATTTGTGTATCTTGCAGATAAGTCTGGCTGCAGAAAGGGAAAAACACGGGGACGAAAAGACTAAGGGAAAACTCAGACTACTGATACTTCAAGATCAAGATGAAAATGTGCATAACAGATTCCCAAGAACTACATCTCTTCGAACAAGTGCATTGAATCATCCTGATGAGGTACATGATACACAACCACAACCAAGTGGGAGATCAAATCCCAATAACAAGTGTGTTAACCACCATGTGATGGACATGGTCAATCACTATCAAAATTTTGTCGTCCACGATCAATGTAATTCAGGGGAGGAGGGTTCCGCCCTCAGGCCTAACGATGAGCTCCAGAAGCTGAAGATTAGATTTGAAGCATGGAAGAAGGATTACAAGAATAAATTGCGCGAGGCCAAAGCAACAATGAAGCAACTAGGACACTCTGAAAGGGGGAAGGGTTCAAAGATATGGTGTGGGAGATGAAAAAGTTAATGTCTTATGTTAGATCCTCCAATTGGAGGACATTTTCAGAGGATTTGACACGGGTGCAACAACAACATATTTGGAGAGTCTGATCAACGTAGCCTCTCATTATCATTTATTCTTCATACTTCATATTTACATGTACAGAACAAGCATATAAACTGTCAATGTCATACAACCATTGAAGAAATATAAGAGAATATGTTGAGGAAAATCGAAAAGACTAGGAACTTCCGCCCCTGCCTCTGTTCCATATTAACTGAATTTCTGCCTCTATTCCATATTAACTGAATTTGTAAGGCAATGGCACACCTATTAAAAAAAATATTTAAATAGTTTAAATCATATTTTCCACTATTACCCTTTGTGAAATTATAATTTAAACATCTTTTTAAAAAAAATCGCCGTTGCCGGGGATCGAACCCGGGTCACCCGCGTGACAGGCGGGAATACTTACCACTATACTACAACGACTTAGATGTTAGGGAAGCTAACACAATTAAATTTATATTATTTTTATTCTTCTTCATTGAAAGTAATTATTTCCTTTTTTTTGGGGGGTGGGGGGGTTTTCCCACCGGTCCGGTAGCTGCATTAGAGCCCGACTATTCCAAATTCGCGCCACTTAAAGCATCACTAGGAGAGAAACACTCCCTATCGAAATTTTTTCAATACCGTAGGACTCGAACCCGAAACTTTAAAAGTAATTGTTTCATATCAATACTTACATAGTCTTAATTTTTGTTGGTTACTTTGATTTTCTTTGCTAGTTTATTTTAGAAATTAAAAAAGGCGCATGCAGAAATGATTTTTCCGAAAATAATTTAATTGGATGTAGTTAGTCTTACTTCATGACATGTGAGTAATTCCAATATTCCAAAAATATAAAAGAAATTCAACAATCAAATTTTTAGGATCAATTTTATTTTGTATTTAATTAAGGTATAGATAAAATTCGTATTATTTTCTTGAAAAAACTTGATACTCCTCCATTCCCTTTTAAGTATAATGTTCTAGCCGTTTTAATTTATTTTGAATTATAAAAATATTAAGAAAATAGTTATTTATTTCAAAATTATCCTTGTCTAATAAGCGTGGAGTAAATATTTAGAGATAGTTTCGGAAAATTTCCTTTAGTTTTGTCTCAATAATACAATATCCCTAGTTATTTGACAGATTATATTCATCACCCTTATTTTAATTTGCTTGTAACAAAACTAATTTTAGGTAATGTAATTGCTAAAAAATATATATCATCTAAATTAAATTTGTAACAACCAAATGAAAACAATAGTGGTAAATATAATATTTTCATATTACAAGAGGGATATATGCTATTGAGGTAAGTCTCGAGGGAGGTTTCTAAAATTATTTCAAAATTTAAGAAGGTTTCAAAAACTTTTATATATTTTCTTATGTATGTATTATGAGAAAATGACATAAATAGTCCCTTAATTATAGGAATAGGTCTAAAAGGGTCCCTTAACTATATGAGTAGGTCTAAAAGGGTCCCTTAACTATACACTTAACGGATATAGTCTTTCAACTATTCAAAAACTTATCAATTTTGGTCTCTTAACTATATACTTACCGGTTTTTTGCCTCTATTCCATATTAATTGAATTTTTGCCTCTATTCCATATTAACTGAATTTGTAAGGCAATGGCACACCTATTAAAAAAATATATTTAAATACATAGTTTAAATCATATTTTCCACTATTACCCTTTGTGAAATTATAATTTAAACATCTTTTTAAAAAAAATCGCCGTTGCCGGGGGATCGAACCCGGGTCACCCGCGTGACAGGCGGGAATACTTACCACTATACTACAACGAGTTGGATGTTAGAGAAGCTGACACAAATAAATTTATATTATTTTTATTCTGCTTCATTGAAAGTAATTATTTCCTTTTTTTTGGCGGGGGGAGGAGAGGGTTTCCCACCGGTCTGGTAGCTGCATTAGAGCCCGACTATTCCAAATTCGCGCCACTTAAAGCATCACTAGGAGAGAAACACTCCCTATCGAAATTTTTCCAATACCCTAGCACTCGAACCCGAAACTTCGAAAGTAATTGTTTCATATCAATACTTACATAGTCTTAATTTTTGTTGGTTACTTTGATTTTCTTTGCTAGTTTATTTTAGAAATTAAAAAAGGCGCATGCAGAAATGATTTTCCCGAAAATAATTTAATTGGATGTAGTTAGTCTTACTTCATGACATGTGAGTAATTCCAATATTCCAAAAATATAAAAGAAATTCAACAATCAAATTTTTAGGATCAATTTTATTTTGTATTTAATTAAGGTATAGATAAAATTCGTATTATTTTCTTAAAAAAACTTGATGCTCCCTCCATTCCCTTTTAAGTATAATGTTCTAGCCGTTTTAATTTATTTTGAATTATAAAAATATTAAGAAAATAGTTATTTATTTCAAAATTATCCTTGTCTAATAAGCGTGAAGTAAATATTTAGAGATAGTTTCGGAAAATTTCCTTTAGTTTTGTCTCAATAATACATTATCCATAGTTATTTGACAGATTATATTCATCACCCTTATTTTAATTTGCTTGTAACAAAACTAATTTTAGGTAATGTAATTGCTAAAAAATATATATCATCTAAATTAAATTTGTAACAACCAAATGAAAACAATAGTGGTAAATATAATATTTTCATATTACAAGAGGGATATATGCTATTGAGGTAAGTCTCGAGGGAGGTTTCTAAAATTATTTCAAAATTTAAGAAGGTTTCAAAAACTTTTATATATTTTCTTATGTATGTATTATGAGAAAATGACATAAATAGTCCCTTAACTATAGGAGTAGGTCTAAAAGGGTCCCTCAACTATACACTTAACAGATATAGTCTTTCAACTATTCAAAAACTTATCAATTTTGGTCCATTAACTATACACTTACCGGTTTTAGTCCCTTAACTATAAAGTTACCGATTTTAGTCCTTTAAGTATTCAAAAACTTATTAGATTTGGTCTTTGTCCATTTCTTTAATACAAATAGCTTAGGTTTATATTAACGGAAATATTCATGAAATTAAATCTTTAACCCATTTTTAAAGTTGTTTCTCTATCCCCGCCCTTTTACTTCAAACTACTCTTATAAAAAGAACAATAATGTCTACGATTCAAAATAAAATTAATGAGCAAACAAGATATAAGTCATAATTCTATTCAATGGAGGATAAAATTAAGCATATAACTGTTGTTAATGACTTGAAGTCGCACTTGAATATTTTAATTAGTGCGGATTTTATTTAATTTACTCAAATTCTTTACGTAAAATAAAGTGAATAGAATATTAAAATTGATCTATTTAAATTTTTTTACAAATCTACCATTTTATAAATTTCAATTTCTTAAAAATTAAACAAATTCCGTTCAATGAAGTCGTTGAAGTACAAACTTTGGATTTAACGGGGAATAATTTTTTTCTTTTGACTTATATTTTCTTTCTTAGTGAATTTTATTTTAAAATCGTTAAGGTTCTTCGCATAAGGTTAATTTGAAGAAAAAGTGGCGGAGAGAGAGAAACAACAAAAAAAATTGCTAAAGAATTTAATTTCTCGAGGCATGAATTCCGTTAATATAAACCTAAGCTATTTATATTAAAAAATGGAAAAAGACCAAACCTGGTAAGTTTTTGAATACTTAAAAGACTAAAATTGATAACTTTATAGTTAAGGGACTAAAACCGATAAGTGTATAGTTAAGAGACTAAAGCTGACAAGTTTTTGAATAGTTAAAGGACTATATCCGTTAAGTGTATAGTTAAGGGGTCATTTTAGACCTACTCATATAGTTAAAGGACTATTTATGTCATTTTCTCTATGTATTATTATTGATGAACACAAATCATCGAAAATTGATTTATCGAATCAAAGTTTGATTATTGTACCACACAAAACTTTGAAATTTTAATATTTTTCTTTAAATACTAGTTACTGAGTCACCAAAATCAAATACCTGACGCCTACCTTAAATTGCTTACTATATATATGAGTAACATAAATGAGTGACATGCATATCTTAATTGACCTATGCTTAATAAATTAATAATATTGGGGTTTGAGTAGTTTATCGGGAATAACCTCTAAGGTAAATGTAAGGTTTGCATATGTTTTATCCTCACACATCTTACTCAGTGAAATTACACTGAATATGTTATTGTTATAGGGTTAAGTTTGAGAGTGAAAATTTAACCTCTATACATGAGTTTTCTAAAAGCTAACATATGGCTTAAAAAGAAAAACTAACATATCAAATATTAGACAAACTATGAACATATCTTATCAAAAAAAATAATTCTTCAATACATAATTAGCGAATTACTTTACTCAAGTTTGATTTATCATACTAAATTTTGATTTATCGAACCAAATTTTAGAAATCAATATACTTGATATCTATTTCTATTTTTTTAAAAATAAAACTTTAAAAATATTGGATCGAATATCGAATCGTACACTCAATATAATTTATTAAGAGAATGCATTTGTTGATCAATTGAGTAATTCAGTTGAGAGGGATTCTGCAGTCATGATAGATAATGTAAATGAGAATGAATTAAAGCTTCTTATAATATGCTTAGAAGTTAGAGGAAAAACTATCATTTTTAATTTTATTTTGAATTAGAAAAAAATAATAAAGTATTTTTTATTTTTTAAACTATCCTTGTTTAATAAGCAATGAGTAAATATTTAAGATAGTTTCAGAGATTTTCCTATTGATTTGTCTCAATAACACAACATTCCTTGTGATTTGAGTTATCACATTCACCATCAATATTTTAATTTGCTCGTAACAAAACTAATTTAAGTAATATAATTATCTAGCAAAAAATATTACGTAAATTTAATTTTAATACATGCAAATGAAAATAAGGATGGTAAATATAATATTTCAAATTATAAGAAAGATACTGTATATGTTATTGAGGTAAGCTCGGAGAGAGATTTTTTTTGAAATTATTTCAATTTTTAAGAATGCCTTTAAAACTTCTTTATATTTTCTTATGAATGTATAATCATAATGTATAATTAGGGATGAATATAAATCATCTGAAAATGGATGTGTCTAGTTGAAATTTGATTATTGTATCTTATCAAATTTTAAAAGTTCGATATTTGATATTTACTTTGAATTATCAATTATCAATTATCGAATTACCAAAATTGAATATCAAACATTCTTCCCTAATGATTGTTTCATATATATATGAGTAACGTAAATAGGTGGTTTGGATATCTTAATTGACCTACACCTAACAAATTAATGAGGTTAGTCGGCAACAACCTCTATGTCTGTCATTCGTGATTATACAGAATATGTTGTTGTTACTTGTTATAGGATTTGAAAGAGAATATTTAACTTTATACGTAATTTCTCCAAAAGCTACAAATATTAAACAAACCCTTCAAAACGTAATTAAAAATTAATATATTTGATATTTATTTTTAAATTTTAAAAAACGAACCGTAAAAATATTGAATCGAAAATCGAACCTACATTCCATAATTTATTAAATTAGGGGTTATTAAATCACTTTGTTAGATCACTTACCAAAATTGGAGGGTAAATTTTTAGTATATATAATCCTGATAACCTGGTTTTTGTTGAAACTTAAAACCCTGCACCCCTGTATTTGTTCAACTGATCAATTCAGTTCTTCAATTTTCACCATGTCTGAATCTTCACATGGTGATGATGATTCTCCACAAAATTCTCCACATTATTCTCCTTTTTACTGTTCTAATCCTTCTGATCAATCCGATGAAGAACCCCTTATTTGGAAAATCCGTAAAATCGAAAGACCAGATCGACTTAGCGCCTTGACGGATCCTTTGGTACTTCACATCCTCTCTTACTTGCGGATGAAAGAAGTTAGGCGAACTGCAGTTCTCTCAAAAAGATGGCGGCTTTTATGGACTTCAGCACATAATCTGGTTTTCAGGTGCACTGGAAAATCTCATTACTATGTAACTGCATTCATAACTTCGGTTGATGATACATTGCTTCTATCTAAGCCTAGTAAGTTGAACAAGTTTTCGGTTGAATTTCATTACGACAAAAAACTTGTTAAGTGTGTTAATAAATGGATGATATTTGTACACAATAAATATGTTGAAGAACTGGAGTTGTATCTGATGACAAGGGGTTCAGACAATTTTTACAATTTACCGCAGATTTTGTACTCCAATGCGTGTTTTCGAGAAATGAGTTTGTGCAATTGTAATCTTGTACCAAAGGAGGGGATCAATTGGCCTTCTCTTAAGGTTTTGGTTATTAGGTATGCTGAGTTGAACAGTCATATCATTGACGCGATATGTTCTGGATGTCCTTCTTTGGAGTCTCTCAAGTTTAGTATGTGTTATGGGGTTAATTTAATTAAAATTAACTCCGAAAGTGTGAAGAAGTTGGTGATCAGTGGATATTGGCAACAAGTACATGACGAACTTGATGATGACGATGATACAGAGCTGATAATAGATGCTAGGAATGTTACTTCGCTGGAGATTGAAGGATGTTTTCATAAAAAAATTGTTGTTCTTCAGAATGTATCAGCTCTAGTCCATGCTAAGCTAGATTTCTTTAGGAAGACAGATGATTATGAAAGTGATCAAAGTGATTTCAAGATTGACGAGGATATGTTAAGAGATCTCCTAGAATTACTCGGGGATGTTGAGAAACTCTCAATTGGGTCATGGTGTCTGCAGGTTTGACCAATACCTCCCTACTTCATTTTGTCATTAAAATTAACTATTATAGATGTGTTTGTACTTCTCTGAGTGATGATGGTGAGATTATTTACACAATCATATCACTTATTAGGTAATCATAGGAAAATCTGTATGATAAACATTAATTGATAAAAATGATGACCAACCTATTATGGCAAGCTAAATTACAGTCATACTATTAAAAATGTGTATACTGTCAGTTGTTATGCATATATCCCTTGTAATAGTCTACCATTTTTATAAAAAAAATTGTTACTGCACAATGCAAAATGTCTAAAGTTGCATTACTTATAAAAAAAAGATATGTTTTTGAAGTTGCATAAAATATAGCAATGCCTTTATGTCAGTGTTACTACTCGTCTTTCGATTCAGAAGCATTATTCTCTATTTGTACCATTACATTCATGGATTTCTGCAGGTATGCAGCGCCATCTATTTATATATATGTATATATATATATATATATATACGGATCTTCAAACAACTCCTTTGTCGTTACTTAAATCTGCTTGATTAATTAAAAAGTTCTTGTAAATATAATAATAAGTTTAAAATTTTGACAATTGGTGAATTCTTATGAATATGGCCATAGTGGAGGACATTTATGAGAAGTTGGCAAATTACATTTGTAGCCAATTACATTGTGACCGTGGCTGTTAAGGGGCACATACATGTTAGGGACTAGGAAGTTTTAGGGATTAATGGTTAAATAAAGTGTGGGCTGCATTGTGTGGTTTAGGGCTTTAGGCTATGTTGTTGCTACAGTTGCTTCGTCTCTCATATCATACCAGTGGACAATCTGGTTCACTTAGTGGGATAGATGCTCATTAAGTGCTGGTCACGGTCCTCGGGATTTAGGACATAGCATGGCTAACTCTTCTAACTATACGAAGAGGGGAAAGGGTAAAAAAGAGGCACTTTAATTGCTTTGCATCTATGGTGACTTTACTGGTTTAAAATAGGAAGAACAGATTTTAATCAGGAATAGGGTCATGAGACCATTAGAAAGATTCCTGATCCAACAGTGTTTTACTAGGGCAATTTTGTGAAACATCTCATTTGATTATGTTCTTATATTATTATAGCTTTAAGTTAAACCTTGTTTAGTTAAACTAGTGACCGTATTCTCATTTAAAAGCTTAAATTGGGCCGGTTCGATGGCTCTGTACGAATTAGTGGTTTTTGATACTTCTGATCCTGTCCTTGTGGTTAGAAAGAACTCACTTTTATTTACTTATTCCTTAATTAATTATATCTTCAACACGCCCCTTCACGTGTGATGTATCTGATTCCTTGAGATAACTAATGATCTCTCTTTGCTATGATACCATGTTGAACGGTGTGATATCTCATCTAAAGTTTAAGTTGTTTGAGAAAACTTATTTTTATTTACTTAATTATATCTTCAACGTATTTTTATTTACTTAATTATATCTTCAACGCACAAACCTCTAACCTATCTTCTGATAATTAATTGTCCCAGGTCCTTAATATGATAGAGACTAAAAACTCGTCATGCCCGAGGATGAGATGCAAAGACTTGACCTTGAACTCTCGTTTGACTGACAAGGAGCTTCCGGGGTTAGCAATCCTTCTACAAAGTTGTCCTCTAGTCGAGGTCTTGAACATAAGCGAGGAATCCCCTTTTGAAGAGGTATGCAAATGCCCCTTCTCCTATTGTTGTTCATCTAATCTCTCGATTTGATTCTTTGTTGCTCAATCATCACCTATGTAGAGGCAAATTCAACATCTAGAGTCAATGAGTTCAGAATGGGCATGATCTTATTATATACATACTTTTTCTTTTTTGTGCACATGCATACATAGTTCCGAGTCTGAAAACAATGGTTTGAGTTAAACTTCCTGTTCTAAATTAGCCTCTGCTGCATTTTGTTAATTGATCAGTTAATCACCTTTGAAACATTATGTTACAGTATAGCGTTGGTTGGTCATTCTCATGGCCCACTTACGAATTTTCTGCAAAAAAATACTGGATATCAAGACCTTGTTGGGTGCTGAATCTCAAGACTTTAAGGATTGACGGCTCCTGGATATATGAGAGTCTGTATTTTGAATACCTCTCTACGTTTCTGCAAGCTGTTCTAAAGAATGGGTTAGTGCTTCAGAAAGTTATCCTTCCCTCCTTCACTGACAGAACATGGATTTCCCCCGGGCACCATACCAGAGTTGTAGAAACCTTGCTAAGCTTTCGGAGGTCTTCAAAGGATGCTGTTATTTTGTTCTCTGATTGAGAAGCAAAAGTAAATTAGCAATTATGTCATGTTAGTATTTATCAAAACGTGCTTCAGAAACATATACTGTATGTTTTTTTTCTTTAGACTCGATGCTTGCGTACATTCTTCTCTTCTTGAGTCAATCAACTAAGGCTCAATTTTGAGCTAGCTAGTTGAGATGGATTCTTATATAAATTATATTAGTGGTGCTTTAATGCTTGATGTTTATATATATTCTCTCTTGAGTCTTTCTTATTTCCGTTGTGTATATATCCCGTTTTATGTATTGTTTATCATAGGATGTGAGAAAATTGATACCACAGTCCAACCCTTCAGGATAGCCCAGTAGCTTGGGATTAAGATTTTTATGTTGGAGGTTTCAAGGTCGAAATTCCTTATCAGCGAAAGTAGAGGATTTGCCTTGAGCTCGTTGCATTGGATTTGACTAGTGCGGGTTGCCTTTCATGTGTGGTTTACGAGGTTATTGCATAGAAGTGAGTGTTTTACCTTGTGCGCACCAAAGGATAGCGGTTACGGTGAACACTATTGTGATAATGTATATCACGTGCTACTTTTAGTTTATGCAAAAATACTTGAACTTTGATCATGTCAAGATCATAATTTCAAGTAAAAATATTTGTGGTTAATCCTTGTGAACCATACCTTATGATAAAATTGTTTGAAGTTGATCTTGACAAGTCATTGTAATTTTTTGATGTCTTACTAAGTATAAAACGAGTAAAAGATATTTAAAGTTTGACTTTGCCAAATTCACAATTTCAATTAAAAAAAAAATCAAAATTGACTTTGTTAAATTATACCATACTACATGAAAAATGTTTGATAATTTACAAGGTCACAATTCATACAAATCTGATCCCCACGCATAAAAATCTGCTCTCACATGCTTTGCAACTTTTAAGCGGTAAAAACCTTCAAAGGTTATTTCTAACGAGAATGGTGGTGTTTGGGTCAGTTTTTGGGCATCTCAATTATTTTGAGAGTTCTTGTTCCCACTAATAATATAACTCTATACATATAATAATTTTAGAGGAAAAAAATGATAATCAATGTGGAATTGTAGCTCAATTAGTTAGTTAATTTACCTAAATTTATTAATGAATCTTTATAATAATCTTGTGTTATAATCCAAAACAAATTTAGAATAGTTAGTTAATTTACCTAAATTCATAATAATCTTGTGTTTTAAGAGTTGAGAAACTCCGAAAAGCAAAATTGGAAAACGTAAAATGGGAGTAGCTTCAGACCGATTATCTTCCTTGCCGGATTCAGTTCTGCTTCACATACTCTCCTTTCTTCCCTTCGACGACGTCGTTCGGACCACCCGTCTCTGCCACCAATGGAGAACTCTCTGGTCCTTCTCTTCCACCCTCAATTTCATTCACCGTTCCAAGGACCTCTTTTCTGTACGAAAGTTCGTTTCATTTGTTGACAAATCCCTCATAAACTTGCACGGTAACTGCAACAGTCTATTAAAGCTTCACGTTGAGTTCCCCTTTAAACGTTGCTTTACATCCGATGTTACTGTTTGGGTTCTTTTTGCCATCACCCATCAAGTCAAAGAACTCAATTTGGTTCTCTCCAATGATGATGGTGATTGTTATAATCTCCCTAAGAGATTATTGTTCAACTCTTATCTTGAAAAAGCGAATTGGGTTTCTTGTAGATTTTACAAAGTTCAAGCTGTCAGATGGGATTCTTTAAGGGAACTGAGAATTGGGTCGACGGAATTTGGTGATGATATAGTCAGGAAAATTGTTGCTGGTAGTCCGTGTTTGGATTTGTTGGAGTTGGATAACTGTTGGGGTTTTAGGTGTTTGGATTTGTTTGGTGGAAAGGTGAGTAAGTTGGTGGTGAATGGGTATAAGGAAGTGAAGAAGTTCTTGGATCTTGAACTGGAAATTAAAGCACCTTGTGTTAAGGTATTGGAATTAAAGGGGTGTATTAGAATGAATATTAAGTTGAAGAATGTGAGGAACTGTGTCTCTGTGAAATTTGATTTTCACTCAAAGAACCCTAAGGATGACGAGTGTGACAACTTTTATGAACAGCAAGGAGATATGTTGATGGCCATGTTTGGGAGTTTCAGTCATGTCAAAGATGTTATGTTAGGGACATGGTGCATTGAGGTTTGTGCTATTTGGTTGATTGGCTTGATCTTATCTGTATGTTTTGTTCCTTGATTGAATGATTCTCAAATATGGTATATTTGTGTGTTTTTGAGTTTATGATCACTTCCCCCACCCCATCTTGTAATGGTTTCGCAATTAGCAAGTTTAACCTCTAAGCCCTTAGGTAGGAAGTATATTATTTGGTTCATATATCTGAAGCCATAGTGTCCTTTCTGTACTTAGTTGAATATTTGGATTGTTAATTTATCATGACTTATCTTTTTTGCTTGTTAGTATCTTTTGTGTTGCAAAATCCTTTAGGGACAGGTCTAATATTATGTTCTTTGGTAATAAGCTACAAATTAGTGGGACATTCTGGTATAGTAGAAGGTTGAATACATATTTGTTTAATTTTGTGCTTGGAGAATGGAGTTATTGAAAGACTATTATATTTTTGTGGGATGGTTGGATATGTAGTTAATTGAATTTTTTTCCGTGTTTCTTCCGTCTTGAAGGTTATGGCATTTTGGGACTCGCCATGGGTGCTGTTTACCATGATCAGCTGTGAGTGTTTAACACTGCATACTCCCATACAGAAGCGATATCTTCCTGGCATTATACGCTTATTAAAAAATTTACTCAAGCTTCAGACGCTAATCATACATATGGCCCTACCCTATTTTGAGTTTGAGGTTTGTTTTCTGTTGGAAACATTGCTATGAGCTATTGCTTTTCACTTATTAAGCAATGTTCTGATTCAATCTGTAAGTAGTAAAAGATATATACAAATCCTCTCTTTACTTATATACCGAGCATATGTTTGTGGTTTTCCATATTGAAGATAATCAGGCAGGGGTGGACTTATAATTCTGAATATGGGTTCAATCAAACCAACCACTTTTGGCTTATGCCATAAATATATATGTGTGAATTCCTTAAAAATATTATAAATATTGAACTCATAATCTCAAAGAAGTCTGACCCTTGAACTCTCATTAAGATTAAAAGCTTGATTCCACCAATGAACTCTAGTAGTTGCAAGTAGGGTTGTTCTTGATCTTGAGTCCCCACGTTCCTTTGGCCAAAATGTATGGATGGGTAAATAAAGTACTTATGGTTTGAAATCAAACATTAGAAGATATTTCCTTAACTGAACAATAAAAAAACATCATTTTTCTTAACCCACGCATGCTCTTAATCTTAACTCATCATCTTTTCTCTCTGTTCTAATAGAGTTCCATTGCAGGCTTGCCTTATTCCAGTTGTAAATGATGTTTACTCTGTTGAAGGAAAGCTTCAACTATCTGTGCTTCCTCGAGGTTGCGGTCATCAACTTGAAAAGATCAGAGTTTGTGGCTTTGAAGGAACGCAATCTGGCCTAGAAGTTTTATTTCTGCGCGATCTTCTTTTGATATCTGCTAACATTGAGATGATGGTTATTGAATGGAGATCTGGACTTCAGAACTCGATTCGTGATGCATCAGTTGAGTTTGTGGCTAAAACTTTATCAAACGTTTGTAAACGCTCAAAGAAAGCTGTGGTTTTGTTCAAAATGTAACTCTTGATTTTCTGCTGCTTGTTTTACATTAAGCAAGCTCGAGAGAAAGATTTGACTATTTTTTTTGTTTTGGAAATAGAACTCAGTATGTTGATGCAGCATGTCAGTAAGAACTGAATTAGCTAATTGTACTCAAAAGGGTTTTTCATCATTTTAGCTAATTGTACTCAAAAAGTTTTTTCATCCGTTTCCTTTTCATGTTGTACTATATTGAATCATTTAGCTGATTAATCCAGATTTGTGCTGAGTAGGGCTCATTCGAGGAGAGCACTTCCTACCAAGAATTCTTTCATACTCATGCTCGAAACTGAAACCTTCGGTTTAGTGCACCAACCAAATTAGATCATGTCATTAGCTATGATAAAATGTTTTGGTGCAACTTGTTTTTTACTATTGTCTATGGTTTGATGATGTTACCTTTATAGAAAAAAAACTATTTTGTTCACAGGATTATGACAGCTTTATTTTCCTTTGGAAAAAACTCCATAGTAACGCTATTTTGAGAAACTTTAGTGTATCTGCAATTGCATGCATATAAATATCTAATTCTAATTGAAATTATGTGAATACGTATTTGATTTTAACTATGTGTATATGTATGTGTTTTCAATATAGAAATTGGGTGGTATATACATATGTGAAAACATCAACGGTAAGTGTGGGCATTTGGATTCAATGTATGTGTTTTCAAACCAAATGTAAAGGGTATATTGGCCATCAATGGTATGTGTGACAAATTGGATTCAATGTATGTGTTCTCAAATTAAATGTGAAGAGTATGTAAAGTGTATATTGTCTATACAAATAAATCAACATTGAAAAATATATATTGTATGTACTATGTAGTCCAAGTATTTATTGCCTTCGCTGTTGAAAAAATGTTCAATGCTAGAGTTTTTATACACACAAATATATGTATGTATAAAGAAAAAGTCTAAAATAGTCCCTTATTTTTGGGTTAAGATTCATAGTTATTTTTGAGTTTTCATATGGAACATTAATAATTCCTCATGTTTGCAATATTGATGCACTTTTGGTCCTAGCCCCAAACTTGTGCATATTTTTTAGGGCAAACCACATAAATCCCACTAGTTTAGGTCTTAATTATTAAGATTTCCAATAGTTTCAAATATTACTTCTTGTATCATATTTTATGCTTAGGATACATGAGTCTGAATCCATGAGATACATGTATCTGCCGAATTTTAAAATTGAGATACAAAATTTATTTATTTAAATTAATTGGTTGGAACTGATTTCCTTAATTAGAGGAGTAATTGAGGATTTTTGAGATACATAGATAATTAATTTCATTTTATTATTCTTTGAAATAGTAAATTCATTAATATTATTAATATAAGATAAAAATATGTATATCTTGGTAATGCAATTTGATTAATTTCAAATTATTACTCTTAAAATAATAAATTAATTAATTTGATGTATCTATTATCAATATATGATATATCCAACAAACTAAACACTTAGATACAAGAATGTCCTGCAAGTACATTCATATGTATCATAGAAGTATCTAGCATTAATTTCATGTATTTGTTATAGGTATCTAGTATTAATTTTATGTATATATATATATATATATATAAATTAATTTCATGTATCTTTTATATGTATCTAGTATTAATTTGATGTATCAAGTATCAATTGCATATGTTATATCCAAAAACATGTATCTCGAATAAATAGTAAGCATATACATCTAATTATGTGTATCTAAATATGGAATATACAAAAAGAAGAAGCATATACATCTAATTATGTGTATTTAAATTTCATACGTTATATCCAAAAATATGTATCTCGAATACATAATAAGCATATGCATTTAATTATGTGTATCTAAATATGAAATGTAGATGAAACACATGAATTTAGGAACAAATCACGATTGTAGAGTATATGTCGTATCATTAATATTATCGTGTTGTTAAAAATCATGTATCCGAAATTTAATGGTGGATACATATACATGGTCAGACACCCCATTACTAAAAATACAACTCAGATCTTAATTAAGATTACTACTTATTGGATACACATGTTTCAAGGCCTATATAAAAGTAATATTGGTACTACCAAATCCATGTCACGGTAACCAAAGAAAGCCTTAGAAGAACACCATCAAACAAAAACTCTCTACAATGCTCCCTTTGATCCTTTTGCGTTGTGGCATAACATAATCAAAACTAAGATCCATTTCTTTCGGAGACAAACAATCAAGACCCACTCTGAATTAAAGTTTTCTCTGTAGTAGCTACTTTGATTTGATCTAGTTATAAATGAACAATACAGAATAATATTTGGGTTCAGCAGAATTTGTTGGCCATGGTGATGATATCTTGAGAAGAAGAGAGTAGATTAGTTATTATTGGAATGAAATTGTATGATGAAATTCTTGAATCATAAAGGAGGAGACATAGTTGATCAGTGATAAATATGGGAGGGGAGAATTAAGAGATAGTGGTTGATTTGGAGTGAAAGAGTTAATTAAGCAGATAATTAATCAATCATAGTTTTAAGGTATGTGAGTATCTAATAATCTAATTGTATCTTCAAATAATATATTAATATATGGTATAAAATATTAAAAGTGGTAAAAAATGTAATTATTTGAAAGTAAAGATAATATTAGTATACTAGATATAGGTACCCGTGCCAGCATGGGGCCCAATATATATATTTTTTATTTTAATTTATGTCATATTATGGAATTTGAGAAGTTATTGAAATTTTTATATGATTTTAAAAATATTTTAAATTTTTAGCTATTGTGATTTGTAGTACTTCTTTTTAACATAATTTTGAAAATAATATTTATTACTCTGTTTGTTCTAATTTATGTGGCACACGCAAAATTTCAAATATTAACCCTTTTTTATATGTCTCTTTAATATATTAAGTTGTTAATTATTATATTTTATAGTACATTTTGAACCCAATTTTTTAATAATATATGTTATTTGCCATGTCCCAATTTATGTGGCATTAATTGATAGATTTGTTGGAGTCGAGAGATTTATTTTGTAAATATTGTAATTTATAGTTTTTTTTTTCCGTCAATTTCAAACAATAGATGTTGTTAATTGATAGAATACTTTTAATGTAATTTTAAAAAAAAAAATATGTGTGACTCTCCATGTCCCAATTTATGTGGCACATGTAAAGTTTTGACAATTAACCAAAATTTTAATACATTTAAAAAAATATTTTTAAGTCGTTAAATTTTAAGTCATTTAAATTGTTGTATTATTTATTACAATTTATAATATTTTTAAAGTAGTTGAAATATTGTACTATTTATTATGATTTATAACAGTTTTTTTTTTAATTTATGTCATATTATGGAATTTGAGAATTTATTGAAATTTTTATATGATTTTAAACATATTTTAAATTGTTAGCTATTGTGATTTGTAGTACTTTTTTTTAACATAATTTTGAAAATAATATTTATTACTCTATTTGTTCTAATTTATGTGGCAAATGCAAAATTTCAAATACTAACCATTTTTTATATGTCTCTTTAATATATTAAGTTGTTAATTATTGTATTTTATAGTACATTTTGAACCTAATTTTTTAATAATATATGTTATTTGCCATGTCCCAATTTATGTGACATTAATTGATAGATTTGTTGGAGTCGAGAGATTTATTTTGTTAATTATTGTAATTTATAATTTGTTTTTCGTCAATTTCATCGACTATTTATTTTATTAATTATTGTAATTTATTGTTTCTTTTTCGTCAATTTCAAACAATATATGTTTATCATATAATCCATTTTATGTGGTACCAATAGAATTTAGAGAGTCAATGAAATTTGGTATATAAGTTTTAAATAATTAAGCTGTTAATTATTGTAATGTATAGTATTACTTATATTATTTTTAAATATATTTAAATATTATATGTTAGGTTTTTTATCCTAATTTATATGGCATTGATAGAATTGAAAGTGTCAAATAATTGTTAATTATTGTAATAGATAATATGGAGTATTTAAATCATTTATAGTATAGTAATTAATATATAATATGTAGTATTTAAGTGTTATATTATGGAATTTGAGAAGTTATTGAAATTTTTATATGATTTTAAAAATATTTTAAATTGTTAGCTATTGTGATTTGTAGTACTTTTTTTTTTTACATAATTTTGAAAATAATATTTATTACTCTGTTTGTTCTAATTTATGTGGCACAGGCAGAATTTCAAATATTAACCATTTTTTATATGTCTCTTTAATATATTAAGTTGTTAATTATTGTATTTTATAGTACATTTTGAACCTAATTTATTTAATAATATATGTTATTTGCCATGTCCCAATTTATGTGGCATTAATTGATAGATTTGTTGGAGTCGAGAGATTTATTTTGTTAATTATTGTAATTTATAGTTTTTTTTCGTCAATTTCAAACAATATATGTTGTTAATTGATAGAATACTTTTAATGTAATTTTTTTTAAAAAATATGTGTGACTGTCCATGTCCCAATTTATGTGGCACATGTAAAGTTTTGACAATTAACCAAAATTTTAATATATTTAAAAAAATATTTTTAAGTCGTTAAATTTTAAGTAATTTAAATTGTTGTATTATTTATTACAATTTATAATGCTTTTAAAGTAGTTTAAATATTGTACTATTTATTATGATTTATAACACATTTTTTTAAATTTATGTCATATTATGGAATTTGAGAAGTTATTGAAATTTTTATATGATTTTAAAAATATTTTAAATTGTTAGCTATTGTGATTTGTAGTACTTTTTTTAACATAATTTTGAAAATAATATTTATTACTCTCTTTGTTTTAATTTATGTGGCAGATGCAAAATTTCAAATATTAACCCTCTTTTATATGTCTCTTTAATATATTAAGTTGTTGATTATTGTAATTTTTAGTACATTTTAAACCTAATTTTTTAATAATATATGTTATTTGCCATGTCCCAATTTATGTGACATTAATTGATAGATTTGTTGGAGTCGAGAGATTTATTTTGTTAATTATTGTAATTTATAGTTTCTTTTTCGTCAATTTCAAACAGTATATGTTGTTAATTGATAGATTTTTTGGAGTGGACTATTTTTTTTATTAATTATTGTAATTTATTGTTTCTTTTTCGTCAATTTCAAACAATATATGTTTATTATATAATCCATTTTATGTGGTACCAATAGAATTTAGAGAGTCAATTAAATTTTTTATATAAGTTTTAAATAATTAAGCTGTTAATTATTGTAATGTATAGTATTACTTATATTATTTTTAAATATATTTAAATATTATATCTTAGGTTTTTTATCCTAATTTATATGGCATTGATAGAATTTAAAGTGTCAAATAATTGTTAATTATTGTAATAGATAATATGGAGTATTTAAGTCATTTATAGTATAGTAATTAATATATAATATGTAGTATTTAAGTGGAAGGTGGTGAGGCCCACTTATATAGTTTGATAAATATATTGGATATTAGTAGTGATTTATAGTATAGTAATTAATAATATATAATATGTAGTATTTAAGTGGAAGGTGGTGGGGCCTACTTATATATTTTATAAATATATTGGACATTAGTAGTGATCTTATTGACACAATGGTAGTCATTCCTAGAGTCTTCTATAATATAGTAATATAGTAGCGATGTATGTATAATAAAGTAGTTTATCCTATTTTTTAGTACAATATTAATTTTGTCCACAATTCTATATATGGAATGTGCAATTGTCTTTTTATATATTTAGTAGAAATAATAATTTTATGTGAGATAAAGTGTAAAAGAAAACACCTTATTCTGTTAAGCAGAAATATTATTGCAACTAAGAATATCTTGACATATGACGAAGTCGAAAATTTATACTATTGCACGTGAAATTGGCGTGATGAACCTCTCGATTTTAGTTGCAATAATATTTTTACTAGATAAAATAAGGTATTCTTCTACTCACCTTCTCTCAAATGGAGTTATTATTTATACGAAATATATAAAAAGACGATTGAACATTTTTATACATAAATTGTAGATAAAATTAATGTTAAAAAATATGATAAAGTTTGGAGGAAGACCAAAGGTGCACCAATATTGCAAACACGAGAAACTATTAGTGCTACATTTGAGCTTTTTCCTATTATACACGTGCTATAATTTTATTAATTTTTTTTAAGATTGAGATATGTGAATTTGTATAATTAAGATATTGTATATAAATCTAAACATGCAATTATTAATAATATTAATATTTTTTAGCATATGAATATGTGTAATTTATCTTTCTTTAAAATTTAATAGATAAAATATGAATTAAATATATACCCACCTATTTTAGAAAAAATATTAATCCCAAACAAGTCTTTCCTTTAGTTGCTATTATCAATCACGGAAAAAACGTCACAAAAAGAAGGAACATGAGACTCAATACTGATCAACCTCAATATTTTTTACAAACGATACATTATGTTGAAATAACTCAGGATCCTTTTATCCTTACCGGGTCATCTTATATCTGAATTTTTAAATATGAAAATAAATCATATATATATATATATATAAAAGAGAATCCTAGGCCCGCCTACGTAGCGCCATCACAAACCAGGATTCCCTTTTAATTTATTTATTTTCAAAACTAGCCTTCCCTTTCATGAAAAGTTGTGACTTTTATGAAAAGTTGTAAGTTTTATGAAAAATTGTGACTTTTATGAAAAGTTGCGACTTCAATGAAGAGTTGCGACTTTTATGAAAGGTTGTGACATTTCCAAAGAGATGCAACTTTTCCAAATAGTTGTGACCTTTCCGATAAGCACAACAAACATTTGTTCACACTACCCTTTGTTGTCTATAAATAAAAGAATTTCCTCTCATTTAAAACAAACTTCTTATTCCTCTTTTTCTTCTTCTTTTGCACAATTAAATATTCGTGTACTTTGCTCCTGTTGAGTTGCTCTCTAACACCATTGCTTGTGTTACAGATTCTGATATTTTTTTACAGTCATAATTTTTTGCTTATGTTATTAAGGATAAATGATAAGATGTTATAATTTTTATTTTTCTTTTCATTATTAATGTTTGTTACTACATAATCTTGTACGTAAACTAATAGTGTTTTAGTTTTGATGACTTAGGTTTTAAGTATTATTTTTATAAATTTTGTGATATTAAATTCCAATTTTACTAGTTAAGTAAAAAAGATCACCCTTAAAAATAGGCTCTATAATACATGAATTAGAATTCAATAGAATTTTGATACAGAAAGAATTTAAATATTTTTTAAATGAATTTTACAATTTTATGAAAGATATAAAAAGTGAAAACAAAAGGATATACTTTTCTTGAGAGAATATTCAATTCGTAAAAGCAGTGGACTCGTGGGCCTTTTCGGGGCAGGAAATAATCTCATATTAGAAGATGAAATTTTGACCCGTCCGATACTTTCAACCCGGATTAAGACATTGAATAATTGATGGCGATGGCAGCCAATACAAAAGAGGACAAGCTTCGGTTTCTCAGTTCCCATTTCTTCATCTTCTCAGTTCCATTGCTTCATCTTCTCAGTTCAATAATCAATTGGTGAAGTTGGATTTATAGCATTATCAGGTGATTGTTTCGCTCATTTTATTGATTGGTGATGCAAATTAATTATATGTTTCAAGAGCTGCTCGTATGTAGAATTTTGTTATTTTAATATGAACTACTACTTCTCTTCGTCTTCATCTTCTCTTGTTTGTTTGAGGCTCTATTTTCTCATGTTTCAGCCTTCACAGGCTCTATTTTCTCATGTTTTCCTTTCGTTTGGGATCAGGAAGATAGGAATATGTTAAATATTTGTTTGTTATCTCCCTGCTTTTTTTTTTTTAGGATAGAAGGATGAAAACTCTGTGAGGCTTTCAGAAAGCAAACACTCAACCACATAGACAGTAAACGTATTTCATTATCAGAATGATAGGAACTTCCAACTGATCATAGTCAACAGGACCTTAGCCCTCTATGGAAGAGCTAAAAGTCTGGTTTCTCCTTTCAAATATGAGAGCGAAAAATTAATACAATTATACAGTTTTGATGACCAGGAAACTTAAAATGAAATCCAAGTAATAGTAGTTTTAGTTCTGTGTTAATCCATATTAATCGGATATTGTATATTGATTTATGGTTTACATTTGACTTCAAGATTAAATTCATGTATTTGGATTAATTACTGTGCAAGTATATCTCATATTCACATAATGTGAACATAGGTATCTGTTTCTGTGTGGTAGATAATTGCTTTCCATGTCTGTTGAGCGAACTTTGAAGAAGCTAGTTTCTGGTGTCATCCTTGATTTGGATGGTACACTTCTTAATACAGGTCAGTAGTTATCTTCTTGTTTGACTTTACACTTCTCGAATTATTTTCTTGGCCGTTCACCTAAATCATTCATGGTATTAGTTCTCGATATATGAACTACTACTTTTAATATTCAAAAGCATTCGCTAGAGTTCCTTTCATTTCCTTCCAATTTTTACATATCCAATAGAACTATGAAATGACCAGAATTTTTTGAAATTTTGGATGAAGATATTTACAATTTAATTTTTTTACTGTTGTAATCTTTATTCTAAGTGTAGATTGTATCATTGCAGTATAATTGTTTTATCCTATCGAATTTCTCTAATCAAATTCTATCTTCTGAGGACATACTTAATATGAGGTCTCTGTAAGCTTAGTGGGCCTGCAGCTATTTTGAAATTCGATTCCGAAACTTGAAATGTACTCTGGCTCTCAAGTCTCAAGTATGAACGATTTACAACTATGAAGTCCTTTTTGTGCAAAAGAAATTTGGACCTAGGCATTCTGTTGTAGAGTTAACTGCAACATAGTATCAATCCTTATATTACCAATGTCTTCCTTGTGTGCATTTGCGTTTCTTTATAGTCTCAGGTTTCCAATGTTAATTTGATCTCTTCGTTCTGACAGATGGCACTGTGAGTGAAATTTTAAAGGTTTTCTTAGTTAAGTATGGAAAGCAATGGGATGGGAGAGAAGCTCCCCACATAGTAGGGAAAACCCCAACAGAAGCTGCGGCTGCTGTTGTTGAAGATTATGGGCTGCCACTGTCAACAGATGAATTTCTTTCGCAATTTTACCCAATGCTGTCTGACCAGTAATAAACCAGCAAACATAGTTTCATTTCCTTTCTGTTTATTGATTAAGCTTATACAAACTGAAATTGAATAGCCTGTTGGAAGATTATTCGCCTTAAAATATTAGTAGGCAGACTCTTTTCCTCACATCCTATTAATGGATGTTGAAGGATAAAGTTACAAAGTAAAAACCTTCTGCTCTTTTATAGCTAGAGCATGGATGATAAATTGCAAGCTAGTTAGTAGAGAAAAGAGTAGTGGAGAACATAGTCCTGCAGTGTTGGTTTTGCTCAAAACCCTTACTAAAAAGTACGTAGGTACTGGATGGTAATTAAGATTGTGGAGAATTACTAAAAGGGGAACCACTCATTTTGTTCTCCAATTTAGAAAATGCAAATATGCATGTTACTTTCTTTCATTTATCTTCTTTGCTTTTGGTGATAAAAATAAATCACCAATAAAGAACAAAGAAAAAAAGAGGCAAGCAAGAATGGAACAACTACATTAACTTATCAAAAAGAGATAACTACATTTTGTTTATTAGTTGAAAACTTGTTTTTTAAAATTTAAATGGAGTGAAATTTCCCCTTTTTCTTTTGTTCTTCTGTTTCATTTTGGGGTAGGGGGAGAGGAGGGGAAGGTGTAGAAGCTCTGGAAGGAATAAGAGTGATATACTCATCTATGGCCTTGTTGGTTTAAGGAAGATGATTTCATTCAATCTTGCTGAGAGTGGAAGCAATGTTGGAAACACCTTTTTCTTTTCTTTGAGCTAGTAAAACTCTGATTATCTTTTGACTGTTGCGAGATCTTGTGATGTACAATTATGTAACTTGTATATCTATTGTCTTCTGCATATACATTCCAGTTCAAATTTCTTATAAAATTTTGTTAATCAATTTGGTATAGGTGGCGCAAAATCAAAGCTGTTCCAGGGGCCAATCGATTGATTAACCATTTGAGGGGTCATGGTGTACCCATGGCATTGGCGTCAAATTCTTCTAGATCTAACATAGAGGCCAAAATTTTTCATCATGCAGGTAGAGTTCTAACATGTATTGCTAGAGAGGTATTTCTTTCCTTAGGAAGGTATTTTGTGCCAGTCCAGCACGTAAGATGGCATTTATGCTTGGTGCTTTGATTGGGATAGTCTTTTTTGTTTTCAGGATGGAAAGAATCCTTCTCAGCTATTGTTGGAGGAGACGAAGTGAAAGCTGGAAAGCCATCTCCGGAAATGTAAAACTTGATGAATTGATTATCTTTGTCCTCCACATTTCATAATCTGGTATTCTGGAGATTAAATTAACTGAATATCTTCTTTTGTAAGATTTCTTGAAGCAGCTAAAAGACTCAACATGGATCCATCCAGCTTTCTTGTCATTGAAGATTCAATGTGAGTTTTTATCTTCAAAACTTATGTAGCGGTATGTAGGAAAATCTAACTACTGGTCAAAAGAAGAAAGAAAAAAAGAAATGTGCCTGTTGGCTGGGTTTTCTCCTCTAAAGACCTTGAGGGGTCTGTTAGAGTTTGTCATGCTCAGCTCAAATTTACACATGTTAGGTTGGATAAGCAGCATGGTTGACTGAATAACATTAGCTACTAACTTGTGACATCATAATTTACAATTTCTCGATTTATTTTCTTTTTCATGGATAATGAGTTAAAATTCCTTGTCATTGCTTTTGCATTTTCTAGGCTGAATATGAACTTTTTTTCTCTCCCAAGACCACATTAGTTTTGAATTGGATGTAAATTGTTTTATCTCATAACTTAGTGAGAGTAACTCGACCAGATACATATGTTAGACCAGGTGTTACTGCTGGTAAGGCTGCTGGAATGGCAGTAGTTGCTGTACCATCTCTTGCAAAGCAGTCTCATCTTTATACTTCTGCTGATGAAGTGATCAATTCTCTTCTAGATTTGCAACTAGAAAAGTGGGGACTACCTGCATTTCAAGACAGTAAGTCTTTATGACTGCTTTACTTGTATGACGTGTAGTCGTGTACTTGATTTTTCTTCCAATTTTTGACTGGAAGCATATGCAGGGATAGAAGGTACTTTGCCTTTAGAACCTTGGTGTATTGGTGGTCCTGTCATTAAGGGATTTGGGCGCGGCTCAAAGGTTCTCGGGATCCCCACAGGTATGCGGTCTTCTTTATTCCTTCTGCTGAATGGCCAATATAAATGCTTGACTCGTTATCTGTGTTCACTTGAAATGACTGTTAGAATTTCTCAGAAGTTTGTTATTGGAATTTCAGTTTCTTGTGAGCCTGTCATTTCAGAGATATTGATTTTTATGTCAAATTGTTATTTGGATTCGAACTCCAATTGTTGGAGGGGCATGGAAGATTAGTATCTTGCCTCGTATGACTCAACAGTGATGTGTTTTTCTATTCTTATGGGGTCAATATTCTTTTCAGCTAATTTATCCCCAGAAGGTTATTCAGCCATTCTTTCAGAACATCCAGCGGGTGTATATTTTGGATGGGCAGGACTATCAGGTCGAGGTGTCTACAAGATGGTCATGAGCATTGGTTGGAATCCTTTCTTCAATAACGCAGAAAAGACTATTGTAAGTGTGTCGTGACATATGTTTCTTCCGTATTCTTGACTTTTTTGTGTTTGTTGAAAGACAACTTTACTTTTAGGAACCATGGTTGCTTCATGACTTCAATGAGGACTTTTATGGTGAGGAATTGCATCTAGTTGTTGTGGGCTACATACGGCCGGAGGTATTGTTGCCTAGTTACTCTTATTTTTCCCTTTCCTTTCTTATATCACTTGCTGATATTACTGTCTATTTGCAATATTGCAGGCCACCTTTTCGTCACTTGAAGCCTTGATAGCAAAAATTCATGAGGACAGGAAGATTGCAGAAAGAGCTCTCGAACTTCCTCAATACTTGAAGTACAAGGACGATCCATACCTTAAAAGTTCTTTGCATCAGGAAAATTGATCATTGAAGTCTTGAAGTTCATTGTTGTTCTGATTGGGATTGTATCTGTCCTAATTCCTCAGACTACAATAGTCTCCCCATCAAATTGCATGGAATGCTTTATACAATAAACAGATAAAAAAATTGAATGTATAGCTATTCAGAAGTAAAAGAACCAAGTGATGGTTATAAAGTGGGCTAAGCATTTCTAGGGGGTATTAGTCAATGGTAAAGGGTTCAAGTGCAGGATCCTTGTACTGAGAATTTCAAGTTAAGGTGTCAATAAAGTGTTGGCCCTTTGGTCAATTGTTTTAAATACAAAATATGGACCTATTTATGTGAATTTTCTGCCTTTTGACGAAATATTTATGGTTGAGAAGTATCATTTGTCAGTGTAAATGTTGATTAATGTAACTTGTTTTCTGGCTGTGAATAATGTGGAAGCATGCAAGCTGATGCAGATTGTAAATTGCTTCCTTTTATGCATCCATGACATTTCCTGTGATCTTTCAATTCAGTCAAGGTCTGTTTATGCTTATTTGGTTACACTATGGTTCTTTGCCTTGTTGTTTTTTAGTTAATATGGAGCCTTGTTAAGTCTTTGGGGTATCTTGATTTATGCATGATTCATTTTGTATAACTTTTTTACTCATTGTGTTTGATGTTTGTTGAAAAAGATGAGTTTTTTAAGGCGGGTTTATGCTTGTTTGGTTATATTATGGTTCTTGCCTTATTGTTTTGGTATGGTTCTTGATTTTTAGTTCATATGGAGCCTTAGTAAGTCTTTGGGATGTCTTGGTCTTATGTTTGGTTCATGTTGTAGAACTTTTACTCATTGTTTTTTGATGTTTGGTGAAAACATGGGTTTATGCTTATTTGGTTATATCATGGTTCTTCGCCTTATCAAGTTTGGTTTAAAAAAATCACTCTTTGTCCTGTTCAAGTCTGATGATGTTTTCTTTGTAGAACTTTTAACTCATTGGCTTTTTTTATGTTTGGTGGAAAATATTGTTCTTTGTTCTGTTCAAAGTGAGATGATGCTTTGGCCTTCTTATTAGTTTGATACTGTTTGTTATTAGTGGTGTTTCTCTTTCTTGTATGTATGAAGTGTATTTCTCTAATTTGTGTAATTGAGTTAAACGAGTTTGATGATTGTTCTGTTTTGAAATAAAGATACTTGAAAGTTGCTCTCACTTGTTATTTGCTTCAGAAACTTAATTGGCTACTACTGGTGAATGATTAGCTAGTTGGCAGGGGTAAAGCCACAATGCAGCGTACGGGTCGGCATAACCGACTCTGTTGAAAAATTCACTCACTATGTATAAATAATTTATCCAGAACCTAGTGAATAATACTTTTTTAAAATCAGCCACTCATAAACTCAAAATCATAGCTCTGTCTCCGTGAAGATGGTTGTGAACCTAAGATATAATATTGGCAAAGACCGAAGGGAAAGGGGAGCTTATAGATTTTTTTCCAGTTTTTTTATTTTTTTATTTGTTCCTTTAGATCGATAAATTGACCGTAATAATTTCTTGCTATAGAGAACAAAGAAATTATTTCTTCAATTCGACCTTAAATATTTTTCTTAATATAAATGTTCGTTTATCATTTCTTTTATTTAGGGGAACAAATCTAATATGGAATATCTGTTTAATCTTTATACCTAGCTGAGGTAAAGTTGTAAAATAGTTACCAACCTTTTTGGTCCTTGCAAATTTGCAATTGAGACATCTCAAGGGAATCTCATTGATTTTCACTTTGACCCTTGCAAACACCACATGCTCAAAAGATTCATAAAATAAGTGAACATTATGAGATAAGAATTTTAAATTTTAGTAGAAATAGAAATGCTATTTAAATTTTGACTCGATATTTCTATTTAAATAATATTAAAATAGTTGAAAAATAAAATGAATTAATAAGTTATTTGATAACTATACTGATAAGAAATAACAAGTATTAGTAAAATAATTGAAAAATGAATAGATAATAATAAGGTATTTAATAATTATACTAGTGAGAAATAATAGTTAGTGAGAAATAATAGATATAACATGTACTTAAAATTTTGACCATTTTGATTTTTGGCAAAGCTAAACCCCAAAAACCCCCAACACTTAGTTTTTGGCGCTAGCACTGTTCACAGTGAATCAATGGAGGAAGAAGCTTCAGAGCAGCAGTTTATTAGAGAATCCATGGATGAAGATGCTGTAGAGCTGTTGGAAACCCCAATTGAAGCTGTAGAGGAGAAACCGTCGGAAGAACCTTACCCTTTGCCGGTTATTCAGTATGATGTTCCGCCGTATCTAACCTATCATTTCTTTAATCAGTTCAGGACGCCTTCAAACCCTAACAATTTTTTAAAGGGTGTCAAATGGTAAGCTTTTTGTTTCTCCATTTCTTATGCCCTGTTTTCTCTGTTTTTTTTCCCTATGTAGTCTCATGGCTATATTTTTGGTGGAATTATAGGTCTCCTGATGGTTCTGGCTTCCTTACTTGCTCTGATGATAATACCTTTTGTTTATATAACTTGTAAGTTTCGTCTCAGTTTCTGATGAAAAATGATAATTTCTTTCTAGGAGCAAATTAGAAATATATGAATTTTAAGTCTCAAATAACTGTTAAGCTTATATCAGTAACTTTCTTGTAAATTTTTGGGTGATTGGATCTGCGGGGATTAAAATTTATTGACAGATAGAGTTTCATTTAACTCTTCCTGAGTGAGCTTAGCTTTCTGGTCAAAGCCTGGATATAGGGAGAAAGGCTGTGGTAGGTTGATAACTAGCACTAAAAATAGTATGATATGAATCATCTGAACATAGAGGGGAATGGATATAGATAATTCATATCGACGGACCCAAGGAGTTTGTGATTGAGATACATTAATTGATTGACCAGATAGTATTTGCTGGGCTGACTATGAGGCACAATGCACATAGTAGAAAATGGTAGTTATTCTTGCATTTCCATTGTCCTTGAGTTGCTTTGTTAATTTGGCTCTGGTTCATTGATAGGCCATATGATGAAAGTGGACAGCTTGCTGATTTTTCCTCATCAGCTGCTGATACAGGTAATATATGCTACTAGTTTATATAGGTTTGAATGTGAAGCAACATTGTGGAAGTATGCTATAGTAATTGCTTTCAGTGTGGGAACTTGTCGATCATGTGTGTTCAGTATTGAGCTTGATATGATTTTCTTTCTCATGTTTTTGTTTATTTTGATTAACACTGTTTATTTGCAGATTCGTATGCTGCAAGTCTTGTCATGAGTGACGGGGAGTCTGTATATGACTACTGCTGGTATCCCTATATGAGTTCTTCAAGTATGTCACTCGTCTTGTTATTTGTGGTAATGTTGATGGTGATTAGAAAAAAATAACTAGAGTTTGCTTCAATGCCTCAGGTCCAGAGACATGTGTTTTTGCAAGTACTACCCGTGATCACCCTATTCATCTCTGGGATGCTACTACTGGACAGGTGTGTCATTGTCTTTAAAGCTGTTGCTAAAGATGCTTTTTCCTCTCACTGCTCTTTGATAGGTGGCTAGCAGCCCATGACATGTGTCACTGCTCAACAAGCTTTGCTTGGAAGATATTCTTCCCTACATTATCTTTTCTTGGGTGATTGCAGTTACGCTGTACATACCGTGCTTATGATGCCATGGACGAGATCACTGCTGCCTTTTCAATTGCCTTCAATCCCGCAGGGACTAAGTAAACATTCTTCTTTATCAAAGTGCTTGTCTCCTTCCTTGCTCTTGTGGTCACTGTTCATGTAGAGGCACCTGTTTCATTTTTCTTTAATATTTATTTGTAGTTCTTTAAAGAGAGGAAAAAATGAGTTCTTTTGATTTATTGAAAAAGTAATCTATCCATATTTTCTGGCAGTGTGATTAGATTGACAGTAATGAGGTCTAGTTGTTAATTTAGGTGGTCGCTAATTTTGACACTCTGTCCTCACAAAAGAACATTTCCCCTTTTTGTTCTTTCATTATATTTTTTAGACTTAAGACTTCTGCATTTTCAGTTTTTCTTGTAGTAACTTCTTACTTCATATGCACTATAATACTAACTTCTTATGTGTTATTCTGATTTGCTTTATTTTCTTTATTTATGTACTTACAGCTGTTAATATGCTAAGTTTATAAGAAAGTTTTCATTGTTACTTCATTCTTCTCGAATTAGGATATTTGCTGGTTACAACAAATCCATAAGAATATTTGATATTCATCGGCCTGGCAGAGACTTTACCCAGCACTCCACCCTTCAAGGAAATAAAGAAGGGCAATCAGGTATGTTCAGCTAGCTGCTTTTCTTTATGATCACCTTTTTAGCATTTGACTTTATAAATAAGACAATTAGCTAACAATATCTGTGTCAAACACATCAACCTGATAGTTATCTCAAAGAGAAACTATTAAGTCCTGTTGAGGCTAATTAATTCTCCCACCTTCGATGCCTACATTATTCTTCATTATACATTTATTATTCTGGCACCTTTTCTCTAATCTGTTTAGGCATTATTCCTCATTTATTATTCCAACACTTTTTCTCTTATCTGTTTAGGCATTATATCCTCAATGGCTTTCTGTCCAAGCCATTCAGGGTTACTGGCAACAGGCTCCTATAGCCAAACTACTGCCATACATAGGGAAGATAACATGGAACTTCTCTATGTCTTGCATGGTCAAGAAGGTGGGGTCACACATGTAAGTTGGCAGAGCTATCATTCATATTTTTTTTACTATACTGTACTCAGATACTGAAATGATTCATCAACCATAACATTCACTTACTAGGTCCAATTCTCAAAAGACGGAAACTACTTGTACACTGGTGGCCGGAAGGTTAGAACGATGATACATTTCTGTTCATTACTTTCAATGCCTATTTATCATTGAATTGTACTGTTGTTTGGCCCTTCCTTTGCAAAGAGAATGCTGGATCCATAATTTCATCATATCCGTCACAGATAATGGAAAAATGCACTTGCCACCTTAAACAGTTTCTGATTTTCTAATCTCTAGCAGATAAGAAACCAGAATGGATAGACAGTCAAAACAAGGGAACACAGAACATTATCCATTTGAGTCGATTTCATTTTCCTGTGCAAGCTTTTAATTCTGAGTTTTGTTATTTGGTTGGGACAGTGGAACCCAGGATCTGTTTCAGTGCTAAGCAATTAACTAAAATAGTTTAGAAATATCTTTGGCTTAACAAAGTAATACATAAATCACTGTATCTTCCTTAATTCTTCGAGCAAGTCATTTAGGTTGAAAAAACTCCACATAATATGAACGATTCTTAACTTGAAAAAGACAATCAAGAAAATCTCAAGGTCCGATTATTGATCAATGATTTTACAAAATTATTGAAGTTCAATTACCTTTTTCAACTATGCCCTCGTAAAAGTTGAATATAACAACCTCATTTTTTTTTTTTTGCAAATTATTACTAAACAGAGAAATGCTTTCCGCACGATCAACATTAATGGAAGAAAATGAGTTTGATTATTTATCAATATTTAATGGTAACCATATTTCAGACTTGGATACTTCCTGCTTATTAATGATCCTAGCACCTTCTCTTCTTATCTCTTCTTTTAGCTTTGTTTGTCCTTAAATTTTTCTCCTATTCTGTTAAGAGTTTAGATGAGGTGAGATCTGGAAAGCAGTTTATGAGTTATGACTTTAGTGTTACTGTAGAATTAGTGCCAAAAGATGTTAATGGGGAGAATGCAGAACAAAGTTGGCGAGTGTTTGATGTTCAGTTTTTTTTCTCCCATTCCTCCAAACCCACTACACTCTCCTTATAGGATACCTATAAAATGAACTCTGAACAGCCTTGACTCCAGGCGAATGTATAATTGACCACTTGGCCCCATAAAGAGGTCAAAAAATTCACTTTAACATCTAACAACTCGAAAACCCCAAGTATCAATCTTTTCAACTTCTACCTTAACATTTTAGTGTATAGTTTGTAGACTTGAGTAATAATTTTAAAACAAGATCTGTTTTCATATCCTTCATTCAAAGAAATATAAACTTTGTGCCTGTTCCTCTGAAAGGCATGCTTGCTACTTGTTGATTTCCTTCACTTATCTATTTATGATCTAAAATTTGACCCTTTCTTCTTCGGACTCAATTCTTGTCTATCGTCATGTGTATGCTAATATCCTGTCATGCATGCATGTTGTGTTAAACATATGTTTGACCAAGTTCATCTCAAACTTCTTTTAGGACCCTTACATACTGTGCTGGGACATTCGGAAGACTGCTGAAATTGTTTACAAGTAAGTTTTTTTCTACTGATTGGACACTCAGGGAACTGGAACATTGGAATGATTGGCTTGATAGCTCTGTTTCTGTTCAGTAAAGAAGCTAATTAGATGCATCCCTCTTCCAAAATAATTGCATTTTACAAGTCGGAGACGTCTCACACTCCTGCTAGAAATGTGATAATTCTTTAGCAGTTCCTTTGTTCTATAAAATAAAACTATATATGTTCATATGATGTTTTTTCCTGGAGGGGAACTTTCATAACTGAAGTTGTCTATATTCACTGTTTTTCGAATTATCCATGTCGAGAATATCAATTTGCATGAATGAAGTAATTTACCATGCACAACGATAACTTTTGTAAGTTTGAATATATTGTGACCTAGTGCTTCAGTGATAACCTAAAGTTCCCTTTTTGACTTCATTTAATTAGGATGTACAGATCATCAGAAACTACCAATCAGCGGATATATTTTGATATTGAACCTCGAGGTCAGCATCTCGGCTCTGGAGGACAGGTAATCTTCTGCTTAGCTCAAAATTACATTCTGTGTCAGAATGAAATTCAAGATCTCATCTTCCGTTCTTGTTTGTCTATGTAGGATGGATCAGTTCACATTTATAATCTTCAAACCGGACAGTGGGTATCCAGCTTCCGAGCTGCATCAGGTACTTCGTTGTGTTCATTGAAAGAATAAGTTGGGAGAAGGTCCACCTAGTTTCTTCTATTTCTTACTCAGCGTATCCTGTTTCAGACACGGTTAATGGCTTTTCATTTCATCCTTTCCTGCCGATGGCTGCCTCTTCATCAGGCCACCGGAGATTTGGAGTTATAGAGGACTCCCACGAGGATATGCTCCTAACAGGTAAATTCATTAACCCCACATTGTTGGAATTTTTCCCGAGTATTGTGTGTGAAAACTTCTGTATTCATCTGTTCATTACATGTCTTCTCCTTCTATGCTTTGTTATGTCGATTCCTCTTCCCCATTTGCCTTTTTAGGAAAACAAATTTCTTGCCATACTTCTTAGTCCTATTTGCTTCCCTTCCCTGACACTAAAATGCTCAAATCATCTGCTCTGTCAAGTCAATGACCACATTTTTTCTACGAAATGACCTGTTAACATAAAAAGTTCTTAATATGATTGTGTTGTCCTTGTTTAGGTGATGAAAATTGTGTTTCCGTGTGGAGCTTCGCCTATTCAGCATTCGTAGAAAATGATGGCAGTCCCATTTCTGGGGGCTCAAATGGTAAATCTGAGCTTGATGAGGACCTTCACCTCCGTCAAGAACCTTGATCCATGTACCGACTGTGTATAAACTTATCGTTGCATCGGCTAACATCACCTCCATTCAGGGCCGTCTTAACCCCTAGGCCACTAAAGCCATCGCTTGGGGCTCCATATATTTTGAGGCCCCCATTTTTGAAAAAACAATTACTTATAAATGTTTTTTTTTTTTAAAATAAATTATATGTACTATGAGTGTTATGATTTCTGCTAAGAAAATTGCACATAAGATGAAAATAAACCTGAATTTCGTAAGAAACAATTTGATGAAAATATAGATAGTGAAATCACTAAGTCCCTTGAAGAATCTTTTAGAGTTTATTGTTTTATATATGTAGGGTAGATCAAACTATTTTTTCACTTCAACATAGATTTGAACCAATTGAAACATATGGAAATATTTTTGATTTCTTATTTAGTTGTAAAATATTGAGATCATTAGATGATGAGAATTTTAAAAATATTGTCTTATCTTTCTTTAACATGTAATAGATGGTTTAGATTTATTTTTTGAATTAGAAGTGTTATGAGAAATAATACAAGTAGAAGATTATAATGATCTAATGAAGATATTCAATCAAATAAAAAGACTTGATACTTTTTCAAATACACATATTACTTATAATATTGTTAACAGTTCTTGTAACCGTTGCCTTGGCCGAAAGAAGTTTTTTCGAAATTAAAATTGATTAAATTTTCTTTAAGATCAACAATATCTCAAGAGAGATTGAATATATTAGCTATATTACCATTAGAAAAATAATTATTAAAACAAATTGATTATAAAACAGTATCTAATGACTTCGAATCTAAAATATTTAGAAAAATAGATTTTAAATAAAAGTATATATGATGAAAAAAATAAAATATTAAGGCCCCTCTCTTCAGTTTCGCTTTAGGCCCCCAATGTTATTGAGTCGGCCCTGCCTCCATTTACCATCTTAAAAATACAACCACAACAAATCCATTCTAAACAACTGTGTATGCACTATTTATGAATTGTATGCACATTCAGCTCTGCTGCTTTAAATATTCTTCCAATTATTTTATTAGCTCATAGATGTTACTTTCTGCATTTGCCTCATTTGAACTTATTTTACTATATTCTTTCCCATTTTTGATAGATGTGACAATTGAAGAATAGGTTGGATAGCTAAAATTATGGAGCATTATGCTAGTGTTATGCGAGAAGAAATTTACTACACGCAAGTTCTATATAATATATATTTAACAAATACGTCTCAATGCTTTTTGTGTCTTGTAGTCATAGATGGTTCTTCTATAAATTTGTCTTTCAATATTATATGATGTTAATTATTTTTGGCTAACTGAGATTCAAAGCAAGACTCCAAAAAACTCTTAATTAATCAATATTAATAATTGAATTAGGAATCTTTGTTCGAGCAGACTAGTAAACTCTTTTGACAAACATATTGTCACTGATTTGATCTTTCTTTGATTTTAATCTATTATATATTGATTTAATAGGTTTATCTGATCTTTGCATTATTGCATAGCTTGAACAATTGGAATATATAACATCCTTTAATTAGGATTTACTAAAGTTTCAAAAAATCAAATAGTTTTAAAATTTTTTTTAAAAAAAAGAACTATTAAGAGAAAATCAATATACTATTTGTTGTGTAGACAGAGTTACTATTATTACATGATTTTTATTTTATATTTTATCCTACATAAACTATTATATTGGTTTCCATATAAGTTATGCCAACTACATATTAGAGAACTTAATAATGTAACCAAATGCTTTATTAATACTAAAAAGTTGTATAAAAGATCAGGTACATCATTAGTTATGTAGTTATTAATAATATGTATTTTTACATTCTGAAGCAAAAGTATTATCAGAGATTATTATGAAATATTATGTCAAAATTAATTTTTATTATATAGTTAGAACTCATAAAAAAATTATTTTATTTTTGGTTCATCTGTCAAATCATGTGAATTTTACATTTTAGGTCCTTATCAATTAATTTTGAATGAATGAAACTCACATTACATTCAAATTTATAATTCGAAAGAACTAATAATAACAAATAACTTTTATTAAATTATTTTTGTCTTTTATGTTATTTTAAAAATTTGTATTAAACTATAAAATTTATTTATTTTTGGGTTCTGAATCCAAGAAAAATGTCATCAGATCCTTATCAATTAATTTTAAATGAATGAAATTCATATTACATTCAAATTTAAAAGAACTAATAATAGCAAATAGCTTTTCTTAAATTATTTTTGTCTTCTCTGTTATTTTAAAATTTGTATCAAACTGTAAAATATATTTATTTTTGGATTCTGAATCCAAGAAAAATGTCATAAGACAGGGTCTTTCAACATATTTTTTATTTTTTATTTATAAATATAGATTGCATTATAAATGAAATTTGATTGTATTTTTATTTTTCTGATTTGCTTTCCAAAGTCAAGAAGTATTTTAAAGCAAGTTGTTGAGTGCATTTGCATTTAATATCTTTACAATTCTCCTTCTATAAATATAAAGTTTTTCATATTGTATTCTCATATCTTGAGTTAGTACTTTCTCTTTAATATATACAGTTATTTTCTGTCATACTATTTTTCTTCTAATTTAGAAGAAAAATAATGATGGAAGCTCCAGGATCCAAAAGAAAGCGATTGTCAAATCGTTTTGTTTATCTTCCTAATCATGTGATTGATAGGATTTTTACCTTTTTACCTATTAAGGATGTTATTTCTTCTTCTGCCGTAGCTAGTCCATTTTTAAATTCATGGATGTATGCCCGCAATTTGCGTTTTGATAGAATCTTTAAGAGCAATTGTGGTAGGGATGATATCTCAATAATCAATAAAATCATAAGTGGTCATTTAGGAAAGGAAATTTACAGTTTTCATTTGTACATTCCTGCGCCAAATAGGTACTCACTTTTTCTTCAGGAGTGGATTCAAATTGTTGCATCAAAGGGCATAGAAGAGCTCGAGATAGATTTATGGTTTACACCTGATAATGAAGATACTTACTATATGCATTCGGATTTTATTGATATTGAAACTCTTCGAAGTGTAAAATTGTTCAATTGTGAGTTGCGTTTATCGCCAAACTTAAAAGGCTTACGATTTTTAAAATCGCTTAGTCTAACTAAGGCTCCAATCACACCTCATTTTATTCAAGAGTTATTTAGAAGTTGTGTGGTACTTGAGTCTTTGGCATTGACTTTTTGTTCTTCTCCTACTAATGTTACAATCAAAGGTTCGAATCAACTTAGAACTATTTTGATTAGAGGTTGTGGTAAAATTTGTTTGATCACTATTGATGATCCCAATATTCACACTTTCCATTATGAGGGTGAGATTGATAAAATCAAGTTGATTGGTCCGACAAGATTTGATGATGTGATATTCAATCTTGATACTACTACATGGCTTCAGCATATAAGCGGAATGGGTAATTTGATTGAAATCTTAAGAAACGTGCAAACTCTCTCGATTAACAACATTTTTCTTGAGGTAATGTAATGATTTATTTTTTTATTTTGAAATTTATTTTTATATATTGACAACGTAAATATTTTGTGTGTACACTTTATTTAGGGACTTTCTCCCAGATATATAGATTTTGAATACAAAGATATGGAGTTCTATCTTCCAAATCTAAAGGAGCTACAAATTGTGCGACATGGACTAACATATGTGAACCCATGGGACATCATTTTCTTTGTCAAGAATTGTCCCCAAATTGAAAGACTCTTTCTCGATGTAAGTATATTAGTTTGAATCTTTTTAATATTTTAATGTTTTTTTAGCTATTGTTAATTATTTGTGAAGTAATTAATAATTAATTAAAATTATGCAGTTTGGTGATTATGCAATGGAGGCAGGAAGATATTGGAATTTTGTGGCAAAGGACAAGTTTGAGAATTGCCAAATAGAGTTTTCAAAGCTAAAGCTCTTAAAGGTGAAAGGATACAAGAAACATGAGCTGGAAAGGAAATTGGTGAATTTCTTTTTGCTACGGGCAAAGATTTTGGAGTCTTTTATTATAGTTTCAAAGGATAAACATTTAAAAATTAAACCGAAGGATATTGTTACAGTCTCAAAGATAGTTTCTATTTCTACCTACTATCATCATAGGGACAAAAGCTCTGTATTTCCTAAACATACAATTTTTTGAATGCAGAATTCAAAAAAAAAAAATCCTAGGAAAAGAGTTGGAGAAGACATGTATTTTCTAAGCATTACAAAAGAATATTAGATTTTTATTTATTTCCTATTTTGTTCTTCAGTTATGATGCAATGTTGTTTTGGTTAGAGAATATAATATTTATTGCTGATTTTAAGTAGTATTTGTAATGTTGAATTTTAATTTGTTTTTTCTATTACAGTCAAACATAAATTTTGATCAGTATTTTAGAATTTACCTTATATTAATTCTCCTAATATATTTTACTATATTTTAGGACTTCTTGATTTTTAATATATATTTGTTTTTTATCATATATTTTAGAACTCCTTAATTATTAATTTTCCTAATACATCTTATCATATATTTTTGCTCTCTTTAGACTTTAATAATTAATTGTCCTAATCCCTCTTGCCATATATTTTTCATCTTACAATATATTTTAAGACTCCTTAATATTTAAAATCTATTTTCTCCTTACCATATATTTCAAGGATTCTTTAATTATTAGTTTTTTTAATATTTCTTACCATATATTTTAAGACTTTGATTTTAAATTTTATAAAAATAATTAAATAATAATTCGAGGAACATAGTAAATAATAATTTTTTATTGTAAAGTCTTTTAATAAGGGATAATTATAAATGGTTCAAACAACATTTTTAAGGACCTTCATGTTTTTAATGTAGTATAAATTAATCTATATAGATATAAATATTTACACTCTGAATGATAGAGTAAAGGAAAAATGAACTATTATATGAGCATAATTATACGATAGTAGTACTTGTACTAAATTATTAACAATTACATTAATGTGTACGTGTTTTGTATGTATATTTCACATCAATCAAAAAATATAAAATGAAAAAATATTAATAAGCCCTTTCATAAAAGAATATACCTAATAAAATATTTATATATCTTAGTCTTCATCATATATATATAAGACATCGAAACACTTGTCAGATTTGACATTGAGTCTCTTGAATCATATTGACAATTCATAAGCCGTAAATCAATATAAGTTGTGATGTAATGATGGAAGTCCCTCCATTCTTAATCATATATCTCGAATTCTTCAACTTCAATGCATTCAAATAATCTTTGTTCATCTAGAATTAATTTGCTTTTTAATTTGCAAATTGATTAAAGAAAAGAAATCATCTAAAAATTAATTTGCTTTCAAAACTTTGTTCATCAACTATGTTTTTTATATCATTATCGTCACCCATTTTCAAGATACCTACAAAATCAAATATTTGTTAAACCATTATAGTACGTAGTATATGGTTTCAAAAAGCATACTCAAGGTTTTCTACCGCATAAAAATTATATCTATATATTCTAATAGGGTTATACTATGCAAGAAGAAGATACATGTTACACGTAGGTTTTATAAAACAACTATAAGAGTGATAATAATATATGGTTTGATTATATCCTATATATATATCGTCCAAATACACCTATTCATAGATATTACATTATGATAACTAAAAGTGTTAATAATGAACAAGACATACCTAAATTACATCGACAAAAAAGTTACATATTAAAATACCTATAGTATTTAGATCTAATAGAGCAATAAATATTGAGGACTCGTATAATCGATTTATCTATTTAGATACCTGAGGTAGTTCATTGATAATTGTTAATTTTAATCGTGAATTCCTAAGGTGATAATTATGTTGAAATATTATTTTTAAGTTAAAGTGACAATTAAAGTGTGACGAAAGAAGTACTTCATTAAGCATATGACCAACATAATAAATGAAAATTTTATCCTTTTATTGACTGATTTTCCACATTATTTACTTTCACTTGTGAAAAATCCTTCCTAATTTGATTATTTGGATTCATATGAAATTTATTTTTTCTCAATAATAAATACAGTTTTTACTTTGCTTTTGAGGTAAACATGTCTATAATTAGCGACATGAAAAAACTTAATAATACATGCTAAAAAAAGTTAGTTATATATATATATGCTCAAGTAATTGTTTATTTTATAAAGAGATCAAAACCTAGTTAATAATAAGGGGAAGATTGACTATATTGTAAAAAGTCTTTATTGATTAATTCTTAATGAACAAAACTTAGCTTAGATGTTTCATGTTAATTTAAATATCAAAATTGAAAGAATTAATAATAACAAATAACTTTTATAGTAAATTGTATTTGACTCTGTTTTCAAGTCTTGCATTTAATTATATGATTTGATTTTATATTTGACTCCAAGTCCAAAATAAAGAAGTCATAATTTTCATAATCTATAGTAAATTGCTTGATAAATAAAATTTGACTTTTATTTTAATTTTAATTTAAGAATTAATAATAACAAATAACTTTTATAGTAAATTGTATTTGACTCTGTTTTTAAGTCTTGCATTTAATTAATGATTTGATTTTATATTTGACTCCAAGTCCAAAATAAAAAAGTCATAATTTTCATAATCTATAGTAAATTGCTTGATAAATAAAATTTGACTTTTATTTTAATTTTAATTTTTTGCTTTATACATATAAGAAGTACTTGAAAATTAAAATTACTTGTATCAGGTACAAATGTTATTATTGATACATAACCTCAATTATTTCAAATCTAAATCAGTATGAATTTGATTTTAACTTTCATGATAGAATGTAATTAGCACCTAGTTTATTGAGGTTTCTGTACTTTATAACTCTTTTTTTATTCACACAAACACAGCAGCTAATACTACTCGTCTACTACTCCCTCTGTCCCTAATTACTTGTCCATTTTGACAAACCAAGAAAGGACAATTTTTTTACTTATTATACCCTCAATTAATTACTTTAAAAAAGGTAGAACTTTTTGAAAATCTTAAGTTTTTAATTCGTCCACTCATAATTAATGAAGGTAAAATGATAAACTCACTATGTCAATAATTGCTTCTTAATAGGTGTGTCAATTCAAAAGTGAACAAGCAATTAGGGAGGGGGTACTAATAATAATAAAAAGCGCTTACTTTTTTGTCCAAAAACTTAGCGGAACATGCAATAAAAATATCTTCTTTTACATCGTATCACTTTTCCCATATTAAGAATAATACAATAACTTTCTGAGAAAATAGGAATTCTAACCTCGGAGATTGAATTTAGCTAGTTCCAAAGTATACATCTAGATCTAGTTTTTATAAGCACGAAAAGAATAGTTCAATTGATGAGTTTTGATGTGCATTAACGATCAGATTTTACTCCATTGATATTATTAAACGACACAGCAAATGATTGACTTTCGACAAAGGAAAAATGTCATCCAACCATATAAGAATTTCTTGTTTTGGACATGCCTGCTCTTCATCTTTAGCTATTTGTCGATTAAAATGTTGAATCCTTCCCGCAACACCTACATATACCACAACACCAAGACAATAAGCACAAAACGTGAGGACGTAACACAAAAAAAAAAAAAACAGAGGAAAAGACCGATCACACAGCAGATTTAGAGAGACCCTGAGAACATAATTATAGTGCATTAAATATTTCGAATATCCAATGAACTACAGAAACTGTCAGCAAGCATATTCATGGATGGTTTGTAGTCATTTGTGTACATGATTGATCATATAGCTTTTTTATTTGGAAATAGAGTTTGTTAAGTTGGTATTTAATAAAAACATCTCATTTCCTTTCCTTCTCTATGGAATTCAAAACATCGAGACATAGCTATTCATGTTCAACAATAAGAAAAGTTTAAGAACCTTTTGTATCTCTTCTTGGAACCACAAGGACAAAATGCATTCCTACTAATTTGCCCACTCTTAGCCATGTTTGATCGTGCAACATCCAGCGGGGATGAACCCATCAACTTTTGAACCTATATATCAGAAGAACCTAATATAAGTATGTCAACATCATATAACCATGGAAAAGGAAGCACCAACAGTAGAACATATTATATGTGTTCTTTTCTCATGCTCTATAGAGACTCTGCAGAATCCAAGTATTGGAAGAGGAGTATCTTAACTACTGCTTAATTTCCAGTACATCCCGCATGGACCAGAGAGAACAAAAACATACACACTTCACAATGATACAGATGCACCCAAATTACTGGCACTACAGCTGAAAATTTCTTTTTATATTATGTACATATAGCATATTGCATATCTGTACAATGCAACCAAAAATCTCACCCAGAAATTAAAGAATCAAACAACCAGAAAATAAAAAATGATACATAGAAGATTTAAAATATAAAACGGTAAAAAACAAAAATATTACTCCTTTTGTCACATTTTATGTGAAGAAGTTTGACTAGACAAGAAGTTATAAGTGAAGTACTATATGTGCCCTTTCTACCAACAATAAAACTAGAGACGGTAAGAGTTCCATGTGTCTTTTCATCTTTCTCTCTCCCTATAATAATGTCATATCTTATAAGAAATGGAGTCCCGATAAATCATGCCATTAAAGTTAAAATGATTTCAAGATTAAATAGTTTTCAAGCTTAGATAATGCACCAATCTTTTTGGAACATCCTAAAAAAGACCGTTCTTGAAGGAAGCTAAGAAAAAAAGTGAAGATGCCACAGAACAGCAATCTGAAATGCAATAAACAGTACCTCGGCCATGCTCTTTGGCAATGGCTTCCCTTCTTCCTTCATCTTCTCAAGTTTCATTTGTGCTTCTTTTGCCCAAGTAAACTTTGCCAACATATTCTCGACATCAACTATGGTGCACTTGCAATGTTTTGCTGCCTGTTGCTTTTGAATTGTTTGAAGATTCTATTAAAAAAGAACAAAAAAAGTTAATGAAAAAAAGGGCTTCAATAGGTTATCCAAGTCTATTCACATTAACAGTTTTCTTCCATCTCTCCTACACATGACTACTAGCTTACTAATATTGTCTTTCACATTATTTACTGATCTATTCTTTTTTTTTTAAATTGGTAACATTGGTATTGAAAGCACTAGGGCAGTGCGGAAGCCATATTTACATAGAACATATCACCACAAGTCCACAACCGAACAAACTCCTAGAAACAATTACAGCTACCCTATCAAATCTACTAAAGAAACCTCCTCCTCTAATAAGCATTCTTTACACCAAAAGTGGAACATTATCCTGCATATGACTGCCCCTATCTTAAAAAACTCTGGAGTTTCTCTCTTTCCAAACTGTCCACTATATACAAGCATTTACTAATATATTCTATTTGTTACAAAAGGAGTTTCTTTTTATTTCTTTGGGTTAAGTTATGTGAAATTTCATTTAAATGCACAAAGAAGGTGCACAATATTTTACATAAAAGGACTTTGAATTACCCTTCGGGGTGGCCCAGTGGTTTGGGCTTGGGATTTCCATGTTGGAGGTCTCAAGTTTGAAACCCCCTGCCAGCAAAAGTAAGGGGTTTGCCTTCTGGGTCGAGCTCGTCGCACCGGGATTGCCTAGTGCGGGTTACCTCTCCTATGTGGTTTGCGAGCTATTCCAAAGGGTAGCGGTTGTGGGTTTCCCTTGTCATCAAAAAAATAAAAGGACTTTGAATTCCCTTTTTCCACTGTAGGGAATCTATAAATCCTTCACAGTTGCATAAATAACTAAAGTCATGTACCACTATAAGTTCAGACTTTGTAAAAAATTAAATCTAAAGCAAAAAGTAGCTGTGATTTCTCTTCAAACATTTATTATTTCTTTCCCTCCCGACTGTTCATCAAAAAATACATGCTGTTTCTGCCTGTCATGTTTTCATTTTTCAACATTTTTCCCTTGCTAGCTTTCAGCTGCTGCCCTAACTGATCCTGGCAAGACCTAATATGCTCCAAGTATGTTTAGGAACACACACCTGAATTCCCAAGCATAACCACAGTGCAAAGTGACCAGGAGTTTCTGTAGTTCTCAAGCACAGAAAACAACTCCTACAACAATTACCCCTCAATCCCAAACAAGTTGGGATCAGCTATTATGAATCCTCAGTTCCTCACTGTCCATGTTATTCCATTTAAACTCTTCTCGTGCCGATATTATGTAAATACAAATAAAATCCTCTTCTCTACACATTCTAAGTAAGACAAGCTTCATGCATAACTATTCACTCAAAACATGTTGCTTTAGCGTGGAAAAGGGCTTTTGACCTCCATACCATATTCCATGGCCAACACTGTTCCATTTCCTCTGTTCTATGTAAGCTGTTGTAACATGATTTAACAGAAAATATAGCATTTTTGTTTGGTCTGCTTCTAAGGATCAGAGTTATCGTGCAGCTCCTTCTATTTCTCAATTAAGCATATTAGTTGAGTGGCAGTCTACCTTGCAGTCATTAGATAGCTCCTGACATAAGTTAGGTCCCCATCTCCCAATATGCATACAATAGTTGCATTCTGATTCATCACAATTGTGTAGAGGTATGAGAAGCTTCGCCTAACGGATTTCTCTTCATTCCATTCATCTTGCCACATCCTAATCTTACCCTCTAAGAAAAATTTGATTAAATGTTGGAACTCCTTCCTGGTGCTTTCTTATATTTTTAGAGAGTCCTTTCCAAGCGCTTGGTTGTTGACATTTATAAAGTCCTTACCTGTTTAGAAAACACTTCTCTTCCATCTCTCCTCCACAAGACTACTAATTTATTAAGATAAAATGTGAAAGGTTTCACCTCGGTTTATAAAAATACTTCATGAGGACTCATTATTTATGGACAAGTATTGTAAAACTCTGTTTCAGACTTTCAGTGCACCAAGAAAGTGAAAAACATCTACATAGAAAAGAACTCTGAATTCACTTTTAGCACTACGATGAATCTATTTAACCCACAAAAGAATTACACAATGAACAAAAGACATGTTACACCAATTAAACGCTATAACACCTATACTTCAAGCAAAAAATAGTCATGACTTTGTATTCAAAAGATCTATGAATTCTTTCTTTGGACATTTAGTAAAAAACTATTTGTTGGTGTACTGTGACTTTCATGCGCGTCTGCTTCTCCTTTCAACTTTGGCACTTGCCAGCTTTCAACTGTGTAGTTAGCTGATCCTGGCATAAACAGCTACACTCCAAATATGCTTAGGAACATACCGGATGTCCCAATTATAATTGCAGTGATATGAATAGGTGATATGGGCTTTCATATTTCTCCAGCGCAATAAAAACCTGTTGGACAAACTAACCTATTTTCTACAGGTTGCACTGAGTGACAAATGCCGCAGACATAGCAATTCATTGTAACCATGCTGTTCTAGGAGAAGCTTTTGACCTCCATTTCATTTTACATGGGCAACGTTGTTCATTTCCTCTGTTTGCATAAACTGTTGTAATATCATTTAAGTTTGTCATGTAAATTAATAGAAACTATTATCGATTTCTTCTGGTCTCCACTTCAAAGAATTAGGTCTATTGCCTAGCACCTTCAATTCTCAATTCTGCATAAAGGTTGAGCAGATTTATCTACTTCCTGATCAAATAGGTTCCTCCTCCCAACTGCACTTTACAATACTTTATCATGTGCCTAGAGGAACTAAAACGTTAAACAGAACAAGACCAACATCATCGGTTACCCCTAAAATCCATCATTCAACTCAACACTCCTAGTCAATCACTTCATAGGTATGTTTATAACAAATCCAACTGGTTTATGAATCCATAACTGATATAAGCATTCCACTTAGCTAGAATCCAAGGAGACAAAAAGAAAACCAGAGGGAACAGTTCAGGTACAATAACTACATAAAGTATTTGTTAATACTTATTAGCTAAACAGCTTGGCATTTAATTAGATTACTACAGGATTGACCATACTAAAATGGAGAGAGCTGAAGTAAATGGATATAATACCTCTCCAGTGGGATCCAATGCACCAAGATATTGAAGAATAGCTTGCTGCTTCTCAAAAGCATCAGCAAATGTAACTTCACTACCTCTCCCTACTACATACTGCTTCAGAGTCCCCAACTTCTTTGCTCTGCCCAATTCATCCGCAAATCCTAAATTCAAACAGAGTGAGTACACAATAACTTAAAAAAACTAGAATCTCGAAATACATAAACTTCAAACCCTGATTGAAGCCAATAATCTACATTTACTATAGTTAAAGTGGTGTAGAAAACTTACGAAGGAGAGTGAATGACTCGGAAATGGGTACTTTGGCGGCATCAGGGGAGGTTTTTTGGCCGGTGAATACACTTTTAATATTGTTGATCCATGAACCATGGAGTTGCGTTGTGGAAGAAATCCATCTGTGAGAGATTGATGATGAGTTTGAGCAGTAAAACAGTAGGGTTCGAGGACGAATCATATATGAATTACTGTCTGTTCGTCTCTTTGATTTGCTATCTGTTTTTGAATCAGATGAACATGAGACTGATGACTGAGGGGTTTAGTTAGGGATTCATAGAACGACGTCGCTCCGATAAAAATTGAGAAATTAGAAAGCCTAGAGAGTTTTTTTTATTTTTTATTGAATTCTCTTTCATATATGTTCATGAACAAACCTCCGTAAGGTCATTTAGTGTAACATCAAGATTATTTCCAGCATAAATAAAAAAGACACTTATTTGTGCATAAATTGGAAGACCACCATTAACGTATAGATATCATCGTGAGACTTGGAGATGATAGTAGTGTTAATTTTAGTGACAGAATCGAAATTGGTAATACTCAATTTCACTTAGAAGTAGAGTACATGTGCATGTATTTGAAAGAGTTGCATTCCATACTTGTTGTCCTTCACTCAATCCTAATTTTGCTTGGCTAATTTCAATACCAGGATTGCACATGGAACTCTTAATGCCTTCATACATAAGAGCAAGACAAAGCACTAAACAAAGAACTTTGATGAATGTTGTCATTGAAAATTTTGTGTTAGCAATCCTTAAGTGAAGTATTGCTTTTATCTAAATTATTAGAGAGTTCTTCTATAACTCACCAAAAACATAAAAGTAGCAAGAGTAGGAGAAAATACCATAAATAGTCCTTTTTAGTATAGATTTTTAACTATTCAAAACGTTATTAAGTTTGGTGTGTTAACTATTCACTTACCGGTTTTTGTTCTTTTAAGTATTATGATGTTGTTCAGCCAACATAACAATTCATTTCATTTGCGAGAAGGAAATGAGAGGAACTTCCAAGTTCCAACTTGAATGGAAAGCACTGCATCTGTTTCTTAATGATGGTAGCATCCAAACCAACTTGCCCACTTAATTGATAGTTGTTTCGACCAAGATCTGTATAACGGTTCTAATTTATTTATGGTTCAGCTAAGGTACATAAGAAATGTATTGAATCGATTCTTTTTAATAAATAGATCCGATAGCAACACCTAGACCCCGAGAAATTAAAGAAAGAAAAAATAAAGGAGATCTAATATAATTCCAAATACCTATATAATGATATTTATTTAAAAAGTATCCATAAATAGATACACATCAAAGAAGTTAAAGCTAAAAAAATTGTACTCCATGAAAATCAGATACTACTCAGATAAGATGGCACTGCAAGTTTGCGGACACCGTATACAACCCAGGAAGCCACAAAAAGATGCAGAAGGAAAAGCAGTTGTAGGTTGGTGTTGTACTTGACTTTTGGTGGTTCACATGGATAGATTGATGAACAAAAATTTTCAGAAGTAGCAAACAAAGGAACATAAGAATTCATTGAAGAACCTCACCGATCACTGTCGTTTGTGAGAATATATCCATACAATTGTAGCCATTATTGTTGTTAAAACACCAGGGAAGAAAGTGAAAGAAAAACAAGAAGTAGATAATCAAATGAAGGATGGGGAAAAGTGAAGAACCTTTTTCCTATACCTGCAACTCCTGTCGCCTCAGATTAAAAATATGATGTAGGAGTCAATGAAATGGTTGAAAACTATGGCAAACTAGAGTTCAAATCGCAATAGAGAGAAAAATATGTTACTCAGTACCTGTGTCGATATAAAGTAGACATGTATTCAGTAGTATACTCGAGGTATTCACAAGCTCGACATAAGCACTACCGTTATCACAAAAAGGGAGCACCCCCGTGCACAAAGCACTCCCGCGTTAGCGGGGTCCATGGAAGGGGTGTGATGTAGCTGCATTATCTCAAGAAAGGAAAAAAGGAAAAACACAAGAGACAGAACTTAAGATGGTAATAGTTTACATTTTCTCAATAGAACTCCAAAAATCCCAAAGTTAGCATCCATATGCATATGAGTACACACAAATTATATGATCCAGTTCCGAAATCCTAACCAACCTCTCTATATGCTAACACCAATTGATTCTTTAGTAAATTAAAAACAAGCAATCATATTCAGTGTTTCTGAATTTCATGCAGTTTCCACAATCAGTAGTATCTGGGACCAGGTGGAGCATATACCCCAGGATGCTGTGCTCCAGAGGGATAATTTTCATGTGGTGGCCACGGAGCTGGAACCCCTTGTGGAGCGTATACCCCAGGATATTGTGCTCCAGAGGGATAATTTTCATGCTGTGGCCTCGGAGCTGGAACCCCTTGAGAAAAGCCTGATGGAAAGACAGAACGAAAGCCTAATGGAAAGACAGAACAAGTAAAATTAGAACTTGTTTGTTCTCCTTAACAACAATGATTATGCCAGAAATACATGGTGAGACTATGTATACATGAAGAATCACAGTCCAATAAGCCAAATAATAGTTTGAAGAGTTCTCTCCAATAACTGGTACTATCTGTTGTTTACTTTATTTTCCATTACTTCTTTTTCTAAACTCTTTTTATCTCGAGCCGAGAGTCTATCAGAACCAACCACTCTACCTCTAACTACAATTGCTTTCCACATTCGACCAGACACTACTAATTAGAGCACAAGGTCTTGTACTCTTTATCACATCAGAAAATTTGCAAACTAAGTCAACGTTCAAACAGTCGAGGCAAATAATGCAATACATCAGACATTGTCACTCCCCTTATACAATCATGTGAACTACTGTGTCACCAAAAGTTATGTGAAGCTTAAAAAGTCATACTACCAAATGTATTCCACTTGTTTCCAATGGTTCTCTTTCCTAGATTTTTTTCCATTTTTATCAGGGATAAGCTATTAAAATGCAGGCAATATGAAAAAGGAGTCGGAAAAAAGGCAATAGATCAGTTACCATATGGTGTAGCCATCCCCGATTCAAACGGTCCTCTTGAATCAGGAGGTAGATATCCAGAACCACCAGACATCCTCAGGTTGGGATCATTCATGCTGCCCTGGTGTAACTCAGCTGCATTCTGAGCTCCAGAACCACCAAACATCCTCAGGTTGGGATCATTCATGCTGCTCTGGTGTAACTCAGCTGCATTCCAAGCTCCAGAACCACCAGACATCCTCAGGTTGGGATCATTCATGCTGCTCTGGTGTAACTCAGCTGCATTCCGAGCTCCAGAACCACCAGACATACTCAGGTAGGGATCATTCATGCTGCTCTGGTGTAACTCAGCTGCATTCCAAGCTCCAGAACCCACATGAGACTCATAGATCCCTTCATGGATAGCTGATCTAGCTTCCATGTCAAATCCCCTTGAATCACCGTAGGCACTGTGACTTCCATGGTGACCGAAATCACCTATGGGGTTGTAACTGGAAGGGGTTGCGTAGAAGGTTTCATGAGGTGCTTGAAGTGGAGGCTGAGCATACGAACTATTTAGATGTCCACCTATCCAAAGTTAAAATAGATAAGCATGGGTTTTCCAAGAAATACAAGCAAAACAGTGATACAAGTTTCACAAAGAAGAAGCCAAAGGACCTGGTACATTTCTGAGACTGTGTGGTGATGAACCGCTGTACGACTGCTGGTATGCCTCAAAAGGGTACTGCATCGACAGGCTATTATGTGACTGCACAGAACTTTCACGAGAATAAGGGGTAACTTCCTTGTTTGAATTCATGTTTGCTTTCATCTCATCCAAGCATCTCTGAGCCTCCGCCCTGCCAAGTTCTTCAAATCGTACCTATGACAAGAAAAATAGAGAACAGCATGAATGAGAAACATGAAGACAAAAATTTACAGGACTGGTATAGCTGTTCTGAAATCATGCACCTCATCAAAGTACTCATCTGCTCGAGGCATGTCTTTGCTCATAGGTAAAACAAAATTCACTGCAAGGAAAATATTATAGGTTACACAAGAAAAGGGGAAATAATATAAGACAGCAGATTAGAGAGCTATAAAGTGTGTGCAAACACGGAACATCAATCTCTGTGGTACCTAACATCTGATTTACTGCTTCGGCAGGAACTTCTTTCCCCATTTCTTTGAACCGCTTCTCACCACGGAACTTGAGCTCTTCAGGTGTTGGAACAATCACAACAGCTATCTGATTCAGAGGCAAAACAAACAGAGATATTAGGATGCTTCATTAAAGGCCTATTAGGAGAGAAGTCAGCACAGACTCTTATCATCCTAAAAGTGCTCCCTTAGTGAGAACTGAGAACAACTTCTGTACCTTCTTATAGTTTGCAAAGGGCTTCAATTTGCGCTTCCGGGCATTTTTGTAGACATTTGTCTGATCAATTATGAAATTACGAGGAATCTGGGAAGCCCTAGACAAAAGAGTGTTGAATATACCAGTAGCACGATCCATTAAACGTTCAAATCTTCCACTATAATTTTGTTTGCGCTGCAAACCGGGAACCTGTTAAGGAGATGCATTACTTGTTATGGAAATAGCAACTGAAGCACAAGTTTTCCTGTTGCTAATAAATGAAAAAACACCAGCATCACTCTATTTTAAAAGCAAAAAAGGCGCAGTAAAATATGATACCTTCATTAGATCCAAAGCTAAATTAGTTCCAAGCAAAACATATCGCTTTTCTGGATGTTCCTTAACCCATTTCTCAGCCCAGGTACTCTTACCGGAAGCAGGTAGTCCTACCAGCATCATAACTTCACAATCGCACAGATTCGCAAAACTAGGGCCTGGAATGGCTTTCCCATCTTCCATGACACAAGACCACGGTTTATATCCTTCTACTGGAGCTAGTCCGTCATCTATGCTAAACTGCATGTGCACAACTACATTTTTAAGCAACACATGAGGGAAAAGAGCTGAATGCCAATGTAGATTTTTCATTGGGCAATCCACCACTTCAAGACCAGTTGGACCTGGTCCTGCATTAAATTGCTTTGATGTTCCCAGCCACTTTCCATTTTTAGAGAAACCTATGGAAGCCAGAGGGCTGGACTCAAGGTCAACACAACAAATTATTGTGTCACCAACCCCAAATCTTTCACCATAATTAGAAAACTTTCCTTGACTTGAAAATTTTCCAGTACCTCCAAACCCAAAACTGTGCAGGGTTTCCCCAAGGTTTCCTACAGCATCATCTCCCCTTGAGATGCCAACACGACAGATCTGTTGTTGGTCTAGTGGTGTATCTTCCATGTTTACGGGCTGCTCTGCAACAATTTTGCAACCAAAGCAGTACTTTCCTCCAGTGATTCCCATATTGGCTCGAGCACCTGACCAACAATATGCAAATCCATGTTCATAAAGCCCTGAACCTAGTAGTCCATTTCCTTCAACATTGAAATCTGAAAGGTAAAACAATCCACATCAAAACACAATACATTGATGAATAGACCAAAAAACAACACCTTCAAATAAAAACACAGCAAACAGATATGCCACTCAGCCACTGGCTAATTGGCTCTCTAATATTTTCTAGTTCTCCCATCCCCAAAGTCCAGTCTCAAGTTTAAAAAAGTAGTCCAACTGTAACTCAGCGAAAGAAAACTATGCACAAGCAACATATACTCACCTAAACATGGACAATTGTTATACCTACTACCAAACAAAATCACAGTTTTGTTCAACAAGTCACAAGGAAGCGCCATACACCAAGCCAGATATTCATGCACAACATAAATTACATGGTTGCCACAAAATCTCCGGTTTTAATAAAGTAACTTTCATGTCCTCATAATAGGAGTGTCATTGCACTGCTGGCACAAGCTAGAGGAACCGCCCATGAGACCTGGGTTCAAATCTGGGTAGAGCGCTATTTTAAATTATTTAAAAAAAAAAAAACTTTCATGTTCTTGCCATTGACTTTGGAAACGTAAGCTGCAATAAATCTAGTATAGTCCATTTACTCAAACACACATGCTAACGGCTAACCCCCCACCATCCGGGATTATTTGATCACTATATCGAATACTCATGAAAATTTTCTTTTCAGCTCACTTGTTCCCATAAAAGAATGCTCATAAAACCTATTTTGGCCTTCCGGTTCCAATACCCAATATGACTTTCTTTTCAGCTCACTTGTTCCCATGAAAGAATGCTCATAAAACCTATCTTGGCATTCCGGTTCCAATACCCAATATGACTCAACAACTAATAGTAGAATCTACCTAAGACAAAGCTGAGTTCCATAAATGTAAGTCTAGATGAACTAAACGTTGTTGGGAAATTATCATAAACATAATTCAAGATAGTATCTTTTTGTGAAACTTTAAAATCCAAACAGGAATTATTGTAGTCTTTTCTATTCAGCAATTATGCACCTTGCTATCCAATGTACCCCATACATTACAAAAGAGGAAATATTGATTATGGTTATGCACATTTTAAAAGTTGACACCAACCTTCAAGCACTAGTGTTGATCCACATTAAACAATTGTACTGATGCCCTTAAAGGTGACTTGTCAAACCTCAGCAAAATTTCATCTTTCATCTTTGATTGTCATTTGGGATTCATCCCACAATTCTATTATAGCATGTCATATTCAAACCTCCTCACACATGTCCCAGATACAGGAAAAACAAAGAGGAGACTATGACACCATGATTTGATATTGTCAATTGTCATACCAATAAAATTAGTACAACAAGATGAGACTGAAAAAAACGAAAGATCACCCATTCTTATGACAACATCAGGGATAAAGGCTGCGTTTTGTAAGACGAAATTAAAGTGACTTGGTGATGAGTTGTTTGACAATATTGATAACAGTTTCTTAGTTGAAAATATATAGCTCAGTTTGATATCTTCCACTTCTAGTACTACCCTAAGTCATCTATCTTTTCACAGTAGGGTTAGGGTTTACCATCCATTTCAAAGAAAAAAAATTAACCATACCATACCATACCAAACGCACAAAGCATTAAACAAAAACACATACAGGGGTTTCTAAAATTTGTCATATGAAAAGGGTATCCACAAAAAATTAAGTGACAATTCAAAATGTAAACGAAGAAAAAGGGGAATGTGATGTTCTTGCCTAAATCACAATCGGCAGCGTTAAGGAGAACCCTCGATGGAGCTACTGGAAGCTGTGATGTATCGTCTTCTTCAGCTTCATCAACCTTTGCTTTTTTCTTGGCACCAAGTTCATCAATCATACAAATATCACGTCTCTTCGACGCCATTGAAGAGATTTTCAGTTTTCTGATTCTTGAATTTTTAGTCTTAATGGAATTGTCTGATACTCCGAACAATTTAAGACTAATGAAATGCCTGATTGTTTTTATTGATATAACTGCGTTTGTCTTGTGTTAAGCAAAAACATTTACACGTGTCTTTTTTTTCTCGTGTGTAACGTATGACTTTTGTCACGATTAATTTGGATTTGTGCATAAGATGGAGGCTCGAACTCTAAACCTCGGTAATAGAGGAGATATTCTATTAATGTCACTACAATCTTCGATAAATGCTTTAGTTAGGGTATTTGTAATTTGATATCGATATGTAAGATTATTAAAGAAAGAATTATTGCCTACTAAAAAAAGTTCTCGCTTCATGCTCTCGAATCTAAGAATTTAAGGACAAATGAATCATATTCACCCCGACTAACCTAAATTGGTTTGAGTTATTCACGTAAAAATTTATATTTTGAGGTGATTTTTAATTGATTTTCTTAAATTTGATGGTTTTTAATTTTGGCGGAATGACTTGGGAGACTCTTGTACTTGACTTCGTTTGTCAGTTGGACCCTCATACTCATCACTTTGTCAACCAAACCCTTAAACTCATCAAAAACACAATATTTTAAACCCCTCTAACCATTGACCGAGCTTATGTGACATTAATATTGGTGAGTTGGAAATATGCGTGATTACACATGCTTGAAAGCGAGTAAAATCAATATTTTAGTTTTAAAAAAATCAATTTAACAAAATTAAAAAATGAAATTATCTTCTTCAACCCTCTTTCACCCATACCCACCATTTCTTCTTCTCCACCAGCCCTCTCTCCTCTACCCCTCACCACAGCCCTCAACTTTCTTCTTTCTCCAGCCTCACATTCACTCTTCTCCGCCTCTTCTTCTTCTTCTTCTTTTTAATACAAATCAGTACCCTCAACTTCTTCTAAAATTTTTATATTTTAGGTTTGAAAAATATTAGTATCATTCTTTTATTAGATGGTTTCAATGAGGAGATGCGGATAATGTGAAGTATGATTGTGACCATTGAAAATTTTAAAACTCCATTAATAAGCTTGGAAAAGCTTAAAAAATAATAAATGGGTCTTGTAAATTTGTAAAATTAATTAAAAAAATTTGATTGGGGTTCATTGAGTTTGTGTTGATGAACTTGTAGTTGAATTTACAAGTTAAATCAAGAAGAATTTGATCTATCGGGTATGAATCTAGTGCTCAATTTGTGACCAAATATGAAGAAGATGACTATTTGAAAAGTTTAAGAAATTAAAAAATTGATCTATTTGATTTCTTTTTATTTTTTTAGCACTTAATTTCGCATGTGGCACTAAAAATAATGTGAAATTCCATGTGTAATCGCGTCAATTACACGCACACTGACCGGGGGAGAAAATGGCTTAAAATGTTGTATTTTGATGGGTTTAAGGGTTTAGTTGGCAAAGTGATGAGTATGAGGGTTCAACTGTCAAACGGAGCCAAGTACAAGGGTCTTTCAGGTCATTCCGCCTTTAATTTTTGTATCATAATGTTACAAGTTATGTCTTATAAAACAAAAAAAGTTGGGTTATGCTATATCACTTAATTCCTAGAGAATTTATGTTGTAATAGGCAAAAAAATCAATTTCACAATCTACAAATTATGTCGTAAAAGAAATATCTCAATTCTTACAAAACCTATGTCCTAAGAGCAAAAAAAAGTTTCTAATCTTATGTTGAGCGGATTAATTATAGAAATACTACACAATTGATCATGCCTTAACTTAATTCCTACTAAACTTATATTGTGAGATATAAAAGTTCAGAGAACTTACTTCGAGCAAATTAGGTCATAAATAAGTATATTTGATGTGCACTTTTTTAAATGAGTCAAAATATAAAGACCACCCTAAAATAATGACAAATCATGCAAATACTTTAGTTGAATTTGCGTGTTGTAAGATCTATTAAACGAGAAAGTGTTGCCTATCAAACTTTATATACATTATTTTGGAGGTGAGAGTGAGCCAAATCTGCAATCTTTAATTAAGAATACAGTTAAAACTAATAGTAATTTCATAAGTGGAGAGTCTGGAAGGATAGAGTGTCAGCAGACCTTATCAATACCTTGTAGAGATAAAAGCATTATTTTTAATAGACCCTCAACTTAAAATAAAGCATTCAAACAACTAGGAAAAGAAAATGCATAAGTGCAACGAAATAATGTGAAATAAGAATAAAACGCAACATATAAAGAAAAGAACAATAATAACAACAAATAATGTGATAATCGAAACACGTGCACACTAAAAAAAAAAAAGTGATCATCGCAATCAAAAAAAAAAAATTAAAAGAAAAAAGTGATCATCGAAATAAAATAATAATAATAAAAAACTAATATTGCTGCTAAAATAGAATATCAAAGTACAATGACAGTTAAACCTTTCTAGTCAATCTTCATTGTATCTTCAAAACAATGATTCTCCATAATTGGATATAACCTTATTTAATTTTCTAGTCAAGGTACCTTTTAAAAAGAAAATTATTTCCTCTCATTAAAATCTGTAATAGCTACATTTTAAAAAAAAATTATTTCCTCAAACATTCCAGTTTCTTGGATTTTCATTTAAAATTATGAAATGTCTTCTTCTAGTTAAATTCTCTTTAATTTCTTCCTTTAAAATATGAGATTATTTAAGTGTTCTGGGGTGCTAACTTATTTTTGTAGATGCATTAAGTTACAATAGTGCAAGAGTAACTTAAATTTATGTCAATACAACAAATTTATGGTAAAGTATCTTTGTGAGTTGCTAACACCCCCTTTATAAAAAAAAAGATCGTTTTGTATTCATAATTCAATCATTACTAAAGTATTTAACGTTTTTATGATTTCAGATAAATACTCACCATCTCTAATATTAATAATAAAAACCCATCACTATACACTTGATTAATTGAACACATTCTTCCCCATAATTTACCAAATACACATAACATCACAAAATTATAAAGCAACTTACAAGTTTTAATTGAATGTGGAAAGACAATTCTCATTTAATTTACTAAATGATACTATAGCTATGTACAACCTAATTCTTATGACATTAGAAGCGCCACAAAAAAGGCCTTCAAACAGAATCCCCAAAAATCATCTTCAATGAAAGGATTGAAGAAATAACACTAACAAATATTTCTCCTAGAGACTAAAAAGCCTATATGATTTCTACAACAACAATACCTCTAAAACTCAGCATTCATCGGCATATATGACTCTCTTTGCAGCCAATTATCATCATCATCGTCTTCTGATGCAAACAAGGCAACAGAAATATCATCCATTTTCTTCTTGCTTAACTTCAACTTTCGAACTTTCAATTGCCTCGGAGCATTTGGTGCTTCAACATCATTAAATTCACCCAAATCCTCGATTGCATTCTTGAAACTAACCGTCTTTCTTGGTGTTGCATACTCAAAATGCAACCTTTTTGCAATCACAGCCTGTTCATTCCACCAAAAGAACCATTATAACTACAAATGTAATTATTGTATTAAATTCAATTCCTTTTCTGTTTTGTGCTTCGTTTTTCAAAAAACCCTAACTTACCGCCTCTCGAATTGCCCTTGATACACGAAACAGCCTCTTCAAATCATCATGATCAACTCCACACACTATCCTAATCTGCCAAATTAATTAGGTAAAATTATAACAGTGAACAGAGCAAAATAAGCTCATTGAAAAAGCATCTTCCCACCATTAACATCAACAATTACAATACACTCTAATAGAATTACTTACCAAAATATCTTGAGGCAAATCTTCAATTGGAGACTTGTCATAATTAAAAAGCGAATTATGACTGCACACTTTCTTCATATGTATTGTAGAACTGAAATCAACATCCAGTATAACTCTCTTCCTCCCAAACGAACTACTTCTCACTAGCCCCGACCCGTAACTTCCACATTTTTTCCCCAATGCCATTTCCCTTCCTCTTAATCAAAATCAAATTCGCAAAACCTGATTATTATTTTTTACAACAAAACCAATCAGAATTACCCAAATCCAACAAAACTCTTGAAATATAGTAATTAATTTTAGCAATTGCGAATCAATATACCTTGAAATGAAGCCCTAATTTGCGCCGCCCGATTGAAATAACGTATATTCTTCTGAACAAATGAAACCGCCTTTCTACTTTCTTTCAAGTTGTAAACCAACTTCCTTATATACACATGTCCTTTTTTCAAAATAAATAATAAATACTTTAATTGAATCTTGCCTAGAAGCCACTCGAATTCTCCCATTAAAATATCTCTTGGGGTTTGTGTTTTTGAATCTAATCAAGAGGGAAAGAAGAAAACTAGCCGTTTGAAAAGGACACGTGGCAGTACAGGAATGGTTGAAGGAGAGAGAAAAGGTAGTTTGGATGACGAGGGAGTGTTGGTCGGTTCCATGTCAGCAGGTCAGTAACTTATCTAACACGTTCGACGTTCTTAGACGTCTTCAGTGGATATTACTATTATCACCTGACACGTGGTTTTGATTGAATGAGATGCTTACACGTCATTGAATGTACAGATAAACGGTGAGGATTTGTTGACAAGTACATAGAAATAATTTTTAGTGAATGGTCTACTAGATCCTTCTTAGAGAAGTAGTCTTAAAAGGCGGTTGTTACTGTTTTAACTCTTTATCGGTGCACCCTTAGTTAGAAGAGATTTCTAATTTATGTCTTAGATATGAAGAAAATTTTGTGATTCGGAAGGACTCTAATATGGACTTCAGTTATCAGTGTCAGACATCGAGTGAGAAATAAAAAAAATTATCCCCTCAATCTTAATTTATGTGACACTTTTCATTTTTTGAGATTCAAACAGTTTAAGTTTGATCAGAAATTTGCGCATGAAATCTTCAATTTTTTTGAAATGAAATTTATATATTTGTAAACTACGTAAAAAGTATTATAAGTCACAATAATTGATAATTCAAAATATTTAAAAAATCTATCAAAAAATTTACGATCAAAAATAGATTTATTTGAATGTCAAAATCTGAGATAAAATGAAACGGAGGGAGTATGACAGAGGTGGAGAACAGGGTCAAAACAAGGTCAACGCATTTACGAGTTGTAATTTTTTTGTATTGTTTGAAAATTTTAAGGAGTCGTGTAAAGATAATTGGAGGATTTTTTTTTAAAATTTTTAGATAAGGATGGTAAGAACATATAGTTATCCTTATGTTATTGGATATGCATTATCTAGTTGGAAGCCTTTTGTAAATAGTTTTTTCTTCTTAATAAAATAAAATAAAAGTAAGGTTTATGTATGTTATATCTGACTTAAACCTTATTTATAGAAATATATAGAATCTGTTGTTGTTGTTTTGGTAAAGCATATATTTTTGTAGGTTGTGTATCAATTGGTTTGATTTGATTGTGAAGTTTATTAGTTCAACTTATTGGTTATCGATTTGTAGAGATGTTAATCTGGAATAGTATCATTAATATATTCGTTTGTCGGTTATTGATTGTTATCGGTTCGGTTTAACCGTTAAGCTTTGACAAAAAAAAATTATGGAGGTGACAAATCAAATAAATCATGCACATGAGTTCACAAATTACATCTTTTAAAAAACAACCAGTTTTACATTGTTGAATAATCAAGAGTTTGAGACAAACAGAAATAAAAATAGGAACTAACCTTAAGTCAAGGCGTTCATATATATAAATGGTATAAAACTATAAATATAGTTATTTAATTTATTATCGGGTTATCAGTTAAACCATTAAGAAAAAACCTCAAATCGTTAAGATTAGATAACCTAATAACAAAAAAAATCAAAACCGTTATCAAAACTGCTACACTAATAGACCATTACTAATAAAATAATAATTTTTTTCGATTCGAATTATCGATTTCGATTCGATTTTCAACCGCCTGTTGGTTAGATATTATATTCTTCAGCTACACAAACTGATTTGGTTTATAAATTGTTCGGTATTAGAATACATGGAAGTTGTTGGTTTAATATTAATGCAGGTCGCCTATAAGTAAAATGTAGTCTTTAATTTTACCACACAAACTCGTTCTCTCATAAATGTTGTCCAAGTAGCTCCAAAATACTAAATTTAGAATGAAGATAATTTAACACTGAATAAATTTATATAAAGTAGATGAAATAAAGGCTATCCTTCAAATTCAACCATCGCACACTCCAAAATTTAAAGCTAAGGTTTCATTTTTTAAAATGTCCTCTTGCCTCAATTATTCTTGAAAATTTAGTTCTGCTCAAACTCTTTATGAACTTCATAATTTAGTACTTATAAGCCTGAAAAAACAACTTTCTCCACCACTATAATTATCGACTTCTCCAACTAAAATAACATACATATCAACGTGATCAAAATTTCGGTATATTATCTAAAAGGTGTCAAAATTACTAGGTGATTTTTTAAAAGATTCTCAAGAATCTTTAAGATAAGAATACATCTCACTCATAAGAACATAAGAATGCTCTATTTATCCTTTAGCCCGTCGAACACACAATCAATATAGTGAAACTGAAATGTCTAACCAACCAAGTTGAGTGCACGTTTATGTCAAGGAGTGATATTTTGTAATATATATGTTGGTGTGACATCTTAATATTAATAAAAATATATTATAAGTCACATTATATATCATGTTATGTCTATTTGTGGACATTATATTTGTGCTTCTTTACTCATCAATTGTGGAAGAAAGTGGTCATAGTTTTTAGTAACTTATGTAACCACCAACTCTTCATTTCACTCATTATTCTATCTTTATGTCTTGTACTTATGTAACATTTGAGTCATTCATTTGACAAATTTACTATCCACTATCTTCCTATTTATTGGAAGAAAGAATTCATCACCTATAAATAGTGTGGTCTTCCTTTGTGTTAGGAAGAAGTAGAAGAATGAAGAGATGCACAAGAAAATATAGAGTGAAAAAGATGAATAGTATTATATTGTGTATATTGAGTTAATGTAGTGAAAGAGAGAGTTGAGACAAAGAAAATATTCTAAGTCTTCAACTATATTCACTATACAAAGAGAGTAATTATATTTTGAAGGAAGGTGTTCTTGTTGTGGAGCTTTGGACTCAATCCAAAGTTGTTTGAGTTGTACGACGTTATTGGGTTGTTGTATCATGGAGGGGACAAGTCAAGAGTGATGTTGCTGGATCGGTGTAGATTATGCCGCAATGAGCTTGAATCTCCTTAAAGAGAGCGAGTTTATTCATTTTTGTTCATTTTATTTCAACTGTAATTTATATTAGTTGTGGTATATTACACCAACAATTTTAAGGAGGCTCATGTTTGTTACAGTTTGAAAGAGTTCAGATATCAAGATAGGGATATTAAAAAAAGTATAACTTTTTAATATTTTTCATACATAATAATCGTCGGAAATTCATCTATTCAATGTAGAAAATTGAAATAACTCACAACACAAGATAAAATTTGTCAAATAAGCATAGTTAGATAATCAACAAAACAAACAAACAAACTCATCATATCAATGCACAATAAATAAAAAATTACGTAAAAAATAAATGATTAAATTTGAATTTATATCGCAATTACGCATAAATATGAATAAAATAAATTATATGTCAATCATTATTTTAAAATTATAATTGAAAATTGATATCTCAATTTAGAAAAATATAAAGGTGACTGATGTAATACTTCACTTTGGCCAGAATTCTTATTTGTCTTTTTGTCAATTTTACATTTTTTTTTCTTTATTTTGTTTTTTTTAAAAAAAATTAAAATAAATAAATAAATATATTTATATATATTATCCTTATTTAGAAGTGGGACTTGGAAAGGACTAACACAACATCAAACACTTGTACTACAAGTAATGAAAATTGTACATTTAGAAGTGGGAGTTGGAAAGGACTAACACAGCATCAAACACTTGTACTACAAGTAATGAAAATTGTACCATAAACTTGGGCCCCATTTTATTTCTTTGTTTGCTTAGTATATACTATATAGTATAAAGTCATAATTATAAATTTCTCTGTCCTTTGTCTGATTGAAAAGGTGTCAACTTTCTACTTCTGGAAAGTTCCCTTTGGAATACGTAACGTACTGTCCTCCCTACAAAATCAAATAATTAACATCTATATAGAGAGCCTATAATTATCCTTATCACGTCGGTTTAAGTTTTGAGTATGAACTTTTTTTTTAATAAGGAGCATTTTTTGTCAAATGAGGCTTTACGCGGCTCATATTTAAAATAATTGAGCTTTAATATTGATATTGAATATTAGTCGTAAAACAAATTACAATATTTTTCTTATATTATCCTTGTGAGTTATTATTTTTGAAAAAATATATTTGACCGATATAGAAAAACTAGGTGAATAATTTATATTCATGATTAAATTAATTAATCAAAATAAATTAATTCATATTCATTAATGAAAAAGCTGACCTAAAAAAATTAAATAAAAATAAAATAGTAAACATACTTAATTTCTTAATATTTTTAAAATAAAAAAATTGTGACATATAAATAGGAACAGAAAAGGAGTATATATCATTTTTTCTAAAAATATACAGCACATCACATATTTTTAAATTAAGGAGACAGTTTAGCCTGGGGCTAGAGCTATTAGTTATTTTAACTTTTCTTATATAAAATAATGCATTTTCTTAGAATTTATACTTTCTTCGTTCTTAATTACGTGTTCATTTTTAAATTGGTACACCTATTAAAAAAAAAATTGACAGAGTGAGTTTACTATTTTACCCTTATTAATTATGAAATAGATGAATTAAAAACTTAAGAGTTTCAAGAAGTTCTACATTTGTCAAAGTATTAATTGATGGTATAATAGGTAAAAAAATTATACTTTCTTGATTTGTCAAAATGGAGAAGTAATTAAAGACAACTAAAAATGAAAAAGTGGATAAATAATTAGGGACAAAGAAAGTATTAAAGTATTAGTTATGTAAATCTTTTAATTGCTTATCGAATAATGTACTAGATGTGTTGGATTTTATACCAGGTAGAAAAATAATATTAATATTATAACATATTTAATGTATAAATAACTTAACTCTTGATCAAATGTCGAACGATCAATTATTAATTTTACACGCCATTCAAAGAGATAAACTCTGCTCTTCTTAATCTAATACTAATAACTTTTTCTTCTCTTCTTAATCTAATAATAACTTTTTATTTTATGAATTTAAGTTTGATTAGACATGAAGAAATTTAAGAAAATAAGAAAAAACAATCAAATTTGTAATTTTAAATTTTAAATATGTAGTATAATAAATAAAACACGTTTTGTAGTACAACAAAAAAATTTAATATTCTTAATAAAAAAAGTTAGTTTCACCATGGCACACAATATAGGATAAAATATTTATCAATAAAAATATCATCTACGTTCTTTAGCTTTGTAAAAGAAAAATATCTTGGGAGGAATTGTATTACTAATACACAATATAATATATAACTAATTATATATAAATTAAAAATAATACTAAATAAGATATTTTATGTGACTTACATTCATTTTTGGTTAGTCTAAAAAAGAATGACACATTTTCATATTAAATAACAATTTAACTATAAAATGTTTATTTTATCCTTAATGAAATGATTTACAGTCACACAAATTTCTAACATTCATTTTGGACCACAAATTTTAAAAATCTTCCTTTCTTTCTTAAATTCCGTGCTGAGTCAAACCACCTCACATAAAATAAGACGGAGGAAATGATATTTTTTTACTATGCTCTACCATCTAATATGAGACGGAAAAAGTAACTTAAAATAAAACGAGCAGGGAAGAGGAAGAGTCACTAAACATGGTAACATTTTATTGCAATAATATTGATGTACACCATTATTTATTAGCATTGGATGACACAGTCCTCTCAGAATATGAAAAGCAACTTGCCTATTATTATTATATATATATATTCTCCGTTTTAAATTATTTGTCTAATTTTTAATTTAACATAAAATTTAAGGAAATTAGACATTAAATTTAAGATAAATAAAATATACAAAAATATTTTTAAATCTAATAATTTTAAATATATCAGGTGATAAAATAGATTAAAAAATTGCTTAAAAGAAAAAGACATACTTCTTATAAAGAATTAAAAATGAAAATAAGACAGATAAATTATAAATCGGAGTGAATACTTCTATTAATAATAACTTTCCCTTCGACTAAATTCATTCATTTTTTTTCTAAGGAAAAACAAAAAAGAACACACATGAAAGTCCCTCCCAATAAACCTCATTTTTTCAAACCAATTCTACCAGGATTCAAAAATGGACTTGTAAGTAGTAATTCTTTAAATATATTATCTCTTATGAATAATTTATTTTAATTTAAATTACTAATATTTATTTGTTATGTTGTAGAAAATTCCTATAGGTTTCTTGAAGTATTTGAAGAGACATGATCAATATGAACATGCAATATTGAGAAGGAAGGGTAAAAAATGGTTAGTGAAAGTGAATGATCGACGATTAGAAAAGGGTAATTGGAAAGAGTTTGTACAGGAATATGATTTGCAATTAGGAGATTTGTTGATTTTCAAATATGAAGGAGATATGGAATTTGAAGTTTCCATCTTTGATTCAAGTCATTGTGAAGAGAATACGTAGAGTATCTTTACGAGGACAAGGAAGAGGAAGAGGAAGAGGAAGGGACTACTCATGATGACAAGTCTTTTGGTCAACCTCATTTTGAATGCATTGTTAGACCATATTGCCTTTCGAAAGGTTTTATGGTAAGTCTCAAAATTACTCTTTTAAGAATTTTTAGGCTAAAGTAATACCATATGAATTATTTTGTGTAAGTAGTATTACTTTGTTATGAGCGGAGCTAACTTGGGACTAGGGGTTTATCTGAACTTTTACGGATGGAAAATTATATTATTTATATATCATATATTGAAATTATTTTTTATCTATATAGAATAAATGTTGAACCCTTATAATTTGAAGAATATGGACTGTTTGTTTGCACTTATAATATACACCATTTCAGATACTGCCTCAACAATTTGCAATTGCAAATGGTCTCACCAACAAGAAGTGTGCGTTGATTGTAAGAGATGAAAGACAAAGGTCGTGGAATTTAAAGCTAAGTTCCAGCAATAGTCGAACTCGAGTTTATATTGGAGATGGATGGCGTAAATTTGCTGAGGAAAACTTTTTAAAGGAAGGAGACCGTTTAATGTTTGAGATTGTTACTAATGGAGAAACACCAATATGGAAATTTCGAGTTGTTACTCATGGAGAAACTCCAATGAAGAAGTCTCAAGGCAAGTTCAACTTTTTATTTTCCATGTTTAGCCATTTTTGCCTGAATTTTATGCATACATGTATTACTGAACTTTTAAATATGTGGTATTTGAAGTTAAATTTGACAATATTAATTTTAAACTAAATATTTGAAATTTCATATTATTAAAGTTCTAACTTTTATCTCAGATGAGGATGAGGACGAGTACGAGGATAAAGATGAGACTACTTATGACAAGTCTTTTGGTCAACCTCATTTTGAATGCATTATTAGACAATATTGTCTTTCGAAAGGTTTTATGGTAAGTCTCAAAATTACAATTTAAGATTTTTTAGGCTAAAGCAATATATACCATAGGAATTATTTTGTGCAAGTAGTTTACTCCGTCATGAGTTCAGTTAGTTTGGGGCTAGAGGTTTATTCAAATTTCTGTCAGTGGAAAATTACATTATTTATATATGACTGGAATTACTTTCTATCTATAATACTCTTATTTAGAAATGGGAGTTTGGAGGACCAACATTGCACTAAAGAGTTGGACTAAAAGCTATAGAAATTGTACATTGAGGCTCACCAAAAAGATGAACTATTCTTTTTTTTTTACTTTCCATTCTCCCCTTTTACTCTCTTTAGTTTATCTTTCATCTTAAATTTTTCATAGATTTTTAAAGTATTTTGAATTATTAATTATTATGAATTATAATGTTTTGATTTTTACGTAGTTTACAAATATATAAATTTCATTTTAAAAAAATTGAAGATATCATACGCAAATTTATGGTCAAACTTAAACTATTTGATTTTTGAGAAATAAAATGTGTCACATAAAATGGGACAGACGAAGGATAACTCTCAATTAAATTTATTTCACTTTTTAGTTTCCATTTTTAACATAATTTTTGAAGTTGGAATTCTTTAGTAGACCCATTTAAATTTGATTTTTTTGTTTAAAATTAGAGAACTTGGCCGCACTTCGCACGATCATTAAAATTAAATATTTTTGATTAATTTTATATTTACTTTGTTGTTTAATCGTAAGATTATTATTTGTTTTAATAATATGAAGATTGTGAAAAAAATAAAGCTTCACAAATTTTACATCTATTAAATGAGGAAGAATATATTTTTTATCAAATAAGTTAAAATATATTTGCTAATAACAAATTCTTCCATTGCATGAAGTTGATCCTTTAATATATAATATATATTCCGGTGTACCATTTTCCTTAAATGTGTAAGAAATATCTCATAATGTCAAATAACACTGTAATACTCCCTCTGTCCCTAATTACTTGTCCATTTTTAAATTGACACATTTATTAAGAAATCAATTAATGACATAGTGAGTTTATCATTTTACCCCTATTAATTATGAAGTAGATAAAAAGTTCTGCAATTTTCAAAGTACTCATTTAATTGAGGGAATAATAGGTAAAAAAAAATGTTCTTTCTTGATTTGTCAAAATGGACAAGTAATTAGAGACAACTATAAAATGAAAAGTGAACAAGTAATTAGGGACAGAGGGAGTACTAAAAAAATGCATCAGCAAATGAAATTTATATTAAAAATATATTGAATGATGACGTAATGATACCTTAATAGAATTTCGTATCCATTTAAAAAATATTAAAAAATTCACCCTTTCAATTTCGTTATATTTTCTTATTTAGTAGAAGAATCATCATTTATTATATTCTACTCCACCTTAATTGTACCATCAGAGTTTTAAGAATAAACATTAAATTGTATATCGAAATAAAAAATAATTGAAAAATAACAGAAAAAATAATAATAGTATATGAAAATTAAAATAAGGTGCAAGAAAAGCCTTTTCACGATAATTTCTTAAAATATATTGATAACAATTAAAATGAAGCTGTTATTTTATCTTTAAAATTAAGTTTGATTGAATTGAATTAGTACAATGAGAAAAAATATTAAACTAATAACTTTTTAATGTTATTAAATGCATTTTCTTTTTAATTGAGTAGTAGAATAAAAGTTTCGAATTAAGATATTAAAATAATATCTTACTCTCTCCTTAATTATTATGGTATTGCAAACATTTATTTTCCTTAAATGGTGATTCATTTTTCATTTACAGTTATATCCAATTAATTTCTAATGTATTGAATGTGGTTATGGGATATTGAAATAATATCTTTATCTTTCCTTAATCATAATAAAATTATAATTTAACATTTATTTTTCTGAAATGATAATTTTGTTTTAATTCCTAAAACATATTGTTTACTATATTGAATGTAATTATAATAAAACATATTGTATTTAGTATGAAAGAAGAACTCAAAAATTGGAGAAATTAGATAAATAGTAATCTTAGCTTCTAAGAAATGTCACATCATCATTTACATATCCAACTTTATATATATAAAAGAGTTAAAAAAGAAAAAATAAGTGATTTAAGAAAATTATATAAATAACAATAGTGATCAGATGAAGATTACGAAAAAACGTCAAATAAATTAGTAGTATTGATGATGATAAAAGTTAAATAAATCATTTTTTTCTATTATTTAAATTTTTAACATAAAATTTCCAATCTTTTAAAATAAAAATAAAAATTGAGGCAATAATTATTTTAAAGAAAAAAATATAACCAAAATTGTCAGAAAAAATTGATAAAAATAAATAAATATCTATTACTAAGAATGGTGTCACTACATTTTCTATTTTAACTTTATTGTTAATGGATAGAAACTTTTAGAAGAAGAAATGATTCAAAAATTTAAAAATAATGATTCCTTAAATGGTGATTACTTTTCCATTTACAGCTTTTCAATTAATTTCTAATGTATTATATATGGTTATGGATATTGAAATAATAATTTTATCTTTCCTTAATCATAATAAATTATATTTTAACCTTTGTTTTTGTGAAATGATAATTTTCTTTTCATTCGTACAACATATTTATTAATATATTAAATGTAATTATAATAAAACATGTTGTATTTAGTATGACAAAAGAATTCAAAATTTTAAAAAATTAAATAAATAATAATCCTAACGTCTAAGAAATGTCACAAATATATATATATATATATATATATATATATCTAAGAAAATGATATAAATTACATTAATGATGAAATGAATATTAAGAAAAGAAGTAAAACAAATTAATAATAATATTAATGATGATAGGAGTTAAATAAATCATTTTTTATTTTTTTGTAAATTTTCAATATAAATTTTTCAGTCTTTTAAAATTAGAAATTGCTAAAAAAATTAAACTAAAACTAAAAATCGAGGCAACAATTATTTTAAGGAAAAAATAACAAAAAATGTCAGAAACATTGATAAGAATAAATAAGTATTTATTGCTAAGAAGGTGTCACCCCACATTTTCTATTTTAGTTTTATTATTACATATAGATAGAAACTTTAAGATGAAGAATGATCCAAAAAATTTTAAAATAACAAATCAATTATGTAAAAATACATGTGTAATTCTTATAAAGTTATAATAACTAATTTTCAAATGAATAATTAAATGAAAGAAAAAAAGGTAATTAAGAAAATAATATAAATAACACTAATTATGAGATTAATAGCATTGATGAGGAAAGGAACTAACTATGATCATCTTTCTAAATTCATTTTTAAGAAAATATATATAAACTTTAATTAAAGATAAATAAGAAAAAAAAACTTTAAAGATACAAAAAATCAAGACAAAATAAAAGAAGAAAGAAATTAGAAGAATAATGAGGTTGAAAGAAATAATATCTAATTTTCTCTCTTTTCAAATCACAAAATAAATTTTGCTTGTTCTCCTCCTAATTTGATACGAATTCCATAAATATAATGATTTTTTCTCCAAATAATTCTTCTTACCCTTTGAAACACTAATCAGCCTTCTTATAAATTGTCAACCAGAATGAATTTTCTCCCCTTGTAGGAGGAATAAACATTTTTTCAAAATGTCTTTTATTTTGAAAAGAACTTTTTGTTACATAATTTCTTTCTTTACATCAATGTCTTCACAAGAATCATGAGATATTCTCTCTTTCTCTTTTGTTAAAAAAGTCACATGACCTAGAAATTTGATGGACATCTTAGCGACAGAAGTTGATACCATATATTGATCATCATCGTCAGAAGAAGAAGAGCCAAAGTGAAGAAATTTGTTCTTATTTGTTACAAATGGTCAACTATTTTATTTTATTTTATAGGCTAAATAATTATAAACAATTATGAAAAATGAATAGTTTTTATCTTTTCATTTTCCATTTTCATTTACTTAAATCTATATTAGTGTATTGGATGTTATAAAGGGCATAATTAATCGGGTATGATATAAATACTCTTTAAAACAAATACAAATAAGAAATACAAAACAAAGATAAAATGACAAAAAAAAGAGAAAAAAGATGAATAGAAATACTGGTCATAGAGAGATGTCACATCAAATTGTCTATATTCAACTTTATATATACATATATAGGTTCATGCCCTTAGATATTATTTTATTACTTTAGCTAGCATCGATATTTTTGTAAATCTGATATCTACTTTGGAACATTTTATAATGTGGCATAGGCTGACAATTTATTATAATACTAATATCAATATCATAAAGATATATATATATATATATATATATCATTTAAAAAATATATAAAAAGTATTATAAATTGTAATAATTAACCGCTTTATTTTTTTAAAATCATATAATTAATTTGATTTACACTCCAAAATTCATAGGTGTCACATAATTTAGACATTAATTCTTCATTACTTAATATATGTAATTATATCAATGACATATAAATTGAAATAAAAAAATTACATATTTTATTTGAAAATCACGTAATAGTACTATAAGGTATAATAATTAACAACTTAACATATTTTAAAATTTTAGTTGACTCTCCAAATTCCATATGTCTCATGTAATTGAGACAGAGAAAAACATATATTGGTTTAAAATTAATAAAAATATTATAAATTATAATAATTAACTTAAAATTGATAAAAAAATCCTTTAAAAAAATTTAGTTGGCTCTCCAAATTCAATCGGTATTACAATAATTAAAACATAGAAATTAACATAGATTGGACTCCTGCTAACATTTATGTTTCCTTTTTAAAAAAATTTTCTTTTATACTTTATATAAATAAATTTTTTATATAAAAAGTATTATAAATCATAATAATTAATAGCTTAAAATATTTGAAAACATATAAAAAGTTTTTGTTAACTTTCAAAATTTCATCTATACCACATAAATTGGGAGAAATATAGATATATAGATATTTTAAGTTGCTAATGATTGTGAGTTATAGTACGTTTTATGTCATTTTCATATATATTACACGCTTTGTCCTGATTTATGTGATACAAATGAAATTTCAAAAGTCAATGAATTTTTTATAAGTTTTTTTTTTTTAAATTAACTTGTTATTTATTGTGATTTATAATATATTTACGTAAAACATACTCTAAATAAAAATAATTAGCAACTTAAAATATATAAAAACATACTAAAAAATTGATTAACTTCAAAGTTCATATGTACCACATAAATTAAAACAGAAACAGTAACATATATTGGGCCCCGTGCTGGCACGGGGTCCCATATCTAATATATATATATATACTAGTTACAGTAGCCCGTGCTAGCACGGGCCCAACATATATTTTTATTTTTTATTTTAATTTATGTGACATTAATAAAATTTTAACGGTCAAACAATTTTTTTGTATGTTCTTTAAATTTTAAGTTGTTGATTATTGTGGTTAATAATACTTTATATGTAATTTTCAATATTCTCTTTGTCCCAATTTATGTGTCATTTATAGAATTTCGGAAGTCAAGCAAATTTTGTATATGTCTTTTAGATTTTGAAGTAATATAATTATTATGAGTTATAGTACATTTTACGTATATGTTACTTTTTTTATCCCGAACTATGTGACATTAGTAGAATTTTGAGAGTTGATCAAATTTTTTGTATGTCCTTTAAATTTTGAAGTTGCTAATTATTGTGTGATTTGTAATACGTTTCATGTTATTTCAAATAATTTATGTTATTTCCTCTATCCTAATTTATATGGCACTAATAGATTTTGAGCTTCAACCAAATTTTATAGATGTCTTTATAATATTTTAGGGTTTAATTACCTCTTTTTGATTTTTAATCCATTAGTATGCTTTCTTCACAATTATCAGTAGAGCTATCTTAAATGGTGATGTGACGCTCTCTATGACCTTCATTGTCATTTTTCTTTTTTCTCCTTTTTTGAATTTTTCTCAATTATATTATTTTTAAAGTTATTTTCATAACTCACACTTCTCCATCTTCATAAATTATACTTTTAATTAGTATTAATAATATTCATAACTTTCAAACCTTTTATATTCATAACCCCAAAAAATTCAATTTTACATTAAATGAAAATATTCAATGCCTTTCTTTCTTTGGAGAGAAATGACATTAAATTAAAATGTTTGCCTCAATATGCTTAAGATGCTAGAATTCTTAAAGTTCATTTTAACCTTACGTATTCTTTTGTTGGAATAGCTTTCTTTTTATTTTGTATGTAGTTTGTTGATGATTTTAAAGATTTTTTTCTTTTTTCTTTTTGTTAATCTTATTAGAACTTTTGTTATATATGTTGTATGTTGTTTAATATATTGATAGATTTTTAGGATTTTTTTTATTCTTCTTTATGTTAATCTTATTTGAACTTTTATTGTATTAAGTAAAAAGTATTCTAATTAATTCTACTAAAGATTAACTAATTGAATGCTGAGAGAAATTAATTAATGTGAGAAAAGTACTGAAAGAAAGACTTAATCCTACTCCATCCGTCCAATAATTATTGTCTATTATACTATTTTGGAATGTCCTACAATACTTGTGCACTTTATGAAATCAATGGATAGTTTACCCCTTATCATTATCTAAATTGCTAATTATTGTTGTATGATTTGTAATATCTTTTACACAATTTTCAAATAATAAAGGTTATTTCTTCTTTCTCAATTTATGTGGTACTAATAAAATTTCGAGATTCAATCAATTTTTTTTGCCTTTAAAATATTCTATAGTTAATTATTGTAAATTATTGTACTTTCTAAGTAATTTTCAAATAATATATTATTTCATTTGTCCAATTTATGTGTCACCGATAAAATTTGAAGAGTTAATAAGATCTTTTACATATTTTTATATCTTTTGAATATTTAAGTAAATAATTATTGTGATTTATAATATTTTATACAATTATTTAAAAAAAATTAAACAACAAACAAAACAAATTCATCATAGGAAAATTACCAAAGCATCCTTCAATACATCAATAATGGGTCCCACTTTTTGTTTAAAAAATATGCATATTAGGAGGATATTTTTGTCCAAAGTGGAAATAGAATAAGTATAAAGCATTAAAGTCTTTTAAAATTTTAAATTTTTAATTCTTTTTGTATGATTTGTAATACTTTTACGTCATTTTCAAATAATAGAGGTCATCCCTTCTTTCTCAATTTATGTAGTACTAAAAAAAAAATTGAGATTCAATCAATTTTTTTTGTCTTTGAAATATTTTTAGCTGTTAATTACTGTAATTTATAGTACTTTCTAAGAAATTTTCAAATAATATATATTATTTCATTTGTCTCAATTTATGTGTCACCGGTAAAATTTGAAGAGTCAATCAGATCTTTTATATATTTTTATATCTTTTAAATATTTAAGTAATTAATTATCGTGATTCATAATATTTTATACAATTATTTAGTAGAGTAAAATAAATTTAAAAGAAACAAACAAAACGAATTCATCATAGGAAATTACCAAAGCATCCTTCAATACATCAATAATGGGTTCGACTTTTTGTTTTTAAGAAATTGCACATTCGAAGGATATTTTTGTCCAAAGTGAAAATATTGTGTAAAAAATGTGTATTTATTGTGATTTTGAATGTTTTGTGGGTTAATAAGACGCACACAAAGTTAAGGTGTTTTTTTGAAAATCTGGGACAGTTTCAAGTATCACTTAATGTTTTTTCTCAAAATCTAATAATCTTTTGTAAACTATGTGTCAGATCAAAATCAGATTAACAAATTCAAAAGGAATGAGTAATAAATAGCTCATACAATGACATATTTATTATTTAAAAGATGTACTTCTTTTGGTTGAAAGCTAACAAGATAGTTACAATGTAACTAAATACTATAAAAATCTTTGCATTGTGGCTTATTTTATATTATATATATATAGATATATATTACTATATATAATAAGTGAAAATATCTACTACTTAGCACATGACAAGTGTTGGATGATATGTACTTAGATAGTGTTGTACATTCTTCTTTTATGGTTGTACCTTTGAAATTTCTATTATTGGACAATTTGACAGCATTAATTACCTACCTCATTTGGGACTATTTATATATTACTACATATAATAAGTGGGAATATCTACTACTTAGCACATGACAAGTGTTGGATGATATGTACTTAGATAGTGTTGTACATTCTTCTTTTATGGTTGTAACTTTAAAATTTATATTATTGGACAATTTAACACCATTAATTACCTACCTCATTTGGGCCCATTTATATATTACTATATATAATAAGTGGAAATATCTACTACTTAGCACATGACAAGTGTTGGATGATATGTGCTTAGATAGTGTTGTACATTCTTTTTTTATGGTTATACCTTTAAAATTTATATTATTGGTCAATTTAACACCATTAATTACCTACCTCATTTGGGCCCATTTATTTATGTGCTATTCTTCTTATTTATGTGCTATTTTAATTATTTTTTTTTATAAAATATTGTCTAATTTACTTTTAACATAGTTATTATACCCACATTAATTATATATATAATGTAAAATAAAAAAGAAAAAGGAGAGAGAAGTGATTAAAGAAAAAGTAAAAACAAAAAAATAATGTTTTATACTCTTCCTTTTTATGTTACTTTTTCCTTTTTTCGTCTTTTTCTTCCTTTTAATTTCTAGTAGCAAGTTTACGGATCCGACTCCTCTCCATTTCCCTTCCCTCTATTTTCTCCAAGTTTTTGTTTGGATGTGAAACACATGGCATAGATAAAAATCAATGGCTAAAATTTAATAGATTAAAATAATATTCTAATTATGATTTAGATAATTAATATTTCATAAGAAAAATAATAATACCATAATCATAAGTCATAACAATATAATATCTTGTCCATAAATATATTAAAATAATATTCTAATATATTAAACATTACAGAAGTGATTGGCTGTTTGACGATTTGTGTTCATTAGTGTCTTTTTACGGATGTTATTATTATTTTGCGGTTCTATTTGTAATTGGGAAAACTAGTATGTTGCTGACTACTGTATGTAGGAGATGTTTTGATTATTTATTCTAGCTGAAGTTGGTTTTGGAACATACATATTGGTGCTTAGGTACTTTTAGCCCAGCTTATGGAGACAGTATATGCTTCCTTTTTGTTATATATTGTTGCAGCGTGTGTTGAGGATGTTCAAGAATTTGTTTTTACCCTTTGAGCGAGATGTGGAGCATTAAGCGAATGCTTGAGGCTATTTGGAGCTCAATTCAGTCATAGGGGTTATCTTGTATTATTTCACAAGGGTTGTTGAGGAGTTGGTTTTCAACGACCTCGAGGCTGGTGCCACCAAGGTACTCAAAGTTTCACTATTCTTTATGATTTTACTAGGTATTGAATAGAAAGATGTAGAGTCGTTCTTGAAGGCCTTACTCACACAACTTTTAAAAAATCAAGTAGTTTAATTATAAGAAGTTGTGATTTGTAGTAATTTGAGTGTAGACAGTCATTGGACAGATTTTTGTGAACGCCTTCGCTGGCCATTTTCCCTTTACATGGGCTAGACTTTTTTGACTTTTGGTTGTTTCTTAAAAGTGGAAAATTGTGCCATATAAGAGAAGGGGAAATTGTATGGTTCATCTATTAATCTGATTTTGTTAACGTTTTAAGGATCAATAAAGATGGGCTACTGATTACATCATAGTTAAGTGACTAACTTTGGCAATTCGTGCTTTCATGCAGTTTTAATCGTTTAGACTAATGCACCTGCAAATTTGTGTGTTGCTTGCACAAAAGGTATTGATCGAATTCTTATGTTTGTTTGCTATTTCTGATGATGAGGACATATGCTTTATATGAAAAGTGATACTATTTTTCTCCTCATAGTAAAATGCTCCATTCTAGAGACATAATTATGACTTGGTGGAGTTTAATTCCACATTGCTTTTGGTGGACAATGTGGAAGAGGAATAGTAGGAATTTCGAAGATACATTCAATTCCATTTACAAAGTTAAATGGAATAACCTGTTACCTTTGTCAAAAAAAAAAAAGAAGTTCAATGGAATTGCATTGTATGTCTATATTTTTGGTGTAACGAGATAGGAGTAGAGAGGATTCAGATCAACTTTTAGAATTCTTAGGATCCTTTTTGTATCTCTTTTTGTTATTCAAAGGTCTCTAGCATATCCTTAATGCTGAAGAATATAATGTTACCAATTCTAAAAAAGTGTAATGCTCCATGGTTTTTTTCTTGTCCATATCTGGAACCTTTGGCTTGGTGGACTACACAAATTATGAAGACATGAAGTATGCTGTAAGCAGGGCCGTCTTAACCACTAGGCCACTAAAGCCACCGCTTGGGGCCCCATATTTATGGGGGGGCCCATTTATAAAAAAAAAAGTACTTATATATATACTTAAAAAAATTATATTTACTTTTAATTTTTTTTTAAAAAAAAGGTGCAAGAAGTAAAAAAAAAAAAAAAACAGGTAAAAGTACCGTTAGTTTGATAGTTTTTAATTAAGGAATGGGTGGAACAATTTTTGGGAATACTAAACGTGCAAAAAAAAAAAAAAAAAAAGGTAAAGTGCTTTTAATTTTAATTAGGGTCTAAGGAAATGAACAATTTTTGGAATAATTTCCAGGAGTGAGAAATGATGCTTCCTTATTTATCTCCCAAGACTTTAACCATATATTATTATATACCTTAAAACTCATCTTTTTTATTCTCTATTTTATTATTTTTATTCTCAATATTGAACTCTCTCCTACAAAATCTTTTGATATACTATTGCTTACAAGTTTGAAGTTACAAAAGAACAAAAATTTACTTTTGGGTATTTTCAGCGCATTTCAAGAAGTGCAACCAGTAATCATTCTATTGAAGGAGTCAAGAAACACACCATTATTTCGATATTATTATATCAACTTATCAAATTCGTGAGTCAAGTTTTATTATTCTAACTTTATTTTATAGCTTTTCTTAAAAAATTGTTATTGTTGATATTCTTAGTTCATAAGCATATATATTCTTGTTTTAGTTATTATTACAATTTATTTAATTTAAATATGTCAACTAGAAAATATGATTCTAGTTTTACAGAAAGAGAGAAAAAGAGAAAACTAGAGGAATTAAATAAATCCCCAAAAAGGAGCCCTTGATAGATTTTTAACAAATAATAAAAATTCTAAATCAAAAAATATTGGAGGGTGTTCTTCAAATGAACAAGTCACTAACCGAATTGAGTTAGATGATAATAACATCCAAGAAGAAAATCTAGAAGAAGTTGGTGAAAAATGTGACATAGTTCCCTATAATTAAGAACTCCTAAGTAATTTAAATAGTTGCATCCATAAAAATATATATGACCCAAGTCAATGGAATAATACAGATACAAAATTGAGAGATCTATTAGTATAAAAGGGACCAATTAGAATGATTAATATAAATTTTCCAAAGGATAAACACTTACGATATTTTTCTACAACACACTATATTCAAAAATTGGCAAATGGAGAAAAACATGAAAGAAAATGGTTAATTTACTCTAAAGATTTGGATAAAGTTTTTTGTTTTTGTTGTAAATTATTTAGCATAAGATGAGAATTTAAAATAGCACTGTCTTAACCTTGAACTTTCTTTAACACATAGTAGTTATTTTGATATTAATGGTTTAGATTTATTTTTTGAATTAAAAGTGTTAAGAGAAATAATACAAGTAGAAAATAATGATCTAATGGAAATACTCAATCTAATAAAAAGACTTGATTCTTTTCCTAATGCATGTATTGCTTATAGAATAATGTTAACAATTCCTATAACCATTGCCTCAGCCGAAAGAAGTTTTTCGAAAATAAAATTGATAAAATCTTATCTAAGATAAACAATGTCTCAAGAGAGATTGAATGGATTAGCTATATTATCAATTGAAAAAGAATTACTAAAACAAATCGATTATAAAAACAGTAATTAATGAATTCGCATCTAAAAATGCTAGAAAAGTAGATTTTAAATAAAAGTATATAGAATGATTTTTTAAAATTTTTTTAGGGCCCCTCTCTATGATTTGGCTTTAGGCCCCCAATGTTGTTGAGTCGGCCCTGACCGTAAGTTTCTTATCTGCGTCATTATCTAATGGGTTTTAAACTCCATATTGCTATCTTCATTTTATTGAGGAGTTCGACCCTATCGCATAGGTGAGTTTCCTGAACTTTTGAGTTCCTTGGTTCATTAACCATTGGAAGTAATGGTTATTTGTCGTTTTTTATTAATATCCTCTGCAAGTAATTCATGTGTTTTGCAAGTTTCATTAATCATTGAATGTTTAAATCTGTAACTACTCCCTTGATGGTGGTAGTTTCTTATTTTATTCTTTCCCTTTGGAGAAGGACCAAGCTTGTGGTTAACATGCTTTCTTTTAATTCAGATAAGAAAACTTGATGATACTGAGTTCAGGAATCCTTGGACAAGAACCTGCATCCCTGTATTTGTTTATCCTTGTTTTTGTTTACACTCTTATTCAACCCAAACTGTTGGAAATACTTTAATTTTAAGTCAATGCTTAATCTCTCAGCATATTCACGTGGTATGGTGGTGATTTCCTGTTTTGGTGGGTGGTTTTTAATACTCTCTTAGTTCAATTTGTCTGTCTTACTATCTTTTTAGTTGGTTAAAAAAGAATGTATAACTCTTTAATTTAAACATCACACATGGCATGTTCGTTCAAGGCCACAGATTAAAGGACATTTTGGTACATTAGGATGCATGATTCAAAAGTCTTATGTATTGTGTTAAACTTCATGCCAAGTCAAATAAAAAGAAAACAAATTGAAACAGAGAGAGTAATGGATATCTAGGATTTTTACGATACAATTATCCAGTGAAACGTGTGTACTTCAGTAAGTATTAGCAAGAATTTTCGTTATATAGGTAAGAGAATACAAGGGCAGTCCTTCAAGAGTCGTAGCAGAACTCCAAGGGAAGAATTTTCGATCGCCTGTCATTGGCCAATCAAACATGTAGTTTGCACAGCGCTTGTTTGGGAAAATTGGGTCAAACGTGGTGCGTCCCAAAAAGGGATTGGGTGGCCTGGGGCTTGAGGCACATTAGCTCGGCTATGAGAATTTCACATTATTATATTGGTGTAGTGAAATCAAAAATAAATTTATTATAGTTTAATTTGTTAATTGACAAATAATTTTTAATAACAATTTTTAGTAAGGTAAATAAAAATACAGGATAGAAAAATAGTATTAAATTATTGAGAAGAAAAAACATACTATTTATGCCCCTTGCGTAAAAGTACGTTTTTTATTTTTTGGATTTACGGCTTCTTTAAAAATTTATAACTAATTTTACTCCGAGATTTTTTTAGTAATTTTACTAACTCTGTTATATTTCAAGAAGAATTTAGTTATTAGTGTAGTGAAATTAAAAATAAAATTATAGTTTAATTTGTTAATTGACAAATAATTTTTAAAAACTATTTCTAGTAAGGTAAATAATTTATACAGGATAGTAAAAAAAACTATCAAATGTTAAAAAAGTATATGAATAAAGTAGGTGAGTTATGCCCTTTGGAAGTTGGGCTGTTGAAATAAGGAAAGTCCAATCCGGATTTTAGAAGGGTAGTTTGGTCTTTTCCTTACCCTTTTATTTTAATTCATTTTTGGTAATTAGTTAGGGGTCTAAACTGATCTTAGTCAGTTTACGCTTTTGAAAAAAAAGTTAGGGTTTTGAGAGAAGAGAAAAAAAAGAGGAGAAAAAAGGAGAAATGAGAAGAACGTTCAAGATTCGTCAAGATCGTCGAGTTTGGCTTGTGGATTTCGTCGGGGGTGATCCCTACAAGGTATGTGAGATTACATAGCGTTGGGTTAATTCGCCCATGCACCAATCATGATTTATTTCAGCGAATTTAAGTTATTGAAAGCTTAGAAATTGAGTTCTTGATGGGTTTGTTAAAGTTTCATTAGATTCTTGTTTCGTTGAATTCGTTGAGGAGTTGTTTGATCATAATCTGTGATTTTATGTTCGATTTTGAGTAGAATCTGATGTACTTTGAACATTTAATAGATTCCAAGTGTTGGATAAAGGAACCCATGGAGTTTAGAGGGTTTAGAGCCAAAAAACGAAGAAGAAAATTTCGTCGGACGAAGTCCGGCACTGCCTCCACGTCGCGTAGCTGGTTCCCAAATTTGGGAATTTCTGTTTCGCGTCGCGAAGCTGTCACGGAGCGTTCTGCCTTAAAAGTCATTTTCGAAACTAAATTTTAAAAGCTTCTTCACGTCGCGGACCCATCTTCAAATATTTATTTTTGGTCTTTTTCTCATATTTAGCTATCTAAAATCATTCTTAAACATCATGAGATCTTTCCAATCACAAATCACAATCCTTAAATCTATAATGCAATTCAAGGACCAGTTAAGAGTCAAGTCAAAGAGCAGTTAAGATCAAAGTCAAGAGAAGTCAAGAGTCAAGTTAAGAGAAGTTCACAAAGTTTTCCAAAAGTCTTTTGCAAACGTTTTAACCTTGTTTTAAGACTTAAGTTTTGAGTTCAATAAAGAGTAAAGTTGAAGTTTATTTCTTCAAAAGTATAAGGGGACTAAGTATTCCCAAAGAGATTTAAACTGTTTTCACATTTATATAAGAACGGAAACTGAGATTTTCAAAGAGCCTTCGGGCTAGTTTTCAGAAAAGAGTAATCACTTTCTAAATGAAGTAAGAGGGGAAACTTTGATTTTCAAGATAGCCTTTGAGCTAAGTTTTTGAGCACTAATCTTAAATCACATAAAGAAATATGTTTTAAACATAAAGAGCTAGTATCATATTTTGGGAGTAGTATTGAGCACCGATATGGGGACGAGCTTGAGTTCAGATAACTCACGTCTCCATAAACCATGCAGCCATCATGGGTAGAAAAGGGTCATACTTTTTAGATGAATCATTTTCGCATAAACTAGTGGATCCACTTAGTAGTTCAGGTTTTATACCTTTGGCCGGGTATAGAATGCGTTGGCAGCGTGAGGTAGATCGATGTATCATCACTATAACTCTTAAGTGATGGCTGTCGGTTAGAGAAACTCCAACAACTGTAATTGCATAGTTCATCAAGGGGTTCTACTTAGTATGAATGGGGGTATGAGACTTCATTCATGCATTGAACAAGTAGACTTTGAGAGGGAGCATGGTATGTCTTTTATGATATTATGAGTTGACATCATATTTTAAACAATTTTTCTTTATATTGCACTTGTTTTAAACTACTTTATATTGAAATGAGTTCAGTTAGGTTGAGTTGAGTTGAGCCGAGCTGAGCCAGGTAAGTTCTTCAGTTCCTTTCAGATTTTTTTTAAGCCTATGTTGTTTTAGCATTCCAACTCGCATACTCGTACATTCAATGTATTGATGCCAGTTGGACTACATTGTATTATGATGCAGACGCAGGTAACTAAGATTGACATCCAGTGCATCGTTGATCCAGTGAGCAGTTCAGAGTCTGTTGGTGAGCCTCTTTGTATTACGAAGGTTCCCTTTTGTTTACTTTCAGTATTAGGCAATTCGCTAGGATGTCGTGGGACTGTCCCGACATCCATCTTAGTTGTTTTAGAGGCTTCATAGATAGTAAATCGGATGTTAGTTAATTCGTCATCATTTTGTTATTGACTTATGTTCATATTTGAGTTGCCATTTTGACTAAGTTAAATGTTTATTTTCAAAACATTATGATTTCAGTTTGAGACAGTTAAGTTTGTTTAGCATTTGAATTCCTTTCTTAATGCTTATAGTCTTCTGCTAAGTCATGCCAAGGATTCGCTTGAGGCCAACAATGGTTCTCGAGTGTCAGGCTCGCCTAGGGTGTAGGCTCGAAGCGTGACAATATGCCTGAAAAACTGTGAGACTGTACGAAAATATACTTAAAAAATGGTTGAATTATACGTAACGATTCCTTAACTAATTACGAAGGTCCTCATAAAGTTTTTTAGAAATTTTTTTAAGGTACTCTGAAGCGCCAGATCTATTGGCTAATGCACACGAAAATCAAGAAAGTCGGGTAATTCCAAAAAGTTAGCTTGAAAATGCGAAAATATGCCTGAAAAACGGTAGGAATTAAAGGATCCCCAACTAATTATAGAACTCCTCATAATTTTTTTTGAGAAAATGTTTTTGGATTCCCCAAAGACACCAGATCCATGAGCATTAACATATGAAAAATCTAGAAAGTCGCGTAATTTCTAAAATTAGCGTGTAAATGCAAAATGTACCTGGAAAAAAAAAGTAGAAATGCAGTAACTCTTCCCCAACTCATTACGGGGATCTTCATAAGTTTTTTTAGAAATTTTTTTATTGGTGCTTTGAAGCGCCAGATTCAAGGGATACACAAAAAAAATCAAGAAAGCTGTGTAATTCCTAAATGTTGGCTTATAAATGCGAAAATATGCTTCAAAAAATGGTGAGGCAGTACGCTTCCACCACTCATTACGGACCTCTTCATAAAGTTTTTTCAGAATTTTTTTTTGCGTACTCTGAGGCACCAGATCCCTGGGCATTAACACACGAAAAAAATAAGATAGTTGCATAATTACTAAAAATTGGCTTGTAAATGCAAAATATGCAGAAAAAATAATGGGCGTGTAGGAAACGCTTCCCCAACTGATTCTCATAATGTTTTATAGAAAATTCTTTTTGATGCTCTGAGGCGCCAGATCTATAGGCTAATTATATACGGAAAACAAGAAAGTCGCGTAATTCCTAAAAGTTGGATTTTAAATGTGAAAATATGACTGAAAAACGGTGAGACTGTACGTAACATTTTCCTAACTAATTACAGAGGTACTCATGAATTTTTTCATAATTTTTTTGTGGGTCCTCTAAGGCATCCATGGGCTAATTAACACTCGAAAAAAAATAAGAAAATCACATAATTCCTAAATGTTGGCTTGTAAATGAGAAAATATGCCTAAAAAATTGTGGGACTTTATGCGGCGCTTCCCAACTCGTTACGGAGATCCTTATAAAGTTTTTTCAGCTGCTCCGAGGCGCCAGATTCATGGGCTAATACACATGAAAATCAAGAAAATCACATAATTTCTAAAAGTAGGCTTGTAAATGCGAAAATATGCTAGAAAAAATGGTGGAACTGTACGTAACTATTCCTTAACTCCTAAAGGAGTTCCTCATAAACTTTTTTCAGAAATTTTCTTTGGATGCCCTGAGACGCTTGATCCATAGACTAATATAAAAAAAAATTAATAAGATCACATAATTTATAAAAATTGGTTTGTAAATGTGAAAATATGCTTGAAAAAATTGTGGATTGTACGTAATGTTTCCCTAACTCATACGGAGGTCCTTATAACGTTTTTTCAGAAAAAATTTTGGTGCTCCGAAGTGTTAGATCCATGGGCTAATACATAAGAAAAATCAAGAAAGTCGCGTAATTCCTAAAAGTTCGCTTATAAATGCAAAAATATTCTTGAAAATAATATTGAGGCTTTACGTAATGCTTCCCCAACTCATTATGGAGGTCCTCATAAAAAAATTTTAGAGAAAATTTTCGGGAGCTCTAAGGTGCCAGATCCACGGGTTAATACACACGAAAAATCTAGAAATTGAATTACTAAAAGGTTGCTTGTAAATGCAAAAATATGCCTAAAAAAGTTGTGGCACTGTACGTAACATTTCCTCAGCTGATAACAGAGGTCATTATAAAACTTTATAGAAAAAGAATTGGATGCTTTGAAAGCTAGATCCATAGGCTAATACACACGAAAATAAAAAAAGTCGAATAAGTTTTAAAAGTTAGTTCGTAAATGTAAAAATATGCTTGAAAAAATGGTGAGACTATACGTAACACTTCTCCAACTTATTACGAAGGTCCTCATAAGTTTTTTTTCATAATTTTTTTTGGGTGCTTCGAGATGCTAGATCTATGGAACAATACACAAGAAAAACAAAGAAAATCGTGTAATTTCTAAAAAGTTGGCTAGTAAATAAAATTTCTCTAAAAAAAAATGGGGCGACAGTACCTAACGCGTCCCGAACTCACTGCTAGGTCCTCATACAGTTTTTAATTAAAAATATTTTGGATGCTTTGAGGCTAGATCTGTCACAACCCGAGCCTACACCCTGGACGTGGCCGGCACTCGAAGACCATTGCTGGTCCCCAAAAGAACCCTCATCCTGGCTGACTACAAGCGGAAAACTGATTCAAGCATACAAAGCTTAAAAACTGAAATAAAAGTTCATAAAACTTAAATATAAACTTTAAGTCCAAAGAAAACTCTGTATAATAAAATATATACAACTCGCCATAAAAAGGCAACTTTAGTCTTTAAAACATTTAATAAAATAAATGATACAGACTTCTCAACTGTACTGACTATCTATGAAGCCTCTAACTGATAAAGATGGAAGTCGGGACAAAACCCACGACATCCTAACGATTGATATAACTGAAAGGTAAATGAAATCCTCCGAAACCAAGGAGGCTCACCATAGCTAACTCGAACTCTCGGATGTATCAACGAAGCTCCTGTTGATGATCCTGAATACCTGTGTCTGCATCATGAAAAGATGCAGGCCAAATGGCTCAGTACGTGGAATGTACGAGCATGTAAGGGGAATTCTAAAACATAAGCTTGAAACTTGATAAAAAGGAAACATACTTGCCTGTTTTCAATCTTACTCAACTCAAGGAATACTCCAAACTACTCAAACTTACTCAACTCAGAAGTATTCAAGGATAAGATACTCAACTCAGAGATTAAATACTCAACTCAAGGATATGATATTCGACTCAAAGATATGATATTCGACTCTGGATACTCAACTCTGGATACTCAACTTTGAATACTCAACTAAATATGACTGAACTCATTTCAATATAAAGCAATTTAAAACAAGTGCAATATAAAGAAACAAACTGTTTAAAAACATGCTGTCAAATCTGTGTGTATGCAAGGATACAACATAACTCTGAAATATATATAAAAATACAATAAACTGATGTATATAAAAATACAATAACTTATGTGGGAGTTTCTCTAACCGACAACCATCACATAAGAGCTATAGTGATGATACAGCGATCTACCTCACGCTGTCAGCGCATCCTATCCCCGGACAAAGGTATAGGACCTGAACTACTAATGGATCCACTAGTCTATGTGAAAAGGGTTCATCTAAAAAGTATGACCCTTTTCTACCCATGATGGCTACATGGTTTATGGGGGCTGTGAGTTGTCTAAACTCTCCCCCATATCGGTGCTCAATACTACTCCCAAAAATATACTAGCTCTTATGTTTTAAAAACATACTTCTTTCTGCTGATTTGAGATAATTGCTCAAAAACTTAGCTCAAAGGCTATCTTGGAAATCTCAGTTTCCCTACTTGCTTCATTTAGAAAGCTATTACTCTTTTCTGAAAACTAGCCCGAAGGCCCTTTGGAAATCTCAGTTTCCGTTCTTATTTAAATGTGAAAACATTTATAAACTCTTTGGGAATACTTAGTTCCCATATACTTTTGAAGAAAAGGACTTCAAACTTTACTCTTCACTCTTTACTGAACTCAAAACTTAAGTCTTAAAACAAAGGTAAAACATTTGTAAAAGACTTCTTAAAATGTGGTTCGTGTCGAATGATGGACATGAACGACTCAATGCAAGGTTTTCAATAACCACAGATAGAACTCAAATACTTGGAACTCAAGAACTTCAATAATACTACTCATTTCAAGAATGCTCAACTCAGAGGGTTCATGCGGAATTATGACCATGAACGACTCAACTCAAGGACTCAAATATACTTCTCTTCTCAAGACTGCTCAACTTATAGGATTCATGTGGAATTATGGGCATGAGTAATTCAACTCAAAGACTTTATGGGTAACATGTAATAGTCCCATGCTTAGAAATATAATCTCAAAGGGTATTAGGAACTCAATACTCAAGACTTAGAACTTGAAGATACTACTCCTCTCAAAGATACTCAACTTCTGGAATTCATGCAGAATTTATGGGCATGAATGACTTCACTCGTAGGTCTACATAACATTATGACACTCATGTATGTGACTCTTCTCATTCTCTGACTTACTTCCTCAAAACTTAGTTCAAATCGATAGTTGATCTCAAAGGATTCACAATTGAACTCAAAGGCTTTCTTGAACTCTACTCTTAACTCTCTCTTGAATTTGAATTATGAATTCAAGAGTTATGATTCATGAAATGAAGGATCTCAATAACAATATAGCTATTCGATAATTAGGAATATAACTTTTAAAAGAAATGTGAATTCAAGAACTCAAAATCAACTTATCTCAAGAATACTCAAATCTAGGGAAAGTTTCCTAGATTACTCTTTTACTGATCTGAAAGTAGATGTAGGGTGTGAGGACGAACTAGTCCAACACTATGATAGTCTTACATACCTAGAAGAACAAGATTCTTGAAGAATCTTTAAGAATCTTGAAGAATCATGAAGAAGAACTTGATTAGAAGCCTTGAAACCCTAGCTTGAAGGTAAACAATCAAGAAGACCTTTCTTGAGATTCTCGAGTTAGTTTCTTAAAATCTCTATAGCCAAAAATTATGATTTTCATGAGTGAAGATGAAAATCTGATTGTTTTAAGCTTTTTATTAGTCAAGAAATTCGTTGATGGTTTTCTTGGAGGTAAAAAGACAAAAACCGATTATTTTCAATATTTTCCCGTCGGCTAATTCGTAACAGCACTGTATAGGTTACTAAAATAGTCATAGCTTTTTACTCAGATATTGGATTGACGTGAAATTGGTGGGATTGGAAAGTAGATTCAATTACCTTTAACTGGATAGGTTATGGCTCACGTAACTCTTAATATTCTAAGAGATATGGTCGTTTAAAGTTGACCTAAGCAGAATCTTACTTCAAAACTTAATAAACTTCAAGAACACTTATCAAGAACCCATCAAGAACTCTAATCTTTAAATTTCAAGAACGAAATTACGCTGAATAAATCATGATTGGCGTGTGGGTGAAAGAACCCAACACTATGGAAGCTTACATACCTCTTAGGGATTAAACCCATGGCGAAAATCCGCAACAAGATGCAAGAATCTCGACGAGCGCTTTCATCCTTTCTCTTTTCTCATCTTTTCTCTTCTTCTTGAACTCTCAACTATAACCCTAGGTGTATTTTAGAATTATAAAACTGAACCTAATAGGATTAGATCCTTAAAATATTACTAAAATCGAATTAAATCTGATTGGGTAAGGAAAAGACCAAAATACCCTTCTCTATTTTTGGCTAACCTTCCTTAACTGGACAGCCTATCTTCAAAAGGTCATATCTCACTCATCCGACCTCGAAACATAGAAAACTCCACGGCGTTGGAAAGATAATTCAAAGATCTTTGCTACGGTATCTGGTAGCACACCTAATTCATCCTGAGCTGGGAGTTATAATTGTTAGAAGTCGACCCAAAACTCATACTTAAGCATAACTTGCAAAATTTCAGATTTTACTATTTCCAATTTAATTCTTTTTGAAACTCAAGGTGCTACATCTAGTGACCTTAACACTTAAGAAATTTTAAACTCCTTGGTAAAATCTCACTCACTACGAAGAACGGTTTGAGTCTTAGTTCAAAAAATTTCTGGGGTGTTACAAGATCCATGGTCTATTACACACGGAAAATCAAGAAAGTCGTGTAATTTCTAAAATTGGCTGATAAATGCAAAAATATTCTTGTAAAAAAATAGTGATACTGTACGTAATACTTCCCGAACTCATTACAAAGGTTCTTATAAAAAAAATTGATTTTTTTTGTGCTTCGAGCCGCTAGATCCATGAGTTAATACACACGAAAAACCAAGTAATCGCGTTATTCCTAGAAGTTGGCTTGTAAATACGAAAATATGCCTGAAAAATGGTGGAACTCTACGTATTGCTTCCCCAATAAATTACGAAGGTCCTCTTAAAGTCTTTTAGAAAAAAATCCGGGTGCTCAAAGGCGTGGATCCATGGGAAATTACCCATGAAAAACAAAAAAAGTCACGTAATTCTAAAAGTAGGTTTGTAAATGCGAAAATATCCCTGATTAAAATAGGTTGGAATGTATCTAACGCTTCCCTAACTAATTACACATGTCTTCATAAAGTTTTCTTAAAAAATAATTTTGGGTGCTCCGAGGCGTCATATCCATGGGATACACACAAAATACTAAGAAAGTCCTGTAATTTTTTTTAATTTGGCTTGTAAATGCGAAAATACACCTGAAAAAATGATGGAATTATATGTAACGATTCTACAACTCACTATGGAGGTCTTCGTAATGTTTTTTTAGAAAACAAATTTGGATGTTTAGAGATGTCAAATCTATGAGCTAATACACAAAAAAAACCAAAAAAGTCGCATAATTCCTAAAAATAGGCTTGTAAATGTGAAAATATGACTAAAAAAAAGATGAGATTGTACGTAACTTTTCCCCAACTTATTACGGAGTTCCTCATAAAGTTTTATAAGAAATTTATTTAGGTGTTACGAGTCGCCAAACACATGAGGTAATACACACGAAAAATCTAGAAAATCACATAGTTACAAAAAGCTGGCTTGTAAATGCAAAAATATGCCTGAAAAACCGGTAAGATTGTATGTAATGCTTCCCATATTGATTATAGAGGTCTTCATAAAGTGTTTTTAGAAAAAAATTTAGAGTGCTCGGAGGCGTCAGATTCATTTTCTAATACACACAAAAAAGTTGGCTTTTAAATGAAAAAATATGACTGGAAAAATAATGGGACTATACGTAACCCATAGCCAGTTTATTACAGAGGTCCTAAAAAAGTTTTTCAAATGTTTTTTTGGTATTTAGAGGCGCCAGATCCATGAGATAATACACACGAAAAAACCATGAAAGCCACATAGTTTCTAAAATTTGACTTGTAAATGCGAAAATATGCTTGAAAAAATGAGGGGACTGTACGTAGCACTTTCATAACTAATTACGGAGGTCCTTATAAAATTTTTTCAGAATTTTTTTTTGGGTGCTCTAAGTCGTCAGGTCCATGGGCTAATGCACACAAAAAACCAAGAAAATCGCGTAATTCTAAAAATTAGCTTCTGAATGCGAAAATATGCCTAAATAAAAACGATGGGACTATACGTAATGCTTCCCTACCTCATTACATAAGTCCTCATAAAGTTTTTTGAGAATATTTTTTGGGTGCTCTGAGGCGCCATATATATAGGCTATACACATGAAAAACCCAGAAAGACCCGTAATTCATAAAAGTTCACTTTTAAATGCAAAAATATGCCTGAAAAAAATTGTGAACTATACGTAACGCTTCCCCAATTCATTACGGAGGTCTTCATAAAGTTTTTTCAGAAAATTTATTTGGTGCTCCGAAACGCCTAATCCATGGGCTAATATACAAGAAAAACAAAGAGAGTCGCGTGATTCCTTAAAGTTGGCTTGTCAATGCGAAAATATGACTGAAAAAATGATGGGGTTGTATGTAACGCTTCCCAACTCATTACAGAGGTCCTCATTAGAATTTTTCTTTGGTGCTCTGAGGAAAAATATGGGCTAATACATACGAAAAATCAAAAATTGTAAATACAAAAATATGCTCTAAAAAATGGTGGGACAGTACGTAATGCTTCCTCAACTTATTAAGGAGGTACTCATAAAATTTGTTTTAAATTTTTTTTTTGGTGCTTCGAAAGGCTAGATCCATTGGCTAATACACACAAAAAACATAGAAAGTTGCGGAATTCTTAAAAGTTCACTTGTAAATACGAAAATATGCCTGAAAAAATAGTGGGATTGTACGTAACGCTTCCCCAACTTATTACGGAGGTCCTTATAAAGTTTCTCATATATTTTTTTTGTGTGTTCCGAGGCACTAGATTCATGGACTAAAAAATAAGAAAGTCACTTAATTCCTAAAAGTTAGCTTGTAAATGCCAATAAATGTCTGGAAAAATTGGTGGGACTGTATGTAATATTTCCCAAAAATTATTACGGAGGTCCTCGTAAATTTTTTCAGAATTTTTTTTGGGTTCTCCAAGGCGCCATATCCATGGGCTATACACACGAAAATCAAGAAAGTTGCGTAATTCCTAAAAGTTAGCTTGTAAATGCGAAAATATGCGTGAAAAAATGGTGGGATTGTAAATTACGCTTCTCCGTTGTTTCTTTATGAATTTCTTCGACCCTTAATTGTTACTACTCAAAATTATTCCTCAAATTAAAATCATGTAAAAAAATATTATGAGAATGGAGTAACTGAGCTTCATTTTGTTTAGATTTTAGTAATACAAGTCAACAAGATCATTCTATTCTATTATATTAAAAGTGAAAAAGTCTAAGTCAAAAGTTGAATTATTAAAATGTCCTTTAAAAGTATATTTATCATTTTATTTTATTTTATAAAAATTAATCGTGTATTAAATTTAATTGGAAAAACCTTTCATCTACCTTTAAACCTGTACAAACTCTATGAACTTTTTATTTACAAGTTTAATATGTGTCATGTATTTTTTTTTTCTTCACCTTTAACTTCCAACCGTTTAAAAATATCATATTCTTTATCAAATTATATATCTCTTATTCAATATTTAATTGATGCACATATTATATATATATATAATATGCCTTAGGTAAAGTTATACATTATTAGGTAAAGTTATACATTGTAATTCCCCTTTTATAGGTCTTAGTCAAAGTCACAAAAAAAATAAATTAAAAATACACATGACACAAAACATAATTACACCAAAGATATTTTTAGTTGGTTGGGCTCCTTTCTGCTTGAATATTAGTATTTAAAATTATTATTTTTACCATATCAATAAGTAAAGAAGATATTGTACATTATACCAAAAGAAATAGGGACCAATAACTTTGCTAATTAAAAGCGAAATTAAAAATCAAGTAAAAAAACCAAGGATTTCTTTGAAGAAATATTTCTTCCCTTTTAGAGAGTGACTTCTTCAATATTTCTTAATACTAATATTTATGTAATTTTTTAAAATTTTGTGATCAATAAAATTGAGCTAGTAAAATATTGTGAATTTTATGATGACACTTAATTACACATAGGTAGAAGTTGACAGTTAGAGGTGGATAACTGGAAACAGCAACAAATTCACTGTATCGTCCAAGTGAATCAATATTTAAATAAATAAAAGAATAAGGCAATATAAAATGTCGTGCCAGTACTGGTAGACCCCAAATTGAAAGCAATTTTCTAGACATAACATATTAGCAATGCTTCTTCCGCTAGTTTAGAAAATTAAGTGGAGAAAAATTATTTTCTTTATTTTAATTTGTTTGTCTGATTAATTTATTGAATATTGGGTTTCGAAAAAGATATATTCATTCTTTCCCCCACCTATATATGGTTATGCAAATCACGTGCATGGCTACAAATATATTCCAACTTTGTCGTTTCGATATTGGTATACAGCTTGTTACACGCTTTTTGCATGACTTCCTAATCCAAATTATTTGCGTGTACCACTTGCTTCTTTAATTTATATTTTCGTTCGTTCATTTTTATTTGTTTACTATAAAAAAAAACACATATTAGTATCAATGAAAAGACACTTGATGGCCTTTATATATATATATATTTATTTTTTTAATTTATTTTTTTATAAAAAAAAAAAACCTTAGGACTATATAATAAGTAGCGAAAGTCGTAATATTTTATATTCACTAAGTTAAAAATTTCTGTATGAAGTTGATAAAATGTGTCTTTTAGGCGCATTGATTTATTAAAAAATATACAAAGTGAGATCTTTTGTTCTGCCATAAGCAACTATGGAATAAAACAAATGGGTAACCCCGAATTTTTATTTTATTTTTGTATAGAGCATGACTATTTCTCTAACATGTTTCCTTCATATAACATCTAACATGTTTTTTTAATATCATCTTGTCTTCATGATGCTATTGTGAATTATTGAAGAAATATCTTCTAAATTAAAATGGCATCTTTTATTTGATATTTTTTTCTTAATTTTTGAAGAATATAGGACTGTGATGTTTAGTTATTCAGTTAGGCAAATCAGCTAGAGTAATATTTAAGAGGGAGAATATATAATGACACAGAATAAATTAGTTATAATGGATAACTGGAAATTCACTGTTTCTTGCTAACTGGAAATGTGCATTATTCTAATTTCTAGTGGAAGTGAAGCAATATTAGTACAATTAATTATGTAGTGCATGGTAGACCCAAAATTAATTGCAATGGACTATATATCAAAATGACACAGTGAGACATGGAGAAAAGGCCCAAAATAGTCCTCATTTTTGAGTTAAGACTCAAAGTCATCTTTGAGTTTTCACAAGGAGCATTAATAGTACCTCATGTTTGCAATATTGATGCACTTTTGGTCCTCCTTCAAAATTTTGCCTATTTTTTAACATTGATTTTATTCATAATTTTTCTATGGAATGTTTAATCGTCATTTTATATATTTAGTAGAAATAATAACTCCATGTGAGAGATTGTGAGAAGAAAAATACCTTATTTTGTTTAGTAAAAATCGTATTGCAGGTAAAGTCAAGAGGTTCATCACGACGATTTCACGTACAATAGTACAATTTTTTCTTCTCTTGCAATGTCATATGTTAAAATGTTATTAGTTTAACTGCAATAATATTTATATTAAACAAAACAAGATGTTCTTCTTCTCACCTTCTCTCACATAGAGTTATTATTTCTACTAAATATATAAAAAGATGATGGGTCATTCCTTACATAAAATTATGAACAACATTTGTTAAAAATAAGGCAAAAGTTTAGGAGAGGACCAAAAATGCACCAATATTGCAACACATGAGGGACTATTAGTGCTCCATGTGAAAACTCAAAGATGATATTGAGTCTTAACCCAAAGATGAGGAACTATTTTGGACCTTCTCTCGTGAGACATGATAGAAAGTATTTAAAATAAATTGAGTCTAGTTAAAGTTTTTTAAATGAAAATTAATGTCAACTTTAAGGGTCACCTATGGTTCATCCTACTACTAATGTTTAGTAGAGTTGGCTTTTGACAAGTTGTCTTCTTTTCTCTAGGGACACCTACCTATTTATGTTTATGCAAAACCACGTGCATTGCAACAACAATTATTTCTTCCGGTTAACTTTGACACGCTCTTTAAGAAATAATAATTGAAATGATTATTTTATCATACTAATTACTCCTAATTTTTAGTATTATTGCTTGAAAAGTGATTTGAGAACAAATAGTTAATGCTAAGGATAAAATATGGAAAAAGAAAATACTCTATTCGTTCCTTTTTAGTTGTCATGATAAGATTTGACACAATTCTTAAGAAAAAATTTAATAAGGAGTGTTTTTTGATCAATATATTCATTTTTAATTTTTAAATCTTTATCTATATATGTGTCTCTTAATTCTAAAATAATTAATGTTAAGGACAAAGTTGGAAAATGATAATTAATTCTCTAATTTAAATTGACAACTAGTATTTGCTATAACAATGATAAATACCTACTACTCTATATTACATGCACCTTTGCTTCGACTAAATTTGTATAATATAATGTAAATGATTGAATTTAGATGCACAACTAATTAAAAACCTATATGTTATTTGGATTTATTTGACAAGGGCATTTCAAGAATTAATTTTATTACTGTATCATATAATCAAAACCATTGTCCATTCCTTCCATAGTCATTGTCATTTTAGGAAGGTAATTGCTCTCTCCGTCTACTTTTAAGTATTATGATTTTATTTTTTTAAAGTCAAACAATAAAAAATTTGACTAATATTTTATAATTAAAAATGGACGGAGGGTGTAACTTATTCCAAATCCAAATCTTGACGGGCTTTTAATAGAAATCTTTTTTAGGATTAAGAGTGAAGACCACAAAGAGATATTCTGATTTCCTATCATTACCATCAAGTTAATTAGTAGTAATTGTTTTGAATACAAATCAAATAGTTGTAGGTGTTTTTATATTGTGATTGTGTACGGACTAACTTGTGTGCATATTACCCATTCCATCAAATATTTGGTAGTTGTCTTCTTCCTAATCTTTCATCAGCACAACTACACAAGTGCATGAGTAATTAGACAGTAAAAGTTAGAGTTTTTGGCTAAAATCATTCCTCAACTATGATTTAGATTACATCCTTATATTATCTAAGTGAGCAAAAAACATTCTTATGCTATCCAAAAAATAACAAGAATCATCCTTCATTCTATTTTTATTAAGAAATTGATTGAACCAATAAAAAAAAATATTTTAAAATTTGGTCATATCTTAGCCACAATGAGAAGATCAAAATTACCTAAAAAGAATAAGAATATGAATAGGAAATGAATCTTTCGTTCTAAGAATTAAAATTTTGTGTGTTGTTAGTTTATACGTCTTTTGCATCATCAAGTAAATCAACTTGCAACAATACATAAGTCTTGAAATATTTATACAGTAGGTTCCGACAGTTAGAAAGATTATATAAAAAAGTTCATTTTTAAAAATATTATGCCCAACTCTTTAATAAAATGTTTAGTACGTATGTACGTTATATACCCTACAATTCACATTTTTTACAACGTACAGAAATGTCGAAAATTTAGTGAAAGTATGTAGGCATTTAGTAATAAAAATTAAAAAATAATTACTTTATTTGAAATTTTTGAAGTTGGAGTTGTATTTAGCAATATTTTTTACAAAGAATATTTAGAATTTGAATATATTTTGTCTGAATATGATTAAAATCCTCAATTCTAAAAATTAAAAAAATTAAAAAAAATTAATCAACTTGACTAGCTTAACCATGTGTGTACATATTAATTCGACTTGACATATTTTTTTTTGGTTGGTGGCGTGAATTTCTTAAAAAAAAAATAGACAAAAGGATGAATCTTGCAACTTTTTGGATAGTGCAGGGATGTTTTTTTTTCACTTATGTAACAGAAGAATGTACTTCAAGTTTAAGTTAAACTTGGGGGATGATTTTAGCTAAAAACTCGTAAAAGTTACATACCTTTTTCGAAAGTTGAACAATTTTCCAATTTTTAATATTTAATTTGCCAAAATATTTTTTTCTGTAGGAAAATAAATCCTTTAAAAATGAGGGATGATTTTTTTCCTAATAAAAGTAGGAAAATATGTTCCGTAATTGACATTTCAAATTTTCATCGTCTCTTTCCTACTACCTGCTCAACCCCATGATCGCCACCCCCAAACCCCACTTGTCACCCCATTTCACCTCCATAATATTTTGCTAGATTACATACAAAATATTCTTTGAATAATATTAGTTTTCTAACTTATCGATCAAACACTAAAAAGGAGAAACTATGTGATTAGACATACTTCGCTATCACATATACTACTATTATTATTATTTATACTTTTAAAATATTACGTATCTTACCACTAATATAATTAAGAGTCTCCTACTATGTATTAAGAATGATACACTTAGATACATGTATTTTTGCTACCAGATATACTAAAATAAGGAGGGATGTGAGCAAGATATAGAGAGAGAGGTGAACGAGATTTTGTTTTGTATCCCATATCCATGCGAATCACACTATTAGATACACACTAGCTAGATACATGTATCCAGGATCCCAAATACATACAAGAATGGATAGCGAGATGAAAGAGATTTGTTATGTATTTCAGATACATGTGAATCTACTTGAATACAAGCCATAATATCTTATGATTATCACGATGACATGTCATAAAATGTAATAAGCATTATACATTGTATAATGAATACCTTTTACAAAGTTATCATTGGCTTTGTGGATGTCGAAATCAAGAAAGTAACAACTCTAATTTCCCATAATTTTAAGGAGATGAGAACAAATTGAACAGGGGGATGTACTGTATCAACCATTGATTACTTAGTTGCATTCATGTTTGTATAGTAATTAAGTAATAATAGTATAACAAAAAACAATTTAGGCTTCTAAAAGCATGATGAAATATTGAATTAAGTAATCAATCTCTATATATCCAAACAAGGATTTGTCATCTCAATTAAAGTTTAATTAGCATGAATATGAAAGGCACCTAACTCTTACTATTAGATATTAGTATTTCATGCCTAACTCTCTCTTCCCCACAGACAGAGACACCCCCTCACTTTACAAAGTGTCCACAATCTTCACTCCTTTTCTTGAAAATCAAACCCACTAACCCCATCCCCACAAAGCTACTTCCTCCTTTTCCCCCTTTTTTATGTGAATTTTTTTTTCTGGGCTTTTCAAACGCATTAACGTTCTGACTAAATTAAAATAGATTTTCTATCAACACCTCGAATCAAAGATCCCTAGTGGAAAAAATCGCATCCCTAATACAACCTTTATTGATCTTTTCTAAGTCACTTACACGTACCTTTGTGCTCTCAGGTTGAACAAACTTAATGTTTTCGACTTAGTTTTCTTTTGTTTATAGGACCTTAAAAAATTATGAAATATATATTAATACTTGGTTTAGATTTAGTGTTGCAAAAATGTAATGGTTATCATTGTAACTACATCCACCATATTTGACTTGACTCACACATGTACAAATACTAGAAAAAGGGAGCCAGAAATTCCATTTGAATAGTAGTAATAAATAAATAATGAACTTACATTATTTGAAGTGATTTTAATACAACATATTGTCCATCAAAATAATAAGTTCTTAATATATATATATTTGTATCATTTTATTATATATTTAATTGATAACTATAATTATTTTTTGTGGCGCGACCAGATATGCTTAAAGCCCTTACTATGGATGTGCATGTTTGGTAGGTCAAAATATTTTTTTTAAAATATTTCTTTAGAAAAATAAATTCTTTAAAAAAATAATTATCCTAATGGAAATAGAGAAAACAAGTTGGTAACTTCAAAGTTTATTATCTGCTCTCCGCCCACTCAACGTCCCCAACCGCCATCTATTGACCATGCTATCTCCCTCAACCTCGAACCGTCACTCCTTACCTGACACTCATAATATTTTGCTAGCTTACATATAAATACTCTTTGAAGTATTTATTTATTTTACTTATTTACCAAATACTAAAAATAAATAACTCATTTATTTATTTATTTTAAAAAATTATTCTCCTACCAAACACCCCCGAAGTAAAGTCTTAAAGTCTGACGACCGTAAAGACAAATTAGCATCGATGCTGAATTATGAGAAGAGACGAATCCGATCCTTTACATTATTATCTTCCTTAAATAAATATAAATACGGCACTACATATTTATAGCGAGTGCATTGGAATTTTTATTTTTAATTTCTCATTCGGTGTTTCGAGTGCATTGCCTATTTGCATTCAATCACTCCAATGGAAACCCCATTCTCTTTTGTCGATCTTCTTCCCATATTCACTTTAATTTCGTATTAAATGTTGGAAAATATAAGGTCAAAAACAAAATTAAATCAAATCCTCCGTCTCCCTCTCCATATTCAATGAATGCAAATTCAACCTAAATAAAAAAGGCATTCTCACTGAACCACTTCACAACACCATGGATTCCCAATATCCTCTATTCTCCACCATTGTTACTCTCTACACTATCATTTTCATATATTTTCCAACTATTGCTGCTTCTCCACTCATCATTTCAACCTCTGTTCTGTTACTTTTTCTGCTCAGACTCGGTGCAGCTCAGAGAATTTCACAGAAGAAGAACAAAAAACCCGAATCCGAGATCTTATCTTTACAAATTTCGGCTGATTTTGGTGATAGCACCAAGTGTGAGAATGATTCGGTGCTTGACCCGGATCCGGACCTGGACCCGATTGATTCCAATGTGGACTCCTCCAATTGTGAAAAGGATTCGGTGTTTGAACCGGATTCGGAACAGAGAATGTTTCATGCCGACGAATCCAGGGTGGACTCAAGTTGTGAAAAGGATTCGGTTCTAGAACCGGAATCGAGGCTGTTTCATGGGGACTGCTTTGTGGAGTGGAATGTGAGGGCGCCATTGGAGGTGATATACGAAGCGTATGAAGGAGAAGAAGACGGGGAATATACAGAGGAGAAGAGAGACGAAGAGTTGAGGGTTATTGAGAAGTATGCTTCATTATCGATGTACTATCCGGAAACGGATACGGACAGTTCGTCGGACGGGGATTCACCGGTCATCGGAAACTGGGATTCGCCGGAGAATGTGTGTTTTCAGTGGGATGACGAAGATAGAGAAGAGTTGATAGAGATTGAATTGGATTGCAAAAGAAATAGCGAAGTGGAGGAAGAGAATTTGATCGAGATTGATCTAAGCCCGGCGTATTATCCGGTGAGATAACTCGCCGACGGGAATATAGTGTTGGGTTTTAGTTAACTATAATTAACTAATTTTAACGATAGAAAAAAAAAAAAAAGGCTTTTTTTGGGGTTTTCCATTTTCCACTGTTTTTTACTTCTTTTCTGATTTTAGAAAAAAGCCTAAAAAGAGGTTTAGTGTGTTGTTTTGCGTAATTAAAGTGTGTATTAAGCCCTTAACCTAATGATTTATTGATGTGTTAAATGACCAAAAAGACCTTACAAGTTTTATTTTTTCTACAAATTAAACCCTTTATTCATTTGGAGAAGATTCGTATAAAGTTTTGTCATCTTTTCCCTCTCATACAGTTGGACTTTGCCGAAAGAAATGGCATGTGAATTTTCAAAAGTTGCAACTTTAAGAAAGTTCATGAGATTTTTGAATGAAAGGGATTTGACTAGAAAAAGGTTACTTTAATTCATTTCTTCGTTTTTGCTTTTCCATTTTTATGGTTAGGAATTGAGTTGAGTAAAGTAGTTTTCTAAAGGGTATATATATGAATTACTCTCTCTGTTCATTTTTATTTGTCTACTATATTAAAAATAGTCGTTTGACAATGTTTGTCCAGTTTAGAAAATCAATAAATAATTTATCCTTTTATTTCTATTTTATTCTTGCTATTAAGTCTATTTAATATCTAATACATTTCTCAATGTATTAAATTTAACATATTCAAAAGATTATTTATTATTTCTTAAGATGTATGTCAAGTCAAAAGTGAACAACTATTGTTGGACATATGAAATATTAATCTATGGGGATATTTGCCAGTAAAATCTAAACAAAATATATCTCAAAATAATACTCAAGTATTTGATGCAAAAGAGAAAGATATTATTAATACGAAAAAAATTACTCCCTCCGTCCCTATTTACTTGTCCATATTTCCTTTTTTAGTTGTCCCTATTTAGTTGTCCATTTTGACAAATCAAGAAAGGACAACAAATTTTTTCCTATTATACCCTTATTTACACTTCTTGAAAATTGTAAAAGTGTATGTTGTTTCCCTCCAATTTATTTCACTAGAATTCAAATAAGTGGTTGTAATTTTGAAGTGAAAAGTTGTCATAAGGGTAAAATTGTAACTTCACTATGCTAATCATTGTTGCCTTAATCTGTGTGCCATTTCTAAAGTGGACAACTAAAAAGGGACGGAGGGAGTATCATTTTTTTTTGTAATCATCAAAACTTAACTCAGATCATTATATGGTTATTTCTAACTACTAATAATATCATATGCAATAGTATATTGCTAGGTTAGACACTCCTTGCTATCACTATCAAATGATGTCATTTCTGTCTAATTCTTACAATGATTGTTACTATTTAATTCTCAAGAAAATGTCCTTCTATGTTTACTTAACAATTTAATAAGTAAAAAATGCTATAACTCGCAATAGGCTAAAGTACTAGAGTTATAAGTCGATAGGTCTCCGATTCATGAGCTACTTTTGTTCTCCAAGCCCAAGTTTCCTTATTTAGTTGGGCCGGGTTGACCTGTTTGCACAGTATATCCAATTTAGGTCAACTTGGACAACTCTCACTCCTTCCATGAAGCTTAAAAAATGATAATAACACTTGGAGTTTGGACTCATAGCTAAATATGTGTAACGTATTAAAATACTTTTTGAAAAGTTGACGATCAAAATATATTTGAGTTATTCTTTTTCGAGTTTTGTATTTTAATTATTAACTATTCAGTTAGTGGTCAAGTAGAAAAAAGGAACAACAAATAGTTAAGGTGTGAAACTTGTAAAAGTGTAATATTTTCAATCGTATTTTTAATATTTTTTAAAAATTTTATCATCTTAAATGCGTCATGACTTTCTAGAAAATGTAATATCTTTAATTAATGATAAAATGAAAATGATAAATTTGCAGAGTCTTTAAATATATAAATTTACCAATCTTTTTGGAATGAATAAAAAAAAGTGTGTGATACAAAATAAAATAGAAATAATATGGTACTGAACGAAGGAATAGCATTTTTGTCTTTTTTTTTTTATCGAATAAAGTTGAAGAAGCAAATAGAAATGTTGAGGTACCCACTGCCCACTAGCTCACATTTTCTTTTTTTCTTTTGTTTTAATTTAATTTGGTCAAGTATTCTTTTGTAAATTATCATCCATCCTATGCCCTTCTTTGGAAATGTTTAAAATACTAATTTATCAAATCTAATACTCCATTTGTCCAATATTGACTTGACATACCCCTTAAGAAAAATAATAGAGGTAATATTACTATTTTATCTTTTGACTTTTTAAATTTAATGTTTTAAGAAATGTGTTAAATGATAAATAGTAGTATTCTTTAATAGCAAGAATAAAATAATATAATTTTCTCTTGATTTTCTAAATTAGATAAATATTATTGGACAATTACTTTTAATATACAACTATCGTTGAACGGATGGAATATTGAATTAAGACAGGTTAGAAAAACCCAAACTCTCTTCTTTCTAGAACATGACTGTAATCACTTCATCACCTAGATCTTAGGAACCCCAAATCTGATTTTGCCTTTTATTAAACTTTGAATCTAAAATTCTCCAAGCTGGCGTCATGACTCATGAATACATGAACCTAACTTTTATTTAAATAATTAAAAAAGGAGCTTCCCACACAAATAAGAAATTGATTAAAGTACTATTAGATCAAGTGTGGTAGCCGTCAAATGAGACGAGAAGCCAACCTAACCAGTCGGTGATATTCGCATTCTTCACGGCTTTTCCTTTCCAAATCAAATCTCTAAAAAGCATGCCAATTAAACGCAACTTTCACGGCCTTATGACGGTGAGAGCCGCTCTCATGTGCTTTCCATGATTCAACGCTATTTTTCTACCAATCGCGTTAGATGTTGCGTATTAAATAATCATATCAATTGTTATTTTAAAAAATACAACATATAATTTAAGACGGAAGGAAGATAATTTTTTGTTAAAAATAATAGTGGGAAGGAAGGACGGAAGGTCCAAGTTGGAACGTGCTGACTTTTGACGGAGACAACAGAGCAAAAATGCGCTTAACCTTCCAAAATACATGTGTCTAATTCTTGGGCGACACGTTAAGCAAAGACCAGCGCTGCTCTAAGCTGGAAAGTATTAGAACTTTCATCTCATTTTAACTCTTCACATTCCCATTTCTTAGGGGAAAAAAAAGCCTTAACTCCATCTTCATATTCTCTTTCAACAACTCACGCCACGTTCGCAACAGCAAGTCTCTCAGGTATATAGTTTTATAAGAATTCGTTGATTATTTTGATTTCTATTGCTCCTGAAGGAATTTAAGGTGATATTTATGAAGTTTTGTAGCAGTAGTGATAAAACTGTTTAAGTTTATGGAGAATTAATGGATTTTAATTTCTATCGATAGATTGAAGAGAAGGCTGCTAGGTGAGATCGCGTAAGTTGAACGCAAAATGCAGAGAGTAACGGTGATTGAGAGATTTTCTAAAACATTCCGTGATAATCCTTCCCTTTCTAAGCTCCTCATTGTTTTCACTGTTAGGTATATCTTTTTCCTTAAATTTGGCTATGGTTACATATTTCAATTTGATGAATAACTAGTTTGTTTCATTTAGTTTTCTGATTTCTAGCTTCTGGGGAAAAACAAAACAAACAAACAAAACCTATAGATGCTTGTTGTTGATGATATGAAAGCTGTGTTGAATTTATATGTGAAGGAATAAGGTGTTGGTTACTTATGACATGAAGTTGTAGTATGGTCAAGTAGTTTCTAGATATAACTATTTTCAGATCTGCTAACTAAAATTGTAAATGTTTGCGGTGTTGATGAAATGTTCTACCTGCTAAGTACATTGATGTTTTTACAGTAATTCGACATACTTCTACGTATTAATCCTAATTTAATAGTTTTCTACTCTACTATTTACTCATAGTCATATTACTGGGTATGGATTGCAGAGCAAGTACCTCTGCCTTTGCTCTGTTTCAGTTATTGCATTGCCTTGATGATCGAATTAGAAGTAAGCAGAGTCCTGCAATCCTAATTCCTACGTACAAGTTTATTGTAACTTAATTATGGGTTTAATTCAATAGTAAAGGCATTTTGAATCAGGATTGCTGTAAGATCAGATGATTAATACTTCATGATTGGGCAATAAGATGTTGTTGTGTAGTTCTTTTCGGCATGGGGAATGCTAAATGTTTTACTATAGAGACTTGTAAATCAAAGATGAATATAGGATATAGAAAGGGGAAGTGGCAGTGAAATGCAGATAGCTGAGGACTGAGGCTGCAAGGGTACATAAGATGAGATATATGCTAGGCTTAAGCTCCCTCCCTACTGTACTAAAATCAGTAAATATGGCATGTCTCTTTAGTACATCCGTTTGGAATCCTTTTGTATAGAAGTGCTACAAAATTGCGCTATTTGATTATTCTCTACTTATTACGCCTTATATATGTGATATTTCTAAGCAAGTTTTCTTGTCATCTATGCTCGAGTAGAAGATATATCTTTAGGAGCAATATAATGATGCAGTTAGCGCATGTAGAGTAGAATACTTTCATTGCTAGTGCTTCATAGGCGTGTAGTTTATTATCATTGTTATTTCTTTTTGAACTTGGTCTGCCTTCTTGTTTTTTCCAAAAATTACCTAGGGGCATTAGTTTTTCTCCATCCTACTACCTTCATGGATACTTTTCTACTGCAGCCCATTATGTTATCTGTGAAGTGAGTTTCCTCTATTCTGACCCTTTCATATAAATGATAGTGGTGGAGGTCTTGTGGCATACTCTGAGGCAGGAAAATTGAATGACAATTCAAATTCTGGAGAATTGGTTGGGGCCAACAACAGAAAAAAGAAAGTTGTTGTCCTTGGAACTGGTTGGGCTGGAACCAGTTTCTTGAAGAATCTGAAGGATCCTTCATATGATGTCCAAGTGATATCTCCAAGAAATTACTTTGCATTCACCCCTTTGCTTCCAAGTGTTACATGTGGCACAGTGGAAAGTCGCAGTGTTGTTGAACCAATTCGCAACATTATCAGAAAGGTTGGAAACAATAATTCAAATAATAACATTTTGTTTGTGTTTCATTTTGATTCTTCAATACAAAGCCTATATAAGCACCTCTGACATAATTGTTCCATTGGCTAAACCAACTCTGAAGCACAATTTATTCATTCAACTTTGCCGACATGCTACAAATATAATAAATCCATTCAACTTTTCTATCCATATTATGATTATTAAGGCTAAGTTACTGAAATATCATGTTTCCTCTGATATTATGTTGACATCCTCCTTGCAGAAATATGCAGAGGCCTATTACTGGGAAGCTGAATGTATCAAAATTGATCCAGAAAACAAGAAGGTATATTGTCGATCAAATCTAAGCATCAACGGGAATGGGAAGGAAGAGTTTGCTGTAGATTATGACTATCTTGTCATTGCCACTGGAGCCCGTGTAAATACATTCAACATTCCTGGTGTTGAAGAGAACACCTTCTTCTTGAAGGTAATCCCCTTTATACCATCTGCAAGTTTGTGATATCACAAGATTAGGAGTTCAACATAATTTATTTAAGATTAGCTTGGTGCCACATTTAGCACATGCAAAACATTGATCATGACATTTACATTGAGTGCTCTTTGTTCAGGAAGTAGAAGATGCTCAAAAGATCCGTAGAACTGTTATTGACTGTTTTGAGAAAGCAAGTCTGCCTACTCTCAGTGACGAGGAGAGAAAGAGGCTTCTTCACTTTGTTATTGTTGGTGGTGGACCAACTGGTGTGGAGTTTGCGGCACAGCTTCATGACTTTGTCAATGAAGATATAGTTAGGCTGTACCCTAAGGTCAAAGATCTGGTGAAGATAACACTTCTTGAGGCAACAGATCATATTTTGAACATGTAAGACAGCACTTCTTTTAAGCAGTCATCTTAAGGATATTTCATAAGCATGCTCATACATCGTTACTCGAACAACCACCTACTGGAATTGGAAGTATATAGTAGTATATACTTTTCCTATCCCATAAAGAGAAGTTCTGGTGGAGTAATACCTCTTCGAGGCAATAAATCATGTTTGAACGTGCAAATTTAAGGATGTGTTAGAGAGTGATTCTTTATCTTTGGCTTTCCAATGATGCCTAGTGATGGATATTATCTTCCTACAGTTTCAGTTTCTGGCCCTTGATTGAGTTTATTGTAAATACAAAGAGTTTGAACCCAAAGGCTTGACATTAGGATGTGATACCTGGCATAGGACATTATGCTGTTGAAAGACACACCAAGCAAAGAACACTTTGGCTACTAGCCCTTGTTTAACAGTGCTGGGTTTATTGAAAATAATTTTCAGAATGAGCAAAACAGAAAATCGTTCAGTTCTGTTCCTTTTCTTCTCTTTTTTTTTTTTCTTTTATTTGGAGGGAGGTGAAGTAGATCAGGCTGCTTCACAGCGGTATACCTTCAGAGAATTGACAAGTAATGACATACTAAAGTGGGTAATATAACTTTGGAAAGAGGTTGAAACAGAGTAGAGTCACCATTTTATTCCAAAATCTAGTAGTTTATGCAGATCTTTTCAGTAGATGCCTTTTTGTTGCTCGGTAGTCAAAAAATTCGCAAAAGAAGTTGGTAATTCATTAGCTCAGAGACATCCAAAAGTCTTAAGTTCTGCTATGTGATGGGTGATGCCTGAGCAAATTCAAATATTTCTAGTTATACTGCAACCGTTTAATTTGAAACATGCAGCTTCCATTATGAGCTCATTTTTCAATTTCACTTGTGTTCTGATATTAATCTATTTATCATTTATAGGTTTGACAAAAGAATTACTGCTTTTGCTGAAGAAAAATTCCACAGAGATGGTATTGATGTGAAAACAGGGTCAATGGTTGTGAAGGTAGGAGAAAAAGAAATTTCTACTAAGGATGTTAAGCGTGGAGAAATAACTTCTATGCCTTACGGAATGGCTGTCTGGTCTACTGGTATTGGAACTCGTCCAGTAATTATGGAGTTTATGAAGCACATTGGTCAGGTATTTTGTCTTGTTTAGTGGGAGCTAATTTAATGCCTCTGTCAAGCTTTTGTTAGATTTTGTTGGTATTTATGTCAGTTATATGTAATACTATTTGCTAACAGGGAAACAGACGAGTGTTAGCAACTGATGAGTGGCTGCGTGTTGAGGGACAGGAGAACGTATATGCGCTTGGTGACTGTGCAACAATCAACCAGCGCAAAGTCATGGTAATCTCAATCACTTCCTGATCACATTTCCTTCCTTATACATATTGGGTAGTCATTCTATCCAGCATTCCACTAGAATGTGTTATATGTGTTCGTCTATTCTGTTAACCAGTTTTGAGTAGATAGTAACATTCAATTTCTTCTTTTTTTTCTTGATGACAATATCGTTGAAGCTTAGCTAGGAAATATATACAGTCAACACTCCACACTTCACAGGAATAATTTTCACTTTACTTCATTTGATTAAGAAGTGGTATGGAGCAGACAGTGATTTTCAGGGTACTTGTTTGATATTACTAGTACACTTTGGTTAATTAACATAGGGAACAGTCAGCTTCTGACAAAGTAGAACTTGTTTGAACTTTGAATTGACATTAGATATTGAATTGTGCAAATACTGATCTTTGTTTCACAAAATTTCTCATTGTTCAGGAAGATATTGCTGCCATATTTCAAAAAGCAGACAAAGATAACTCTGGAACACTTACAGTCAAAGAATTTCAGGAAGTCCTTAATGACATTTGTGAAAGATACCCGCAGGTGGAGCTTTACTTGAAAAATAAAAAAATGAGTAATCTTGTCGATCTCTTGAAAGAATCAAAAGGCAATGGTGTTAAAGAATCAATTGAGGTGGACATTGAAGAATTTAAATCTGCTCTGTCCCAAGTGGATACTGATATGAAGAATCTTCCAGCAACAGCCCAGGTATTATGCAGACAAGATTACCAGTGTAGCTTCTATTGTGTTCCTACTGGATGCACAATTAAATATCTTATGTCGTATGTGCATGAACTTTTTCAGGTTGCATCTCAGCAAGGTGTCTACTTAGCTAAATGCTTTAATCGTATGGAGGAATGTGAAAAAAATCCGGAAGGTCCTCTTCGGTTTAGAGGAGAAGGCCGCCATCGCTTTCACCCATTCAGGTATAAGTTGGATTTGTCTGATCATTTTGCACCATCTCTCTATGGGATCATGTTCCTCACACCAACACGAGTGAAGTTGGGATAAAGTAATCACAATTTTGCTAATGGTCTCATGCAGTATATTAATTTTTGAAACCAGTATGAATCCTTAGAAAGCTTGTCTTGAGTATGCACACAATCATTAATGGGAGGGAAGTATAAACAGGATGAATGGGACTAAAGCTCTGGATTGTGATTTTGGCTTGAAAAAGTTTCTATATTTTTTAACAGCAGTTTAAATGCTTGTTCCAGGTACCGACATTTGGGACAGTTTGCACCTTTGGGAGGAGAGCAAACAGCAGCACAACTTCCAGGAGATTGGGTTTCAATTGGGCATAGCAGTCAGTGGCTCTGGTATTCTGTGTATGCTAGGTAATTATTCCAAGCTTCTGTCTTGTTGCTTCTCCATCAATCTTTCTTTGATCTTTTGGATAAATCTGATAACCATGTTTTTGAATCTCCAGCAAACAAGTCAGTTGGCGTACAAGGGCATTGGTTGTCTCTGACTGGGTAAGACGGTTCATATTTGGAAGAGACTCAAGCCAGATTTAAGGTGTTACGCCCTCGACATTTCATAGGAGCTCCAGTGGATTTATCTTGAAATTCTATTAGGCTGTTACCAAAAGTTTTTTTATGTGAATCCTAACGGATTTGTTTGTTTAATTCTTTTACCAAACTCCTTGGCATTGACCGTTTGTGGGTTTCCTGCCATCACAATTTTGCAGCTACACGAAGTACTATACCATAGAGAACCCAAATTTCTATATTTGCATTATAATAAAGGTGAAATGAACAACATCCATAGGAGGGATGTTAAATTGTAATTTGAATTATTCCCATATATTGCTCAGGTGTTTTATTTTGAATAACATTCGGCTAAGCCTTTTAATGACACAATGTTTACTTCAATGGAATACAAGTTTTGGTATTTTTTGGTTGAAGAATTTACTAAAACATTGCTGCTTATTGCATGTCTGAATGTGTTTTCTTGTTGCTTTAGGTGTATGAATATTGCATGAGCATTTTTAGTAGCATGATTTCCTTCAGTCGATGGAACTTGTAAGTCTTTTTCTGACGGATCTTTCCATGTATGGTGTGTGTTGTTAGTGAAGTCACCCATCTGTGTAGCATTTGCATTGATTATGTTTGTTTATGATCTTTGCTTCTTTGAACCCTAGAAGTCCAATGAAGCAAGTATTGACTTGCAATGACCAGAGTCGGTTATTATAGATAAGAAAGTATATAGACAAGAAAGCATTCATGAGTACTGAGAATTGCATAAAAGTATATATCATGCACCGGAAATCTGAGTGTCTCAAATATTAATAGAGTAAAAGGTCATTTGTCCAACAACTAAAACAAACTAGTAAAGAAACAAAAGGTGCAGGAATCGAAGTTAGGAGTTATAACAGACTGGTAACAACTACAATGATAAAAAAACAAAGTTTTGTGACATCTTCTTCTTGGTGTCCATAGCATGCTATAGTAACCTCATGATTTCCTATTCCTGCACAACGAAATTAAATCAAACACACACACACAAAAAAAAATGCATGTATATTGTAAAGGTTCAAAGTGGGATTTCCTGCGACGGTGATAAGGCAGGATCAACCCCAGAGATGGCCTTGTGATCCATCTTTTCCACATAATCAGTCCAAAAAGTTGAACTTCCGGCCAGCTCCTCCGACTCCAGGAAATTATCAGGTTGCTCTTGAGCCAAATTATTCAAGTTCATCTCATCCATGAGCATTCTCCCCAAATATGAATCAGTCTTAAAATCTGCAGCATCGACGATCTTCTTCCTCCCTTCATTATCTCCCTCCAACTCTTCTACTACTTGCATTTTCCTTTTTTTGCTTCGATTGCCCTTCTTCCTCCCTTCATTATCTCCCTCCAGCTCTTCTACTACTTGCATTTTCCTTTTTTTGCCTCGATTGCCCTTTCCACTGTTTTCAACACCATCTTCTACCTCACCACCCTGTTTCTCTGCAACTTCAGTGCTGTCTAGCCCTCGCGTACATGCAAATAAAGAGTTGAACAAGATCATGCAAATTTTGGCTTTCTTAGAGGACATATTATTCCCAGCTTGATTTATGTCTTCCATCTCCTTCTCTAATACGTCTAGTTGCCGTTGCAGCATCATAATTTCTTCCCTCATTGTGACTTGCTCTACTCTGATTTCTTCAATCTCTTTCTCCATTGTAAATGCAACTGTTTCATCTATAGCTTGTCGTTCCGTTGACTGCTCATTCATCTGGGACTTACTAATCTTCCTCTTTATATTCCTCAACCACTGTCCTTTCCCTCTCTGAAAACAATCATGCCGAAACTCAAATTTATCCCAACTCACTTTCTTGAATCCCTATTTGTTCAAAAAAAATAATTGTAAATAACAATCTCAAAAATAACTTGTTATGTTACATCAATAGATTTACTATACTCACATAGCTGTTAAGCTGGCAGACGAAGCTAGAGATATTGTTGTGTCGAAAGAAACGGGGAAGAACTTCAACAGCAAATTTATGATTATCATGGATAATGAAACTAGTCCCATTATTGCTCCACGAAATCAAGGACTTGAACTGAATATCAGCAAGCATTTCATAAATCTTCAATACAAAGGGAGATGCTCTTCTTTGAAAATTGCGACGATTCGATGAAGACGAAAACAACTCCCTGGGAGTAGTAGGAGTAGCAGTAGCAGCATTGCCATGAATTACTTCGTTGCTTCTATTGTCACATTGATTATCATCGTCATCGTCATCATCCTCTAGCATTGAAATATCTATGTGAACATCTTCTAGTCCTTCATAACTTTCTCCCAATGCTTCAACAATATCATCAATCTCTGTCATTTTGCCTTTGCCTTTTCCTCCTTCTGTTTCCATATTTGATATCTTTGATCGTTTGGCTCAGTATTATGAAATTTTACTACTGGTAATATTATTCTGTCTGTATAAGTAGTACCATCCTTATAGCATGCAAATTCCCCCCAACTTTAAATTTTGGGTTAATAGCACTTTTGGTCCTCTGCTATCGGTGAATTTAAATTTCAGTCCTTATTACATTCAATTACTTGAAATGTGTATTTTGGTTCATCTACTTGTGAATATTCACAAATTTCTAGAATCACGTGTATTATTAAGGTTGTATTGTTCCTTCAACTACTTCTAAAAGTAGTTCAAATACAATATATTTACAACTAAAGGAAACAATAGCGAGCATTTAAACTGAAGGTTAATTATATTGAGTTATATTTATTATGAAGATCAAAATAGATTTAACAATTAATTCAGGGACCAAAAGTATTTAAACTATTTATTATTGTAACATAAGGACATACAACTGGACATAAGGAAACTAGGGTGTAGATTAATCCATGCTATTAGTAATCAAATAAGAATAGGTTAAATATTTTAGAAAAAGAATATATACTTTGGAGTATTTTGTACTTACAATGATGAAATGGTACAACACATGAGAAAAACAAATGCAACATGCAGGACTTCCTGTTCAAAGAAGAAAAATAAAATGAGTTTACTTCTAAAAACAAATAAATTGATCTGCTAACCATTTTGTACTTTGGCAACTTTGTCATTAGTTTTTAACTTTAAATTATTGTGTTGTATATTATATCATTAAATATAAAATTTCTAAAAGTAACATGAAAGGTTCAAGATAAAAAAAATTGTATTTGAAGAGAAACATGACAACTCACCATCACACTAATAATTAAAGAGCGAACTTTCGTAATTAATATCAAAAGTCAAAATTATATTGCTATTAATTCAGGGTATTCATCGGTCGGTTTGGATCGGTTATTGGTTAAAATCAAAATCAAATCAACTTAATCGATTTTAAAATTATCAAAATCAAACCAAATATAATATACATTTATCGGTTTGATTGTTATCGGCTTCGGTTCGATTTGGTTCAGTTATTCAGTTATTAACCATACACAAAAATATATTAGAAAAAAAAAATTCATTTAAAACGTGAAAAAAGTGACAAGAATTCATTCAAAATGAAAAATAGTTAAAAATGACTACCATTAGAGAACTTTCGATCACTGAATTTACTATGAAAAAAACTTCAAAATTTCACTTTTTTCCCTAGAAAGAAAAGACAGTGACTTTTTCAGTCCTACAAAAAATTGTCATAAACACTCATATCCATGAAACAAATAAGATAAATGCTCTCATCTTAGGCATTTTTGCTTTCACAAGTAAATTATAAATAGGCCCACGAATTTGTATAAGTAAAAAAATGAAAAAAACTGACGTTATTTCCCTTTATACAGTTTCTTCATCTCGTTTATATCTCTACTTTCCTTCAATTTCTCCTAATTTTTCTCCCCAAAATCAGTTTTAAAATTCAAATCTTCACCACCATGTTCTCAATTGTGATTTCAAAAATTTCAGGTACCGCCAAAACTTATCTCAATCGGTTCATTTAAATTTTTATCTTTTTTTTTTTTCCATTTTTTCAAGCTATTTTTCATATCAATTCATCATCTATACAGAGTTTCATTCACGCAATGGATGCCAGTCTTCATCTACCAAATTGACAAGAGATATACACTTGCATGTCGAAAATATTGTTAAACAACCATCGTTTTCGTTGGGTCTAACTCAGAATTTTGGAGAGTTGCAGGTTCAATGTCAAAATCCAACACAATGCAAGAGATAAAATTCAAATTGAAAAATGACCCAATTAGATTGGGCGAAATTACTGCAAAATCCAAGCAATCCATTGTTGAGGGAGGTAAGAAAGTTCAGTCTGATGCTGGGTCAAGTAAAAAAAGAAAAGAAAAAACAACTAATTATACAGGTGAAAACGCCAAAAGAAAGGAAGTTGTTTCTGGCTCATTGGAGCATGATGAGGCATTTGTATAATCTTTATTTTGTATATGTTGCGATTGTATATTATTCTTATATTTTCTTTGTTGATTTATGTCTTGTACCTATTTGTTTATACAGTTGTGTATAGTCACCATGTTTAATATCCAAACTAAATGTATAAAATAGAACTATTTCACTATACATACAAGGTAAACAATTATACATTGAGATTGATTGTATAATGTATAATATTAATAGTTATTGTATTAGTAGCGTCACAACAATTTCTCTGTATATACAGTATAAATATTTATACATTTGATACAATTTTGTGCATTATTTTTGTATAAGTTTTAGCATTTGTATAAGGATATGTTTTGTATAATGTTCATTTAGACATATACAATTGGGCAGAATCATAAATTTACAATTGACAAACCTAAAATAATAGACATATACATATACCTATTATATACAGAATCATACATCCAAACTAAGGACGAACCTTCACTGTATAAATATACAAATTTGAAAAAATAGTCAACAATTTCATATACTTATACAACTTACAACAACACTAATAGGTATATGTATATAAACTACAACGAATTCTATTTTTCATTTATATACATATTCCCAATATACACGTATATAAAAGATTATATACACAAAATAAAGCTTAATACAAATATACAATCGATAAAATTGTATACAAATATACAGATTCATATATCCAAACCAAAGACGCACCTGCACTGTATAAATATACAAATTTGAAACAATAGTCAACAATTTCATATATGAATTATACATATCTGACTGACTCATACCAAAACACCTATACGTATAAACTCTTAACAAATCATAATACAATTTCATCTTCATTCATAGATTCGACAACAAATATACAAATTCGAACAAAAATATGACTGTGAACAAAGCGAATCTACGATCCAAAATTCAAAATAATCAACAATATCATCCAGAAAATTTGATGATCACAAATTTTGAAATCATAACTATTAAACTCTATTACGAACAAAATATACAACTCGAAATCTACATTCAATTTTAATTGATGAAAGTTTTAAAGCAAATCTGATTTTCAATACAAGATGAATACCAATTTCGATCAGAAAAAAATAAAATCAAAGTATTTTTCAATAGGAAATACATTTTACCTCCTCTTGATCGTCAACAACTAGATCGATTTTCTGAACTGAGCTTCAATGGAGTTCTTAGTGATGAAGAAGACGTAGAAGGAAAGAATTTCTACTGACACATAATGTGCGTGATTCCAACGATTTTTTTCCTTTTATTGCAACCAAATTATCGCATTTTTTAATTTATTTTTTTAAAATCAAATTGTATATAAAAGGGAATAGGCAACACAAATTTTGGTATGAAATGCAATTATATAAAGTATAGTCATGGAGTACAAATATGGATTTTATATTTGCTATACATAAAATTTTCTCTTTTTCTAATTACACAAATCCCAGGTTTTTTAGGCATTTCGAATACATAATTAAGGATCTAGATACATTATTGTTGATACATTATGTATCAATCTGTTGCACTTATTAAGGAAAAAAAAAAGCTGAAAAATCAAATTAAGATCTCAAAGTATTCATCTGTTGCACTAATTAAGGGGAAAAACTGAAAATCAAATTAAGATCCCATAAATTGCGCTATTTCATTTCAAATTATTTTCAAGAATTCAATCATATAGTGTAACTAACCAAAAAGTTCAAAAAATAAATTTCTTCTTCTTGTTCATCGTTCTCTTTGTTTCATAAAAACTTTTGTTGAAATTTTGGATAAGCTAGGTGAGTTAAGAAGGATACAAAAATGATGGAATTGGTGTTGGACAAATGATTTCTTTTGTGAATCTTCAAGTTCATCGAATATCCTTTCGATTTTTATTCAAGATTGTCGAAAATTTTGAGATTCAAAATTCTTCTCCCAGTTCATTGAAGATCCTTTCAATTTTGATTCAATATTGTTGAAAATTTTGAGTTCAAAATTATTCTCCTAGTTCATTGAAGATCCTTTCAATTTTGATTCAAAATTATCAAAAATTTTGAGAAGATACGTCATGAAGATCCTTTCAATAATAAGTGTTGCATTTCTACTAGATACATTAAATAAGAAAGTGTTGCCCATAAGATTTTAGGTTTGAGATCGATACATTATTGTTTGGTAATTGTTATGTATCAGATACATTTAGTATAAATTCGAAATTACGTATCATAACTAAAAGATTAGTACATGATACATTATTATTTATGTATCTTATTTTGTTTGAGATCTACTATAATTTAAAATTAAAAAATACATTATACATGTAATTGTTCCAAATTAGCTTCTTTTTTTGTTTGTGTGATACATAACACAAAGTTTATGTATCAAGTACATTTATATTGAACATGATAAACATTAATAGAAGATTCAACAACATTAGAGTTATGTATCAATTCCTTAAATATGAACATGATACATTGCATAAAAAAAAGGTTATTGTAGTAGTGATGTATCAGATCAACGATAACACTAACAAAGATTAATTTAAGACTCAAAATAAACAAGATACATTAAAAATCTGTATCTTTGATAGTGATGTCCGTGCAATGACAGATCGAACTTTTTTCTTCTTTTTTTGGACGTTTTTCAACTGTAGATATATTAAAAGAAAATAAATGTTTTCAAGAAAAAGTTTCAACGACGATATGATTAACTAAAATTGCAAAGGTTCAATAAGATTTCAATGGGGGCAATGGGAGGAGGTAATTTTATTTTTATTTTTTAAGATGAAAAAAATAAAAAATAATAGTAAAAGAAATCGGAAATTGAAGTGATGGAAAGAAATCTAGCTCTTGAATAATTTGAAATAATTAATTGAAAATAGAAAAAAATTGAAATTCAAAAATAGATTAATTGATGTAATTATGGAGAGATTTGAGGCGTGAAAAAAGTAAGGAGAATCATGGGTATGAGATTTCAAATTAATGTATCCAGAAAAGGGAATGATGGGAGGAAAAGAAGGAATTTTTTATATTTTTTGAAATGGTAGAGAAAGTAAGAAAATATGATAATAAATGGTGTGTAGTTAAATAATTTTTCCTAATATAAAGGATGCCTTGATTTTTTAATTTCTTTTTACCATATATATTAGGACTTTAATTGGTAATTATTTTAATATCTCTTACTATATATTTTAGAACTCCTTAATTATTTATTCTCCTAAATTCTCTTAAGTCTTAACATATATTCTAGGACTCCTCAATTATAAATTTTCCTAATAAGTAATAACTCTTGCCATATATTATATGACTTCATTAATAATTAATTCTTTTAATATATCGTACCATATATTTTAGGATCTTAATTATTAATTCTCCTAATATAACTTATCATATATTTTCCTCTTACCATATATTTTATGATTCTTTGATTTTTAAAATATATTTTTTTTCTTACCATATGTTTTAGGATTACTTAATTATTAATTCTCCTAATATGTTTTATCATAAATTTTAGAACTTCTTAATTATAATTCTCCTAAACCTCTTACCATATACTTTATGACTCCTTAATTATTAAATCTACTAATACTTCATACTCCCTCTGTCCACAATTGTTTGGCAGGTATACTAAAAATAGATGTCCAAGATTATGTCAATTTAAACAATCAAGAAATAATTAGTCATTTTTTTCCAATTTTGCCCTTAATGATAGTGTAGTTCAATTGAAAAGTTATGTGTACTTTTGGTATTCTTGGTATTGTAGGGTTATATTAGTCAAATTACACCTTGTATTAAATTTTCCTTGAGGGATGTGCATGACCTTACCCTGACAAACAATTGTGGACGGAGGGAGTACCATATATTTTTCTCTTACCATATATTTTAGGATTCATAAATTATTAATTCTCTTAATACTCCCTCTATCCCTAATTACTTGTCCACTTTTGAATTGACACACATATTAAGAAAATAATTAATGACACAGTGAATTTACCATTTTACCCCTATTAATTATGAAGTGCATGAAAAGTTCTACATTTTTCAAAGTAATTATTCATTTAATTGAGGGTATAATAGGTAAAAAAAATTGTCCTTTCTTGATTTGTCAAAATGGACAAGTAATTAGGAACAACTATAAAAGAAAAAGTGGACAAGCTAAGTAATTAGGGACAGAGGGAGTATCTCTTACCATATATTTTAGGAGAAATTAATTTACTATATATTACTAGGAAGAAAAAAAGACTCAAAGCTCAATTGAGCCAAACAAAAGAGAAGCACAAACTTTCAAATTCAACATATAATAATTACATAGAAAGCAACAAAATGACTCGTACAATAACAACTAAAAGTGCCCAAAAGAGCCACAATAAATGAAAGTAAAGTTTTTGATGAAATCTTCATCATCGAAACAATTAAGAGAGTTTGCAATTAAATACACTTGAAGGATATATTAGTAGAAAAACTAATAGTTTGAATCTAACAAAACTTGGTAACCTAAATATTTTGAACTCCTTTGTAATAATCGATAGTTTTACCTCAAATAGTGAAGGTACAGGGTACTAACCCTAACCATCCACTAGTTATATAGATGTTAGTATGATTGAACACCTAATAGTAAAAGGTGCTAACAATTCGTATATAATGGCTACCTAGTTTGTTAAATAAATAAATATCCTTTGCAACGAAAAAAGAAGATATGACTAAAATTTAAAATTTAAAATGGATGATATAATTGATTAAAAATAACAAAAGTTCATATATGAAATTCAAAGTTCACAAATACCACTTAAAATCAGCAATACATATATCTTCTTCAACCTTCTACATATTCTTATCACAACAATAATATTGCACCATCAACTAATACAAAAAAAATACAAAGGAAAAAATATATGTTTCTTCTCCAACCCTCCTCCTACAATTTTTTTAAATTTTATTTTGCATTTATAAATCTCCATGCTTAGGAAATACACAACTTTTGTCCTCATATTGACGGTAGGTAGAAAGCATAGTTGTGTTTGAAACTGTAATGACATCACTCAACTCAATTTCTAGACAGTTCTCCTTTGAAACAATAATCAAAGACTCAAGCCACTTTGCTCGCGACGAAAAGAAATTCACCAATTTCTTTTCAAGTTCAAGTCTCTTGAACCCTTTCACTTTTAATAGTTTTAGTTGTGGAAACTCAATTTTGCAATTCTCAAGTTTTTCCTTTGCAATTGAATTCCAGTAGCTTCCAGCTTCCATTGCATAATTACCCAACTGCATAAATTTATTTAATTAAGTATTTCACAAATCAAATAATTAACAATAGTTAGAAAAAATATTATTATTTTAACGAGATCAAAATTAAGATACTTACGTCAAGAAAGAGTCTTTCAATTTGAGGGCAATTCTTGACAAATAAAATAATGTCACATGGGTTAACAAAGCTAAGCCCGTATATAACTATCTGAAGCTCCTTCAAGTTTGGAAGGTATAACTCCATATCAATGTGCTCAAAATCCACATATTTAGGAGAAAGTCCCTAAATCAAATACAAAAAACATATATTTAGGTTGTCAGTATATAAAAATAAATTCATAAATAAAAACAAAAATGCCAACCATTAGATTAATTACCTCAAGAACAATATTGTTAATCGAGAGAATTTGCACATTTCTTAAGACTTCAATTAAATCATGCCTTTCACTTATATGTTGAAGCCAAGTAGCGATACCAAGATTTAATATCACATCTTTTGATATGATTGGATCAACAAATTTGATTTTGTTAATCTGACCATCATAATGAAATGTGTTGATATTTTGATTATCTACGGTGATCAAAGTTATGTCACCACAATTTCTAATCAAAAGAGTTCGAAATTTGTTCGAACCTTTGATTGTAAGATCACCAGTTGAAGAACAATCATCCAATGCTAAAGACTCAAGAACCACACAATGTATAAATAATTTTTTAATAAAAAGAGGTACAACTTGAACTCTAGTTAGACTAAGAGATTTCAATAATCGTAAGCTTTTTGAATTTGGCGATAGAGACAAGCCACAACCAGTCAGTTTCAGAACGTAAAGAGTGTCAATGTCGATAGAATTAGATTCCATATTGTAAGTAGTTCGATTAATAGAGGTAGCTACTTGTAACTCGAGCTCTTCTAGGCCCTTTGATGCAACAATTTGAATCCACTTCTTTAAAGGAAAGTTGTACTTTGATGGCGCAGGAATATAAAGCTTAAAACTATCCACTTTTTCACCCAAATGACTATTTATGATGTTATCAATAATCGACATCTCGTCTCTACCTGTCAAGTAACACTTCCATTTAAACATTTTGTCAAAACAAATATTACGAGAATATAACCATGAATTTAGAAATGATTTTGCTACAACAGAAGAAGAAATAGCATCCTTGATAGGTAAAAAAGTAAAAAAATTCTCCACAAGATGACTAGGAAGAGAAACAGTAGGATTAGATACTAAAACTCTCTTTCTTCTTTTATATCTCGGAGCTTTCATCGCTATTTTTTCTCCTAAATCAGAAGAGAATATATATATATATATAGAGAGAGAGTGTATTAAGGTCAGACAATGTGAGAAATTTATGTATTTATAGACTAAAAATTGTAAATATGCTTTAAAAAAAATCTGAAGGAACTTAATAAGTTACCTTAATGTAATTTTTGTTGTTGGAAAGTAAATTACAAAAAAAATAAAAAATTGTGTTACATTCCTTGCTGTATGACACATTTCTCAGATTTGAAATCCAAAAAATGTATTCAATAATTAAATGTAAATTTCAAATACAATATAAGAGGCAAAATAATGAAAATATGTAATTTTTTACCAGATATTTTAAGGCTCATTAATTATTATTTTTCCTAATATATCTTATTATATATTTTTCTCTTACCATATATTTTAGGATTTCTTGCTTTTTAAAATATTTTTTTTATTATATATTTAACACTTTTTAAGTAATGCTTTTAATACCTCTTATCAGATATGGTAAGAGAAAAATATATGTTAAGAAATATTAAGAGATTTATTAATTAATAAGTCTTAAAATATATGGTAAGATAAAACTATATGGTGAGAGATATATATTAGGATAATTATTAATTAATGAATCTTAAAATATATTGTAAGAGGAATTTTTTAAAATTAAGTAGTCTTATAATTAAATATTAATTTGAGAGAAATAATATATGACAATTTTTGTCTATTATTTAATGTTTTAATTAATTATAAAAAGCTTAATCAATATTTCTATAACCTTCATACTTTTAAAGTAATATAGATAGAGCACCCTAACACAAAAATAATATAAAAGTAAGTTTTAATACCAACTAACTCATGTCATTTGTGGATCAATTGATTTTAATTAATTGTGTTCTATATTTAGTTAAGTATGCATATTATCTTCAGAAATTATAGGTTTGAGATTTTGTTTAGTATTAACACATTTAGTCATCACAATGTCACATTTATGGAGCGTATTTAGATGCTACACATATATAGGATATGATGAAATCATATTATATTAAACAATATTTTGTTATTTTATATTTATAATATGATTGTTACTAATATTCTCGACAGTGATCTATTTATCTTTTTGCTATTGTCTTGTAGGATCATATATTCATTTTTATATTCACATTTTTATGATACTTATTTTGCAGATAAATTGGACTTTGAAGTGCAATACTCACTCTTTATAATGTTAGTGATTCGTGTTGGTTAAAACCAAAAATCAAATCAATCTAGTTGGTTTTTAAAATTTTTAAAACTAAATCAAATAAAACGAAAAAAATAACCGCCGGTTTGATTAGTGACAGTTTGGTTCGGTTTGGTTAAGTTTTTTTTATTTTTTCAGTTTGAAAGTAATAAATTTTTGAGGACATACGTATCTTAATAGACACAAACCCATAGTACATGAACAATCCACATAAAAGCTATTGTTGGTTCAATTAAGCAATACTAGAGTTATCATTACACGAACAAAGTGATTCAATTAAGAGAAAGTGTGACTATCTCTTATTAAAGGTATGGTAGGTAAAGACAATGTAATGAATTTTTATGGACTTGGACTAAGGATTGTAATAGTTGGACTAAAATTTAAGTGTTGGGCTTGATAAAATGGTAAAGTTAAAGACTTAAGTTACTTAAAATTTAACAAAATATTTATATTTTATTTATGAATAATATATAAATAATTATAAAATTTATATATCTAATGTATCGATTTGGTTATTTTTGCAGTTGTTTTTTAGTAAAATCAAAACCAAATCAAATAATATCGATTTTCAAAATTTAAAACCAAACATAACCAAATCAAACTAAATATCGATTTTTTAATCAGTTTGATTCAAATTGAAATTCAATTTGATTTTTTAACCATAACCATGAACAACCCTAATTATTCTTACAACTATTCTATAAAATTTGCGTGAAATAAATTTCTTCTCGCATAGCACCACCATAATAACTTAATTATAGTTACCATCCTATTCGTAATTCTGTATGTCACATCTTCATTTGGTGTAATATTTGAGTTTTTTTTTATATAAATGTGGAGTTCGGATTAATTTGTATATACCTCGATTAATTTTACGAGATATCAATCATCTCCCAATAACAACAAGTATCAAGTAACATTATTTATCAGAACTAAAATAGATAGAAAGAAATAGGCTAGAATTTTGTCTCAACCAAAGAAGCATCTATATTTGATTAAATCGTTTATATTAAGACATTACACTCCTATATAATCTCACTTCAACTTCATTGTTTTGACTATCGATCTTTTTTGTTCTTACATATATTAGATTAGAATTAGAATACATATATGTAATACTTCTGGTGTGGGAATGAATTTAAATTTCAATAGTCTAAAAAAGATTACATTTGAAATTCATCCAATTAGAGATGTAATATTTTTTTTTAATATAAAATATATAATATATAATATATAATGAATATAAGTTGTGACGAGGGAGAAGGTGGGGAAAATAAATTAGTGGCTTAGTTAACAACTTTTTCTATAAATCCGGAGCAATAAGAATTAAATTATTATTATGAATATAAATGATTATGTTATTCATTTGAATTTAAAACTATATAATTGATAAAAATAATAAAAGTTCATATATGAAATTCAAAATTCGCAAATACCACTTAAAATCAACAATACATATATCTTCTTCAACCTTCAACATATTCTTATCATCACAATAATATTGCACCATCAGCTAATTAAAAAAAATACAATGGAGAAAAAATATATCATTTTGTGATGCTTAGGAAATACATATATCTTCTCCAACCCTCCTCTTACAATTATTTTTATTTTATTTTGCATTTATAAATCTCCATGCTTAGGAAATACACCACTTTTGTCCTTGTACTTACGGTAGGTAAAAAGAATAATTGTCTTCGAAACTATAATGACATCACCCGATTCAATTTCTAGATGTTTGTCCTTTGAAACAATAATCAAAGACTTTAGAAATTTTGCGCGCGACGAAAAGAAATTCACCAATTTCTTTTCAAGCTCAAGTTTCTTGAACTCTTTCACCTTTAATAGTTTTAGTCGTGGAAATTCAATTTGACAATTCTCAATTTTTTCCTTTGCAATTGAATTCCAGTACCTTCCAGCTTCCATTGCATAATCACCTAACTTCATAATTTTATTTAATTAAGTATTTCACAAATCAAATAATTAACAATAGTTAGAAAAAAATATTATTATTTTAACAAGCTCAACACTAAGACACTTACATCAAGAAAGAGCCTTTCAATTTGAGGGCAATTCTTGACAAATAAAAAATAAAGTCACATGGATTAACAAAGCTAAGCCCTGATCGCACTATTTGAAGCTCCTTCAAATTTGGAAAGTAGAACTCCACATCAATGTACTCAAAATCCACATAATTAGGGGAAAGTCCCGAAATCAAACACAAAAAAAAAACGTTGTCAATATATAAAAATAAATTCATATTAATGGAACTACTTACAATTTGAATTTATATATTAATTTGTAACTCGAGCTCTTCTAGGCCCTTTGATGCAACAATTTGAATCCACTTCTTTAAAAAAAATCGCACTTTGATGGCACAGGAACATAAAGCTGAAAACTATCCACTTTTTAGCCCAAATGACTATTTATGATGTTATTAATAATCGACATCTCTTCTCTACCTATCAAGTAACACTTCCATTTAAAAATTATGTCAAAACAAATATTACGAGAATACAACCATGAATTTAGAAACCTTTTTGCTACAATAAGAAGAAATAACATCTTCGATAGGTAAAAAGGTAATTTTTTATCGATAACATGACTATGAAGATAAACAGTAGGATTGGATACTAAATTTCGCTTTCTTTTGTATCTTGAAGCTTCCATTGCTATTTTTTCTCCAACATTAGAAGAGAATATAGCAAGACACGATGTAAATATATATATATAGAGAGAGAGAGAGTGAGTGAGTGAGAGTGCGAGAGACTATTAAGGCCAAATGTGAGAAGACAATGTGAGAAATTTATGTATTTATAGACTAAAAATTGTAAATATGCTTTAAAAAAAAATCTGAAGGCAATTAACCAGTTACCTTAATGTACTTTTTGTTTTTGGAAAGTAAATTTTTTTTAAAAAAGATTTGTGTTAGATTCCTTGCCTTATGGCACATTTCTTGTATTTTAAATCCGAAAAATGTATTCTATAATTAATTGTAAATTTTGAATACAATATAAGAGGCAAAAATAATGAAAATATGTAATCTTTTACTATATATTTTAAGGTTCTTTAATTATTAATTTTTCTGATATTTCTTATTATATATTTTTCTTTTACTATATATTCTAGTATTTCTTGATTTTAAAAAATATTTTTTTCTTATCATATATTTTAATACTTCTTAATTATTAATTCTTTTAATACATCTTATCAAATATGGTAAGAGAAAAATATATGATAAGAGATATTAAGAGACTTATTAATTAATGAGTCCTAAAATACATGGTAAGATAAAACGATATGATAAGAGATATTAGAAGCATTAATAATTAATGAGTCCTAAAATATATAGTAAGAGGAGATTATTTTTTTAAAAAAGGTAATCCTCAAATATATGATAAGAAATATTAGGAGAATTAATAATTAATGAATCCAAGAAAATATATGGTAAGAGGCAAATATATTTTAAAAATTAAGCAGATCTAAAATATATGGTGATAAGAAAAATATATTTTTAAAATCAAGAAGTCATGAAATATAGGATAAGAAAAAATATATGTTAAAGAGTTCTAAGGTTTTCTCTCATCAACATGCATGTATCTTTTATATTCTTAAATTATTTGTCATTAGACAAGATCCGAAAAAGATAGTGAAATAGTAGTGTTTTCTTTTATATTATGTCATTTTTATTTTTCAACTATTTTTTTAAAAAAAAATATATTATTTTTTATTTGTACTCGATCCCTCCATTCATTTTTATTTGTCATATTTTGATGTGTTGCACTTATTAAGAAATCAATAATTGACATGATTACTCCATCACACTACTCTTATTAATTAATGTTTAATATTTAGGTCTTGAAAATGAGTTGGAGAATAAGTAGTTAATGTTAAGATTAAAAACATAAAAAAGAATAATTATCTTTTATTAATTTGTTGAGAATGACAAATCAAAGTGAAAATCTAGTGTTGAAAAGCAACAAGTGATCGAGGGATAGGGCAAACTACATAAATCCCACTAGTTTAAGTCCTAATTACTTAGATTCCCGATAGTTTTAGATATTACTTCCTCTACCATATTTCATAATTAGGATACATGAGTTTAAATCTGTGAGATACATGTATCTGCCGAATTTTAAATTGAGATACGTATTTTATTTGTTTAAATTAATAGGTTGTAACTGATTTCCTTAATATAAGGCGGAAATCAAGGAGTGTATCTATGTTTAATTAATTTCATTTTATTATTATTTGAAATAATAAATTCGTTAATATTATTAATAAAAGAAAAAAACATGTATATCTCGGTCATGCAATTTGATTAATTTCATTATATTACTCTTAAAATAATAAAATTCATTAATTTGATGTATCTATTATCAATATATGATGTATCCAACAAACTAAACACTTAGATACATGAGTATCATACAAGTACATTCATATGTATCATAGAAGTATCTAATATTAATTTTGTGTATATGTTATATGTGTCTAATATTAATTTCATGTATCTATTTATATGATATAATATTAATTTCATGTATCTATTTATATGATCTAATTTAATTTCATGTATCTTTTATATGTATATATTATTAATTCGATGTATCAACTATCAATTTCATACATTTTATTCAAAATCATGTATCTCGGATACATAGTAAACGCACATATAATTATGTGTATCTAAATATGAAATGTAATTGAAACACACGAATTTAAGAACAAATCACGATTGTGGAGAATGTCTTATATTAATCCAAAAAAAAGTTAAAAAATTCAAATTTCTCCGTTTCTTTAAGGATCTGAAAATTTTCTCATAGATGCATATAATCTTAACTCAGATACATGAACTCTTAACTAGATACATGTACACCTGATGTGTATCCAACATTGTTGCACTTGATGTACATCTAATGGTGTACTTTTTTCTCTTAATTAAAGCTTGGCGTAATTCTTCATCTTGATTAAGACATTCCTATACTTAGATCTATTCTCGACTTGAATGTTGGCGGATGAAGAGTCAGTTCCTACAATGAGAAATTGATGAGTGAAAATGAGCAAATAAAAGTTGTTTGATTTAGTATATATAGTATTGTTAAAGTGTAGTACCTTTGACGAGAATCATCCGATTTTGGGAATGTTCAACCATTAAAGTGTCCGAGAAACAACAAATCAAAAAATATAAAACCTAACTTGTAAAATTCTATAAAATTGAACTTCAGAACATTATGAACTCAGATACAAAATTAAAATACATGAGAATAATAAAATAATCGAAACAAACCTATATGTATAATGCTGATTTGAACATACAAACATATATTGAGAGGATGAAGGAAGAAAGAGGGAAAAAATGAACTAAGGAAGAAGGAAGGCTGGGTTTACGGAGGAAATGACATATGTGAAAAAAGAAGAAGATGATTTGCTTGTTAATGGATATGGACCATTAATTAAGGAGTAGATAATTATTCAATTCCTTATTTAAGGGATTTGTGTATCTGATTAAATTTTTTAATATATATAATATAAATATTTAAAGTGGTAATATATGTAATTATTTTAAACTAGAGGTAAATATAGTATATATGGTAGTGATGTATGTGTAGTTATGTAGTTTATCTTTTTTTTATGTGACACTATTAGTTAGTAGTTTCAGAAGTATATCAATTTGTATATATTATGTATAAAGTAAAATTTATTGATAGATGACTTTCAATTTTTTTCTATGACAACTTCGAGTTGCATGTCATCTTTTATTTTATAATAATCCTTTCTATTATTGTTAATTTGTTTCAAATAATTATATTACTTATTATGCTTATATACTATATGTAGTTGAAACTCCAGTAAGTTCCTAAATATGTTCCCCTAAATAGGGGATGTGTTGAAACACCAATAAGTCCATTCAAAATGAATACAATGATAATAACAATAACATTTTTTTCTTATAAAACAAATTTAAAGATATGACACTTGACCTAATTCAACCTCAAAAGCTAATTCGTGATGAGAGGATTGTTCAAATCCATAAAAATACACCATCAGTTTATTCTTCAACTAATAAGACATATCATCAATCCGTTCTCCAACTAGCGTGAGACTTTTACCTACTCCAAGACTAGATATTATTAACTTACAATACTAACCCTTTAGAAAAGAATTCTCGTTTTTCATAATCTAAGTAGACACAAGTTTAATTAAATAAATAAAAACCTTTTTATTCACAACTACAGAAACCCAAACATAGAAAAAATCTTGGAAAAATTACCTAACTACACATCATATTTACCCTATTTTTTATTATTCCCAACCATTTTAAAGAATTACAAAAATTTATATTCTCCTCAATATCTCTCACATTTTCGGATACATCACTCTAAACAATCACCCTTAATTTTCCCCCTTTTCATGCCTAAAATCACTCTATGGTATCACCAATTACCTCCGTCACTCCATTTTTGAATTTCAAATATTTTCGTTCTCCAGTTCATCAATTGCAAGTTATTGAAAAGATAGTTCTTCATCTTCTTTTTCATCCATTTTTTTCTTTCCAGTTCACCGGTTATCGATTTTTTAAAATCTTTTTTAGGTTTTTCATCTTCAAACTTCTGATACATATGGATGATGCTCCATCTTTTGATATCGTGGTTACCCAATTAGTTGAAGAAGGATGCATCTTCGACTTCAAAATCGACTATGAAAAAAAAACGCCCAAAAAAAAGGGGGAAAAAGATCAAATTGTTGGTGGCTCCGGTAAAGGCTTTGGGCTGAGCTCCATGGGTGATGTCATTGTTGAAAGTGAAAAAAAAGAAAAGAAAAACGCCATAGGAGTTGATACAGACGAAAGGAGAAAGTGTAAAAGAATTTCTTCATCATTTTTTTTTCCTTTCAACAGATCAGATTTTTGATTTTTTTTTTTTCAATTTTTTGTTGTTAATCTTTTTTTATACATATGGGTTCATATTTTTGATGTACCTAGTTATTTGTGTTTTTTAAATTAATGTATTTGTTTCAACAATATGATACGTTACAATTTTATTATGTTCAAATATTATTTTGATACATAACCTTAATTTGTTGAAACACACAAACTAGTATGTATCATGTTCATAGTTATGTATTTGATACATAACTATTACAAAAATTTCTGTTATCGTGGGTAAGTTTCTCTTCATATCCCTTCGTTAATGGATTCTCCATCTCTGTTTTTCGCACAAATCATACCTGTTGCTTTTCTAAATTTTATGCTTTCCTTAGATTTCACTATCGGATCCTAATTCCGATTCAATTATATTTCATCGCCGATTAAGAACCGCTAGCCAATCAATTAGGTTTCAGTTACAAATACAAATCGTGTGTAACCCGTTCCATTCGATTGGAGCCCCGAATCTAATGCTGATGTAGCTTTCTGTAAGATGATGTATTGTACTGTAGTTCCTTTTGAAAGAAAAAATGAAGCTATAAAGGATGATTTCTCAGATTAAGATTAAGTATCTGACTAATTGATTATCATTATTATTATTATTGTTATCATCATTTGTGCCGGCTTAACTAATTGAACTTCTGTAAGAGATTGTATACATACGTTAGTCTGTTGTGTTAATGCTTGCTACTGTACATGAAAGTAACTAGCTAGCTAATAATTAAATTTATATTACGTGTCGAAACCCCAATAATAGAGAATTAAATGTAGCAGAAAAGAAAAAGAAAAAAAGAAGGATAATGAAGGAGACATGAAAATATAAATGAAGATAGTAGTAAGTAACATGGGGTTCTTGAAGTTAGGGAGACAATAGCTTTTAAAAGGTCTATTCTAATTCTATAGAGAAAGCTACATTACATTTTATTTAAAATAAAAATAAAATAAACCCTCTCATCAAATCATCATCTTTAGTGATGTCCATTCCCCAAAATTGCTCTACAATTTTGTTTCTTTCATCTTATCCTTCTCTTATGGCTACAAATTATAATTTGTAATAATTCCTACTTTAATTTTCTTGTGGATTTGTAACTCCATTTGTCACTCCTAATTAGTTGTGCTACTTCAATTGTTAGGTCAAATTAGAATTAAAGTGGTAATGCAAAAGTAAAAGCATATACTATAAATTATAACATTTTAGTTGGTTGATTAAAAATAATTTTGCTAGTTAAGCTTTCTTTTAGATATCGTTTGAGTTGGTTGATTAAAAATAGCGGATAAATATATAACATTTTTTTTTGTTTTAGATACTAAAATTGATTTTATAAATAAATAAATAATTGTATTTTTTTTTTATATATAAACAATTTTCTTTAACTACACATGTTCAAATTATATGTTTTGAAGAACAGACAATATACTAGGGATAAAACATCAAATGCTCGGTCAACTCAAATGTGTATATAAATTGTAAAACTATCACTTGAGAGTCATCAATTTATGGCATTTGACTTATATATAAATATTTTTTTGTGTTTATGAAACAAATAAATTAATAAAAAATTATATGCTAATTTGACGAGCTTATAAGCTTAATCAAACATGTTTTTACTTTTAACTTAGTTTTGAGATTCTTCTACTGCTTTTTTTTTTTCAACAAAAAAATTTCATTCCCAAATAAAGACGAATTCAATATTTAAGCGTTAAATTCTTTTGATAAATCTAATTTATTCATATTATATCTCGTGTTTGAACAAATCACAATCACATCAATTCACCTAAAACAATAAATGGTTGACAATACTTCCCACAAATTTTATGAAGTGAATTAAGCACGTAGCCTAGCTAGCTAGTAATGGTATAATAATTGATTTTTTCAGCCGTAGATAATAATGATTGAAGAATTTTAAGCCCTCATCTTTAATCGCATGATATTTTTGAGTGGCATTAATTTCTTTATTTTAAATTTCCATCACTAGTTGTCAATGTTTGGTGAGCTTTCATATACCTACACTACATATATTAGATGGCAATTACTACTATTTAAACCTAGAAATGTAGACTCCGTCAATAAGGACTTTTAGGATAATTCTTGATAACAATGACGATTTCTTCTTTGCTATAAGTATTGATGTCATACACATTACACAATTACACATTAAAAAAAAAGTAAAGCTATTAAACTATTAGGTAAATATTTTTTCATCCTTAATTAAGATTTTTTTATTCGAGTTTTGAGTATAAAGTAGTTTTTAATAGAAAGTGTCGTACCTCACTCAGAGGCCGGGACCTGGCACCAACACCGGAGTCCGAGATGGAGGTTGAGCATGTTCAGCATCAGTCGGAGGGTGTGGGGCCAACCCAGCCTCCACCAGGATTCGTGGCCACGCCAGTACTTCAGGATACTTTGGCCAGGATCCTCAACTTCATGAAGGGTCATGACAACGAGATTTTTTAATGTAAATTTAAATTAGTCGATACGAAATATGAGAAGTGAGAACAAATTATATATTGCAAAAATACCTCACAACCATACCGTTGAACTTGCTAAATAATGTCATTGCGCGTTGCTCAAACATATATTACTTTTGTCCTAATTAATTTAATATGATTAACAAATCTTAATTAACACACTGAACTAGATTATTTGCCTTTGTACTTCGGAGTTATATGATAGATTTTTGGTTTATTTATATCTTTATCTTTGTTATTAGTAAATCATCTCGTTTTCCATTGATGAAGCGACTGTTGGGTTTAACAAGGTGTGAATGGGAAATAAAAAAGAGAAAATGGAAAGAGGAAGAACCAGTGAAAGTGGGGGAACTAATTTTGGAGCGAAAATGAAAAGTCATTGCAAAGTGCAAATGAAAAGTCATTTTTACCATATTGGTATAAGAAAGGAAATTGTTGTCCTTATATTAGGAAACACTTCCTTTAGTTCTTAAAGGGTTAAGAAGAAGGTGCCCCCTCGCGCCGTCGTCCTCGCTCGCTCGGCTTCGGATTTGAATTTGGCAAATGATTGATTGATAATATTTTTGGACAAAATTTATTTAATCAATCTTGTTAATTCATTTCTTTTCTCTTATAAATTAATTCAGAATGTTAGTTAAATAACAGAATTAATTTGGCGCAACAAAATTTATTTGCAATTCATATGCAACGGTAAGAACGTTCCGAAAAGTCGTTATTTTTCCCAAAAGACACAACCTTCTGGAAAAAAGGGGTCTGAACAAAATTGTCTGAATAGACGCATTCCTTGTTGTAAATGGCTATAAATAAAGATGTTTTTTTCCCGGTTTTAAACACTGAAATTTTTTTCCTCTGCATACATTTTCTTACATAAACAGAATTGTCGATCGACTGAGTCTGTGTGTGCTCTTGTTGTTGTTCTTGCGTTCGCTGAAGTTATTGAAGTTTGAGGTACCGCTACTTCTTTAACAGGTTAATCCGATTTATCTTGGGAGGAATTAATCTACAACCTCGGGTACAGTGAGGGGATTAAATTTCTTAAGGAAACACAGTGATTTCTGTGGACTCGGATTAAAATCATTATGTCTATTTCATCTACTTTCTGTTTCTGTATATTTGGACTAACCTGAATATAGGAGATAACAGCGACCCCAACATGAAATAACTAAATTACACATGTTCGAATTATTTGGAAAAAGACCTTCGTATTTACTCTTCAACTCTTAAGTACGGTTCAAAATTACCATTAGGTTCGAGAGCCCGTTAGGATCAAAGGCAAAAATAAACTTTTTCCTAAAAGCGAAAAGAAAATTAGACTTAATGTCTGACATAAGGTAAATTTAGTTGGTTGGCTACCTGAACTCCCATCTTTTTTGTGAAGGTTCGATTCTCCACATTGTAATCCCTTCACCAACCCCACCCCCATTTTTTTTTATAAAAAGGAGGTAAACTTGCTAAATTTAAAATAGTACATGAATAAATTTTTGCCCTTTACTCTATAAGATATAATGTATGGACGAAAAACAGAAACCAAAAAATAAAATGAAATGAAGCTCCTTGTATAGAGAGACCAAAATTATTATTTTTTTCTTTTAGGAAATGGAGGTCATGCCTTCTTCATTTGGAGAGAGACATATAACCTAAAGTTAGTGAGAAAAATAGTCATGGCCCAGGGGGAAGACTTAATATAACCAGATAAATTAAAAGAGAATAACATGAAAGCCTAACTTTTAGTAACAATTACAATAGTAATATATATCCAAAGTAATTTCATAAGTGGAGTTTAATTTGGAGATGATACAACATGTATGCAACTTTATTATTCCTACTTCGTGAAAGTAAATATATTCCCAAAAATCCTATGTTCAAGTAAAATATATCCAAAATCAAATATAAAACATAAATACAATAATATATACGAAGATCGGCCATACTCAAACCAATGAAGAAGAAAATAATAACAATAATAAATAATATGATAACCAAGCAAAGAAACCATAAATAATAATAATAAAAGAAAACAATAGGAAAGCCTAACTTTTAGCATCTGGGGAAAATCTCAATCTCAATCTTAATCATTGTTTAGAAATTTAATTGAAGAAAAAAGAGAGTTATAGTATAACAGACACAAGGTTGGATGCATGTGCTTTCAATTTATAACCAAACCCTTTTTGCAGAATGAGTAACTCAACTAGACAGTTCTAATACAATTTTATTTTATTTAGTATTCTTTCTTTTGGGTAGGGGGTCTGTTGGGGGGGGGGGGGGGAGGGACCCAAAGGCTTTACACTCACATGTATGCTTTGTCAATATACCACTATTTTGCATTGATTAGAAAAGATACTTTATTATAACTCATAATTAGAATCGTGAAAGAATGATATGTACGTAATTTTATTCTTATCTTGTTCAAATAGAGTATCAATTTCAGAACATAGAGTTATATTATTTGTTATTATATGTTAACTTAACCTAATAATATTAAAAGAAATTTATGATGTTAATGCACAGATAAACCTGATTTAGAATTAGGAAACCCTTTCATGTTCTGTGAGGAAATGATAAGAATTCACCCTTTTTAAAAAAATAATAATAATAATTAATTAATATAAACTAAATGTGCAGTAAAAGTGGACTTTTTATAATGTACTTAGACTGTTTTAATTATTGGAACCTCTTGGATTAGGATTGGTTTAAAATAGATTGCTTCTACATACAAGCAAAGGGCCACAAACTCATTAATCAATTAATAATAATAGGTTACTTGCTGGTTCGCAGTGAGTAATTAAAAGTTGTATGCGGCGTATCAATAATTCTAATTTTAATGTTATATCTAACGATCTTTTATAATATAGTGACGAAATATATAACTGATAATTTCCTTTTTTTTTTACTTTCATGTATCTGATATATCTACAAGACACATTAAAGTTTAAACAAATGGAAATAAACTTTTTGGCTTAATTTTCACCGAGTTAAAAGTATCTGATTAATGTCAAATCCTTATATTTTGAAGTAACAAATAACTCTGCGTACAAGATTTAAGTTAATGAAAATATGCTATTTTAAAAATGAAAAATTGCATCAAATTTTTAAAATGAATCTCTCATAATAGACCTCTCATTTTCTATAGTTCTAGCGAATTGTTTTTTTTTTGTCTTACAAATTAGTTTTTTTATTTTATTTTCTACGCCTTTATTCTTAAAAAGATAGTTAAGCCATAATATTAATTTTTCTTTTCACTTTTGTTTTTGATAACTTTAATATTTGAATCATCTTGCGTTTACCTTGTTTTAACATGTTCATTTATAGGTGCAAATGGATATATGCCATGTTATTTGTTGCTTTTTAGAAAGCTAAGAGATAGCACATAATATTTGATAATGGCAGCATCAATGTACCTAATCAAGACAATTTTATTTGTCCTTGCCTAATTTATAAATTTTATTTTAAACAAAATCAATTTTTTTTAATTAAAAAAAGAAATCAAACCAATCAAAGTTTTTAATGATCCACAATTAATAATAATAACTAACATAGAAAAGCAAATCTTTTTATAATGGGCTAGCTATAAGTAAATAATTAATTAGATTGTTTAAGGTTGAGTCAAATATTGATTAGGAGGTGATTTAGAAAAAGTTAAAATCCTCCACGTCACATAGATAAGCTTCCTTTATGTATTAGGTACGTTTATATTTAATGCAATTTAAGTTGTGTAATATTACAAGTTAACTAGGTCAACAATTAAATGATAATCATACTATATACTCAGAGGCATATCCAGGAAGGGGTCACCGGGTTCACGTGAACCCATGCTCCCCTCCTGAAATCATATATAACAGTGTTATATTTTTTAAAAATATTTAAATATAAATATGTGAACCCACACTTGAAGTATTATACCGTGCAATTATGTTGGGTTCACCTCTCAAAGTGAGGTTAGAAATTTAAATCTTTTAGTTATCTTGCTTTATTTTTCTTTTTAAAATTGGGTAATGTCTCTCTAAGTGGTTTGGATAGGTAAAAATAACTTTGGACCTATAATTTTAAAATTTTAATTATTTTTAGTGATAAGAACCTAAATGTTAAATCAATCAAATTTATATCTTAGATCCACCTTTTTGTAATAGTGCACCCATTATCTCAAAATCCTGGATACGCCTCTGTATACACTACCACTAATTATTTTAATTTACAACTATCAAAAAGATAGATTTAGAATTTTAAGTTAGTACATGTTATACATAGAAGGAAACAAACAAACTTTATCATTCATAATATTTTTGGCTAAAACATATCTTTGATGCTAGTTAATTAGCTTTAAAATATCCTTCAACTAGCCAAATAATTTAAAATATTTGTATTTGTTTTATTTTCTGATTGAATAAAACGGGCCCGAACTGAAAATTTAAAAATATTTTTTCTACCATTGATTCAAAAACAAGAGAAAATGCATCAATTTTTCCCTTAACTATTTGAAATGAGCCTACCCTCCATTTAAAGTTTGAACAAGTACTACTCTTGGTGGTATGGAAAAAGAGTTTAAAATATTCTTAAATTATTTAAAATAGATAAATTTTAAACTTTGCTATTTTTTATTATTATTCAAAATATGCTCTTTTAACTAACGGTTACTCCAAAATAAAAGAAATCATTTTTTTCCTTGGACTATTTTTATTGAGACAATTTTACCTTCATTAAAAAGAAAATTCTGGGAAGAAGGATGGGACGCAAGGCAGAGGCATTTTTTTTAGCCAAAAACGTAACGAATGATAAAATTAATCTATTTGAATAGATTAGAAATACTTTTAGTCCTTTTATTTCTTTATATATAATAAAAATTACTTTATTATAACATGTTAAATTAATTGATCAATCATAAATTAGGAACTCAAATTTGAGATAATTATTCATAATATATAGCAAACAAACTATTAGTTGTTTCATGGTTGTATAATGGTGAAACAGAAGAACGTGAAGGATTAAGGAGACAACTGTCAATTATGACTAGCCAAATATCTATTTAATTTAAAATTACAACTACAAGTTTACTTGATTTTGTTTGAAATTGTTGTTTTTAATTAATTAATTTAAATAAAATTATAGAGATTCGAGATGATTAACTGTGTTCCTCAGCTGATTACATGCCTCAATAAACTCTCTAATTAATTAGTGTATGAATTATTCCTTTGTTACATCCTCGACTCGTGCGGTTTAACCAGGAATCACGTGATTCCCTCACGTGCACCCCCCCCCCCCCCCTCACCCTAAACTTATGTTTTTATTTTTATTTTTTCGCCAAAATTCGTTTATAAATTTTATTCAAATTGATATAAGAAGATTGCAACTTATAATATTTTTTCGATCAGATTGACCTCTCAAAACGTAATAAGTGATTGGAGTTGAGAATGTGAATTTAACTTGTAACGAATGAGTAAAAAATCAGTATTACTTTTATAACCAATAATAATTCATGTTTTAAGGATACCATTTCTAATATTTAATAAGCAAATAATAAATAAAATATTATATGTTACACATTATAAATAAACTTGTAAAATAGATAAGCAATGGAAGAAAACATTTTTTTTTAAAAACAATATAAAAAATAAACAGTACCACGTAAAAATTGAGGGGTCAAAGGTACAAAAAAATATCCATTTACCGTTACTTTGCACCAGAAGATGCTCTTGTCTAATATGCGCCGTGACAGATGTACGCAACAACGTGATATTGTACACGTGTCATGATTTCATAAGCCCACAGCATTGTCCCTGCAACTGGAGAAAGGCTAGGTTTTGGCTCGCCTGCCATATCTGTCAGTTTCACATATGGTGGGCTGCTTATTATTATAACCTTTACGTATGTACTATGTATACACTAAAATATTACTGTTTTCTCCCTCTTAAATTATAGTAGTATGATATTTTTCAAACTTCGAGGTTTAAACATCTCAATTCTTATAAATTGTTGAAGTGTGTGATCATTTCATCTAATAGCTTAAGCTTTTGGATAATATGGTCACACACTTCAATATGACGTGTTGATAATATTATTAAATGATAAAAAGATATGCTCTCTCTTACAACTTAAGTTTTTAGATGAGATGATCATAGTTAAACATAAATTTCTTCAATTATATACACTTTTTCGGTCTACTAAACAAGTTAATCATACAAAATATATATTTGACTTAATTATGACCATCAATCTCAGGTAAAAAAAATTCTGACGTTTCACAATTTATTGAGGCGAATACGTATGATTTTAATAAGGGAGAAAGGATAAATATACCTCCAAACTATCGTAAATGGTATGCAAATACCCTTAGTCATACTTTTGGGACATTGGTTCCCCTGCCGTCCAAAAACTAAAGCATATATGCCCTTCACTCTAACGGAAGACTAATTAGGGACACGTGGCACAATCTTATCCGTCGATTTGATATTTAATCGACGGATAAGATTATGATATGCGTATGTCCGTTAGTATAAATGTATGTAAGCTTTAGTTTTTTGTCGGCAGGGGCACCAATGTCCCAAAAATAAGACGAAGGGTATCTGCATATCATTTGCGATAGTTCGAGGGTATATTTGTCCTTTTTCCCTTTTAATAATATCATATTTTATATGATCAACTTAACTTAACTCTCTAATAAATGAATGAGAATACATATTAAAAAAAAAATCAAAATCGAGTATTTAAATAAAATATGATTGATTATATATTAAAGTCTAAATAAATGAATGAAATTTGGAGTATACTCTTTTTTTTAGAATAAAGTTTTTCTTTTTCTTTTTGTGGAATAATTTGGATTGTTATATTATGTAAGTGGTTGGCTTGAGAGTTTCTTTGGCTCTTCTGGTGCACCAAAGAGTCCACATTTTTCACCATTCTCAAGACTGAGGTATGCAATAAAAATAAGAAAAAAAAGCCAACAGCTTTTTCAATTCCAGTTTGTTTTTTTTCTCTTACAACTCACGCTTTTCTCCCTGTTTTCCTTGTAATTGTTCTGAAATTTTACTGATTCTTTTCCTCTTTTTCTTTTGTTTTTTTCTGTGTGTTAAATTGATATAAGCATGGTTTTTCTGGGTCATTTTTTTTATCTGCTTTTTCAGTAGCATTTCAGAAATTTCTCAGCCTTTTTTCTCTTTAGAGTTTAGACCCATATCTCTTGCTCTGTTTTCTTGAAGCTCTAAAATGGAGTGTAGTACAACTGATTGCAGATGATGTTTTCTTTTTGAAATTCAGGTGACTCAAGATGGTTTTTTGTTTGTTTACAAATCTTGAAAGCTAGTATTTTTTTTTTATAACCAGCAGAGTTGTTGACTATGTTTATTCAACTGAGGGGGTTAAAGCTGGAATCTTGCTGTTGAAAATTTTGTCAGCGTGTCGAAATATAGGATAAAGATTTGAACTTTCAGTTGTTTTGATTTCAATTCAGTTTTCTTGAGATGGAAATGAATCCGAGCTTGAAAAAACCGAGGGAATCTGTAGATTTATCGAACTCATCGGAGTTAACTCAGTCAGCATTCCCAGATGAGGTGTTGGAGAAGGTGTTGTCTCTTGTTCAGTCTCATAAAGATAGAAATTCAGCTTCACTGGTGTGCAAGGATTGGTATAATGCAGAGCGTTGGACAAGGACTAAGCTGTTTATTGGGAATTGCTATTCAGTTACTCCTGAGATTGTAGCAAGAAGATTCCCAAAGATTAAGAGTGTTACCCTTAAAGGGAAACCAAGATTTTCTGACTTTAATTTGGTACCAGAGAATTGGGGTGCTGATATTCAGGCTTGGCTTGATGTTTTTGCCAAAGTTTACCCCTTTCTTGAGGAGTTGAGATTGAAAAGAATGGCTGTTAGTGATGAGAGTTTGGAGTTTTTGGCAAAATCATTTCTTGGATTTAAGGCTCTCTCATTGTTGAGTTGTGATGGTTTTAGCACTGATGGGATCAGTAGCATTGCTGCTCACTGCAAGTAAGATGATCTTTTCACTTGTGTTAACTTTTGATGGTTATTTTTAATATCAGTTAATGTTTCAGATATGGATGTTGTTTTGATTGGATAAAAATCTATCTTTTTTTCAAGAAATAGTTTTTATTTGATTGTAACTGGTATATTATCTAGCATCTGACTTCAATATCTTAGCTTTCTGTTATGGTGGATTTAGAATTCTTTCAAGGCAGATTGAGGAAAAACAGTACTGTTTACAAGGTGGTCCATGCTAATTATTGTAGTAATGGAGGACAAAACAGTAGACCCATGTGTCTGGATGTGGAATGGTTAAGAAACTTGTATTTTTCATTTGAAGTGGCCATGTGGGTGAAGAAATAAAAAAGTGACATGTTCTGGGCTGGGGACATGTTAGGCTGTTTATCTTGTTATCACCACCTTGTCTTACCACACATTAAAAAGAAAGAAGAAAAAAGTATAAGTGGAAATTGAAATGGTTCCACTTTATGAATTCTTTTTCTGTTCCTTTTTTATGTTACTTTCATGATGTGACATTGACCTGTTAATGAGCATTAATTGAGGGAATTCTTTGATGTCATTGTTAGGCATAAATAACTCTTCTTATTGGTCAAGAAAGAGTTTCTACATTAACTTGGATTGTGTAACAAATATTTGATCTCTGAACCTTTTAATGTCTATTAGACCTGTTCAATGTATGGAGCTTCAACTAATATATCACTATGTATATGTTGTCAAATTGTTGTCTAGTTTTGTAGCACCACTAGGTTATTATGGTTCATGAGGCTTTCAGGTTGATTGTTGTCTTGGCAAATAAGGAATACCATCACAAAGGTGTCTAGGTCGCATGCCAAGATTTTGCTTGTGTAGTTTTAAACGTAGAAGTTGGCATCTTTGCAATTTTAAGTTACGATAATCTGAACCAAAATGAATGTGAGAATGTGGGATCTTTGGTTGTTCTGGTCCGCAATCGTTCCAAAGAAATGTAGTTTGAAGGATGGCTCTAATGTCACATCCACAATTCAACATACTACAGAAGTTGGACTTGTATATAACAAATGTCTTCATGTACTATCTAAATGATGCATACAATGAGGTTCTATTTATGTGATGATAACAAGATTTCGTTTGCGTAATATTCCAAGGTATAGAAAAGTAAAACATGCTTTTCTTCATAGGCAGCAGAAATGTCAGTTTGTTTTGTGGCTCTTAATTGATGCTTATCAGCATGAAACCAAGTTATCTTAATTGCTATACCAATCTAAATGTTGGTTTCCTTCACAGGAACTTGACAGAGCTGGACATTCAGGAGAATGGCATGGATGATATTTGTGGTAGTTGGCTAAGTTGTTTTCCGGATGACTTCACATCACTGGAGGTGCTTAACTTTGCCTGTATGAACACTGAGATCAGTAAAGATGCTTTAGAGAGACTTGTCGGTAGATGCAAATCTCTGAGAGTTCTGAAGGTGAACAAGAACGTCACCTTGCCTCAGTTGCAACGCCTGCTCGTCCGGGCTCCTCAGCTGATGGAGCTGGGTACAGGATGCTTTCTTCCAGATCAACTCACAACTCGGCAGTATGCAGAACTTGAAAGTGCATTCAGCAACTGCAAACATCTGCACTCTCTTTCAGGCTTTTGGGAAGCAAATCGTCGATATTTACCATCTCTTTATGCAGCCTGTGCTAGGCTGACTTTCCTCAACTTGAGCTATGAAGCCATTAGGAGTGGTGAATTTTCGAAGCTTCTTGCTCATTGCCCAAATTTAAGGCGCCTTTGGGTAAGAATCTACCTCAGGCTTTAACATTTACGTGATAAATCCTTTCATGATGAGGTCTTAGGTATTGATCTCCTAACATTTGACATTTTGTCGAGGAACTGAAAGTTACCACTAATTCGTCTTTTAAGTTTGAACTGCTCTATGGTTGTTTTCTCTAGGGATAAGTATGCAAGAGATGCTAATCACCTTTTTTTTCATATCATGGTAATCCATTTTTCTACTTTCAAGGTCTTCATGCCTAATCTTTCTGTTATAGGTCCTAGACACTGTCAAAGATAAGGGGTTAGAGGCTGTTGGAACCAGCTGCCCATTGCTTGAAGAATTGCGAGTCTTTCCTGCTGACCCTTTTGAAGAGGATATGGACCATGGAGTGACTGAGTCAGGCTTTGTGGCTGTGTCTGCTGGTTGTCCTAAGCTTCAATATGTTCTCTATTTCTGCCGGCAAATGACTAATGCTGCTGTTGCAACAGTAGTGCGTAACTGCCCTAATTTCACCCATTTTCGTCTCTGCATAATGAATCCTGGCCAGCCAGATTACTTGACAAATGAACCCATGGATGAGGCATTTGGTGCAGTGGTCAAGACTTGTAAAAAGCTCCAGAGGCTTTCTGTTTCTGGACTGTTGACTGACCTGACCTTCGAGTATATTGGAAAGTATGCCAAAAACCTTGAGACACTTTCAGTGGCTTTTGCTGGCAGCAGTGACTGGGGTATGCAGTGTGTGCTCGACGGCTGTTCTAAGCTGAGGAAGCTGGAGATAAGGGATTCTCCATTTGGAAATGCAGCACTTCTTTCTGGAATGGGGAAGTATGAATCAATGCGGTGTCTTTGGATGTCAGCTTGCAGGGTCACCATGAATGGTTGTAGAATACTTGCACAAGAGAGGCCTAGGTTGAATGTCGAGGTAATCAAAGATGAGCACAGCGATGATTATGCTGATAAATTATACGTCTATCGCTCTGTAGCAGGGCCACGAAAGGATGCCCCACCTTTTGTTGTAACTCTCTAGCACAAAGAAACAGGAACTTTGGTAAGCTCCTTCCCTTGCTCTCCTCTGTCCTATGCTTGCCAAAATAGCGTGGAGTGGAAAGATGATATGCTGATAATGCTAAGTTTTATTTTTATCTGTAGGTGTGCACTGGGATACCCTTCTATTTCAGCTAGTTTTATCTGCTATATGCATGATGTTCGTAAAGGTGAACGAGAGAAAGTAAGTAAATGAATACCTCTCCTTATGCTGCATTTACTATGTTTTACTTGGAGAAGCTTGAAATTTTCAAGGAAGATCAACAAAAGGGATGTTTGTGTGCGCTCTTACTGAACTAATGCATTATGAGAAAGAAACCATGCGAAGATTCTCTTACAGTTAGTGAGACCAAATGATCATCACTCGTGGAGAAGCAGGAACTGGAACGAAGACAGAGTTGATTATGTCTCAGAAAAACTATCAGCAGATGAAGAGTCCTGAATCTCACAAGAACAAGCAAGATGAAGAACGCTGGTTTGTTGATTCGCGGAGTTTTTTCTTTTTCTTTTTCAAAACAATAAGTAGCATAAACATAAAGAAAGAAAAATGAAATGAGTCTCATGTAACTTGAATGATGGTGATTAGGTTTCACAGACATAAGTTATTTGGCCAAACTGGAAATGCAAAAGAAAAAAAGAAGCCATGGTATTCTTTTTTTTAAAATGTGATTGCTGTGCTTCATCAAAATAATTTAGTGTGACATTTACTATGTTGTTAGTTTAAATTAAGACACTTATTCACTTTTCTTTGCTTCATTCATAACATAGCATTAATTAATAATGCAGGTTTATCCATTGATCAATTTTAAGTAATAATTATTGATCTTGCAGCTACACTATATATAAATATGCAAGTCTCAACAAGGAAGCTAACTAACTAGGTAAAATCAAATAACCCTTTGGGAGACGAAACAAAGTTGAATAACTATAATAATCAATTATTATACGTTGAGTGATCATTCAGACATTCCAACAAATTATAGTCTATTGAGTAACTTTTGAAGAGATATTAAGAAAAACAAATTACAATTCCTTGACTCTATAGAGACCAATGATAGTAAAATTTGGCAGCATGTGAGCACAATGATATAAAAGAAAAAAAAATTCTCACCATTATATATATAGTCCTCAAAATCTTCATATTTTCTTTAAGTCTAAGCTAGCTACATGAATTGTCACTCCACTGCTCAAATTCCTAATAATAGTGTTAATTCCCATTCTTGTCACATGCAAATTGAAAAGCAATTTGCTCCAACCCTATTGACCAGCAGTTGCATGAATATGAAGCAACAAAATTCAGTTGGTGGAAATTTTACTCAAAACCATATAATCACTACTATCATTTGAGTGAGTGGCGGAGTCAAGATTTTCACCAAGAGAGATCAAAATATGAAAAAATAAATATTTGCCCCTGTCTAAAATCTAGGCCCGAGCTGGTTCCGCCACTGTCTAAGCATATTTGTACTGCAACAACATACTCAATATAATTCTACAAGTGGTGTCTGAAGAGAATGGTATATACGTAGCCTTACTCCTACCTTGAAAAAATAGAGATATTATTTTTAATAGACCCCCGACTAAAGTAAAGCATATTTGTATTAGTACTTGGAAATTATATATGAGCTTGTTTAGCTCTCTTTATATAGACAATGTATATATCTTTTTACACTATATCAAGTTAACTTGACGTATAAATTAAAGATAAATAACTATTAGTATATCAACCTTGATCCTGAAAAATATACTACTATTACCCTGCATGCTATAAACAAATCATACAGATAATGTAAAACTAAATCCTTACGTAATTATTTGAATTTCAAAATTAAGAAAAGTTATGGCATAATTACTTATTATAATCAATGCTTAAATCAAATACGGTGAATTATTGTAACAATAATTATTTAAGTAGATGAAACTTTAGCCTACCCCATAGTCCATTTTAGTTCATATGGAAACGCACACGTGAATTATAATAACTGAGACAATTAATTAATTGTGTAGCATATTATAATTAGGTTATTTTAGGAAAAGTTTGTCAACTATAATAGAGTCAGTGGACTAGCATTAGCCTTGAGTAAAGGGTACAAGTAACTTGGGTTGTGGTGCAATTGTGAGACTGTTTTACCCTTAATCAGAGACCTCACATTCGAGCCCTGAATATAGAGAAAATCATGTTGGGAGCGTCACTTCGATTGGTCCTGTAGTGCGCGATCCGAATTTAATCAGGTCTCCAATATGGACTCCGAAGACCGAGTGAAAAACAAAAAAAGGATCCAAGTAAAATGTACCAATTGGGAGTATTTGGTATGGTGTCAGTACAACAAAAATAGTTTTTAGCAGAACAAATATGCACATTAACAAATAGTGTTAAAACATTTCTAAAAATCATTTTTAGTGTAGTGTGTATTTAATTTAAAAAATATTTTTCTTCAAGAAAATCAATTGTCTTAAAAATTATAAAAATGACTTCCATAAGAATACTACAGAAAATAATTTTAATGAATGATATTCCACGTTCATTTTTTCCACCCCATCTCCCCATTACCCCAATCGTTGCACCCCACGCTCAACCGGCCAATCCTCGTATTTAGATTATACATAAATATTTTTATATAACATTTCTTCTTGTTTATCTTGTTTATCGAACACTAAAAAATAATTTTTTTTAAAAAAAATATTTATTTTCTAGATAAATATTTTTCATTGAGGATGCATTGATGTGATGAAATAAAATTTTAATTTATATAGAGCAGTCCATATCAAGGGATATGAACCAACTAATCCTCAACTACAAGTTGCATATAAATCTTGTAATTTGTTGGCCTTTCTATTTTCATTGATATATGATATATCTATGACTTTTGTCTTCACTAAACTGAATCTCTGTTCACTTACCCATATCCTCCTCAATCCTATTTTACACTAAAAAAAAAAGTTAAAACAATATATATTATATATCAGTTAATTAAGATCTATATATAAAATATTTACATTGATCATTTGTAATATGATAATAAGTACATTAATTTTTATGATATAAACATTAACTGAAATCCTAGTAAATATAGTAACTAACAAATTATTTATATTAATACTGAAATTTTTTTACACTGTCTGTGTATATAACTTATAACCAATCAATTAGACAATCATAATGCAACTCCAATTTACTTTTTCCAAAGTGTAATTTTATTCTGCTAAGCATTATTATTGTACTAGAGGGATTATGGTTCATTGAAGTGGATATGCACTTCATATTGGTGTGTGTATGTGGCTTTTCTCTTCAAAGCAAAGGTATATATTTTGATTTTGTGTAGGCCTTTTGGTTCATTTGACTTCCTCCTCACTCAAAGTCAAAAAGAGGGTATATAACTATATATTAATTAATTCACCATAGAATTGGTAATTAATCACTCACATTTCCTCATACAAATATATATCATTTATGTCCTTTTCTACCTAACATTTCATGCGCATTAAGTTAGCACCACATCACATATTACACTGTTCATTATGCAACTATATACAGTGTTACACATTTTTTACACTATCCAAATATAGAATTTTGTAATTTTAAAACATAAGACATATTTCTTGCTATAAAACACATAAAATTATTAGTTACGACATATATATAATTACTTAAACTCATCTCATATATCCAGATTGGAGAAGTATAATTCTATACCTCATGAGAATGGCTTGGGATAAATGAAAATTCATATTTTGGCAAATTCGGAAAGATTTATGATATATACACTGATAATGTAATAATTATTTACGATTCAGGTTATGGTTAATGTTATAATATGATATTAGTTGCTTGTTTTTTTTAGTGATTTGATAATCATGCATGTAAGTAGTTATATATATATTGTTATTGCAAAAAAACTTATATCAATGTTCTAGAAAACTCCATAGGCATAGAAGTAGCTAGTATTTTTTTTATTTTTTATTTTATAAGTGGCATGCAAATAATTCTTGATTAGGTTATTTGTATGTGAGGATAATTAAAAATAATATGGTTGAAATTAGTTGGAAGCAACAAAACGTTTTCAGATTAACAGGCTAAATATTCGCACGCTGGCCTTCAAAGCAACTTCTCCAATTAACAAAGAAAATTACAATCTATTTTTGTAAAATAAAAAACTAAGGGCGGTGTTGCACTAAAAGACTTTATTAGAAAATTTATGCAATTTTCTAGCATTTATGTGACCAACAGAATAATGGCTATTTTTGTCATATAGTGATTAAGATAATGTTTGAAATACATAGGCATCTAATCATATTAAAAGGTACATTAAAGTGTTTATTTGTTTGTAATTTGTCATCTTATGAAAGTTTATAATACTTATTTTTGTTGATATATTATCATTACTTTTAATTAACTATATGATGAGTTAGCATGTTAGTGCCATTTTCCCACCAAATTCTAGGATAAATTCTGCTATTTCTCCATTTAGACATGCACGAAGAAATTACAAACTCTCCACATGTCTCATTTTATGTGGCACCTTCGAATTTTAAGATTTAAGAAGTCTTTCTTTAATAGTAATTTTGTCATATTTTTAAAAATATTTTAAATTGTCAATTATTGTTATTTATAAAACTTTTTATGTAATTTTAAATATGTAAATTTTATGCCTAAATTCACTATCAAAATTAAGTTGTTTGATTTTTGAAATTCGAATTTTATTGCATAACATGCAACACAAAAAGTATGAATTACTCCTAGTTATTTTGATCCGTATAATGACCAAATAAAGCTGGGTATATATTTATATTTTTGAAGTACTTTTTTTCAATTCATATCCGATAATTACAATAATTCATATATAGATATGTCATGCGTCATTTCATAATCTGTTATCAGCTCATCTCAACTTTATCTACCTATGGTAAACTAATAAGCGTTAGTTTCAATATGATGGTTTTTCATGCGACAGAATTTCTAAATACTAAATGATCAATTTAATTTTTCTTTTGCAAGGGATTTTTTAAAAAGAAAATGGACCTCTAAAGAGCATAATGGGATGATAAATCTCTCTTTAATCAGTTGATTTGAGCTCAAATTTTAAAAATGGAAAACTCTTCAAAAAAAAAATGATTTACTGTTATAGTCTTATAATGACAGATTTGTTTGACGCAAATCTAAACAAATCAAATTAAATCATGAATATTTTAAAAAAAAAATTATATTTAGTGAGTAGTAGCTTTTGGATTGGTGGTTAAGGTCATCTCACCATCCAAGCTAATATCAAAAAGAGTAATGTAATTTTATTAAGGTCTGTTTGGAAAGCCACCAGGTAATTGGAATTGGTGTAATTACTAGGGTAGTAATTACCAGCCTAGTAATTACACAGTCTAGTAATTACACTGACCTGTTTGATTGCCACAGTGTAATTACACTGGAATTACACATGTCATGTTTGAATGTCACAGTGTAATTACACATGTTCTGTTTGGATGCACAATTGCAATCATAAAATTATAATAAATTTTAAAAATAAAAATTAATCATTTAAAATTTATACTAGACATATAAGAAATTTTATAAATGACATTAAATTAAATATTTAAGATATATATTCTTTTTTGAAAATATATTAATTAATAAACATATTTACTGTAACTAATATTATGAAAAAATAATTGATTTATATTTTTTCAAATTAATATATTTCAATTGAATTGATCGTAACAACTAAAAGTATGAAGTTTCTACGAACATTGTGAAATGCATGTTTGATAAAAAGAATAGTAATATATAAATAAAATATCATAAATTATTAAATGTTTGACAAAAATATAATCTATCAAGTCTAATTAAGAAATGACGTGCAATGTAAATTCAATATTACTAAAACAAATGAAACTGAAAATATAACATAAGTAATAAATTCAAAACAAAAAAATTAACATAATACTCTTATAACAAATTTCAACATAGCAATAAATATGATTTATTTTTATTTCTTCATAATAAAGAAAACGTAAGTCTATAACCTTACTTAACAATAAATTATATTTTAATTTAAAAATTAGAATGCTAATAAAATTATGCTAATTAGAAAATAAACATGGCATAAAGAAATAGATAATACGAGAAAATTACATAGAATTTGAGAACAAGAATAAAATAAAATATAATAATAAAAAATAAAAAAATAGACTTTTACAAATTTTTAGAATAATAAAAATAAAAATAAAAAGAAATTAAAATAATAGAAGTAAAAAAAATTAAAACAAAATAAAAATAAAAATAAAGATTAAAAAAAAATGAAAAAGTAATCAGGTGGTAATTACACCATGTAATTACCAGCAATTCACAGCATCTGCCTGTGAATTGTAGAGTGTAATTACCCCTTGTCAATTACACCAATTACCTGCTGACCAAGTAATTATTTGTCCTTCCAAACAGGATAAGACAGTGTAATTACACCAATTACACTAATTACACCAAATCTAATTAGCAGGGTGTATTTCCAAACAGACCCTTAAGTGAAAAGGGTGACAACAAGCCTAAAGAGTTGGGAATGAGTAATAATTAGATAAGGGGTTCACATGCATTGTGGGGCTAATTGCATTTTTGTCATCTCTATTAATGCCAAAGCTCTTATTATTGAAAGCTACACTATGTTTTTCCCCTTTTTTTAATATTTGTTTGCCACCTAATATTCATTAATCCATAATTACAAGTTCTGTTTTATTATTTAGTATCAAAATTATTTCATTGCTCTGTCAAATGTCAGATCCTATAGTATGTAATTTCCTCTTTCTTTACTAATAATTATATGTATGTCACTATATACTTTTAACTTTGGATTCATGACACAAAATCCAAACGTAGGTAGGTTGGCCTTAACTTTTTTTAATTTCCTGTATATATTGTGATCTAAGGTTATGTTCTTGAATATTTTTTATGTCATATCTACTTATTTGAAGAGTTTTAAACTGTTTCTAATAGTTAAAAAGAAACATTTAAAAACCGAATGTTGTCTTAGCTAGTTTCCTTTTCAGTATTGTTATAATTAGTACTCTCCTATTATATTTTTCTTTGATTTTAGTATAACTTGTTGTTTTTCTTGCTTCAGTTATCGTATTATCGGTTGTTGTTTATGTTCTCTTATTATATGTTTTCGACATGACTTCTTTACTACTACATATGTTACATAATTATTTTTAATATATATTTTACTTGAGTCAATGGTCTATCGAAAATATCACATACCTTCACAAAATATAGGATCAATAAGATCATGTACACCACCTTTCTTAGACCTCAGTATTTATGGAATTACACTAAATATATTATTATTGACGTTGATGACAAATATGTGATCCTAGATCAGAACATTTCATGATGTAAAAATGACCGCATAATATTAAAACCTAATAAGTCTTTAAAAAATTTAACTCATGACTTGTCCAAATCCTTGAAGCCAAATTTACGTTGTCCCCATTTTGCCAATTAGAGCTTTTTCCCAAAAGGACCTTTTCCTTTCACCCAAAAAAAAAAAAGGTGTTAAGAAAGTGTGAATGCTAGCTGTCTATCGATACATTATATGAAGCACGCAATTAAAGAAAATTCCAATATATAATCTTCTATTTTTTATTGCTAAAAGATTAATCGAAACTTTTCATACACTCCTTATCCTTAAATAATTTCCCTTAATTATTTACTATACAAATTGACTTAAAGAAAAAATGAAGAAAAAAAAACACTTGAGAAAATTATTTTTGTTACGATTTTTCTTGAAATAATTTTGTATAGTTTTCTTTTAATTAAATGTGATTTTAAGAATAGGTACATTGAGTTGTAATATGGGTCTCATGTTCCATCTAAGGTTGTTGATATTAAAGTAGAAGCATGTAACAACTGTATACGAGAGCAAAATAGTAGATAACTACAAGCAAAAGCAACAATACATAACAAACAAAAAAACATCACAAGTTTGATCCCTTGTGGATCAAACTATTTCATGATAAATAAGGAATATAAACCGATATCATTTCTTCATTCTTAATCAGATGTTTTGAGTGGAAAATAATCATGTTAGATAGTGTTTTCAGATCTAATGTGGCACGAATCCTGATCAATATAAAGGAGCCCGAGAGGCCGAGACTTTATTAAGGGGATTCATTCGGGGTGAATTCAATAATCTTTGTATTTTATTATCATGAATTATATTATTTTTGACTTGTAATATACATGCATGATAAGTAAAATTGTTGAGCAATATGAACTCCTTGCTTTTGAATGTTGTTCCGCCACTAATCTGGATTAGAATTAAAACATCAAAATGAATAATGGGCATCGAATAAAAAAAATTATATAGAATAAATTGCAATAAATCGTTAATGTTTAATTCTTTTGTCGTAATCCTTGCAGCCTAATAAATGTTGTGTCCATATTTTTGCAACTAGAGCGTATTTAAACTTTCCTCTTTAATTCCCCTAAATAAAGGACTTTTGTTGTACAAGTATAAAAAGAAAATCTAGTGTTGTCTACTGATAAATTCAATGAACACATAATAGTCACTTCCGTTTCGAAAAAGAAAAGTATTGAAAACACATTTAAATTTAGTGAGAATTATTAGTTTCGTCCTGAACTATTGACAAATGATAACCTTCAGTTAAAATACCCTCTACTTGATTAATTGAACTTAAGTATACCCTATTGTGTTATACACATAAATGTGTTATTCACGCATGTATACAAATATTTTTTTATTGATATAATATATACATAGATATATTATATGACAAGTATTTTAGAAGGAAAAGAGTATTAATATAGAAAGATTCTGCATAGTTTTGAAATGATTGGTATATGATGAATAAAACCTCTGATACACTGCTTTTTTCACATAATTCTTATATTTTCTACCTGTGAATTAAATACGATATAGTATTTCTTATGATTTTCTTTAACACTCAATCAACCTAGTTTTTTTAAAAAATAAATTGTAAAATAAAATATATCAATTTTATTTGTAGTAATTCCATCATTTATCTTTTTTCTTTTGTAAATGTATGGTATCCTTTTTGAGTATAAATTTGGACATATCTAACTTTCAAAGAGTCCAAAACAGTTGCCCTAACAACTCTCTTATCCTTACTAAACTTATTTCGTCTCCCAACTAACAAGACAAAAAATACCATAAATACCCCTATAACCTCATACTAATTAATCCATGTTATAAAGTTAGCAAGGGTATTTTTGTCAATTTCTTCGTTCACAAGTTCTGTACAATGAACTGAAGATAAGCAATGAATATAGCTAGAGCTATTCTTTCTCCTCGTTGATAATATTATTGAATTTTCTGTTTTTTTTCTTCATCCCAAAATCTCTAACTAATTCGCCGGAATCTTTCACTTTTCCGACCCCATATCGCCGGAGAATGGAATTCAGGCAAGTCCAATGAAACCCAACATGTTTACTCTACCGGAAAATGCAGAAAATCCAGTTGGGTCATTCGCCGGAAAATCAAGAATCCGGCGAGTTATTGAGTTCATTTCCTCAGTTATATCTCTTTCTTTTTCAATCAGAGTTTTCCCTGTGAAATGGCAATCGATACGAAACAAGCTTGAAGAGCTTCTTTCGAGTTTATCTGCCATTGAGAATTGTGATTCCACAGAAAACTACCCTCCACTCTGTAGCTCCCTTCAGGCCATTACAGCTACCCTCAAGAGCTGCCATGAACTTTCTCGGCATTGTGTTGAATTTTCTTATAGTGGGAAACTTCTGATGCAGAGTGATCTTGATATAGTTTCTACAAAATTAGACAATCATATAAGGAGTATTTCTGAGATTTACTCTCTTGGTTTGCTTACTCAAAGCTCTGCCATTATTGTTCCAAAGCCCAATCTTGGTGCTTCTCGTGATGATATGAAGTTCTATATTAGGGATTTGTTGTCAAGGGTCAAGATTGGGTCTTCAGAGATGAAGAAACAAGGGTTGATTGCTTTGAATGAGATTATTCAAGAAGATGATAGGTATGTTAAAGTTGCAATTGAAATTGATAATCTTGTTTCTGTGTTAGTGAGTTTTCTTGATTTGCAAGAAGATAATCTTCAAGAAGAAGCAGCTAAGGCATTATCTGTAATAGCAGGGTTTCAATCTTTTAGAAGTTGTTTAATTTCTGCTGGAATAATTTCCCCTTTGATTAGAGTTTTAGAGTGTGGGATTGGGTTGAGTAAAGAATTTGTCACCAGATGTTTGCAAAAGCTCACAGAGAACTCAGATAATGCATGGTCAATTTCAGCTCATGGTGGGGTTACTGTTTTGTTGAAGATATGTATAGAGGGTGATTCTTTGGTTAGTTCAGTTTGTGGAGTGTTGAAAAATCTTGTTGGGGTTGAAGAAATCAAGAGGTTTATGATTGAGGAAGGTGCAGTTTCAGTATTTATCAAGCTTGCAAGGTGTAAAGATGAGGTTACACAAATTAGTTCAATTGATTTTCTACAAACTATGGCTTCTGGGGATGAATCAACTAGGCAGATGATCATGAAGGAAGGTGGAATAAGAGCTTTAGCTCGTGTTTTGGATCCGAAATCATCGTCTTCATCTAAAGCAAGGGAAATGTCCTTAAGAGGGATTGTGAATCTGTGTTTTACATCAGTAAATTCAGTGAACATCCTGTTGAATTATGGATTTATGGATCACATTCTGTATTTTCTACGACACGGAGATGGTTCTCTTCAAGAATTAGCCTTAAAGGCAGCATTTTGGCTATGTGGAACATCAGATGAGGCCAAGAAACTAATGGGGGATGCTGGATTTATGCCTGAGTTAGTGAAGTTTCTTGATTCAAAGTCATTTGAGGTTAGAGAAATGGCAGCTGAAACACTATCAAGTATGGTGATTGTACCTAGAAACCAAAAGAGATTTGGACAGAATGATGAAAATGTTGGTTTGCTGCTGCAAATGCTTGATCCAGAACGGGCAAATTTTGGCAACAAAAAGCTGTTGCTTTCTATACTCATGTCATTAACAAGTTGCAATAGTGCCAGAAAGAAAATTGCAAACTCAGGGTATCTGATAAACATTGAGAAGTTAGCTGAGGCTGAAGTTTCAGATGCAAAAAAGATTGTCAGAAAACTGTCTTCCAATAGATTCAGAAGCATTCTCAGTGGAATCTGGCATTCATAATCAATGTAATTCAATTTTGTCTTATGCTTAAATATTTTACCAAAACCAAAAAACAGAAAGGAGATCTTATGTAATATAATCCAAGATAAATGTACTTTATTGTTAAGAAAGAGCTTTTAGAACATCCCCTTTTGCCCTTTTTAGCTTCTAGTCATATCATAAAAAAAAAAAAATTACTGAATATTACACATCTTATTCTAATCTTTTCAAATGTATTACTTATCATTTTGTTTTGTGTTATTAAGATGCACATGGGTGAAGGCATGAATTTAGCGATGGGCAATTGATGAGTAGACATCAATATTTTTGTCTTAGTCTTCCAAGGAGCTCAGAGTAGAAAGTGATGGATGAATATGGCCCTCTCTGTATTTTCTTGTCCTTTTCTTATTGCATTGGTTTTATATTAATGAATTTGACATAGCCAACACACTTACGTGATGGCTATCCCTTGTAGATGTGATCAAATGTGTAGATATACAAATGAGCTTAGGACCACTATGACTTTCATTACACACATAATTTAACAATTTTGAAATAATAGATGAGATTATTCTATCCGACATTTGGTTGAACTTTTGATTTCAGGATTAGAAATAAAAGTTTATCCCAACCAAATTTCAATTTAACTTGTTCACCAACTAAACGGCCCCTTAAGGTACTTGGATTGACTTTAACATCTAACCTAGCTTAATTTCAGTTTATCAACTTATACTCGGAAGAAATATTATATGCAGTTTGTGTCTAATGTTATCTCATCGTGTAAATATTTTTTATTTTTACAATTTCAAGTAAGAAAAAAATGAAACCCGTCTTAACTCTCAAATATTACATTTTCCATGTAGCTGCAAGTCTATGATTAGTTGCCACTGTGGATCATGGCCTTACTACTCAATCCCCGATAACTAGCAGTGGATTCAATATAGTACAATTTTAAGAGTAGATGAGAGATCAAGCAACCAACATACATTTAACGATGTAGAGTGATGCATCAGTATGAACATGAAACCGCTTAAAAGGACACGACCTTCACTTTTAGTTGTAAATGGTTTAATCAATCCTAAGAATGCTTTGTTACATAAAAAGTAGTGTCAAAATTTAATTTACCCAAGATTCATGATATGTGTTATATCCATTTATGATGTGTACCTTTTTTCTCTTACGGGCTTATTGCAATTTGCAGGGGAAGGTAGTATGTTTGTACTTTAAAAAACATGATTTCTTATGAAGACGAATTGGACCACAAAATGTCAGGCTTTTAAAATTGGGCTTTATGTCATCAACATAACCAAACATCAGTAAGAGTTAGCAATCCGGACAGAGACAAGTTGGACCACATGGTCCACACTGAGCACTGTGAAATTCTGAATTCTGTCAATTGGTAAAAAGTAGTCAATACAACAAAAGAGAAGAGAAAACAGCAAAACATTTCTAGCCCAAAATCAAGGTCTTGAACCTGTCTTGGCCCAACTAGGTAAGCCTTCAATCTCATTATCAAATACCCAAGTAGATCAGTTTTTGAACCAAAAAGTAATGTTTGAATTCTAATAAAGATATTAAGGGGACCGTCCCCGCATAAAACGTAGTTTTGAGAAAAGGTAATAAAACTTAGATATGTTTTATTACATTTTCTTGCAATTCCAGCTGCTAACTTAGCTAAGATAACAAAATTAAGCAAAGGCATTACAAACCTTCTTCCTTACACAAAAAGAAACAGATACCGGATGCTTGCTTTACACCCAAGTCTCTCCATGTTATCATTCACAATGCACCATTTCCATAACCATACTAAGACATTGATAAACTATTTACCACAACAATATTCTCAGTCCAAGTTTCTTGGTGATTGTTGAGGAAGTGATCATGATCATTTCTCAATTATTCAGACAACAACCATCACCTTTAGCTAGTCAAAAGCTAATTGACAATCATTTCTCAGTACGTCATGATACTGAGCCATATCTTCAGTATCTCTCCTGCAGACGTTAACAGAGAATAAGTGTTGAAGAAATGGAGAGATAGCAAGTTGACTCATTTGAATAAATTGCAGAGGTTGATATTGCAAGCATTGAAATTCTGTCACCAAGTTGTTACAGAATGTAAAAAAGAGCATTCCAACAATTTTAAAAATCTCTACTAATAAAAAAAATTCCAATAGGGAATTCTAGGGTGTATGGCCAATCACTTTGGTGCTTTAGTTTCGATTTTTATTTTTTTATCAAGAAGATTTGTATGACCTCCTCCTTCCGGTTAGCCTAATTAATTCCAGTTCCAAAAGCTAGATCCATTAAATGTACAAAAGTACTCCAAAATGAATAACTTTGATGCTACGACAAACTTTTGGCTGGTCAAACTACCAGTTCAGTTCCCTTTTAGGGTCATTCAATACCTTGATGAACTTCAAACATAGGAATTCATATTGGCAAGAGAAAACCCGAAACAACTTTTTTTTTTTAATAACTAAAAAGGAATCAGCAATCTAAGTTGTTATATCTATGGTCAGAATATGTCTTTCATACATATATCATTCTCTTCTCTTCTTTTTTTGAAACTGAGTCTTTCATACATATATCTCATTAATACTTTGTCTTCCGAATGTCTTTAGTAACTCAAATTTGAATTTTCAAATGGATGACATTACTATTATAGAGAACCAGCAAAATAGTTTTTTGGTTTGGGAACTCATTGTTTTCTGATCAACCTTCAAAAAATCTGACAGATATTACCTTTTTTGGTGGTTTTAAACAGGGAAAATACATATATCCCCTTCCCCCAAAGTAGTCTGTTTTCGCCCATTAGAACCCTCAACTATGTGGGGGTCCTATTAAATCCCTCTTGTCCACAATGCTTCTGACCAACCTTCAAAAAATCTGACAGATATTACCTTTTTTGGTGGTTTTAAACAGGGAAAATACATAAATCCCCTTCCCCCAAAGTAGTCTGTTTTCGCCCATTAGAACCCTCAACTATGTGGGGGTCCTATTAAATCCCTCTTGTCCACAATGCTTCTGATCAACCTTCAAAAAATCTGACAGATATTACCTTTTTTGGTGGTTTTACACAGGGAAAATACATAAATCCCCTTCCCCCAAAGTAGTCTGTTTTCGCCCATTGGAACCCTCAACTATGTGGGGGTCCTATTAAATCCCTCTTGTCCACAATGCTTCTGATCAACCTTCAAAAAATCTGACAGATATTACCTTTTTTGGTGGTTTTAAACAGGGAAAATACATAAATCCCCTCCCCCAAAGTAGTCTGTTTTCGCCCATTGGAACCCTCAACTATGTGGGGGTCCTATTAAATCCCTCGTCCACAATGCTTCTGATCAACCTTCAAAAAATCTGACAGATATTACCTTTTTTGGTGGTTTTAAACAGGGAAAATACATAAATCCCCTTCCCCCAAAGTAGTCTGTTTTCGCCCATTAGAACCCTCAACTATGTGGGGGTCCTATTAAATCCCTCTTGTCCACAATGCTTCCTCCTTACAAGACAAAAACCACAATACCTGAGTAAGTGGTAGGCACGAACCACTCATAAAATAATAGATATTACCTTTTCTGGTTATTTTAAATAGGAAATATACATAAAAATTCCCCCTCCACACACAAAACAAAAGTAGTCCGCTTTAAAAGAAATTTGTTTCTAAATCCACACCCGTATCGGACACCCAAACCCAAGTCCGAGCAACCTTAAGTAATAAGACACACACAGTTAAAAGGTTGTAATGGTTGAAAGCAGACAATTGGAGGGAGGATATTCTAAGTTATCTCCCTCTTAAATACAAATACATCATATCATGTCATTCACAGAGAAATAAACAGCAAAAGAACGCATAAGAGGGGAGGGAAGCAACAGCTTACTTGATCCGTTCCCATTGTACCACTAGATTCATAAGTCCTCTGCTCCCCCCCTTGCATGTTGCCCTGCTGCTCCATCGGTGGGAAATTCTGATTTCCACCTGGCCTTGGATTGTTCTGCCCAAATGTGGGGCCATATCTCAGTGGTTGACCTCCAAAGGTTTGTTGTCCAGAACTTCCACCTTGTTGAGAGCCATAATGTTGAACTCCTCCGAAGCCTCCTTGCTCTGGAGGTGCACCACCTCTCTGGTCTCTTTGAGGAAAATAATTTCCTTGATCTCTTTGTGGATGTCTTGAATCTTGCCATCCAACCTGGGAATTATCCCATCCATCTAGGCTGCTATCAGGAGGTGCAGGACCCCTATGATCCCCAGCCCCTTGAGGCCCATAGCTCTGTTGAGGTGCAAAACTTTGCTGACGGCCATGATTCCATTGAGAAGGAACACTCTGAGGTGCACTGTAACTCTGGTTTGGCTGAGGATTCTGTGGCCGCTCATAATTCTGCTGTGGAGAAGGACCCTGTGGTTGTCTGTAGTTCTGTTGAGGTGGCAGAGCATACTGTTGTGAGCCATAGTTCTGCTGCGGTGGAGGATACCTTGGTGGGCCATAGTTCTGCTGGGGTGGAGGACCCTGCGGCGCGTCATAATTCTGCTGTGGTGGAGTACCCTGTGCTGCACCATAATTCTGCTGTGGTGGATGACCCTGTGCTGACCCATAGTTCTGCTGAGGAGGACTCTGAGGTGGGCGATAATTGCCTTGTTGATACTGTGGGCCTCTTCGAGGCTTGCTACCTTGTCTTTGAAACTGTGGAGGAGGTGGTCTCTCAATGATTTCCCCATTATTATACTTGTCACCTGATGTTAATAGCACGATAGATGCAGGAGGAAACCACAACAAAATTCAAGTTTATAACATATAGAGCATAATCATAGTTTTGAAATGCTAATAAAAAGTAACATTCAGACCTCCATATTCCTTGTTTACTGGATCAATATAGGAATCAGGCAGTACAAACACAACTCCTGGGAGACCTGATAGCAGAGACAACCTCTATATCAGACCAACATTGCTCAGAAAGAAAAATACAACATAATATACACCCACCTTCAAACTTCTTCGATGTGTCCTCTGAACACAAGACCTGAAAACCCCGGTAAGTTGTTGTGCTTAAGGCATAAATCTTTTTCTTAGCCTCTTCCACACTGCAATTAGTTAAACAAAACAAAGGCCACATAGCAACAAAGTCTTAGGTCAATGAAAGGAAGCTCACTCTTGATTCTATATCAGCTGCATATTAAGTTGTAAAAGTATAGGTGCCAAGACAGAGAGATAATTTATCCTATCAGTAGATGACACAAAATCACACCACTTGGCAGTTTGCAGAAGAATATATAAGAAGAAAACATCTGGAACACGCAATAATGCTAGACTTCCATGCAAGAAATAATAGGAAAGATCCAAAGATTGCGCCAGAATCAAATATACACCAACTTAGAGCTACTATATAGTACCTATATCCACCATAAGCTTAAACTCAAAGCGTCCAAGTTCTATTTTGCATCAGAGAAATGATTTGGGGTGATACTTTTTCTGCTTTCCTAGTGAGTACATATTAACAACTGACATCAGCGCCAACTAATTATCATAGAAAACGACCAAATATATACAATATATTTGCACTTTGAAGCCAATTTTAATCTTATCTAACAGGCGAGCTCAGCTCACCAAAGAGCTTATAACTACATTCATTAATTGCAGCTTTCTTACCCACTTATATACCATGTCAGTATCTCCCTTTCCTTCTTCAATGGGAAGAACATATAAAATATCAATGCATAGAATGTTAAAGACGGGAAATGTAATAAAATTACCTCCCGAAGACCTTCGCAGCAGTCTGCACATAAGTCTCAATCATATCTTCCCTCGTAAGTTGAGTATCTTTAGGAAAATCAATTACAATTAGCCAATGTTCATAATCGCATCCTTCGAAGAGGATTGTGTCGGGACCTATTTCATCATCAGCTGGGTTCCGGTCAAATGATCGAGACCTCGAGGACAGAGAAATTGTAGAAGACCTAAATAGTCTCGATTGGGACGGAAAATCAAAGGGGTTAAGCTTAGACAAATTGCTTTGGGTAGACGAACTTTGGGAGAGTGATGCAATTGGAGAAATGAGATTTGGTTGATGGAATGTTTGAGCGAAAATGGAAGAGGAAAGAGGGAGAGCTCGCCGGAGACGAGAAGTATACAGCGCCATCGCCGGTGGATATGGGTGGTTGCCGACGGAGAAGAGAATGAAATGAGGAAGTTGACTCTGAACTAGGGTTTAGGGTTTTAGAATTGAATTAGGGAATAGAAAGAAAAAAGAAAAGGTTAGGATTGTCATTTCGAGATTTGCCGGTTTAATTCTGGGAAAATTTGATCTTCGTTATTTTCCAGCTTTGTGTCTCTGGGCCAAAAAAACAAATTTAAGCACAACAGAGCAAAACATTACTAGCCCAAAATTAAGGCCCAGTTTAGCCCAATAAGTTTTCTTTTGAGCAACGTTCACATATAGCAAACACAAAATTCATATTTGTATGTTATAACAAACTTTGCATAATTGCGCTCCATAGCAAACATAAATATGTATATTTCGCTATACATATACAAAAGAAAGCAGTTGTATAATCTGTTTTGGTATACATATACAAAAAGATCAATTGTATAAAGTGAGAGAGGCGAGTGAGCGAGCGAGATCTGGGAGAGTGGTGAGTGAGATCTGGGAGAGGGGAGAGAGGAGAACGAAAATATATGTATATATACAATTTTCACGCATTTTATACATTTGCGTTTTTGTATAAAGTGAGAGAGCGAGATCTGGGAGAGTGGCGAGCGAGATCTAGGAGAAGGGAGAGAGGGGAACGAAAATATATGTATATATACAATTTTCTCTCGCTTTATACAAACACAAACGCATTTTATATAATTTGCGGTTTTTGTATAAAGTGAGAGAGGCGAGTGAGAGAGCGAGATCTAGGAGAGTGGCGAGCGAGATCTGAGAGAGGGGAACGAAAATAGATGTATTTATACAATTTTCTCTCGCTTCATACAAACACAAACACACTTTATACACTTGCGTTTGTATAAGAAACGAGAGAGGCGAGGGAGAGAACGAGAGTGGCGAGCGAGATTCAACAGGAGAGAGGTTAAATAGCAATAGTTTGTTATGGGGTACAATTAAATCAAACTATATTTATAGCATTTAATTTGAATTAATAGTTTGCTATTATATACAATTTTCCCTTTTCTTTTCTCTTCAATCAAGCATAGTTAAATTTTGGGAAAATTATATAAAATTTCAAACTATTAATTAAAATTAAATGTTATAACCATAGTTTCATTTAATTGTAATACGTAGCAAACACTTGTCATTTGCGAATCTCGCTTGCCACTTTCCCTAGTCAGTTTCACTTTATACAAACACAAATGTATAAATTGCATTTGTGTTTGTATAAACGAGAGAAAGTTGTATATACAAACATATATATATTTTCGTCCTATACACTTATTATTATACAATACAGATCCTCCCCTACCAGTTCTCTTTTATCTTTCTCTCTTTCTCGCTTTATACAAACATAAATTATACAAATTACAATGTATAATTTGTGTTGTATAAAGCGAGAGAGAGAAATTTGATATACAAATGCTTTATTTCGATTTAATTGCATACCAATTCAAATTTTATGCAGATATACAAACACAATCATTGATACATATACATGATAGTTACATATATACAATTATCTAACCGATATACATATAAATCGCTGCGCTTTTATACAAACGAGAGGCCTTCCACCGATTTATACAAATATGATGCTCCAGAGCAAACATAAAATTTGTTATATTGCATACAAATATGATTTTTATATTTGCTAAACCTAAAATCTACTCATTTGAAAATAAGGCTCTCTTAACAAGATTTTCTTTATATCTAGTTATGAATCAGCCATCTCTAATTAAGGTAGAGCAGTTTCATCACTGGACCATTATTCATGTTCGCTTAGTGCAAAGTTGTAATGCAAATAACAGTTGTTTATATATTAGTGATTTCTCTATTTTAATTTTAGTTTGTTTATCTGATTTTAACTTGATACAAAATTTAAGAAAATAAAAAGAACTTTTGATTATGTTTAATTTTGAAGTAAAGATATGTAAATGTATCACAATGTCATTTAATTTTATCGTCTTAAATATGTTATGTGAAAAAATGAATTACTGAAAGTTGCCAAAAAAAGAAGAAGATATTATCTTTTAAACGAACTAAAAATATAAACAAGACAAAATTACTGGAGAATTAGTTTCTCTGCTCCTGACATCCCGAAGACATATAATCGTGTTTAACTAATTAATTAAGTGTATGCACATTACTTGAATATCTACCTTCCAAAGAGCATTTTATCGTTTTTAAATTAATTAATTAATAATTATATAATTAGTTGTGTCCTTATAAACGAGTATTATATTGCTTGTATAATCTGGCCACTACTTGCTACTATTAAAAAGTTTATCCATATAGATTCGCACTTTATTTGTAAAATAATTTTATGACCTCGGTATTTGTGGACCAATTTAAAATTTAGATGTTGATTTTCAGTTTTATAAATTAGGTTAATTACTAAATGTACATTTAATTCTATCTATAGACTATACTTATTTTTTGCACGGACATACATAGGATTAGCCCTAAAGTATTACTCCTACGGCACCCGCAAATCTATTGTTAGATCTTTTTATTGTTTTATATTTGAAAATTAGAAAAATAACAGAGAAAAAAATGTTTCAGTTGAACCTTAAATTCTTCTTTTGATCAATCAAGATCATTTAAGCCCTTTGAGGTAATCGCCTATAAATTTAAATTCCCCTCATGTGGAGGGAAGAGAAAGTAGACCGCACAACCTATATCTTTCTCAGAAGCGAAGCAATAGTCTCACTAATGTTTGAATTGTAGATGAGAACACAAATATGATACGATTGATCATGTCGTTTTCTTCGTTGTTTATCAAGTTAAATAAATTATGAGCTTTTCAAATTGTTTTTGTTATTGATGAAGACATCATAACCAACAGGGCGGAGCCACCCTTTGCCATGGGCTATCAAGCAATACCTCTTCGTCAGAAAGTTACGATCAAATTTTGGTTTAATAAATATATTTAGACACCTCTTTATACAAGTTAAAAATTTGATCTAGTGCTTAAAGGGTCATAAAAATTTCTCTAGATCACGTGTTCAAACCCTATTAGCTTCATAATTAATTATTTTTTACTACGATCATTGACACCAATGTGAAATTTGCAAGTTGGTCGTTGTAGCCAGATTTACAATTTTTGTAGATATATACTAGGATTCTTTTTTAAAGAAACTTTCCAAAGCAACTATGTCACCCTGTCCCCTAGCTAGACTTTTCCAAAAAAAAAAAAAAAAAGTATTTCACACGTACAATATAATCTCCACTTGGCTATTCAATTCAAACAGAAAATCAGTCAATTACAACTGGATTACAGTTCAGTTCCAATTTAATCGATATAATTAAAATAGTGACCCTAGTTCTGGTTGAATAAAATACGTATCAATTCACTTGGAGTAAATGATCAAACAAGTAAATAACTAAATATTGTATACTACTAGTCATCATTAGTCAAACTAGCTAGATTGAGTTCTTTTGAATAAAAACTGTCCTCAACGTAACTATTTTCCACTTATATAAATTATAGTAATAATGTATTTTATACGGTTGTCTTCTCTTGTACATTAATTTATCACGTAGAGTCCATGAACTGACGTGCTATTCAATAAGAGACGAAATATAATATTTTTTTAGATAGGAATGTATAGCTAGTGTTATATAAGTTATTAATTTACAAACCCTTATTTTCAGCAAATACATGGGATGGTTAGCCTGTAACATTAATGCAACGTAAAACCGTTGACTTTTATAGAAATATCTTATTACACATTATCATCATACTTTTTTGTTGTTATTATTTTTTCGTTTGCTAATTTTATTAATGTTATAAAGTATGATTCCAAATTAAATATTTTTTAATCCCAACGTAACTGTCGGTTGTATGTATAAAAAATATTGCACTCATTAAACATACGTCTTGGATGTCCCCACACCAAAACGGCAATATTGTTTGACCCATCACATGCAGTAATAGCAATTAACAAATATACTGTAAAATTAAAATTTAAAAATAAAATAAAAAAGGAGTAAACATAATGTATATTGATATGGGTAGAAATGTTTTAGTCGTTAATAGGTAAATGTACATGTATAATTTAATTACTTGATAGTATAATATACACATTAATAGGAAATAATATTTCATTTTTTTTCCTATGGTGAAGCAGTATATATTCATTCTTGATCAATCATATAATTTTAGAATAATCTTTAATAGAATAAATATGGATCTAATTATAATAAACGCGTGTATACCAACCTCAAGCTAGCTGCGTAGGTTGATGATAAATCATTATCAAGGCACTTGAATTTGCTTTCAACGTTTACTAACTAGACCCAATGTTGATGTCCCAAAAGGAATGTGATGTGTGGTCTCTCTTGTCTACGATATTGATGCGTCCATTTGATTTTATTTTTTTTCTTTCTTTATTGGGTTGAAAAAAGGAACATGAGATTTGGATCGACGAAAAAATTGATTACCTTAATTTTTAATCTTCAAAATTTTAACTTCTACGTATAATATTTTTAATTATCTGACTCAAGATGCCCACTATGACATCCAAGTTGATGCAAGTATACAAAAACTACTGTCTGAAATTCAGTTCGTTTCTTCAAACAACAATGAGATTAAACCCACTGAGAGGAATTTCTTTAATTATTTTTTAATAACCAAAATTGGGATTTATCAGATTATTCCTTCAGCTTGACAAAATTACACTTTTAATAAATTTGTACCCATTTTTTTAACAACTCGATAGATCAGAAGGGAGCCCATGCAAATAATTAATTAACTTGACCACTTGGATAAACAAATGACATTTTTATCATTTCCATGTTCCAAGCAACTTCCTCCATCTCAAAATTATTTATAGTGCTTTCTATAAATAGTTATCTTAAATTATTTCTCATTTTAAAAGTTCAACATAAAATTTATTATTTTCCCCCATTTTTACGCTTAGTTGTATTATTCTTGAAGACTACAAACACCTCTATTATGAATGACATGCATGCATATAAATTAAATAATTTAATATTGAATGAAGAGATATTATATTTTAAGACATAAATAATGATAAAATATCAAAAACTCCTTCTAGTTACTTTTCTTAAGAAACATGCAAAAAAAATCATGACAAATAATTTGAGACAGACAGATCGGAGTATAAATAAGTCTTCTTTCCGAAAAGTTCATGCTTTCTTTAATCTTATGTTGTCTTAATCTAGCGAGACTAATTAACTATAAAGTTAGTCACTAGTCAAGAGTCAATAGAGCATGGAGAGGCACACCGTTGAAGGACTATATATCTTTTAATTAATTTACTCTGGAATTTATAGCATTGAAGAAATGTTCAACCGACGAATTTTCATCGAATTAATTTTTTCTATCATAGAAATGGGTCGGAAAAAATTACATGATTAAATATGATAGTGATAAAGATATTTTGATATGTAAAATTACTTTAGATTATTTATGTATATAATTTAACTCTTTATTGAAACGAGACAATACAGGAATAATGATATGGGTAAAAGGGAACTTTCCAAAGTTCGAAAGAGAAATAATTTTAACCATTCCTTATAGCTAAATCTTTTTCTCCAATTAAATCACGTGAAGATGCGGAATAAAAAAAATCATTCACTATTAAAAAATATAAAACTAGCTACAGAATTTATCAGCAATTCCAAATAAATTTATCGCTAATTAAATAAGTAATAACTACGGACTAATGAAATTTTCATATAATCCGCTAATCCATAACTAAAACATAAATGTTTCGAGCTAGTGCATCTTTCAGTTTGGAATACAAAATAATTAGAACTTAGATACTGGCCCCTTTAAATTAATAAAAAAAAATTAAAAATAGAACTTAGATAGGAGAAACTTTTTGTAATTTATTTTTTCAAAAGAAAAATATTTTTATGCCGCATGTGATATAATACCTCAAGAATTTAATGTTACATACATTTTTCTGCTACTATTATTTACATGTCTTGTTTGGATGAGATATACTTTAGGATAACGATAATATTTATATAATACTCATATAATAGATTGACACGGTTTCTTCATGCAAAAGGCTCATTTTATCTTTTTAACATGGGAAAACTCCACCGTCCACGTTGAAAGTGTCTATTTAATTAATAATTATCTTCACTTTTTTTAGTAAAATATATCCAGCTTTTATTATAAGTGGATAATCCTTACCTAAAGAAAATGTTTTAAAATAACACGTCAGTTATATCCAAAATCTACTAAATTTGGACACTAATTTCTGAACTTTTTCTTCAAGTAATTAATATTTGCACGTTGAATGTGAATTTTAAGATTTATAGTTATACAGTCATATATACAATATTTGAGAAAATTAGAAATTATTGCATGTAAGTTGTAACAACCATATTATAAAATAATTATAGCACAAATCGGATAAAAAGAGTATACATCGCCAAATGATTTAACTTTTGTCGCTGTTAATATATATTATTATATTATTATTAAGAGAGGGGGAAAATAATTTTTTTCTTCCGTCCCATATGAAACCAAAATTAAATAAAGGATAGAGAAGTTTTGGGCCTTAATAGATTCAAAGTTTCAAACAAGTAGTGACAAATGACAATACCTCTTGACCCAAAAATGTCCCCGGAAAAAAAGAAGAAAAAAGGAAGTTCTACTAAATTAAAGTTTGGCGTAACATATTCCGATTCAAGATTTAAATTTTATGAGTTCAACATACATTCTTCATATACAAGGTGAATCCATTATATCTTTAAAGTTATGATTTATATCTACGCTCTATATTTATTGTAGTTTTAATATTTTTTTCATATAAATTTATGCAATTAATTAAAAATACTTGATTCAAAGTTTCAAACAAACGCGATATCGATTGGGATCCACCCCTACTCATTCAAAGTTCACACGCCGATGGTATGGGAAAACTTTTAAATTTCAACAATATTACAAGTTGGAATAAGTCAACAATCATATTCGTCCTTTAAAAAAAAAGAGGCTTTTATTACATTTTAAAGGAAAATGCATGAAATATGGGGTGGGAGTTGCTTTCATTCTAAAGGTACTAAAATAATATTTAAACTATTCTAAACCTAAAATATTTTTTAACAGGTAAGGAACATTTATTATTTGTGACAGTATGTACAACTTTATAATTAAATCTTGACAGATATTATTGTACATTAAACGATGCATTAAATGATCTGATATATACGTTACAGTATGAACTAAATATTTGTATGTTGGACTGTTGGTTTACAATATAGCCTTACTTCCTACTACAGGATTAATATATATTTGACTTCACTATTTTATTTAATTTGTTTACGATAACCATGGGGGGAGGTTGACTTCATGATGTTAGGGCTTAGCTTAGCCCATCTCCCTAACCTTATCTTATTATCCAGAGAGAAGAAAATCGTTTAAGATGGTGATAGTAAGATGAACGAGATTTTTCTATTTTAAACTTTAAATTTTGTATTTGAATCTTGTGAATAATAGAGAAACCTTTGATATAAATTGTTTTCCTCTCTAATGAATTGTACGTGTGTAACGAGAATTTAAATTTGTCGATGTAATGAATTTATGGAAAATTAATATATGGTTTTTTATCTAAAAATATAAAATTAATGTTGAGGCTATTTGGCTTGCTGACTTTATAGATGCCTCAACATATGTAAATTAAGGCAGATAATTCATAGTCAGTAATTGTTTACTAGTATCCAAGGACAAGCTATGCAATTTATATTCTATAGTGATTAGTGGCCATAATAATATATTGAATTCTCAATTTCTCAATTATTATTTTTTTGAAAAAAAAAAAAAAGTGATTAAAGAACTCTAATTGAAATACAAGGATTTGGAGCACCAAAAAATCCAACTAGGAAACAACTAGAGGAGAATCCACACCAAAAAATATATATAGTAGAAGATGACAGCAAATTAAAGTAGTCAATAGACCCATCACATGGATTTTTATTACCAAAAAAGTCATTATTTGCCATGATTTGTGGTGTAGCAAATGCAAGTGGTCTATTAATACTTAAGAGGCTATGTTCATCATAACTCTATCTTCAATCCAAAAAAATGTGTGGCAACCCATAAAGTAGGAATTTTGTAAAACGATAGTTGGATATTCATATTGGAGCCCGACTATTTCAGATTCACGTAGTGAAGGGCTTCATTCAAGGATATCTGGGAACGCTTCCTATCAAGGATTTAATCAGAGTTCGAACTCGAGACCTCTGATTAAGAGAGGAGCAGCCCTATCCGCTATACCACAGGTGGTAAACGACTTTGTCATTAGAACGACTAAAGTATTGTTTTTAAACTAATTTATACTTTTAACTCTTTTCAGTATAATTAATGGGGTATTGTTTATTCTAAAAAATAAAAAATAAAAACGAATTTTATCTTAATTAGATAAATATTTAATAATATTAACAATTAATATGAGACAAAAAAAAGTTTTATTTATGCTACTCTTGGTATTGTCCGATAAATGAGTGTTGAATTAAAAACGGATTTAATGAGATACTATTTGTATCTATCCCCTCTACTCATTGCTAAAAAAAATGAAAAATAGTGATACACATTGTACCCATCGACTTATTGTTTTAAATTTGTCTCTCTTTTTTTTATGGTTAATAAACTTGTCTTTGAGTTAAATTAATGTCCTAATTCTTAAATTCTTTGTCAATAATATGGAAGAAAAATACAAAAAGATTATTTTTCAAAATCAATGTCATCTCATTATGTAAAGTGAGAAATTGATGTATAATAAAAGAATGTTAAAAAAAAATTAAAAAAATTAAGATGACGTGCTTACCACCTACTTCCGTTATGTGTAAAGTCAAGCCATCAGGTTTGAAATTTTAGATCATTAACCCATAATTTCATTAGTTAAACTCGACACTACTATTAATTAATCAGCTCTCTATTTTCCCACTTGTTTGGGACCCAAATTATATTTTTCCACTTGTTTGGCCCCCACTTGGTTCTATTTCTTTGTGCAAATCAAAGGAAAATAAAAGAGAAAAAGAAGTAGCTGGTGATTTTTGGGCTTTTCATGGGACCTTAACTATAATAATGCTAGTAATTATAATGCACACACTAGCTCAGGGACAGATCTAGGAAGTTAGAAGGGTGTTCACCCGATATCTTTTTTTAAAAAAAAGTTATATTGTATTATATAAAGTTGTATTTATATTTATTTTTATTTTTATATGTAAATATAGAGATTGAATCTTTAAACATAACCTAAGAGCCTAAAAGAATGATTCAGTGATTTAGGGAGTTCAAAATTTACCTTAAAATTTCATGTTTAAAATTTAGGCACTATTTTTTAATTTCTCAAAATCCCTACGTGGAAATCTTAGATTCATCATTGGACTCACTCACTACTTCAAATGAATATTTTAATTGGGGCGATGAAAGGGTGTTACTTTTTGGTTCTAAAAATCTTATCAATAACAATAATAATAACGATGTACTTAATCTAATTTTATAAGTAATGTTTTAAAAAGGTGAAATAAAAGTCTAGTCAATGGATAACGAAAATAAAGCAAAGTTTGAGATAATTAATGGATTCCCATAGACCATTTATTCTACAAAAAATAAAGTTCTTGTATAAGGATAGGAATTTGGTCCCTTGTGGTTGAAGTAAACGGTTGTATTGAAAAAGAAAGTCAACCAAACCAGCAAAGAAATGTGGAAATATTTGACACTAATATCCTAAAAAGGAAATATAAAGATAAAATTAGATGAGTAATGGCTGATGTGTAATTTGCCAATTGAGTGGGAACTACCTCCTTTGACTGCCGTTCATTATCCATCACTTCCCTTGCACACCATTTCCCACATCAACTTGAATTAATTCACGAAACACAGGATTGTGATGCACTGGTGAAATTATTTTATTTTTATTTAAATATCTTGAGTTTGAGCTCGGATATAAAATAAATTATATTGAAAGCATCACTCTCAAAGTCATTACCTTCTAAAGGTTAGGTGTAATGAATAGCACCCTATGCGAAGTGAGAAATTTATGTTATAAAATATAATTTTGCACTCATTTTTTATCGAATTAATTCACAAGAAAAATACGAAATGGAAAACATATTTTCACCAGAATAATGATATATTAGTTATGGAATCTCTTCACGCTCATTTGAGCCTCACTAATGAAAATTTCTAATAAAAAATATTTTCTCTTTTCATGAGTTGTACAACGCGAATTCAAATATATCATGCTCCTAAAATAAATTCTTAATTATAAATTGTTTTTTAAGAATCTAATCAAACAATCAATAAGGGGTCATTAAATTGAAAATCAAGGGAATTTATCCACTTCCTTTTAATTAATCATTCCCCCCCACCACAAGAATTCCCATTTTTTTTTTGTTTCAATGTGATGTGAATCCATAGGAATTCTTTTTTGTTTTCTTGAGATTCGAATCTATAACATCAATTTGGAAAGTGTTAATTACCATCTAATTAGCAACCTTTTTGCATATGTCATGATTCACAAGTTAAATTCAACGAGTACAACATTATTGTAAAATATTTATAATTACAAGTTTAAAACTTTTTTATCTATAATATTTATTATAAAGAAGCAACGCTTACGATACGTTCATGTAAAAAATGATAGGATACAATTAAATTCATATTTAACACTATCCTTTCATGTGCGACCAAAAGCTAATTGATACTTAAAAAATAATCATCATGCTCAATCAAAAACCTCCAATTAAGTTCACTTTCCAGTTTCCACTACCTCAACAATGAAGTTTTTAAATCCTAAATTAATTCGCTTAGCTAGAATAAATTTTTTTAGTAAAATTATCTAATGTTAACCTCTAAAATAAACATCTCCATTTACTAATATGAGTATCTTGTGCGGTGTGTTTTTGTTATAATTCTCTTCACACACTCTAATAAATAAAATTTTAGCAATAATAGTAAAATAATCGATATATTATATTTAGTGATAATAATAATAAATATGAATATAAATATTTATAATCAACACTCTATATAAATACTTCTAAAAACTCTAGCGACTCTCTGAATATCATTAAATCAATTGCGTTGTAGTAATAATACTGCGACTCAATAATGTGAGATAAGATTCTACGCATAATTTTGACAGCTAAATAAAATATCATTAATTCAAAAAAAATAAAAATGTGACAGCTAAGGTTTACAACATTGTAATAGTCTCCTTCACTTTCTATATATACTCTTTATATCCCACATCTTTTCCTCTATATTCCTTCTCTTCATTTCTCTTTCATTTTCAAACTTATTTTTAAAACATTTATTCTTTTTCCACAAAACTTTGTTTTGTGATCAGCTCGGAAAAATGGCTGGTGGTGGTGGTATTGGTCCCGGCAACGGGAAAGAATATCCCGGCGAGTTAACTCTTTACGTTACTGTTACTTGCATTGTTGCTGCCATGGGTGGTCTCATTTTTGGTTATGATATTGGAATTTCTGGTACGTTGAGTAAGAAAAATTAAATATTTATTTAACTTATATATATCGACAGTATAATATAATGATGATTTTTTTTTTTATGTTATGGATCAGGGGGTGTGACATCAATGGACTCATTCTTGAGTAGATTTTTTCCGTCTGTATACAGAAAGCAAAAAGCAGACAATTCAACGAATCAGTACTGTAAATTTGACAGCCAAACACTGACGATGTTTACATCGTCGTTGTATTTGGCTGCCCTTGTGTCTTCTCTGGTGGCATCTACTGTCACCAGAAAATTAGGAAGGAGACTTTCTATGCTCTCTGGAGGTATCTTGTTTTGTGCTGGAGCTTTGATTAATGGATTTGCTCAGAATGTTGCTATGCTCATTATTGGTCGTATTTTTCTTGGTTTTGGTATTGGATTTGCCAATCAGGTACGTGCTGTTAATTTCCATTATATGTACAACGTGTTTGGTTATTTTTAATGTAAGTTTTGTGTACTGACGGTGTAAAAAGTATTTATTGAACGAGCAGAGTCCTGGTTGGCATGTGGTCATATTCCTAATTATTTGTTTGTTGGTCCGTGCCAAGTTGTTTTGAAGTTCAAAATTGGTGTATATGCAATTGAACAACATTATCTGTGTGTTTGTCTCTGTTTAATTTATTTTTCTTCATTTAGTTCAAGGTTGTCCTTTTCTTTGGATTATGCCATGGAATTATGTTTATTTGTTTATGTATTTATTTCTTGGTTTTTAAAACTGTAAAATATAGTAATGGCAAGTTGTCGGTCAACACTTCTCCTGCTGTTCGGATCTGAATGGCAGCTTAGATTAGACAACACACATCTTTTTGCCTTAAAAATTTATTTTTTTTCGAAAACAGTTTGTCTGCCTCACATGAGCAAATTTTATTTATGAAATTTCACTAAATATCTTGTTATTGTTCATCGAATAATGAAAATATTTTTTGGTTTAAGAGAAAAATGTGTTTTGAATTCAACATCATTATGATTTAGACTTTCGAGCCCTTCCAACTAAGAGGAGCCTACCTTTTTAAAAATTGCACGTTAACCCTACATGAAAAGACTTTTTTGCTAAATAAACCCCACCACGCACTGTTTCTGCACTGTAAACAGTGCATATTTTACCACGATATTTTAAAAAATCATTATTCAGTCTTTTAATTTGAAAAATAAATCTACTTTGGGATTCTTCAGCAGGTTGTGATTGTCATTATCACTTAATCAATATTTTAATCCAATGAAAGTTGTTGAGATTAAAAAAAAAAAAACCTCTTTTCCTAATACTCTGTTTGGATATGTGTGTATTTTATTTTATTCCAATTTTAGTGACGTTGCCGTGATTATTTTTTTTCTACACCGTTAGCTAATGAATACGACTATTTAGTAATAAACAAATTGGTTTATAATTGACTAAGAAAGTAGCAAATCATAAAATTTACATACTATTTATCATCAAATGATGTTCTCTTTACTTTCTTTAATTAAGTATTATTGATATTGTGTCTTTATCGACTAGGACAAGAACAAGTGCCCCTCATGAAGGAAACACAATTTCCTCCTATTTTTTTTTAAATTTTTTTTTTACGTATAATCTCAATTCAAAGATGTGTATAATGTATCAACATATTTGGAGTATTTGAGTTCTGAGGTTTTACTCATGTAAGGTAGAATGTTGAAATCAAAAGAGTTATCCTATATAGAAAAAGCTGTTATTTTTCTAATCACACTAAAAAAAGACGATATATATAAGACGCTTAAATTGAAACAGATAGCTAACTATTTTTTGTTGTTTCATTGAATTGCAGTCTGTTCCACTATACCTATCTGAAATGGCACCATACAAATACAGAGGAGCACTTAACATTGGGTTTCAACTTTCCATCACAATTGGTATACTTGTAGCCAGTGTGTTAAACTATTTCTTTGCCAAAATTCATTGGGGATGGAGATTGAGTTTAGGAGGTGCCATGGTACCTGCATTGATCATCACAGTAGGTTCATTGTTCCTCCCTGAAACCCCAAATTCGATGATCGAACGTGGCAACCACGACGAAGCCAAAGCTAGACTGAAGAGAATCAGGGGAATTGAAGATGTAGATGAAGAGTTCAATGATTTAGTTGTGGCTAGTGAGGCTTCTAGGAAAATTGAGCATCCTTGGAGGAATTTGTTGCAAAAGAAATATAGACCACATCTTACAATGGCAATTATGATCCCATTTTTCCAACAACTTACTGGAATCAATGTGATTATGTTTTATGCACCTGTGTTGTTTAAGACTATTGGTTTTGGTACTGATGCTTCACTTATGTCTGCTGTGATCACTGGTGGAGTCAATGTCATTGCCACTGTGGTTTCTATTTACTATGTTGATAAATTGGGAAGGAGATTCTTGTTTCTTGAAGGTGGAATTCAAATGCTCTTTTGCCAAGTAAGTCCCATTTTTTTTTATGGTGAAATTTTCGTCGTTATGAAAAAAACATCATACCATGGTCTATTGCCCGAAGGACTATAGTTTGTGCAACTTTTAAAAATCAGTCATTTTCATCTGTAGTGGTGAATTCAAGATTTAGAGTCGGCGGAGTGTGCTTGTTAGAGTTTGCATATCTAACTTGAACTTTTTTTTAATTCATGTACAGATAGCAGTGGCAATTTTGATAGCAATAAAGTTTGGAGTAAATGGAACTCCAGGGGAATTACCAAAATGGTATGCTATAGTGGTTGTGATATTCATCTGTGTATATGTAGCTGGATTTGCTTGGTCATGGGGTCCTCTTGGATGGCTAGTCCCTAGTGAAATTTTCCCACTCGAAATTCGATCAGCTGCACAAAGTATCAATGTCTCAGTGAACATGATCTTCACATTTGCAGTAGCACAAATTTTCTTGGCAATGTTGTGTCATTTGAAATTTGGATTGTTCCTCTTTTTCGCGTTCTTTGTGGTGATTATGACTGTGTTCATTTACTTCTTCTTGCCTGAGACGAAAAATATTCCGATAGAAGAGATGGTGATTGTGTGGAAAGAGCATTGGTTCTGGTCTAAGTTCATGACTGAAGTTGATTATCCTGGAAATAGGAATGGAACTGGTGTTGAAATGGCTAAAGGGGGTGCTGGGTACAAAATTGTATGACTTTAATTAAAAAAGAATTAGTTTGGGTTTTTAATTTTTATTTGTTGTTTGTATAATGTTGTAGTGGGATGATATGATAATTATTAATTAGATTTGATTGAAACTGTTTCTCTTGTTCACTTTTGCATAGAAAAATATATACTTTGTTGAATAGAAAATTTGTCAAAGCAACTGTGTAGCCTTTTGTTTGTTTTGTTGGATGTACTCTTTAATAGTTCCAAGTCTTTTGTATAAGATCTCCATTATACAAAATTATGTTCATAAGCGGTGCACTGGATAAAAATCTTGATTTCAATAGTAGTTTCGTCTTAAACTATGTAAAAGTGTTTGATTTTGTGCAAAATTTAAAAATGAAAGGATGACCTTTTTTTTGTGATTTAAACAAGTTATAGATATTTGTGTGATTTTATATATTGTTAAGAGTAAAGTAAGAAGTTAATTTGCCAGTTTGATGTTGTTAAGCTAAACTTTTACCTTTCTTAATTAGCTTTTAGTTTTGGAGTACAAGGGAAGTAGAGGGACTTTGTATGACATATGGTCTGGCCTTGCCAATGCCCAATTTTGGTCTTTTTTTACTTGATCTGTACAGATACACTTTGGTAAATAAATGCTGTACTATTTACTTGCCACAAAAGAATTACATAATAATGTGTCTCTTTTTTACCTGGACTAAAATAAATATTATAAATTGGGATGGGGGAGAATTTACATAGGAAAGAGATCCCTTTCACGCGGTTTGATCAAACTTGCAAAATCTACTTATTTTTTAAGAAATTTATTACAAGTGATTTAAAAAAAAAAAAAACACTTTTGTGTTTGACCAATCAATTTGTAAATAAATAAATATATTTTTTTCAATATTAGAGAATAAATTTATGCAATCAGATTCATGTTATTTTTAATATAATAAACCAAACAATCAATAAGAAATACATATAATACTAAGATAACTTATCTTCAAGCAAACAAATATTTGTTTTTCTAAATGCTGAAACAAACATTTCAACCCTCTAAAATAAGCATATGTTTTTTCAAAATACATTAAAACCAACATTTTTGGCTTTAGGGAAACTTGCCTAACATGCTTTAAATGATACTCAAGAAAAAGAAAAAAAATGAATGTTTTTTTTCTTTTGTGTTTGTTTTGTGTCTTTGTCCTATACTTTGAGATGTGTAGGCTAATTTTAGGAATGGGACATTTACCAAACGCATTTAGCTATTATTTTTGGGATGAAAACAAAAAGTTGCATAAAATGAACTTAAAGCTAAGTAATACTGGTAATTTTAGTAGCTCAAAATTTGGAGGTTGTCAATTGTCACACCGCTATCCTGCTTACGTTTTTATATTTATCCTGAAATTCATTGGGTACTCTTTATAATCATTCATATCGCTCGTGTTTTTTTCCATTTTCTTATCGATAGTACTAGCATTATTTTCAAAGTATTGGGCTCTTCGATTTCTGTTATTATTTCTGATTCTTAATTATGATTTGATTATCTCATTATTTCGTTGTTGTTACTATTCTTTTTTCAGGCTAGGTACTGCTTTCCTCATAAAGTATCATGTCTCCTTCATTTTTTGTATTTCTTTTTTCAAACTGCTTTACTTGAGCTAGGGCCTATCGGATACAATCTCTCTATCTCCATAAGATAGATGTAAGGTATATATGTGTTATGTGTACATTCTACCCTCCTTAAATTTTACTTGTGAAATTATACTGAAGATATTGTTATTGTGTTATGCATTAATAAAATTGGATCCAAATAACAAATTCTTTGTTTCTGAATGTAAAGATCTTTTTGTGACTTAAAACTTTAGAGGTGGTCACGGAAGCAAGTAAACTCTTAGCTTTATTAGAAAGAAGTGTGACCACCATGAAGAGCAACCTTTTTTTATTTTATTTATTTCTCTTTTAAGGTACGTATGTATTCATTATGACTTTCAAAATAAATATCCTTCTTTTCATACATTAAAGTGAGATGTAACACTTGATTTGATTCATATTTTGTACAAAAAAAAAAACATGTGAATTTGGTCCCGTTTTTCCTAAAGTTGTGAACTCACGAAGCTTCTAATAAAGTGAATTGGCCACCACTTTTTCAAAATTTTGCCTTTTGTTCCATAATATTCGTTTAAGAATATATATATCTAAGTAGTTGTAAAATTGGCATTATCCACTTATATTTTCTACTATAAAAAAATATGTGTTTAATTTTTCTGTTTTCTTCTCTTTATGGGAAATTCAGAATTCTAAGCAGTAAACTGCAGTTTAATTAGTTGCAAGAATATGTTTTTACTACAACAAAAGTGGATACACTATACTCCCAAAATAATCTTTTAACCACAATAACTTAATTGTCGCTAAATATATATTTTTAACAGCAATGAACACTCTTTGAAAATGTCCTTAAAATCTATAACGGCATTGGATCCAATAACAATAAACTAATGTTGATAAAAGCGATAAACACTCTTTGTTAATATGTATATTAATTATCGGCTTGCCGCTAAAAACTATTTTTACTGGTATATTCTAGACTGAAGTTAAAAAAACAAACATATCATTAGTAAGAAGCTTTCTATATCCACAACTTTGTTAGAAACTGGGAATCTAAATGGACCTATGCTTTTGGTCACTAATAAATTTGTGGGACTTTTAGGTGACAAATGACGTGGATGTTCATAATACATATCTCCTTCATAGTATTTATTAATATAAGTACCTTTCAATAAAAAGAACATAGAAGTAGATAAGATTTTTTTTATTAATTCAATTTGGTCACGATCTTGCCTAACTTGTTTGCTATGGATTCATGCTCCACCTCAAAAATATTAATATATAGTATTAAATGCAAATATGCAATTGGATTTTGCTTTTTGGCCTCTAGGCTCTACTAATAATAACATAGAGGAGATCAAGAGGATTTATTTACTCATTTGATTTAGGTCACGGATTTTGTAAGAAAGATGAATATATGAATCATATGATTCCATGCACTTTTTTTTGTCCAATTTTGTGAAAACTTTCTTGATAGATAAGAATGTATAACAATTTTGAGTTTTATACTTTTATGGATAGGAATAGAATATTAGTGGTATTTAATGTTGTTACATGTTGCTTGAAAATACCACTTGTAAATAATCTAAGGAGCGAGCTAGTGTGACAGGTGTAGGAACTACTAAAAATATTAAAGATATTCATAAAAAATTGAAAACTAAGTGATAAAAGGTTTTAAACTTTTAAATTGATGACCTGCTTAAAGGTGTGTTATGTAGGAGGGAAAATATTTTTCCGAAATTGTTTTCCAATAAATTAGTCATTTCTTACCATTAAACACAATTTTTTTTTCTTGCAAAAGTGGCTTTCTTTGCTGATATTTTTCTTCAATCGTCCTTTTGAAATATAGTTTCTAAGTTTTAAATAGTGTTGTGTAGTGAGTCAATTTTATTTGAAAAAAATTTCCGAAATATTTATGCATCTTAAATTATTTTAGGAAAAATTACAGAAATCCCACCTTTTAGTTTACTTATTATCATTATCCCCTATAAGTTTTACAAATTCCCAAAATCTCTCATTTTCGCGCATCAGATTAGTGTATCAGCGCTTATATTGTTGTATCTCGCGCATCAAATTAATGTATCAGCGCTTATATTTAGTATCTCGCGCATGTATCAACGCTTATATTATTGTATCAGCGCTTATATTATTGTATCTCGCGCATCAGATTAATGTATCAACGCTTATATTATTGTATCCGTTTGAGTGATTTCTGTAATTATAAACTTTTAAGGGATAAATTGTAATTTTGCCTTTAAAGTATGTGATTTCTGTAATTTCCCCTAAATTTTATACCACATTCTCAAGTCTCAACAACAACAACAAAAAGAAAAAGAACAATTGTGAGTTCTAACAAAAAGAGTCTTGAAGTATTTATGGACTTCCACATTTTATGCCCCTTAAGAGAAGAATCTTTAAGTGGGTTGGGCTTCTCCTATGATGCATAATGGGGCCAGATAGAAGTCCAGCTCTAAATTTGGACTTCACATTTTATTGGCCCAATAAGAACTATAACATGGTTCCAATTTTGGAATTGGTAATTGTTGAATTATTGAATTACAATGAAAAATATTACAACACTAAATAATTAAGAATAGAAATAAGAATGGGAATGAGTAATTTAAACTCATGAAATGAAGACGAGAGGAATCAGACTCTTTACTTAGTAATATCCTGATCTTTCAACACTAAGAAAGTTTTTTTTTTCTTGTTGTGATCATAGTTTTCATCTTTAACCTTTATTTGATTCTCTTGTTACAATTCACCCAATTGCCGTTAGCCGGCTTTTCTTGTGAGAATTTTATTTACACATCTTTAATTTGTTTTTATTCTTCAACTCCTCACATATATAATAGCAGCATTACTTGTTATGAAAATCACATCAACTAAAATAACTATACTTTAGAAGAAAAAAAAAGTAACTAAGCTAGTTGAGATACAAAGATGGCCAAGCCAAATGATAAAGTTTTGTCTTTCATATTGATTCTTTCACTTCTTCTCTTCATCACTTTGGTTGAAAGCAAAATTACTATTCATGGTAAGACTTGATCTCTATATTCACAAAAATTGGATAACATATATATTGTTGTAAATTGTAGTAATAATTTGTTATTACTCTCCATGTTTACTTTACTTGTCCACTATTCCATACAATATTATTCTTGAATATGTGCAACTTTCCAAACAAGTGATATTCAACTTGCTTTTGCGTGTATTTTGACTAATTTTATGAGGTACATGTTATCAACATCAACACATATATCGAGTAATTCGAAATTTCTTAGTTCTCAACTCTTTCATTATTGATCACTAGGCCATAGCAATTGATATTTTGAATTATTATATTTTTTCCACTACAAGATTGTGCATCTACTTGTTTCAAATTTTGAATTTGTCTCTAACCAGCCTATTTTGCTGAAACAGAGGGTTCGAGTCCAAAAAGTGAAATAGAATGTTCGAAGGTGGTGAATGTGAAGGATGGAGACACATGCTTTGACGTTTCTCATACATTTGGTTTGGGCAGTGATGAGTTCAATGCTATTAATCCAAACCTCAACTGTACTGCTCTTTTTGTGGGTCAATGGCTTTGTGTTGATGGCACCTTGTTTTAAAATTATCACACCAACAAAAATTGGATGTTGAATAAAGCTTTTTTCTAAAGTAAAATGAAGTTACTATGGTTGGTTTAATCTGTTGTATCCATTATGTTATGAACTTCCCTGTTATTGGAATTCTCAAGTGGCACTAAATTTGCTCTTGGTATTGAATTGGACTTTCATTTCTTATTATAAAATATACAATTCATTTATTTCCCATATGTACATATAGTTCGAGCTGAAAGCAATAAGTTCAGTTGAACCTAGATTCACCTTTTGTTTTGCAAAATTGTAGATGACCACTAAAAAAATCAGAGGCTGAATCTGCTTCTCTATCGGGCACAGAGAATTATTACGCACTCTTTCTCAGGCTGTTAACTATGTGTCCAGCAATTAAGAAACATGACTTGTTGAAGAGACTCATCCACATGTTTCCCTGTTTCTTCACCCTGCAGATCATTATTACTACTTCCAGTTGGTAATCTTGGATTTTCTATGTAACAAAGTGGTCGAAACTTAGATGTATACTTAGAAGAATGATCAATTTGTCCTTCAACCATAGCTACACTAGCTGCCATACAAACTCTACTTAGATAAATACTACTCATATTGTTAATTTTTCTCTGTTTTGCTACTATTTTTTTCCTTCCTCACTAAGATTGAAATATTATTAATTGGGTACATAAGATTTGTGCAGTTTATATATGAATGTAAGGGGCGGTATCCGTTGGCGTAGAGCAGTGGTTTTGGGTACAATAAAAAAACTCATAAAATAAAGGGTGACCATAGTTTCGAGAATTTCTAGTGGCTGAATTATGTAATGTTTTTGTTACCTGGTGCATGATTGCTTTCTTAGTTATTATGCCCGGGAATGTATCAGCAATTTTGTCTTTTATTATACGGTAAAATGATAGAAATTCCTTACCTTCGATGTTTATATTAAATCATATCAACTTATAATGATTAGATTAAATATAATTTAGTGATAAAACAATGTGTTCTATGTGATTATTCTTATATGTTCTAGCTTGGGTGGACGGAGTAATTACTTGGTACCTGTTACTGGTGAGAGGTGACAAATATTCCGTGAAATTAGTCGAGATACGTGAAAGTTGATCCAAACACCATGATCATAGAAAAAAATAAAAAATGTGTTATTTATTTATTAAGTTGGCAATAACACGAATGTTAATAAGTTTTTACCAAAACACCCTTTCACAACAAACTTCCCATGTCCCCAATAAAAGAAAAAAGAAAAAAAAAACTAGTACTAAATTTGCCCACAGAAATTTAGTGGTCTCATATTTTCCTTCTGCGACTTTTATTCATTGGATAAACTTGCTTTACCCAATTATATTATTTTGGTACCCGTTTCTTGTTTTGCTTCTCTGTTTCCCGGTTCAATTTATATTTTAAATGATTAGACGATGCTTTGACTGAGAATATATTTTGTCACTCTTTGATTACTATTAGTTTTCTTTTCTTTTTTCATGTATAGGAATAGTATACCTATTGTCTGCATTTTATGAATATTCAAAACTGTGCAGTTAAACTTGGATACACACACACTTGCTAAAGGAGTAAATCATAAAATCAAGGTCCCTTCAACTGAAAATCTCTCATTACTTAAAAGGAATGACATTATATACAGCTTTGAGGCTATGACAAGTAACTGTGATTGGGACATTGAGATTCTCTCTTGTGAATGTTCACTAATGTGTTTAGTGACATAATATCTCTTACAACAACCAATTACACACAACAATAAGACTGGTATCTTTTCCAGCCAAAGCTAAGATGTCGAAACAAGACCTGAAAGTTATACAGATTCCACACCGCCTTCAACTTGCTGCCGGGCTAGGTATCTCTCTCTTCTTTCCTTCTGTAAAGCACAGAGGAGGAGAAAACAGGATTATGAAACATAAAAGCGTCGGGAAAAGGAATTACAAGATTCTAATTATAAGTTGAAATGATAGCTTACCCATTCATCTATGACAAGCCCTTCACCGATAATCTTTGGACCTGTATCTTCCACAGGCTTCTTGCGTTCCTCAAGAGCAGCGTCTGCCTCCGCTAGCTGGCGTTTCAATTTTTCCAAAGTCTTCACAAGACAAAATGAACGAAGACTTGTGAGATGGTTTTTTCTCTGCCTTATTTCCTAACACACAGCCCGTATATAAAGGATGCTCTTTCATAATCTGAAGTGAAAACCCAACAAAAAGTGGCATCATGATATGGATGTTCATTATAATGTATACTTACTGGACTAGGACGTTCCACATCGAGAAAGATAACCCGCAGAATTTGCTCTACAGCTACTTGATCCTTTTGCTCTTCAAACTAAGAACATAGAGGCGATGATTAGAGATAATTTGAACAGGTTTCCCCTAAAGCTATGCAGTTTTCAACATAATTAAAAATGCATATTTCAGCATGGATGAAAACATCTTTGCTGAAGTGTAATGACTATGCTGTTTATCACAGAGCCAATTTTGGTGGTATAATTCACCACATTATCATTGAAAAGAACACCTATTGTGGGAGAACCCAATTTTCTTTGACAAAAATCAGAAGTATGCCTTCGCCATTAAAAAGTGATAACTGAAGCCCCCAGCCCCCAGTCCACCGCACCCCCAGAAAGAAACAATTGACCTAATGTAATAGGAGTATAGAACAAACTAAAAACCAGCTTCTTTTATCACGGAAACTAGAAGTGTTGAAGCACATGCTAAAAAGGAAAGGAAATTCCTTGCAGAGAAATAATGTACTAACCAGCTCAGGTACATAGTCCATCGGTCCTTTCACCTTGAGGCTCATGATCTTGAACTTTACTCTGCTCTTCTGGTCCATTGGTTTTTCATTATTTTCTGGATGCTCTACAAACTTGAATACTATGACAAAGACACAAAGTCAGAATGAAATACTTGCACAATGTAATTATTCAATTGCAACATGACAATTATAACTTGCATATAAGGGTGTTCACAAGAAGAACGTGAAAGGAAATAAACCAAGAGTGATGAATATTACCAGTTGCAATGATGCTCTCACCGGGGGCGAGAATTGCTCCGGGAGGACGCATGAAACAGCTTTTGGGTGCAGTTGTTTGGAACTAAATGCAGAACAGGCAAACATCACCAACCATGTAAAAACAACAATGCATATAAAATAAATATGTCAAGATATATTCTCAAAATAGTTTCTAGCTAAAAACTATAAAGACAGCTAGGGGAGAATGAAGTGCCCGTGTATGGAAAAGAGACGAGAAATCATAAGTACCTTGAAAGCTACGTGAGACTTGCTAGAGTTTTTTATCTTGATAGCACTTCGAACTTGCTTACCAGGTTCATCTGGCAAAACGAAAGAGGCGTCAAATAAAATGAGAAACAAGTTCAATAACAACGAAAAGAAGCGGAACTTTAATTATTAAGAACAGGAAACTTCCAGGAAAAAAACATTAGAATGTTAATCTTTTGGAAGTCAGTAATGCACATCTATATCTTTGACAGCCAACAACAGGTGCTATTCAAGCATAACTGAAGTAGAGAAAAATTGAAAAAAGGTAAAACTCGGAAGCAGCCCCTTACAAGGACAAGCATAAAGAAGTATATACAATCTTTTTGATCACTAGAGAGTGCATTTGCAAAAGATCCAGATGCATAAAACTACACTAACCACCAACCAGTAAAGTCATGGGATCAGATACAACGTTCAAAGACAGTCCCTTACAAGGACAAGCATAAAGAAGTATATACAATCTTGTTGATCACTAGAGAGTGCATTTGCAAAAGATCCAGATGCATAAAACTACACTAACCACCAACTAGTAAAGTCATGGGATCAGATACAACATTCAAAGACCTCCAACCAGAAGCCAAATGAGCTTTCTCAAGAAAAATACTGTATTCAACAAGTCAGATTCCTGAAACCAGACTACATCAAGAGAAGAGTATACTGATATGTAACGCAAACTACCAAAACAGATTCAACTATTTAGGAGATAACTAGAGTAGGTTAGTTATTCCAATCAAACTTCTAGGGTCTGGAATATACTCCTCTCCGAGATAGGCAACATGCTTTGACAGCAAAGGTACTAGAAATTTGTATACGCTACCTTAGGTGTACATAACTATATCAAACACATGTGCAATCAAATTAACATACTTTGCTCATGCACAATCATTCATCGCAGATAAAATGGATTTAGAGGACAGGCTTACATTTTACAATCACTAATCTAATTTCACAAGAATCGGATGATGTTTTTTCGATAGATTGCAAGAGTCAAACAATATAAAAGTAAAAAGACTTTCACATAAGAAAAGGAAAGAGTACACCACCTAGTGTTGCATAGCACTCACTGCGTGAGACTCATTAATTAAGGATGATATATTGAATTATTTTCTGCACAGTGGGTTTGGGAATTTGACCTCACTGATAGGATATACACCGAGCATATGGCAAATGATCAATGAAATCTTCAGTTATAATCCCTCTTTTTCAATTTATGTCTTAGTTTTTTTATAGTCTGTTTCATAAAAAATACAATCACTTTCTATATTTATAGTTACTCTACAATTCCTATATCCCACATGGCATGGTTAAAACTGCCAGAATGAAAGGATATTTTGGTGCATTATGCACATCTTCAGTTTAAGTTAGATTCAAAAGTCTCTCATACTTTTTTAAATTTCATGTCTAATCAAATTAAGACATATAAAATGAAAGAAGTATCATTTTACTGATATTCACTGCAACAAATTTCAAGTGTTTTCCTCCATACAAATGCACGAGGGATAAACTATAGCATGTCTCTAAGCAAGCTCTAATTGAGAGGGCATCATAACACACAACCGTCTGTTCCAAAAATAAAAGGCAACGGTTGGCTGCTGGCCTTTCCCATATCAAGTCCGATGAACAGTTTGTTTCCCTTTACTGTCCAGCATCACTGCTAAACTACTGAATAGAAACTTCACCACAAATTGATGACACTTTATTGCAAGACGTCATGATCTAAGATTTAGCATTATCATATAATGCATCCCTACCTAAAAATTATCAACCCAATCACTGATGAACGACTTAATTATAGGGAAAATTGTATAAAATAGCAAATTATTAATTCAAATTAAATATTATAACCACGGTTTGATTTAATTGTAACCCGTAGCAAACAGTTGTCATTCGCCTCTCTCCCTAGGTTTCTTGCTCGCCACTCTCATCAGTCTCTCCCTCGCCTCTCTCGCTTTTATACAAACACAAATGTATAAAATGTGTTTGTGTTTGTATAAAGCAAGAGAAAACTGTATATACAAATACGAATACATATATTTTCGTCCTATACACTTATAATTACACACTTACAGATCTTCCCCTGCCCAGTTCTCTTTTGCCTTTCTCGCTTTATACAAATTACAATGTATAATTTGTGTTGTATAAAGCGAGAGAGAGATTTGATATACAAATGTTTTATTTCGATTCATTTGTATACAAATTCAAATTTTATGCAGATATACAAACCCATAAAATTGAATTGAGAGGCTGCCAACGATTTATACAAATGGCCTGCTAGCGAAATTATACAAATTTAAAGCTCCTGCCAGCGAATTATACATTCTGATGCTCCATAGCAAACATAAAGTTTGTTATAGAGCGCAATTATACAAACTATAACTATAACATACAAATATGATTTTTATGTTTGCTATATGTGAAAGTTGTTCTTTCTCCCTACATTTTATATTATTTGGCCCCCTCTTAACTTTTTTTTTTTAATTAGAGAGGTATTTTACTAAACTGTTAGTAATGCTATGAAAATTTAAATTTGGCTGCTAATAGTTTATGTAGTTATTTAATAATACGGCTAATACGGGGAAAGAAGTAATAAATTTGCCAAAAATGGACAAGTAAAACGAAATGGGCGGATTGTTAATTCTAGCCATCAAAGCTAGTTTTAAGTTTTAACAAAGTAGTTCCACAAACACTAATTTCAACCGAATATCAATGAGATTGCAGATAATCCAAAAAGAAGGAGAGAGAATAGAGTCTTACAAGGAAAATAAAGCTTATTGGAAGGATCAAGTTTCAACCGACGGCGTGCAGGAAGTAAAGACCTGGCTACTGAAGAAACGGAGCTGGAACTGTTGCTACGAGGAACCGATCCATCATCCAGAGAAGCAATTCCGAGAGATTGATGTTGTTGACTGCGGTAATGAAGAGTATTATGCGAAGATGAGCGCGAAGTCGTCGTTGACTGTGCGTTTCGAAAAGGGAGCTTGAACAGTCCCCAAACTTTACCGTCCTTCTCGTCGGCGATCGCCATCAGATACCGGAAATTCGGAGATTTCAGAACGACGTCGTGCTGTCTCCTTTATTGACAGCGTGTTGACAATACTTTTTAGAACAGCAGGGAGTTGAATTTTGGAAATGCAACGGCAAAGTTGAGAAGTATGTTTGAGGGGGGTTTATTACTTTTATACAGTATAGTTTTTTTAAAATAAATAAATATAAATATAGAGAAGTATTAAAAACATTTGAATTTGACGTAAATTATTAGTCGTTCTCAAATTATTGATCGCCTTACAAATGTTTATTTAATTCATTAATTAAATTTAGATACTCTTTCGATCTACCACACAACATAATAAGATGGTCTCAAACTCTTGTAAAAACACGTGACTCTTAATAAAAACCGAGAGAGATTTTGAAAACACTCCTAAATTTGACAAGAATTTAGTGACGTATTTCACTAATAATGCAAGATTGAGAGTGTATCTAAATTTAATTAGTCAAAAAAAGAGAAATTTAATACTATCACTAATTCATAGATGAAACTAATAATTCGCTTTAACTTATCAATTTCTTTTTATATAGCTGTATTTATAAGTCATGGAATTTAACTTATACACCACGCGGCATTTTAGTCTCTTTTTTTTGGGGTTATGCATTTTAGTGTACTATTTCTAGTGTTGAAAAAGGTGTACATATTTAATTTAAAATTTAATCATAATTAATGATAAAAGTTTATACAAAATGATTCATATCTTATAGAGTACTTATTGTTATTGGGTGGTATAAATAGCAGGTATGAGAGAAAAAAAATCTTCGTTCCAAGTTACATTTTGTTAAAATAATTATTCTTTTGATTTCAAGTTAAATGACTTAGATCAACTCTTATTTTTATATAAGAGAAAGGTAAATTTTTAGGACTCTTCCACCTCAATTTATATGGGGCATAATCTGAATATCAAGTTTTTTTTTTTAAAAAAAAACAGATATATTTTTACTATGTTATCTTTTTGGAATAGAGGAAGGAATTTCTTAATTATCTTTAAAGAAAATATGTAGATTGTCTATGGACTTCTCTTTTCAAGTATATTATAGTGAGATATTTATTATTTATTAGGAGTATACGGGAAAAACGAATATTTAACATGAACTAATTAGAATTTACATTATCAAGAATGTGGTGCAGATGTGCAGTGAATTCACTGGGGATTATTTTCCTGCAAATTTTCATACTAATCTCCAGGAAAATTCTCATGTAATTCACACTTTTCTTGTAGTGGAATATGATTGTTTCTTCCTTGTTCAAAAGTTTTAGTTTCGAATTCTAGTTATGAAATTTTTTTTCCGTAGGGAGTGCTAATACAAATTGGTTTTACATGATAAATTTGTACTAGTCGGACTTCATCGGAGATATTAGCAGTGGGAAAACAAAAAAGCAGGAACTAATTAAGAAAAGAATTAATACTTCATTTGGAAATAATGGAGTAGTTTTAAATTGATCACTGTTATTAAACATGAAATTAATAAAATAAAATAGTGGAGAGGTGGGTACAGAAAATAGTGGATGGATCATAGTCATAGTAGCAAAGATATATGACATGAATATCTATAATATTTTGATTTAAAATTATCTTTTGCAGTTTATGGATATTCCAAATAAAATGTGTTTCACCAAATAAGACAACAAAATGTGAAATGTCTCTTTAGTATAAGAGATGAAATATTTTTTTAGTTTCTATAGTTTATACTTTATAGTCCGTTCAAATTCATCAACAATATTTTATAGAAGTCCCACCACAATATTGTAATGTTCTTTTAATATTATGTTTTGGGTTTTATTATTTTTTACTTCAAATATTGTATTGAAGTCTGTTTTTATTTTGGCTTTAACTATTTGATGTTCGAAATTTACTGATTCATGTTGGACTTATTAAAGGGATGTACTTTCGATCTATAAAGGTTTTTTAATTTTCAAAACTTTTGATTAAGAGTAGAAAAATTACATTAGTATCACCAAATACTTTTCTCTCATTTCTTCTATTATTATTTATTATTATAAAATATAAATTAATTTAAATCATGTTGTAGGGTAGAAATTAGAAAACCACTATTGTTATTTAGGGCATGATTGGCGGGAGAAGTGTCTTTGCCACGTGAGACCAGGTCAGCATCCGCGTGAGCATATTGAAATTCAAATTTAAAACAATTAACTTATATTGTAAAATAATAATAATATATTCGATGTAATTTTACAAGTGGTTAGGAGTTTTGAAAATGTATATAACTTTATTCGTACCTTGTGAGTTGTGAAGATAAGATATTATTTACGAGGCTCAAGTAAAATATCTCAAATATAGTAAGTAAGAAAATACAGTAATATCAAATAGTATAATAGTTGAAATAAAAATAATAATGTGTAAGCAATAATAAAAATCAAAGACGGAGATAGTAATAAAATAAAATAATTATTATATAGATATAAAAAATTTAGACAATATTCAACTACCTATTATCCTTCTATTCGAATCCTCAACCTCCAAATAATTCTATCAAATTTTTCGGTCCATGTCCTATTGTGATTAACTTATATATTATGTAAAATTAGCATGAAAAGTTTGACTTTGAAGGACGAGAAAATATATTATTTTGCTAAGTGGACGTATTATGTATTAGTCAAGGAAGTTCACTCAATTAGTTGGATCGATTAGGTTTTTAATTACTCTGACCGATCCACATTAATTAGTTCTAACAATATTTTAAAAAAAATATTTATTTAGTCATCTTAATAAAAAGAGTATTCATCTAAATTATCATTTATATATTTTCTTTAAATGTGTCAAGCACTCCACTAAGGCACTAACTAGAAAATAGTAATAGTAGATCTAGCAAAAAATAAATAAACAACTTATTATTTTTCTAAAACATCAAATATTGTGAAACAAATTCAATTAGCCAAAATGACTACTAATTTATATTTTCTCACTTTTCCAAACTTTTGACATTTTCTGTTTTTCAAGATTCAAAGTTAAGTTCAAAGTTTGCTTCCGTTAAGTGGATGTTACTATTAGTTATTCATTATCGTTAGTGGATTAAGTAAATGGAATTTGATTAGTGGATTAGGTTTCATTATATTCAAATTAAGTTGACTAATTCCATTACCATCTTGATATCAGAAATAATGATTGGTTTAATATTAAACATTACCATAAATAATACTCCATTTAATTATGTAAATGGCTTAAATTAATTACCAGTAAACGAAAAGTCCAACAAATTAGAATGGGTCGGAATAATATGAAAATGTAATTAATTCAGTCCAAGAAGAAGAAAGAATAATGTCAAATATTCAAATTTTTGCTGCTTAGACCAGCACAAATGCTTGTTTAATTTTTGTTTAAACTATTTCTAGATGTGTTTCTTTCATTTATTTTTTTCAATGATCATTAATCCAATTCCAGTTATGATTTATTCTCTTCAATAATTTTAGGGTTGTATCTGTTCATTGGAACTTTTTGTCAAGATATAATGAAGATTGTGGACAAGTTGGCCGAAAAATTATTTTCGTTTTTAATATTCCCTTAACCCTTATACTAGCCTGATCTTAAATAATCAACGTTGATGTTAAGATATGTTAATAATTGTAGTTTGTAGCCTCAGTGGCCAAATCATGTATACGTATTTTGAGGCTTATGTATGTTGATCTTTTTATTAAAGCAATTTATTTGTACTTGTCAAAGCTTTATAATCTTCATGATTATATGCATAGTAAACTCGTGTTATAAGTTGGTTCTCTTAGGCTATTAGACCATTAGATGTCTGTCCGTTTCAATGAGATATGAGATGTGACAAAAGTAATAGTATTACTTTTCAACCAATGAAAACAACTCTCTTTAAAAGAAATTCACAAAAACAAAATTGAAAATAGGGCAAATTACAGCAATCACATACTTTAAAGGTAAAATTATAATTTATCCCTTAAAAGTTTATAATTACAGAAATTCCTCAATTTTCGCGCATCAAATTAGTGTATCAGCGCTTATATTATTGTATCTCGCGCATCAAATTAATGTATCAACGCTTATATTATTGTATCTGGCGCATCAGATAATGTATCATCGCTTATATTATTGTATCTCGCGCATATATCAGCACTCATATAGCTCTGATACATTAATCTGATGCGCGAGATACAATAATATAAGCGTTGATACATTAATCTGATGCGCGAGATACAATAATATAAGCGCTGATACATTAATCTGATGCGCGAAAATGAGGAATTTTGGAAATTTATAAAACTTATAGGAAATAATGATAATTAGTAAACTAAAAGATGGGATTTCTGTACTTGAAAATATCGTTCCTCAACTAAACCGAGACAAAATTGGGCTAGTGGTTGGTCCAGCACACCATGCTATACACAAGGCCCAAATCTTATAATCCATCCCATCTTATATTATCCTTCAATATTTTGCCGGACTTATTTAAGATTATAAAATTCAATTTTTTTTATTTAAGAAAAAGATTAATTCCTAACAAAATTTCACATTTAATCAAATTAAGTAATTTAATTGAATTAATTATAAGGAGGAAGCAATTAAATTTCTTTCCTAAAACTACTTCCACCTCTTCCTTTTAGAAATTTTACCGAACATCTTTAACGAGAAAATTATATCTGGTTCGGAGGATTGTTATATATATCATTTCATTGTATTATATTATCTTGATAAATATAATATTTAAATAAATTGTACCTAATATATATCTTCAAATAAAATAAAAAGTAAAAAATTTGAAGTATAACCCTAGTTTTTTTTTTTTTTTTTTTTTTTTTATAGAATATGGTGTAGGCTTACCTTAAAAAGATAAGATACAAAATAATTTTTTTTTATTAATAATAAACAAAGACAAAGTATAAAAAAATAAGATAACTATGATCATATCAAAATCAATCTATTCCTAAAATGATTATTTTGTCCAAACCTAACATATTTTTTCTAGATTTCTCACCCGACAGTACCCCACATTAGAGCTAGGTTTCTCACCCGACATATGATACCCCACATTAGAGACCGATTAATCTGAATTCTTGTCGAGTAGAATCCCATTTTGAAGGATAGCGCTCCTTAACTAGGATTTTTTCATATATAGGCTCGAACCCAACACATTTGATTAAAAGAAAAATAACTCATCACCATATCCAATTCTTTGATGGTACATAACATAAATTTAATTATACGGTAAAATAAAATTTTAAACAAATATTTTACTTAAACTAATGAAATAACACAAATCAATAGGTAACTAACAACCACCGAAAAAGCTGTAATATTCTGCAAAGTTATACTTCATTCACTGTCAACTATCAAATATACATGCACTAGCCAGTCTCAAAACTCTCTGGTCTTTCCTTATATATATATATATAAAAAAAAAACCAAGACTCAGATGAGTATATATATATATATATGACATTTTGTACAAAAGACTCATTTGGATGAGTGACAGAGAAGAACAGCTGAGATTAAGGACCCCAGCAGGTCAAGAACATGACAGTCCTAAAAGACTCTTCCGCCTGTTTAATCTTCTTAGCCTTTGCTGCTTTGATGAGAGCGTTGGTATCAACAGCACCAGATAATTTCCATGTCTGCCTTGACGATGATCCTCCTCCTCCACCAGCACCAGCACCACCGCCACAAGACGAGTCCTTAAGAGTCTTGATTCCACCGTCACCTCGTCTTGTTGCTTGATGATCCTTCACCCCTTGATGAATCACCCTCATCACACCTTGATGCACTCTACTGATCATGTAACAAGTAGTTTTCACAGTATCAGAAACACAATTCTGTTTTGTAAATATTTCCAATTATAAGGGAATCATATATATATAGAGGAAAATAAAAAGTTGCTCATGCGTTGACTCATGAAAATAACCGGCTACATGTGGTTAATTAGTAGTGTTTCGCCAATGAAACCGGAGATTGGTTGTATTTGGTTCCGCGTAGGACCGGCATGTGTCGGTTATACATTAAGATTTTGGATTTGAACAAATCTAATTGCTGACGTAGCATTTTGGGAAAGGTAAATCAATATTGATAATGATACTATCTGAAAAAAATAAATGAAGGATAATGATGCTAGTAAAATGAATAGGATATTTGTCAAACATGATGAGCCCTACATTAATCAATCTTGTAAATTAAGTATTACAAATAATAAGATAAAATATAGTGACGTGGAAATTACATACTTATCTTACAGCAAAAATACTTGGATATATTTCTCTTCGTATTAGTAGTTTAGTACTACTATCTTCTACATACTACTAGACCCTTCTACACACGGATAAAGAAAGAAAACTTAAAAAGGTCCTTAATTCCAAGTTAGTAAATCAAGATTAAACCAGTTTTATTATAAGCTTTGTATATATTTTACTGTAAAAATTATATAAAATTTTTAAAATAAATGTTACTATTATTACGAGGTTTTGGCTGTATATTGACTTTCCTGTTGACTATCAAAACTCACAACAATGATGAGTGTTTAATTGAATCAAAACAGAGAAGCCATTGATGACAATCGAGAGAAAACAGTTGAGAGAATTGTATTTGAGAGAGAATGAAAAACTTGCATTTAAACTCATGAGTACATTATTATATACATGTGACTATGATTCTAGAAGATAAAAAATCCTAACTAACTAACTGTTATATCAACAAACTAGTTAAGAACTGAACTAGTGTTAGTTAACTAACTAACTGTAGTTAAGACTTGCATTTTACAAGATAATTAGTTATTAATACCCCTCCTCATAAATCAATATGCAAGAGATAAAAAATTGCCTTATAGTGAGTAGTGTTTTTGCTAAATGGTAATCTGGCTTGTTTTGCCATAGGACATATAGTGCACAGAAAAAGTTGTTTAGGGGACAACTTGACTGGATCTATTCTTCATCTTTACAAAATGCACATGACCAAGTCTATTATGCCACAATAAGTCCACATTATTTCTAGGAGATTTAGCAGATGTAACATCAGACAACACATTTGTATTATTAGCAGAGGAACATACATGAGTATCAGGAATTTGATTAGAAGAAAAGTGAACATTTCTGGTATTGAGTACACCACATTTTGCAATACATGGTTTATCATCAACAAAGTGATTCTTAACATTGGAATGGAAATTGTGACTACAAAATGAAGTTGAAAAGGAAAAACTCCTATGAGACAGACAACTACACATGGCAGCTGCATTAGCACTAACAGTGTTCCTCAAGCATTTTCCACACATATAGTAGATCCCCTCTTTGTTATTATCAATTAGAGCCCTGTAAAATACAAGTTGCATCAATGAACAATACCATGCATTTCATTGAAAAAGACAAAGAATGAACTGAAATGAGATTATACTTGAAAGAAGGAACATGTAACACTTTGTTTAAAACAATTTTAGATGTAATAAGCACTCACCACATTCTGTCACCTTGACTCTATATCCATTATGAAGTGAAACAAGTATGGGGTAAGGTAAGGTTTGAATGTTGATTAGGGAATTTCTATTAAAGGTCATATGATTTGATGCTCTTGAGTCAATGATCCATAAGTCAGCATTTGATTTAAAGCATTTGCATAAAGCATTACCAAAATCAATAGAAGAAGTGCACACTACTGTACCTGCAAAATTGCCAGAATTAGCATTGACCTTGAAATCCTCTCTTGGACTATCAAGTTGAAACTGCTGCAGGAGGTTCATAATTTGACCATATTGTTCTTGTGTGATGACAGAGTTTGGATTGTTGTTACCCTGTGAGCATTCTTCCCCATGAGTATCAACTGATGTACTATGTACATTGGCAACAATTTTTTTGCCCTTAAAGTTTTGATGATTGGTTTGTCTGGACTGTCCATTATTTAGTTTGTAGTTGAGAATGTTGTTCCCCGGTGGGTATCCATGCAACTTGTAATACTTTTCTTTGGTGTGTCCTTGTTTCTTACAATACTCACAAACTATAACATTTTTATTGTTGTCATTTCCTGAGTATGAACCATTTCTTTCATAATTATTGTTGTTACCTGAGTTGCTATTTGAAAAGTTTGTTCTATAAGATCTGTCTATGGATCCCCTACCAGTGTTAACAAAATTCACATTCAAAGAGGTTGAGTCCATAGGCATACGACTAGCAGGCCTAAATTCCCTCTGCTTTTCTTTATGAATCAGTAAAGAGAAAGCTTGTGCTATAGAGGGAAGTGGATTCATCATGAGTATATTACCTCTAATCACAATGTACACTTCATTTAACCCCATGAGAAACTGTATCAATCGCCTATCCTGCTCAGCTTTGTACATGTTGTCCTTAGCACCACATGTGCATATGCAAGTGCACAAGCTTTTGGTATTCAAAGTACTCAGTTCCTCCCACAACTTCTTCATCTTTGTATAGTAAACAATTATGTCTAGCACACATTGTGTTAAGTCGTCAATTTTCTTTTGTATCTGATACAACTTTGCACCATTGGTTTGATCATAACGATCTTCCAGTTCCTTCCAAAGTTCAATAGAATTATTAACATACTCCACAATATCAGAGATTTCCTTACTCAGAGAATTCAGTATCCACGATGTCACCATATCATCACATCTCTGCCATTGTCGAAGCTGTAGAGAATTCTCAGCTGGCTTTGTACAACTTCTATCGATTAAACTTGACTTATTCTTTACAGATAAAGCACGCAGAACACCTCTTCTCCAGGATCTGTATCCAGCTCCATCAAATTAAACTGGAACAAGAAACATACCTGGAATATCCGACAGATGAACATAGAGAGGACTGCTGGTGTCAATTCCAGCATTAACTCCTGCAGTATGGGGAATTTCAACATCTACCATGATGAAATTTTCGATTGAATTGAAGATAGAGAAGGGAACAACAGGAAGTGGAAATCACTTCAAATAAAAAGGAAATAAAGGAGATTGAATCATATATAGCCTTACTGACTTTGATACCATATCAAAACTCACAACAATGGTGAGTGTTTAGTTGAATCAAAACAGAGAAGCCATTGATGGCAATCGAGAGAAAACAGTTGAGAGAATTGTATTTGAAAGAGAATGAAAAACTTGCATTTCAACTCATGAGTACATCATTATATACATGTGACTAAGATGATTCTAGAAGATAAAAAATCCTAACTAACTAACTGTTATATCAACAAACTAGTTAAGAACTGGACTAGTGTTAGTTAACTAACTAACTAACTGTAGTTAAGACTTGCATTTTACAAGATAATTAGTTGTTAATAACTATCTTAATTAATTTAGATGCCTTCATATAAATATATATATTTCAAATTGCATTTTCAATTTCTTTGATATGAATTCACACCAGTAACAAGGCCAGAAGGTACCCCAGTTGTTCTTGTTATTGACATTCTATTAATTATTTTATTAGGCTTCCAAGGATTTATTTTAGTTTGACTAACGAAGATGATGATGACATGTCATACTTTATTTGACATAAATGTTGCATGTGTTGTTATTCATCTTAGAGTAAATAACACACGTGACATATATATTTAAGAAATGTGTAATGTGTTTTGATTAACTATGTTTTGACAGTTTCAATATTAATATGAATCCCGTCCATCTTTAATCATAATGTTTAATTAAAAATAAATTTGAGGGCAATTAAAAATACAAGTAGAGGTGTCAATTTATATGTATTGTACCTTCTCAACATCACCTAGCAAGAAGCGTGGATTAAAATAGAAAATTAAAAAAGAGGTAGATTCCAAATCAAGATTTATTGAATTACTAAGAGCTCGTTTGGCCATGCGATATGGAATCATGATATGATATCATGATATGGAATCATGATATGGTATCATGATATGGAATCATGAAATGAAATTGAAGTTTTGTTTGGATATTCAATATGAAATTTTTGTGTTGTATATTTTCTCATAAACATAAGAATCACATAAGTTGTAAAACTATTAAAATAGCTCCAATTGTTTATTCAATCTTATTAAATAAACAAAAATTTATAAAATCGTATAGTAAATTATTACAAAGCTATTTGTTCTCCACTTAAGTAATTGTTTCATCTAACTTTAATTTAATAAAAAAAATTGAACATAAATTGTAGTGTACTAGTCTTTAATATAATCCTACCACATACTACGGATAATTTCATCACGTTGACTTGCATTTCTCGATCATGTGACCGACAAGACGAACCAACATTGTTACTTTGAGCCATTTGTTGGTCAATATCATCCACAACTATATTGACCAACCTAACTTTCATATCAATTTATTAGAGTAAATGAAGAGATAACCTTTCACTCCATGTTCAAATAGATATAACTATAGTTGTAATAAATACAAAATGGTAGAAGTAATAAATTAAGTGTTGGAGTAAATGAACAGAACAAATTTATTACTCAACAATTGGTTGGTGTGAGTTAAAGTGACTATATGTTGGTGAGAATAATAAATTTTATGCCAATGAGAATAATAAATTTTAAAAAGTAATGATGTGATTATAAATTTTATTTACTTATGAAATAAATGGTTAGTAGATATAAATGTGGGATTGTTTTAACAAAATATAAACTCGTGGATCAATTTTTGTATTAAAATATCTCAAATCATGATATGGAATTCCCATATAATTCCATATCATGATTTTTGGAGAATATAGAATCACATCTCATGATATGGAATCATGAGA